>NW_026542596.1:123995369-125341640 GCF_028750875.1 Macrosteles quadrilineatus
TTAAATACTGACTCTCTACAATTATTCATCCCCTCCAATTATGACTTCATCTCCCAGAGTAACGATAGCAAATCAAATCGCCCACTTAGAAACGAGAGGCCGAAGAATCGTTATTTATTGCAGATAATAATCTAGACCCAACCGTTCTCAAGACAGTAATGAATCGATCTCGTTTCGAAATCGAGAGATCGAAGTAACCGACACCAATTTGTAAAATTATATAAACGCCTGTTGCCCAGCGAGAGGTGCGAATAAAGAATAAAATATTGCGACCGGTAACACTAGATGTATGGGATCGTGACCTCACACGTCACGTGGTAATTGGTAGTCAGCTGATTAATACTGTCAGCTGATTTGTGGCATATCGTGCCGTTATACGCAGTTCCACGCCGGAGTTGTTACAAATGAAGACAGATGTCTGGGTGTCTGTCACAGGTTCTTGTCTTTATTTTATGTTCACGGTCGCGTCTGACATCTTGTCTGTGTCTGGCCTGTTTTAAAGTTGCAACATCGAGCACACGTGTATGAGCTATTGAAAAATCACAAGTAAAAGAAGGGAAAATAAATAAAACAAGACGGCGTGGGATTGAAGTGATTACCAAAGATTTACGGTTAGTATACAATACATACGATGTTCTATGAGAAATTAAAAGTTAAGTGAAAATATAATCTTTCTTAATGGTCTTGGTATACAAATTATTCTGTCATGACACTTATGTGACATTTTACCCACATTTAAACAGTAATTAAGAGTATTAAAGTCCATATTAAATATCAATTAAAGTGCTAGAGATATTAACATTAACTGTTATCATACAATTGAGTTTGAAGTGCTAGGTAATATCGAGTAATTTATTTCGAGACACAAAACATAAACTTATAATTAATATAGAAACAATTCTTTGTAAAGTATCTTCGTACCTCATTGGTATTTTCCTTACGACGTAGTCTTTGAAACGTATGGCCTACTTTGCCTAACAGAGCTATCCATTAATCGATCTTACGATAAGTGGACTGTTAATTTACAACTAACTCAAAACTCTCAAACACGCCAACACCATATTCAACTCAATCGTGGGTTTGTGAACTTTCCAAACAGTCGAACAATAGCACGCATGGTACACAGGCTATTGTCTGTTGCTTGTATATTGCAGGCTATTTGCTATTAGCGTTAAACATAACGTTTAATTTCAATGCCTTCCTCCCAACTTGTGTTTGACTTGAACTCATGTACTACCCAATACCAGGTAACACCCTCGGCTTAGCAGAAATATCTCAGAAATCGTTATAAGGTTTGATGAAGTTATTAATTAACTAGTATCTGGAGATTGCAGCAATCAGCAATCAGTAATCAGTGATCCTACTCATCCAACCAAATCCTCCGAGAGATGCAAATCACAGCTGATTAGTGATTAGATGTGGAGACCTCATGTTTAACGCCCACTAATTAGTCTCTTGCTGCTCTAGTGATTTTAATTTAGATAATTTAACCACAATCTACACACAATCATCATTCTGTTTGAGCTTGTTATCGTGTCCAATGCTCTCTGTGACGTCCGAAGCCGCGACTAACTAATTCGTTCTTCTATTGTCTACGAATTTGTTAAATAATAATAAAGATGTATACACTTTAAAATTAAAATACTTGAATAATTAAAACTGGTAATAAATGCAAGACAATTTGTCAATCCTAAAACAACAACCCTGTTAAAAAGTCTATAAAACTATGTTTAAACACAACTAAAATAGGAGTATAATTGTTTCGTCTTAAACTAACCATTAGGATTTAAGCGGCCTACACACTACACGTGCATTGCACGCCGTGCAAGCACGTCGTGCCAAAAACTGACGAAACGTGCAAGTGTGTGGTGAACACCGTGCAAGCACGGCGTGCATTGGCATGGCACGGTGGAAATCAAGACGAGTTTGATTTTTGGCGTGCCGTGCCAAAGCACGCCGTTCTGACGTGCTAGTGTGTAGGCGGTCCCCGTGCCACGTGCTGGTAGTTCAACCACTTTTGACAGGGTTTGACCCTATAATAGTACTTTCTTATTAGTGAATCAACGGCATTTTGTCTTGGCCATTTGCAACACAGATTAAATAGGTACGCATATAGTGGCGTCCCCACCTTAAATAATTGATAATTGATAATTGATCATTGATCATTGATCATTGATCATTGGCACGACCATCGAGATTATAACACAATGGATCGCACGCTGTATGTGATGCGTGACCCGAGACGCAGTCATAGATCTCTATATAATATATCATAGAGCATACATCCTCCACCACAGTATTGTGAACCCAGTGCCCTGCCGGCGTATATCTGTACGGCAGCGAGGTGCAAGGCCTGGACTAACCTAGGCACTAAGGAGGCTTAGTGCTGCTGCCTTGTGTCTATTTTTAATGATTAATCTATTAATCATGTCCAATGTTCTTATAACATGTGTGTGTTCTGCATTTCATTTGTACGAACAGACGATGTAATTTAGCACGTTGCAGGCTACACTGAAGATCAAGTGTGTGGGCAAAAAGGGCCGTGCAAAGCACGTCGTGCCAATATAAAAAATGGCACGGCGTGCAATGCACGTGTAGTGTGTAGGCCGCTTTAGCGTTATTTGAAATTAATGTAGCTCCATAGTGACTTTAAAATTCGTTTTGGTAACAAGATTTCCACAGATATCAAACAACTAAAGGCTCGCTAGGTAATAAATCCAACTCCATAAAGACCAAGAATAAGTTCACAAAAACATTCCAAATAATGTTTTAGCAAGATGTTCAAAGTGCAGATAATTTTAGCCTGTCGTCATGTAATAGATCCAAGTTGTAAATAAACGGAACAGAGGGGATAACCGTCCAAAGAAATAAAATATAGTACAAGTCATCTAAGAGGACACACAGCTTGCAATAAGCTTGATAAAGAGCAATAGAGCCCAACAAGAGGCAATAGAGACGGCCGTATGTAACAAGGGCCTAATATGACAGACATTTGGCGCGGCCACGGCCTCTTGGCCTCTTGGACCGGAAACTGATGGATAGAATTGTTATTGTGAGCTTAGAGGCCAAGCCAAGTCTCATACTGACTGTGTAGTGTCGTCGTTATACACATCATTATGGTCATACTGGTAATATGGACAATTTATTTTAGTATTACAGTATGGTTCAAAATGACTATTCCACTCAAACTACTTTCAAGAACGACGCATCTGTGTCATTGAATCATAATGGGCACCTTTAAGATATGTTTTGAGACATTTTAAACGAAATATAAATTGTTGCAGAATTCTTGTAGGATGACTTTTGTTGTTGCCAAAGTTTATGGGATAATTAGGTGCACAATACGTGGTGGACACAGTAACAAGAACATAAAAGCGTACTAGCACGCACTACGCGTTAGATTGTCCAAATATCGTTTCTGTCTATAAGTAGTAACAGTTTAAAAATCCTCTATTTTTAGTTTTATAGGGAATGTTTATGCACTGTCATTACTTCCCTGTTTTAATTTCCGAAAAAGATTATTTGAAAGTATATTATAGCATACTTAAATAATTTATATCAAACATAATCTTTTTTTAATTGATTCCTACCAACCAATCTAAAGCCTCTTTCCTAGCCAAAACTATCAGGTTAAGCAAAAAGTGCTTATTTTTTACATTTTGAGAAAATAAAGGACCAGCATGGATGGATCTTGGTGAAAAAAAAACTATAATTACTTTTTTAGGATATGCCACGGCCAAAGGTAGAATAATTCAATTTGTTAACTTCAATTTTTAACTTCTCTAAGGAAGCAAGCCGGTCCAGCGGTTGAGTCGAATCCTTGTTAATAGCCAAAGGCTTGGTAAAGATTTTAAAGCTATCCGATACTTTAGTCTCTAGCCTCTAGAAATAAGCTTAAGTAGAGCGTAAAACAGTTCAGGTAAAGTTGAGGAATGAATACTTTAATTTTAATGATTTCAGCATTGACCCCACTTATTTTATTATATTTTATGTCACAATAGTTATTTGTGCAACTAGTGAGAAAAGTGAGCAATTGACTCACTCGAGAGAAATCCTTACTCACGAGCCGTAGGCGAGTGAGGAATGGTTTCTCGAGTTGCACATTATACTTTTCCTACAGTTACCATAAAACAAATAAATTGGTGAATAAACATAACCTATTTTTACACAGAAGTGAAATTTTAATATAACATATTTAATGTGAAGTGACAAATACAACAGTACAACAGCTGACCAGCTGATTTACAGCCAGTGCTGCCAACGTATTTCGCGCGCATACGACGTTGCCTGCATGTTACGCGCTCACTATTTCGTGCCTTCTCGTTGCAAATCTGGAGTGAGGCAAAGTAATTAGTGTGAGACAATGTTAACATTGTCTCACTGATGAGCGAATTGGCCACTTTGCTTTCTCAAATCAGTGAGAGAACATGTACATTGTTAGGTAAGTGTAGGAAAACTATTTAACGTCACTCTTCCTGTCTCTAGCACGTTAGCCAAGTTAGCCATTAGCCATATTTTGAGCCTCCATTTGCTGAGTGATTAACGAGGCGAGACTGAGTGACGGATCACTTACTCTGACACTATACGTCTTACGTTTCATTCAAAGTAGCTAAATTTGCTGCTAAAACACTTTTGGCAGAGGTCTCAGTTTCAATACGAACAAATCAATAATATTGTTTAACAAAACACAATTTTAAAATTATATTTATGCTTTTTCGTGTAGTTTTATTTGTAAATATATCATGGTGTTGAACAATTTTCTGCCAACAGAATGATTTGTATCAAGAACAATCTATTGAAAATCCAAACTTTCATTCAGTACGGCATTACCTTTTTTGTGTATTTATTGTAAATTTGATTTTTTATCTTATGAAAAATAAATAAAATAACCATTATTGATAAAAAAATATATGACGTAATCGATACAAATGAATTAGAGGATGAGTGTACAATGGAGAAAGATACGTTATGCAACTGTTTCACTGACTAAATCAAATCAAATCAAATCAAAATCTGTTTTATTTCCAAATATATATATATATACAAAATACGAGCAATAGTCTAAGACAATAGACACAATAGACACTAAGATCGGATTCTTTAACGACGGTCATTTATTAAAAGCCCAATGATCAAAGACATCTGGACCCGGGTAAGAACAATTTGTTATGTATCCTAATGAATTTAGGAGAGGGTAATGTTCGCAAACATAGTGAACATCGACAAAAATATCATTATCAATCGAGATGCGTATAGGTGCGTATTTTAACACAAACTACTGTGAGTGAAGGGTGAGTGTTTAATGGAGTGTGATGTCTTGTGTAGGTTTGTTACTGACTAACCTATTTGTTACTAAGCTGTTTCATTAGCCAGGACAGTTTATTAAAAGTCCAATGATCAACGACATCTGCGTTCAAGTTCAAACGATCAACAACTTCTAGCTGATCGTTTAGAGAGCAATTTGGCCAAGAAGTATTAGCATAGATTAACCAACACAAGTAGACTTCACATCCCATTGTAATTAATTTTGAAGCTCGTTTTCCGTGTCTAGGTCATCTCCGGTGACACTGGTGGCTAGTGACGAAATTTTGTTTCTATTATCTTAGAGTTAATTTCACGATTTGTGCTTTACTGTTTGGTTATTTTACTAGAGGATGAGTTATTGTTTACGATTATATCGTTTTATTTGGCTAAACGTCGGTTTAAATGACCGAAGTAACAAGAAACAGATTGTAAACAAAACACGACCTCTAGTGCACCGGAGAGAACTAACGATAAAATTTGCTGCAGCTGTTCTATAAGGATGGGAAATCTACTAAGGGAGTATATTTTATCTATGGTATTAGGACCCCACTTTACTCCATATATAACCACCCAGCTACCCAGCTATCCGTGTTGTGAGTGGTTCATCAGGTGTCTGAGAACTGGAACAATGATATAAAATTGTATCAACAAACATTTTACTACGACGAAAGTACAGTATAATTAGACCAGTAATAGGAATATTAATAAAACCAGAGAGTGGAAATAAAGTTTAACATACGCATAATCTATGACAATAGTCTTATTGACATTTTTGGGTAAAATCATTGGCCCTGTACCGTTATACGACTACTACCGTACAAGTTGTAGGCAACAATACACTATTGAAGTTTTTGACAAGTTACTATGTCGTTCACCTAAAATACTTTGAAGAAACCGCAAATAATATCGAAAACACTGTTTGAACATTCAAACAGTGTAAAAGTTGAAAATTCTGATTGTCCCTGTTTTACACAATTGGACAAAACAAAAGACAGCAGAGTACAAAGCTCCAGCCAAGTACGAAACAAGGAAGAGAGAGCAAGTTTATAAGTTGATTTATAGCTCACGTAGCGGCTGTCATATTTGATCAAAGGAGGTAACTTTGACAAGAACAACAAACGTCCTCCCATTGTTGTGGCAGTGACTGATGACGACATATGACTGATGATCACGTCATCATGACTGATGCACGTCACACCTCGTGTTGCCGTCTTTGTCTGCCTTTTACTTCCGACCACTTTTTGACATTTAATCAATACAGTTCAGCTTTAGCGCTGTTTTCTATTGATTTGTTTGTTCTGTAAATTTACAAATTGATTCAATGAACAAATTCTCAAGAGGGATTCTTTTTTTAGTAGAAAGGTTTTGTAAGAAACATTAACATGGTTTGCCGAATTAGGTAAAGTTCATCCCAATAAGTTTAGGAAGGTGGATCCTTAAAAGAGTATCATTAGAAGAATATTACTCAACATTTAGATTGTAATAGTGTATAAGCATTGACCTTTTGTATGGAATGGTGTATCAGCATTAATTAAAGGCAATAATAGAAGCAGACTATTAAGGAATACAAGAACAAAGCAGGAGTTTGTCACATAATATCTTTGAGTTTCCAAGGCACTTAGTGGAAACCTTTTTTTTTAAGCTATTGGTGAGACATTTTTTACTTTAAATAATTTTCAGTTCAACCACAGGCTCAACTCAAGATTCATGCACAGAAACAAGAAGATTAGTGATTTCTGTTCTCCTTGTCCCCATATATTTGTAGTACAATATGCGTTGTACAGTATTAGATAATTAAAATTTTTACGAGGCTACTTTAATTTAACCTGAAATACACATCCTGGTAACATATGAGTAATTAGTTTATAAACAAATTTAGGCTATTTGGTTTTAAAATGGCTACATATTTACATATTGACATATTTGCCAAAGGAAAGTAAAGAGTTTTTAATGTTACAGTATCTATGAAATCGTTTTTCAGGTTGACAGAACTGTAACCAGATTTCTCATAAGATAAAACGTAGATCTAACTTTTCACCATTTCCATATTTTATACTTTCCTGATGTACCCAAACACGAAACTGAAATCCGAACGTGTAATAATTTTCACATTTTATTACCTTATTTTCATCACAAAATCCAACGGAGAGGCCAAACAATAATGTATCCAACCTGCTGGTTTTATGTTTGACTATAGTTGTTTTTTAACTTTTTATTTTTACTTTATGAGGTAGGAATAACATTTTTGGTTTATGTGTATATAGAAAATATAATATTCATTTAAAAACAAGCCGCAAGCTTAATTTTCGTAGCTAATTCCTCACACGTGTTTTAGTGAAAATATTACGTATTGAAATCACGACATATTTGTCTGCGTCTTTATTATTTTGCGAGTCTGACACCACAATTTGGTATAAATAAGGTCACATAAATGAGAGAATCATATTTTATGACGAGAAACAACGCAGTCACTTTAGAAGCGCCATTGTGTGATTACCTTAAAAAATTTACATTGAACATTTTTTAAATCTAAGTCATATACAACTATAGTCCACAAGTACACATAAATATTTAAAAGGAGTAACTGAAACTGGAAATATCAGAGAAAATTTGTTTTTTAAGATGATTGCATTAGGCCCTACTCATAATAATCCAACTTGATGCATCGTTAACTTGCACGAATTAATATCCGTGTTAACATATAAGCAAATGCCACTTGGCACAATTTGCTTTGCACAATATGCTAGTTTCAAGCTAAAAAATGACATTTAGTCATAAGGTAACGTATAATAGTTACTGCTCATATGTAAGTTACACAGAATAAATAACAGGATTCACTCAACCAAATGACAGAAACTATTGCATTCTGAGTATCAACACCAAACATTCAAGTATTGTCAAAACAATCTTTAAACTGTCAAAAAAAGTATGATTCTGAATTTTACACGCGCACAAACGATTTCTTAGCTAGATTAAACAGATGCATCAAAAGTGACTAGAGACAGGTGACGTCATATGGCCATTAGTATTACGTCACTCAACGTCACCTCGTTAATCTTGCAGCTAATGGCGGCTCAGAATGTGGCTAATGGCTAATGTAGCTGCTTGTCACACCGATACCGCGAGTACTCAAACGGTTACCTCGCGATACTATCGATGATTCTATGCATCGATATATGATACGATTGTTATGTATACATAACAAGTATTGCAGGGTTGGGGAATGCATGTACGGTTTATGAACATAGAAATGTTACACGAAATGTACATAAGTTTAAAATGTAATTTTACAGAAATCGATTAATGCTAAAAAGGTTGAATAGACTTTTCCATAAAAATTCACTCAATTATCATTCATTACCAAAATAGCCAGCAATTCTTTATGATGAAATTAAATATTTAGAAAACGTGTTAATTATTCATGAAAGAAACTTAAATCCTAAGTAGTTGATGTTTTCTAATTGGGGGTTTTAACGATCGATATTCATGTAGGTACCTAATCTCGACAAACCCAAAAAATTATAAATAAATCTTTGACATTGATTTCTATAACTGTTTATGCATTAGCCTATTCTAGAACAGATGACTTAGAAAATAAACTTGCACGAGAGGTGAAAAATGTTACTTAAGTATTTACTATAACGATTTTTCTGTTGACAAAATACGGAAAATAAGCACTGAAAGAGACAAAAGGTGTCAAAGCTGTCCGGCGATTGGAAGCCATATTTAATTGTGTACATAATTATCGTCACACCTGAAGGGAAACATTCTGTCACTTGGCGGGAGTTCATGTAACATGTTTCCCGCGCTAAGCGACAGCCCGCATCTCTAATATGGCTACCGTTGTAACGGAAAGTAACATTTCATAGCCCTCATACTTGTCAGCCTGCGATTACCAGAAACTACCGGCTTGGTAATGAGTAATTTACTGACACCAATGTGTGACAACACGTACACGGTAGTCTAGAGTTAGAGATAGTAGTTCAAAAACACCATAGTAGTATCTTTCCCATCTAACAAAACATAAAGGTTATATACATTTTGAAGTGTATGCCTTATAACAAAAATTGGAAGTGAACTAAAATTCACTGCAATATTGTATTTAGAGATGCTTTATTATTTTCAATATGTGTTAAAGATTATATATGAATCGATGAAATATTAAATAGTTGATACATTTAATTTTTATAACAATATGATCAGTCATATATCAGCCTATCAGTAATTTTTTCTCGAAGTAATTTTTAATAAAGCAACACAACATTATTGTGTAATACACATAGAAAACAAAACAAAATTAATTTAATAAATTTACTTTTTGAAAAGACTATCGTATGAATATTTTCTAGCTCATCAAAGTAAAAAAATACCATTAAAACGACACAAATCAGATCTATTAAAAAATGTTGAATCTCAATTAAAAAAATAAATGTAAAAACCATAAAGATTGTTTAGTATTTGCATTGTAATTTAAAATATTTATGATGTTTTAAATTAAAACAGTTCTTTAAATACAACAAATCAATTATCTGCAATAATGATAAATGTAATAAACTACAACGGCCCTTCACAAGGACAGTAAGAAGGACATTTATTAATCTGCAGGCTAATGAAAAATATCAATTAATTTGATGTAGTGGAAGAAAGTGACGCGTCATTATGAAGTTTAAGTCGGAAGACAAAGACGCATGACAAACACAAAACAGTCATCAGTCATATGAGAAGGCATTAGGCGTGACGTCACATCAGTCATGTCTGACGTCATCATCAGTCTACATCCATCTAGTGATCATCAATCTTCACCTCCCGCGCCCACCACTCCGACAGCTCGCCACCGCCTAGCTACCACCTTCACCTCCTGTCATACCGACAGCTCGCCACCACCTAGCTACCACCTTCACCTGCTGTCATACCGACAGCTCATCACCGCCTGGCTACCACCTTCACCTCCTGTCATACCGACAGCTCGCCACCGCCTAGATACCACCTTCACCTCCTGTCATACCGACAGCTCGCCACCGCCTAGCTACCACCTTCACCTCCTGTCATACCGACAGCTCATCACCGCCTAGCTACAACTTCACATCCTGTCATACCGACAGCTCGTCACCGCCTAGCTACCACCTTCACCTCCTGTCATACCGACAGCTCGCCACCGCCTAGCTACCACCTTCACCTCCTGTCATACCGACAGCTCGCCACCGCCTAGCTACCACCTTCACCTCCTGTCATACCGACAGCTCATCACCGCCTAGCTACCACCTTCACCTCCTGTCATAACGACAGCTCGCCACCGCCTAGCTACCACCTTCACCTCCTGTCATACCGACAGCTCATCACCGCCTAGCTACCAACTTCACCTCCTGTCATACCGACAGCTCGCCACCGCCTAGCTACAACTTCACCTCCTGTCATACCGACAGCTCGTCACCGCCTAGCTACCACCTTCACCTCCTGTCATACCGACAGCTCGCCACCGCCTAGCTACCACCTTCACCTCCTGTCATACCGACAGCTCGTCACCGCCTAGCTACAACTTCACCTCCTGTCATACCGACAGCTCGTCACCGCCTAGCTACCACCTTCACCTCCTGTCATACCGACAGCTCGCCACCGCCTAGCTACCACCTTCACCTCCTGTCATACCGACAGCTCGCCACCGCCTAGCTACAACTTCACCTCCTGTCATACCGACAGCTCGTCACTGCCTAGCTACCACCTTCACCTCTTGTCATACCAACAACTCTCCACCGCCTAGCTACCACCTTCACCTCCTGTCATGCCGACAGCTCGCCACCGCCTAGCAACCACCTTCACCTCTTTTCATGACGACAGCTCGTCACCGCCTTGCTACCACCTTCATCTCCTGTCATACCGACAGCTCGCCACCGCCTAGCTACCACCTTCACCTCCTGTCATACCAACAGCTCGCCACCGCCTAGCTACAACTTCACCTCCTGTCATACCGACAGCTCATCACCGCCTTGCTACCACCTTCACCTCCTGTCATACCGACAGCTCCCCACCACCTAGCTACCACCTTCACCTCCTGTCATACCGACAGCTCGCCACCGCCTAGCTACCACCTTCACCTCCTGTCATACCGACAGCTCGCCACCGCCTAGCTACCACCTTCACCTCCTGTCATACCGACAGCTCGCCACCGCCTAGCTACAACTTCACCTCCTGTCATACCGACAGCTCGTCACCGCCTAGCTACCACCTTCACCTCTTGTCATACCAACAACTCTCCACCGCCTAGCTACCACCTTCACCTCCTGTCATGCCGACAGCTCGCCACCGCCTAGCAACCACCTTCACCTCCTATCATGACGACAGCTCGCCACCGCCTAGCTACCACCTTCACCTCTTGTCATGCCGACAGCTCGCCACCACCTAGCTACCACCTTCACCTCCTGTCATACCGACAGCTCGCCACCGCCTAGCTACCACCTTCACCTCCTGTCATACCGACAGCTCGCCACCGCCTAGCTACCACCTTCACCTCCTGTCATACCGACAACTCTCCACCACCTAGCTACCACCTTCACCTCCTGTCATACCGACAGCTCGCCACCGCCTAGCTACCACCTTCACCTCCTGTCATGCCGACAGCTCGCCACCGCCTAGCAACCACCTTCACCTCCTTTTATGACGACAGCTCGCCACCGCCTAGCTACCAACTTCACCTCCTGTCATGCCGACAACTCTCCACGCCGACAACTCTCCACCACCTAGCTATTACCTTCACCTCATGACACCCTGAAAGCTCTTCACCAACTAGCTACCACCTTCACCTCCTGTCATACCGACAACTCTCCACCACCTAGCTATTACCTTTACCTCATGTCATACCGACAACTAGCCATCACCTAGCTACCACCTTCAACTTCTATCACACTGACAGCTCTCCACCACCTAACTACCACCTTCACCTCATGTAATACCGACAGCTCTCCACCAAATAGCTACCACCTTCACCTCGTGTCATACCGACAGCTCTCTACTACCTAGCTACCAACTTCACCTCTTGACACTGACATTTCAACATTACCATTAAAGTCATACCGACAGCTCCCCACCACCTAGCTACCACCTTCACCTCCTGTCATACCGACAGCTCGCCACCGCCTAGCTACAACTTCACCTCCTGTCATACCGACAGCTCGTCACCGCCTTGCTACCACCTTCATCTCCTGTCATACCGACAGCTCGCCACCGCCTAGCTACCACCTTCACCTCCTGTCATACCAACAGCTCGCCACCGCCTAGCTACAACTTCACCTCCTGTCATACCGACAGCTCGTCACCGCCTTGCTACCACCTTCACCTCCTGTCATACCGACAGCTCCCCACCACCTAGCTACCACCTTCACCTCCTGTCATACCGACAGCTCCCCACCACCTAGCTACCACCTTCACCTCCTGTCATACCGACAGCTCGTCACCGCCTTGCTACCACCTTCATCTCCTGTCATACCGACAGCTCGCCACCGCCTAGCTACCTCCTTCACCTCCTGTCATACCGACAGCTCGTCACCGCCTAGCTACCACCTTCACCTCTTGTCATACCAACAACTCTCCACCGCCTAGCTACCACCTTCACCTCCTGTCATGCCGACAGCTCGCCACCGCCTAGCAACCACCTTCACCTCCTTTCATGACGACAGCTCGCCACCGCCTAGCTACCACCTTCACCTCTTGTCATGCCGACAGCTCGCCACCACCTAGCTACCACCTTCACCTCCTGTCATACCGACAGCTCGCCACCGCCTAGCTACCACCTTCACCTCCTGTCATACCGACAGCTCGCCACCGCCTAGCTACCACCTTCACCTCCTGTCATACCGTCAACTCTCCACCACCTAGCTACCACCTTCACCTCCTGTCATACCGACAGCTCGCCACCGCCTAGCTACCACCTTCACCTCCTGTCATGCCGACAGCTCGCCACCGCCTAGCAACCACCTTCACCTCCTTTTATGACGACAGCTCGCCACCGCCTAGCTACCAACTTCACCTCCTGTCATGCCGACAACTCTCCACGCCGACAACTCTCCACCACCTAGCTATTACCTTCACCTCATGACACCCTGAAAGCTCTTCACCAACTAGCTACCACCTTCACCTCCTGTCATACCGACAACTCTCCACCACCTAGCTATTACCTTTACCTCATGTCATACCGACAACTAGCCATCACCTAGCTACCACCTTCAACTTCTATCACACTGACAGCTCTCCACCACCTAACTACCACCTTCACCTCATGTAATACCGACAGCTCTCCACCAAATAGCTACCACCTTCACCTCGTGTCATACCGACAGCTCTCTACTACCTAGCTACCAACTTCACCTCTTGACACTGACATTTCAACATTCTAACAACATTCTATGATGTTCCTGTACTGCTTTCTACCACAGAAGACATCTTCAACTTTCTGTGATAAAGTGTTGTGAAATGTCTTCTTTTTTTTCTCATAGTAATATTAACAAATATTAATTATATAATGAATTGTGTTGCTAATTTTATAACTCATGGTAGGTACTGAGAAGTCGTCTGTGCTGTAGGTTAGACAGTGTTAGCCATAATAAGTTTAATAACTGTTCTTACGACTAAACAAAAGAAATTTAAATTTGATTATGAGACCCAACAAATCTTAAATAGTGCATGATAAAAATAAGATACTTTATTTCTCGGCACTACCGCATTACTTGATTCAAAAGGACAACAATTATACGCAGTGTCAAAACCATTCGGCGGATGTCATTAGCAGTACAATGGAACGCGGACAGCTGTTGAAGCAGAGCAGTCGCCAAGAACAAAGGCAGCAAGTATCCAACTGACAAGGAGTCAACAGTTGATTGGCAGCGTGAATGGGAGCGAGTGACGTGTATTTACGACTCTAGGGACATTATCAATCACTCTTGCGTATCACTCGGCACTCTTACAAACCTTGCTTCTACAGTACAGACTCTCTACTTCAACTACTACTGTACAATGATAGAGTGAAATGTATTTTCATCTCTAGAAACATTATCAGTTACTCTTGCGTATCACTCGGTACTCTTACAAACCTTGCTTCTACAGTACAGACTCTCTACTTCAACTACTTCTGTACAATGATAGAGTGAAATGTATTTTCATCTCTAGAAACATTATCAGTCACTCTTGCGTATCACTCGGTACTCTTACAAACCTTGCTTCTACAGTACAGCCTCTCTACTTCAACTACTACTGTACAGTGATAGAGTGAAATGTATTTTCATCTCTAGAAACATTATCAGTCACTCTTGCGTATCACTCGGTACTCTTACAAACCTTGCTTCTACAGTACAGCCTCTCTACTTCAACTACTACTGTACAATGATAGAGTGAAATGTATTTTCATCTCTAGAAACATTATCAGTCACTCTTGCGTATCACTCGGCACTCTCACAAATCTTGCTTCTACAGACTCTGTACTTCAACTACTTCTGTGAAATGATAGAGTGGAATGTATTTTTGACTTTAGAAACATTATCAGTCACTCTTGTGCATCACTCGGCACTCTTACAAACCTTGCTTCTACAGACTTTTTGTTTCATCTACAAGTGTACAATGAGAGGGTGACGTGTATTTACGAATTATAAATCACTCTTTCATGTCACTTAGCTACTGAGTCTTATGGGTTGATTGACCAACATCGACTGTTACTTTTTCTAATGTCAATACAACCTCATTGAATGCCTTTGCACAACACATGAGTTACATGAGTTATGAGGAGAAATCAGAGAAACAGAGAAACATCAGAGGAAAAAAAGTTATGAGGAGAAACACATGCAATTTGAGAAATCAGAGTGTAATTCGATGTCAAAAAAGTACAAATTATTTATGTACACTATTAAATACCGTATCTTAAGATGAATATCTTTGTGGTGTTCCAAAAAGTGCAAAATACACATTAAACATTATATCTTTCAGATAAAGCGTACAGGAATAAGTGAAACTGGCGATGTACGAGCCAGGCTAGGTGAACAAAAGCTTTGACAGGGCTCCACTTATCATGTCCACCATTAGCAGACCGGAGCATCAGTCATCGTGACGTCAGCATCCGTCAGCATTACGTCATTAATCATCACCCCCTCCCCCCACATCGCCCTGGCCCCACGTACAACTGCGGATTATTAAATTACCTTGGAATAACAAAGTAATTTGAGCAACATCCATCATACGAGCATTGTTGCCCTGTCAAATATATTGGCGTACTTTCTTAGATCCAAATTTTGAACACGTTTAATAGGTCTAAGTTTTAAATTGAGATATTGTCACATACGGTAATGCTATTAATGTAAGAAGAAATATTTGCACCAGACTATCGGCCTTTGGATGCATCCTTGTAAACTATTCAAAGCTTACCTAATTTTGAACACAAATTGTCTCTTCTTTGAAAATCGTCTTTATGTCTTATAAACCATTGAACCATACATATTGTAATACTGTATTAGACAAAAACATGATTATTTCCATAATCTATTTATTAATTTGAAACTGTTTTTCTTTGTGACAGCTAATTTGAGAGAACGGCTGGGCGTAGAAACTCGGTAGGGGTGTCTAAAGAAAGGTCATAGTCTGTAGATGAACCATTAAAAGAGAAACGGGGTAAATTCCCACGGAGCTCTGCCCCAGTGGCCTTTAAATTCCCTTCCCATGTTATTTTTATGGAGGAAAAAAAGGGTTTTTGTTACAGCTAATTTGAGAGAACGGCTGAGTGTAGTAACTTGGCAGGGGTGTCTAAAGAAAGGTATTGGTCTGTATGTGAGCCCTCAAAAGAGAAACGAGGTAAATTTCCTTGGGACTCTGCCCCAGATGCCTTTAAAGTTCACTCAGCAGTTTTGTTTACATTATGACCATATGGATAATTACACTACTTTTAATGAACCAGCTGTTAATATTAAAATTGTATACAAAGGTCTACTGAAACTGTCAAAATTAAATGTTTACACATTATTATTTATGATTTTAAATTGATTCTCCACTGCATGGCAAGTTTTTTATAGTTTCAACAAAATGACGAATTTATGATACGTTTTAAATGTTTTGTTCAAAAATCTATGCTTTATTGCTCTTAAAAATTTGAAATTATGAAATCAGTGCGACATATCAGTGTCAAAGGAACATATAATTATTCCTTATCGGGTTAGCTTATACATATTGTAAGGTTCAAGAATATTATTGAATTCTGCTTGGATCGAAGTAAGAATGTTACTGCTTTCTGGAGAATCAGATATTTTTATCAAATACAAAAAAGAAAAAAAATAATATGCCTCCCGCTGATAAAATTCTGTATTTTTATGTCCAAAGATGGTGATTCACTTATACAATCCAAATACGATCTGAATGATTTTCCCAAAGTAGATAGAACCAGTTATTTTAGTAATATTGACTCTTTCCGTCAGATGACAGACCAATTATAAGAACTCCTTTCCCCATATAGTGAAAGAGGCTTTAACATGAACAAAAGTCATGAACAAGAAACAATTGTAAGACTCCTGAAAAGCCTTTTGGGCAACCTAAAGCCGATGAAAGGACAGAAAATATTGAATTCAACGAATTCATCAACCAAGTTTTTTAAGGTACACTATCGTCTTACTCATAATTATGTTACTCCTCCCTAAGATTTTAATAACTTCACTCTATCCATAGCAGTTAGCTGAATTTACGTACACCTCAAGAGTAACCGTCGATTTCGACGGGATTCACCTAGTAATTATAAATAAAAAAGGAGATTGTTATTTTGGTAACTAGTGTGTGAAGTGGCACTTTTCACTCACACTAACAAGACGTTTTAAGTTAATTTAAAACCAAGCGTTGAACGAAATACTGCACCAGCTGATCGCAGTCGTATTATCTTGTGTTGCATTATATGTTTAGTTCAAGATGTAATTCCCTACTATGTTGTTACACGGCAACACAATATCCAAAGAAACATCGACGGCCAGGTATCGAGGGAGTGACACTAAACATCCAAGTTGCGGAAGATTGCGGTCGTAAATTTCGGCGGGAAGATGGAGCGATCGCAATATGTTGGAGGGAAGGATGTGCGATCATTCAGGCGGTGTTATCACGAAGGGAGCGAGATTAAGAAGGCATCGGCTGCTATCAAAGTGGCAAGAAGGGTAGCGAAACGCGATTATAAATTACTCTTTATGACTCCGAGTCGGGCGATAGAGCGTCGTAAAGATGATGTAGGCTCGGGGAGCGGCTGATAACTGAGTCGCGAGTTTGAATTGCAAAAACTTGCGAGATACGCGCCACCGTGTAAACACGGTAGACGTACTTGTGCTCTATAAACACCTCCCCCGACCTCCCCCCCCCACAGCCCCACCTGCCGTCTAATCTGGCAATACTCACCCCACATTACAGGCGAGACCCTGCATAAACTTCCCTTCCACCTTCTTATTCGAGAAAATATTTACATGTAGGAGTTATATCTGATCTGTAGATTCCCATATGTAGTATTGGGTAGGGTTGTTTCTTTGGCGTAAAATACGTAGAATCGAAACAGAAAACTTTCTATTCACGGTAATACTTTTATATTTAAAAAATAAACAAAAATACAGTAAATGTGTGTGTGATACGATTTATGTCTGAATGTAATTATATTAGAACAGTGTATTTTAGATTACCACGAATTTTCTAATTTTTTGGCAATGTTCAGGGCTGGCAATGAGTTAAAATAAGTGTAATTTAAACAGGCATAAATTAGTTTATTATTACTATTTTTGTAATCGAAAAAAGCTCAAAATATCCTTTTGCTCAGATCATAATCCACATATAGGCTAAAATACAATTATCCAGTCAATAATTAGAAAAATCGGATGAATCTTTTGGGTTTCATTCTACATTATCCGATTTGCAATTTAATGAGGGAGAATTTGGTTTATAAACCAAGAACTAAATGATCGTCTCGTAGTGTGTTTGATTAATTAATAGTTTAGATTGGAGAAAAGACTTTGGATAAGAACATAAGACTTTCATAAGTACTGCCACTTACTTTTAGTCTAAAGTGGTGCAGGGTCAACCCAATTTTCTGAACAAAACCATTTGTAATGAAAAGTCACGCCAAATATGATTTACGGATTCAATCAATACAAGCCTTGTCTGATGTGACTTTTCTCCCATGTCAACCACTCAGACTCCTCTTTGTCCGCAACAATGCAACGTCAAGTCGCGGACGTGGCATTGCGGACCACACACGGACCGTGAGTAATCGTGACAAGTGACAGAGTAATCATCCGTGGCGATTACTGATTACTACGCGGACGATAGGATACACTATACACTTTGTATCAATCATAATCGTGGTCACTTCGACCCTGTGTTGGAGATGTAGATTTGTAGAGTGCCTTTGCCAAACGCCATGTGTGGACCAACAACGCAAATGTTGTTGGTCCATTAACATTTGTTGCCTACTTATACATAAAATTGTTTCATGTAGTTTTATTTGCTGGTTAGAGGAAATAAGAACAAGTCTAGTTGAAAATGTATATGTTGCAGGCATAGTGTATCATGCAGGAATTCTATACAATGACTGAAGCTTTTACGCAAAGTATGAAATAGAATATTAACAATAGGATTTTATACAGTTAGACTAAGCATTGTGTATAACGCCTAGGCTTCTATAGAATGCACGTAGGTGTGTGAGGCAAAGTTAGAAATGAAGAGATTATTGTTAAAACCATTTTTTTTTACTTGATTGCTTTAATTTGTGTATGGTTAGGTTAGATCGGTTAATCCTACGCCAAAAAAGGAATAAAAAGACCTAAAGAGTTCCTTTAGAATAATGAAATATTGTGTATATGGTTAAGGCTAGGTTAGGTTAGTTTATTTTGGATTAGATAAATTAATGCCAAACAAGGGTACATGAGTCATAAATAGTCCTACAACAGCGTATTGTATACATTGCCTACAGTGCCAACAGCTCTATTTCTCCTTCTATAGACTGACTGATTATATACTTTGCCTGTAACAGATATACATAATAAAGATGCATTATGTATATTATGGAGAGAGTAGTGTATCTCCTGATTTACATTTTTTATATTTTGAGGCTTATTTTTACTCAACGTGGACATTCAGAATGGCCAAATCCCGATGCACATTTATAAACACTATATACACAACATTATAGCCAGTGTAAAGTTGAAGAATCCGTATTAGGGGAATTAGCTATTACCATAGATATGCTAAGACCTAGGCCCAGGACCGATTTACTTTTTCATTTTGATGTCCCCAGAGGACAAAAACACTATTCCTTAAAATCTTGCCTTTTAATTCAACTTTGTCGTCAATTATTATTTCTAGTTTCCTGTTTAAATGGAGCAGTTTTGTGATGCACTTCTTTGATCGTTAATCATGGATTGAAAAATAACAAACACAAAAGAACAACAAAAGAATGTAAGGTTGGTAGGATAAATGACAACTTTTGTAAGTACAGTATAGGGAAATTTCCTTTCTCATTCAAAAACTATCCTGTTTTCCTAACTCAATATTTTATTTGCTGGCTAAGTAAAAAGTTGCTGATTGTTGTTGATACATTTAAAACCCCTAAACTGTCATTCGCTGTAGTGTAGACTTTCAGGTTGTTTGTGTGGTGATTATTAGACAGTGAAATACTGTTGCATGGGCTCTCCTGTGGTGACTCCCTAGTCTAGGCTGCTGGTTTCAAACCACCAACGTCTGACTGCCAAAGTTATTTTTGATGACTAGAGACTTTCTCACTGAGATACCGTGTTCCTTTGCCGTGGTTTCCTGTCAAACATAAACGGGCAAATACTTTTCACTGAATTTTGTTGTTGTTCCTGTGGCAACAACTGTATAAACGAACGAGTAAACCCGTTTAAAAGCACTGGACGGATTGTTTAACACCAAAATGTGTCAAATATTAGTTGATCCATTGTACAATTTCATCTTCGTTTTCAAGCGAGTTCAATTCAATCCAAATTCAGCGATTATGTATAACATGTGATTGTTTTACACAGACATACAACAATTTCACTATTTGGCAGTATTTCAAGTGAGGACAGGGCCGCGATTTCAGTTACATGTGTTCAACACTTATTATCAGGTGATTTACATATGTTTGAGCCGCGGTATCACATGTTTTAAACATGAGCGCGGAACATGCCAGGTTTTGTGTCACTCTATCGACTCTATGTACAACTTGTTTTGATAGCGGTTATCGTGAAAGGTACATAATTTATTGGGAATTTATACAACGACTGGAGCAAGTAGGTGTTTCCTAAGTTGAATTATTTAAAACAACCTCAGACGAAGCGTGCGACATGGGAATGGAAGTCTAGAAAGGAAACTTGTTTTTAGAAAACTGGTGTTAACCTTTTAAAGATGTTTCACAATGCAATTGAATTTAAATTGACATAATTGTTGGTTCCCTGATAAAATATTGTTTATGTTTACCTATTTACTGCCAACACCTGGGTTCATAGTCTAAGGCCTAAGGTAAAATGAGTCAAAAAGGGTCTGAATAGAATGATATGTCAGCTTTATTATTCATTGAGAATAGCTTATTTTCTCGCCCAAATAATTTATTACTAATCTTCAAGAAGAACTGGTAATATTGGAATTAATATAAATTTGAAATAAAAACTTCACCAATATTTTCTGAATTTTTAATTTCATGAGGCCTTTCACCAGCTATGCAGGCATCATCAGACACGTCACAAAACTGAAGGTTATGTTATTTATTTAAAACATTTGTACCGGTCTTTACGTTTCATATTCATAAAATCATAAAAAAGAAGCAAACAATCTCTTTCCGATGTAACTGTAAGTGTGTAATTTTATGTTTTTAATAATGATTCATCAAGTCTGAAGACTTTTATTTAACTATAAAATGGTAGAAATTAACAATTGACTACCTTAAACATAGTGGAATTGGTAACACTGATATATCGCTTAAGTTATACATAATGTAAACTGATGAAAAATAACATTTAAGATATTTAGGCCTTGACTTGATTGTAAGCGAATAGCCAACACTAAACAGTTACCATGATTCCACTATGCAAGTATACGTAGAAGTGTTCGATACTACAGTTACTTTACGCCATAACATAAACAGAATAAGAAGCCCTATTGAATCACCAATATAGGTGGAATGGGCTGGAGGGAAGGGAGAGCTCAGCCTACCATTGGAGTAACAAACGGCCGGCCATAACAGTAAATAAACTGCAACTAAGATATTATTTATGTTACAGTACGTAGATATCGAGCTATATCTCAACGCTGAATAAAATATCGTCCTATCAAGCCAATAATGTAGCGGAGCATGCGGCGCAGCGCTGTAACAGGCTCACTACATGATGTGACGTCAATGTTTTGTGATGTGATGTCAATGTTATGTGATGTCAATATTATGATGTTAATGTTGTGTGATGTGACGTCAATGTTGTGATTTGGTGTCGATGTTTTGTGATGTGATGTCAATGTAGAGATGTGACGTCAATGTTTTGAGATGCTACTGTAACAAGCTCACTTAATGATGTGACGTCAATGTTTTGTGATGTGATCAATGTTATGTTTTGTCAATATTATGATGTAAATGTTGAGTGATGTGACGCCAATGTTGTGATATGGTGTCGATGTTTTGTGATGTGATGTCAATGTAGAGATGTGACGTCAATGTTTTGAGATGCTACTGTAACAAGCTCACTTAATGATGTGACGTCAATGTTTTGTGATGTGATGTCAATGTTGTGATGTGATGCAAATGTTTTGTGATGCTGTAACAGGCTCACTTCATGATGTGAAATCAATGTTTTGTGATGTGGAGTAAATGTATTATGATGTAATGTTAATGTTGGGATGTGATGTCAATGTTTTGTGAAGTAACGTCAATGTTTTGTGATGTGATATCAATGTTGTGATGCAATGTCAATGCTGTAATGTGATGTCAATATTTTGTGATGTGTTGTCAATGTAGAGATGTGACGTCAATGTTTTGTGATGTCAATGTTGTGATGTGATTTGTTGTTATTGTTTAGTGTGATGTCTAGTCAATGATGTGCTTTCATATAAATGTTTATGGATCATGGTGTCATGTGATGTCAATATCTTGATGTCAAGGTTTTGTGATGTGGTGTTATTATTTAATAAGATGTCAATATTGTGTTTTCATATACATGGTTGGTTGTGTGATGTGGTATTAGTTATTTGCACTGTAAATTGTGTTTATTTTTTGTAAATACAATTTGATGAACTTTCAATGTAGTGAGAAGGAAAATTAAAACTTATTTTATACATTAAACAACAGAATAGCACTGTACATTAGGTGGATAAATTAAGGTACCCTTTTTCTAGGAGAATAAGATGTTTTTTTAGATTTTACTATCATTGTTAAACACTTTTTTTGCATTTTATAATATTTTTTTATAGTATGCAGGTAAGTGTACTTTACTACGTGTTCAGCAAATCCCTGATTGCCTGTTTGAAATTCTACATGACTACATACACAATGATAGACGAGTAAACATATTTTAACAGTCAAACAACCTTAGCCATAACGAAAATTACATTATTTACATTAATGCATTGGAAATAGTTTGAGCCGAAATCGAATATTATCCTAATTATCAAAATACTAAACACTTGGGAAATAATAAAACACCAAATCTCTTAAGTTCTGATTTATTGAATATTTTACGACTGTTGTTCATTAAACTAAATCATTTTCAGTCCGTTTAATTAGTCGATTAATGTTCTGCAAAAATACCCAAAATCTGGGTTTAATCGCAAAATTGTTTAGCCACCAAATAAAATAATTTCCGTACAAATGCGGAAATATTAGTTGAGGGATTAACTTTGTTGTGCCATTTGTTACTTTTACGTTATTTATTCCCCATTCACTATTAAATAAATTATAAGCAATTATCTTTCCAATTAAACTCTTCACAACTGGGATTACTGGATTTAAAAATAGATCCATGACTTTCATGAATATTTTATTCGTCTGATTCTGACGCGTTTAATGCGATTGATGAGATTATAGAATGATATCGCTTCAGCAGTGAAAATTGTGTTGTTTACTTTTTCATAATCCCCATTATTGAAATACCCTATTCTATTTGCAATTTTAATAATGCGTTATATAAAATGAGATTATAGGAGTTGTATAATGAAAAATCCAACTATTTGCGATTAGTTGCACGTGGCCATACGATTGTGTCCCGTTATTTTGGTCATTTATAAGTCTCTGGCTCAAGATAATATTGAGCTTTATCAATCAACAAAACAAATAAGTAAAAATAGCCTATTATCTCTGTGATATTTCATTTTCTTCTTTTTCCCTCCGCTGTTCAGAGCAGTTGGTCCACATGAAAAGTACTTATACATAAAACACAACCAATAACAGAAAATAGATATGATCTCAATTATATTTATAAAATACTGCCCCTTGTGAACAACATTAAGACAATTTCAGAAAAAAAAACTACAAAAAAAATTTCCCCAAACATTATTTGTACATCATAAACCTCAGTATAACGAATCTGAAGGGACCGAACTGAATATTCGTTATATCAAGGATTTCGTTAAATCGAGGTTCGTTATATAGAGGTTAGGTTTACAGGAATTTCGCTAAGTTGAGGTTCAGAACCAGCGTCGGTCAATATAGGTCGGGATTCGACCTCATTAAAATACAATTAAAGTAGCATCGGCTACAATACTTTACAGTACAGTGTTTACAGTAAGTGTTTGTACAGTAGAACCTAAATTATCCAGCATAATAAAGGGAGGGATCTTGAATATTGCGCAATCATGACAATAGCATTGACCTTGGTAAGTTAAAAACTGTAAGTTTAAAATCACAGCTTGATCTAACCCTCTTAAAACCTAGCCAAACACTGTATTGCGTAGTCATAAACCATGTAAAGAACAAAACAAAACAGTAGAATGTTTTGTAAGCTACTGCTCGCAATAGGCCGGTAGGCTACTTACAGTACAGTACTGATTTATCACAACAGAGGAATGTCAATAATAATCATCAACTATAGGTGTTGCTAGTTGAAACAAATCGTATTGAAAACAATAAATTATTAGATAAGTCATTATAAAAGTGTATAATCATAGCCAACTTAAGGATAATAAAAACACTCGTAAAAGGAATGTTAAAATAACTATGTTGCTATTCTTTCTCTTTGGTTTTGTTTTTATATTCTTTCTTAGGTTTCTCTTTATCCAAAAATTGAACAATTCAACATAGCTATCCCATATCGCCCAATCACAGCTTACTAAACATTACGTCGTCATCAGTTCTCAGTTGCAACATAGCGCGCGCAGCGACAGCAGAGAAAGATGTAACGGAGCAGACGAATGTTTACGCAAGCGATGACGTGACCTTTCCATTTCATTTGGCAAAGAAAACGATTTTCCCAAAACAATAATTGGGTGTGGATTTGTTACCTCGAGGGAAAGACGTAGACAATTCGTAATGCAGAGGTTAAATTCGTAATGTAGAGGTTCTGACAATGATAAATTCGTTATATTGAGGTGTCTTATTTTAGCCAAAATCACGAAAAATTCGTTAAATCAAGGTCGTTGTTATGGTTTGTTCGTTATGTAGAGGTAAAATATACATTGTGTCTTATGGAGAGTTCTAGGGGATTAAAAAAAATTTGTTATATCAAGGAATTCGTTATATTGAGGTTCGTTATATCAAGGTTAGAATTACATATTTGTAAACTTTTGGATACTGAAGCTAATCTATGTGGAAAATGTGTTGCTATTTTTTTTTAAGAAGATAGCAATGAACCACTCACACAATGTGCTACTCTTATTCTTAGCGGTTTTTATTTAGGTAGTTGATGCGATGACAAACATGCTATGAAAAGAAACAGGCTAACTTGTGATATCAGTTTGGCTTGGTTAAAAAAGTTAACAATGTATTCGATAGCAATAATAAAAATTTTTCATCAGCGCACTCCGTCGGTGGCGTTCACATATCCTAAATATGGCTAATATTTAAGATGGAATGGAATGTATATTTTATCGTGTAAAGTTACACTCACGACAAATTATAATTTACAAGACGTTAAGTTTGAGATGTAAAATACTTAAGCCTTATGATCAAAATGTTCCACTTCTTCAAAATATCTGCAATGTATTACAGAACCCATAAAGTAAATTATTTACTCTGATAATACTATTGAGTTTCACCAACCATATCCAACACAAAATGTAAGTCAAACCTATTACCACGCAAGGGTGATAACATAGGAACATAACTCCCCCATGTCTTATCCCAGACAGTAGCAGAAGACCAGAAAAGAACCTATAAACTGGCTGGTCTATGGTACTCTAAACTGTATATTTCTACCAGGATCATATCTGTTATGGGTCTGACAACATAAACTAGCAAACAATGTGGCTACCTTGAGCTTACATTTTCTTATACTTTGCTGTCAGCATATTTACAACAAAAGAACAGAGATATTCTTATTGTGTGAGGTTTACCTTTATAAAAGTCCTTATAGTGTGACTCGTTTGGCGTGAGCTAATATTTTACTATTCAAATACATTTCTCAAGTTGTGGAAGCTTAGTTCAACCATAGAGAAGCCCCTTACTCCCCATGGGTTGATCTATATTTTTTATCAACTTGAGTGAATTGAACGAAATTTGTGATAAATAAGCGTATGGTTTAGATCTTTTTATAACCCTGGATCACACACACTCCTTATAGTTATACAATATTTAAATTGGTCATAAAATATGTTGTCAATTAGTTGAACTAATGAATTTCTAATGTAATAAACATTAATGACGTGTAAAGCATTTAAAAACTCAATTAAACGATAAGAGGGAAAATATTAATGGTGTAAAGTTATCTTTTAGTAACATAATAATTACGGTTGTATTAAAAAGTTAATGAGCACAAAACCTCATAAACTTTCAATAAACTTAATATGCTACATCCCATTGCATCTACAGGAACACACTGCGTGCAACCATTATTTTACAAAGACCAATTATAGCACGATTGTAAACTATCGTTACATTAGTATCTCTTAGCTTATAAGTGGTTAGATACATGCTGTATTTTATGACGACAGAAGCTAGTAAAATGATATTGGATGTAGTTAGCGGAGTACGGTATTTTTGTTTGAAGTAATATCTTGTATTTAAAAGAATGACAAATCATTTCAAATATTTAATCCATTACGTGTACCCATACTTTCTGTTAACTTTTATGTCCCTGTGTGTAGTTTCGTTTGATCAAAATGGCCCTCTTAGATATAAAAAGATTTGCGGGGAAGACTTAAAAACGCTCATGTCTCATTTGTGTGGGGCGAATAACTATTGGGATGGAACCGAAGGTAAATTTTACATGCGAGTATAATTTTATAATTTATGTGGAATCACCAACTATAATGGTGAGGTGATTCATGGTATAATTTGTTCCTATACTCAAACTTGTTCCATGCAATCCTTGAATTACGTAATTATTTTATTGTTGATTGTTTTGTACAATTAATAAGTTTTTGTTTAGTTTTACAAAATTCGTTACTTATAGGTTTCATTAAAATTATTTGTCGGAAATTTGATTTAAAGGTTCGCATAACGTTTTAAAATAACTTACACATACATTTAACATAAACTACAAACCTATGGAGAATAAGACATACTGTAACTGTTTATCTCTTGTTTATATGGATAAGACCAACGTTACTAGTTTATAAGTAGGTAGATGAGCAGCTACATGATTATATGTTTTATAATTATTTTAAGCAATATTTTACATAATTAAAGTTATTATTATGTATTGCAGCTATACACCGTGGACTGCAGCCAGTGGGTGATGATCACAAATGCTGCAAAGAAGAATGCAAAACAAAAATAATGCTAAGCCAGTGCAGAGAAGAAGAGCTGTGACGAAAACGAATATATTTGAATAATAATAAAATAATAACACGACCAACTAACTAGGTTTATCATAGTAAAAATTAAAAAAGGCTGTTGAATGGATGATAAGTATTTTTCCCATATGAGTTTTAGTACCTTTATCGTAAAATAATACTAAAATTTTAATACAAATATTTGTAAACATATAACAAGTGGAGTTTTCCACAACTTTTGGCTTAGGCCACTGAGGTATATGAAATACTATGAAATTTATAATATGAAACAATGCACCTTTTAGTCCAGGACCTGACTAGGGTTCTGTGTGCATGTCGTGTATAGAGAATTTTGCTTTTGCATTTCAATATAGGTGTCTTAGGAAGTGTTTTCCACTCGGGTGTCAAGTTCGCACCTGGTACGTTTTCGAGCTATGACGTCATCAAAATGGCGGCCATTGATTTTTTAAAATCGCATATTTCGCAAACTATTTGTCGGATCGGAATGAACTTTTTTTTGTTTCAAAGATAATTTTACATGCTACCTGTTTTACATTTACACATTTGTTGTATGTTTAGTACATTCTTCGTAATTTTGCAAATACCTGTATTTTTAAATATTTTTGTGTTATTTTTGTCTGTAACGTTTTATTGATACAATTTATCAAAAACCACCAATGAAAAAAGATGTAGAACGTTTAAAAATCTTTACAAAAATACCAAATTCGATATGTTTTACTCAAAAGATTACGTCAAGAAACTAGATAAATCTCATAAAAACACAAATTTTGGCGCAAAAACGCCTATTAGTCCGGCATCTAGGGCAGTTCGCAAGTCTTATAAAGACAGTTTCACCATTCAATGTTGATGTATGTGTCTAAATAAGCGTTTTCAACTCGGGTGTCACGTCTGGACCCACTGCAGTTTCCGGTACACTTCCTAAGACACCTATATTGAAATGCAAAAGCAAAATTCTCTATACACGACATGCACACAGAACCCTAGTCAGGTCCAGGACTATTTTGACTGAAATGGATTTTTCGCTGAAGAAAATTATGATACCATGACAGTTCTGAACGTTTAGATTTAGGTAGACATTAACACAAGTCGTGTTTAATATAAATAAAATATCACAAATATAGATCCTTGCAGTTCTAATTTGAAACTATCCGGTTCAGTTTAGGACCAATTTTAGGTTAGTCTATATATATAAAATCCAATGTATGTTTGTATGTTTGTATATTTGTATGTTTGTATATTTGTATGTTTGTCCTTTATGGACTCCAAAACCGCTCGACAGATTGTAATGAAACTTTCAGGCATTATTAAGCATTATTCAAGGGTGGTTTGTGTGAAGTTTGGTGCAGATCCGTCAATAGGGCTCCGCCCCAGTGGCTCTGGAGTTTCCCATGTTAACCTTATGAGTACTCATATTTAAATGGAATTAAAGAATCTTAACAGCTGGTACAACTAAACAATCTGATTCTGTGATGTTCAATAGCATTAAAAAGTTAATAGGTTTACCAACAGGGTGCAGCACTATATTTATTTTTAATTTATGAGAACAGCCAATTTGCAACCAAAAGGTGAGTGAGCACAGCGAACGAACTTCAACCTGGAGGCGAGTTAGCGTAGCGAACGAGCTAACCTGAAGGCAAGTGAGCGCAGCGAACGAGCTCCAACCTAAAGGTGAGTGAGCGTAGCGAACGAACTTCAACCAGGACGTGATTGAGCCATGCGAACGAGCTCATCTTGAAAATGAACGAGCATGTGACATAAAACCACAATAGGACAGGACGACGTCTGTCGGGCCAGCTAGTTTGTAATATTGATAAGATTTTACGCAATAAAAAAGATAAAATACATTAGATGAATATGATTGAGAAAGAGCTGACTAATGTTTTGAGACAATACGTAAAATATGAATCTATTTGTTATTTGCCTTTTGAAAATGTAAACGGTACATTTAATATGCAATTAATCCAATATATGAATTTTTTAGGTATTTTCTTCAGTCAGTACATTAACTGGGTTCATATTATAAGCTAACTACGCATTGACATAAAAGAAATAGCCAACAATTAAATCAGTTTTATCATGAGTTGACGCAAAGGGTGATTTGTTACTATGTTATTGACAAGTTAGCAATAAATCTGATAGTCGGGTTCAAACCACTAAGTAATAACTCTTGATGGCCAAGTTCCAAATGCGGGAACTTGTTTGCACAACATAAAAATCGTGTCGAAAGCGAAACACAACCTTTAACATCCAACCCAATTAGTTGGTATGTAACCTCGATGATTGTGCAAGTCTTGCAATGAGATGAGACTATCGTTGATAGACGATCTCTTTGACAGGCCGCTGTCACTACGATTGCTGAATTATTGTTTTGTTGACTTAAATTAGAAATATATCTTCTTTCTGTGTCAAGAAAGTCAATGATGAACTCAAGTTCTATTGCGATTCCAATGTTTAATTGATGATTGTATGAAACAATGTGTAAATTTGTTTTCTTTGGGATATTTAAGTAACTTATTTTTTACTTTTATATCTGATGAAATATACTCAAATTATCCAAAGAGTTTAACAAAATACGTCAATGACGCGTCTTTGAAGCGCTATGTTCGTCCACAATAACTGTGGGAGAAAAATATAAGTCTGATCAAATTTTAAAACTTTTTATTCTTCGTGTTGATAGTGTATAAGAAGAAATATATTTATCTTTTTTTTGTATTATTTATAGGGGTACAGTTCCTCAGAAAAACCAACGATATTTTATCGGATGAATAACGATAAATATCAGTTCAATATTAATATCGTAATAAGTTTAAAAATACTACATAATAACAATAAAAAACAATAAAAAAACCTTAAACGAAGCTTTTTCTTTTATTATCCTTAGTTATTATTTTTTGTTTTATTCCTTTTCATTAAATACAATTTGTTTGTGGTTAAATATTAATAGTTTATTTTTTTATGAATGAAACCCCTAAAAAAATTATGAACTAATTCGATGTTTGTATTGAAAAAGTTATACTCTGTATTCGATATATTGAATTCGATGAATATGGATATTTATCGTTATTCGTCGGATAAAAGATCGTTGGTTCTTTGCGGAACCGTATCCATTTATGGTCACAGTTGGTCCACTATCAATTCACGGATTAAATGAGATAAATGAAAGCTAAAGATTTGCACTAAAGAAGAGTCTAACCATGTGATTTCCAGCACACACATGGCATAGCCAAACCCATACCATAGCCAAGCCAAACCCATACCATAGCCAAGCCAAACTGAATTAATAGTCAATGATGTTTGATTATTTCTTTTATTTCTTTAAATTTACAAAATTAACCAAATACACAAAATAACAAATGTGCACCACATTATTGGTAATACTTTGTTTCTGGAAAAGAACAAAAAGTATGTTGAAAACTAAAAGGGATAAGTCGTATTCCCCACATTATATTGAATACTGTAAACGGTTTGGTAATCTTTATTCGTTCTGAAAAAGAAACAAAATTAATCTTGGCCAAAATATAAATAAGATATTAGTAATAATTTTAATCATAAATGTAAAAAGTTATATTAATAATCACTGAGTATAACGAGTATTATAATCTTTGTTATAATCATTTATTGCATTGGTATTCTAATTGCAAAGTAGTATTGAAATGACCGGACTGAGTTAAAGATAAGTGGATCCAGTTGAGATTAATTAAATCGTTAATCTAATTGATAAAGTGTCGCGTCGCGGAGCAGGTCGACAAGTTGCCAAACTGGAAACGACCGCTTTCAAACGACCTCGCCTCTGATAGCTTTACGAGACGGCAGCCATCAAAGGACACTTGGACAACTTATGTGACATTTCCCAGTAGTGGTCGTGTAATGACACTTGTTTGGTCATGAGGATCACGTTCTAGTGACACCAGTACAGGATATTGGACATCATAGAACACTTGGACAACTTATGTGACATTTCCCAGTAGTGGTCGTGTAATGACACTTGTTTGGTCATGAGGATCACGTTCTAGAGACACCAGTACAGGATACTGGACATCATAGGACACTTGGACAACTTATGTGACATTTCCCAGGAGTGGTCGTGTAATTACACTTGTTTGGTCTTAAGGATCACGTTCTAGAGACACCAGTACAGGATATTGGACATCATAGGACACTTGGACAACTTATGTGACATTTCCCAGGAGTGGTCGTGTAATTACACTTGTTTGGTCTTAAGGATCACGTTCTAGTGACACAAGTACAGGATATTGGACAGCATAGGACACTTGGACAACTTATGTGACATTTCCCAGTAGTGGTCGTGTAATTACACTTGTTTGGTCTTAAGGATCACGTTCTAGTGACACTAGTACAGGATATTGGACATCATAGGACACTTGGACAACTTTTATGTGACATTTCCCAGTAGTAGTCATGTAATGACACTTGTTTGGTCATGAGGATCACGTTCTAGTGACACCAGTACAGGATATTGGACATCATAGAACACTTGGACAACTTATGTGACATTTCCCAGGAGTGGTCGTGTAATGACACTTGTTTGGTCTTAAGGATCACGTTCTAGTGACACAAGTACAGGATATTGGACAGCATAGGACACTTGGACAACTTATGTGACATTTCCCAGTAGTGGTCGTGTAATGACACTTGTTTGGTCATGAGGATCACGTTCTAGTGACACCAGTACAGGATATTGGACATCATAGAACACTTGGACAACTTATGTGACATTTCCCAGGAGTGGTCGTGTAATTACACTTGTTTGGTCTTAAGGATCACGTTCTAGTGACACAAGTACAGGATATTGGACAGCATAGGACACTTGGACAACTTATGTGACATTTCCCAGTAGTGGTCGTGTAATTACACTTGTTTGGTCTTAAGGATCACGTTCTAGTGACACAAGTACAGGATATTGGACATCATAGGACACTTGGACAACTTATGTGACGTTTCCCAGGAGTGGTCGAGTAATTACACTTGTTTGGTCTTAAGGATCACGTTCTAGTGACACAAGTACAGGATATTGGACATCATAGGACACTTGGACAACTTATGTGAAATTTTCCAGTAGTAGTCGTGTAATGACACTTGTTTGGGCATGAGAATCACGTTCTAGTGACACTAGTACAGGATATTGGACATCATAGAACACTTGGACAACTTTTATGTGACATTTCCCAGTAGTAGTCGTGTACTGACACTTGTTTGGTCATAAGGATAACGTTCTAGTGACACTAGTACAGGATATTGGACATCATAGAACGCTTGGACAACTTATGTGACATTTCCCAGGAGTGGTCGTGTAATTACACTTGTTTGGTCATAAGGATCACGTTCTAGTGACACAAGTACAGGATATTGGACGTCATAGGACACTTGGACAACTTATGTGACATTTCCTGGTAGTAGTCGTGTAATGGCACTTTTTTGGTCATGAGGATCAGGTTGAAGTGACAACAGTACAGGATACTGGACATCATAGAACACTTGGACAACTTATGTGACATTTCCCAGGGGTGGTCGTGTAATGACACTTGTTTGGTCATAAGAATCACTTTCTAGTGACACCAGTACAGGATATTAGACATCATAGGACACTTGGACAACTTATGTTACATTTCCCAGTAGTGGTCGTGTAATGATACCAGTACAGGACATTGGACATCATAGGATACTTGGACAACTTATGTGACATTTACCAGTAGTGGTCGTGTAATGACACTTATTAGGTCATGAGGATCACGTTCTAGTGATACTAGTACAGTATATTGGACATCTTAGAACACTTGGACAACTTATGTGACATTTCCCACTAGTGGTCGTGTAATGGCACTTTTTTGGTCATGAGGATCAGGTTGAAGTGACAACAGTACAGGATTCTGGACATCATAGAACACTTGGACAGCTTATGTGACATTTCCCAGGAGTAGTCGTGTACTGACACTTGTTAGGTCATGAGGATCACGTTCTAGTGACACTAGTACAGGATATTGGACAGCATAGGACACTTGGACAACTTGTGTGACATTTCCCAGTAGTGGTCGTGTAATGACACGTGTTAGGTCATGAGGATCAGGTTGAAGTGTCAACAGTACAGTATACTGGACATCATAGGAGTGGTCGTGTAATTACACTCGTTTGGTCATAAGGATCACGTTCTAGTGACACAAGTACAGGATATTGGACATCATAGGACACTTGGACAACTTATGTGACATTTCCCGGTAGTAGTCGTGTAATGGCACTTTTTTGGTCATGAGGATCTGGTTGAAGTGACAACAGTACAGGATACTGGACATCATAGAACACTTGGACAACTTATGTGACATTTCCCAGGAGTAGTCGTGTACTGACATTTGTTAGGTCATGAGGATCACGTTCTAGTGACACCAGTACAGGATATTGGACATCATAGGATACTTGGGCAACTTATGTGACATTACCCAGTAGTAGTCGTATAATGAAATTTGTTTGGTCATCATGAGGATCAAGTTGTAGTGACAACATGACGCAAAGAAGATTGTGAGAAGAACTGTGGTTTTACCATGGCTCAGGAAAGTATATAACTAATGATGTTAGCTGTAGGTCTCTTATCTGTGTGGAGACTAGGTAAATCGCAGTCAACATGATCGATGGAGGAGGTGAGATGGATGACCGAGTCCAAGAAACTCAACGGACACTGGATAAATTTCCTCAGTTGTTTTTATATTTTGAATTATATAGTTATTTGTGCAACTAGTAAGAAAAGTGAGCAATTGACTCACTCGAGAGAAATCCTTACTCACGAGCCGTAGGCGAGTGAGGAATGGTTTCTCGAGTGAGGCAATTGTACTTTGAACTCGAATTGCACATTATACTTTTCCTACAGTTACCATATAAAACAAATAAATTTGTGAAGAAACATAACCTATTTTTACATAGAAGTGAACTTTTAATAAAACATTTAATGTGAAGAGACAAATACAACAGTACAACAGCTGACCAGCTGATTTACAGCCAGTGCTGCCAACGCATTTAGCGCGCATATGACGTTGCCTGCGTGTTACGCGCTCACTATTTCGTGCCTTCACGTTGCAAATCTGGAGTGAGACAAAGTAATTAGAGTGAGACAATGTTAACATTGTCTCACTGATGAGCGAATTGGCCACTTTGCTTTCTCAAATCAGTGAGAGAACATGTACATTGTTAGGTAACTGTAGGAAAAATTCTTTTTAACAATGTCTAATTAGTTTATTTAAAGTCTTCCTGTGAGATTGTGATAGTGTTAGGTTTAAACTAACGAAACATTAGTAGGCTATTTCTTTAATACGAGTACTTAGTGATGTAATTTGTTCTTATTTTTATTTCTTTACGGATGTTTCATTTATTGTATTCTGCGTTATTACGCAGAATGTAATAACGTATTTAACGCAGAATTAAGTTGACATTGAGTTTTTCATTTAAGTATTTTGTAATGAAATAAGAAATTTCTTATTTTGTCAATATCCATCTCAAACCTTTTGGTATAAAATCTTTAATTACAATTGAAAGTGATATAGCGGATGAGTTACAGCTTTTTTCTCATACTATATTGAAATATGAGCAATCAAAGTGATCACTTGAACTGAAATAATTCTATAAGGTACCCTTTTTACAAAATGTTCAATAGATCTCCTACATTTTCTTGGAAATGCCCAATTAACTCTGACACTTTAAACAAAATAAAAATAAAAAGTTTAAATATAGGCCAATACAGTTTAAACATCCAAAAAGTACGTATATCGTAAAATGTGGTTAAGTATGGACTTTAAAGTGGACCAAACAGTAAAATTATGACTTAAAAAATTATGAAAACTAATAAACTAACAACAACTAATGTATCTACCGTCGTGTCTATTGCACTCTACACTAAGCGGTGATAAGTTACCCTGTAAATAGGTCTGTCTCAAGGTAATAGTTACATCTTATCAGTGAGTTGGCAATTGTACTTACAGCGAGTCAGCGAGTTGGTAATTGTACTTACAGCGTGTCAGCGAGTTGATAAATGTACTTACAGCGTGTCAGCGAGTTGATAAATGTACTTACAGCGTGTCAGCGAGTTGATGATTGTACTTACAGCGTGTCAGTGAGTTGGTAATTTTACTTACAGCGTGTGAACGAGTTTATAATTGTACTTACAGCGTGTCAGCGAGTTTATAATTGTACTTACAGCGTGTCAGCGAGTTGGTCGTTGTACTTATAGCGTGTCAGTGAGTTGGTCGTTGTACTTATACCGTGTCAGTGAGTTGGTCGTTGTACTTATAGGGTGTCAAAGAGTTGGTAATTGTACTTACAGCGTGTCAGTGAGTTGGTCGTTGTACTTATGGCGTGTCAGTGAGTTGGTCGTTGTACTTATAGCGTGTCAGTGAGTTGGTCGTTGTACTTACAGCGTGTCAGCTGGTTGGTAATTGTACCGTAAATACGACAGATTGATATCGCGCTGTAAGGCACAGCATCCATTACCTCCTCATTACATGGCTCGTGGACCGCCGCACATAAACATGCCTTGGCGCGGACAGCTTTAATTAAAGCCCCTGTAAAAGGCGATGGTGTTTTGTCCGGAGCTCCGCCACTTTTTACAGCACTCACCTCTTCTTGTTACACTGTTCTGGTTGTTTCTTCTTGTATGGCTGTGTTTGGTGCTTATGGGGTTTTAATTTGTTCTGTTTGTGTTAAGAACCAAGAGTTTTAGCATTGGGTTTATTCCAAATGATTTTTACATAATTGAGTTTAGAATTGAAATTAGGGACTAGATCAAGCATAAGAGACTTTGAATTAAGGGTTTTTGTTGGTGTTAAATAATTGGGAAAGTGGAATATCTCTTTGTCTCTTTCAAATATTCGTTCTCCAAATTTGTGATGGAATAATGGTTAGTGTTCATATATTGTGTTTAGAATAAATGGGTTTCACATTTTTATAATAGTTTTCCTTCAGATTTACCTACCTTCCTTCCTCTTTCACCCTCCCCTTTTACGAATGTTTGTTTCTCCGTAAAACTAGATTCGTTGCTTGTACCTTTGACTATTCACAGACAAGCCCAGCTACAGCTCCTATATCAAGCATATACAAGCATCCAAGTACCCAGTATGATCCCAAGACAGGTTTCATCTCATCAGCTGTCCGACCAGCTGTTGTAACTCTCAAGCCCAGTTAACCTGTCCAGCGGTATCCACTACTTACGTCACAATCCATCTCGCTGATTTATCTTTACTGTTGCAGTTTATTGCAGCATAAATCAAACGCGTATAATTAATGTTGTCCGAGGAAACCTTCCTGGCCAATAGATCATTTGTAGGAGTGATGGGCAAAGTGAGGGTTACTAATTGAATATTCATTCTTGTGTTTTACTGGGAGCTGGAGTTGATGGTTGGTGTTTTATTATTGTGTACTGTTCCTATCTACACCAGCAGCATTTATTAGTTTTTTAAGGGAAGGTCTAAACCCTGTTCTTGTTGCTATCTAACGCTGACCTGTTGTTAGAAAGCATCATTAATTCATAGCCCAATTACAAATGGCATCTGAGTCTATTAAAGATCTCGCTTGGAATTGAACCAGCGATCCTCAGATACCAAGGCGAGTACTACGACCATTTGGCTAACCAGACAACCATTACATAATGGTTTTTAAAAAGCTGTTAAACAAAATAGGGGTTTTAATTTCTCTTATTTTCAAACGTACACTTATTACGTGCCTAATAAAAGCACACTGTTTAGTGTTGTTTGGTTGGAATACTAGAGTATGGCAAAAAAATGATTACAGCCAAAGTACCTCAGTAAATGCAGCAATTACTTTGCGTGCTAAAATCAGTACAAGGAAGCCCGCTCTGTCAGGTAACTGTGGAAATAATAATTAAATTATTATTATATTACTTAATACTTTGGGATTAGGAAAATTAAATCATATTGTCTTGTGACTCAAACACTCTGAGGTGTCATAGTTTCCTATTACATTGAACATTTTGTGCACACATATAATTAAAACACACTGGTTAGGAATATAGTCCTAATCATTGGTATCTTCCAAATCAAAGAATTAATGTTCAAAATGTGTAACATATTTTTTAAAATGTATTTCATAATAGTAAAATTGAATTAAAAAATATACTGTATTAACATTGTGATAAGAAATCAAATCACGTCAAAACCCCGCATTATATTTGCATAAAACCGGAGTTATTTTTTCAGCCGACGAGAGGCAAGAAGAATATTAGAAATTCAGGTCCACTCGGGGACGGACAAAGTAGCTCTGACGACACTATCTGGGTTGAAGACCAGGTAAATCACTGTCGCTATGATCGATGAACCCAGGGAGATAGATGATCACCTCAGGCGGCGTACGTGAGAATCTGCCAGATTGTCAGAATTGTGGGGCGGAGTATGGAAATTAATGGGAAATATCTTACAATTATCGTACAGATGTTACATGTTGTGTCTAGCTTACCAGATACTAATTACCTGTATTATTGTCCTAAGTTATGATTGTATTATTTACTATAATAGAGTGAACTTGTGTAAGTTTAGGGTAAACAATGCATCTTGTATTATGTGGTATGATGAAACCCATCAGACGTTGTAAAAGTATTCATAGTATCAGGTTTGCATCACGGGTGGTTAATGACCTCTTTAATTTCAACCAAGAGAAAATATAGTAAGCATTCAATAATTAATGAAAAACAGTACCTATGGAAACTGGAAACTGCCGGTAACTTTAAGATAATATTCAATATCCATCATAGATATTAAGAGTTCTTTCGATTAATGACCATTATTTTCATTCATTAGGAATTAGTACACGTATAGTCAAGTCAAATCACCTACATACAACCATCAATTTTCATATTGACAGACTCATGGTTACTTTCTGTTTTTAGAGGCAGGCTATTAAGAGCGTAGTTTATGGGTTTCTTTTAAATTTAACCCACCAAAGTGCCCTTTGATGTACTGTATTAACTGTTCAAATATTATGTTGCTATAAGGTGAAATGCTAATCGTGATCACATAGAAAATAGCCATGATTTTGAAGTTGATTTGGAGAGTCTTTCCCCCGAAATTTAGTTTGGAAATCAATTTTCTACTGGTATTACAATATTCTGGTGAATATTAGAGCATGCGCAGCGCTAGTGCGGCACGGCGGCGAGTGACATGCATCGATGTATAATGGTGACATGCGCATACACACGCCATGTTATTGGCCTGTAATTGGAGCTGGTCGATACAATCGATTGTTCGATATCTCGACGCCCGCTACACCATCGAACGTCGCCTCTCTAGTCGCCGGTGGCCCTTATCTTGTCGTATAATACCCCATTATTGTCCAAGTCTATGCTATAAAGATGAGTATGAGATTTGCATAAGGTAACCAATTGGATTTTTTTCATCCGATATCGTATTAATGTCGATCTTTTCAGTTATTTTATTTGATTAATCGTAATGAGTTTACAGCTTACAGCGCATTGCTCATGTCTTGACAACAATCATATGTCGACTGGAAATTTATTGATAAACTGATGTGCATTATGTTCAAGCAATAAAAGTTATATTTATAAGTTATACAAGTTATAAGTTATATTGTGTTAGACATCGTTTATTTTCAGGATGATCAACAATTTTGCAAGGGGAGAGATGACCAGTAATTTCGGACAAAGGTTTATTATTCATTATATTTTGTTATAATAATAATATTATATAAGTACCTTGTTATTATCACATAAAATATTTGTTAAGTTCTGACATTATATCCCATAAGGGATATTCATGTAACTTCAATAAGTTTTTAGTGTCGATAAACTGATAGAAAGAGGTAGCCTATATTTTACTTTGAAATTGTAATTTAGCTTTCTATCCCCCGACAAACAAATGGGGACAATTTATTCCGTCATGCTCGTACCAATACAGACTGTTACGCCTCATAAACGAATTTAAACAATATTTCTGTCGAGTGCGCCATGCAATTTAACTTCCTTAGCCAACGTTTACGAGGCAATAAAAGGTCTATAAAAATGACAAAGTGTGAATATTCGCAATGATATACTGGCCACAGCCGCATCGTCGACCAAGAATAGCCTGTTTCTAGAAATCGTGTCGTTTACTCAGTTAGTAAGGGAACCCCAATAGAGAGAGAGATAGTCTAATTGAATTATTTTATTCACCATTTAAAAACACACTTTTTGCATGTTTGGATTTTTGCAGAGAGGCGTTTAAGCTTATTGTTACATATTTGTCAAATTACCATTAGACATTATAACATTTGGAAACTTACATACAGTCTCTATAAACTATTTACAAGAAAAAAGTAATTGATTTAGGTACCTTTTTTATAAATATTTTTTTTAATTGTAATTAAACTTAATAATTGATTTATAGATAAATAGATTTTGGTATAATATATATAGTTTAAAATCTCAAATTTATAATAACTAAATGGTAATGATCGAGATGAAGAAAATTGGAGAGGATCGACTAAAGTCAATATATTATCTGGTATAGAACATTGTAGCTTATACCCCATAGATCCAAACCCCTTTGGAAAAATACACATACCTTAGTTAGCTCTATAGACCCCTTAGATCTCTGTCTCGACCAGAACAGTGTTTTCTTTAAACATGAGCTCAACAAGGAAAAAGCTTTTTCACCGTGCGCAAAATTCGCTTTGACATTTTAAAGGGAGCTGAGTTTAAATATTTAAAGTGGATGATGTATTGCTGTTGACGAGTTAATGGTTGGAGCCAGAAGATGGATCAACCAATCAATATCTCTTGTGAAAGGTTGATAGAATGATCGATCTTCATCCTACGTCGTCCCTCTCCCCATCCTGCTGTAATAATATTGCTGTCTGTGTTTATAAAGTAATAACTCAGTTCCTACCTTCCAGCCAATTCTTCGAACCCTCGGAAACCTTGGAGAATATTTTCCTCACTTTTGTAAACAGCACCAGATACCATTAGAAGGTACTTGAAAGATACGTTACATTCCAATACTTATGAGGTTGCATTCCAAACAAGGCTGTAATTTTAAAGCTACCGATAATTTTGAAGTTCAATACCCCAACCACACTACTGTATCACTTCATAGGACGCAAGGCTCTTGTCCAGAACATGTTTAATGTTCTTCAGCCTAACTCTAGACTCTTGAACTTTGTTTGCATTATTGCATGTCATTGGTGACTGTCTGTATTCAAACCAGAGTCCTTGGGAATCAAAACACAGCATTCTACCTCCTCAGCCTCTAGCAGTATACCAGATCCCCAAACGAAAACAAAGTAGAACTTAACTTAACTTAACCAAATTGTGGTGTAAAATGTACAAACATATAAAAAATGCATAGTTTCTTCATAGTTAAGAGTTATTTTGCGAAAATAATAACCCCCGAGGTTAACAAGAGTAACTCGACGTAACAAAAGTTATGAGTCCCCTTTAACCAGACGGCGCTGCAGTAACTCATAAGCCTAGTTAACCTGTCCGTGCAATTTCTCCTACTTTCTTCACGAGCCTCTCCATCATCTGGTTCAACTCCTGCTGCTCAACTTATTACACTGATAAATAATGGATTTAAACTCGTGCCGTTATAAATGGTTCCCAGACTTTTGGTAATATTAAATGTGCGCTATGATATAACGATACGGTGGAGAATATTTTAAGTAGTAAAATACAATGTAAGTTTTGGAATTTTTCTGTCATTATTCTTTTTCCAAAACTCTATCTGTCCTTAGTGTAGGTAAAATAGTAAAGTTATGTAATATATGAGAAGCTAAAAGGTAATTTATAAAGTTTCCACCTTTTAGTTCCATACAATTTGAGAACTTGCCGGAACATGGACTGTGAGAGGGAGTGCTTCAAATGTACTTTGTCAAGATACCACTTTCCTTCACCTTACTCCCTAGGAACCTTGCCAAGATATAAACTATGAGAGTGATATAAAGCTTCTAAGATGTTCTTCAAAAGGTTCACACTACCTTTCTACAACCTTCCTGGACTTGCCTCGAAAATAATGGAGCGTCAGAAAAGTGTTAAGATCAGGCTCTAAGACACTATTTTCCTCAGTACTTCATACTACTTCCACGACCCATGGGGGGTGGGGCTTTGCTCAAATCCATGGGGACTTAGGTTCAGGGAGTGCTAAGACTCTAAGGTCCTTTTGTTAAGATACCACCATTCTCCTTCAGACTATCACATAGACTTTCCACGACAGGCTGTGAAAGTGCAAGAAAGGCTCTAAGACACTCTCGTCCCAGAACCTCCTACTACTTCCACACCCCAAGTGGACTTAACCAAGACTTATGATGTGAGAGTGCGAGAAAGGCTCCAATACACTATCGTCCCAGAACCTCCTACTACTTCCACACCCCACGGGTACTTAACCAAGTCTTAGGCTGTGAGAGTGCGGGAAAGGCTCTAAGACACTCTCGTTCCAGAACCTCCTACTACTTCCACACCCCACGGGGACTTAACCAAGTCTTAGGCTGTGAGAGTGCGGGAAAGGCTCTAAGACACTCTCGTCCCAGAACCTCCTACTACTTCCACACCCCACGGGGACTTAACCAAGTCTTATTCTGTGAGAGTGCGGGAAAGGCTCTAAGACACTATCGTCCCAGAACCTCCTACTACTTCCACACCCCACGGGGACTTAACCAAGTCTTAGGCTGTGAGAGTGCGGGAAAGGCTCTAAGACACTATCGTCCCAGAACCTCCTACTACTTCCACACCCCACGGGGACTTAACCAAGTCTTAGGCTGTGAGAGTGCGGGAAAGGCTCTAAGACACTCTCGTCCCAGAACCTCCTACTACTTCCACACCCCACGGGGACTTAACCAAGTCTTAGGCTGTGAGAGTGCGGGAAAGGCTCCAATACACTCTCGTCCCAGAACCTCCTACTACTTCCACACCCCACGGGGACTTAACCAAGTCTTAGGCTGTGAGAGTGCGGGAAAGGCTCTAAGACACTCTCGTCCCAGAACCTCCTACTACTTCCACACCCCATGGGGACTTAACCAAGTCTTAGGCTGTGAGAGTGCGGGAAAGGCTCCAATACACTCTCGTCCCAGAACCTCCTACTACTTCCACACCCCACGGGGACTTAACCAAGTCTTAGGCTGTGAGAGTGCGGGAAAGGCTCTAAGACACTCTCGTCCCAGAACCTCCTACTACTTCCACACCCCACGGGGACTTGCCTCAACGTGGGCTGCGGTATTGCTAGCTGTAATGAGAGTTGCACAAGATGAGTTATGTCCTGATCGCCGCCTGGCCTTCGTTAGTCGCTTATTTATGAGTGAGGCCGCTCAGTAATTTCGGTTATTAAATTGTGTTTGCCCTCTCTCGACGTTTATCTTACTGCCCAGGTGTGAAATGCGGTGGGCGGCGCGCGGTCCGCTTCCACGCCTCGAATTATTGCCTGCATAACTCGAGACCACAATGGTTGTTCAAAGAAACGATTTTATCAGAGGAGGTTATTTACTGCCCCGACCCAACGACCGGCCTCGCCGATCCGTCGTAAATTATTTAATTACAGAGTGGCCGCGCGGAGGTGGACTTACCGAGGTAATTAATTTATCGTCCTAGTGTGAGATAGTGTAAGACAAATAATGTATGTTTGTTAATGAATAAGCAGAGTCGCTCGCACCGGACGTGACTGGCGAGACACATGGCTAATTATAACTATACGTGGCTCGGGTAATGACCGCAGTTTATCATTACAAAGTCCCATATCGCTTCTGTTTTGCAGGCTCCTAAGCTGAGCAGCGATCATGTATGTGGGTCAGGATCGTGTACTGAATCATACGGGAGAGTATTTGGATTTTAGTATTTCAATCATGTGTATATCGTTGATGCTGTATATAAATACGTTACGGTAACTCTAATTTGTGTAACAAAATACAAAAAATAATGGAATAGCCCATTTAATTTAAAGAAAATTTGTCTTATTCTTTACTATGTACCAGCTTCAACACAGTTCACTGAAAAAGAAATAAATGCTATTATCAGATGTTATGAATTTGTGCAACTTTACATCCACCACACATTTTACAACCAGCGAAATGATCTACTGTACTACAATCATAGAATATCTAGGGGTTTCGGGGAGGGGAGGGGGCTATAGTATATGGTAATATAATCTTATTAGCTTTATCCTCTAAACTAGATTCAAACACACAAAGAGAAATAATTATTTTGTGAATCTTGTTTGTGATTTACAGTTGAAATAAATGTATACTCATAAGAAAATATCGGCTCATTTTACCCTAATGGCTGCAGTATTTAAATAAATTATTATGAGCTAGGTTCCCATACGTTGGGGTTCAGTATTGTCGTTACTTTCCATCCCAGTATATAAAATATGCCTTACAACACGAATATTAAGAGTAGATTGGTAAGTTTTCACTTAAAACACAAAAGGTTCTTTGGCTAGCACACAATGAAAAATGTATTATCACATGACAACCCAACATGTGGCAATAACTATTAGCAATGCAAAATACTTAACGCCAGCGGAGAGTGCAGAGCAAGCCAATAGGATGTCGGATTAACGGGAGACAGACCAATAGGCTGTCGGATAAACGAGAGACAGCCGCGCCAACATCGCCGTTCTCTAACTATATTACTCCGCGTTATCTTAGAATGGGACTCCTTATGTTGGGAGAGCGTCGTTTACTAGACAAGTCATTAGAGCAATTCTGTTCGGTGTTCTAATGGAGCTGACAACACCACGACAAGACTGCTTGGGCTGTTTCATCCTCATGTTCTAATTTGAATAGGTAAAACACCAGTCTCGTTTGGAGTTTGTTAGATTTATTTATTTGTTTGTATTCCGTGGGGAAATTACAATTCTTGTTTGTTTAGACAGTTGATTGATTGTTGTCAATTTAAAGACTCAAAAGAATTGTGTGAAAAGTGGTTTATCTTTTGAGTGGTTGTATCGTGTTCGTTTATTACATGGCACAGATTTCCTGTTTAAATATTCCAAAAATTTTACATAAATAGCACACAAAAATATGGTCATGAGGGTTATTAATTAAGAATGTTTACGGTTTGTATCATCTCCGTTTTATTTTCTTAAGTGCAGCACCTATAATATACTCTTTGAACTGAGTAATTTTCTTTAAAACGCATTGTTCAAGTTTAAGTTTGTAGTATCAAAACACCTGAAATAATTTTATGGGGAAATTTATGCTAGTTAAAACTAAATATATCCCAAAGGATATTATCAAATGTAAACATTGTAAACATGACTGCGTAACCCAATACTGGAGATATAGCAGCAAAGCTTGGGGGAATTGTGTTCTTTTGTGCCCTGAGTGTGTTTTGTCGTATTAGGGGAGATAGAATTCTTAAAAGTGCTATGTAGCAATCATAATGCTGATCGTTGTTATGGTATTGTTTTTCATACAAATGAATAAAAAAAATATTGATTATTCATTTTTAACTTCTAATTTTGTTGGTGGTAATATTGTTATCGTCACTTTTACTTCAATATTGTTTGGATATAGGTTTACTTCCATGGTTATACTTGAAGAGACCAATAAATACCACTAAATACATAAACGATGCTTGAAGAAGAAGTTTTTAACAGCTTTTATTGCTTTTTGGTTAGGTTTCTGTTTATAAAACACAGATCACCACATAAAATTCCAAATATTGTGGTTGTTAATGATAGTCCTAACATATTGGAAAATTGTTAAAATTGTTCTCAGTTGACAGAAACTTGCTACTTCGTTAATAGGACGGAGTGCAAGCTTTTTTTAAACTAGCTCAAGTTGAATTGGAAAGCTTAAACACAGTTTGCTATATCTCTTTCAATTACAGGTTATACTAGTGACATCAAGAGAAAAAGGAATCCACAGTGTGTGGTCGTTCGATAAAAATAAGTTTTTATACCGGTAAAATAGCACAATCCTTTATTTCATTCCTCTCACACGTTAAAAAATCTCTGGCTAATTGGAAGACCCGTAAGAGAGTAATGTGATTCCACCGATACCCTGGCGCTATTTCACACCTGCAAGGGATCTCATAAAAAAGAAAACGCACCGTGTGAGGTCTAATGGAGAAAGGTGGACCATAACAATAAGTTGATACGACAAGATAAGGGCCACCGGCGACTAGAGAGGCGACGTTCGATGGTGTAGCGGGTGTCGAGATATCGAACAATCGATTGTATCGACCAGCTCCAATTACAGGCCAATAACATGGCGTGTGTATGCGCATGTCACCCGCCGCCGTGCCGCACTAGCGCTGCGCATGCTCTAATGGATCCATTTTATGGTAATGGCGAGCCAGATAATGTCGGACTCGCGACACTTTATAGACCTCGGAGAGGCTTGTGGCTGGGTGGTTGTGGAGATACACGCACGACAACGCTACGTACAACGAACACCTTCGCGAACATCGGGCTACGTGATAAACTGTCCAAGCTTCAACTTGGGTTGGTAAATCAGCGGGGGATAAGTGGGGAAATGTGATTTTAATTAATGTCGGGGAAGTCGGAATGTTGTGTATACAGTGGCTATGGGAACCTAAACATGATATCTAAGAGAGAGGACAAATATACCCATCAAGTACACTAATAAAGGTGTATTGTTTCACTGAGAAAAAACTCGAACAATTATTTTACTTTAAAATTGTTGATCATTATGTTTCCGAAGACTTAGAAAGTAGTACTTTAGTTTCTGCCAAGATACACAGCTAAGTATTGAATTTCCTATTTACCAAGGAACTTATCGAAATGTTTTTTAACCATGACACGGTAAATAATGTAACTACTAAGACATGCATTTGAGTATTTAACCGTTAAAGACCCAGTGAAATGTTCATTTACAAACAGTGAAGTATATTTCAACCTCCAAGACAATGTGTTTCATCTACTAAGGCACGGTTAATTATCTATTTTTCTACACATACAGTGACTTCTCATCGTTTAAGAAACTAAGGCAAACAGTAACAAAAGTCACCACCAAGGTAACCTAACTACCCTGTAGTACAAAAACAAATAATGCAGTAATAATGTAGTGTTATTATGTTACCAGTGTCTATTTAAGAAGACACTCCTCCAAATATTAAAGTATTTATTTGAAACATTTAACCACCAAGAAACACAATTGTATATCACTAGACATAGTGCAGGTTATAGTCACTAATACACATTCTGTATGACGTATGGGTATCTGTTACTCACCAAAACACAAAAAATATTCATTCAAAGATACACTATTTGTCTACCAAGACACATTGAAGTGTCCTAGTGAGGCATCTGTCTACCAGAACAAACATTGAAGTATCGTTTATCCTCCAAGACGTACTATGACGTATTCTTTACCCTCCCCTGGACTACAGCTCATCCATCTCTCTACGTTGGTGCCTCCATCGATCATTGTAGAGGGTGATATACTCGACCCTTGACAGTTAACCTCACCTCTGCCCCAGGGCGCTCTCCGCTCTCCACTCTCCACTCTCCGCCTTCCCAAGACTACCCTTAGATAGTATATTGTTCCCTCACATTTTGCTTTTATAGAAAACTAGATATCTTTTCATTGCCCAATGAAAAGAAAATACTAATGAGGTTTATATTAATTGTATTATAATGTATCTTAGCATTTTCCTATTTCAACGGCGCACTCATTTTATTACCAACCAACTAAAAAAAATACGAGATGCAATTAGAAAATTTGTTTTAAATAGCTCGTAATTCAAGTGTAGGCCCCAGAATGTTAACATACAAACCATCAAACCATAGTGGACTTTTGTAGATATAACTTAATCAAGCATATGTAAACAACTGCAAAACGTATTTTAATAATATAAGTTACAAATATTGGATGGTTAAACACTTAAACACTTTTACCCTTCTGCATGACTCCTAATACTTTTAAACTTATCCGTCTAAATATTTAAGATGATTTGGATGTAAAAAATAATGCGTTTTGAAAAGTGAAATTAAAATTTATATTGCCTTTAATATTAAACCTTGCTTTTAAAATAAGTGTTATGGGTGGATTAGAGAATAAGACATTTTTACTTTGTTTACAAACTTTATTGTCATTTATCTGCACAATGTTCTTTTTACTCTCAGTAGCTTTGGTTACATATGTATCTAATTTTGAAAAAAATTGTATTTTATCATATGTTTTCCATCATATTATGAAATTATAAGTGATTACCAAAATTTGATAACCATTGCTGAGACATAAGCATATATTAGCATTAGTATTGAATACTGATACTTTGTTATCAGTTTTAATTTTTTAGGTAATGCCAATACGACCGAGATTCAAGATAAAACTATAAATACTGTAACATTATTCACCGCCAAGTGATAAATCACTCTACTTAACCTCGGCATTATACCGAAGGTCGATTTTAATTAGAAAGGCGCCATTAAAAGACACCATTACTCATACCGCCTTTGAGAGGAGGGCGCAGTGACGCGGAACCTTGTAAAAACAAATTAAAAGCCAGTATTTCGCTCAGTAGCCAGCTTAATTGGCGAACTAATGAATATTTATCCCCGACAAACTCTGATACAACGCCGTTGGGACCAGTAAATAATCCACTTTGCGCGCCTTTATGACACACTAAAATGTGTTATTAACTCCTAGTATATAGCGGCCATTACTTTTATTAAATTCATAATTTATGTGGCGCATTTGACGTATTGCCCGTCGCTGCGGGTTCCCTAATTATAATCCGTGATGAAAGGTCTAATCTGGCTCCGGCCTCAGGCTCAGTTGTGTTATTGGCTTCTGTTTTATTTATCACGCCCATAAAGCGAGGAACACCACCTCGCACTTTTGACTTATCTTCGATCTTAATTGGAAGTAATAAAGTCAAAAGCGTTTTTACTGTTCGTGCAATTAAGTATGTATGTGAGTTTATAGCGTCAGTTTTGTTTAAAAATTCATGGGTATATTTAATTTTTTACTAAATATTCATGAATTAACTACCCCCAATTATAATTTTATAGGTATTTTAATGAGGGCGTTGGTTCTGTTATATGTGAACACCTTACTAATATTTTGAATGTTATATACTTTTTTGAACTTGTTTAAGTCTCAAGAAAAATAATAATATACTTGACAAGCATGAGTTGTACTTATAACACAATATACATATATTTACAGTTTGGAATTCCATCTAGAAGATTCCGTGGCTCCCCTCGTGGGTGGTTTCATGTTGGAACTCGTGGTGTCCATGTTGGAGCTCATGGTGCCCATGTTGGAACTCGTGGTGTCCATGTTGGAACTCGTGATGCCCATGTTGCAGTTCGTGGTGCCCATGTTGGAGCTCTTGATGTTCATGATGTCCGGAGTGTTTCTCATGATGATACACCGGTACATGGACGGGGTAGGGCACATGCTTCTCAACAGTGTAAGGAACTTTCTTCTCCACGTAAACGTTGTAAGGCTTAGGCACTGGAACTGGGTAAGGCTTTTCCACCGACACTTCCACAGGGTAAGGCACCTTCTTCTCCACCGGGTAAGGCACGTGCTTGTACACAGGATAATGCACTGGGTAAGGCTTGTCGACGTACACCTTCACTGGGTAGGGAACTTTCTTCTCCACGTGGTAGGGCACTTTCTTCTCGACCACTACGTTGTAAGGCTTAGGCACGTGGACGGGGTAGGGTTTGTCGACGTGGTAGTGCACTGGATAAGGGACTTTCTTGTAGACTGTGTACGGCTGGGGGACATACTCCTGAACCTTGTAGGGAACTTTCTTCTCGACGTAGACGTTGTAGGGCTTTGGCACTTCCACGGGGTAAGGCTTGTCAACAGGAACCTCCACCTTGTATGGGACTTTCTTCTCCACCTCCACAGTGTACGGCACGGGAACTTCTTTCGTCACAGTCACTGTGTTGATCTCGTGGTGATGATCCTCCTCATGCTCGTGCTTGTGTTCTTCTACCTTGGGATGTTCAAAGTGTCCATGGTGTTCGTGTTGAAGTTCTCCGCCGTGATGTCCATGGCCAAATCCGTGAGACTGCAGGACTCCTAAGGCTAGAACACCCACTAGAACTGTTTGGAAGCCCATGATGAACTGATATCGTCCACTCCGTACTCGCAGCTTATATACCTAGTTGCATGCTCGATGCTCAACCGTGTGTGAGGAATGCAGGATGCTCGCTGCAACTGATTGGAATTTATATAATTTAATGACAGACAGGTATTCGGCCGAATCGCCCGCTCGTCAGCCTGGTTCAATCTCACTTTCATCACGACGTTATGAAGTTTGGTATGTAGGCATGTGTTTTATTAAAATCAATAGCGTTATGAATATAGATAATGCTATGAACATAGTAATATAGACATTGTAGTTATACAACACTCACACTGTTAATTCATTTTCATCAAATTATATTTCTTTATTTAAGGAACAAGAAGAACAATTTGTAGTTATATTACTTACATTGGGTGGTGTCAATGACGAACAAATATTTGTTACAATCGTTTCCTTCCATTACAGGCATTCGTGTGGAATCCACCAAAACATTGGTGTACAATAAAATAGTTTATTTCTAGTTTGAGCCAAATTTAATATGGTAAATTTTCACAAAATGAGCACATATATAAAGTAATGTTTTTCTCATTTTTTTATGTTTTGTGTGTTTATGGCTGGATAAGAAAAAAAATTAATATTATAAAGCTAAGTAAATATTAACTAGGTAAAGTCAGTCATTGAAAAAAGGAAAGTGGAAAATAGCAAGAAAGTAATCTTGGTGGCTCTAAATTGTAAAAAAACTGCCATCCCCTCACAAAATCTAAAATATTGGTTTGGTAACCTCAGTAATAATTTTTTTTTTTCATATTAAAACAATGAAACTTCTAGTGGTGTTTATTTACAGTAGGCTTAATCATTTTTTAAATGGTAAATGTATAAAAAATATGTAGTCATATTTTTACAATTGTTGTACAACAGCTGAGTAACTGAGGTTCAAACCTGTAAAAAGTCTTTGGCATTTTGATACTTCCAAAGTGGACTTAGTTGTCCTTGATCATTGGATTTTAAATAACTGGTACTGTCTGGATAAACGCATATTAGTCGGTTAAATAGTTTGATCATTCTCGATCCTACACTTATCTTTCACTCATGTTAAGGTCATTACTAGGTAAGAATTGTGATCCTGTCTTAGTGTAATGGTAATGACATTGAATGCGTATCTAAGGCAACCCTGATGCTTTTGAGTGTCTGTTTTAGCTCAAGAGGTCATGTGATGTCGTCGCCACTGTGTGATGCTGTGATGCTGTCTGTGATGCCGAGGACGACGACAGCTGCTGTCACCGTAGACACAGCTGGCAACTCGCACCTACTTGACATCCTATTTATTTGAACTGCTTCCTCAGCTTCTCTCTCCACTCTTGTCAACAGGATCTGGTCCAGTCTACACAAGCTGGAACATTTTAGGGTTGGGAATTTGACATGTGGCTCGTTAAAATTGTAAATGCAATTGCGACTTTATATTGCACTATTGACTCTCGGAAGCTTGAATATACACCCAATGTGCATGGAAATAGGCCTAGAGTATTATCCAAGGTTAAAAAATAACATAGTTTAAAAGCCTATTTACGAAGGATCTTAAGTTCAAAATTTGATTTTTTATTAATTTTTGGTTGAGATTAATGTAACATAATAGGTTCTATAGCTTTCAGTAAGTCGTCTACTCAGTTTTATATGTATACAAGCTCACTTATTTAATAGAGATCAGTAATTTATTTGGTTCCATTAATAGTCAAAGATTAACTTAATCAATCGTTTGGTACAGTCTGCAACCAACATACCAAGCAAATACACATTAAGGAATAAGGGGATTATTTTCAATGTAAACACATTTGTTCAATCTGTAAACATTCAAGTTACTGAACGTTAGTATGTCGAAAAATAGTTTTGGATGGTGGATTTTACCTGATGAGAACGCTCTGCAAACTCTTGAATGTTGAAGTTCTTGTCCTCCTCGGTATAGGACGCAGAAGATGCTCAAGAAACTCCACCGTGCTGACAGGCCCAATTATTGCGGACCTCATCGATAAATTCAAATTACCCGCATCTTATTCTGGAAAAAGTATTACCGACTGAATTTATCTGGACGATGATGGCCCTACTGCCAATTTTGGCAGCCGGCCCTTCCAGAGCCAACGCATGTTTAACTCTGCTATACTGGTTTCCATCCCAGGATCTCACACGAGCAAATTATTCAACTATGTCCACACTTTATTGGATAACCAATTTGTTAAACTGTGTGAACGTGTGGACATATTGCACCTGTAGACTCCAATGTGAATGTACCAGACCCAGACCCAGGGCCAGTGGGTCTGAAGAGCCGCAGGTGGCTCCAGTCACAACTTACGACCCATGTAACCCACCCGGTGTGTGGCCGACCCATTAACAATTCTATAAACTTCGGCCACTCCTTTGTGATAATATATCGCGCATTAATACCACCAGGACTCCGGCGCGTAGGCCTCTACACCGTGGTTATTATGTCTGCCTTGTTTACGAGCCCGGCCTCCAATTTGTTCACGAATATTTTGTTCGTTTGATTGCCGCTATAATAGACCCACTCTCTCAACAGCACGTATTTAATTTAAACAGCCAGTACGGTGTACCATTAAACGAGTTATGGGAACGACTTGACACAACACGCGGTAGGTGGGTCGGGTTGACGTTATGGGTCTCTGGATATACGATTGTTGCTACGGTCGAATCGATATTGGATATTGATTAACATACAATACTAGTCTCTTGGCCTAAGTTTTTTGTTCATTGTCAACGTAGAGGAGCAATGTGATAAATGTTTTTGAACAATGTAAATAGTGGTAATTACATAATCGGTGGGTTCTAGCGATCGATTGCTTATAATTGCCGAACGAATATTAAATTTTACTACACCCTTTGGCAGTTCTCGTAATGTATTATCATAAAGCTTCCTTTGAAAACATATTTAACGCAACAACAACAAAATTAATGAAGGTGCCCTACGTCCAACACAACAAGACGATAGAAGTAAATTAATTATGAAAGTGTCCAAACAATTAATGCTATCAATTGTGATATGTTGATGAGTAAGTGTTTATGTTGTTCATACACAAATTAATGCTACATTCTTAATTATATTTTACAATTCATTCATAGGTTTTAGTGGAGTCGCTATGCTTTTTCCTACCAACTCATAAATTACCCATACTTTTATTTTGTTAGATAAAAATGCATGTGAAACCTTTGCTGTTTACTCGTACAAACTTATAAATCTATGTTCAGTTGTACAAGATGAGATATGTGCAGTTGACCTACCCAAATAAGTCAATCCTAAATAACGATAACGAAAAGACTCAACATTCAGTATGATTATGAGTCAGAAGAAAAACTACTATCCTGGTACCATCCTGGTACTATCCTGGTTACTATAATCCTGGTATCATCTCAGTTTTCCGAGCACCACATCCCCAACATTTTAAATGTAAACATATAAATACTGTTACATAATCCCTACAGTCGAAACCCACAATAACATCTAAACCACCTAAGGTAATGAGTCAGAAGTAAAACTACCACGCAGTATCTAATAACTATAATCCTGGTATCATCTCAGTTTTCCGAGATATGTAAACATATAAATACTGTTACATAATCCCTACAGTCGGAACCCACAATAACATCTAAACCACCTAAGGTAATGAGTCAGAAGTAAAACTACCACGCAGTATCTAATAACTATAATCCTGGTGTCATCTCAATTTTCCGAGCACCACACATTTTAAATGTAAACATATAAATACTGTTACATAATCCCTACAGTCAAAACCCACAATAACAAAAAAAAATTATCTAAACCACCTAGCTAAGGTAATGAGTCAGTGAGACTGATGGTTGGGGGGGGGGGGTGGATAAGATAAGTGGGGGCGGTGTAAGTAACAGGAGAGAGTGATGCGAACCTACTAGTCACCGGAGCAATGTGTGTCGACCGGAGAATATGTGCGGGAATATAAATGTTGGAGCTAGAAGGCTATAAATTGGCCGGGGTGAGACGGCCTCTTTTAATATTTGCCTGTCGGCCATATTTCTTGTCGTGTAGCTCCCTAATAACACGGCGCTGTCGCCCGGAGCATCGCCTATCTAATGACTCGCCCGTGATGATTTACGTACAACATCGCTCATCGCAGACAAAGCCGTCCAAGACGGATGGTCGCAACGCTGGCAGATTATTTTTCATCGCTCTGATGGGTTATTTTTCTTTGAACATAATACGCTCTTGTACACACACGCCGGAATTCATTATTCATAATCTTTTCTTACCGGAGCTAATTGCTCCTTTTATCTTTCAGATATTAATATTTCCCGGCACCTTTGTGGGGATGTCTATCGTTAGGGAGTTGGAGAAAGAAAAGTTATAATGGGAGTTAAAACATCCATTAGGGCAGTGGCTTTGTGTTGGACCCAGGCTAGAAAAAAACATGGACGTGAAATTCTCTTTTTTAGGTAACAAACGACTGTTTAACAAAACACTGGGAAATGATCTATGTTTCACATACATAATTTAATATTAAAGTATTTTTAATAGATTAGATTTAGCTTCATCAGACATTTGACTAAACAAACATGACAGGTTGAAAATCATTTCGAAAAGCTTAAAAATGTTCGAAAATTACCGTTCTTGTTGAAACATATTCCTTGCACCTCAAACACCTCTTTATTCTGTGCTTGGCTAATGTTATCGTTTCCAACTTACACGATTTGAAAGTGTGTTCCTGAAGTGTTAAATGTATAGGATTTTTACAGCTATAAAATACAAGCGGCCGTGGTAAGGTGTGTCAGACAGTCAGTAATGACACAGTCCGAGACACGCCACTCTCTATCTGATCGGCCAAGTATCATTTGGCGCCATTTATTTATACAAATTGTGCTCGACCCTGCACTCAATCACACGAACACGGCTCAATGCGCCTTACCACGTAAATCACTTCAAAGGCATTGCTTTCAGCTTGTAAACGTTGAATTATTTCACAGTCTTTCTTCATATCACGCTACCTCGACAGGAAACATTCTCCTAAGTTGGTATACATTTTATTTTGCCTTAACTTTACGGGGTTTACTGTAGCGTTTTCTGCAAAAGATTGCAAATGAAAAACTGTCTATTTACCTCCACCTTTTAAATCGTAATTATAGGCTTTAATTTCGGTTGACTGCAATTAGTTTTAGTTTTGACCAATCTTAGTATTTAGTTCTTTTTTTACAAAAAAAAAAAAAATAATAGTTTTGCAACTTACCTATTGATTATAGTGCAATGCTTGCACTATAATCAATGGGGTCCAGATTAATTTGGTAATTACTGTACACCTTCTTTTGATAAAAACGTCACATTATATTTAGGGGGTTAGCTACTATCGGTTCCTCAACTATAATTTTCAACGTTTCTAATCTCTGGTTCCTCGGTTATAGCTTCTTACAAATTTACATGTTCTATTATTGCCTTTGAACAAATTTATTTTGATTTACTGCTAGTAAAATTTATACAATAAATAAACCATATAGAATAAATTGTGGATATGATAAGTTTGATTCGTAAATAAATTGTACGGTCTAAAAAATAAACTAGGAGTAGTAATTACCCAACATAGATTTTCTTTTACTTTCACCTATCTGGGGCAAAAAAGTTCCCTTGTAACACACCAACAATAATATGGAAATATGAATATGAATATGAAGTTAGGCATTAAAAGTATAATGCATTGCGTAATCACCTTAAAGAGCCTGTACTAGAATTATAATAGTCCATAGCCACTATAGAACTTTTTCACAAACTACGAAAACAAAACTTTAACAATATTCTACTCACACTCACACCTTCGTACTTCTACCGTATCCTACATGCATTTACTGTTATAGACCGCAATAGTAACATGTCCGTGGAGTACAACACAGAGGGGTCGTACATCAAACGAGTTTATGCTGGCAGCCCACAGTGAGTCTGGGTTGTAAATCTTGGCGGATATCAGCGGCAAACTACTGAAGTAAAACTCAATCGTAACAACTTACACGTATGTAAATGGAGGAGGGAACAATAGCGCATAAGTCGAGAGGTGGTCATAAAACAAACTAGGACGTCAATGGGAAACGGCTGGCTGCGATGTTCATGTTAATCTGGCTAGTGACGCTGTGTTGGGCGTGGCTGTGTGCGGCGATTTGTGGCCAAGTGTCTACTGTACTTTGTATGCACCGTGCTGTTGTGCTTCTGGTACAACTTCGGGAATACAGGGACTCTTGTGTGGGTATGTCGTGGTGATGCTAACTGCAAAGTGTAAATTTGATGGGGTTTTCTTTGGTATTCTGGTGTACCTGGTTTTATGATTTCTTGTGATATTCTGGAAATTATAAGTTGTAGTGGTGTAAATATAAAGTTAATTTGGCAGGATACGCTTCAATTATTAGTATTATCTGGGATCAATTCAATTATTTTCCATATTTATTCGTGTGCGAAGAATAAGTACCATCTCATCCAACTAACATCCAGTGTAGATAGCAAAATTGGAAACAAGCTAACAGTTGTGTTGTGAGGTTATCTTTACCTGGCAACTATTATACTTTTGTAACTTTACAATATGACGAAAATACAAGTTAATAACACCTGGAAAAGTGTCTTTTCAACCCTTGCTTATTTTCAGGTTCACCTCAGTCGTAAAACTTAAAACGTAAAGCTCATCGAAAAGAGTCACTTTAGCCTTGAATGTATGCCTACTACACTTAAGTGATGAAATATACTATTAAGGGATATACCTTATTTGAACCATAGCATAAGGTTTTTGGATGAGATTGCACTAATTGGCTTGCAGAGAACCCGCGCCTTTGAATGACAATTTTCCGAATATATGAATATAACACAGCACCAATGGAAGACGTTCGTTTGTATCTTATTTTAATACAATAATACAGGTAAGCTATACATTATTTGACGCATGAAACTCAGCAGCAACTGTGTATTGAACTATTTTGTTGGTTTATATGGAGCAGCCAAATATTATTCTATAGTTGTTAGTTGCACTTCATAGTTACACTCAAACGTAAACCACCAGTACACCAGTGATTCCGAAACAACGCCAATAACGAAAACATGATCAAGAATACACAGTCAAGCAATATATATACAAAATCAATAACTGAACAATATTTGAAACAATAAACAAAACAACGCCTAATGAAGACATAATGTCAATATGCAGAAGAAACCAAAAACACGTTAGCAAGCGCATTTGACAAGAATATTTACAGCCGCAACACTTTCTGATGAATTTCACAAGTGATACATTAACGAGATACAACTAATGATCGACGGAGGACGCGGTGTGATCTAGGGGAGTGTCACACTGTCAGCGATCCTGTTATCGAACAGGCTGTCGCCGTCAAGTCAATTTGCCGGCGGTATTTGACAGTAATAATCCGGTATCAACCGCCATCAGTCAGGCCGGATAAACGGGTACGAGCAAATGGGCATCTGATATTTCAAAACTCTGCCACTCAGAGAGCCGTCGGGCGGCATTAGCCTCGGAGCCACTTTTCAAAGTAAATATGTCAAATTACCGAGCGGTTCTAGCGAGTGAAACGTTGTCGGCGTGGCTGTGGGCCGATGTACGTGTCTGGACTGTAGACAGGACCTCCTCGCCAGCGGTGGTGGTGCGGCAACTGACAGCTTGGCGACCTGCAACTGTTACTAAGAATATCTGCAACTGTTACTGAGGACTCCTGCAACTACTACTGTTGTCGGCGTGGCTGTGAGCCGATGTAAAAAAAAACGTGTACTGTACCGTCTGGACCGTGGACAGGACCTCCTGGCCAGCGGTGGTGGTGTGGCAACTGACAGCTTGGAGACCTGTAACTGTTACTGTTACTCAGGATATCTGCAACTGTTACGGGGGATATCTGCAACTGTTACTGAGGATACCTGAAACTGTTACTGAGGATACTTGCAACTGTTACTGAGGATACCTGCAACTGTTACTGAGGGTACTTGCAACAGTTACTGATTATATTTGTAACTGTTACTCGGGATATCTGCAACTATTACTGAGGATACCTGCAACTGTTACTGAGGATACCTGCAACTGTTACGGGGGATATCTGCAACTGTTACTGAGGATACCTGAAACTGTTACTGAGGATACCTGCAACTGTTACTGAGGATGCTTGCAACTGTTACTGATGATATCTCTAACTGTTACTCAGGATATCTGCAACTATTACTGAGGATACCTAAAACTACTTCTGAGAATACCTGCACCTGTTACTGATGAGAACTTGCACTTTTCCACCATTGCTCTCATGATGCTAATAACATACTGTACAATCCGGTTATTCCTACAATGTACAACCGCAGACAAAATTTTTTTTAACATGGGAAGAAGGGTCGTCAGACAATAAAAAACAGAAATAGTATAATTTGAAATATATTTATAGTAGTGGTAAACCCAGAATATGACCCCACTTTCGGCGTTTTTGGACCCAGGACTTTTGAAATTTGTTGGCGAAAAAACACCCCAAATAGGTAAAATATGATGGTTTTACCCCATTTTTGGCGTTTTAGAGGCTATATGGGGGCACTTTTTTGGTAAAAAAATGTTATTAATACTGAAAAACATGTCTGGAAATGAAGAGCTTTTTTTGACCACTTTTTTTAAAGACCCGGCTCTCGGCACGCGAACTCGGGCGTGCTCCTAACCCATAGGCACACTTCTGATCCCCAGCGATGACAAACTAAAAGTCTTATGAAAAAATGTTTGAAACAAAAATTGAGTAACACCTAATCATCTATACTTCTTCCACTGAAAGTTTTTCTCTGACCGAAAAATAAAAAAAATCCTCGCTTACTTACTTTTTCATGTTTACTTAGAGTAACCTTTTTATATTTTCCTTAATTAATAATTACACACTAGCACAAATTAAATTATATTTATATTGTATTAAACAGTAGTTCATGTAGAATTTTAATATATAAATTTCATGCTATAAATATTTTTATTAGAAGCTAGACCAATGTGTAAGTGATAGGAGGCGCATCACTTTGAACATCATCACGCCCCCGACACTGCCGTGCTGGCAACACCTGGAGTTTGAAACCATTGTCATTGTTGAAATTATATTATAACATATTCACATACAAAAGAAACTGGTAAATGGTTTAAAATTGTTTAACTTTTTTGCTGTATTATTATGTTGAAACCCATGTAGTAGGCTGGAATTTTAGCCGTTTTGTTGTATATCAAGTCTTTTTGAGATATAAGCACTTTTAAACAATAAAGGAGACCTATATTTACTAATGCTGATATTATATTACAATGCATTGGCATACAAATGAAAACAGTTTGATTTATTTGTACTCATATAAAATAATATAATTCTTTTGAGTTATTGGAACTTCTGGTGATTAAATCACAAATTTAGAACATTTATAATGGACGTTTAAAATAATGGAATCAAGTATAGACTTATAACATTTTCATGATAACTGTTTGATTTATTTGTACTCATTTAAAATAATGTTAAAATACTACTTGATTTTTATGTTGTATTATTGTTTTTTTTTTATCAGAAGTTGAAACCAATGTAGTGTGCCTAAATGTTTATTTACTGTTTTGCCGTATCTCAAGCAGTTTTTTTTTAGAAATAAGCATTTTAAAACGATAAAGTCACACCAGTAATGCATGGAGTTTGTAACCATTACCAACACTGAAATTATGTTATAATACATTGTCATACAAACGGAACCATTTAATTTATTTACCAAATGGTACTCATATAAATTTTAGATTTTTAAATTTGTACCCTGTATTATTGTTTTTTTTTATCAAAAATTGAAACCAATGTAATGTGCCTAAATGTTTATTTACTGTTTTGCCGTATCTCAATCCAATAGATAGAATAGGGCAAAGAGGTGTTTTTTTTATGTTTTACCTATGAGAATAACATGGGAAGATTTTAAGCCACTTTTTAAAAATCATGCTCATTCTCTATATATTTCTATACAAATAATGTCCAACTCCAAAAATATTTCCAATCCCCATTAATCTCTGTATCATGTGAGATTTGTACCAGTTGGTTTGAAATATTTATAAATATAATGTGTTGCTGGAATCCCTTTAAATGGCAAGAAACACGTAGTCTTGATACTTCTGGTGGATTTTTCCTTGTCTGAACTAAATATTTGTAAAAAAATAAAAAAAAATATGTTTTTTACTCAACTATTTTAGGATCTTGAAACATGTATTACCGAGGAATCAGGCAAATATTTCGTGCCGAAATTATATTTAACCTCATGTGAGGACTAGGAATTGCTATTTAAAATTAGTCCTGCTCCACAGTATTGTTGCAGGCTTGCTTCTCGTCCCAAGTGATGAATTGTGTACAGTTTATGTGTGGTGCAAAGACTGGGTTCTCTTTTTAGTTGTGACCAGCTCATTCCTAAGATTAGTAAGGCATGCTAGATGGTATTCAGTTTGTCTCTCTGAATGTAAGCAAAATATAATATTCAGTTTAGGACTTAAAGTTAATGTCGGATGCGATGCCTCTTTGATTGAAAGTTTGGGTTGTGATGAGCTCAACCCCTATCACTAGTATCAGCAGAGATCCACTGAACAGTATTATTATGTGTTATTGTACTTTGTGTGGATTAATATGTGTTTGGCACAACACACAATCCCACACCTTGCTAATCGTAGTTAGTAGTTTAAGTGGTCAAAGTAGAAGTAGGGAGCATTGACTTTCTACAATCAAAATTGGATATTTAGTTAGAGCCTCAGACTGTAATAAAAAAAAAATAGATGAAAATGCAAACTCTAAAGGCCCCGACTGTGTTTTATACTTTCGGGCTGGAACAACCTTTACTTGGAAAATCGTACATAAATTGTTTGTATACATAAGACTCTTGTAGTGAATGTACTCTTCAATGAAAAGACAAAATAAAGATGAAAACTACTTTATGCAAAGAAGAGAAAGTTATTGTGAAGGGTAGCTACAAACAATCGCATTTTAGTGCACAATGAAATTTGCTATAATTATTGGGATTGTTTTGGGTATTTTCTTAGATATTCATTGTGTTTACAGTAATTAATCATAATGGGGATACTATTTATGTTGAGATATACTGATTTAGTTAAAGTGATAAAACGATGACCATCGATAGTGATGGAAAAAGATTTTATTTGTTGAGCAATTGATGTGAGAAGGAGTTTCTTGTTAAACAATAACCTGGAAAACCAATACAACGTAATGCATTGTCATCCCTCATTGGTATTGTACCTTACAAGCTCTGTTGTTCTTTACTCATTTTCAAAAACATATAAATTATAAAATATGCCATTTTTTTGTTTATTTTACATATAGGTCTATATTATTGTATGAACATAATTTCTGTATTTCATATACGTAAAAACAATGAGACCATGCTAAATTACCGAATTCAGTAACAAAGGAAGTTGATATTGTGCTATATACCTGAGGGTGTAAATATAGAGGTGGGTATTTTCATAGAGACCTAATGATGAATCAGAATGTGAAAGTTTTATGGTAGAAATATCAAGAAAGCAAGAGTAACATCATCAGAGGTAACATGGTCATCAAGGAATTCATAGAGAGGGGTCAGTCAGGTTGAACTAGTAAATTGCAATGATTCATCCAATATAGAAACAATAGTTACAAATAACCAGAACCAATCACTGAATATTTTAGTTAGTCTTCCTATCCTACTCTTAAAATGTGAAACTCATTTTTACATGAGTTATAGAGTTCATGCCCGGCAACATGAGTGTAATAATGGTTCCAAATGTATTTATCTTATTTTATGGTAGATTTCATTGTGTATGCTTACTCTATGGTAAAGATCTTTGAGATAATTTTATATTTAACACACTTAGATTAGTGAATAAATCATCAAAGTGTGATATAAATATGCTGGGTGAAACGTATTAAAACTTGCTATTATGTGTTATTGTACTTTGTGTTGATTAATATGTGTTTGGTAAATTAGCATGGCACAACACACAATCCCACATCTTGCTAATCGTAGTTGGTAGTTTAGGTGGTCAAAGTAGAAGTAGGGAGCATTGACTTTCTACAATCATTATCAATTAATTTTATCAATTAAAGGATTGTCAAATGTCTCGGTTTTGCTAACTATGACCTGGTGTCCCGAAAAGGGCTCTTAAGACCATAAGATAACAATACATAAAGTTTGGACTATTGACTGTGATGTGAATTTATGCATACTTCATCATACAAATGTTACACTATAGTATTTTTATAATTTCTCACTGTGACTGTGATGTGAATTTGTGTGTATTTCATCACATAAATTTCACACTATTTTCACACATTTCACACCACTATTATGATGTGTTGTGCCTGCATGGGTGTGTTGAGCCATGGATATCATAAACCACAAAGCTATAAGGACGTATGCTAGAACTGATCTAACCTCTGCCAAACCCTGAATACGAGCCTGGAGGTACAGACTTCGGACCAAGGATCAATTGTAAATAGACAAACCTGCATGATAGGATATAGAACACTGAAAAATGCAAATGTTAGAAACTTTAGCTTTTACTTATTTAGTCTCACCATCCTCTGTTTTGGAGGAAACTGCCTTACAACCAACATGATGAAGATTGTATTAATACTCATGATCTTGGTCATTATAAAATTGATCAAACATAAATCTGTATTTGCCATTATTCATAGACCTTTCCTTGTCTATTATGAAAAAGCCATCAAACACTGGTGGTATTGATTAAATGAAAAGTCATTATTAATATGATTGTTAAATATAAGGTTTTAAATTTATATTGCCTTGTTTGGATAATATTAGAAAATGTACATTATCGCATAAATGTTTGTGTACTTTCTAAGTAAAAGCAGTTAATATTTTTATGTTGACCCATTGAGAGAAATTGTATACTATTTGTACTATAAAAGGTCTATTCATGCATATCAGTCCAGTAAAAGTTCTATTATAATCCAGTCATAGGTCAGTCTCAATTGCATCCATAGTTTTTCAGTCAACCTGTCAGTCATTTGGTTACAGTCTGTTTTTTAACTCTTCATTAACCGATGTTATATAACATTCATGATATTTGTGTGAAATGTGTGAAATATGTGTGAAATTTGTGTAAAATTTGTGTGTACTTCGTCACACACATTTTACACAAATTTCACACATATTTCACACTCTTCATTAACCGATGTTATATAACATTCATGATATTTGTGTGAAATGTGTGAAATATGTGTGAAATTTGTGTAAAATTTGTGTGTACTTCGTCACACACATTTTACACAAATTTCACACATATTTCACACATTTCACACAAATATCATGAATGTTATATAACATCGGTTAATGAAGAGTTAAAAAACAGACTGTAACCAAATGACTGACAGGTTGACTGAAAAACTATGGATGCAATTGAGACTGACCTATGACTGGATTATAATAGAACTTTTACTGGACTGATATGCATGAATAGACCTTTTATAGTACAAATAGTATACAATTTCTCTCAATGGGTCAACATAAAAATATTAACTGCTTTTACTTAGAAAGTACACAAACATTTATGCGATAATGTACATTTTCTAATATTATCCAAACAAGGCAATATAAATTTAAAACCTTATATTTAACAATCATATTAATAATGACTTTTCATTTAATCAATACCACCAGTGTTTGATGGCTTTTTCATAATAGACAAGGAAAGGTCTATGAATAATGGCAAATACAGATTTATGTTTGATCAATTTTATAATGACCAAGATCATGAGTATTAATACAATCTTCATCATGTTGGTTGTAAGGCAGTTTCCTCCAAAACAGAGGATGGTGAGACTAAATAAGTAAAAGCTAAAGTTTCTAACATTTGCATTTTTCAGTGTTCTATATCCTATCATGCAGGTTTGTCTATTTACAATTGATCCTTGGTCCGAAGTCTGTACCTCCAGGCTCGTATTCAGGGTTTGGCAGAGGTTAGATCAGTTCTAGCATACGTCCTTATAGCTTTGTGGTTTATGATATCCATGGCTCAACACACCCATGCAGGCACAACACATCATAATAGTGGTGTGAAATGTGTGAAAATAGTGTGAAATTTATGTGATGAAATACACACAAATTCACATCACAGTCACAGTGAGAAATTATAAAAATACTATAGTGTAACATTTGTATGATGAAGTATGCATAAATTCACATCACAGTCAATAGTCCAAACTTTATGTATTGTTATCTTATGGTCTTAAGAGCCCTTTTCGGGACACCAGGTCATAGTTAGCAAAACCGAGACATTTGACAATCCTTTAATTGATAAAATTAATTGATAATGATTGTAGAAAGTCAATGCTCCCTACTTCTACTTTGACCACCTAAACTACCAACTACGATTAGCAAGATGTGGGATTGTGTGTTGTGCCATGCTAATTTACCAAACACATATTAATCAACACAAAGTACAATAACACATAATAGCAAGTTTTAATACGTTTCACCCAGCATATTTATATCACACTTTGATGATTTATTCACTAATCTAAGTGTGTTAAATATAAAATTATCTCAAAGATCTTTACCATAGAGTAAGCATACACAATGAAATCTACCATAAAATAAGATAAATACATTTGGAACCATTATTACACTCATGTTGCCGGGCATGAACTCTATAACTCATGTAAAAATGAGTTTCACATTTTAAGAGTAGGATAGGAAGACTAACTAAAATATTCAGTGATTGGTTCTGGTTATTTGTAACTATTGTTTCTATATTGGATGAATCATTGCAATTTACTAGTTCAACCTGACTGACCCCTCTCTATGAATTCCTTGATGACCATGTTACCTCTGATGATGTTACTCTTGCTTTCTTGATATTTCTACCATAAAACTTTCACATTCTGATTCATCATTAGGTCTCTATGAAAATACCCACCTCTATATTTACACCCTCAGGTATATAGCACAATATCAACTTCCTTTGTTACTGAATTCGGTAATTTAGCATGGTCTCATTGTTTTTACGTATATGAAATACAGAAATTATGTTCATACAATAATATAGACCTATATGTAAAATAAACAAAAAAATGGCATATTTTATAATTTATATGTTTTTGAAAATGAGTAAAGAACAACAGAGCTTGTAAGGTACAATACCAATGAGGGATGACAATGCATTACGTTGTATTGGTTTTCCAGGTTATTGTTTAACAAGAAACTCCTTCTCACATCAATTGCTCAACAAATAAAATCTTTTTCCATCACTATCGATGGTCATCGTTTTATCACTTTAACTAAATCAGTATATCTCAACATAAATAGTATCCCCATTATGATTAATTACTGTAAACACAATGAATATCTAAGAAAATACCCAAAACAATCCCAATAATTATAGCAAATTTCATTGTGCACTAAAATGCGATTGTTTGTAGCTACCCTTCACAATAACTTTCTCTTCTTTGCATAAAGTAGTTTTCATCTTTATTTTGTCTTTTCATTGAAGAGTACATTCACTACAAGAGTCTTATGTATACAAACAATTTATGTACGATTTTCCAAGTAAAGGTTGTTCCAGCCCGAAAGTATAAAACACAGTCGGGGCCTTTAGAGTTTGCATTTTCATCTATTTTTTTTTTATTACAGTCTGAGGCTCTAACTAAATATCCAATTTTGATTGTAGAAAGTCAATGCTCCCTACTTCTACTTTGACCACTTAAACTACTAACTACGATTAGCAAGGTGTGGGATTGTGTGTTGTGCCAAACACATATTAATCCACACAAAGTACAATAACACATAATAATACTGTTCAGTGGATCTCTGCTGATACTAGTGATAGGGGTTGAGCTCATCACAACCCAAACTTTCAATCAAAGAGGCATCGCATCCGACATTAACTTTAAGTCCTAAACTGAATATTATATTTTGCTTACATTCAGAGAGACAAACTGAATACCATCTAGCATGCCTTACTAATCTTAGGAATGAGCTGGTCACAACTAAAAAGAGAACCCAGTCTTTGCACCACACATAAACTGTACACAATTCATCACTTGGGACGAGAAGCAAGCCTGCAACAATACTGTGGAGCAGGACTAATTTTAAATAGCAATTCCTAGTCCTCACATGAGGTTAAATATAATTTCGGCACGAAATATTTGCCTGATTCCTCGGTAATACATGTTTCAAGATCCTAAAATAGTTGAGTAAAAAACATATTTTTTTTTATTTTTTTACAAATATTTAGTTCAGACAAGGAAAAATCCACCAGAAGTATCAAGACTACGTGTTTCTTGCCATTTAAAGGGATTCCAGCAACACATTATATTTATAAATATTTCAAACCAACTGGTACAAATCTCACATGATACAGAGATTAATGGGGATTGGAAATATTTTTGGAGTTGGACATTATTTGTATAGAAATATATAGAGAATGAGCATGATTTTTAAAAAGTGGCTTAAAATCTTCCCATGTTATTCTCATAGGTAAAACATAAAAAAAACACCTCTTTGCCCTATTCTATCTATTGGATTGAGATACGGCAAAACAGTAAATAAACATTTAGGCACATTACATTGGTTTCAATTTTTGATAAAAAAAAAACAATAATACAGGGTACAAATTTAAAAATCTAAAATTTATATGAGTACCATTTGGTAAATAAATTAAATGGTTCCGTTTGTATGACAATGTATTATAACATAATTTCAGTGTTGGTAATGGTTACAAACTCCATGCATTACTGGTGTGACTTTATCGTTTTAAAATGCTTATTTCTAAAAAAAAACTGCTTGAGATACGGCAAAACAGTAAATAAACATTTAGGCACACTACATTGGTTTCAACTTCTGATAAAAAAAAAAACAATAATACAACATAAAAATCAAGTAGTATTTTAACATTATTTTAAATGAGTACAAATAAATCAAACAGTTATCATGAAAATGTTATAAGTCTATACTTGATTCCATTATTTTAAAAGTCCATTATAAATGTTCTAAATTTGTGATTTAATCACCAGAAGTTCCAATAACTCAAAAGAATTATATTATTTTATATGAGTACAAATAAATCAAACTGTTTTCATTTGTATGCCAATGCATTGTAATATAATATCAGCATTAGTAAATATAGGTCTCCTTTATTGTTTAAAAGTGCTTATATCTCAAAAAGACTTGATATACAACAAAACGGCTAAAATTCCAGCCTACTACATGGGTTTCAACATAATAATACAGCAAAAAAGTTAAACAATTTTAAACCATTTACCAGTTTCTTTTGTATGTGAATATGTTATAATATAATTTCAACAATGACAATGGTTTCAAACTCCAGGTGTTGCCAGCACGGCAGTGTCGGGGGCGTGATGATGTTCAAAGTGATGCGCCTCCTATCACTTACACATTGGTCTAGCTTCTAATAAAAATATTTATAGCATGAAATTTATATATTAAAATTCTACATGAACTACTGTTTAATACAATATAAATATAATTTAATTTGTGCTAGTGTGTAATTATTAATTAAGGAAAATATAAAAAGGTTACTCTAAGTAAACATGAAAAAGTAAGTAAGCGAGGATTTTTTTTATTTTTCGGTCAGAGAAAAACTTTCAGTGGAAGAAGTATAGATGATTAGGTGTTACTCAATTTTTGTTTCAAACATTTTTTCATAAGACTTTTAGTTTGTCATCGCTGGGGATCAGAAGTATGCCTATGGGTCGGGAGCGCGTCCGAGTTCACGTGCCGAGAGCCGGGTTTTAAAAAAAGTGGTCAAAAAAAGCTCTTCATTTCCAGGCTTGTTTTTTCAGTATTAATAACATTTTTTAACCAAAAAATGCCCCCATATAGCCTCTAAAACGCCAAAAATGGGGTAAAACCATCATATTTTACCTATTTTGGGTGTTTTTTCGCCAAAAAATTTTAAAAGTACTAGGTCCAAAAATGCCGAAAGTGGGGTCATATTCTGGGTTTACCACTACTATTTATAAGTGATTTACGTGGTATAAGGCGCATTGAGCCGTGTTCGTGTGATTGAGTGCAGGTCGAGCACAATTTGTATAAATAAATGGCGCCAAATGATACTTGGCCGATCAGATAGAGAGTGGCGTGTCTCGGACTGTGTCATTACTGACTGTCGGACACGTCGCCTTCATCACAATAATCCTCTGTGGTCCTGGCTTAACGAGGTATCGTGTGAATTAGTGGATACCGTAGTTAAATCTACATTACTTAATATTTAATGCGTTGGTAACTTGCAGAAATATTTGTACTGAGAATTCTAAACTAGTCAATGACTGTACTAATAGTGAGATTATCATTATCAATTATCATTATCAACTGAGATGGGGGCGCCACCTAGCTGCGTATTTTAACACAAATATGAGTGAAGGATGGGTTTAGAATGGAGAGTTATCTGTGTTGTTTTATTACTGACTAAGACCAGATGTTTCATTAGTATGGTGAACAAATCTTAGATAATTCTTAGCAACTCTAGCGTTCTAGTATAAATGGATCAACAAGGATTTGTTTTAAAACTTAAAGCTTCCTTGTGTAAATTTTGAAATCAAAAGACTCAAATCCATAATTAAATGTTCTCGTAGTATATTCATGTCCATTTTACGACAGTTAGATACACAAGTATTCGGTTAAGTATGGGAGAGGTGGCCTATACTTGTTAATGTAAAGATACATGTTAGTATCCCATACTAAGAGCAATAACATAGTGCGATGATTTGAAGTTTGTAACTATTATTGGCAAGTACGATTATGGGCTGAAACACTTCAGGTATTGTCAGAGGTCCTTGGTAAAGTTGTAAACTTCAGTCTAAAATGTTTATTGAATTCTTTTAATACATATATAAATAACAGTTGTATACAAAATAATATACAACGTATTTACACGAAGTGTTACTATATCAAAATAATCACATCTGTTAATTATAGTGACTGTTACAACAATGACAGCATGTGCAAACAAGATGGATCGTAATTGCAAGAAGCAGCGGCCAATGATAATAATCACCTATGCAGATCTGGTAGAAGGCGTGAGTATAATCACACACTGTCCCTACACTGTAATTTACAACTGAAATGACAAGTCTGTTGCAAGCCTGAAGAATTACACACTCGCCGACACAGCTGATGGTTATGATGTTAATTTAGTCTGTAATCACACAAACTATCTCTGCACTTGGTTGCGTCCGGCTCTTAATGATGGATTCAAGTTGAGTCTATTGAACATAAATATTGGTTAAGTGAAGTTAAAGTTGCTAGATTAAGAATCATAGTTTACATTTATTAATAGTAATTGAAGATTATTACAGTTTAAAAGTCTAGATTACTCAGAATAGTAAAACCCAACATGTAAAAAATCGTTGTTTAGGTGTGGAATTCCATCTATGAAAGTTAAGAAGGAAGGTGATTTTTTGTTGGTTGATGACAAAATTTAAGATTATGTTTAGTGGATGATAATGATTTACACCCTCTTTTTGCATCTTTTGATAACTTCTTCAAATAAAAGTATTAATAGTACGATGAATCTATTAAATAAGTCTAAAAAGCGCCGATTTGCTTACTACTAGCATACTATTTTAAAATGTATTTTTTACAATATTACTAAACTAAAATAAAAAGATTAATGATTTGAAAATTATTTTATAACAAATCACCTACTTTATGAGTCAACTTGTCATGATTTATCATGATTAATTCCTGAAACAATTGTTTAACAAACCCACGAGTATGAGTTCTTTCGATGAAATATTTTGAATGAAATCGAAGAAATCACTAGCATAGGCTAATATGAAATGCTCTTCTAAAGCCAGTGAGATAAAAGTTCATGATACCTCAAAAATTAGCATATGATTTATGTAAGCTATTTTGTCATCTCTAACAAATGATCACAAGATCTTACAAATATTCTTATCTTCATAAGAGAAAATTATTGTTGATCATAGTTGTATCTTTACATGGAGTATCTTGGCAAATTATCTGTAATTTTGTAATACAAACTGTTGTATACCCAACACTTAAACACAACAGTTTGCAGCTTCTTGGAGAAGCATGCCTTTTCACATAACTACCATATGACCATACCAGGTACCTAGTTCTTAAGATATTATGTGCATGTTACCTTATTTACAATGTGGGTAACTCTGCATCGAACTCTCTTAAACACTCGGGTAACTGTGGACACAACGTTTAGCCCTCAACTTCCTACTGAAAGCGGTGTTATCGACTTATGGGGCCATGTGTACGTTTCATCCTGAACATTTATTTTCCTCGCAAAGACCCTAAGAACAGTGATAATATTCACATCCCAAACATCTCAGGTAACTGTAGACATAGCTCTCAGACCTAAGATTTTATCCCCTTGAAGGTTGACTAAGGACGGTGTTGGGAATCACACCCCTGTAGTGACAGTAGACGTAACATTCCATCCTTAACATCCAATATCTCTTACAGGGGCCCCGCTAAGAGCGGTGTTAGGAATCACACCCCTGTAGTGACAGTAGACGTAACATTCCATCCTTAACATCCAATATCTCTTACAGGGGCCCCGCTAAGAGCGGTGTTAGGAATCACACCCCTCTGGTGACAGTAGACGTAACATTCCATCCTTAACATCTAATATCTCTTACAGGGGCCCCGCTAAAAGCGGTGTTAGGAATCACACCCCTCTAGTGACAGTAGACGTAACATTCCATCCTTAACATCTAATATCTCTTACAGGGGCCCCGCTAAGAGCGGTGTTAGGAATCACACCCCTCTAGTGACAGTAGACGTAACATTCGATCCTTAACATCTAATATCTCTTACAGGGGCCCCGCTAAGAGCGGTGTTAAGAATCACCTGTCATGCCGCCACAAGGCTACAACATTTCGCCATTACATTTATCTGGAGGCTAATCTTGTCCCGCCTACCCGCCACGTATTTATTGAGTTTTTACACCGGAGACTTGTCCAGTGATATACCAGGACTTCCCTACTGACTGCTGTTACATGTTATTTAAACTCTTAACACCTCTCTGTTGTCGCCCCTGGTTGCGCGGTTGAAAGCCTCATTTGTAACGAGCACATTACAAGTTTCTCTTTCCTATTGTTGATGGAGAAAACGTGTTGTTTACAAGTGGCGATGTTTTAGGATAGGTTCGATTGACAGGCCACATGGTCTTTAAGTGCTTCATGATTTTGCTTGCATTTCGATTGTGTTTTCATTGCAAGTTAGAAAAATGTTTCTTTATGTTACGAGAGGATTTTGAAAACTTTAGGTATGAATAAGGATGTCTGTTGTTGGTATACACGTTACTTTGAAAATCATTTATAAAGTGAAAAGACATCGTGATATTTCAGACTAGGGAGCCGAAACCCCCGGAATGTGGATGTTAAAGGACCAGTTCCTCTTCACTCGTGAAAAATCTTTAGTGGATGTGCAGGAATTGAACCCGTTCCTTCCGCACCGAAGTCCGGAACCACACAACAAAATTAATGCATTGTAACCACTGACGTCCACTATTGTCTTCTGCAAAGTTCTATTTCCAATAGCTACTTTTACAGTAATACTACAGGAGATGTCGAGGAAGATAATTTCCCTCAGTCAATAAAGATTTATTTTAGAGAGGGACATGAACTAACCAACAACAAGTGAAACCGTGCAACTGTAATGCTAATGTTTACTTGCCTGAAGCGGATTGTAATAGGCCTACTAATCAATTGAAGATGAATTTAGTTCTCTTGACAACATTTTGTTTAGGAATATTTACTTTCGAGTAAAATATCACTTTAAACATCGACTGAATTAGTTCATCGCTACCCATAAAATAACCAAAAGATGGACAACGACTACTAAAATCGCCCTCTTGACATAACCATTTATTCACAATAACATATTTTTCAAAACACAAATACAGTACACTCTAATTTGTAAGTTGCTCGACTCACTCATTATCATCCCGCTACCCCTAATTTATAACCCCATATTTCAATAACAAAGGAGGAAAAGCACTTACGGTAAATGACTGGAGAATAATGGGAGTTGGGGTTTTCATTAGGGTGCATAAAAAGCAATAAATCACGAATACAAATTGGTTTTCACCGGATTAGGTCGGGATGTTATTGCGGATCAAAAGAACGCGATGTAACTGTTACACGGGATCGAGTTGGGCGACAAAAACGGTGCCAGAGCGTATGTCGCGAGTAGGGGATGATATACTGCGATCTATAAAGCGTCCTTTTATGTCGAGGAAAACACATAAAACGGTTGTCTGGTTGTGGGGGCTGTGGGGGCGGCGGGGGTGGTGTGACGGGGCGGAAACGGCGCGGATAGTTAAATGTGATTTACCGCCGTCGTGATAAGAGAACGGGGTGCGAGTCCGATAAGCGACTCGTCACAATGTGCTATGCTTGGTTTATTGCCCAAAAAGCAGTTAAACCCTTCTCTAATCTCTACCCTGTGAAATAATTAAGTCCGTATTCCGCTCACCGCTCTAGTCTGGCCTCTTTTAATTCTCCGAGGGAATAAATTTGGTTTATCTCCGCTACTATTTCCGCGCTGAAACCGGCTTATGGTAAATGGCATGATGGTTTGTGGGTTGGGGTTGGCTGGCAAAGAGATTTGACGTTTAAAATTATACTTAAGTAGTGCTAATTTTATATATTTAAGTCACTTAATTAAACTTACTATTATTTGAATTATTACAATACTAGCAGAGTACCCGACCTTCGTACGAGGTTGGCTAATAAGTATTAAATGCTTATTTCAGTTATACTCGTGCTCTGCGTTTGCAATGGGAGAAGACACGGTTTGAGAAAATTTGGTTCTTTAAATCTACGGTATTATTACACATCTACCATAGCTATAATTTTATACCACTGCACCTAAACAATAAAAATAAGTAAAATATAAAATATTTGCACATATCGCAAATTATTTATTCAATTAAAAACATAAACATAACTGTAAACAATTTTACTTTGACAGTTCTCATTGTGTATCACAGCTTGCTGCCAATAATGAAAAAAATTAATAGTGCTGTATCCTGTTGGTAAACCTTATAACTTTTCAGAACCAACTTGTTTTTTTTTACAGTTGGCAACACTAATTCCTTTAAAATATGAATACTTATTATAAGAATAGCATGGAGACTTTGAACCCTCGTGGGACATAACCCTATAGGATGTTCACAACTTTAATGTGCACATGTGTTTCTCAAGACTATCAAGTACCTATCAGCAAAATGTCACCTCAATCGGTACAGTAGTTTTCACGTGATGTAATTTCAGAGTTACACACTAACATCTATACTTTCTAATTTAAAATTGACTACTAGTAGGATTATTATTATTATTATAAGTAGGGTGCTAATTGTCTATGTCTAGACAGTTTTTAAAAGATTATATCGCTGTTTGCAATATTATATTTTTGTGATAACAGTAAAAGTAATCATCTGTACGGAATATTCAACAATGTTTGATTCAAAAAGGACAATTGTTTTAGCCGGTTCCACAACAAATTTACAACAATTGACACATCGATATCACCACAAGTACAACGATATAATGATGATAAAGGGGATAAGGAGTGTACTTTAATCACTACTATATTTTGCATACAACGTTATTACTTTATGTCATGTCAGTTGTCGATGCGCAAAGACAACTCCTGATGGTCAATGATAACTTCTCTCCATTAAATGATAACTTTAACGGCAATACATTAAATTAAGCGATAACATTGCAATCCACACGTGACCTTTGCACCTTGAATATAAAATGACAATCTCCATACTCCATTACGTCCAAACTGCACTAATGGAGTTGAACAATAATCGTAAAACACGCATAAAACAAGCTATATATATAACAGCCTTCATAAATCTCTAAAGCACAATGAATCTTTTCTTATTGCTATCTCTCATCGACCCTACAGCGCATGAATAAATTATTTAGTCCGTTCTGAAGAAACATTGCCAATGACTTACCCGGAGTATAATTCATTTGGAAGTAAATCGCCTGACGGGACATTACATAGTTATTACCTCTATAATTTACACCGGTGTTTGCGCAATCGCGGCGAACAAAGCTAAGACTGTTTGCGCTATTGCGTGGTTGTGCCACTAGCTGGTTGCTGAGTGTTTATGTTATAGCATGCCGTAGGTAGGAGAGTTTTTAATAGTTATAGAAAAAGGATTGTTTTATTCTGTGATATTTGAAACTTTTGGATTTCACCACCTGACGAGGAAACATACTTACGCAGTAGTTTATGAGTTTGTATAGACAGTAGCCGAAATATAACTTATATAAAGAATTCCAAAAAAGTTTAAATTTACCAGTAACAGTAACTATAGAAAAATAGAATAAAAAGATCACAGCGAAGAACAATGTTAAATTTGATAACTCGTAAAATGTCCTCAAATGTTAAGTTTAAGATAGGATTATTGATTTTACAACTTTATATTCAGTGATTGCAATCAATCTGTATGTAGATTTTAAATGTCTATAACGTAAAATAATCATATAAAAATTCTATAGAATTGAATGAGACAAAGCAAGGTGTTCTACCCGTTTAGTAAACAAAAGATGACGACTCACTCAAAATTAAATCCTATGTGTCTTTTCCAATGGTGAAGTTTAAGATTTAATCGATTATCAAGGTAAGCGAATATTAACGTACTAGCAGCGGGGTGTACTAAAGTACACAAATATTAACTTACTAGCAGCAGGATGTACTGGCATACACAAATATTAACGTGCTATCTGCAGAATGTACTGAGTACACAAATATTAACGAACTAGCAGCAGGATGTACTGAGATACACAAATATTAACGTACTAGCAGCAGGATGTACTTAGATACACAAATATTAACGTACTAGCAGCAGGATGTACTGAGACACACAAATATTAACTAACGTACTAGCAGCAGGGTGTACTGAGACACACAAATATTAACGTGCTATTAGCAGGATGTACTGAGATACACAAATAACGTAGTAGTAGCAGGATGTACTGAGATACACAAATATTAACTTGCTAGCAGCAGGATGTACTGTGACAAACAAATATTAACGTACTAGCAGCAGGATGTACTTAGATACACAAATATTAACGTACTAGCAGCAGGATGTACTGAGACACACAAATATTAACTAACGTACTAGCAGCAGGGTGTACTGAGTACAAAAATATTAACGTACTAGCAGCAGGATGTACTGAGATACACAAATAACGTAGTAGTAGCAGGATGTACTGAGATACACAAATATTAACTTGCTAGCAGCAGGATGTACTGTGACAAACAAATATTAACGTACTAGCAGCATGATGTACTGAGACACACAAATATTAACTTGCTAGAAGCAGGATGTTCTTAGACACACAAATATTAACGTACTAGCAGCAGGATGTACTGAGATACACATTTAACATAGTAGTAGCAGGATGTACTTAGATACACAAATATTAACTTGATAGCAGCAGGATGTACTGAGACGCACAAATATTAACGTACTAGCAACAGGATGTACTAAGATACATAAATCATGTAGTGCAAGAAGTAATAACGTGTAGATGAAATGTTCAACATAAATTAAGACCGGTTCACGTTATCTCAGTTCACGATGAATTATTTCACGACCTTATACAGTAGTGGTAATAAAACCGAGTTCTTATCCCAGTTATTTTAACTCAGCATGACAAATGACGGCCATTCTGAGGCGAAGGACGCATTTGTTACACATTCGCTCATCCACCGATGTGAAATATTCTTCGTTTAGAAAAAATACTTTACTTACAATCCTTACAATATCTTTACGGCACTATGACGCGTCGAATACAACGGGCTCCTAGAAAGGTAGTTAGGTTTATACTATTTAAATCATCGACAAAAACAAATAAATCAGAATTTAAGTTAATTGAGTTTTATTTAAGTTTTATTTTAGCTAAGTAAATGGATTCTCACAGGAGAAACTACTAGGGCAATACTGTACTGAACATCATAGCGCTATCTAGATATATGCACATTAAAATGTTCAAATAGATCCTAGTTCAGGCCACAGAGTCAATACCTAATCAAATAAAAACAAAATGGGTAAAAAAATAACACTTCCTGTAGTTAAAGATACTTGTTGGAATAGTTATTTGTGCAACTAGTGAGAAAATTGTACTTTGAACTCGAGTTGCACATTATACTTTTCCTACAGTTACCACAAAACAAATAAATTGGTGAATAAACATAACCTATTTTTACACAGAAGTGAACTTTAATATAACATTTAACGTGAAGTGACAAATACAACAGTACAACAGCTGACCAGCTGATTTACAGCCAGTGCTGCCAACGTATTTCGCGCGCATACGACGTTGCCTGCATGTTACGCGCTCACTATTTCGTGCCTTCACGTTGCAAATCTGGAGTGAGACAAAGTAATTAGAGTGAGACAATGTTAACATTGTCTCACTGATGAGCGAATTGGCCACTTTGCTTTCTCAAATCAGTGAGAGTAACATGTACATTGTTAGGTAACTGTAGGAAAACCCGTTTTCATTACCTTCTGTTTTTAACAAGTACGATAGAATGTCGAATTCCAAACCACGATTCAATAAATTCTACAACATACAAAACAACAAATCAATTCCATCCTTAAAGTAATTGCCTATAAAGTATTACACATTTAGTGCCGGGGGTAAACATACTAACAACTAACACACGAACACACGTAAGTGTTTATCTGAGCAAATATAATTTAAATTCTAGTTGAATAACGACATTACCTTTAACTTTTAACCACCTGGAATAAGTACGGGTTTGACACCAGCTACTGTATAAGGTCGTGCGATAAGTCATTGCTACAATATAAACTGGTCGTAATATATTCTGCTAATCAAAACCATCCAGTTAGAACTCGTGCTGCAGGATTTATAGCGCAACTACAGCGGTAGTTTGAGTTATAGCGAACACAAGGCTACAGATAATCACTAGCACTTGAATAAGGAGTCTTAAAATAATGATTTTCCAATAGGTATTTTGTTTGTCATGTTTATATTGTAAGGAATTAGTGATTTGATAAACAGCTAAGGTATTGCAAGGCCAGATAATCATACTTTAGAAAAACAATCAAGAAATATTAAGAATGGGAAGTTGCCAGGCAGATCGAGTGCACTATAGTAGGAACAGTAGCAAAGGGGGTTCTTTGTAAAAAGTACAAATTTTTATAATAATCGATATCAGCAAACTGACACATACTTCCTCCCATTAGCTTGTCAACAACCCTTAGCAATAGCTTTTAAACTGTAATTTTTCAGCATTAGGTTTTACCATTTTGTTTGGATTTAAAGGACAATATAATAGGCCTATTTACTAAATTTCAACAAAAATCGTTTGAGCTGTTTCAGTGAAAATACGAGTTTTTCTTTATTTTATGGGGAAAACCACGTTTTTGGGCCCAGGGGTCATCAAAATCCATATTTCCAACGTTATTTGTTCAATATTTTTTTATTGATATTGTTGTTATTTATTCATTACCTATAGCGTTTATTTTTTATTCATTATTTTAGTTTGATATTGCTTTACTGTACCTTTTTGTAAAGTTTTGTTACCGAGAAAATAAATTAACTGAATTGAAAACCCAAACTCAAAATATTGACGAAATTAATGTTTTCTACATATAGTACAATTTATAGGAGGTAAAATACAAATTATTGTCGTTATGAAGATGAATAGTGTGGGCTATTTACCTTCTCAGTTGTCTAGAGAACGAACCACAAAAATCATATATTTAATTTTAATATCAAGTTCAATAAAAACATAATTCGTATTCAGTAGTGTTTTAAATAGACATAGCTTAACTCCCAGGTTACATTTTTAAATATTCTCATAACATTTAAGTATCTTCTGCATGCAAGAACATGAAATTGTGTAAAGAGGGATCCAAAATATGTATTACAAACAATTATTCATCCCAATTATTTGTAAAGAATCTGAATGTTTATCTCTTTAAGTAACAACTTTCTCTACATTCCATGACTACCTGAGTATGTTTTCTTGTATACGGTTTAACGTCATGTGGTTCTTATATATTTCTTAGCCTCGTAGGTTATTCTGTTTCATCACTGATTATCTCTTTTACCCGGTGTGGGAGTGTGGTGTAATTTGTCCTTTGATTAAATCAAAGGCTTATAGATTATTTAACTAGATAGAACCTGAGTCCACAAAACTAACACTTTCACCATACAAAGTAGCGAATGTTGCACAATACCAGTAAGCAATGATTGCCGTGCGGTTATGTGGTTATGCGGTCTATCTGCGGTTACAGTTGGGGTATTACTGTAGTGTACAGTGTACAAGTGACTTTGATTGTAGGTAAGAGTGATAGACTGCATAATAACATACACTGCTTCTGAGTAACCGTATAGTTCTGGCATACGTGAACAGTTTTTTAAAAGTAATCGTGGTTTAAATATACCTACAGGTTTTGTTTCTTGATATAAAGTTTGATTTGTTAGGCGGTAAACGTTAGCATAGTAATATGCTAAGTAAAATTTTTTTGGAAAAAACAGATTTTTTTTAGTTCTCGTTAGTAAGTTGAACACAGGTGAAGAAAGCAGTCAAAAAGTGTGCTATTACAATAACAGATAACGCGTAAAATGTTTCTAATCAACATTTAACTGTTTCGCTGTTTATCTTCATCAGAGTGATTTTAAAAGTTGTGTCTATCTTATTCATTCAGTGTTTTTAATCTGTTGGTTAAATAAATAACACTACAGGTGAAAAGCGTTATATTACCTAAAATATTCAACTTGTAAAACGGGAATACAAATTTCAGACCGAAGTACAGAAGGTTTGCTATAAACACATCGCCAAATCTGCAAGAACCACTACATTTATGGGACGTTTGCAATACCAGTATTGCTTTCAATATTTTTGTTAACAATAAAAATTAATCCCAACAAGTAATTATACATTTTTATTTTTTACTGAGCTCAAACAACAAATTAACCAGAAGAAGAAGTAATTAATCTCATAAAAAGCTTAATCCAGATACAGTAGGAGAAAAAAAATAGACGAAATTGTTAAAACTGGATAGAGTTTTAGGACATAAGGCGACAAATTGTGTACAATTCTTTAGGTAAATTGTACGTTGATAAACTTAATATTTGTTAGTTTTTGTACCTTTCTAGCGTTTTATCTCCTATAAAATCTAGTATCTAGTATAATATTTTATACCAAATGTCAAATATTGCAAGCCTATTAATGTACGAAATTCAATAAATATTCAATGAAGCTTAGAATTTCGATCACTGGGCCTGGAGGTTCGTAGTGGTGGAGATAATAATTTGCATCTGAATTATTACAGCATCATCTATCGTAATAAATCACCTTTCATACAAAGTATACATTAAGAGTAGTTATTTTTTAAGACTACTTCATGATTTATTACCGGATCGATTGATTAAGCTATCTAAAATTGGAAAACCAGAAATTCTACGCAAGATTTATCTGTGTCCGTTTTGAAAGACGTCCTCACATATTTCATCGAAGTGAAATCTGATGATGAGTTTAATTTACGACCAACATAACTCTGCCTCGATATAATCATCGGCCACTCCCGAATGTGGGACGAGTATTCGATAAAGAAATAAAACTTTGCATATTCGAAAGTTGACCGGTTCGAAGTTCGACGATCTCGGATTGACAAATTACCGAATTGTGAATAATAATTACCAATTTCGTTAGAATTTTGAAAAATTAATTTGACACGACTCGATGTCACAGGTGCTGAACAGCTGTTGATTTATCGGCCGGTCACGTGGTGTAGCCAAGGTCTCGCTGTCAATTGACTTGTTTTGAAGGGCGTATCAATTATTGTAAATCCAGAGGTAGACATAACTACCTGTTCTGAGCGGGGCGTGACCGAGGACTGGTATGTCTGGAACTGTCATTATAAATGGAAATATCACCTAGTACAAGTAAAGTATACAACTGTATTATACTGATTGGATCTGTGTAATGGGTTGGTACATTGTTTTGTTTATTTGTTATGTTGGTGTTCTATTCAACACAACTTACATACTATTTTATAATGTAAAGGTAAAAAAGATGAAGTAACGAGTTTAAAATTGGCATTGCGCATCAGTCTGTTATATTTATTGTCTAATTAAAATCCACGTGGATTGAGTTCGTCGTATAATTTTCCACCAAGTTGTAAAGTACTCTCATTGAAATGTGTTTCTTTTACTCAAGAATAATTAATGCTAATCTTTTAATTGTTTTCACTTGTCACACAACCAGCTGATGTTGTCTCACAGTTCTTCCACAATGCTGATGTGTACGTTATGGGCAATAGTGAATGTGTTGTGAGTCTTGGTTCTGTTTAAATTTTATATTTAAACTATTATTACTGTTTTTTTTTTCTAAATGAGTTTAAACCTAATTAATATTTAAGCCAAACCGTTAAAATAGGAACCACCTAAGATGATAAATGTCAATGCATAGTTTTTATCAGCAAGTACATAGTAAAATGTGTTATGTGTTCGCTGGTTTTTAACTTTTAACCAATATTTCATACAATTGGCACTTTTATAAAATACCCCACAGAAAAAATACCTATCAGACAGCATCACACACAAATGAAATAAAATGTTACGTGCTTAGCTTAAAATCTATTGCGAGTCCCATGCCTCACTTTAAGTTTAAGTTTCCTAAATGTTACACTCGCTTAGCTTAGTGAAGAGGTGTTAGGTTAATGAGACATAAGACTGCTTAAGGGTGTTACTCAACGTGTAATGAACAAAAATTAAATTACGAAAACAACAAAAGTTAAAAGTGTTACAACAGCAAAAGAAAACTTTGAAAATGCAAAAAACAACAATAATAAGATAAATTAATTTGCAACGTTAAATTTACAAGAAAAGAAAATCAATTGAAAATATAAAAGAATTAGTTACTGACAAATTATATGACTTTTATGTTTGACAAAGTGTTAGTTAGATATTTTATTCTTTCTACATACTGTCTATTGTCCCAGAAGCACACACACCGATACACGCACTCCCAAACTCCCGATCTTCTTTCTCCGGTGGCCCGAGGTGATCTCCACGATGTTTTCCTTCAGATCCTCCAGCTCCAAGAGTCGTCACCCCTCCATCTTCTTCATTAGCCCTTCTCATTGGCTGATTACCGATAGGGTGTGTGGCTTATAGGTTAACGGTGTTTCTTGGAAGTCAGCCCTACCGGTCATCGCCTAGCTCACATCAGCTGGGAAAGGAATTTGTAAATCGATGCTCATGCTACTGTTCAACTCTGTTCACACCAACTGGTCGACTAAGTGTAATGTGAACAGAGTGTCTGCATAGATGAGCACCGTGGGTACGGGGTTAATCCCCTTTCTTACACCCCCCTGGTTAAAACGTCAACCTACCACCGGTTGACAATAAAAAGGAAAAAAAACAACTTAAGGAGATACGCGGAAACATCAATCGCGAAGGTGGGAATCGAACGGATATCTTGATGTGCGTTCCGACTCTTCTTCCCCCCTTCCTGCGACGCGACGCGATCTTGAGGATCGGCGCATTTGCTTGTTTCGCGACCCTTCCAGCGACGCGGTAGAATGAGCTGGTGGTGTATAGCTCATAGTCGCTCACGTCTTCTTTCGCCCCATCGAGTCTCCTTAAGTTAATTGATTGTTTCATTAATTTTGAACTATTTAAATATTAGCTGTTTGTTAAGATGTTTTATTTTTTAAATTATTATTATAAATTATTTTTTGATGTTGAGATTATTAATGGTTTATTCTGGGTAACACTTTGTTACATTAATAGTCTTTTTGAGGGGTTTGAGGTTTTGTGATTAGATTCATTTTAATATTGAGTATGTGGATGAAATATGCTGAAATAATGAGTAAGATTGTTAATATTACAATCCAGACTAATAAAATGTACAAAATTACTCTTCTATCATCTAAAATGTCGGTCCAATTATTCTTTAATGTTATATGATTAAACAATTTAACAGGTTCTAGATTCTTTACAACAAAGGTGGGAGTAGTGACATATTAAATTCGAGAGTCTGGTGAGTCTAGAGGAAGCTCCTTTAAATGATTTATAATATTGCAATGCAGAATGATCAGTGAAAACCTTTACTTTTCTTCCAAATAAAAATTCTCTCCATTTTACCAATGCATAGACTAAGGATAAGAATTCTTTTTCTGAAACGCTGTAGTTAACTTCATTTGGTTTTAGTTTTCTACTTAAATACTGAATAGGATGTTCTGTAGATGTTTCTGGATCATACTGGGTCATTACTGCTCCAATAGCATAATTTGATGCGTCTGTGTACACTCTGGTCTCTCTGTGTTCTACGAAGTGGCTGAGAAGTGGCGGTGAGGTGAGAATCGTCTTGAGTTCCTGGAATGAAGTCTCACAGTCGTTTGTCCATTGAAACTTCTTCGTTGCGTTGAATTCCTTTATGAGTGTTGTTAAGGGCATGGCTATTTTTGCAAAGTTTTTAACAAATCTACGGAAGTAATTTGCAGCTCCAAGAAACGATCTTACTTGTTTAATGGTAGTTGGGGTTTTAAATTTAATTATGGATTCTATATTTGTTTTTAATGGCAGACAGCCTTTAGAACTTACTTCATGTCCAAGTATGTTTATTTTATCGTACATGAATTGACACTTTTTTGAGTTTAGCTTTAGGTTAACATTGTTTAGCTCTTGTAAAATAATTTCTATGTTTTCCAACTGTTCGTCAAATGTTTTTCCTAACACGGTGATGTCATCAATGAATGGTATGCATCTGCTATACAAATGTTTTGATAAAATTCTAGTTATGGCTCTTTGGAAAGCTACTGTAGCAATGGATAGCCCTTGTGGCATTCTTCTAAACTGATACTTTCCCGTTTGTGTGATAACGGTTAAATATTTTCTGTCTTCTGGGGCTATCTCTAACTGAAAGAAAGCGTTTTTCAAATCTAAGTGGGTAAAATAAGTCATTTCAGATAAACAAGACAAGACCAAATCTACTGAGACTATGGGGAAATTTTGTTGTTCTAAACATTTGTTAACTGATCTCAAATCAGATATTACACGCGATGAGCTGTCAGAGTTGGTTATTACGAACATTGGGCTGGCGAACTCTGTGTATTCGGGCGATTCTTCGAGTATACCTGCCTTTGTTAGTTTTTCGATTTCTTCTTGAAGGATTTTGCGTTCTTTTAGGCTTTGCCTATAAGGAGGATGATATACTGGTTTAGCATCTGGTTTTAGGTTAAGTTTAACTGGCGGTAGTTTAGCTGGACCTAAATCTTCTGTCTTGTTAGTAAACATGTGGCTAAATTTAAATAATATTGCTGCTAACTTGTTATGCTGATTGACTGTCAATTTTGGATTTATGTCAAGTGGGTTGCCATTTCTGTCAAGTGCAATTGTTTTAGAAGGATGAAGTGGTTTTATTTTAGGTGGATGTGTGCATGTTCTTGTTTTTACTTCGGCATTTGGTTTTAAATAACCTAATATTACGTTTTGTTTTAACCATTTTGGAGATTTACTTGCATTGTAAGCGTAAATAAACTTTTGTGAATTTTCGTTTTCTGATGAGATATAAAAGTGGAGGTTCTTTTTGTCTCGGAAATTTAAATCTATATCAAGTTCATATTGATGATGTTCTGGCAAGATTTCCATTAATTTGTAGTGTTGTTGGGGAGCAATATCTGTGTCCGTAGGAACTTTAATTTCAATCATGTCATTACTAGACTCCGCTATAGTTGTTAGAACAAACGGTTTTAAATTAAGTAACCAAGATTTGTCCATTGTGATGCAATGAACTTTATCTTTATTCGTTAGTCTGATTTCCTGTTTCTTAAAATCCAATTCCATGCAGTTTTGGAATAAAAACCAATTTCCCAAGATTACGTCAGTTGCCAAATCTTCAATTACGTAAAAGTTGGTTGGATAAACACAGCCATTAATTGTTATTGGTAGTAAAAGTTTTCCTAATACTTTGACTGGTTGGTCGTTAGCAGCTACAATTAAGGGTAAGTTATCTGTTTGAAAGGATAGGTTATTTACAATTGATGATTTTATCAGGCAATAGTTGCAACCAGTATCTAAGGTAGCTGAATAAGTCTGTCCATTTTCTGGTATATCAATATTTAGTGTCAATGTAGGGAATGTTTTTGTTTGCTTAACATTAAAAATTAAGTCATAAATATCCGATAGTGTGCATTTAGATTGTCTTTTGTCACATTTAATTAGGGTTCTCAAATTTAGGTGTTTAGAACTTTGTTGGAAAACTTCTTTGTCGATTTGATTCTGGAGGGTTGTTGCTTCACTAGCTGTTAAACAAACTCCTGCGGTTGATGAATCCACGTGTCTATCCGTAGAGGTTCCTGGAAGTGATGTACTCGTACTGAAGCTGTTGTTGTCATCCGACGTTGAAGGTCTTGAAGAGTTAACAGATGTGCGTGCCACATCTTGAGTCTTGGGCTGATCAGCTGTGCGGTGCTGTGACGTCAGTTGCTGAGTCGGTGTTCCTAGGCAGCAGTGGGTAGACGCTTGTGACGTAGGCGTTTGTTGTGGTGCGTTATCTTCTCCATCAGCTGATTGCAAGGTCGTCTTAGGATGAGCAGTCGCTGTAGAAATGGTGTTGGCCTGGTCCTTGTGTTGTGTGTGTTGAATATTTCTTGATGTTATTGTGGTTCTTGGAGGAAGTGATTTAGTTATTGGGGTTACTTTAACTTTATGTTTTACACGAAACGAATCCTCAATTGTTGGAAAGTTGTATTGGTATTGAGGGCTTAATGGTGAAAATATATTACATTTTGAATTATTGGATGCTTCTAAGATTGATGATTTGTTGAAATGTGGTAAACGTTTAGTTGTGTTCCAGAAATATCTCGTGTGTGTTTGTTTATTTTGGGAAGCCAAATATCTATTTTGTGGTAGTTGACTTCCCTGCTTTAGAAGTTTTTTGGAAACTGTTCCCTTTTAGCAGGACGCCTAAAGCATTGGTCAATGGTGTGGTTATTTCTTTTGCAATATGCACAAAATTTGGAAGGTGTATTTGAGTATTTTGGATTCCTACGGTTAGCTCTAGCATTGTACCAACAATTTTCTGTGGCGTGATTGTTTTTGTTACATATGTGACAAAAGAGTGGAGTGTTTTGTGATCGGTGTGGTGATCTATAATCTAATCTGGTTCTTGGGATAGGTTGTCTGTTGGAGTGATGTGAATTGTGAGGTGAAGAGCTTCTCGATAAATTTTGTGAGTTTCGAGAAGTGCTTCTGGGCCTATATTTTTCAGCTGACCTGTCATATCTGGGATGAGGGGAAATGTCTCTTCTTTGTGTGGATCTTGAACGATGATAAGTTTCTTTGTGTGGGTTGTCCCTAGGGTAGTTTGTTTCATCAGGTTTGACCTTGAGGCTTAATAATGTATCTTTTATGTCCCTAAGTTCAGATTTTAAGTTGTCTAATTCGTCATTTTCATATGTTACCGACTTTGTTTGAGGTTTTATTAGGGTAACGCGTTCCGTTGAGGTTTGGTATTTTCTCTGATTTTTATTCCTAATAGCTCTTTGAGATTCAATTTTTAGCAGATTTTCGTTTAGCTGTTTAAGTGAGTTGTTTTCCATTCTCACTAGGTCATTACAAATCTCCGGTTTTATTCCCTGAATTACGAATTTTATTATTTTTGCATCATTCATATTGGGATCTATTCTGTGGGAAAGGTGAATGATTTCGTATAGGAATTGCATTGGAGATTCATTTTCTCCTTGTGTTCGATTTTCAAGGACCGTCTGTAAGTCATCAATTAATGCAACTGGGCTGAATGCTTTAATAAATTCAGACTCTAGGTTTGCCCAACTAGTTTCATTGTTTTCATGTTTGTAGAGTGCAAACCATTTATACGGGGTAGACGTTAAGTGTGTGGGGAAAAGTTCAATTTTAGTTTTTTCGGACCAATGGTTGCACCTTGATGCAATATTGAATTTTTGAATAAATTCATGTACATCTTCTGAAGGAAGACCTGAGTATGTGCCTGCTTTTATTAGGGGAAGTTTCTCTTTTGACTCATCAGCCATGTTTTTGTTGGTTATATATGATTTAGGGTGAGATGCTATTTGTGTTGATGTGTTAGGGGTTTCTGGTTGGTTGTGATTTTGATGGGTTTCTTGATTTAAGTTTAACGAATTAAAGCTATGTAACAATTGTTCGTGTTCTATTATTGACCTGTTTTCATAAAGGTTTTGTGAATGTTCAGGTTTAGGTTGTGTTAGGTCGTCAGAAGTGTTTATAGTATCATATGTTGGTTCTTGAAGGATTTTCTTGAATTTTAGCAAATCTCTAAACTGTTCTTTTGTTTTGTCTTCTAGTTTGTTGTTAAAGAACAAGTCTGTTAATGCCTCAGCAAAACTTGGATGTCTAAATGCAGTCTTGAAAACATCTTTGGTGAAAGCTAATTTTGTTCTTAGGTTGGCTAGGGTTTCGGTTTCAGGGATGGGTGGGAGTTGTATTTTATATTGACAAGCTAGTTGTAAAGCCTCAGTTTTGTTTAAGCTATATATGTCAATGTTAACAATTTCAAAATCTAAATCCATTAATTATATTTTAAGTTTTAGTAATGTGACAAACCTACATAAGCTACATTTGGTGGTTTTATTAAGGTTATGGGCCTAGCTAAGATACGTGTTTTTATTTGAGTTAGTGGCCTATATTGTTTTGTTCATAATCTTTAAGTTTTATCTTAAACTAACACCCTACACATTTTACGATTCGTGAGTCTGATATTAACTTAAGTGACTATAATTGGCTAGAAATAAACTAAAATAATTCACAAGTCATATAATTTGTTTCAAGATAATTTATTAAAATAAATGTAGGATCGTTACTGTTTAGTTAAAATGCAAAGACAGCCTTCGCCGTGCGGCTGCCTCCACCATGCGAGTCCCATGCCTCACTTTAAGTTTAAGTTTCCTAAATGTTACACTCGCTTAGCTTAGTGAAGAGGTGTTAGGTTAATGAGACATAAGACTGCTTAAGGGTGTTACTCAACGTGTAATGAACAAAAATTAAATTACGAAAACAACAAAAGTTAAAAGTGTTACAACAGCAAAAGAAAACTTTGAAAATGCAAAAAACAACAATAATAAGATAAATTAATTTGCAACGTTAAATTTACAAGAAAAGAAAATCAATTGAAAATATAAAAGAATTAGTTACTGACAAATTATATGACTTTTATGTTTGACAAAGTGTTAGTTAGATATTTTATTCTTTCTACATACTGTCTATTGTCCCAGAAGCACACACACCGATACACGCACTCCCAAACTCCCGATCTTCTTTCTCCGGTGGCCCGAGGTGATCTCCACGATGTTTTCCTTCAGATCCTCCAGCTCCAAGAGTCGTCACCCCTCCATCTTCTTCATTAGCCCTTCTCATTGGCTGATTACCGATAGGGTGTGTGGCTTATAGGTTAACGGTGTTTCTTGGAAGTCAGCCCTACCGGTCATCGCCTAGCTCACATCAGCTGGGAAAGGAATTTGTAAATCGATGCTCATGCTACTGTTCAACTCTGTTCACACCAACTGGTCGACTAAGTGTAATGTGAACAGAGTGTCTGCATAGATGAGCACCGTGGGTACGGGGTTAATCCCCTTTCTTACACTATTTAAACTCTTTAATTTAATCGTCTACTCAAGAGTGCAGCGTCCGTCACATAAATTATCATTGAAAATATATGATTTTTAAAATTATTCACTGTAAATTATCACAAGTGATTAAATTAGTTAGTTATATGTATATGGTCTGCACAAAATATTGAGATATCTATTTGTAAATGATCTTGGCATGACTTAAATGATGACTTAAATGACTTAAATGATGAAGCATAAGTGATTCAGTTAAATGATCTAATACAGCATAAGTGATACAGTTCTCTATATATAAATGATCGTTAATGCAGCCTATCTATTAGTATGTAAATGATCATTAGTACACCACGTGAACAGTAGTTATTCCAGTAAATGTTCACCATACGGTTACAGCTGTTTAGATAACACCTGGATTGTGCTATTTTAAAGGCAATGAATCAAGGTTCAGTAGAGATATAAATCCCACTAATTCTCGTCGGTCCAAGAACTCCGCCACACGGCGCTGCTCTATTACCTTGCCCGCACCCCAAACCCCATAAATCTTTTCTTTATGGCGGCCTGTTTCAGTGAATCATGTTTTCGCACGCCCCCCTCCCTCGCCATTGCCCCTTCAAGTACTATTGACAGTAAATTTATTCAGAGAAGCGCCTCCCTATGACCATCGTCTGCTCTTAATGCTCGACCCTTGGTGAAGTATGGAAGTAAAATATATCATGTGACCCCTCTTGAGATTTTTTAGTTCTTTGCTTGGTTATGTGTGTTATTATTTAAAAATTAGTAATATTTTTGTAGGATGGTCTTTTCAAAAGTATTTAAAACAACGTAGTTTAAATTCATCGTCAGTATTAGAATTATCATGGACTGATTTTTCAGGTTAAGAGAGGGTTGTGTTCATTTAGACTTATTTAGTGGTAAGTAAATTACAAACAGGTATATTTAAGATTAGATTAGTAAAGAATGTATCGTTAGACTCAAATTGTTAACATTAAACCCTTGCAAAATTAAATCTCAAATGTAATTTTTTGTTATTTTCTAACATTTTTACTATAGGTAACCAAACCGTAACCTCTTCGATTTGTCGTATATCAGGACTACAATTCAACTTTTGCTACATAGGCTTCAAAAACGTAATTCCACTGCGTTTGGCTTAAATTAATGTTGTGGTGGTATTTGTGGTATATATATTGTGGTAGACTAATTTATTTAGTGTAAGGAAGTGATGTGTTCATTTTTTCTTTCTCCCCACATAGTATATAGAAAAAATATTATTTTCGTCAAAATTTTCGAGATTTTCTAAAAAGCCAATTCTGATTGAAATTCTACTGTTATGGTGCTTATAATTCTAGACAAAATAGTGCAACCCCCATTACTGTAAAAATTACGGTTCAAAAGTTAATATTTTTTTTATTTTACTTATTAATCATAGTTGCTCTCCCTGCTTACCCATGATAAAGGATGTTGACAAGCTAATGGGAGAAAGTATGTGTCATATTGCTGATACTGTTTATTTAATTGGTGAAGACCCCTGCTTGCGAGAGAGAGTTTCTAGGTAGGAGGGTTTGTAGTTTTAGGTATATTCCAAACCGCCTAGGTATAGCCACGGTTTTATCACAAGACTGAAACTGATAAGCGGTTGGTGATGGTTGGCTGGTCCATGTGCCTACACCCGGTTGGACCTGCGGCGTCATAACGGAATTGTTATTAGTTTAATTCAAATTGTAGTTAAAAATATCACGTATGGTTAAATATTCAAACTATTTCAGAATTCAATCACAACAAGCCTTTCAAACAGGTTTCCAAACTATATCTCTACCCTCATCTACACGTTGTATATCAGGACAACAGATTATAATTGTGTCATATCTTCGCCCTAGATTTGATCCTATTACGACTCAATGGCTACGACAGGATTAGAGTGATTTACATAGCTTTATGTAGTTTCTTACAAGAGGCAGGTGGGGTGGGGATTAGGCGACTATTGTTGCCAACTCATTGTTTAGGTTGTCAGCCCTGCCGTGACATGTTGGTAAGTTGGTAACATTGCGCCCTGACAGCTGCCAACCGACCTCACGTCAAAATGTCAGCTGATATCATTTTAATGACGGGAACAACTCTTTCACTATTGTGTATGGAGTAAGCGACGGCTGTTTATCCAGTTTTGCCACTACTCAAATGTCAATCGACTGGTTTGGTACTGGAATGTCTCTTGTTGAGGAAGTAATGAAAATGTATAAAGTTGAGATTAGTTGTTATGTATTTTCAGAATTGCTTAAAGAGATTTACCAGAACACTGCGTATGTAATTTACAAATTTGTCGTAGCCATTAGCCTATATTTGTAATTGGGGGTGCTAAATTTATCGTATTAAAATATGTTGTTTCAGTTGTTTTCGTTTATAGGAACACGGATTTGCCATACTTGTGACAGAATCTAGTTTAAATAAATATATTAAAGCATTTCAAATCTCATTTTAACGTGTTTGTGTATTGCTATTTATATAGGTGATATTATATTCCAAACACACCCCATACTAACAGAATCATGTCATAGCAGTGAAGGTAACCAGCTCTGTTTTGCTGGCTGCAACAAAAAGCACAATAAAGTTCAATCTAAATCTCAGCAATAATTAAAATAAGAAAGTTATCACAACCAGTGTAAGGATGTGACAGGTACGTGGTACGTTACTGGTTATAGTGTACCTAGGTATTCAGGTATGGTGTACCTAGGTATTCAGATATCGTGTACCTAGGTATTCAGATATCGTGTACCTAGGTATTCAGGTATCGTGTTACCTGTATCATGTAACTAAGTAGGCTCCCTGTGACCAGAAACTGCATCATTTCATGTCGTTTTACAAGCACACCCAAAACGTAAGAAACGATAAGAAAACCATTACAACCGGTTCCAAACTTTGACATATACGTAACAAATTCTATCTTGCAAGCAGTGACAAGAAACTGCATTATCCCACATGACACTACCGAATTCATTATCATGTGGTTTCATTATCATCAAGTCTGTCCAACCCTTTTCGTACGTTAATTAAGAAAATTCTCACAACCAGTTCCAAACTGTGACAGGTTTGCGTAACCGGTTGTGGTGTTGCGTACCTGTGATCAGGAACCGTGACAATTACACCTGTCACGATAAATCATCGCTCACGCTACACGCACGTCCTGACGTGTGACGTCATCCTGTTTATTTAGTTAATTATGCCTACAACAGCTGACGTTATCAGCTGTCCGCCTTCATGCTTTCCCTGCCTCATGTCTCGTGTGCGAGCAATTTGGACGATGATTTATTTGGTTGTTAAATCTTGATTTATCACGGGAACTTGTTGAGTTTGACACGGCCCTATTTGATATTTTAATTTAGTTGACAGGTATTTTAATTTGATGTATTCATCATATTTATTGTCTTAGCTATCAACTTTAATGCTTTGCCTTGAAATGTATAACAATTAATGTTTATGAATTTCAAATTTATGTAAATGTTATGTTTGAGTTGGAGTTATATTGACTGTAATGCTCACAGTATTGTAGACCGGGAATTATAATTTCTTAGCCCACTTTACTTCCACAATAAGTGTGTACCACATAGGTTAATGAGTTTAAGCAAGTTTGAAAACTACTACTGATCGTCTCTAAGCAAAATACGTTTAATAGTGGTTGTGCTAAATAAATTATTTTCTAATGCGAACAAAATGTACACCTCCATCACAAATCTGCACATAATTACAATTACATGGGCAATCTAATCCTAAACCAGTACCATTAATTTCCCCCCGAAGCAGTATAATATAAAGCAACTAGACGTATCAATAATTCCTACCTCCAACAACCCCTTATAATAGACCTTCATGTCGTGGATACTTTACATACTAATCCCACAACACACTCCATTATACCGCACAAGCAGCCGAGCCGTAAAAGATAATTGCTGTTGTAAGTTTAAGTAATTAAAAGTTGATAAGTACGCAGGAATTAATGGCCATAAACGGTTATCTTGCAAATTACCTGAGCAGCTTTCCTTCTTTATTGGTCTATAAATAGATTAAATTTGACATTCGAATCGCCAGCACGGAGATAGCGGTGTCTAACGATCATCTGATCTAATGAACAGCTGATCACAGATGGGGTAATTCCCTCGCTTTTCGCACATCAGCTGATCAGCTGATGCTAATCCGGTAATGACTGACATGAGCCGATCATCCTGTCCGTGTCGTTGTCAAACGAAGGGGTTTATTGACAAGTCGCATGTCAATGCTTAATGGGAAGACCCGTTTAACTTTTTCGGGCTGATCATAGACCTGCTATACTGGTTGTGCCATGCCATTACCAGTTTCATAGCTTTTTCTACCACTTAAAATATGTCGGATTGTATTACACTTATGGAGCGGTGATATAGATGAAATTATTATAGTTTGATGGAAAATTTGAGGAATTTATTTGCGATGATAGTAATCGTATTACAGGTCGTCAGTGTTTATCACCTAAAAGTCCTATGTCACACTGGTCTAATCGGTGAATGTGATATGTATGAGCTTGATATTGTTGTTTTTGTGTGTGAGTTTATACAAAGATTATCGCCACACTATGTAATTACAGTAGTTCCTATAATTATGAGTCATCATCAGAGTTGTTGGCAGTATGTTACTGGTAGAACTAGGCCCTGATGTCTTCCAAATGCACATTGAGTCAGTCTAAGAAAATATTAACCTGCAAACATACTTGACTGGTTATCTATGCCAATGGCAGTTTTTACATTTTTCATTTTTATTTCTTCGTTCTGATCTTGATGATAACTTCGACTCGAAGGTGGTTTGTTAAACGACAGGAGATACAGGGCCCTTTGTGTTAGACGAGCATTGCAACCAAGCTGCTACCCTGGCAGTATAATGTCATTAAAACTAATTGACTCATGAAATAACTTTTACCCTGAGTCGTAAGGTTTTCTCACAATGGATGGCACATGCACTTCTTTACAACTAACTTTAAAGGAACTTTGTAAGACCTATTCATCAATTGATTTACAAAAAAGATCCTCTCATAAATACATTACAGGTGAAACGCTGAACTACAAAGTACAAGGATGGCGCATGTACTTCTTTATAAGTAACTTTAATAAAAAATTTTAAGACCTATTAATTTTTTGATTTACATAAAATCATCTCTTAAACGTTACAGGTAAAACGCCGAATTACAAAGTGCAAATGTATGTTAGAGAGTTAAGGCTTTTTGTGTTTATGTACGCCATTTGAATTTTGTTACGTTTTCTAATATTGTTTTGCCGTTTACAAAAAAAAAGAGTAAACGAATCTCCGCTCGAGAGTGATTTCGCGACGACTCAAGTTTTCGACTACAACCGAATTTAATTCTGCCACAACTCAAGCAGCGATATTTTAATCTAAACCACTTTGCAAGTTCCAACCCTGAACTGCCATTAACCAATTGCAAATATTACAGAAAATACGACGTGACAGCAATACGTCAGTCCATTGGCGTGACCGGCTTGACGCAAACAGGCCGACAGTAACGTCGTAAACTGTATAATAAACACAAGTGGTACAATTGGCGGCCGGCCGTCACAATCACTATTAGGCCGCAGATTGTTTATGACCACAGCTAATGCACCTTTAGTGGCACTTTGGCCTTGGAAGGGTTAATTTGGACTAACATCTGTAATGCTTCTGATTCATGTGATATTGCCGAATGATGAGGTACAGCTTATGACATGTAGGTTAATGGTCTGCCCTGGTGAATCCTAACTTAATATGTTAAAAATATGAAATATCATAATGTATAGGAGTGAAATTTTACACTAATAAATAATTTACAAACTTCTTAGAAAAATAGTGTTTACCTGTATTATTTCAGTAGTGGAGTCAATTTATGTAGATTTTTAATTGTAGATATTTGTCGCTGAAGTTTCTGATTTTAGACCAAGGTTTAGTAGCTGTGTAGTTGTAGCATTATGCCTGGTAGTGTAGGTGGAGGGAGGACCGTGTACATGTGTCAAACTGTCGTATCACATCCTGTCATCACAATGGCTGTAAGTGATGATTTGTCGTAGACTCTATCATTACCAAGTGTTGAGTGGTAGTAGCCGTGTAGTTGTAGTGTTATGCCTGGTAGTGTAGGTGGAGGGAGGACCGTGTACATGTGTCAAACTGTCGTATCACATCCTGTCATCACAATGGCTGTATTAGCTATATAAGTGATGATGGGTCGTAGACTCTAACATTGCCAAGTGTTGAGTGGTAGTAGCTGTGTAGTTGTAGTGTTATGCCTGGTAGTGTAGGTGGAGGGAGGACCGTGTAAATCTGTCAAACTGTCGTATCACATCCTGTCATCACAATGGCTGTATTAGCTATATAAGTGATGATGGGTCGTAGACTCTAACATTGCCAAGTGTTGAGTGGTAGTAGCTGTGTAGTTGTAGTGTTATGCCTGGTAGTGTAGGTGGAGGGAGGGCCGTGTAAATCTGTCAAACTGTCGTATCACATCATGTCATCACAATGGCTGTATTAGCTATATAAGTGATGACGTGTCGTAGACTCTAACATTAACAAGTGTTGAGTGGTAGTAGTTGTGTAGTTGTAGTGTTATGCCTGGTAGTGTAGGTGGAGGGAGGACCGTGTAAATCTGTCAAACTGTCGTATCACATCCTGTCATCACAATGGCTGTATTAGCTATATAAGTGATGACGTGTCGTAGACTCTAACATTACCAAGTGTTTAGTGGTAGTAGCCGTAGTTGTAGTGTTATGCCTGGTAGTGTAGGTGGAGGGAGGACCGTGTACATGTGTCAAACTGTCGTATCACATCTCGTTATCACAATGGCTGTATTAGCTTTATAAGTGATGATGTGTCGTAGACTCTAACATTGCCAAGTGTTTAGTGGTAGTAGCCGTAGTTGTAGTGTTATGCCTGGTAGTAGGTGGAGGACCGTGTACATGTGTCAAACTGTCGTATCACATCCTGTCATCACAATGGCTGTATTAGCTTTATAAGTGATGATGTGTTGTAGACTCTAACATTGCCAAGTGTTTAGTGGTAGTAGCCGTAGTTGTAGTGCTATGCCTGGTAGTAGGTGGAGGACCGTGTACATGTGTCAAACTGTCGTATCACATCCTGTCATCACAATGGCTGTATTAGCTTTATAAGTGATGATGTGTTGTAGACTCTAACATTGCCAAGTGTTTAGTGGTAGTAGCTGTGTAGTTGTAGTGTTATGCTTGGTAGTGTAGGTGGAGGGAGGACCGTGTAAATCTGTCAAACTGTCGTATCACATCTCGTCATCACAATGGCTGTATTAGCTTTATATGTGATGATGTGTCGTAGACTCTAACATTGCCAAGTGTTTAGTGGTAGTAGCCGTGTAGTTGTAGTGTTATGCCTGGTATTGTAGGTGGAGGTAGGACCGTGTAAATCTGTCAAACTGTCGTATCACATCCTGTCATCACAATGGCTGTATTAGCTTTATAAGTGATGATGTGTTGTAGACTCTAACATTGCCAAGTGTTTAGTGGTAGTAGTTGTGTAGTTGTAGTGTTATGCCTGGTAGTGTAGGTGGAGGTAGGACCGTGTAAATCTGTCAAACTGTCGTATCACATCTCGTCATCACAATGGCTGTATTAGCTTTATAAGTGATGATGTGTTGTAGACTCTAACATTGCCAAGTGTTTAGTGGTAGTAGCCGTGTAGTTTTAGTGTTATGCCTGGTAGTGTTGGTGGAGGAAGGACCGTTACATGTGTCAAACTGTCGTATCACATCTCGTCATCATAATGGCTGTATTAGCTTTATAAGTATTGATGTGTCGTAGACTCTAATATTGCCAAGTGTTGAGTGACGTATTATCGTATCGTTTATCAACAGTTCAAGCCACACCTAGGTGTCAACATTCGCTGTGTTATAAGTAATGGCTATTCCTTTCTACTCATTAATACTTCTCTATAGAAGTTTGCACCGCACACCTGAGCAGGAATTTATACTATCTTCTTTTTCTGACTAATAACATTGAATATAAAACACACTTTGAGTGTTATATATTCAATGCTAATAATGTAACTTATTCCATAGGACTTTAAATCAATCCGATACCACGAAGTAGCACGATTTTTCCAAAGGTAAGAGGTTGACGATCAGCTTGGGAAGAGCATGTGTTAGCAATTTTTTACGAAACATATTTAGGGAACCACACTTCTGAGGTTTGAATTTACCTACTTTAAATCAACACATCGGTCAACTTTAAAAATATACTATCTACATCCGAGTACAGATTAATCCTGCAGACAAAATCCTCCCCCCCCCCTAAAAAAAAACTACTAAAGCCCTTGGGTAGTGAAGATACAAGTCCTAAAACGATCGTTAATCTTTCAAAACTTAAATTCTTTACCGATCACTCCTACATTGATCTTTAGTGATAACCTTTTTAAGCTGCCTACTGGTTATACGATAAATTGCAATAACCTTAGTACGGATGTACTAGTGATCAGCTGTTCAGTACCACACATAACCACAAGACCAGCTGTTTTCTCAACCACCAGGTTTGCCAACAGAACTGCACGTTGCACGTTGTCGTTACACGTTTCTTATCGGCATGTTTCAACCAGTCGTTACAGCTGTAAATGCTTGTGTTTATGTATTTCTGAGTAAACTCTAATTACTTGTTGGCTTGCAATGTTTACTTTTGCCTTGTTGCCGTTCCAGGATTGTAATTATGCATGGTGAATTACTAGTCGTAAAAGGCGAGTTTCACTTTGCTTGCCGTGTTTTGTAAAACACCTAGTGTAAAATGGGAGTTTTAAACTGTAAAATATATGACAGCTACATAGTTATTTCCTTGTTAAGCAAGGTTAGATACTTTTCATTGCATACATTTAAATAAGGAGTTTAAAGCAACTATTAGCCTATAATAGATTCTTTATTGCCTGAGTTTATGTTTTTTCATTCCAAAATATCAAGTCATTTTACTGGTTTGTAACTGAAGAATAACTCATGAGAAATGTGGTATGTTAGATTTATAAAATTACAGTAACAATATTACAACGTTTTTTTTAACTAAGCTTAACTTTCTTGCTTTTAATCTAATAATTAAAAATTAAATAAATATCTACAGTACTCACTTTTATTGACCTTAAACAATTTTCCTCTGCCATATCTGTTGTAAATTCATCTCAAACAAATCCATTTGAGTACCCTATGAGCCCAGGATAACACGTTTTTTCCCCTCGTACACCATTCTTATTTTCTCGGATAACTAACATAGGTAGTTTTTTTTTAGGACAATCTAAGTATATCTTCAGAATTTGTTATACAATGTTTGAAAAACGAGGCTGTAAACTATAAACTCCGGGTGGTCATCCCTGCAGGACCACCCTCACCGTTGAGGCTCTTCTTCACCCTTGACACTCATTGGTAGACAAGGTCATCGACCCGTGGTCAGTGAGCTTCCGGGCTTCTAGAGAACAACACTTGTCCATTAGGCAGACACAAAGTAGTGGACGTCTTGTTAATCCATGTCAATTAGCAGGTTAGTGTGAGGTACAAGACTGGTGTCAGGTGGTCTTTGTAATGGGGTGCCAACTCGCCTCTGATTACCATTTACCACGTATCATTCAAGCGATAATCCTCTGAAGTAATTTATGCCAACTTAACAATGATGAACTGTGGTTAATGATAGAACCAATTGGTTAATTTGTAACAAGTGTCTAAATTAAGTTTAAGCTTTTTTTCAGTAGTAGCATTTCTTTGTGTGTCGTTACCACTATTGAACTGAAAATAGCTCTTACATTGTTCATGAGGTTTGTGTATGCCATTTTGTCTTGTAATGTAAGTAGGTATCCAGAGAGTCAATGAAGTACTTTTTCTACTATGCAAATTTTACACCAAGACTACTTACTGGATTTCAATAAAGTGAACTAGAGGACCCATGCTGCTCCGCAGCGTTAAAATATTTATTATATCCGAGAAATAATCAAATTTATAATTTTTGATTGAGTAATACAGTATCTTGAGCTTAACTGATTCAAACGATCAATATCTCAAATTAAATCCTATAATTTACTGATTAGTTTGTGTCTAAAACATATAGAAAAACATGAACAATGCTGGAGCTATTGATTTTTACCCATATTAAAACCTTATGAAAAATAATTTTTATATTGGTTAATCACCTTGCGTTTGCTTGATTTGAATAACTAATACCTTAAATGAAAGCCAGTATTTAACTTAAGGTTCTTAGACTATAATATATAGGATTATAAATTTATAACTGGTAAAGGTACATCTTAAATTGAAGTTAGAATTATAAAATAAATCAAATTATGTGTTCTGGTCGTGTAATACTGTAGGTAAATATTTGTAGATGATTGATGGCAAATCTGTGCGTGCATACCTTCAATTCGAGACCTCAATCATGAAAATCGGTCGGGTAGAAGAGCCAAACGAACTCGGCAAAGAAAAACCAAATTTAACTTCAATAAGAAATACATGGAGAGCAAATTTCATTTGCGTATACACCGAGTGGGATTATAGGTAAATATATACCGATGCTTGATGGCAAATCTCTGCGTGCATACCTTCAATTTGAGACATCAATCATGAAAATCGGACTGGCAGAAGAGCCAAACGAACTTGGCAAAGAAAAACCAAATTTAACTTCAATAAGAAATACATGGAGAGCAAATTTCATTTGCGTATACACCGAGTGGGATTATAGGTAAATATATACCGATGCTTGATGGCAAATCTCTGCGTGCATACCTTCAATTTGAGACATCAATCATGAAAATCGGTCTGGCAGAAGAGGCAAACGAACTCGGCAAAGAAAAACCAAATTTAACTTCCATAAGAAATACATAGAGAGCAAATTTCATTTGCGTATACACCGAGTGGGATTATAGGTAAATATATACCGATGCTTGATGGCAAATCTCTGCGTGCATACCTTCAATTTGAGACCTCAATCATGAAAATCGGTCGGGTAGAAGAGCTCAACGAACTCGGCAAAGAAAAGCCAAATTTAACTCCCATAAGAAATACATGGGGAGCAAATTTCGTTTACGTATAACCTGAGTGGGATTATAGGTAAATATATACCGATGCTTGATGGCAAATCTCTGCGTGCATACCTTCAATTTGAGACCTTAATTATGAAAATCGGTCGGGTAGAAGAGCTCAACGAACTCGGCAAAGAAAAGCCAAATTTAACTCCCATAAGAAATACATGGGGAGCAAATTTCGTTTACGTATAACCTGAGTGGGATTATAGGTAAATATATACCGATGCTTGATGGCAAATCTCTGCGTGCATACCTTCAATTTGAGACCTCAATCATGAAAATCGGTCGGGTAGAAGAGCTCAACGAACTCGGCAAAGAAAAGCCAAATTTAACTCCCATAAGAAATACATGGGGAGCAAATTTCGTTTACGTATAACCTGAGTGGGATTATAGATAAATATATGCCGATGCTTGATGGCAAATCTGTGGGTGCATACCTTCAATTTGAGACCTCAATCATGAAAATCGGTCAGGTAGAAGAGCCAAACGAACTCGGCAAAGAAAAACCAAATTTAACTCCCATAAGAAATACATGGGGAGCAAATTTCGTTTACGTATAAACCGATTAATACTATAGATAATTATAAGCCGATGCTTGATGGCAAATCTGTGCGCGCATACCTTCAATTTGAGACCTCAATCATGAAAATCGGTCTGGTAGAAGAGCCAAACGAACTCGGAAAAGAAAACCCAAATTTTTTTAATATATAAGATAGTATACCACCTAGTGTCGCAATTAAGACGAGTCTTTATAAATATATAGAATCTAACCGAACTAACTAGTGCAAAACCGGAAAATCGATGAAGTGTCATGTACCAAGAACCATAGTAAAACGGAAAACGCAATCATTGTAAGTAAGTTGTATAGAAAGAAGAGGTTCGTTTCGGGCTGTATCAATTTTTTGCGTGGTTGAAGGCTAATTTCTTCACATCACTTTTATTCCGCGGACATCCCTCTTGTTCCACGAGAGAGGGGGATGTACTCTCCCTCCCCCAAATCCTCTCTTTCGCCCTCCTCCTAATTCATTCTTTCATGCGGGCTTTAAAACTCGTTAAAATATAATTTTCTCCTTACCAAAAATATAAATAATTCATATAGCCTAACCTAACCTTACCTAACCTAACCTTACCTAACCTAACCTTACCTAACCTAACCTTACCTAACCTAACCTATGAAAGAAAGAATTAGGAGGAGAGCGAAAGAGAGGATTTGGGGGAGGGAGAGTGCAGCCCCTCTCTCGCGGAACAAGAGAGATGTCCGGGGAACAAAAGCGATGGTTCGACCGGCCCAGAAATCTACCTGCTGATCCCCGGAACAAAAGTGATGTGAAGAAATTAGCCTTCAACCGCGGAACAAAAGCGACACACGTTGCGCCCTCTTATCCTATATGAGTCGTATACCACAACGGAGAGTCGATATACTTCTCTGTGATGCCACCAAGTATCCCGATGAATTAAGCCATTCACCAAGAACTATCGCAAGTGAGACATCGGCCGGTTATGAATGTGATGTTGAGGCCGCGCTGTAGCGTGGCTCGGTTGAGATCGAGGCGCCGAGGCCCGGGCGAGGCTACTTTGCATTGAATGGCCTCACAACACCTAACAAACTATTGTCGCTGCTCACCTGACATATTGGGCTTGTGTGACAAAGCCCGGCTAACAAAGGACAAGAAGCGGCTATTGTAGGTGACAGGGCATAATACAGTGACAAATACTGCACGTGGGCCGTGGGCACGAGGGGAGCTCCAGCATCCAACATGGCCGGCTCAAGTGTTAGTGGATATCAAGGGATACCTTTGTGGTTTAAGGGTTACCTTAATGTATCTACTTAATGAACTACGCCTTAGAGCCAGACAATCCGATGAAAAAGGATTTTCTCACTCAAAGAGTCAATGATTCTAAAATGAACCAGTTGACGGACTTTCATGATATTTCTTTTGAAGGAACGATAACTTTGAGAAGCAATGTCAGAGCCATCCCTTTAGTATTTTTGGGAAACGTAATTTCAGTTTTAAAAAGTCTAGCAGAAATAAGTAGTAAATACTTAAGTAGAAGTTTAGTACTATCGTTTAACTAAACAGCTGCAAATGTTCAGCATTTTGACGAAAAATCAGAATTTGGATTTATCCTACTAATATTATAAATGAGAAAGTTTGGATGTATGGAGGATGGATGGATGTATGTTTGTGACAAGTAAACGCAAAAAATACTGGTCGGATTGGGCAGAAATTTGGTATGATGATAGCTCACATTCCCGATTAACATATAGACGCATTCTTATCTTAAAAGTCCTTTCGGGCTCCGCCCCAGTGGCTCTGGAGTTTCCCATGTTAACCTTATGAGTAATCGTATTTAAGAGGAATGAAAGAATTTTGTCAGCTGTTTCAACTACACATGGTGGTTCTATGATATTGAATAGCATTAAAAAGTTACAAGGTTTACCAACAGGGTGCATTACTATCATTTTTGTACATTTATGACAACAGCTATCCTATTAAGGCCATAAAGGCATAATTTTGTTTTTAAAAGGCTTATGTGTAACTATTTTATTAACAATCAAAATGTTTCTATTTCGTGTTCTTTTCCCGTTACAAAGCACGGGTACAAGCTAGTATTGCATAAAGTAATGTTGATTTATTTATACTATATGTATTTCCATAATCAAAGGACGTCTGTTCCCCCCGTAAATGGAACAATTGATGTTTAAATACTAATAGACTTACTGTTCTTATATTACATTTTAACAATTATAGCAGCAGACCAAAATGTTTATTTCGTTTCAGTGCAATATAAGTTCGTTTAACTGACAGCTAGTTTAATACAACTTCAATAATTGCATGGCTGTGCCATTATAGAAGTGAGACCATCTTATGTGTAAGACATCGGATGTGATTCGTTTTCCAGATTTATCAATCTTGACGTATGAAAATAAACCACTTACGCTCGTAGAAGTGTTAAAAATACACAAAATCAAAGCTATTTTAAGCTTATCTTCGAAATTTGAAAAGTTGCTGGTGGAAGAGCGTACTTGACTTGAGATAAGATAAAATGATAGATGGCTGCTGACTGCGAACCCGTCAATATCCGAGTGCCAAGTGATTAATTGATACGATGAGGGATTGGTTATTGCCAATAATTTTGGGCGTGTTGGAATTTTATAAGTTGTGTATGGTGTAAATTGTATTGTTGTTATAGCACTTCAAAGTGCCATCTTGAAAACGGGTACCGGAGTTTTGCCAACGGGTGTCAGGTAGATCGGGGGGATGCCTTCGGCCATCTCTTGGTGCGGAGATTTGCCAACGGTGGTGGCGGGAGAAAGAGGGTGTGAGGGAGGGAAAGCGATTGTCAGGGTTGTCTACGCTTGGCAGTTACGCGCTTGTCGCAGTGGGTTAGGTTAGGTTAGGTTAGGTTAGGTTAGGTTAGGTTAGGTTAGGTTAGGTTAGGTTAGGTTAGGTTAGGTTAGGTTCAATACATTTCCTTTCACAGTCAGAGGTGCATAACTGCATTACTTTGAACACAGTCAGCATCCTGCCTGGTTTGTCCACCCCTAGCGGAAGCCACCCTCACGGTCACGTGTAATCTCTCTCTCTCCCCCTCCCCCTCTCGCGCAACCCACAACCGATGGCAAAACTCCGCAGTATGAGGAATTCACGGATGGAGACCCTTTCTACCTGATACCCGTTGGCAAAACTCCTACACTCCTTGAAAACTCTTCAAACTAAAGCCTTAGCTTCGTCATTGAATGTGATAAGGGTAAAAGAAAGCAATTCTAACTACTTTTGTTTGTTGGTTAATTGAACAGTTGTGGGTAAATAAATCTACAATTGCAATAAGATAAAAAATAATTGTGCAATGTTTAGGTGCTCAAACGAAAACGACATGTTCTCGTGGCAAAACGTGTGACAAACATTGCATTTTCTCGTAGTTCATCCGTTCATTATGTGATTTAAACGTTTGTTGTAATGAAATACAAAGAGACTAAACAGCAATTTCATCAATTCCCTTGACTTGTTCTTGTGTGTGATTCTGGTTCAGATTAAGATTTTCAATAAAAATTAGTTACTAAAGGAACATCACAGTTGTTCTCACTTGAATAACTTGAAATCCTCCTTTGAACAAAAACTGATAATAATATAATTACTCGACGAAAGAATTTAAAGTCTTCAAGAACAACAAGGAAAATTAGTATGCCCGTGAGGCCTTGCCTTAGTAAGTTATAGCGGTAAACAATCCACTTAAGGTTTCACCAAACAACATGGCCAACTCTACCGGACATCAAGGCACATTCCGATGCGCTGTCTACACTATCTATAGTCAATGAACACACTATATTGTCAGTCGAGGGACGCATCAGCCCATAAACAGCTTAAACATCGTGATTGTTCTGTAAGCCACCATTGTAGAACGATCCCCCATGTGTTCTGCATGCTCATCTGTTATTAGTGGCACAATGACCTACAGGGTGTCCGAGAATACCAACACCGAGCTATTGTCCCGGCGGCCATCTTGGAGGCTAATCCTCATCGTCACAAATCTACCCTCTCGCCGCAAACCAGGCTAATCCCCTTGGGAAGAGGCCGCTCTAGTTTTTTATGTTTCCTTTCTCACTTGGCGCACGGTTGTGTGAAGTGCCGCCAGATTTAAAGCGCTTTTAGCACTATCTGTTGTTATAATGAGAAGGGATTGGGGTATTAGATGGGATGTTGGGATTGGTGAATGTATTGTTTGTTACGGGTTTATTGAATATATTGAAAATTTTGTTTGTTTTAGAATAAAAATTCATAACGATTTTACCTCCTGTGTTGATTTTTTTCCCTCCCTGTACGAACCAACCTATTCACGAACATAACATGTATGAAGCAATACTTTTTATGTATACTTAAGTTATAAACGCCCCTTAGCATACCCAAATACTGACCTGACCCACGTTGGTTCGTTTTCTACGTAAAGAACGCACTGGGGGTGATGAATTTCTGTAGGTATGACTTGAGGAGATGTAACAAATGTTTTCATTTTACTTTAACCTAATTAAACTTAACCAAAACTACAAGTTTTTATTTCTTGTAGTAGCAAACTAAAGTAGGCATGTGTCATTGAGTCAATAAGTGGTTTGATATCTAAGAAAAAAATCTCTGTTATTGATTACCAACTGTTATACGACCCGAGATATACAGGAGTGAGTCGCACTGTAGGGAATGTTAATACAAACATATTTCAATTAAACCCAGTAGAGCAACCTACTCTATAACAAGAGTGTTTGTTATATTTATTTCAATGTAAACGTACAAGAAAACAAATGTCACTCTTTTGGGTAAGTGTGTAAGCACAACTTTTCTGGTCACTCCATCTAGTGATTTTTCAACTATTGATTCCCACACTCAACACGTTACTAAATTGACGCCCAACTCGCAAAACGTTACTCATTTTGATGGGAATCGAAACTCTCAAATTAAGTACTTCACCTCGTTTATCGTCTAATTAATTTACCACGATCGGTTTCTCTCCGTAACGAGGAGTGAGATAGAGAAATGGTATCGCGCCAGGCGATCGCAGCATGGCAGGTGCATAGCGCATGACTGGTGGGATCAATTAACTGTAAACAATTTGTTACTGGGCAAGCGAGGAGCGGTTCCAGTCGAATCTCGTTCCAACTGTTATTTGTCACAGGTCTCATTAAAATCATGCATTCGACCAGAGATTTAATGAATATAACGGATGTTCCGTCGCAGAACAGGTGGTTAAACGAGACCCTTATTATCTCCATCGCTGTAAACTAACAGGATCGTGCAGTGCAGACTTTTGCAGTTCCAATGTAACTTATTATTTGTCGCTGTTACTCAATTGAATAGTTAATCGTTGTAAACACTCGCTATAAACATGTCTATCGTGAATAGCACAATATGTAACATCATGTAACAACACGAATACAAATGACAAGAGATAGCCGTTAACTCCCATTACTGTTTATGTAGACATGACACACTAGTAGAGAACATCGATTGACATTTGCCATAGCTTTAAGTACCAAAGGCCCAGGTTTTAAAAGGCATTCCGCAATACTATTCAATCTCAATAAACTTTTACGATATTTACAAGTATACAGACGTAAGTTAAGATTATGAATGTCAAACTGCTTTGCTGGTGAGTTTGGTTTGTTCATGTCTGAACTACAGAACACAACTCTTGCTTTGCGTAGTAAACTGACATAACTGAATTGAGAGGTGACAGATCAGTTATTACAGTTACACGACATGTGTCAACATTTCTCGACTATTTGCGAGATAACGAGTTCGACACCCGTCAGTGAGGGAGAGAGAGAGTGAGACTTCGTCAGTTTTCACTGTCAACCTTTGACATGCGATCGCCGGTGTCCTGTAAATCGCCACCAGTGACATTCGCTACCAGTGACAATCGCTACCAGTCCGGCCCGTTCTTGGAAAGAGGGGTTCCTGTGAGGGGGGGAGGGTGTGTCATACTATGATCACGGCTACTTCATAGTACCAGAATTAGCTAGTTCCGATCCTAAATAGAGTTAGCCCAAGTTAGTCCAAAGGACAGTCAATTTCAAAAGTTAATGGCACAATGTATATTGATGTATTTTTTATATTGATTCTTACCCTATTTGTTTTTAGTCAGTATACGTGGTTTTGTTAACTTATACACTAGCCTGCCTATGCTATCAAAAAGATCAGAAGCTTGAGATTAACTTATTGCAATGCATCAACGGAATGGATTTGGTCAACATTAAAATCGTCTTGTGACATTATATTCTGCAATAATAATAACTAGTGTGTTATTAAAAAATATATATATACAGTACGTCAAAATTTACCCAGGAGAAGGAGCATGATTCAATGATGCAAATATTCGACAGCCAACATCCGAACCTTCTTAGAAAAAGTTAGTTTACATCATTAACAACAAAAACTTTTGTTTTAGAAAAATTCTGAAAACATACAAATTAATTTAAAATATGTATCAATATTTTATTAAAATTTGCTAACGTTCTGACTTTTTGTTTACAGTATACGAATGATCGAAGTCACAAGATCGTTTTTTAAACTCTTAACACAACGCTCCTTTATATTCTGACTGTCATATTGATTTTTATAAAAGAGCTAACAATATTCATTTTTAGATGAATACAAAGAATAAAAAACTATGAACATTTAAATGTACACCTCCAAACTTGAATATCTAAACTTTATTAAAATTGAGATTGGAGGCAGAATCCGCATGGTGCGGCGCGGTAGGAAGCCCCTATCGTACAATTTAAGTTACATTACAACCAAACTACATAAGCTAAAAATGTAATTCAAAAATCAGCGTCGACCTCTGTTTCGAACAACAGTAGTATGAACAATAGTACCGTAAACACAGAACCGTTTATGATCCGTTTACACAGAATTAATTATAGCACTATAGGTATTACTTCAGTGGTCATTCCCAATAGGGTGGTTTGGTTAGGGAGGGGAGGGGAGTAAGGTATGCCTCACGCAGCAATGAGGGTGGTGACTCACGGCCACTGGTAGAAACTGGTAGCGATTGTCGCAAAATTTGAGTTGGCAGCGATTGTCAGTGGTGGCGATTAACAGGTATTCCGATCGCCCTGCATTGCATGCAGGATGTGACTTGGAAAATGTAGATAATAACATAAACTTGAAATGTAAGTAAACTAGAAAAGAGAGATTTTTCTGTAATATGGTTGCAAAAGCATGAATAAGGTGTTAAAATTTCCAAGAAACGTCATGAAGACCAGTTCGGTCTTTGAATTAAAAGCGTTGAAAATTGAAGCCTTGACACATTATCGTAAACAAAATTTATGGTTCGAGTATTAATAAAAGACGTTTAGTATAGAAAATAGGGTTATGCTTATGTGTCGATGAAAGTACAAAGATGTTTTTGGATCCGGTACTCTTTATTCTTACATAATAGATACAAATTTGGATTTTACACAGGATAAACTTATTTTAACGATTTTATGGCGATTAATTTATAGATAACACTACAGTCTCCTTTTTGAACTTTTGTTTTTCATACGCTTAACAATCCATCCTATATGATTTGTATTAGAAAATACGATCCCATGAACCACTTTTGATCCTTTTATTTAAAACTCTCGGCGTTTGTATAACGACCTTCATACCACTTTGTGAAATAAAATATCACCCGGTGCGGCTATAAACATAAACAATGCTATCGCATCGGAGAGGACGTATAAATCTAATATATCGTTAGACGCTGACAGTTGTTGGGTCGATATAAACAGATCGTCGTTGCGCACGACAACGCGTGTTGTGTTGCGACATACAAGTTGACATGATGATGGCTCAATTAGACAATGACACGAACAGCGTTGTCAGACTTTGACAGCTGGGGTCGTTCTAAATGAGCGATGAAAACGCGCGTTGGGAACGTCACTTTCGAAACAGAACAGGTTCATAATTAGCTGTATTTAACACAATAGGAATCGGTGTTGTAAGTCGCTTGGGACTGCGGTTTCAGCGTCTAAATGATACCATAGATAACTTAAGTTTTTATAGTGACGGTCATTTCGATGACTGGCCTTAACTCATGGCTACACCGAATGTTGATAGATGAATTGGATCAATGATAGGAGTACAAGAACATATATATTACGTGATTTATGTAATGGTAATGGTTTTTAGTAGGGATTTTCAAAAAATCTGCCAGATAGATAATTGCATAGATAGATAAATAGATACATACATTGATAGGCACATAGATAAGTAACTACCATGCCTATATTGCCACCAGCACCCTGACTGAAATATGATATTGGTACCTAACTTGGAACAAATAAAAAATTTGAAACCTGCAGTGAGTATACGTTTTTTTTCTCTCCTCTAGGTTAAAGTGGTAACCTACACTACCATCATCCGTTGATGCCCGATAGAGTCACAGAAAACATATTAGTATTTTTTCTGTGATAGAGTATATTTATTATGTTGTTACTTGTTACAGATGAGTTGACAGTTAGTTGTCGCTCTATCCAAGACACGACATCGACGTCGTCCTAAATGAAGCTCCTCACATTCACGAGACCAGGACACCGAGGTGTTATGTTGTTACTTGACATAGATGAGTTGACAGATAGTTGTCGCTCTATCCTCGTCCTCCGCCAAAACACGACGTCGACGTCGTCCTCAATGAAGCTCCTCACATTCACGCGACCAGGACACCGAGGTGTTATGTTGTTACTTGACATAGATGAGTTGACAGATAGTTGTCGCTCTATCCTCGTCCTCCGCCGAGACACGGCGTCGACGTCGTCCTCAATGAAGCTCCTCACATTCATGAGACCAGGACGCCGAGGTGTTATGTTGTTACTTGACATAGATGAGTTGACAGATAGTTGTCGCTCTATCCTCGTCCTCCGTCAAGACACGACGTCGACGTCGTCCTCAATGAAGCTCCTCACATTCACGCGACCAGGACACCGAGGTGTTATGTTGTCACTTGACATAGATGAGTTGACAGATAGTTGTCGCTCTATCCTCGTCCTCCGTCAAGACACGACGTCGACGTCGTCCTCAATGAAGCTCCTCACATTCACGAGACCAGGACGCCGAGGTATGTGGCAGCCAGACATGCCATTAGCTGTTCGGAATTGCAAATGTCCATCGAGCTATGCGAGCATTTGGCGGCGGCGCAGGCCCGAAATAACTGCCACCGAACGACGGCCGATTTATAAATTTCTTTTCCGACGTCCGTATCCCGATTTATGGGTGGCATTAGGTCGGCTCCTCCTATTCCTCCGTTTATTAGATCTCCAGGTTTTTCTGCACGGACCAGTAATTTGTGACCTCACAGATGTCCTAGTGATAAATAGACGGCTTTGTGAGACCCTGTGTACCTGACAACTGGACTATTCGTTAAACCCCGCATCACCTCCCCACCACCCCACTAGTCTGCTAATGTTTCCTATTCCTAACAAACGACTGTTTTCACCCTCGATAAACGTGTCATCCGTGATGTACGACCTTAGTTCGCCCAAATTCATGGAAATTGGACTGACTTCCTTCCAGATGTGTTCATCTCAATTATTATCTTGAATAACGAGCCCATTTGTTGTCTCGTGGAGATAAATAGCTTTGGGTATTAGTATAATTTATTTGCTGGAATTTCAATCTGTTACGATGATAGCCTAACAAAATCTGTTTCGGGTATAATAATTCAATATAAGAACTCTACACATACAACGTTATGAACTATCATATTTCCTAAAAAGTAATTTCAATACAAAACAATATAAGCAACCGATGAAAAATCTAATACTGATTATGGTCGTTTTCAAATAAGACCATATTCAATTCGAAACTATTCATATAATAGTACTCTAGCAGAAAATGCTAATCTTGGCTAGTTTTTGTCGTAACCATGTCACTGTTTTCGTATAGGTCTATTACTACCAGTTTGAACAATAAAATATATTGAAGACGAGGCTGGTAAAATACCTCAAACTCTTAACAATATAATCACCTACAGAAAAATACACATTTATATTTTATCTGGGAACCAAATTCTACAGATATTATACTTTTATCATCAAATATCTCGAAGTTACAATGGAGGAATACGAGGGTGAAGTTAGGGCACAACTTTGACATCTCCAGAATACTCAGAGTTTATTAACCAAACAGTAATAAATTCTCAAGCAATAACTCATAGACCCTTGACATACAAACAAAGAAACAAATCATCCACAACTCTATCATTGACAATACTTACCAGAGATTATACAATCAGTAAACTGTCACCTGGGGACATTGAGTCACTTTGTGGTCTAATAGAGGTATTACCAGCTATTACCATTAGGCGAGTCACCGCCATTACCATTACCACTACCAGCACCAGTGGAGTTGCGACAACTCAGAACTGACGGAAATTACAACCAGTGACTGGGCGTTGCACAACCGGCTGCCCTTATCTACTTGTAAATTATTGATAAACCCACAGCTCGTAAATCTCTCTTCAGCAGCTTGTTTGTTGTAGTTTAGCCTTTTACGACATAAATCCTTCTGGCGAACGTTAATTAGGTTTTCAGCTTGGCAATCATCGTAAATGTTGTCTTGGCGGCAACACGTGAAGGAATGTGTGAAGTGAACAGAAGTGTCGGTACAGGTGAGGTGTTACGTGTAACTGGGTAAGGTAATGAATTATAAAAGCTGTGATAATAGGGAGTATGGATTTATCACAGGATAGTAAGATTCTAAATTCCTTTTGGCTTTAAAATTATTCCATTTTTGAGTTAGTTTTAGGAAAAGGCTCCGAATCCTCACCTTGTCCCCATCTGATGTCCACTTTTTGTTAGATAACATCATTAAATGATTCCCATTGAAAAATGACCTTTGTCACCAACTTGGATTGAACCGATGACCTTTAGATTTTAATACGATCACTATCCAAGACTTTCCAAGACTATCCAAGACTATCATAGACTATCATAGACTATCCAAGACTTCCTAAGACTACTATCAAAGACTTGCCAATACTATCATAGACAATCCAAGACTTGCCAAGACTACTATCAAAGACTTGGCTTTGCTTTACTACTATGCTGGATGCTCTGGAGAACACCTTCCACGTGCCGGCATACCTCATGCGCATCATAGAGGATTATCTCCGGTTTCGCCTCCTAACGTATGACACTGCGGAGGGCCCGTGGACGATGAGTGTCACTTCTGGTGCTGCCCAAGGTTCCATACTCGGCCCAGACCTCTGGAACGTCGCTTATGACAGCCTTCTGAGGTCTGAAATGCCTGAGGAAACAGTCTTGGTTGGGTACGCAGACGACGTTGCAGCTTTGATAGCTGCACGTAGCGTTGAGCTGGCTCAGCTAAAGCTAAACCAAGTTATGCGTACCATAAACGCATGGATGGCAGACCACGGTCTCTCGCTTGCTCTGAGCAAAACCGAGATCGTGATTTTGACAAAAAAACGGATTGACACCATCGTGCCGTTGAGGGTGGGAGCCGTCGAGGTTCAAACTGTTCGTTCTGCCAAGTATCTTGGGGTCATGGTAGACAGCAAGCTTAGCTGGCGGGATCAGATCTTCCGTACAGCGGACAAGGCCGCTAGGGTGGTTTCTTCTCTTAGCCGGTTGATGGCCAATGTCGGAGGGCCTCGGTCCAGTCGTAGAAGGCTGTTAATGTCTTCGGTCCAGTCCGTACTCTTGTACGGTGCGGAGGTGTGGGCAGACGCACTAAATAAGGAGGCATACAGGATGCGGCTCGCCCGAGTGCAGCGTCAGGCAGCACTGAGGGTAGCATCTGCCTACCGAACAGTGTCCGAGCCCGCCGTCCTGGTGATTGCTGGAGTCATCCCCGTCAAACTTTTGGCGGCGGAGAGAAAGGCAATTTACCGGCGCCGTGGGGAGGACGAGGCACGAACAGAGGAACGCACCCGCACCTACCAGCTGTGGCAGGAGGGCTGGGAACAGGAGACACGGGGACTCTGGACCAGGCGACTGATACAGCAAGTCCAACCTTGGGTTGATCGGCGGTACGGAGAGGTGGACTTCTACCTCACCCAATTTCTGACGGGACACGGCTTTTTCCGGTCGTACCTGTTCAGGATGGGCAAAGCCGTGTCACCCGACTGCATATACTGCCCAGGCATTCTCGATGACGTGGAACATACATTTTTCCACTGCCAGCGCTGGGAAAGGCCCCGCCTGGAGGCTCAACAATTAATAGGACTGCTGTCGGTGGACACGGTCATACCGATTATGACGGAGGGTGAGGACAATTGGACCTGTGTGTCACGTTATATCCAGGGTATTCTCCGCGCCAAGAAGATCGACCTTGACCGGGATGCGGTTGTAGGTAATTAAGAATCGAAATGCCAGAAACGGTGCGAGCCCTGAGGGCTTAGGTCACATGTTGGCCTGACTTGAAGTAATGTGACAAACAATTCCAGGTCTGTGTCCAACAGAGTAGAGGGGGTTTTTTAGTGAGTAGTCTGACAATTTTCAGGAGTCTCACACTACAGGCGCTGGCTACCTGTGTGCGTAAAAGCATTTTCCCTCCTCTCCCTAAAAAAAAAAAAAAAAAAAAAAAACTATCAAAGACTTGCCAAGACTATAATAGACTATCCAAGATTTGCCAACACTACTATCCAAGACTTGCCAAGACTACTATCCAAGACTATCCAAGGCTAGACTTATGTCTTGGATGCCAGATTCAAGACTTAATTATACTAGTGTCCCTGTTGCTCGAATTCGAGCAATTGTTAAGTATTACAGGCATTATTTTAAAACGAATAAAAGTCATAATTTCTGATGACTTTAAGAGATTCCACTCAAAGATTTTGGAAATATTCGTGATGTAGGTACGTAGCAGATCGATATAATCACAATTTCTTTTAAATATCTTATCATTTATCAAAAGCTGATCTAGTTTTTTAGTGTTTTCTACAAATAGAAACAACCATTTATGGTGAATTATGGTAGAATTTATGGTGCGGTACACTCATAACCGCATTAGGTTGTCCATAATAACGATTATAAATACAAAATAAAAACATTTATATTTCTTCTCCTTGGTGGTTTTCTATGACTTCCATATGTTTCCACAGTTTGCAAATCAGCTATTTCAATGATTACTAAGAAATGCAGCACAGTGTTAATTCAGTTTTCTTTTTAGTATATCAATTTATCCAGGCTCTCTCGCTTTTTTGCATTGTAATATTTACGCCAACCCAAATTCAAATAGTAAACATTTAATTTCAGCCAAGTCGGTAAATGTTTGTAGCAAACTTTTAAATTAGAAAACTTATTGACTCTTTACAATAATTGAAATGTTCTTCTTCTCACTTTTAATTTCTGACAACAGCTGGAGTTTCATAACAATTTTTGTTTCCCATGTTAATCTTATGGAGGAATACGAAACTTTAAAGGGCCCCAGGACCTCACTCCATAAGTATTTCCCTAAAAAGAAAGTTTCCTGCACAACTTCACGTCACGCCTTTTCCAATGAGACCAAAAATATGTCAATCGGTTCAGTAGTTTCGGAGGAGTAATTGTCACAAAAATCCTGCTTGCATATTAAATAAGTATAATAGATTCCATCTTCAATTTTAAACAGTAATTTCTTGATAACAGACAACACAGTTTAACCATTAAAACCATTGTTTATGTTTTGTGTAACTTTATTTGAACCATGTGTGTATTGATAAAATATGCAATGCATAAGTCATAAATATATTAAAGAGTATTCTACATATTTATGGGTACAAGTTTATGTTAACAGCCTAAATCTCAGATCTTAAAATGTCATAACAATATATACTACATATTACTCGTACATTGATTCATTACATACATACAGTATATACATTCAATATGTATACTACATACTAAATTTATTTCAAAGCCCACTAATGCACCCCCTTGTTAACTTCAATCATGTCTTGGCAAATTTTACAATGTCACCAGCCTACCACAACATAGATTGTCATTGACATGTTTATAGTGAGTAACTACAACGATAAACGGATAAGTCACGACTCGCCGTGGAGCGGTGACATCAGTGGAACTGTCACTGTTGTTATCAGGCACAGGTTGTCACCGGTTATTGTACTGTTGTCACAGGATGTCATTTATTGTTGTCTACTTGTCGCTCTCTTCCTATAGGTTATGTTTGTTTGTAGAACAACTCTTTCTTAACCAAATCAATGTCTGTCAGGTGATGAAGTTGAAATAACAAAATTGTTATATTTTAAATTAACGTTAGTTTTTACAATAATGTTTTACCTTATTATCCTCAGCAGCTTTGGGGGCTAAACCTCAGATAGCAGTAATGATATATTTATTACTAGAGATTACAGAATAGTTGTACAAAGTGGCATGACATATTTAGCAATAACATGACAATAATGAGCAATAAGAACATTTTTGCATACTAAATGCTTTGATAATTGAAATCAACTTTGTCATAGAAACAATAAATGACAAACTATTACTCAAAACTCCATAAGCCAAGAAGCTCATAGCAGCAGATCTCTTAAAGTATAAGGTAATTTGTATATGCATTACTCAAACTTAAATAAACACTCTCAACAAAAATACGATGGAACATAGGCATGTTAAGAATGTAATAGAAAATAACCAAATACACAGGCAAAAATGCAGTATCTTACATAGCATTTTGTATATTAAAACGTCAAACACAAAACAGTTTTGCCAAGCATTTATTCTACACGAATATCAAGCTAAAACTTGTCAACGTAGTAGAGGCGTCGAGCCGAAATTTCCACTATTTTGAATACTGTCCTGAAAACTCCACTTCGCACGTCATCTGTCAGTCTATACGAAAGTCAAAATTGTCATTTGATATGATATTGATAGCAAAAACAGAATGACAGCGCTCCACTGTCGTGTGTCTTTGTCACAAATTGAACCGTCATATCGGACTGTGGATCGTTTTTACGTTTTGAATGATGACATACGTCGCAATGTCGGGCTGGATTGATTTGTTTGATATCATTCATTTTTACTGAGAGCAAACGATGGTAAAAACTGCTGGGTTGTTACTGTGTTGATCCTTGGTGTAAAGTGAGAATATTGTTATCTTGAGGTGGTATTACCTAGACTGTGAACATGTAGTTAAGATGTAATTATTTCACACTAAACACATGTTAGTGATGTACAATGACGTAAATATTATAAATACTAGTTGTATAATGTAATAACGCTTTTTTGTAGTAGTTGAGAAAAAGTTAGAATGAATCCCCATGAATCCTTCACTATTCCTAACACATTGCAATACAAACTAAAATAATTAAAAGGAACAGAGGTGTTTACAGTACCGACTTGACAAAAAAAAATTATATACGTCTTAATTTTTAAGAATCACTTAAATAACTGCAATATTGACGTGGTAAAATTTATTGGAACACCTCTTAACAAAAGGCTATAATGTAGATATTTTGGACTATTTCCACCAAGGTTATTCTCGTACAGGTCGACTCCTCTTGAGTTTCACAAAATACCTGATCAAAACAGGAAACAAACCATCAATATTTGCTTAGCTTCCAAAAAACGTTTACATAAAACTGGAAAATAATCAACATTATATTATGATGGTCAGTTTCATTATTTTTAACCTAGCTTTTTTTGTAAGCTTATTTTTACCTAAAAACTTTTTTAATTATTTTAACTCAATTACTGTAATTGAATAAATTGCCGATATTCATCACTTCAGCTCGCAATATAAATGTTCACCACAGCTGCTACCTGTCCGGAGGAGTCATGGCTCCTTGGAAAGATGGCTTGGAATAATGATGAATTATCCCCCTCCCCCCCTCCCCCACACTTGCCAGAGGCCCTGCGTGATGGATCACCTGACTGTCAGAACATCATTTATCATCAGCCTCTCTCTTTCATATTATAAAGGAGACAGGACAGGTAGGCTGTCTAAACACAGCCGATAGCAGACTTCAGACTTGGACTCTGACTTGGCTAATGACCGGAGTCCAGACAGATCCCAGATGGATTTGGACCTCGTCCAAGCCATTAGTGTTGCAGCCATCAATATCTGCAATTAATTAAGTGACTCGTGTCCGTTACATGTCTTGTGTGGAAATGTCGAGTTGATTGGAAACATTGGAAATAGAAGTTTGGTGGAAAACTATCGGAAATAAATTAATTTAGGATGAAACTGTTTTAAGGTCCTTAATTATAATTCAGTAGATTACTTATTGAAGTCACAACATTATACGTCAAGTTACTTTTTTGTTGTGTACATTTTGTGTTAAACTTTATGGTCAATGATTTGTTTTTGAAGTGTACGTGCAAACATTTAGATAATGTAAAGTGATTTTAAGCTTTAAGTCGTTCAAGAGAATCTGCTCATCGTTGTCCCAATTTTTTTTAATACTTGTAATAGAAAATACCAATTATTGAGCTATTTATCTATCACATTGTATAGAATACAATACTTTATGTAAGCATTTCAAAACTGTAAACACTAAAGTGCAATCGTTGTTCAAATGATAAAATGTTAAGTCACATCATTGACTTTAGACCAATGGGTTTATAGTTAGTGGTCAAAGCAGGTTTCTTTCAACTTTAACCCAAACAAATTACAAGCAAATATACACAAATAGGCCTATTTGTATGAAAACATTTAATAAGATTTAACTTAACCAAATTGAATAGCGCACACAAGATATACAATTACAACATACTCAGCATCAATAAGATGAAGAATACCTGTTAATCGCCACCACTGACAATCGCTGCCAACTCAAATTTTGCGACAATCGCTACCAGTTTCTACCTGCGGCCGTGAGTCACCACTCCATCACTACGTGACGGCATACCTTACTCCCCTCCCTTCACTTACCACCCTATTGGGAATGACCACTGAAGTAATACCCCAAGAATGCCCAAGTCTGTTTTAAGTTCCAAATTTGAGTTGGAACTTAAAACAGACTGTTGTTGAACTACGCAGACTGGATCCTAGGTAAGGATTTTTGAAAGTGTTGCCCTTAAATAACCAATAATCACCAAGTAACCGTTTGCATGAAATTATTAATCTTTAAAACAACATTCAATTATTTTGTTCAGAACGCAGTAAAAAACCATGGTTGTGTCATAAGATAAATACTCCTTATAAGGAGATGTTATCCAATGCGTACAGACCGGGGGAAACATGAGATGAAAAAGTTCGTTGGCAACTACTTTTTTTCATTTTTTTGGTCAGGTAAGTTAATTAGATGGATTTTTTAGCTAAAGAGTTAAATTTTTAAGTCATTTTTTTATGTTTAGCTGATGTAATTTGGTTGTAATGGAACTTAAATTGTACAATGGGGGTTCCCGCCACGCCGCGCCATGCGGATTCTACCTGCAACCTCACTTTTAATAAAGATTAGATATTTAAGTTTGAAGAAGTACAGAAAAGTTCCTAAACTACTTAGAAAGACACTGTACATTTAAATGTTTATCATCTTATTTTTTGTATTAATCTAAAAATGAGTATTGTTAGCTCTTTTATACAAATCAATATGACAGTCAGAATATAAAGGAGCGTTGTTAAGACGACCTTGTTTCAAAGGAGTTTAAAAAACGATCTTGTGACTTTGAAGATTCGTATATTGTAAACGAAAAGTCAGAACGTTTTATCAAATTTTAATAAAATATAGATACATATTATAAATTAATTTGTATGTTTTCAGAATTTTTCTCACGCCAAAAAGTGTTTGTTGTTCTTTATGTAAACTAACTTTTTCTAAAAAGTTCTAAGAAGAAGTTTCTAAGAAGAAGAGATGTTGGCTGTTGAATATTTGCTTCACTGAATCATGCTCCTTCTTCTGGGTAAATTTTGACAACAGCTCTACTTTTTATTGGCCGATACTTCCGGTAGCCAACAGTACTTATAGGACGCTATTTTGATTCTTGACATTCCCGCATTGGGTCTGATGATGATTGGAGTGTCTAATCGAAATCGATCACCACTTACCACCTATCATATGTATTTACCGTCTTCTGAGTCAACAGTTTAAGTGTAAATATATTATTACAAGTGTTATTAGACGTACTGTATATCTTTTTATTTTACCGAATTTCCCTATAGGGAACTAGCTACTACCTTAGGTAGTACGAGACCTAGACCCGGGATCGATTTACTTTTCCATTTTGATGTCCCCAGAGGCCAAAAACACCATTCGTTCGTGAACGAGATAACTTTAGTAATTTTTTTCCGATTCTGATGAAATTTGGTTTAAAGGTGTAAGGCAGGATAAACTTGAATGAGTTCGCGAACCAGCATGATCGAACCATCGGAACGGGGTAAAAAATGGATTTTCTCACTTTTACCCTCGAGACACAAATTTCCCAATTTCTCTCTAGATCTTTTTAAAGAGCTAACAAAAATATTTAGTATTAAAGTGTTTCTGTACGGTTATTGGTAACGGAGATATTTCGAAAAATTTTAAATTTAAAATTGAAATTGTAAATGTTGTAGTTTGCTTCTTTAAGTCATAAGTTATTTATTTTGCCAGATATACATTAACGCCTTGGCTAAGTAAATATACATTTAAAAAATACAGAGTGTCTTATAAACTATAAAATAACTACTAAACTTTATGGATATATTTTGACCAAACTTGACAAATTTATTGATTTTATACTAAGCTATAATTATTTTACTTAAAAATACACTTTATTAGTTTCCTTGTAGCAGCAAACCTGGGTGCTCATTAAACCTAATGTTTTTAAATATTTAATTAAAAATTAATTCAGAAAAATTGAAATTCGCTTAGTCGGCAGGTTTGCTGCGGCGGGGGGTATCACTTTTTATTATTATTGCAGAATATAATGTCACAAGACAATTTTAATGTTGATCTATCCATTCCGGTGATGCATTGCAATGAGTTAATCTCAAGCTTCTGATCTTTCTGAGAACATAGGCAGGCTAGTGTATAAGTTAACAGAGCATTTTATCATAGCGCATTCCATTATCGGAAGAACGAACCTAGCGAATATTTTAGGACCAACTATGCAGTACGGTATTTCCCAAACTAAATTATTTTGTGTACATTCCTTCAAAGTACGTGTAAGGTGAATCATCATACCCACCTAGATCATCTTATGGTAAAAGGTACCGACGGTAAAACTATTTAACAAAACCTGACAAATACTGACTAAAAACAAATAGTGTAAGAATCAATATGAAAAACGTTAACTATTGCAATCGACTGTCCTTTGAACTTATCGCTAACTCTCCTTTGGATCGGAACTAGATAATTCTGGTACTAACTATGAAGTAGCCGTGATCATAGTATGACACAGTCTCGACACTCCCCCCCTCTTCCAACGAACCCTCTTTCCAAGAACGGGCCGCACTGGTAGCGATTGTCACTGGTGGCGATTTACAGGACACCAAGATGAACAGGGTACTCACAGACACATACATGTGTCACACATGTAGAAAGCAACTCAGTATATCTTCAAAACGTGGTCTAATCACCTTCAACAACCAATAAATAACCAACACTCACTGATTATCTTTCCTAATCAATCGGAATGGTTCATAAATCAACAAAACTCTGGTTATAAGTTACATTTTGACGTATAAAGCACATCAATCAATTTGTTGTTATTTATGTAGAGCAAGTCCCGTGAGCAAAGGCACGTACAGCCTTTATGTCGTTAACATTCTTTAATATAATCATACTGTTTTGTTGATAATTGTTAGCTCTCAACTACTGCTTGTATTTCATCACTACATTGCCGAAACTAATTTTAAGATATGGAAATCTTTGTTTTAGGGTTTTGGATGAGTTTGAAAGGTTTACAGCCAGTTTTCATGTAAACCACAATTACAAACATATGTTTAGTTTGTATACATAGTTGTATTTAACTTGCACATAGTTGTAAGTATAGTAAATAGTTCTACAACCAAACTTTTCTGACGTTATCTAGATCATTTTGATTTTAATACATATTTTAACTACTACTGATTCCACACAATAAATAACAGCTATACTGTGTGAAATAACTCATTGGGTTTTCCATACATTTTCTTCAAAACAATGAAAATTTTTCAAAACAGTTATCTGCAAAAAGAGTAGTTGTGGTTATGTCAATTCACCTCTAAAGCCATCTTTAGCAAGTGATAAAAATCCTTATCCATGTATCAAAGATTTATCATACTATTTTTGTAGATTAAGATTTCAATCATAAATCACAATTTAAAGTAAAATAAACTATTATGCAGGGGGAAATATTTACAAACTTTATAAACTTAAAACTGGGATAAGAAAACACACCTTAAACTTATCAAATTTAAAAAAATCCAAAAAGTAAAGATTGTTGTTAATGTTTTGGCTGACCTTAGATACAGTTTTCAAGTACCTGCTTATTTGAGTTATGTGATACAATATATAATACACACACTCTTGGTATGCATTACAAAGAAAACAGTTTTTGTAATTGATATTTTATTGCCGGATATTGGCAGGGACAGAAACATTTTCTAGTAATTATTAAATTAATGCATAATAAATGTATTTGTTTACAAGACTATGCAAATATACAACATACTTGATAGTTTAATTAATATAAGGTAAACTCTATCTCACGTTTCACTGACAAGGATCAATAGATGTTATAAACATTGTCGAGCATCAGAGCCTTTCACTTCCGACATTCCTGTGAAGATGTCTTGATACCTGCGGAATGCTGGAAATGCACCGCTGTTGGACAAGGAATATGAGGATTGTGGGGAACAGTGGTCATCACTATGTAAATTCTGACCTAAACACAAAATATCTCAAGACGTAATCCTAAATCAAACAAGATAGCCATCAGTTACAACATTTGGTTAAAGAATGTGTTTATAATTTAAGATTTGCAGACAAAATGCATACAAAGTTATTATCTTTATTCATAACACTCCATAATGATTCTGAAACATAACAAGCTAAGTCTCTAGCAATAATGTTAACACTTACCAGAATCACTGTACCACTTTAGTACGTGTTATCTCTAATATAAGATGGGGATGCCACAAAACATCTTTACCATACCACAAAAGAAGATCTGCGAGATGTCTTGTGTAGCTTTCATCCTTTTGTAATCAGCTCCAGCTGATTCTGTAGCCAGAGATATTTGTTAAAATTCCTAAAATAAGGACAGCTGGGTCTACTTTTTTAGCGAATTTCCCATATAGGGAATAAGCTATTACCGTAGGTCTCATGGTAAGACCTAGACCCGGGACCGATTTACTTTTTCGTTTTGAGGTCCCCAGAGGCCAAAAACACCATCCGTTCAAATTCATATATATATATATATAAAATTAAAACATATATAACAAAGTACCCTTTTAGTAATTATTTTATTTATATATATATATATATATATATATATATATATATATATATATATATATTTATATATGTGTCCGTTAGCGCGATAACTCGAGCAAAAATGGCCCGATTTTGATGAAATTTGGTACAAACGTGTAAACCTACATTTATTCGAACGAGTTCGCGAACCAGCATAATCGGACCATGGGAACAGGGGTTTATGGGGGGTTTTATGGGGTAAAAATAGGTTTTTCCCATTTTTAACCCTAAAAAAAATTTTTGCAATTTCTTTCTCAACCATTTTGTAGAGCTTAAAAAAAGAAATAATTTAGTATATTGAAGCGCTTCTTTATGCCTAACGGTCACGGAGAAAATTCAAAAAAGTGTAATTTAAAATTCCCATGTTATTCTTATGGAGAAAATGAAAACTGTTGTAGTTTACTTGTTAATGGATATATGTTGATAAAATTTGGTAAATTTATTTATTTCATCCTATACTATTGACATATGGTCAAAAAACATTTTTTACCTTCCCCGTAGCAGCAAACCTAAGCACTGGTTAAATCTAATGTTATTTAAATTGGGAATAAATATGTCTTATTTATGGAAATATTTTAGTAAAAATGTAATCAGACAAGTTGAAATTCGCTTAGTCTGCAGGTTTGCTGCGGCGGGGGTATTGAGATTTCATATAGCTAATGATACTTCTGAACTGAATCATGGAACAATATTGGATGGTAAGCTGAGTGGTTAGAGCTCGCGGAGCAATCAAAAGGACACCTGGTCGCTTCTGAGAAAAATCAGTAACTTTTTGATGGTTCGAAACTGGACCCAGCTGTCCATTGGGCTTTAAGTAAATGACCCTGGCTAATGAAACAGCTGATTTTAGTCACCGATCATTTCCCCCTACTCTTCACTCATCATTTAGGCCAACTCTTATTTCGGTTAAAATACCTACTTAGGTGGCGTCCCCATTTAAATTTATAATGATAAAAGTGATGGCCTTCAAATCTTTGTAGATGTAGAACGTTAACCACTCAGCTACCTAGCTTATTTTTAGAATTTTGAGACACGGAAGAGACCTTGCAATTAATTCCTTGAGGTCAATAGCTATTACTACGTACTGTATCCATTAAGTTGTGGTAAAGGACATTTCTCTTACACATTGTAAAGAGCTCAACTCTAAACGTAACTCCTGACATTTACCTCACATTAAATCAACTACTTCAATAGACAAGAATTTTCCTGACTCACCAGTTTTGATAAGGATGAAAGTATTTCGTCAGTTGGGTCGTCCTTGTATGTCATGATTGTAGGTGCCGAAATGTATGTCATAACCTTTGTTTCTCACAATGATAACACAAAGGCGTACAGTGACTAGTGTATTGCAACAGCAGTTTACATTATATTTCTTGTTCCATATTTACAATGCTATGTAGTTAAGCGTTATTGTAGTTATATTGATGCAAAACATTTTGCTTAATTCTTGGATGAGGATAATTTATTCGATCCCGTTTGGTGTCTGTCCAACTCACAAGATGAAGATACTTACTAAATCTAATTTAAAAGTACAGTTCTCGTGTTAACATTTAGGTCACACAGGAATTAAAGGACGAATAGTACATTTCCTTCTTTTAGACGATCCTTTAAGATTTTTTCTAGGAATTACATTATGTTGATCTTTGCAATAGAATAAAAATAACTAAGGTAAAACCCCCTTACCTATTTTCAGTCAATGATAAAACAGCGTGTTTCTAATAGCCTATTCAATCAAAGCTTTGGATACACATTGACTTGGCAGTTTTCTAGCAAGTTAAGTTAATTATTTAATTTAGTTCCATGTTACATCCTAATTTATATCATAGGTAAAATCTGTAAAATACTGTACTTTTTCACCAATGGTAGCCAGCGATCACATAAGACCAAGTGGAAGCTTCCAAACGCCTTTATAAAACTTTCTCTGTGATCTTTAATCAATGGTTTTAATGGATTTTCCCCCTTTGTACTGTGTATAAGTAGTGTACGGTATTTTTATTTGAGAAATCCCTTCATGTTGATCTTTACAAGGGCGCAGAAACTATGGTAATCGGTTAGTAAAATGTGTGACGACTACTTTTTACAAAGAAAATCCCCGGTAAATTCGATAATTACTCATACTAATGCGTGGTACTGGTACTATACAGCGTGACCATACAAGCTACAAATCGTATTCTTTTATTGGATTTCTACCAATAGAACGAATTCTTTTCAACTCTACAACCAATAACCTTCCAATCTACTTAAAAAATGCAACGAAATCCCTGTGAAGCCAGGATTCCCTCAGTCGACGCAGGACCTTTGTCACGTCATAAGCCCAGGGGTAAATGATTAAACACCCCGAGTTGACGGGTGAACTGATTAACAGGCTGAAAGATGAATGAAGTTGTCAGTGAGCAGAGGGTTGTTTGACAGTCCCTTGTTTGCAAGTATAATCCGTAGCAACCTAATTATCATATTTTTACTGGATTTGCCGAAGACTCATGTCATAGGTAATCTTCGCATGAGTTTGATCAAAGCCTGTCGCCTCAGACGTATTGCGACGTCACCAATCACAAAGGAAATCTCTTTTTGATTCGAAACTGTCTATTGAAGGTGTTTTGAGGATTGGAGGTAAATGTATTAGTTGCTTTTGTTTGATTTGGACCTTTGGGTGTATTAAAACCAGTGGTGATATGTGTTTGCTCTTTTGAAATGTGTCTTCATACAGCATTTCTGCTTTAGGTATATTGATGATTTTAGATTGTTACGCATACCTAATTGACTTGGTCCAAATGTTCGCCTCAATAAGAAGACATGTTCATGTAATATTTTTTTTTTATTTGACTATGACAGTGTGGGAGGATGCACTATTCGAAGCTTGAGGTTTCGTGCTTATGTACCCTTATTGTAGAATTCACAGATCAATTAGTTAACTGATGTTGTTTATTTAAGATGAGTGTTGATGAGCATCAAACGAAATTTTCGAATAAAACCCAACAGAAGCAACTACGTCCTTACTGATTCCACAAAAATCTGAAATGCATTTCCAACCATAATCTTGCGTTTAAACCAGCAAATAACAGCACGGTTGGTTTCCGAGGTGACCCAATCACTGAGATTTACAACCGTATACTTTACAGAGCTATAAATAAAGAGAAAGGCCCGCAAAGTGCGAAGCTATCAACAAAGTAATGTAGTGCGCCCGCCGGCAATAATGTTCATAACTTTTTAATATCACGACAGTTTTGCCAGATAACGAGGGCGTTTGTAAAATGTAGAGGGCAAAGTAGCGGCGTTTAATATCGCGTGAAAAACCGGCTCATAAATTCAGATTAAAAGTCGCAATAAAAACCTTGTTTAATATCCCACTTGTACGCGGTAGCAGAGATGCTCGCGAGCATCCGTTCATCTGACAATACGGCGGATAAAAATCAGCTTACCGCGCGCCGTTAGTCACCGCTGACACATAATTACAATTTACAAGGCTATCGCATTTTTTATCAACACTTTTAAGCTTGGGTAGACGATTTGTCAAAGTTAACGATCTCCCTACCACGGTGCGTTGTTGGGTTTGTTCAGTGGATGAGGTGTGGGAAGATGAGTAAATAAGATTTTAAAATGTAAGAGTACGTGCGTCTTTAGACCATGTTCAGATAATGATTTTGAGCAATATTTATGTCAAAAGGATGAAAATTATTTTTACTGTTTAAATATTGGTTGAAAAGAGCATGGTGTTTCTGTGAAATATATAATTGGAGACCAAACGATGTGTAACCAAAGTCAGTATTTTCGAAAACCTCATCGCATTTTACCACCTTATGCCATTTCCATATATATTTTGATGCCCAAAATTATTTTGAATAGTATTAAAATATACATTTACCGGACATACTTTAACATAGTGTTTTATTTTAGAAGTTTCTTACCCATTACTAAGTATTTCATACTATCTTCGCTATATGTTTGACTGCTTAAAACCGTGTATTACAAGCTTTGTCAACAAGCACACTATTGACGACCGTTACAAAAGTTGGTTTATCTATATCAATAGCTATATCAATCACTGGTATGGCTGGCAGGTATTCCTGGCGGCTCAAGCACCAAGTCAACATCTCCTCTCGAGGTCCGACACTTTGATTGATCGCCCTCATCTCTGACGTGTGACGAGACAGGTTGGAGTTGAGTGAAGATTGTGTCAAGATCTGTAACTCTGCCTCTACCATTCTATCACTGAGGAGAGACGTGATATGAAAGTTGTACAGTTGTAGAGTGTAGGTGGTTCTAGGTTGTTAACCTCATTACACCTTTCTACAATAACTTTTTGAGTTAGGGATACAAGGAGTAATCTAAATGAATCAATATGAATGTTTAAGATTGTGTCTACTTCTCCAGACAGAGTGTTCAGTCACTGATGAGTGACGTGGTAGACGGGTTGTGGTAAAGATTGTGTCTACTTCTCCAGACAGAGTGTTCAGTCACTAATGAGTGACGTGGTAGACAGGTTGTGGTAAAGATTGTGTCTACTTCTCCAGACAGAGTGTTCAGTCACTGATGAGTGACGAGGTAGACGGGTTGTGGTAAAGATTGTGTCTACTTCTCCAGACAGAGTGTTCAGTCACTGATGAGTGACGTGGTAGACGGGTTGTGGTAAAGATTGTGTCTACTTCTCCAGACAGAGTGTTCAGTCACTAATGAGTGACGTGGTAGACAGGTTGTGGTAAAGATTGTGTCTACTTCTCCAGACAGAGTGTTCAGTCACTGATGAGTGACGAGGTAGACGGGTTGTGGTAAAGATTGTGTCTACTTCTCCCCCTATAAAAAAGTAATTTCTGGCCATAGATGGCCATATCAAAATTCCATATATGGTTTCATAAAGCCATATATGGTTTTTTATGGACATATATGGAAACAGATATGGCCAGATGTGGTTGTATCCATATATGGTGGTGTCCATATATGGTCATATATGTAGTCTATATATGGAATTATTGGCCATATATGGCCATGCATGTTTTCTTTATATGAAATGATTGTCCATATATGGCCATACATGTTTTCTATATATGAAATTATTGCCCATATATGGCCATTAATATCCTCCATATATGGAATCATGGTCTTTATATGGCCATATATGACTCCCAGGTATGGAATTAAATTACTCATATACGGAATAATAATTTTCCATTTATGCTCATGTATAAATGAGTTTTTGACAATAACTGGAATTATTATAAGGAATAGTTGCCACATTTGGATTTTGTAACTGGACTCCCAAACACTTCTTATAATATATATAATACTATAAATCTTAAAGTTTGTGAGTTTGTGTATTTTCTTGTTGCTCTCGGAAGCACAAACTACTGAACTGATTGAGTTGAAATGTGGTACAGTGGGGGGCAGATAATATAGGCATTTCTCATTTAAAGTAATTAGTAGTAAAGTAATAAAGTATCCAGATTTGAACCCAGATGACAAAATCCTGTACATACATCTATTGTACAATTTTACTATAACGCAACAAAATCTTAAAACTGACGTATAATTTTAAAATTGTAAGTGTAGTAGGCCTAAATAAAGAGAATATTATATTAATAATTAATTTATTGTACCTTTGCTATCAAACAGCTGCAAATATCTATGTCACGTAGTTAGGCTGTATTAATAATAAAATTCTTCAAATGACATAAAATGTCTAAGAAAATCTTGTTTTACAAGACCAAATACAGCTTCTCTTATTCGTAATGGGTTTTGTAAAGACATCTGATATGAAGCGGTTGTGGTGTAGTGGTCAAAGGGGTAGACTCCCACGCTGGGGTCCCGGGTTCGAATCCCAGTCGGCTACTTGAAAATTTTGTTTTGAAATTTTCAAATTAAAATTTTTTATTATGGTTTTAATGCATAGTTTATAAGATTTAATGTGAAAATATGTTTAATTGTAATTTTTTTATTTATTTATATATTTTTTATTAAAAAATTTCCATATATGGGGTATTCCATATATGATCATATCTGGTTATATTTGGTCCAAAACCAAATATAACCAGATAAAAAAAAAATTTATATGGCCATATATAAACTTTTTCATAAGGGTCCAGACAGAGTGTTCAGTCACTAATGAGTGACGTGGTAGACAGGTTGTGGTAAAGATTGTGTCTACTTCTCCAGACAGAGTGTTCAGTCACTGATGAGTGACGTGGTAGACAGGTTGTGGTAAAGATTGTGTCTACTTCTCCAGGCAGAGTGTTCAGTCACTGATGAGTGACGTGGTAGAAAGGTTGTGGTAAAGATTGTGTCTACTTCTCCAGGCAGAGTGTTCAGTCACTGATGAGTGACGTGGTAGAAAGGTTGTGGTAAAGATTGTGTCTACTTCTCCAGGCAGAGTGTTCAGTCACTGATGAGTGACGTGGTAGAAAGGTTGTGGTAAAGATTGTGTCTACATCTCCAGACAGAGTGTTCAGTCACTGATGAGTGACGTGGTAGACAGGTTGTGGTAAAGATTGTGTCTACTTCTTTAGACAGAGTGTTCAGTCAATCTCTGTCTGATATCGTGATGCAAGTGATGAATAGCCCTGTCGAAACTTGCCGGCGGCTCTATGAGTTATAAAGGAGCTGTTGTAACGTTCAAATAGCGTTGTGTAGATAGTTGATTTGTATATGAAAAGGTTAAGATATTGGGGAAATAGTTCACGTTCAAGCCGAAATCAACTGATATAAGCTGAATAATAGACAATTGAGGATTGTCACGTCATGCTGAACGTGATTTGTGTGTACTAGATCTTGATAATAAGATATATTACGTACTTTCTAGTGTGGTCTATGTTAAAAAGAAAATCAAAACAGAATATTTTATACTATTCATTCATAAACAAAAGTTCTAGGGTTCTAAACTATCTAATCTGATACAAACCTCACAATAAATCACCTCCTCCTTGTTAAAACACAAAATCAATAAAAAAAAAAAACATTTCCACGGCCAGTAATAAGATTGTAAATCAAGCGGGTAATTTCCAATTCAGAGTCCCAAGTTATAAGTTGTAAAGTATACGATTAAGCCGCGGATTTACGGTTATCCCTCCTAATCCCGAGACGAATGACTGTATTAATATGACAAAACGGCCGGGTGAAAGAGGAGAGCCCTTGTACGGTTGTCGGCGCTTTGAGACGGGAGGTGGAAACATAACTTATGTGGGACTCCATCGAGTCAGCGTCGCTGTTAAGGAAATGTTTACAATTAGCTTTAGCCTTCCCCTCCCGGCCGGGCCATAAATTCTCGGGAGAAAAACCCCGACAATGGCGGCCGTGCGGTGATAAAAGCGGCCGTAAATTATTACATTCGTTATATCGCGGGAGAAATATCGGCCTTGTCACAATAAACGCCAGCCTGTAATCCGGCGTTTAACGAGCCAGTCTGCTGCCTGCTGGCCTAATTGGCCTACGTGGCTGGTTCTGGCCTCAGGTCAGGGAGTGAAATTATCTCGTCACTCTTGAAATTATCTCGTGTCGTTGTACGTGTTATGTAAGATGAATATACGAACTGATGCATGTATTGGGCTTTTGATTAGAATTGACAACGGTATAGAAAAATAGGTAGGCTGCTTACTTGTAAGGAAGCGGACTTGGATGTTCAATTTAGTTAACTTTTATTTTTACCACTACACTAATTACTTTCACTGTAATAATTAGTTAAAATGCTAGTTATGCGTATTTTTTTTGTTATATCACTTTAAAAAATAGGGGTTTTAATTGTGTACAGGTAAAAAAATAAACATGTTTGCTGGTTTAAATCAAGTATCATAGCACTTTGGTAATTATGTGCAGGAGTCTTCCTTATGTATTTTACAATAGGTTTCAATAAGCGGTTTTGAATGTTAATACTTATTCACTTAATTCGTGTTGTTTTCTACAGAGGTAAAATGAGTAGTCTTAGGCACATCTCTTAGGATACATGTTTGTTTTCTACACCGGCCCTAGATTATACCATCTTTCATACATCAGAAGACAATCTTCCTACTTCAAGCACAACATAACCATCTAAACTCACAATATCCACAACCTTCCATCAATCACAACCAGGTGAGGAGAGCACCTTGCAGTAAACAACACTTATTTGTTCTCCAGACACGTCGTCCTCATCAAGTTAATATGCAAATCGACCTGTTGACTCCGACATATCGGAACGGCCGTTAATACCGGCGAATAATGTTTGTGTATTGCCTGATTAGGCTAGTTCAAACCGATACTTTACAACCACCCGTCCCATATCTATTAAGGCGCCTAATTAAGATTGTATAAAATATTCTATGTAAAAGCACGCCCGCGGTCCGACACGTATCAAACGACCGGCTATAAATCGGCGGGTTACGGCGCATAAACCGACCGATCCGGCGGGAATTTATCGCGGGAACGCTAAATAAATCTCGGACCGTTCGTATAATTAACATGTTTCGAGCTGCTCGGCTGTAAATTAGACCGGGCGTCATATCGGGGAGAGTCATTAGGCCTAATTGGGCGACTACAGCGACCATGCTTGTAGGACGCGGGTGTCCTAGTGTCTTACACGGCAACACTTTCTCTATCTGTGTGTTGTGGTAATTGTTTCAACAGGTAATGTAGAGTTCTCGGAGTTTTCTGATACCTCACAGTCACAAACACTTAGATTTAATTGGGAGTACACTCAAACGTACTCTGTGTTTATACGAGCTGGAAATCTTTAAATTCCTAATAGATTTTGAAGTATTGAAATAAATTTGCGTATTCTGCATACTTCTTGGAGTGTGCTAGGAAGTATTAGAAAACTTCGTGAACAATATGATTCTTATTAAATAATTTCTTGATCAGCATTTTTATTAATACTTCATGATTCTAGGGAAATCAGGAATTTGTTTAATTGACGCTTAGTAATTGAAAGTATTCGTGTAATGATTCTGCTATTTTCAACACATAAAATTCTTCATAGTCATGAAATCATATACTAATATGGTACAACATACAGCGCACTTTACACGAATAGGAAAACTCAGTATCCTAATAGAGGAGTAACAGATAGTACTTGGCTTAGGCTTGAAATGTGGCTTGAGTATTTAGGATAAGATAAAAAGACAAACCAAGGTGAGAGAGCAAATACTGGAATATTCATTGCGATTGCCAATTTGTGTATGAATCTAGGGTTTTGCCCTCTGTTAAACTCCAAACCACACGGTACTTCAGTGGAGTTGTAACTGTAATTACTGTATGACGCTCATGTTATAACTGAACGCTGCTTTAGGAGACAATACAACTTGCTTCAAACAGCAAAAACATAGCAGCCATATAAACGAAACTTCCTCGTTTAAATTTTCTTTATATTGCCAATCTGCGTTCACATATTTGTAAGCTTAACACTCCGACCACATAAAGAGAAGCGCCTTAAAATAACCGTTAACATTACAAGCCTGTTCCAAACCACATAAAAGTTTATATGTTGTAGCTTGTTTGGCTATTTACAAATCGTTATCGCGCACATGGCCTTAGCTGTTACGATCACTCGGCGAGGCTGGATCGCTCACAGACGTCGCTCGACTTGAGGGAAAGTCGCGATCTCCACGTGTACGTTTATTTACGCGCCATTCTACGGTAACGTTCCTGTCAGGATTGGTCGGGTGCCAAAGTGGCGGGAGAATTAGCCTTCATTTGTAAGCGGTGAGAAGTCAGCTGATTATCTGAGTACGTAGCGTCGACACGCACTTGGACACATAAACTACAGTGAGTAACACACCTCGACACCTCCTGGGATACATAACGTGTATCAGGTGCTAGATCATCTACAGCCTTGGTCGTAACCTACCTCGGCTACATGCACTTAGGGCGGGTAATAAGTCGAGAGCTTGCATACTTTATGTTCTTAGCCACTAGACGTGTCTTCGCTACAAAGCAATACAGTAAGTGATCATTCAAAGACTCTCACTAAGAGTTCTTATATATTGAAGAAAACTGGGGATTTAAGGTCACAGAGAAGCAAGGAAGTAGGCTAGATATTAATTGTCTTATTTACTTAATGCACTCATTTAAAATGTAAGAGAGAACTTTTTTGGTCTTAAAAAATTGTTATACATCTTAGCTTTAATTCAAAACCTTTAAATTTCTTCTTTATAATCAATTTTACAAAATCATATACTCCGTAAGTTCTTGAAAGGTTGGTGGTTTGAGTTTACATCAAAGAAACCAGTTCTTCAGATTCTTTTAGTGCTCAGTCTGGCTGCTCCGTGACGTCATTCCGAAGCAGGTTGACGCCGGGTCACCTAGACCACGGAACACCTTGTCATACCCCGTCTTCAAACTATTTTAGTCTCTTTAAGTGAGAAATGTAAGCTTGCCACTACTTTCACAGTGTTTTAGTTGTGTATATAAAATAACACATACATATAATTCCATTACAGCCAATCCTACAAGCTGTATCCGACATGACAACAACCAAGTCAGCTGCAGCAAGTCCCAGCAGCTCTCATTTCAAAGGTCACGACGCAAGGGAGCAGTTTGATTTGTTGCTCCATGGCCTCACATTATATCAAACACGATTATATTGAAATGAGGCTCGCCCGGCGACGGTGCTGATTATGCTCTATAATTGCCGCCTTCTGGCTCGATCACGAACCCTTAATCTCGCCAATTTCCTCGTACACTTGTGTTATTAAATAATACCATAAATCAGCCCGTGGAACATTAGGCGTTTTGGTGGCGAGGTGAGGTAATCGTTACCGGTAATAAAGCGGCATTTTCTACATTTCTCGGTATTAAACAACGGACTGAGGTAGAAATTATCTAGATTTGCAAACTTACAAAAAACATGTTAACTAATCATATATTTTAGTTTTTGATTTTGCTTCTTGGGGACCAGAGGAAATGACTGAATTGTGGTAACCTACGAAATTAAAAAATCCTAAGAATGAGATCAACAGAGTGGACCATTCTTTCCCTCAAAAAAAAAAAAAAAAAACGGGAACACGGATACAAAACTACTGAGAGTTTCATGGGAAAATTCATGCATTGGGCATAACTAGCAGTAGAGATATGATGCTAAAGATTATAACGATTGCCCTAGGCCTATATTATTTACATTCCCTTCACAGTATAAATTAAAGTATATTCTTATTACTAAGTAAAGTATTAAGTATATTCTTACGTTTAAATAAAATAATAAACGGAAGAATATGAAATATTGTGTTTTGAGAAATTACTGAACACGGTAGCCAGTCGAGCCCAGCAGCTTACAATTTATTGAAGTTACAGCTATAGCATATGCATTTATGACCTTTACTTTACTGATACAGTAAGGTATTTCACTTATCAGTTGGATACAATGACAGGCATGTGAGATGTAAAAGTAAAGAATTAAGACGCATCATTACCACATTGCATTGAGTGTGTTAAGAAAACCGGTGCATTTGTTTTACAAAATGTTAAAATAAATTAAGAAAGTATACTCAACTAAAGTTTAACCTCTAACCTAAACTGTTTCGGTTTAACACTATTGACCAAATTAAACTTCGAAACACCAATTTCAAAAACACGTTACCTAACCTGCTACATTAACATGTTTAGTTTTACAAGCAGAGACCGATATAATTATTCAATGTGGCGGATATTAGCATGTGTCTTTAATTAGAAAGTAGACCACTTGAGATGTTCCTCGTTAATTGGCCTTGTTATATCTTTATGGAGATTGGTGTAGTTAACCAGTCTGCCATTAGTATGGGAACTACGCATACAAATCATGGTCGGCGCCGGTTCAGCCCCGGGATGTTCCGAATGTTCAGGGTGGTCATTCCTGGTCGTTAACTTGGTAGCAGTTTGTTATTTTTTGTTATCTTCCTAGTGTAATGATGGACAGTCAGCAAACACTCGGTTATTAAAATGTCATCTTTATCTCAAACAGTGGTTAGAGCGCCGGACTTCGGTTCCAGAGGTCCCGGGTTCAAATCCCGCCAAATCATCAATGGATTTTATCCATGTGATAATGCCGCAACCCCTAGGTCTAGCCTGAAGTAATGTGAAAAACAATTAAACTAAAGAAACAGTTTGCTATTAAAATGGCACAGTTGGAGTATGTTTAGAAGCCATTACTCAAGGATATGAAACTTAGTAACACCGCACCGTTTGTACAACAAGCACGTATAGCTCAGGAGATAGTGGAGCCATACTTTTTTCTATTATAGATAAAATTTCATAAATTACTAATGTAACGTTACTTATATGTCGTAAGAGGATTTATAATTTTTGGTGTTTCATGGTTGAGTGGGTTTTTAATGTATAGAAAATGAGACACGTATGGAAATTCGTCAGACTATTCTGACTTATTTACTGTATTCAGATTTTCCTCAAAGAAATCGTTTAGTTAAAATTATTTAAATGAAATTATTCAATTAAAATTCTTCTAGTGTTGGAAAAGACTTACTAAAATTTTAGTTCAGTTACTTTCTGTCTGCATAGGGATCATTTTTGTTTTGTAAACATGTCTTTCAATACGAATTAAACATAATTTTCATGACATACTCAACAATTCCCACTTATATTGGTAATTAGTAAATATTCATTATCAGCATTACAATATGCATAGTTCACGTGTTTTCCTCACACAAACTTCTCTGTAGACCCGCGGTACAATGTGTTTTGACACTTCTATTCAGAGCCAGTCAAGGTGATTTATTTGTTTTCAGAGTTCAATTTAAAGTGGGTGCCAGATCCGGCTGTTTTATTAGACGGATTGGAGAGAAAGGGGAAATTAATAACTCGGAAATAACGGACGTTTGAGGTGGGATTGTAAAGATAGAAATATGGCGACAGGCCTCGGTGATCCATCGACTGTATAAATCACCACAGATGCGTACAAACACTAACTGTGATTGCGGCAAGAGCACCGCAGACATCAATTAATTCAGATGGGAACTTGGACGATTTTTCACTGTCGAGGTTTTAAAGTTAATAAAACATTTATCGCACTTAAAAAGGTTTCAGATTTTCAATCTTACCATCAATAATGTCCGACCCGGAGGAATTCCCTCAGTTTTAAACTGGGGGAGCTTGATAAGTTTGTGGGGTGTGAGGCTGTAAAGAATTTACAATTAGTTTCCCCCTGTTGAATTGTTTAAGGACCCTGAAATGTGAAATCACAAAAGAAAAAAAATTAAGTGTTTAAAAATTTCGGTTCTATTAACTGTTAGAACAGGCAGAGTGCAATCACTTAAAATGTTTTTTAGAACATTTCGTACACTTTTCCCATTGATTTCCCATTTCCCATTAACAGATTTATTTTTTTCATTCAGGCATTGCAAATGTAATACTACTAGATATTTTATATCCTACTAATATTATAAATGAGAAAGTTTGGATGTATGGATGTATGGATGTATGTTTGTGACAAGTGAACGCAAAAAATACTGGTCGGATTGGGCTGAAATTTGGCATGATGATAGCTCACATTCCCGATTAACATATAGGCATATTCTTATTTCAAAAATCCTTTCGGGCTCCGCCTCAGTGGCTCTGGAGTTTCCCATGTTAACCTTATGAGAAATGGAATTATTGAATCTTAACAGCTGTTTCAATTAAACAAGTTGGTTCTGTTCTATGATGTTCAATAGCATTAAAGTTACAAGGATTACCAACAGGGTGCAGCACTATTATTTCTTTTACATTTATGACAACAGCTAATTTGCAACCAAAAGGTGAGTGAGCGTAGCGAACGAACTTCAACCTGGAGGCGAGTTAGCGTAGCGAACGAGCTAACCTGAAGGCAAGTGAGCGCAGCGAACGAGCTCCAACCTAAAGGTGAGTGAGCGCAGCGGACGAGCTCCAACCTAAAGGTGAGTGAGCGCAGCGGACGAGCTCCAACCTAAAGGTGAGTGAGCGTAGCGAACGAGCTCCAACCTAAAGGTGAGTGAGCGTAGCGAACAAACTTCAACCAGGACGTGATTGAGCCATGCGAACGAGATAATCTTGAAAATTTAGAAGTTAAACGGGGCAAAGCCCGCGGGTTACAGCTAGTATAGTATATTTTAGTGTTTATTAGGCAGTTATCGATGCAGTGAGCAATGTACTGTTCATAATCCGATAGAAAAATTAAATGTCCTATAAAATAACGTAGTGGCCATGAACTTAGGCAAAGAATAAGGTGATTAAGGTGATCGCGGATATTGTATAAGGTTGCAGTGTTCAATTGGGTGATGAAGTGAGCAAGGGTAGAATAGTTTCGTAGTGTATAGTGTATAGTGCGCAGAGCAAAATATTGTGGCAGGTTTTAGTGTTCAATAGAATTACGACGAGTTTACTAGCAAATTGTGGTAGTAGATTGCAATGTTCAACTGTATGACTAGTGCGCAGGGCAAGATATTGTGGTAGGTTTCAGTGTTGAGAGTGCAGTATGTAGAGCTGAGGATGCATAATTTCACGGACGGGCGCAGATGAGTCGTGACTTTGTCTGTGTGGTCTGCAGTCTATAGATTGTGCATTGTGATCCATGTAGACCACCTTCCAATGCTAGGTGCAAATATTAATTATAACATACAGGCAATACGTAGTATCTCTATCCAATCTCTGAGAGTTGTTTTTGTATTGAATGTCTTCTTGGCTACTGATCAGTATCTTCTCGTATACTTAAGGTATCGGTGATATTTAAGGTATCGGTATGGCCTTTGGATTATACAGATCAAGGAGTACAGTATTATGACTTTTTTGGTCACTCTGGTCGTAGAAATAAAATTGTTGGTTTCTCAGAGTTAAAGCTTTGTCCTCATTCATGCCTTTGAGCAACTTAGTCCTATGGTAATTTGTTAAATATTAATCTGAAGTCGGGGTTGTAAGCACTTTTTAACAATGAGTTTTACTGCTTCTTTGATTGGAATTAAACTCAAGATAAAGCTCAATATAATTTAGGTTAGAAACTTTTTTCGAGAGAAGGGATCTTTCTACACGAGAAAGGGGGATAAAATTAAACCTCTCCCCTGTGGGTGGCCGGGCACAGCCTCCTCGGTGACTCTATTGAGCACACTATCCATTAGTTCCCTGACAGCCTGTTATTAGGGCTAAAACAACCGTCAGGTATACATTGAGTGTTTTCGACTTCAGTCTGGTGGAAATTTAAAAAACGCCTCACCAATTATCACGCCCACTGGAGACGTTTGACATTTGAAAAGAGAATTGGTTTTGGAGTGGCTTATTCGCTGCGATTGGCAGCCATTGTGTTGGGCTTCTGTGGAGTTGTACGATCGTTGAGATATAATTAAATTTGGCTAGAAGGCCTACTTGATCGATAGAAAATTACATAAACAAAGTAATTTATTTCGTCTTCTGTTTAGGTGGCGGTGCACTGATGTAAAAGTAACGGACCAAAGAAAGCCTTGTATTTGTTCACTTCACTGTCATGCCACCTGGTAAGATATTAATAAATAATAGAGAAGATAAACTGTTGTGTTCTGTGAGGTTTAGTCCAATGAACAAATCAAATATCTACGACGCCACCACGTCATTGTTTGGATTTTAAAGCATAGTTACTGATAGCTAGCCTAGTTCTATATTTATGGTCATTTAGCAACCTCCACTAACTAAATAGACCAGATTAGACTAGATTACTAGGACGCCTACACTCAACATGTTGAAACTTGAAAGACATGAATAATAATAAGAAGATGAGCGAAGGATAATCGAGTGTCGACTGTCGACGATGAACGAAACGAAAGTTTGTTTCTGTCTATGATCTAATTCTTATTAAACCCAGTTTTACATCTGAAAGATTGAGTATTACCCATGATCAAATTTGAAAATCAATGTGTTCACTAAATGTCGATTCCACTTATTTTATAGGTTCATAAAAGGGTGGTCTATATACTAAAACAATGCGTATTGCAAAATCATTTGAAATTTCACTAAAAACATTTATATTTTATCTTAAAACTAGTTAATGTAGTTAATATAACTTCCCTCTTATCCTTACAATCTTTTGTCCAACACAGTTGGACGATTGGAAACACATTTAATGATTACCAAGTAATACCTTAATTCCACTAGTTTGTGAAGCGAGCTGGTCTAGTGGGTAGAGCTTAAGGGCTTCGGAACCCAAGATCCAGGGTTCAAATACCACCAGTCACCAATGTATTTTATCTATGTGATAAAGGTTTAGGGCTGTATATAGCAACCCCCATATGAATAGCCTGAAGTAATGTGTAGAACAGTTGTACAACAGTTTCTCAAGCTAGAACCTAGCGTCCTAGTAAGTGAAGGTGAGACATAAAAATTATAGCTCTGATCAACAAGCCACAATATCCTGTGGAGTTGCTAAACCAACAGGGAGGCGAGTAAATGAAGGAGCGACAGTGACAGCGACAGACTGACAGTGTAATTATAGAGGCAGTAGCCTGTCACTACCTCCAGTCCTCCACTCCACCGCGGGGAACCGTCCAAACCCTACAACACTTCGAGATCACATTTCTTAATATTTTCTGGCTATTTGTTACCGATAAGATTGAAGAGTGTTTATCTGACCTGGGGATATCGACCAAACTGTACACGATGTGTTGACAATTCCTTACGTTCTTAGGATATTTGTAACCTTAATAGGTTAACTGGATTTGTGTTGGACTTGAACTAGTTGTGTTGTGTTCTAGGCTATTTAGCTACAAACACAATGTGTTTATGATGGGGCTTGACATTGTTCAGTAATTGTTTTCCTTGTGAATTGTTGGCATTTTTGAGCTGTAAGGCCATTGATTTTCTGTCAACAGTTACTTCTGGAGGAAATTGAAAACATTAAAATTTGCTTTTACGTCTTTATAATATAAAGAATGATATATAATATATATCAGCGTATGAAATCATTATTGGTTCTTGCATTGGCGTTTCGGTACTAGGGTAGACATATTTGTTTATTCTTTGTTCACCATTCGCAGCCATCCGTCAAAACTATATTTATTTCTTTGGCCTTTAACACCAGTCTAATCGAAAACCAATCCAAAAATAATCTACAGTTTTAATATCTGCGCAAAATTTCTATTTTTATCCATAGAGAGAGGTTCTGGTGTATCTTTCGTTTAACAATACAGCACGGCACATATTACTGTAGAGCGCATAGAGTTATAGTTCTATTTAATGATGGAGTTGTATATAAAACTGTAGTTGTAGATGTAGATGTAGTTGGACAAGCGGTTGTGTATGTATACAAACATTTAGTAGTTGAACATGTTGATATTGAAGTATTTTATGAAGTTCTAGATATTTTCAGGTAGTTGTAGATGTAATTGTAGAGATATGGGTGATAATGTTATGTGAAGTTGGAGATGTTGGTGAATATTAAGTTGTAGAATCAGCTGTATATGTAGACATAGATGTAGATATATAGTAGTGGTTGCAGTGTCTATTTCAGTGCCCGCGTGTGAGGCAAAGTCTCCAGATGATTTTCATCACAAGCAGGTGGTCGATGTCTCGATGTGTTCTTGTGTCCAGCACTCAACTTCCAACTTCACACTTCAACTTCAACTTCACTTGTCACAACACTTCGCAGACAGCTCGACAGCTAGCCGACCAATTGCTCTGGATAAATACAAGTCTGACGGACTGTCAAAGTTGTCAGTCTTGTTAGAGTTGGTTTGTACAGATAAAGAGCGCATTCAACATGTGAATTCTTGTTATCTGTTCGATAGTACGCTGCTTTGGATTGTATGTATTGATATTTTTACAGTAACTGTTGAAAATTAAAAATAGATAAAAGAGTATTAAATAGTAGACGAAAATTACCTTGTTAATAGATAAATTGAAATTAACAATTTTACTTTAACTAATGTCTTTAGCTTTATCACTTACTAACCTCGTGTTTTACTATAGCATCTGAATGACGTTGAATGAAAATTTATTGTTAAAGCTGCTTCTATGTAATCCAATTGTTACTTATTGTGGAACAGCTGGTTTTGCATGTCGCAATCGTTTAATCTCATCTTGAATTTCCCTTCGTTGAATTCCTGACTAAGTGGTCATGTTATCCTCTAACACATAAAAAAAACTTCTAAATATAAACTAGTTGAGGAATAATAAACAACTATTGGATCATGCAAAAACAGGTCGGTTTATTTAAACAAATTGATATTACTAGTAGCATTGAATATATCATACAGTAAATTCAATGCTAGTAGTAGGAAGAGTGTGCAAGCTAGTTCGCGTAGGGAACGAAGATGACACCAAAAGAATATCATAGTGAGTCCATAAGCCCTCAATTTTTCAGAACTAGCTCTCAAAGAACTCTTCTACAAAATAGGTCGTTGTCCGGAACCCGATAACGAACAGTCAGACATATTTTACATAAGAAACTACAACATGTCGTATTTATCACGGGTTTCCCTTATACTCATGTTCTATAACAGCTTAAGATGATGCAGTAGATTTTTCAATTTATTGGTATATAATAAATGTCAACTGAAGCTAAAAGAGTAAACGTTAAGGCTTGTATAGTACAAAATAAATCACCTACATCACTATGCACTTAGAAAACATCTTTGTATTTTGGGGAAAAATTCAATAGGTACACAATCGAATAATTTAGAGGTGTGCCATCAAGTTATTTCAGAAGGCAAGAATTGGTGTACAGTATTGTGTGAACATAAATACATTTCAAACTACGATGAAATTATTAACTTAGCCAACAGTATAAACCGTATTAAACTCAAGCGCATAAACAACCACAGCCCACTCATGTTTTCTAATGAACGCCCAGGCTATTTATTAACTGAACTTTGTGTTGATTCGGTTTTTATGAAGTCATAAACTACAGCGAAGGCCGGGGTCCGCACTATCAAGCCATAAAACCAGCTATAAATCACTGTTAATGTTAACATGTTTCTTCAGATAGCTGTCCGAACGATAACACTTGGTTATGTGATTAGTCCCGGTCACTTATATGTGTATAGGTTATATAACCAGAACATGAGAGATTAGATGCAACATGCAGTCGGCAGTCACAGCTTTCCACCTTGCCTCGGCATGTTCGCAGCGAGCGGCATGCAATATTCATGCTCACTGCACGCCTTTAATTATTTAACAGCTGATTGCTGCTCATTTCAAAACATAACCTCACTTTCAACAAATCATCGGAGAAATCGGGAATCGTAGAATATTTTGCGCTTGATATACATAACGATTGACTGCATATCCTAGGAAAATTTAGTGTCATGTAACGTTTTAAAAATGTAAAAGAAAATCTAGTATCATATTATGACATTTTGAAGAGCAAACCCAAACTATTTTAGAACCAAAGGAAGTTAGTTGTCGATTATAAAATGTCTGCATTCTGTTTCTTGGTATACATCAAGTAAAATATACGATATTTTAGAACCAATATTCTTACTCTATCAACATGAAATCAGGTCTTTATCCAAGAAACCCCAGCTTACACAAATTACGAGTACAACACTGAGCTATCATATAGCTTTAGATTGTCTTCTGTATCCGTTGCAGGGTGCTTAAATAACAATGAACAGTCGTTACCTCTAATCTACCATATACAGTTAAATTTTCTGATTTAAGATTGTAGAATGTACTGCATACAAATGCAAGAGAAGATATATGAACACTTGTACATTTACTGTTTCCTATGTATTGGAACGTTAAAGTTACGACGTTGTATTTCACTACAAAGTACAATACCACAGTCTTGGCTTCAAGTAGAATTATAAACAGATTATTTACGAGCCGAACGAATCGAGACCGCCAAACAGTCAAACATAAATTACCGCTTTAATTACTCCGGGACGAGAGAGGTGTCCGAGCCGACCAGTATGTGTAATGACCAATAAGTTATACCAAACAAGTTATTAATGTCAATAGTAATTTAAAGGTTAGGAAGGGGGCCGGCCAGTAGTAAATCATAAGGCATAGGCAAACCTACACTGGATTTATGGCTTAGCTCGCTCCACTGCTATAAACCACGGCCGTATATTACACAGACGCAGACTCCGTCACAGATGAAGGAAACCAGCGGAGAATTGTTACTCGCACTTTCAAACTGGTGAAATCTGTATCCCAGAATGTACTGTAGAAACTTAGGTGATTAGTGAATTTAATAAATACTAGTGTACATGTTGCTCGAATTCGAGCAATTGCAAAGTATTACAGGAGTTATTTCAAAACGAATAACAGTCATATTTACAATGAATTTAAAAGATTCAACTCAAAGATTACCGGTGTGTAATTCAGATCATGTTTATCTTCATTATTAATAAACCTCCTTCTCAAAATGCCTCGCTGTACAGGCAACACAGGTCATTGATAGAGGGCCAATTTTGAACGAAAAGTTGTTTTGGGGTAGTGTTAGGGCGCATTTTAACCTAATAGTTGAGCCTATTACGTGTCACTGTTCTGTAGCTACGGTCGTTATCACGATTACGCCTCCTGTCTATGTTTCATTGTCGTAGCGTCGGAGGCATTTAAAAGAAAAAAACAACAAATAAACAAATTATATCTACACAAAACAGCGATAAATTCAAAAATTTAAGTTACAATCATACTAACACGATCTGTTTTTGTTTTGGGGGTTATGTTTACACAAACTCAAACAGTAAATAAATGTACTCAATGCGTTTCATTGAATTGAAAAATAAATAACAGCAATTAAATTATACAGCTGATCAAAATGTAAACAATTATGTTCTTCATAAGGATAACATGGGAACTTTCAAAGCCACTGGGGCAGAACCCAAGGGACTTTGTCAAAAATGTAAGGCCAGTTTGCAAATCTACGCGACACGCTCTTTCCAATGAGACGTCAATGGATAAAATCGGTTAAGAAATGGCGGAGGAGTTCAACCGACAAAGTTTCATGTAGCGTATTAATTATATAGATGCTCATTGGCTATGGATGAAACTTAACATTTCAGTCCTAATGCTAAGGATAGTTTTGGAATGAAAATTAACGTAATTAAATTGAGTCACAGTCACAGATGGAGTGTACAGATATAAACTACTGATTTCTGTTGAATTCATCAACTTAGTAACCAAACCAAACAAGACAATTTGTCGTAAATTATATAATCTTCAATGTCACACGAACTATTCAAGGTAAGACAATATAAGGGAGGAAATGTAACACTATACTGTAGCACATTATGTGAGAAGCTCAATCAACTATGATCTTTTTGTTTAAAAATTAGCTACAGCTTGTCCATTATGATAGTATGTCTACTACTTCATACTTCAATATCCAATGCCAATGGTATGAGACAAATGTCCACATCGTAGAAAATCAATAGACCAAGCACTGATTTTTTCAAACCAGATCTACTGTTGGATCAAAGTAATATAAATAAATGGGGTTTTTTGTTACGTAGGCAGGATTGCTCCATCGTTTATTTTTTTACATTGACATTGACTTTATATTTATTGAAATCGATTTACCTATAGGGGCATGTATATGTATGTAGTTACTTTAATATGATTGTAGAATTATAACTATTGGAAACAATACTGACCCCAAAAACAACGCGAGAGTCCGTTAGCCTAGGGGTGGTTAACCTATTGCGGAAATAATCCCAAACCGTGTCCTTCCAAGAATTAGTCGTTCATAACTCAACACTAAACAACTTACATTCATTCATATCTATGGAATCCTGAGCTACATCCTGACCCTTCCAGGTCATAACGGGTGGTTTTAGAAAATTCTAACGGGAACTGTTCAAAACCTAACAGGAAATGGCAATGTCCAATATTTTCTTTGGAACCCCATTGTCTACACTACAGAGTAAATTAATGTGTTAAATGATATCCGTTATGTATCTTGACTTGGACTCCGGAAAAGTATTCTGCTCCAGAATAACTTATTGTGCCTAGCAAGATTTGTTTCTTATCTAATTTGCTAACTGATAACAAACATATCAATGTTGTGTTTTTAGACAGGCTTAAAACAAAAACCCCTAATTATGTATGTTGTACAAGGTTGATATGTATTGCAAAAAATAAGGGTTACTGTATATTGAAAATGAAGTTAGTTGTTTACAAGCTGAGTAAACTTAAAAACTTATTTGAAAACACGTGTGATTTGCTTGGTAAATTTTGTTCAATTAAACTGCTGTTAAACAAGATTTCCTTTTCTAGTATATGTCTATGTATTATCCTACATTATTCTATTATTATCTCCTACATGTATTCTAACGGAAACATTAATCCTGTAAAAAACTTGCTTTTTGCCACACACTATCTGAAAACTTTGATTCAGCCTATCTCTGCTAGTTCATATGAGTATATTTGTTGATTAAATCTCTCATTATGTTAGATCAGTTTCTTAATTACTTAATGTATACTTTTGTTTTTCACACTCCATGTGGGAATACTCCAATATTCCAATGTTGGTATGAAGTCCAGTAAGCAAACGCTATAAGGAGGGGGATGATGTGGGGTGGCAGGACTATGACGGTGGTGGTCGACACCGGAAGCTGAGACTTGTAGCGGAAGTGATAGATGACCTGCTGCCACTGCTGCCAACCTCGTAATTTATTTCGGAAGAGATCGCCACGTCTTGGTCTTATCTGGGGACAAACAACTCAATGCTTCTCTACACTCAACACACTTCACTTGGCTTCACTGATAAATGGACTGCTGTAGCCCTGGAGTGAGTCGATACGGTAGTAATGACGGAGAAAGATTGAACGTTTTGGATTCTGTAGTGTTATATGAGACTGTCTAGTGTCTTGTCTCAATCATTAATCAAGTGTCATGATTGTATGTATTTCTTTTAAATAACATTCCCAAGGAATACATAAGAATTATATGTGTGTTAAAATTAGTTCGATTGATATGTTCACAGTGATGATATATGGGAGTCTGCTAAATCGTAAGGGTGTAGTTTATTGAAACACACAAAAAAAATAGATTAATTTTATTATACATTCTAGCACTCGAAGACTTAGGGATAACTAGATAACTAGAGTCAGCCTACCCGATATATACCTTACATGTTCGTATAGATAGTTAAAATTTATAACATCTTTTAAAACGTATCATATTAATAAAATTAAATGTCTAGCCTATGCTTTTAGTTCAAGGTACGTCACTTAAGCTATGAATTGTTCGATTCTTCGGGAAATTATATAAATATTTACCAAAACTTGTATCGGATGATAATGATGTAATAACAGTTGGTATACGTCAATGTGTTTTATGATGCTCCACACGAGAGAAATGTTTATGCACGAGTCGTACGCGAGTGTGGAAAGTTTCTCGAGTGCAGCAAATGCAGTTTGCACTCGCGTTACACTTTTTTTTCCTACAGTTTCTATAAAGCACATAGTTAATTAGTCTTTCAAACACTGTACAACACGTTTTTATGTTGGGTTAAATCCAAACATTTAACGAAATGGGAAACGCTGCACCAGCTGATCGTAGTTTTAGTACAGGGTACTATTAAAGTGTTGCCAACTTATTTCCAACCGTACACGGATTAGGCTACGTGCATAATAAAAGCACGCTGATTTGTGTTGTTTGGTTAGAATGCTGTGCGTCAAAGTAAAAACTGTGCGACAAAGTAAAAAGTGTGTGGCAAAGTAAGTAAATGCAGCAATTAGCAGCTTTCTGTACTATAATCATTGCAAGGAACCCCACTTTGTCGGGTGACTGTAGGAAAAAACTATTATCTAAAAGTCGGGGTGAAGCAAAATCAAAACATATAGTTATTTGTGTAACTAGTGGTGAAAGTTGCTCTTTGCTGCACACGAGAGCAATGTTTACGCACGAGCCGCAGGCGAGTGAGGAATGATCTCGAGTGCAGCAAAGGCCTTTTTCACTCTTGTTACACATCATATTTTTCCTACAGTCCAGTCACTTTAAAGCATATAAATAATTAGTCTTTCAAACACTATACAACACGTTTTTAGGTTCAGCTGGCAACACAAAATAATGGTGCCCTAGAGAAAGTAGTACCCGCGGTCCGTATCACTCCGCTATTTTTCCTAGGCAAGAAATGTGCTCCGCGTTTTGAGAATATAGTTCCGTATGTTTTTGTAATTTGAAGTGGTTTCTGTGCCTAAAAAAAATGCTTTAAAGGTATTTTATTGTTTATTAAGATCGTAGGAATGTTTTAAAAACGTTTAAAAGAAAAGTCCAGAAAGTTCAGAAATACCGAAACTATAAACACGAAATGACAGGTTAAACCGTAGTTATAAATAGTCAATCAGCTGCTCATAGAATTATTATCTTTAAGTGTTGCCAACCTATTTCCAAGCGTACACGGATTACGTGCATAATAGAACCACGCTGTTTTGTGTTGTTTCGTTGGAATCCTGATGTGCGGCAAAGTATAAACCGTACGGCAAAGTATAAATATGCAGCAATTAGCAGCTTTCTGTACTATAAACAGTACAAGGAAGCCAACTTTGTCGGGTGACTGTAGGAAAAAATATTTTCTCTCTCGAATATCATGCAAATACAAGCGCACGTGACTATCCCTTAAACAAATTACCCCTCGTTAATTCACGTAAGACCCTCCAATCCTCGCAGAGAACTATTCATATTCAAGAGCCGAGACGAGTATAAAAGTCACCGTAAAGGTCCGCGTCCCGTTTTGGAGCCTGTAATTTACAACAGGAAACAATAAACAAAACCGTTTACACAGGGTGGCTAAACCGTGTCATATAAAGTCAGCGAGCCGCGAAACTTTGGCGTCACGGGCGAGTGAGGTGAGTTACGACGGTCCTAGGGGCGACGTGGATGGTATGGGCCGACGGGAAATACGGGCAAGAGTACTCTAGGCTGAGTAGTATGTTATCCTCTGTCCATCCTTGGACTTTCGTAAAGGTTAGGCAGGTTAGGGAAAATAGGTAAATGTGAAAACGGGAGGAGTTTTTTGTACCTATCGAAATGTAGCGTAGTTAGTACACTAAGAAAAAATTCATAAAATTAAATTAAAATACGCACCTTTTGCTGGGAGGCAATCCTCCATTCCAGTGTACATGCTTAAACTGAAGCTCTGTTCTATACATCAAACTTAATGACATTTTCATGAAAATTATGATAAAAAAATTCAGTGAATTAATAATTAATCTGTATTTTGTCTTGGTTGATACTGCATGAAGAAGACATCAAGGCATTAATAGCGTTAGGGTTGGCTAAACTCAATGACAGATTTTGTGTACTGAATTAATTCAAGATTTTTACTTTATTGTTTAATTTGTTATAACCACATGGGAAATTCGAAGGGTTCTCACTTTGTTTGGGATTTGGAAGGGATAATACCAAAATCGTTATCTTCTAGACCGGATTATTTTTGGGGTTTAACGAGAATTGTTTAAACAATAACGCATTTTACTCCGTACATTTTAGGTTCTGATCCTTAATAACTGATTCTATCCTTACATCAATGGGTTTAAAAATATACAAGGACACTTTTTTACAGCAATACCACAAAACGCCAATCCATTATACCGATTTGAACCCGAAGCTGTCAAGATAGAAATTACCAGTGCGGGACGCGCCCCAACCGGGGACAAGTACTACAAAGGGTCGGCGCTCGGAAAATGGTTTATTTGATAAATAAATGGGGCGAAAACTCCGGCCCGTCGATGATAATGGATGGGGCATATGGGAGTGTCAAGGTAGAAATATGGAGGTAATTTAACAAGACAGTGGTGTTTTTTTGCGGCCGCGTTTGAATAGGAGCGGTGATGAAGTGTGGCTATTGTGAGGGCTGGATTTATCGTAGGGCGAGATTGGCGCTTGCTGTAGAGTGTAGGGTCGGGATTAATGCGTTAACGGCTGCGGCGGTCTACCTGGACACCGTGTCTTCCTTGACATCATCTGTATCTGCCGCGGGTCTGCGGCGTGTAGATTGTGGTGGAAAACAAGGAGAGCGAAATTCTCCACCTCCAACAATCGTTCCTTAAAAGTATTTTAATTATATTAATAATAGGTAATTACGTATAGTTCTTCGTCGTCAAAGCACTGTATGTCAACCACACTCACATTCATTTTGTAGTGTCTACGTAATTGACATGCAAAACCGCCAAATTAATCAATCGGGGTAAACTTTCGAAAAATCTAAAATCATAGCAATTTTGTGAGAATCACGACTCTTCGCGGAGTATTTTGTGTGATTGTTATAAAAACAGTTTTTGAGGGTTATTTATTTACTCTTACTTCACGCATTGACTGATAAATTAATTATACCTCAAATAGAAAAATTTAATAAAGGTTGCATTCGAAAAATAGCTTTCAAAGAAACAAGATTAAGGTATACATATACCATACCATAGTATAGGCAGGCATACCCTAATTACAACTTATTGCATCTTGCCAAACATACCAACCTTCCCAAAGTATGCTCTAGTGATTTCGAACAGTTGTTGCCCCTTTACAAAATACTACATAACATTTAATATTCTCCCTATTAGACTCAAAAATATATAAAACTAAACGGTGATTTTGAACGACAAAGACAATCAACAGAAAATTTTGTTTCAAGTCTTTATGGTCCCAAATTATAGTTTTATGGATAGCTCGAAGAATGGGGGAGAGTGAAAGTGAGAATTACATACAACTTACATTATTTAAGATAAATCTTTTCAATCAAAACGCAAATCACTGCCATCTGGATCCGCTCGGCGCTTCTCATCCGAGAAAGCTGCGAAGAAATAAATCAAGAAGGGGATCAGAGGAAATGCCCTACAGGAGATAACCGGAGTCAATCGTTTTTGCTCCCAAGTGCGAGATTTTAATTCAGCGTAAGAGCAGTGACTGATGGAGCTAGCTGCACCATTAGATGACAAAACCCGAGTGGGAGCGCATAAAGGCAAGGCGACAATGGGAGCGCCGGTGTCATCCATCAGGGTACTGCTGTGCGCTCCTGATTTAGGTGGTGTTAAGGTGTACGACGTTCTATGAAGACCTTTTGTCTGTAAGTGTGTAGGATGGAATTACGGTTTGTATTGCTGTTGATAACGTAATTGATTCAAATTAAAACTGTAGTATATGTATTAAAGACTGAAAAAGATGTAAAGTTTAACAAGACCTCTCCGCCACATAACCATTTACTTTATGACTTTTTGTTGGTTTAAAGTTAAGGCATAAGCTTGCTGTTAAATACTTTATATACTTTTTTATGAAATGGCGACCATACATAGTAGGTATTTTAAGCCAAGTATGGATGGAGATGAGTGTATTACGAGTGGCGCGATCTTGTAGTCTTGTTAGTGACTAAGGCCGACATTCCTTAGTCACAGCTGTAATTGATAGCCCATACAGCTAATGGCAACTAAGGGACCTACAGTTTATATTGGAATCCGGACTACATTTTTGCCTTGGTATATACGAATTAGTCTAATCATCAGGATAGTACTGCGGATAGTCGTAGTACTCACTCGTGCGAACGTTAATCCACACCAGTGAGTATCGCATCCACAGTGCATGCCTATAAATATCCACAATTCGTGACCTCCTAGTAGCTGGATTACAGGACGACGCCACCCGTCGATTTGGTGGGATTTGAACCCGGGACCTCTAGAACCGAAGTACAGCGATCTAACTACTAGACCAGCTCGCTCCCCTATACAGGAGTGACAAAAGTATTATTACAAATAATGACTCTTCACGATAAATAATCACGGCCCTCACACTAAGGGTTGAGCCAGAGTGTAAGGGATGACAAATGCTGGGACCGTGGTCGGATGCGGATATTCGCCTGGAGAAGTATCGAGTGTGCGATTGTCTGGTCGTATCCTCAGCATGTTATTTATGATGTCTGTCGCCGCTGATGGAAACGACGCATTAAAGCTGACGTTTTCCGCTGACTCGCTGTAAGGGGCGCTCCGTGCTCAGTGATCATATTGATGTAATTCCCTCTATATGTCTCCTTCTACGTGCTGATCTGTCGATTTGATACTTGTAATATTCCTGCAATTTTCATATAGGGTTTTTGTTAGAATCTATGTTCTACTATTCTATCTCGCTTTGTAGTACGGTAGATTACTGTAGATATACACATTTTCGCTTATTAACATTCACAAATTTTAAATCTTCCGACGTATAACTTACATGTTTCTTTGTGCTTTTGCGTTGGGTACGTTCAAGAAGGTGTTTCATGTTTGGTCTACTGTAGGTGATGCCTATAAATTAGAAGAAATGTCATAATTTAAGTCAGTAATTCAATAAATCATTTCTGACAGATCTTCATCTCTGAAGATCACTGGTTCTATTACAAGATCAATTCATCCAGGTGTGTATTGGTCATTGACCAATATAATAAGTTGTGCTATTAAAACAAAGATTTGTTCAGTGGCGGTTCTAGGATCTTGTCAGGGGGCTGACCGGGGTGCGCAAATACTAAACATAAAAAAATTAGCAGTTTTAAAGTGGTTTGGTTACCTTTAAAGCCATAACGTCTAGAACTGTGTCCAAAAACTTAACACATTTACATTTTTATGTTGAAATCTTTGTTTAAATTTATATTTTAATATACATTAAATAACCATGTATTTTATGTTAAATAAATATTAGGGGATTTATCCGCTATAGCCCCCATTTAGAACGACCATTAGGTCCTTTACTTTACCGACAACGCAAAAATACCAATCACTATATAATATTAAATTTAATTTAGGTTATAATTTATCAAAATAATCACAGTTTTGCCCTTACGATTATTCATTTTTGAAGGGGTTTTTAACACCCAAATCAAGCGAAACCCTATCACAAGTAAAACAAGAGAAATGTGAACCTAAAAAGCGGTATAATTCAAACAAAGCGTTTTATTATACGACCAAAGCCTGGAGAAGCGCAGGAAACAATGTATTGTACCACTCATATCTCAGGACCAAAGATTAAATCGGAGAGTGGGAAAATAAATTCGGAAAGCTTAAGAGATTGTCTGCGAACAAGTTTGGCAAACACTGAGGCGAATTATCCAGTGAGATTAAAGTCCCGGATAATGCTATTAATGCTGCTGTTAACAAAAATATAGGGCAAGACGGCAATGAAATACGACGGCCGGTGAATTATACATGAAGGCTGGCATATTTCATTTGAGCGCCGTGTTCACCCCATAAACCACCCTACAGGACGTATAGCGCTCACTTGGGGGACCTACCCTATAAATTGTACCCCCCCCCCCTCTCAGTGGCCGTGCCGACAAACCTAGCCTATTTACAGACAGACGGATTAGCGAGGTTGATTTACAGGTTAATCTCGCCTTGGCTGTCAAATGAGGGATAACTGACAAGGAAGGGATGCATTATGTTCAAAGAGCTGGTTTAGTGGTGGAGCGCAGGGCTTTGGCCCTAAGAATTAGGGTTCGACTCCCGCTAATTACCAGTGGTTTTATGATAGTGTGATGATGCGTACCTCTAGGCATAGGCTGATTTTTTTCAAGGCTCTAGCCCGGGGTTATTTTTTACATCATTTAAGGCCAGACCTAGAGGACGGCTTCATCACTTAAAAACAAAATCCATTGGTGTTTGGCAGGATTCGAACCCGATACCTAAGGGAACCGAGGAACCACCGTACAACTAGACCAGCTCACTCTCCTTAAGTAGGACTATAAAGAAAAAGAAACCATCATAATAGGCCGGACATTTTGTAAGTTTATCATGCAAGGTACACATCTGTATTTATGTATCAATGTGAACTAATAGTGTTATTAACCTCTGGGGAAACAAAAATGAATAGTGTACAGTCGGTCCCGGGTCTAGTCACTTGCGGCAAAAACTTAAACTTATACTTAAAAACTATTAACTTCTTCCCTGTAAGGAAATTTGCTACAACCATCGAAATGTGAATTTATGATTTCTTTTCCTGGAGACAATAGGGTGGAAAAATAAACTGATAGTACGGTCATATATTAATTTAGCTCTCATTTTGAAAAATATTGCTGGTAAATCACAACCACAATAACTGCTAAACAACTGTGGTTGATAATGCAAGTAATGCTGACAGGTTTATAACTGATGATAAAGTAAGTGAACCAGACTATGAAGGGAATGCTCTCGATAACAACGTTGAAACAATGTTACATTCTGAACGCATTATTCTACTTCTATCTTGATATTATGTTTAGGTGAAGATAAACTGTTATTTACTCTGGCTATGCAATTGAATTTTTGCTTGTCGTGGTGCGACTTGCAGAAGATATTATCATGTTTCATTTACAGTTTAGTCCCCCTTTCTGTGACAGAATGTTTTTAATTATTTATAACTCTTGAATGTTCAAATATCATTCTGTCGTTGAGATTTTTTGAGACATTTACAAAAAAAGTGTTACATTTACTTATGTGACAGTAAAATGGAAAGTGCAACACGTTGTTTAATATGGTATGAAATGCTTACCATTGTGAAAGTTCTTTTCGTTTACTAAAACTGTTCTCACAATTAATTGACACCTATTCAGATAATACCTAAATACAGAATCATATATAATAATAATAGTTTTGACTGATTACGGCTCACCGTTCCCTCGACCTTCATTTTGGTACAAACAATTAATCTCTCAGATAGTGATTGCTCAAGCTTTGAACTTCTATGATTTTAGAGTGTCCACCACTTTTTCATACATAATTCAGCGGTGCAATTTCTCTGAACTTTCTTTTGAAATTGAGTATATACTAACAAATCAATAACATTTTACTTCTAATATAAGCTGATCTTGTGGAAAATAGATTATGAACCACACTCCACCATCCTAAAGTCTCCCTCAAGTTGTGAAGGTGAATTCTTGACTCTCAGTGAGCCAAAGTGCTTTAATAAATGCAACCACTTAATTCTTCTTGCCAAACGTATGTTCTTTCCAGTGTTCTAAGGATTTTATTATGTAGCTCTGTCTGAATTTAGCTACTTTTCACTAATATCCCATTTTACTAACAAGATCGTTAATCAGGCTCAGAATCCTTCCAGCACCGTGGACACCGAGTGACAGGTGAAATACAGCTTGGGGGCAACGAACCGTCCACAATACCTAGGAAATGACAACCTCCTTAATGAAGGGGATTAGCCAGTTCACGGGCTCTTACCCGTCGACAATGTCTGCTGTCCGGCGCACGGCGCACGCCTTGAATGAACCTGTCCGTCACGTCACAGCCGTGTTTTGGGGTATTGTTCTCCTCAAGACCTCACACAGATCACTGATCGACCCTTCAGCCACTTGTTGTCTTGTATGATTGGCCATTGTATCGGGGGCTGTGACCTCGAAGGCCACCCACACCGGCTACTGGAGGAAAGGGTTCGGTGTTCCTCCTTGTGCCTTGTCTACGTATATGAATGCAAGCTCTGTTTTATGGTCATTGAAGAATTCGTTATAATCCGGCTCGAAGGACCAAAAATATGTTTAAAGAGGTGATTTCCAAATGGAAGACTAAAAAGTAACACTTCTTAAATTCAGATGATGGATTAAAAGAAATACAAGTGTGCCTAAAACAATCTTTTTTAAATATAGCTTTGTTTCTCCACGTGTTGATAGAAATAAAAGCTGTGTTTGATGATTATTAAAAATCATTGTAAACATATCATGCTAGTAGGACATTTACTGTACAGTATTAGTATTAGACGTCTCAGTGCCCTATCGGCTAACCCTGAGCTGTGTCCAGTTGGAGGCGATCGTTCATGCTTTGTTTCCGGTCATCGGATCAGGCTGCATGAAGACTTTGCTGTGGCTCTGTAACAAATACCCATGTTCAGTGAACAAGAACTGTCAAATGCAATATCTCTACGATGCAGAGCCTAAGGTCCCGATGGAATCCCAAGAGAATAACTAACGCAGATGGTCGGAACTGTAGAGGTCTTCTACTTCTGCTGAATTTATACAACCACTGTTTGTTGGAAGGCTAGTTTCCTCTGTGAAGGTCCAATGTCTTGCCTTGTGCTAATACCCAAGTGCAAAAGAGCTCCCAGCCCCAGTCTTCATACAGACCTCTATGCATGCTAGACATAGCAGAAAATCTTTATGAGTATTGCCTAAAGCCAGGATTTGCTCAGGCACTAGAAGCAGCAGATGTGCTCACCGCACAGTGTCGGAGCCAGCCTTCCTCGTAGTTGTAGGGGTGATTCCCATCGATCTTCTTGCTTTTGAACAAAAGCGGATCTTTTGGGAACGGTTCTTTTGATTCGTACCTAAGTCCGAGAAGTCCGCATTATGGAAGGCTGGAGATGTCGCTGGTAGGAGGATGTACGAGGAAGCTGGACTGTGAGACTCATTGGAGAACTCCGTAGGTGGGTTGAGCGAGAGCATGGAGAGGTAGTCTTTTATATCACCCAACCTATCTCCAGTCACGGCTTTTTCGGTGCTTACTTTCACAATTTTCATATAAGTCAGCGAGTCCTGAATGCCAATATGGTGACTCCAAATATGATAACGTACTGCATACCTTTTTCCATTGCGCGAGTGGGCCAGTAGTCAGAAGAAACCTTGAAACGGTTGTTGGACCAACTTATCGGACACACTCGTCCATCTGATGTTGTCCAGTCCCAAATCGTAGAAAGCTGTTTCTGCATTCTCCAGGGGAGTGCTAAAAACTGAGAGAACAGCTGTAACTAAACATAAGTTCCAGTGCAACTAAACATGGGGGAACATCGTGACTGAAATACTATCTCTGTCGTTCGAAGGCATCCTCTTGATGTATTGCAAACAGCATTTCCGAGAGGGATTCCATTAACTGACCAATAGGTTTTTAGTAGGTAAGACCAGTGTTCCTCAAGTAGGCTTGACTTGAAACTGTCTCATCTTCTTACTATAATGTTCTTAACAATGCTTCGTTTGTTGACCATAACGGTGTTGGACAGAATAAAACTACACGAAAATGTGGTGTAAAATCTGTAGCAGGTCTGTTGTCATCTTGAACCGAAGCGAGTGCTAAGATCTGTTATGAACCAGATCTGTTATGTGGTAGGTGAAATATAAACATAGAAATTGATTTTAGTTTGATTGTCATTAACAATCGCGAGTGCGAAGGACATTAAAAAGAATGAATGTCTCAACACTCAACGATAAACCAAAAACCAATACTGCCAACATCTAGATGTTTAGTTAAAAGTGTAAAGGTTATGAAAATAAAAACAAAAAACAATTCAAATTACGTAACTTGTTTAATATCAAATCAGTTTCCAATTAATAACCTAAACCAGTCTACACTTAAAAGAAAGAAGTTTTGTTTTAAGGTAAAACATCCCTCTCAAATTTCAACCATAATGTTGATTTGATTAGGTAGCCTACTTGACCAACACAAACACGAGTCAAGTGACGAGATCCAATACACTTAATTGGTATATTAAGGAACACAAATCCTGAGACTCACGAAACGCGTTTCACCAATCCCAACGTTTGCTCTACCAGGTCAGCCCGAGGATAAAATATCTCACCTACCCAACGAGATCCGACAAGAGGTTTTCCAGTCGCATTTGTATATCCTGAGGGTAATGACAGAATATTTATATCCTGGCAGTTCCCCTAACGAGACATGCTAGAACGACAGCCACTATCAACTAGCGAGCCTGTCAGCTGTTCATTACCTTCTAGCGGGAAGAATTAATCACGGCGTGACAGCTGTCATAAATAACCAGTGTTGCCACACTGCCAGCAGCAACAGCGCATATCACACTCTCAACGATGCAACACTGTTGAGAAGCGGATGGTGGTTCGTGCAGTTGTTTAGTTGACTTTTGAGGAACTAAATATTTGCCATTATGATGGGGTATTATGGGAGGATTGCAATTAAAAAATTATTAGATATACCATGGATTGATACCCACATGACAAATAACATTAAAAAAACGGGCCCCTGATGTTGACTGTTACTCACATACTTGCTTAACTTAAGGTATCAGTAACAGCAGTCTGTCAAATACTCTCTCCCATTAGCTTGCCAACAACCCTTTATATTAGGCTAGGTGGGAGTGGGAGAAAGTATGGCATTTTAGGTAAAATCACAAAATTTGCGATAACTCGCCGTAATGTTTACAGCAATAGGAGAAGAAGAATAAAATACTATGCTTTAGTCAAAATCAGCTGAGCTTTTTTTGAAAATTTAGATTTTTTTGTTCTTTATGGTTTTTAAATGGGATAATCACGTCAGTTTAGAGCCATAATTTTTACATTACCGTAATGGGTGTTGAACCATTTTCTTTAGAATTTAAAGGACTATAACATAATAAATTTAAATCAAAATCGTTCAGACTGTTTTCGATAAAATTTTTATTTTTGGGGTTTTATTTAAAATTCACCACTAACATGTAAAAAATGAAAAATGCCAGATTCTATGGATTTGAATACCGGTAACAAATTTTATTAAAATCGAATATCAAACGTGGTCCGTAGCTCTGTAAACATTCTGTCATACAGACAGACACACACACACACACATAAACATCACTTCAAAACCCACTTTCCTGCTGTCTATGGGGGGGGGGGGCAAAACTTATATATCCACCCAAAGCCTCAAACTCATTTTTTACGAAAATAAAACTTTCTTCATTATAGAGAGAAAGTAAAAACAACTGTTTGGGTTCGGTGGACTCAAAATTCAAACTAGAACATTTTGACGAAGACAATACTTTATCCATATACAATAAGGAGGTAAAGTAAATGTATTTAATTTAATCTATTAAAGAGCAAGTGTAGTCTACTATTTCTGTTCATGTTTGTACTTATTGCTTGCATGTACAATGAATTGCATTTTCCCAATAATTTTATAAAATGAAATAGTTACTTTAGATTTTAGAACATACCAGTTTTCCTCATAAATAGACCTACTGTATTTATGACGGTATCGGCAGTTGTTTATTGTGCTTGGCAAACATTTAAACATGGTAGATAACATGTTTCAAAGCATTCAAAGCAAGTATTTTATGGTTATTATTGATTTTTTCACTTGAGCGTAATTTTTAATGGACATTTAAAATTTTTACTTCTTGTGGTCTTTTTGTAGGCTATTGATATGGTTATACTCCATATCTGTTAGGTAGAGCATAAAGAAAATTATCTATCTTCCAGTTAAATGTGGGGGATGTTGTGTGTCTTGTGGGGGATATAAAACTATAGTGTTAACACAAAACGCATTATAATACAGCGATATCCATCATAATTCTCCTTCTTAACAAGAGGTATTTTTGCCATAAAAATATGCAATGTGTCCGTAAAGAAGATAACAAGATAAAATGTACCAAGCCGTGATTTATCTATAAAATCTAAGGGAGATGTTTTGTCTATGATAAAATGTTTTAACTTTGTAAAACAAGTATATCTATTAGGGTGCTTAAACAAGATTGGGTAACTTTGGCGATTGGATAAAAAATCTTTTATATAGGCCTAGTGGCTAGATCTCACAACTTTTTTTTTTTTAAATAGTGATCTTTTCCATTCAGTTTACGATTTTGATAAGTGAATTGAGTAGTGTTAACATTTGGGCATAAGCAAACTTCACTCCAAGTCTACATTTTTATTGGGATTTTGATTAACCCAAATAATTGGAAGAGAAATGGTCCACATTTCTCCAGACCTTTACTAGACTTAACACAGATTTGCCTCAAATTGTTCAAAGTAGTTCTTTGTTCATCTTATTACCTTGAAAATTCCTTTTTTATTTGATTTTCAATTAGAGCGTTTAATTTTTGAGAGCCAGCTTCTAGTGGGTGCTTTTAGTACTCATAACTTTTAACCATGGTCATGAAATAGGTATCCAACGTGAGTATAATATTAAAATTGACCTACTGTAATTGATCATTGATATTTTACTTGCCTTTCTTTACACAGCACTAGCTTTTGATAGGATTATTAGTGCTTATACTGAAACAATTTTTTTAATGCTTCATATTCATTTTTTACCAAGCACGTATGATCAAATTAAAGATTATTTTTTTTAACAAGTACGTATGTATGCACTAATAGAAGATTGGATATTTTATCTAAATACAAGATGTTTAAGCATCCAGTTAGATTTTTCTTGCAAATCACTTTTCATCCAGCCATATATTTTTCTCACTTTTAGTCACTCTCAAAAGCATAAATAATCAAGTTATTTTAATTTATTACAAATTTCTCAATACTAAATCAAAATAATATTTTGCTTTCCCAATCAATAGGCCTAAATTAATCTCTTGAAAATTTTTAAACTTATCCAGTAAATTAATTTGGTTTATCTGTAATTTCTAAATTTTAAACATAAGTTTAGACGAGTTAAAGGTTTAAGGTTATTAAAAAGACATGTTTCAAAACAACATTTCAGTTTAATAAAGCAGAGATAGAACTCAACAGTATAGATAAACGTATTTATAATATGTACAATAGTTACAAAATAATCTCGACAGTATTGAGAAAATATTTACCAAATAACAAGATCCATTTGACAGTTTCACCAATCACGACATATCATTATCATAATCGTTCTGTTCACTAGTCTATCACATCACACAAACAACCAACCAAACGATATCTTTGGGCGAGAGCAATGGAGTCTTCTCTGTTAGGAGCGAAACTTAGGTTCTATCAGGCTACTTTATATATTAAACAAATTTGAAAATAAATAAATTCTAGTCTATAAATTAAATTACTGAAATTTTGGCACCACTCTTTAAACATAACATAGCAATATGGCGGTGCAAACTTAAATAGAAGATTATTTTTATGAGTTTGGTCATAACGGAAAAGACTCAGTTTACTGTGCAAGGACGAAGTATCACAGAAGCTCGACGGGCACTTATGTTCAAGGGTGGACGGCAGCAGCTCCTAACCTCTGGCCGTAGAGGGCGTAGGGCGAGTAGTAGGGTCCTAGGGTGGGGTTGAACGCTGAGAAGGGAGAGGCACCGAGAGACCCTGGTAGTCCAGGCTTGGAGTACGGATGGTAACGAGCTGCAGACAGAGGACTGAGCGGAGGGTTGGGGTAGCGGAGAGGGTTCAGTAGTGAGGCAGTCTCAGCAGAGGCGGTGTGTGTTCTTAAATGCTGTAGAAGTTCATCCGATGTTGTAAACCGCTTTCCACAGTACGATTCTCCTGCGATCCAATTGCACACGTAAGGTCGACCCAATGACTGGTAAGAGAATGGGTGAGGAGGTGGAACTAAACCCGACAGAGCTGCCGCGGCTGCTAGATTGTATTTTTGGTGATCACACTGTGTACAACCACTAGGACAGGTACCCCCTCCCAACAGCGCACTGTGCATACTCAGTTGACAACCGGTGCAGTACGGGTCCTTACACACGGGCACCAGGGCTTCACCTCCCGCTGCGGTCTTGACTCGGGCGTAGCTGACGTAGGGTCCAGGGGCCGAGGGGAATCCAGCCAACATGGCAGCGTGGTGAGGGGAGAACGGTCCTCCGGCGAAGGGTGGACGGAAAGCCGGATTGGACGCTTCCAGTCCTGGAGGACAGCAACCTCCGAGTCCAGAGAAAGATGCCATAGAAGGTTTGAAGGTTCCCAGAGGCATGTCTTTAGGATGACCCTGAAGAATCTCCAGCCCGGACCTGATGATGGGGCTGGCTCCACTGTTGGCCGGGGACACTGACTTGGTCTCAGTCGCAGGGGCTGGGGAAGATTTATCGTGGGGACTGGATGACTTGCGACTCGGGGTTTTCCTCTTTTCTTCTGCAGACTCGTGTCCCTTGGAAGAGGGTCTGGGGGTCTCGGCCTTGCGGGTCAGAACATTGTTCTCATAGGGTTTGAAAGCTAGGCGGGGCTCCTGGGTCTTGAGGGGCTCTGGAGCTGCAGGTTTGCTGCCACTGGCGGGGCTGTGGCGCTCTGATGATGGCTTCTTGGGCTTGTCCAGAGCAGACAGCAGAGGTTTGGAAGGTGGGTTGTCGGCACCAATCTGACTGCATGTCTGGGCTAGCAGCGCCAGGGGGCTCTTCTTGGCATCCAACTGGAACAAATTAAAAACAAAATTAAACCCAAATTCATGATACACATATTCTTCTGAGAATCAACATTTGAATTCCAAAAAAATGAAAATAATATTTTGGGTTAGCTCTGTTTTTCATTTTTTCATGGGGAGGGGGAGGGGGGTATTTGAGATGTCTAGACATCCAAATGTAGTTCGGTGGAAAGTAAACAAAATATTTTTTTAATATAGGCTATTCAAACCTGAAATTCTAAAATGAAAAATTACAAAAAAATATTTTTGTGCTGGAAAAATCTACATTTTTGCCGTATTTTTAATACCTTATACTCTTTCAATGGAATTTTATAACTAAAAATATTTTATTTGGAAAATGTTCTAAGTGTATTACCGTATGCTACCTACATCATTATTAAAAAAGATTAAAGTCCATTAACATTTACTTTAAATTTTAAAGATTGTCCAATCATCAAAGTCTAGAATAACATTCCAAGAAAGAAAAGTTTTATCTAACAGTCAATTATCATCTTATCACCAAAACACAGATTTGATTCATATTAAGTGTGACAAATAGAATGACTACATAAAAAAGTAGTACTAGTTAGTAAATATTTTTGAAACGCGTAAAAAAGTGTTTAAAAATATGTTAGTACAAATAATAAATGTATTTTTTGGGGCTTAACAATTAAAATAGTATTAACAAATACCAAAATATTCCCTACTGTATTTCAACTATTTTTAAATACGATCAAAAAGTTTTAACTAAAAAATATTGACAGTTAAAAATGTTATTTTAAATACAAATGTGTGTGAGTAACAATGTAGAGTTGTGAATAATTTTGAATTTTATTAAGACTTAACTTATAATGATTTTTATTTAAACCTATATTTTGCAATATAAATCATCGCAGTATTCTTATTACGTAGGTTCAGTTTCTGTTAACAGTTTCCCAGTTAACAATACTGTATGTCGACGGACGGTGCTTGCCAAGGTAGGCGCGGCGCGGCACACGGTTGGCCCAAGATACCAGGCTCCGCCGGGCCAACTTTTCCGACGACCGCCGCTAAACTCTGCGCGCACTTGGCATTGCGAAACAAACAATTTTATTCTATATTAGTTTTAAGTATTTAATCAGAAAAATCTTCTATTCTTGAAAATTATTTTTAATATTATAATTATTAAAATTTTTAGCTAACACTTAAAAGCTTAAATATATTAGTTTTATTAAAAACGTCTTCTTTACATTCAACTAAATATGTTCACTAAAAAAATTATAATTTAATTTGTTTTTATAAACACAGTCATAATTCCAAAATTAGCAACCCTGGTTCAAGACTTGAAACACCCGTTTTTAGTGTATTTAAATAAAATTCTATAACTTGTTTTTTTGGAGGCTACTAAAAAAAGTTTTTTTTAAACTTTTAGGTGAGTACAATAAAAAATCATAATAATTATTTTCCATAAACTTTCCATTTTTCAATACGAACAACAAAATATGTGTACTATGTAGCTTATGGTGCAAAATAATTTGGCAAGTTAAAAAACTTGAAATTGGGATTAAATAAATCTATATTTAAAATCCATGCAAAGTATGAGCGGTTTAAATTTAACTACACTCACTTACCATATATTACTAGAGTGTTTGTAGGCCTAATACTATACAATTTGGATTATTGTTAGTAATAATCTATAAGTTATTTAAGTATAAATTAATTTTAGAGTTAGTTAAATATCACGAGGGACCTTTTAATGTAATTTTGAATGTCAAACTATTTAATCAGATAATTTTTGGTATATTAAACACTGTAAATAACCAAGCAGCGGGTTGTTACTTTTATAAGTTACGTGTCACTCATGGTACTTGGTTAAGTTTTAGAATTATTAAAAAAATGTACAGAAAAATTTCAATATTGCACTTTATCCTTTTAAATTTTTGTGATTTTGAATAAGGGTGATGAGATTATTATAATATAAGTTAGCAAAAATAGTTACCGTAGTCGGTAGCGGAGACAGGTAGTCGGGCTGTAGGTACTGGTTACTGCCCGAACTCATGATTCCACTTTCCAGCACAACCATTGGGAAGCGAACAGACAGTCACAAATAAAACACTACACTTAAACAAAACTACACTAAACAACGAAGATAATTAACCACTGTATCCAGTATGCTCGAGAGTGCTGCAGAACCGAACGTGTCGACGGCTAGCTACGTTCTGAGCTGCGGAGCCGCGGAGCGATGGAGGGGGAGTGGGGAGGTAAGGGAGGTTTCCCCCACCACCGCTACTTCCCCGCCGTACCACCCAAGGCGCTAGTGATGTTGACAGCTTTGAGTCGCCGACATCCCCCTCCTCCTCCTTAATCAGTAGCCCATGGCCGGTGATGGATAGCAGCTGGTTTTCACCCCCCCCCCCCCCCCTCCCCCCAGCGAGAGAGGCTCGGCTCGCTCTCTCAGCGAGAGTCACCACGACAGCTCGTCTGGACTGGATGCTGAACAGGGCTTTCGATTAATTGTGACATCCTCGGCTGCTAAAGGCAGACACGCCATTAGACCACTTATACCGAGGATTGCCTCCTGCCACCTGATCAATTAGGAGTCAAGGGTGTCTGTGTGAGTTGTGGTAATGTGTCCGTGACGAACTCTCGAGTTGAGGTAAAGGAAATTGAGGACACATGCATTTTGCCTGGTGTTTAGAGGCACTACCATGTTGATAAGGGTGTAGTTTTGGGGGTAAGACGATTTAAATGTCAACGTAGCCACAGCACTGTCTAAATAAAACCGTAACTCTGAACTTACAAATTGAAATAATAAATGTCGTAGTAAAAATTTTAAAGCATCCAAACAAGAACTTAATAGTTTTATTATCATGTTTATTACTCAGTTTTATTAAATAAAGATTAATAAAGGGGGTTTTATAATACTAATCACAGAGCCAGAACAGAAGCTTCATAAAACACATTTTACAGAAGAAAAAACCTAAATTATAGTATTATAAAATTACCACCTACTGTAATAAAGAATGGCATTCTTTGTGAATATAGAGAGTTTCAAACAATCTCTAAAATAGGTCAAATCTTGTTCATTACACTGTTCAATTTCAAAAATTAAACTTAAATAATAAATAGCACTAAAATTAACAATTTTCATTACAAACCAGTTCAAATATATTTCACTGTTAAATTAAATTATGAAAGATGAATCTTTGTTCATCTATATAATTAATACGCTACACGAAACTTTGTCGGTTGAACCCCTCCGCCATTTCTTAACCGATTTTATCCATTGACGTCTCATTGGAAAGAGCGTGGCGCGTAGATTTACATTTTTGAAAAAGTCCCTTGGGCTCTGTCCCAGTGGCTTAGAAAGTTCCCATGTTATCCTTATGGAGAACTTAGTTGTTTACATTTTGATCAGCTGTATAATTTAATTGATGTTATTTATTTGTCAATTCAAAGTCTTTTAAACGCATAGGAAATTATGATGACTTTTATTTGTTTTTAAATAACTACTTTACTTCTTTGCAATTGCTCGATTTCGAGCAACTTGTTTTCTAGTGTTTATTAAAACAAAACTTACATACAAAAGATTAAATTATTTGTTAAGGGCAGGTCCATTAAAAGAATGTAATTTACATAGATTGGTTCAATCATATTTTTAACGGTACTATTCTATATGAAGGATGTATAAACTCTCATATTAAAACAAAACTTACGTACTGAAGACGTCCGTATTATATTAAAAAATATTTAACTGTACTTACTGGCAATCTTCTAGCCAAATCTAACAACCGAACATAACAGGTTCTTACTTGTTAATCTTATCCATTGTAAAATGTTAATAAGCATTGTTTGTTTTATCCTTTCATTATTGTTGCATGTGTATAACAAGGGATTTTACACAGCAAAAACCTAAACTCCTAACCTGAACTCAAAATGTAGAATTAATGCAAAGTTCTACTCAGAGAAGTATTCTTGTTCAAACAAAAACGAGTGCAATAAATTATAAGTGTTTTACAAGAGGTATTTACAACTGACAGGATTATGGTTGTTGCAAAAGTAAACTAAATAAATCTTCATAATCCTTCTTTCAACGCATTGTACTTCCCGTACGCTCCTCACTTTATATTTAGCAGTATTTCTCATTTACCTGTAGTTGTTATGTTATACTTACTTCTTGGGTCTATCTAACTGTTGTATGAGGATGGATAAAATAATGAAGAATATTGTAATTATGTTATTTGCAAATGACAATAAGTAATTTCACTTCAAAAAGAAGTATTTTGTGAAATAAAATTGATACACAATTAAGTACTGAAATCACAATCAGAGTAATCAGAGCTCGTTAGAGTCATGTGTGGCCACATATTAAAGTACCAAAGACCATAGATTACTCCATTAATCAAAGGTGTGTCTTCCTCTTTTGCTTTTAAGAATTCGAGTTAGGAGTGTTGATGAAATTTGAAACGAAATTGAACTGCCAATTTTATTTCCTATAAGTCTGGAACTATTAACTGCATTATCAATATTAACAAAACTGAGTCGTCTGTAGATGTAAAAATGTTCTGTTAACTACTTTTTCTACAAATACAATTACAATTCATATAATTTAATAGTTGGATAACAATTAAATAGTAAACTACAAAAACAATGTGATGTGATGTTTAAACTGGCGTGAACAACGTTTTACTGAAACATTCAACATTTTAGTTAAGACAACAGAACAATTCTAAAGTTGAGAGTTAAGTAAATGAAACAAACTTTTATCCAGCAGATTCATTTTTGGATAAAATTGGTAACTGTAAAAATAATATTTTGGTAGGTGTATGTTTTAGCTACGTCAAGATTGTATGTTAGTTTTATAGGTTTTATGTTTTAACTTTCGATGTTCACATTTTTCATATGACTAAAGACCGATGATCAAATTGGTTTTGGAAGACTTGAAATACAGTATATTAGTAGCTTTAACATATACTTAGCCTACCTGCCTATACAATTGTACACACACAGTAGTGCAGATAATCTTACCAACAGTAATTCTAACACTTGATCGAGGTGAGTTGGTGAACATCCTATAGAAAATACTTACACAAGAAGTAGCCAACTATTCACTAGACTAAAGCCATGTCAGCTGTATAATGATAACCCCGGCACATGTCTGACAGTTCCACTAAATAAGCCAGCCTTTCACAAGATGCATAAACACAGATGTCGGCGAGGTAATAGTTTATAACTGAATTTCAAAGAACCCCTTATAAAGCGGCCATTATGGTGGCAAGAAAACGTTATTTATGTGGCTACCGTAACAATAGGTAGCGCCGCCGTATTCACAGTGTGCGCTGGGCCATTCGTCCAAAAAACACAATGTTTGAAGAAATTTGATCGGATAGACTTGAAAGGGGCCGGACCGCTGGTATAATTTGGAGGGCCCCTGCCGGTCAAAGTGCCGCGGCCGCCCGGTTCGTATAAATAAAACATTATCCGGCTGATATAAAATTATGTGACAGCCCAGCAAGCCCCTTCGTCGCTAAAAACTGCCCTCCGACTTGTTTGGACTTCTGTCCGCCGCTCCTTGTCTAAAGCCGTTCTGGGAACCAAGAGGCATTTAATGCCGCTAAATGATTTAAAGGCTTTGACTCGATGATTTAGAGGTCCGGACCGCTTGTATAGTTTAAACCCCGTCTTTGTAGTTGAAAGAGACGTAATCTCTGATCTGTGATGGGTGGACGGCTTACTTAGCTTCCAGTTGTACAGTTGAATCAAACAAATGTTGAAGGTAAGATAACTTGATATAGACAAATATTTGGCATCTTAGTGTAGATCTGCGGTTAGGTGACTTACTTAGCTTCCAGTTGTACAGTTGAATCAAACAAATGTTGAGGGTAAGATAACTTTATGCAGACGAATATTTGGCAAGTGAAGATCTGCGGTTAGATGGCTTACTTAGCTTCCAGTTGTACAGTTGAATCAAACCAATGTTGAGGGTAGGCCTAAGATAACTTGATGCATACGAATATTTGTCAAGTGTAGATCTACGGTTAGATGGCTTACTTAGCTTCCAGTTGTACAGTTGAATCAAACCAATGTTGAGGGTAAGATAACTTTATGCAGACGAATATTTGGCAAGTGTAGATCTGCGGTTAGATGGCTTACTTAGCTTCCAGTTGTACAGTTGAATCAAACAAATGTTGAGGATAAGATAACTTTATGCAGACGAATATTTGGCAAGTGTAGATCTGCGGTTGGATGGCTTACTTAGCTTCCAGTTGTACAGTTGAATCAAACAAATGTTGAGGGTAAGATAACTTTATGCAGACGAATATTTGGCAAGTGAAGATCTGCGGTTAGATGGCTTACTTAGCTTCCAGTTGTACAGTTGAATCAAATCAATGTTGAGGGTGAAAACTTGATGCAGACGAATATTTGGCATCTTAGTGAAGATCTGCGGATAGATGGCTTACTTAGCTTCCAGTTGTACAGTTGAATCAAACAAATGTTGAGGGTAAGATAACTTTATGCAGACGAATATTTGGCAAGTGTAGATCTGCGGTTAGATGGCTTACTTAGCTTCCAGTTGTACAGTTGAATCAAACAAATGTTGAGGGTAAGATAACTTTATGCAGACGAATATTTGGCAAGTGTAGATCTGCGGTTAGATGGCTTACTTAGCTTCCAGTTGTACAGTTGAATCAAACAAATGTTGAGGGTAAGATAACTTTATGCAGACGAATATTTGGCAAGTGAAGATCTGCGGTTAGATGGCTTACTTCGCTTCCAATTGTACAGTTGAATCAAACCAATGTTGAGGGTAAGATAACTTGATGCAGACGAATATTTGACATCTTACTTAGCTTCCAGTACTCAAAAGCGACGGAAACGAACCTGCAACTTTAAGTTTGTATGATCTGCAAAGATTAAAGTGTTAATCATCACCATTTAAATAAATGGTCTACCAAAAAATATCTAGCCTTTTCTTTATGTGGTCAACGTTAGTCCAAGACTGACTAGTTTCGGAGACTTGTATCATCTACCATCTACGAAATATGATTGGCAAGAACCTCCTCACTGTTACTCATAGTATGACGCGAAGCTTGTTTCAATGATTTACACACGGCGTATAAATTACCAGACCACACCATTATAACTAAGTGTTGTGTCCGAGGCTAGCTGTTTAATAGGGGCAATTCTAGGCGTCGATATACATATTAAAACCGCTTGTTTCCTGCTGAGCGTCGCCGTCCGGCATAATTGATAATTAATGATTACCCGGCGCAGTTCCCAGCGAGGCGCGGAAGGTGTTTAGTAAGCCAGTAATTGTCGTCGGCTAATTGGATCATATTCCATTTCCGAAAATAGTTAACAGCGTCGTTAGAGCTCACCGTAATGACAGGTCGAGATAAGAACTAATTTACGTTTCCCGGCCTAATTTACTCGAATGCAAATTAATTTGACTCAATCCGGACGGCCATCGACCCCGAATTCGAAACCCGACTGACAAATCGACCCGACGATAATATATTTTGGACATTCGCAAAACAAATTGGGCCCATTTGTCCGTGTTATTTGGTATTCGCGGACCTGACCCCTGGTCGTTCACATTACAGTTTGGGCCACTAAATTATACATGGACCGTCTGCCGCATCAGTCAAATTTGGGCCAGACATCCTGCCGCATGTACTTGTCATAGGTATTTAAGTCAGTTTAAACAATGACGAAGGTTTTAAGTGGTTAAATTCATGGTGATTTATGTGAGCAACACTACTTCATTTGTGGGTTGACACTTATATTTTATAGGGCTTCTTTTGGGAGTAGCTATGAATTAAAAACTTAGTTTTGTCACAATACAAGCATGTTTTGGCACAATATTCCACAATACCACAATACCCCACTACAACAATACCCCAAGGCCCTTGAAGTTTCCTTAATAGAAACCATTTTGTTACATTTTTGAATACAGCGAAGTTCATTAAACCAAGTGTAATTCATTGTGAAAGTCTTTCGCGTAAAATTTTGATCAGCATTGTAATACACGTACAGGATTTGTTTTCATCCAGACCGAACAAAAGACTATATAATAATTCTTTGATTTAATCAATGATTTGAACCATAACCGTTTATGATGAATAGCCAAATAACAATTTGAATCTAGATTTTTTAAATGTTGAATTACAGTCATGTCAAAAGGTTGGGAGTGGGAAATGTGACATAGTACTCCCCCCAATTAGTAAGTTATTTTGAAGTTTTACTAGTCAGTCGTCACAATAGGAATTTCGTTAATCTAGCTAGTGACATAGGTAGGTAATGTATGTTGATGTGAATACTATGTATTTATAGTAACATCACGTTGGTAACTCGGACCATTAGTAACACCAGTACCGCGGTCGTGAGAGCTAGTTACATCATGATTGGCAGCCGTAATAAGCACTCGGCTTGGTAATAAGCAACCTGTAATAAGCACGCAGGCTGGTAACCTGTAATAAGCCTCACTAAACACCTTGGTAACCTGCACGGTTAGCTACGCGTCTGTTAGTCCGATCGTCTCCACTCTGTAATTTCCCTTCCTCGGATTATTATTTTATTATAAAGTGGTGGACAGATGATTGGCCGTAATAGCAGGTTGGTGTAGAGAGGTGGCCAATTATTCTGTTACATTATCAGACACCCTCCCCTTCGTCCCCTCAGGCTTCTGTCGGTGTACGCCCTCGTCCGCGTCCTCCCAGCGGCGACAGGGAGTCCGAGGCTCAGGAAGACCAAAGGAAAAGCTTCTCATATGCATTTGCTGGTGCATAAATTACAATGGGAGGATCAAAATTTTAAGCTGAAACAACAAAATTGAATTAGGTATTGGAGTGGTTAGGTTAGACTATTACCTATATTGTTGAGGTTAGTCTACAATAGGCTGAGAAAATTTTGTCGTATGGCCCTGTCTTATTTTAATGGGTTAAGTGTGATTAGACTAACATGGCATGGTTTTAACTTAGACAGTTCATCTTTAGGATACAATAACTTGAGAGGTGACGCCCGATTGCGCCGATGGTTGAAGAAATGTACAAGGGCCCTAATCCCTCGACCGCCATTTACTGCCCGATTGCCCCGAAGATCAAAATATGCTTCCCCCCGCTTGAGGTAAGTGTCATAGATATAGTATTTTGTTTTAGACGGTTCGGTTAAGATTGTATTGTTTGGGTTTTACATGGACTTTACATATTCAGGTTACAGCTAAATAAAGGTGGGTCAAATGATCGTCTTTGGTTTGAAGGTTCATTAATGGTAAAACTGAGGTACAGTAGTAAGATTTAAGCTGCCCTTTGGGATGCTATGTTAGATGGTATGGTTTAAGTTGTACGTTTGAAATTGAGTTAAGTTACTTTGGGTATAATTTTATTGTATTGAGTGCCATGTATGTCTTAGGAGATCTAGTTAAAGTATTACAAGAAGAATTTACATAAACCATTCTAAAAAATGATACTGCAGATGCAAAGTGAGCTATGTATGAATTAGTAAAACTATAGATTTGGTTGGAGTAGATTTCAGTGACATACGTTTGTTGTTGGTTGGAATAGATATAGTCTAGTTAAATTAGTTGGGGTTATGCAACATGAAACTGAATGTCTGTCGACAATCCATAGATGAAGTAATATAATGGATAATCAGTAATGTTCAGCTTCTTCATTACACTTGTTTGGATAGTGGTGTGTAAGGAGATTAGAATATCTACCAATTGATACAACATGTATTTCTAAGTGACATTGTATCACTCAATGTGTATGAATAGTACAATAGTTAAACAAATAATCACCCTCTGTACATATAATTTAACTACCTACTGCCGATCAATAACCAAAACTACAGACCGTGGTATCAATTATTTTCAAATTCTACAAAAATACGCATTACATACAGATTTCGGTTGATCCGAACACTTTTTCAACCACAAAACTGCGCCACTTTACTTCATAAGCGTTCAAGACTGAGTTTCAGTTATGTCAAGTAGCTTCTAACAATGAATATGTGACTGGCAAGTGAATGCAGCCACAAAGCTCTTCAATCCAAAGACTGTCAACCCATCGTAGCCGTCCGCCGTCCGTCTTCTGTCGCGGGATCATCTGTTATTCATGATGGAGACTGACCTTTCACAAAAACCGTCTGGCCCGTCCATCCTGACCGCATTTAAAATCTAAAATCGTCAAACTGACCGTTTAAGTATTTCTTTTGTTTGGGAAGGAGGTAAAAGGAGAGCGTCGCTAAAAAACAATTTGCATTGAATAGTGGACTTAGAGACTAAATTAATCGAGCAATTTTATCGTGTGGGATTCCGGGGCTTGGATCCCCTTTGTTTGAATATGGAACCGTTGACATGGTCGCGTTGATCAAGGTAGTTTTTACAGAAATTTTGGGAGTTTTGGGAGACTTATAAGAAGACGTGGAGGGAAACAGTCTGCACAGCTTAACAGCACATTAAAGTCAAATTAAGTGTGAATATGGCTCTAATGGACCCTTACGACGTGTAAATCCAATATATTGGGATCCAAAAGATTCTTGAGGTTGAAACAAGAAGTCCTACATATTTTAAGAGAAGAATATCAACTAAATTGTTTCAAGGGGCTAGCAGTCTAGCATTTGATTTCAAAAACTGTCAAAATCATATAACAATTTATTTGAAAATCTAGTGAACTTAATATAAATAGAACATATTTCTTTGATCCTGGTGAACTAAAAATGTGATTAAAACATGTGGAAAAATGATTATTGTGATAACTTATATATAAACCGAAGTATATAAAGAAGTTTTGTGTTCAGTAGTCCACAGTCTCGCCGCCAAGATTACACATGCCCACCACGTATGCCCGTCTCGGACACGGCGAGCGACCATTAAAATTGTCGAAATTGATTAACACCCATCCATCAATGTGTTCCGAGAAGAGGACGTCCAAAGACAGTTCGTGCAGAGGCTGAGCCGGTGAGCAAAAAGAGCGGCTTGAATTTGCACATAATTGACACGACGGAACGGTCAAAAGAACCGAGCGGCTGGTAAAAACCCGGCCAGACGGAGACTATTAATTAACACATAAATCAAAAGTAGCAATGTCTTTGTCAGGGAATAATGGAGCCTGAGTGATTAGCTGGGCAATTAACGTGGCAGAGCAGTGGGACTGAGAGGAGCCCGGCGCCATCAGTAACATGATTGTAGAACTGAGGAATTCACTTACTGCTGGTACAAAGGAGTACAGAACATGTGTGTAGAACTGAGGAATTCACTTACTGCTGGGACACAGGAGTACAGAACATGAGTGTAGAACTGAGGAATTCACTTGCTGCTGGTACAAAGGAGTACAGAACATGAGTGTAGAACTGAGGAATTCACTTACTCCTGGTACAAAGGAGTACAGAACATGAGTGTAGAACTGAGGAATTCACTTACTCCTGGTACAAAGGAGTACAGAACATGAGTGTAGAACTGAGGAATTCACTTACTCCTGGTATAAAGTAGGATTACAGAACATGAGTGTAGTGTTGAGGAATTCACTTACTGCTGGTACAAAGGAGTACAGAACATGAGTTTAGAACTGAGGAATTCACTTACTCCTGGTACAAAGGAGTACAGAACATGAGTGTAGAACTGATGAATTCACTTACTCCTGGTACAAAGGAGTACATAACATGAGTGTAGAACTGAGGAATTCACTTACTCCTGGTACAAAGGAGTACAGAACATGAGTGTACATGAGTGTAGAACTGAGGAATACACTTACTCCTGGTATAAAGGAGTATAGAACATGAGTGTAGAACTGAGGAATTCACTTGCTGCTGGTACAAAGGAGTACATAACATGAGTGTAGAACTGAGGAATTCACTTACTCCTGGTACAAAGTAGGAGTACAGAACATGAGTGTAGAACTGAGGAATTCACTTACTCCTGGTATAAAGTAGGATTACAGAACATGAGTGTAGAACTGAGGAATTCACTTACTCCTGGTATAAAGTAGGATTACAGAACATGAGTGTAGTGTTGAGGAATTCACTTACTGCTGGTACAAAGGAGTACAGAACATGAGTTTAGAACTGAGGAATTCACTTACTCCTGGTATAAAGGAGTATAGAACATGAGTGTAGTGTTGAGGAATTCCCTTTCTGCTGGTACAAAGGAGTACAGAACATGAGTGTAGAACTGAGGAATTCACTCCCCAGAACTTCACAGTCACCATTATTTGTCACCACTTCCTGGCCAATTACATCCTTGAGATCAACCAGGGTTCACGGTTTTGATTGTATACAACATTTCTGAAGACCCTAAAGACGAAATTCACACACACGTAAATATTTCTTCTTCATGGAAATGTGAAAAAACCCTTCATAGAAACCTAGTACCCACTACGGCTGATATACTCTGACCAATTTCCATTCGAGACTATGGATATTGCTCAAAATAAACATAGGGATTGTTTATCAAACGTTGCTATTTCATCTGTGACCTCAAACAAGTTCTTGAGCATAAAAACCCCTTATGAATCAAAGCTTGCCTAATCGTTTCCACAATGTCCTAACAGTTTTTTTACAAGCGGCTTCTTTTTCAAATAGATCCTATTCCCAAATTGTTTATCCACCTGAGAATCGTATTTTCGATGGAAAAAATTAGACTCTTGGTTAGATTAACAATTTGAGAATAACGAGATCTATTTGAAAAATAATCCACTGGCTTCGAAAAAACTACTGTATACCATGGCGTCTAAGACGGAACTGAACTAAGGAAACATAGCTTTGATGCAGGAGTAACACATACTCATTATAGGCAAACTTACATTGTTGTATCGTCTAATGCTCTATGGTAACTAAAATGACGTAATATACGACAAAGAACCCCTCTCCTCCATCTCTACATAGAGCTATTGTAGACACGTATAGGCTACTATCCGTTCAAATAACATCCTGTTTCTGTCGGTCATCTTGTATATGTAAAATCAGTTATCCATTTTAACTCCAACAAGTATTTCCGAGAGAAACCATACTTACAAAAATCTGCCTTTTTTGTAATATGAAAATTTGAAGAACAAGGAAAGCGTGGTGTCGACAGCACGCTCTATGTTGTGGCAGATTTACAACTGTCTGAAAGCAAGGGTGAAAGTTGTAGCTAGGAGTGGCCGCGGCGGCGTCAACCGTCAGACAGTCGCAGGTAGGGCTACAGACGTGACAAGGGCACACTCCATCGATGCGGTTTTAATAAACTCGACAAGAGGCGGCGTTGTAAAGTCGGCAGTCGGCACTTGTGAGTGCTGAGCCCCTTGTAAATCTGACACGACGGCGGGCCCGGGATTGGAGGGCGGGCTCCAATAAACAGCGCCGCCGTCAGGGCTGGTTTATGGCATGTTGTATACTTTTTGATTTACACGTTTGTTGGGACAGGGAATCTTGTTTTGACGGACAACCCCGGACAGCCCCAGCGAGGTGGTCCCGGGAATACCCGGGTTTATGGTTTCCTATTACTCTATTTCCTTGTAGAGGACATTCCAAAATAGGTGAACTTTGGTAAACCTTGTTGATTGGATTCTAAACGTTTGCACCTAACACCTTAGTTGCGGTTACTTCGTTTAGTTAATTATCTGTTTGTAATAAAAAAATTACAATACATCATTGTAGGAAAAAGAGGAATATAATCCTTTAAGGAATATTTTTCCTCTTTCCTTTAAGAAGAAAAGCAATGCGTCTTAAAATATTATTATCTTTATGAATTGGATTATTATCTTCCAGTACCTAACAATTTAACGATCATAAAATAATTTAGAAAACTTTAGTTAATTTGAGTAATATTTAAAGCATCCTTTAAAAATTCCTTTTATTTATTTACTGCAAGCCTAATATGTTTAATTTTTATTTTTTTTATGATTTCCGATTGATTTGTAATTTAAGAGACAAAGAATGAGTCTTCGATCATTTCGTATACTTTACACATTTAATTCAACCATTTTTAGTTTCTTACTTTAATTGAGATTGCTTGATTTTGCTTATGTTTTGTTTGCTACAGTATAAGAATAAGCTTACATCATACTCCTTAGATAAACTGGGCTAATTTACATACTACCAGACCCATGTATATTTTTAACGATTGAGTATTCTCCAGAATTTTATAAATTTGAAATATTGTCAGACAAACTGTTGTACGTAAGCCACGCCAGCGCTGATCTGTTGTCGCAGTTATCCCCTCAATTATACCTCAGTATCCTTTAAACCCCTGAGCTCCCTCTTATCCTCTGACATCTTGACACCAATTACCAGGTTTGTTTTTCCTACTTTTACCCTAGTGAGAAATACTCTTAACTATTAACGTCAGCTGTCGGGCCTGATCTGACGTCTATTGATCTTAGCGATAATCTGTCACCAAACATCCTCCGTACTTTTCATATTTAGTCTGATTCTTTAGAGGATTTGATTCAAACTAACGATCTCGCTAACACGAGTATAAATTTAATAAACTTGTTTTCGATCTTATAGCAAATATCTACCGAAAATGAATAAAATTAATGAGCATCAAGGACACGCCAATACGTAGACCGATGGTCATATTGCATCCTGGTCGGTAAACCAACATAGACTTCTGCTCCACAGCTCCACTGTCCACACCTTCCAAGTTCCACTTTTTTCTCGTCGGCGACGGCGACATCTATGGCTATGGGATGGCATGCTGTCTGGACAACTGCTAGTTCGTCACTACACTTCTGACAATTGAATAACGATATATTTCAGAAAAAGGCGGCTAAAAAGTAGTGGAAGCGGTGAATTTTCATTCACTCCCGCTGTCGTGTTTTTCTTCTCTGCCAAAGACGCCGCTCTGCTCACCGCCTCTTGTCTCGTCCCTGTCAACTTCAGATTTATCTCGGACTTGGCGTTCGCCGAACTCTTCAATTGAAATGCACACTCATTCCTCAGATCCGAGAATGCTTTTAGAGCATTCATGTTGAACTTCTTGCGTGCGAGGATTTCAGTTAAACTTATTTAACTTCTTCGACGCATAGCTTCCGTTCCTTTGTGCTGACTTTGGAATGATAACGAAAAACTTGAGAGCGTTTCGTACAAGGAAAGGTTCTAGAGTAATGTTTGTATAAAAAAGGTAAACTTATTTCTGCATAAATAGACAGGAATACCTTAATCCTCACCATCACCACCACCATCATCACTATCATCATAATTAGTTTTACAGAAGAATTATAAATTGTTGTATTTTTTTTAGATTTTAATACCAACTTTTTGGATCTAGCCATTCTAGTGGTGCAATGCAGAATCGTAATCCAATGAATACGTCCAATTAACTAGGCTTTGACCTTGGTGCTGTACACCGTGTAGGCCTACATTTTATGAATCTACTTTTCAAAACCAAAAGTTCTCTGGAGAAAACTAGAACCCCCAAAGAATGTCAGACATTGTAAAGTCATGAAAGAGGAGAGAGATGTTGATGAATAGCCCGGTGTGGCGTGGCGCTCAGAACCAACAATAATCATTGTGGCCTCATTATTCCCGACGCTACATCAATCCACGTCACCGACCAATAATTAATCACGAACAGCTGTTGATGGCGGCCTCATCCGATGGCTCACTATCCGTCATCATCCATTAGTCGACAACACGACTTTATCCTTCCGTCAAACCATCATAAATCAGGCCCGTGGTCATCGACAGTTCTGGGTTTCAGGAGATAAATGTGAATCAATATGTAAACTCGGTACGCTTCGTACATAGCTAGAATAGTCCAGGCGCTAAACGGGTTGAGTATGCACTGAAAGTCTGACAAAATTTGACTTTTGATTATTGTTGGGGACATCTAGTAGATGAAAAAAATCGATGATGTCGCATTTCTAGGGTGGTCACAACTCGGGGTGGAGGGGGGGAAGTTGCGCGGGTCATCGGTTTACGTTTCCGCGTCTAACTCACAAACGGTTAATGATAGAAAGGTGAATTAAGCGCCTATCTACGCCTAAATATATTTTCTTTTAAAAAGGTTATTACAACCTTTCTTCTATCTCTTATACTTTAGGCGCTAATCAACATTTATTGCAAAAAATAAAATTTAAAAATACTTTAAAATGAAATATCGGAAATATTGCGCTTGTTTAGGGCATGTTACAAACTATTTATGGTTAGAAAAACTAACAAGTAGTACAACAACAACAAGTTTAAAGAAATCCGTGCAAAAACCACAGAGCTACGTTGATTTCAGTAAGAGTAAACGTGGAAAATTCGTAGTAGTATCGATGCGCGCATGGATGGTACACGTAGCCCACAGTCAATATAGGTTTGGTGTTGAACATACACAAATAGCACTACATACTAATAGATCAGATATCAATTGAATGAATAATAAAATTTAAATGTAGCCTACTGAGAATCTGAATTTTTCCTACAAACAGTTAATAATTCATAAAACAAACCTGTTACTTTTATAATTTACTTTGATAGATACTTAACAAACAATATTTTATAAATTTTTTAAATTACATAGATTTTTCCAATTTTTGTATTGATATCTCAATTCTTAAATTTAATAATTATACTCCATTATCAATTCCCACCCTTTACTCCACGCCTCTTTAAGATAATTTCCAAGTGCCCGCCAATCTTTGCCATTTAAAAATTAAAAAAAAAAAACTCATATTCATTTAAATATAACTTGTTAGACCAAAATTGACGTATCTTTTTTTAAATTGGACATTCTGCTATAAAAGGGTACACGTTTCATCCCGGTTGAGATTACATAGTGAACATACATAAATTTTATTTTCCATTTAGAGTTATCTTTTTATTAGACGACCCCTTTTATTCGTAAAAAATGTTTTTAGGGATGGTTACGAATAAAAAATATATATCCACCATTTTCCAATATGGCCAACAACTTTGTTATTTCTTATGGAATACGCTGTATTTTAGTATTCTTTTAGAATTTAAAAGCTATTTTTTATTCGTGACATTTTTTCTCTAAACCTACCCCATTTAGGAGTTACAGCGTGTTATATCTAAAAGAAAGGCTTGTGGTGTACATTCGGCATCCTGTAGCTCATAAACGAGTAAGTTGAGAGAGAAAGTGCAAAGAATAAATAAGTCACATATAAGTCCTCGTTCAAAAAAATATATAAAATACGTTAAAAAATAGTGGTTTTGTTGTTTTAAAAATGGCCACCATTTTCAAAAATGCTAGCTTACTTTGATATTGGAACAATTTATTTTGTGGTTTTTTTTATGTAGATGTGATTTGAAAACTTGTTTATTCTTTGTATTTCCGCTCTTAAACTTACTCGTTTATGAGCTACAGGATGCAGGATGTAATCACAAACCATTTCTTTTTCGATGTAACTCCTAAACAAGTAGCTTTAGAGAAAAATTTCAAGAATAAAAAGGTTTAAAAATTGTGCGTTTACATTCTACAACAATCATAAAATACAGGATATTCCATAGGACTAACAAAGTTGTCAGCCATATTGGAAAATGGCGAACATATTTTTAAAATTCGAAACCACTAAAAAACATCTTGAAATAAAGGGTAGTGTCCCATAAGAAGTTAACTCTATATCTCATAATAAAAAAGTTATCTATTGGTTCACTTTAGGTGAGACACCCTGTATAATAAAATGAGGCTCTGGCGTACAGCAAATGCACGATATTCATTCATATGTATCCACTACAGTCTGTATATGTACTGAATGAGCTACATAACGTTAATATAATCTATATAAATAAAAGCGGCAAATTCAAATACAAAAACCATAATATACGTAATTTTTTCATTGTTGCGGTGCACAAAAAAGCCAGAGTCCTGTAAATTCAATATACTGTACTATCTATAACCACTATATGTAAACAAACTGTTAATAACTATGTATCATTTTAAAATATAAACTATGCACCCCAAATTTTGTATCAAACATTTTGTTGTGCGACCTCGTATAAAAAATCTACAAAGAAAAGTTTCATAAATTAATCCGTAAAAATATTTTTTTATGTTTATGATATTTTTTAACTAAGAATATTTAGGATACCATGGTAAATACACTTTTTGTAGAATATCGTAACGCAAAATGATTAATAAAAGATTGCGTTATTATCCTTACCCGTTTTAAAGTTATAGCTTAATTTCTAAGAGACTGTAAATTTATCTAAAAGGGGGGGGGGGGGTAGAGGAAAGCACAAAGGGGAAGGAGTGGGGACTTTTGGGAAAATGCTCATCTCAACATGGTCTAACAGCATAGAAAAATTCAGCTTTCCCATAGTTACTTACAACATCAAACCTATATTGACTGTGGGCTACGTGTACCATCCATGCGCGCCTCGATACTACTACGAATTTTCCACGTTTACTCTTACTGAAATCAACGTAGCTCTGTGGTTTTTGCACGGATTTCTTTAAACTTGTTGTTGTTGTACTACTTGTTAGTTTTTCTAACCATAAATAGTTTGTAACATGCCCTAAACAAGCGCAATATTTCCGATATTTCATTATAAAGTATTTTTAAATTTTATTTTTTGCAATAAATGTTGATTAGCGCCTAAAGTATAAGAGATAGAAGAAAGGTTGTAATAATCTTTTTAAAAGACAATATGTTTAGGCGTATATAGACGCTTAATTCGCCTTTCTATCATTAACCGTTTGAGAGTTAGACGCGGAAACGTAAACCGATGACCCGCGCAACTTCCCCCCCTCCCCCCCCGAGTTGTGACCACCCTAGAAATGCGACATCATCGATTTTTTTCATCTACTAGATGTCCCCAACAATAATCAAAAGTCAAATTTTGTCAGACTTTCAGTGCATACTCAACCCGTTTAGCGCCTGGACTAGAATGTCAATCAGTAACTATTCCATATTTAATTCAACGTAAAGGATAAACATAAGCGGTATGTGTTACTACTAATATTTTATAATAAACGGCTAGGTCCAAGTCAGGGAAATAACAATTACATAAGCTGCAAGATCACCATGAATCACACGGACGTCATAAATCGTGGAACAACCCCGGACTATAAATCCCATAACAAACCATTGGCGACCATATGGTCAACAGTGGAGAGTCCGCGGGGTGTCTTTATCTTTCCAACACAACTGCCATTGGGCAAGGCTCCCTTATCTGTCCAGTGGACACTTGATGGATGCCGCACTTCCTGGGGGCTCCACACACCTGGCCACGTCACGGCGACGTGTCGTGTCGTGTCGTGTTGTGCTGATAAGCTTCGCCGAACCATTGCATATGCAAGGTGTTCCCCGGACGGATTGTCCAGGACTGGTGGACGTTTAGACATGCTAATACCCGGTAGTTAACGAAGATATATTGACTGTGGTTATGTTTATGCATGGTGACGAGGAAGAGCTCCGTTTGTTTCGGACTAAACTGTTCGAGGAAGTGACGAAACTCATAAGTGTACTTGTTTGAATACATATTTATTGTTAAGATAACGTTTATGGTTTTTAATCGTATAAGGTAACGCCGTGATTTTATGCGTGTTTTGATTTTATTTTCAGTTCAAGTTTCCGTGAAGGTTACAGATTTTGCATTCCGATAATGTATTTATTGACACCAACATATTAACTTTACGTATATCGCAGGTTTATCGAGTATAAATAAAACAGTATTTTCTGTCATAAAAAAAGTGTAAGCACGTCCCACATATGTTTCTCACAACTAATTTGAAACTAGCCCTAACTTGTTGCTCCATTTTATGTAGGGCCTACTTTATGTAACTTACTAAGCAATATTAGTATTTTGCCTTAATAGGCTATGTTCTTGGATAATATTAATTTCATAAATAATTGTTTTAGTATGCGTTCGCCATTTATTTATGGTGTTTTATTTTATTCTTGTTCCAAGAAAGAAATACTCAAAGTACGTCCAAAAAGTGTATACGCCTTTAAACTACCGTTTTGGTAGTAAATGTATTGGTTAAAGCTACTTTACCATAGTAAATGTCAAAAAGACAATAAAACTACCATGGATTTTGTTTGAATAACTATTATCAACAATGGTATTAAAAACCACACCAGTAGCCTTAGGGCCAAATTAATGGGTGACAAGATACATACTTTAGTTCCTCAAAGAACAATATCTAATTACAAAACCCGCATTGATGTCTTTCAACATCAATACCATCAACATGATTGGTCAACGTGGCCGCCAGCCAGAAGACAGAGGATACGTCACAACTACAATACAACTACGACGAGCGCTCATCATTAATTACTGACGATGTCAAGCTGCAACCGGAATAATTGACATTAATAGAAGCATGACAGACGGGGCGTAGTTTAATTTGTTTCCAGTAGATGTCGGCGGTGTCTTTGTGACTGTGACAAGGTCCATTGTTGGCCCAACGTCACACATAACTCCACGTCAATCGAACGTCAGTCTAGTAATGAACGAATCAGCTGATTGACCCAACAAAGTAGGCTTAGAAACTCGCTTTGTCTACTAGGCAATGACATGTGTTTGTAGGGATCACTATTTTATAAGAATGTTTTAAATGAGAAGATCGTTGAATTTATCTAAAGCCTTTTATTTATTTTTAAATCAAGTAAAATCTTGTTATTATGTTAATTATTGTTTGAGGATTTAATAACAAACCGTATGAAACAACAAAAGTATATAAAGTTCACCCTTTAGGAAAAGGTAAGTTACCTTTTACATAATTTGTTACGAAAGATTTTTACAACATTTCCTAATCCAACTGTGATAGAATATAGGATAGGGGAGCAAGCTGGAATAGTAGAGTGCGGGTCTTTGGTACCTGAGGTCCCGGGTTCAAATCCCGCCAAACCACCAATGGATTTAATCGAAGTTTAACATGCCTACTGCTGCAGCCCTAGGTCTAACCTGAAGTAATGTGAAAAACAATCCTGGGCTCGTGCCTAGCGTCCTAGGAAAAAGAACTGTGATAGAATATAACACGTATTCCAATAAATTACAGCAATGATTTTGTAACGACTTTTACAAAAGTGTCTGATTGCATCCCAATTTAATCAAAATAATGTTAATAAAGAGAAAACTACATAGAAAGGATTTTGAAAAGAAACGTCACTTCAAAATTTCAACCCCTACGTTTACCCTTTGAGAGCAATATTAGGAAATGCTTGGACGAGTAAAGAAACACTTGAGATGTTGAAATTGAAACTGAAAAAAAACGTTGCTAAGCAACACAATAACCTCAGTTGTTGATATAAAATTGTAATTTATGATACAAAACTACACAAGATACAAACCCTTCAAGATATAATCTTCCACGACCAGCCTGTTTGTATACAAAGCAAGTATGGGATATCGAGTATCATATACCATTCGCCTCGCCCATTCACAGTCTGGTCATGAGTGGCATGCACTATAGCATTGAGTATAAACCTTATACTCAATGACTATAGCAATGTTGCGACAGCTGAAGCAGGGTGGCCGTAGCACAATAGCCGTGGGTGGCCACCTCGCCTTTCTCTACAGATTTATGCCGAAGTACCCCCTGGCCCTGTACTGTGTCAGTAAAAGTTTCTCCGAGTGCCAAAAATCACAGGGACGTGTGAAAAAGTAGAGGAAAGAGAATTGATAGCAAGAGTGCTGAGACATGGATAGTGTTTAAAAGGTGAGTTTGCTTTTAAACTGCAAGTAGGTTAAGTGATTTTTGTCTAAGTTTATTATATTGCTTTAGCCGATGGCAATTATACCTCAAAATGGCAAAAAAAAAAAACATGGACACATAAAAACTGCCCTAGAGGAAAGAGAGTCGGTGGTAAGATAGACGCTGGACATGGAGGGTTGAGAGGGAAGTTATCAGGTTGCTTTCGAACTGATATGTAGTCTACAAATTAAGTTATGTTTAAGTTAATTGTAGGCTACCACTTTTGTTTATAGATATTGTAATAAGTCTACTTTAAGCATATTCAAAACTATTTTTCCGAATTTTTTAACTTCAATCATATTGTTTTAGGTAAGACATATTGTTTTTCGGTAATAAGTTATAAGACACGATAGTAGTATTTAGAAACTAACATAATCTTGAGTAATGGTTTTTTTCAAAGCATAGTTCTAAAATTTATATAATGGCAATGGCTTTACTGTTAAGTGTTATTAACTGTCCTTAAAAGAGGATACTTAAAAAAAGTAGTATGCCATTTCTCTAAAGATCGCGTCAAACTGTAACATTTTTAGTTACAAAGCCGTGATTCCTAAGTTTTTCAACATTTGTAACAGCTGCTTAGTTGGCACCTTTCAGCGCTTTGGCAACACCTTCCACTTCGCAATCGAATCATTAACAAAAGCTTGTTTGTGTCATAACGCAAGGTCACCAAGACACGACACAATACCTCATTGTTAACACGCCATTTAAAACACTCGGTTTAATCAAGTGGAGAATATAAATCGTCTCGCCTTGATAAAACTATTGTACAAAGTACAAAGTTGTCCGCTAAGCAAGCTATATTTATAGGCTTGCACAAAGTGTATTGTAAACTTTCATTAGATTATGGTAAACATGTTGCAGCATATATTCTTCATGGTATTTAGTGAAGAATAGGTAATGATTATTTTATTTCTGTTTGCATTTTAGTGACTTGGGTTATAATTAGATTATACAATTAATACAATTAAAAAGACCCAAGCAGAAGGACATGGATCCCAGCCTGTGAAGTACTAGAGTGAGCTACGATCTCTAAACACCTTCTGGACGTGGATCCCAGCTTGTGAAGCGCTAGAGTGAGCTACGATCTATAAACACCTTCCGGAACTGTATCCCAGCCTTTGAAGCGCTAGAGTGAGCTACGATATATACACACAACCTTCTGGACGTGGATCCCAGCTTGTGAAGCGCTAACGATCTCTAAACATCTTCTGGACGTGGATCCCAGCCTGTGAAGTGATAGAGTGAGCTACGATCCCTACACACCTTCAGGACGTGGATCCCAGCTTGTGAAGTGCTATAGTGAGCTAAGATCTATACACAACTTCTGGAGTCGGATCCCAGCCTGTGAAGCGCTAGAGTGAGCTACGATCTCTAAACACCTTCTGGACGTGGATCCCAGCCTGTGAAGTGATAGAGTGAGCTACGATCCCTACACACCTTCAGGACGTGGATCCCAGCTTGTGAAGTGCTATAGTGAGCTAAGATCTATACACAACTTCTGGAGTCGGATCCCAGCCTGTGAAGCGCTAGAGTGAGCTACGATCTCTAAACACCTTCTGGACGTGGATCCCAGCCTGTGAAGCGCTAGAGTGAGTTACAATCCCTACACACCTTCTGGACGTGGATCCCAGCTTGTGAAGCGCTAGAGTGAGCTACGATCCCTACACACCTTCAGGACGTGGATTAATCGGCAGAAATTAGCGGGTTGCCTCCAGTCGAAAGGTAAATTACACATCTCTCTGACAGCGCTCGGCGCGGTGGTGCTATCGTGAATAATTACACCCACAGCAGTAAGCGGCTAACTAGATGGGAAGCAAGAGAGCCGCTGTATAATCTGACGAAGTGATTTGAGTTGCAAATGCCTTAGTGATCAATTAGAGAGTCGATAATATGAAACGACCGATCGACGACGCGATCGTGAGCTGGGCCATAAATAATAAGGTTTCGCCCCACACCTCGTTATTAGCTATATTCAGATTTGTTTCACTTTGAGGCTCGCTCTTTTTAAATGGTGCAGACTTAAAGAAGCAAACGCGGATCAAAAACATAGTTGTTGGTATTGAAATTCCTATGCTCCATTAAATGCAATAAAATTGGAGATTATAAAATGCCATGCATAGAAGTGTAGGATTTTGAATTTAAAATTTTTTTAAATTTATTTATGCTGTTTTACCCAGAGAACAAACAAGTAACCCCTTTAAGACGATGCTCACGGTCACGTTAACCAAAGACAACTTGTTTGCCTTATTAAGTAGTTCAACAACTACATTTTTCTTTGTCCCGAGTATCATCCTCATGCTCACTTTTTACTTACCTTTCTTGTTTATGTACCTGTTTTATGAACTGTACATGTTTGTAGAGCTTAGACCATGTAGGTAAAATCATAAGATATAGAGGACATGGCATAAATTAGAAACCAAAACCTTCTAACACTAATTGATGTGACACAGTTTTGCTTCACGTAAGCAAATTTAACTGTACTGTACGGAAGTTAGGGTTTTTAGTAGATTGCAGAATGCTTTTAGACGAGTCAGGGTATTCGGAAGACCGTTTCACCTTTCAAAATGATTTAGCCGCGACTCGAGCCACAGATCTGAGGGATTTCGTAAGAAACTTTCGCGAATCACGACTTTCGCTGGACGGTTTTAGTGTATTGCGCCCAGATTCGTTTGTTGATATTGTTCGTATTGCTTAAAAGGTGACCAATTGTACTGTAACCAGTTAGAACATTTTTGGGTTCACAGAATTACCATTGAACAAACATTGTTTACGATGGATGCTGATAATCAACACATCTAGAAAATCAATGATAAAACTTGGTACTCTTCTAAAGGCTGACAATGATTTATTTATGGTCAGATGACTAATTCAAAGTCAAGCTACTTCATAGTGTCTGCAAGGGTGATGTGTATTTTTGACGCCTCATAGACAGCCTAGTAGTTTAGTTCCATCAAATAATTGTGTAGAGTATCGAAATAAATGTTTTTGCCACACTGTAGCACAAACAGCCGTTTTTAATGCATGCGTTGCGGGTATAAAGTAGCTAGGGGGTAAAAAGTGTTTATAGCACCAAGGAAGTAAAAATCAGCTCTTGTCAACTAAGTTGTAAATTTTGATTGTAAAAAATCGCATGTATCAAAAGTAGGCCTATGTGTCGATTGGCAATCGATTGTAGTTTATTGTTGCCTTATTGTCAATAGTTCAACATATCGATGGTATAATGTACACTAACACAATCGTAATAGACGAACGATTGATAATTGATTGATTGATTGATTGAATCACTTACTAAAAAGCTGTTTGTTTCCATTAGCAAATTAATCGAAAACAAATTAAAAACGGGTTTGAAAGGTTACTTAAAATAATGGTGAAAAATGGCGAAAAATATAGTTCATCACACAGGCGAAATGTATCTTATCAAATCCTTACTCATTTTTTGAGCTCGGCTTCATTGATTGTAACTTGATCTCGGCTCGAAAAGATTCACTTTAAGGCTCTAGATGAAATTCACTATTTCGCTACACTACTGTGAAATCAACTGTTTTCATAATTCATTATAATGGTTATATAATAGTCTACCAACTGTGAAAATTAATCTTTACAATGTTTACCATGCAAACGCCATGGTTACTATTTTTTATTTTGCAGACATAAACAAACCAATATTTGTTATTGTTTCAATTTGCAACAACCAACACTATACAATCAATGTAAATTTGAACTTTAAATAAAAGGCCTAAGTTGAAACCGCTATAAGTTTTAAACGTTTATAACTGTATAATAAAGAAATATACCAATGTATATTTTTATAAAAAAAGTTTGTAATTTATTGAAAAGTAACGATCAAAGCATGAGTGAAAGTTGATCATTACATATTCTCGACCATGTTTAAAGCGCACTTTAGACACATGGTCTCAACTCACTCACTTTCTAATCTTGTTATGAAAAAAATACCATAATGGCAATCATTCAAGTTCAAACATGGCTGAACTTCGTGAATATTTCACCGACAGTTTTAAGCCCAGTTTTTAATATGACACGTCAACAATAAATGCTCCAACTAGCTAAAGCCACGTGTAGGTAGTTTAATTGATTTCGACCTTCAGAGACAAACTTCAGTTAGATGGATTGACTGACAGGTAATTTGCTAATTAGATGCAATTAGTTGCTCTACCCAAACACGTTTATCATAGCCATATCTGACGATTAAGTGTAAAAAATGTGATCAAACTCATATTTTATGATGATAAAGTGAAAAGTTGTTTATTACAAACCAATTATCAGTCTGGAAATATAACGTAAATAACACCACAAACCTGCAGACTAAGTTAGCGAATTTAAAGTTGAACCAAGTGAATCAACAGTTTTTATCCATGCGATTAACATAGATATTTTAAATTCAAAATTGCTTTTTTAAGGTCTGCTGGATTGTTGTTATTGAAATTTTAATTTGCACGTTTATATGTTTTTAAGGGGGAGGGTTGTTTATGTTTTAACATATATTCATTTTAAATCATTACTCGTTGTCGGCTTTACATTGTGGAATATTATACTAATTATTGATACAGAATTATTTTATTTCATAGCAAAGTTTAGTTTTTTATTATGACACCTCTACCTCTTACTGCTTTCCCAACCCTCCTATGTACTATAATGTCGTTCATCTATTTACCTGGTGCAGCCATTTTTGAAATTAATTTATACCACAGGTGACCGCGCCACTCAAAAAGTGTCCTACAGTCAACGTTTTTTAACTGAGATAGCTGATGTGACATCAAAAGTTCTATAGCTTAAAACTTTATCACTTTCTACTATCATTTTGGATGTAAAAGTTGTTGTAATTAATTGACAGAAATCAGTAATCTTCATCAGCACACTCTTTAGGTGCTCAATTCAAATATGATGATCTTTGTTCCAAGATTGGCTAAAACTTAAACACAGGGGACAGGGTTGGCGTGTCTAGATCTATACATAACCAGAGCTAAAATCAATTATTTGGCAAAAACCATACTCATAGTATTTTGAACACTATTATCGAAGTACAGTAGTGAACATTACGAACATTACATTGAATACTTTTGAATTTTCTCACAACCGTTGTATTCGAAAACTTAGCAAAACCGTAACATGGCAATATTAAGTCTAGTTCTAACAATAGTCCAAAATTGCATGAAAATGGGTTAGATTTGATTACAGCGCAACTTGAACATTTCCCACCAGTTGTTGGACCCTCGACAACGCATGTGTTGTGCGCAAACCGCCACAAATTGCACGGCCTCCAACACTGCGAGTTGGACATTAGCACACAATGCAGTAGCGATGAGTTGTGGCCAAGTTGCCAATTTACATCCGTATCTCGTCCTTATTTACTGCGCGGCAACATTTCTTTTGTTTTACAGCTGTTGCGAGATATTGCTTCCGGCAAGACGATGGTAGGCCTGCAACCAACGCGACCATACTGATACACATGGTGTACTTTGTGGTACTATTTAATGTAAAATGGACGTTTAACACCGTAGTGTAGCTAATGTTTTTCCATTGCTTGAGAGCTGGAAATGACAAAGTTAAAATTATCTACTGTACATCGAACTTGGTTGCAATTTTCTGACAAATTGAGGGGTCACTGTACTGTGTGGTACCTTTGAATGGCTATAGGCTAGGTACCACTTTATGACCTATTCTTACATGTAAGATATAGGGACATTCTAGGTTAACTATGTTCTTAACAGTGCCGTCGCTTCGAATAGTGTTTTATGGCTTAGCAGTTCCGAACGAAACACTATGATTTAAAGCGGTAAGCTATCTTCCATTATTTAAAATCTTAATGATTGATTAAATTAACGTACAGGAAGAGAGATCTTCAACACTGACACAGTAGCCTACTTTCCGTCTTAAGAGAGTAGTGAATTTATGCAAAATAAGATTACAATGGGCAGTTTTGTGACAACACTCAGACCAGATTTTGTAGATGTTCGACAATTCTTTTGTAAACGGAATAAAGTGAAGAGTACCTCCTGAATGGATAGTTGAATAGACACAGCGTTGATTAGAAAACAATAGTTGATCGTTTGGTGAGGTCAAGGATTTAAGCTTGACTAAATAGTTCTGTCTTCCTTTAGGAGTATGATATTTGAATGTTTTAAGTTTTAAGTTTGATATAATAAAAATCACCCAGTAATTATTGGTCTCAAAGTAATTATGAGCAGGCCTACAACTAATTGTAACCTTAAAAACAATTGTTTACAAAAGTAAAATTAGAAAACTCTTTCAGTGCGTTAGATTACAGTACAAGATTACAATTTTGGTTCATTAACATTCTATGCTCTTATCTTTGTGTAGATGTTAAAATGCATTTAGAATAAAACCTATCAGAAAGTTTCTTACTACTGTTATACCTCACATATACCTACTGGTATACTTCTAACCTCACAACAAGCTCCAGCTATTTGACGTTCTCGGAGTAGATCCTGTTGGAGCAGTACCTGGATGTGCACAATATTTTCGAAGCAGAGCCTTCTCGTGCATATCCTCCCAAGAAGATTCCTGGCGTCACATTTTTTCGGAGCATTGCCTTTGCATGATAACGATTTTGTTCGTCTCATATCTTATGTAGACTAACCGCTAACCGCTATCCGCTGACAGAGCGTGCGATCGCCGTTGCCGCGCTAACAGCCGCACATCACGGGGAAGTGGCCGTGTACAATTTTATTGCCATTAAAAACAACAGCAAGGACAAATGAAACGTCTGGCCGTGCACCTAATGGCCGCTAATTATAGATGAAGATCTGCCGGGCCTTAAATTACGCGGCCGTCATCATTATGGCGGGAAATGGAGGGGTTTGGCGGGAGGCGCCGGCTGGAGGTGGCTATCTAAATTAGTGTTTACCGTACTGACAATGGGTGTGTATATAAGAGTAATTTGAATCCTTTAGTTATGGATGACACTTAAACTGTTATGAATCAAAATGTATAATGGAGTAATGTTAAGTATACATTATTTACTCATTTTTGGGACATCCCCCTTAACTGATAAGACAAAGAATAGTGTTTTTCTTAATTTTTTCTAGTCACAATCCAAACTGTCCTCTAAATTGAACAAAAGATAATTCGAGTATCAAAAATCTCTTTACGACCCAAGCGATCGACAACCGTTGTTATTGATACTGGCTTTATATCAAACGTTCTATTAAAAATATATTGATTCTTTTTTCCCCAAACTTGACGGAAGTACTAGTAATATTGGGGTAAACTTTGTGAAAACTAACTGAAAAGCTATCTCTGTTTTTCTAAATAAACATGTTGAACGAGTCATTTCCACATCGAGTGAGCCCTCGGAGTCCTATCAGTACATAACGGCCACATAACATCCCGGTCGCTTTTGATGAACACATAAAACACCCCTTTTATCAATTTTATATCCCTCTGTCCACAGAGCAAGATGAAGTTGACAACAAATGCGGCCATAAAACTGTTATATTCAGCATCATGTCGGGATGATATATGTAGTGAGAGCAGAGAGGTGTAATTTACCCAAATACATTTGGTTTTCTATTTTGCATGAGCTATCGATCCAAAATAATGTTTGTCAACGCAGTTTATGGTTTTTTGTCGTGTTAAAAGCGCAATGATGTGTGAACTTGAAAAGCAACTAATTGCATAATTGTTAGAGGATTGTGGGTAAATTCTATGTAATATAAATCGTCTCTAGCTTGGTAAATGATAATAAAAAGTAAAATAAAAATAATATGCCTACTTATTATGAAAATTAAAATATATATTATATTGTGTCTGTTTTTACAGAGTGCAGCTGTAGGAGGATGAGCATATTTGTAAAACCTTCATCATTTACAGTTTATCGAAGCTAAAATTACTAGGTTAATGTTGGTAACACTGGGTCGTTACATTTGTCTTCATCGCTGTAATGTTGGCAATGTATCATCTTAGAAGACGCCCCCGTTGCGTTTACCCTGATATACCCTATTATCAACATTCGTTAGTCAATGTGTCTTTGTGTATAACTTGACATTACGTTAAAAATATTATATTCGACCTTATAAGGGCGACGGTTTCATAAAATAATAGTCTATAGTTCAATATAGTATTTATGTATCGTGGTTCGTTAATTAAAAAAAAATATTCACATCATTGATATAAGATTTCATAAATAGTAGGTAGTATATTGTAGAACATAGATTATGATTATGTATGATATAATCTTCTCGAAAAAAGTAAATCCAAAAGTTAACTTGAACCAACACCTATTTTATGCCAATGATAACTATGCTTTTAATAAATTATCTTGGCAACAAAGTTATGCAGAACATCTCACTCTATTCTTCGTTTTCATTTTCAGCTTAACACCCAATTGTGCGTCTCTGACGCAAAGAAATTAGCATTAATAATTGATAATTGCAGGTTAAGCATGTCACAAATTATTGAAATGTATACGCAGCGTATACATTTGGGAATGGAACTCACTCATGTGTAAATTTGACGAAACATTCAAAGTTGAATCAATAACATCGACACAGTCTACTATCAAACATTGGTCTATTGTATATAATTATATATTTTATGCAACGAAAAGTAAAAAGGTAAAAAACTAAAACCTGGTTTTATTAAATTTGCAAAACAGCTGATTTTTTAAATACTTTGCAAAACAGTTGATTTTTCAGAAGTTGGCAAAACAGCTGATTATTAAATTGTTTGCAAAACAGCTGATTTTTCAAAAGTTTGCCTTTATAATGCAATTTCTACCGACTCAGAACCCGAGGAATACATCAAAACAATATAAACTACTATGTATTACCTGTTAACAGGTGATATTAAGAGTGAATTACGTCATTGTAGGGTGGAAAGGCTAGCAAATCTTGTGCTACTCTGGCTATTGCGCTTTTAATGGTTCCCAGAAGTCCCAATATTCCCCCACTTACAGATCTCTCCCTTTTCTACACCTATTAGAAAAGATATACGTCCGAACCCGCAAGGAGTAAATTCTGCTTCCATTAGCTCCTCGTGGTCGACTGTGTGTTGAACTCGTAGCGATAATGAAACCACAGTTCGGCATCGGAAAGTACGACTTGATTTAGTTTTTACTGTATTGTTAACTGTATTGTACCTTATTGTTAACTAGTTGCTTTGTGTGGGCTCATGAGAACGCAGAAGAGAATAATGTGGTTCTTTAAATATATTGTGTACAACTGTTGCAAATTCACAATTGAATACAAGTGATCACTGCTATCACTTCACAAAGTGGATGCACCTTACCACCTAGTTTTGTTAACTGCTGAAGAATAAAGTTTATAAATTTATCAAAGCATAAAGTTATTAAAATATTTTCAGTGCAAATGTAAAGATGGTGGTTATTATTTATTTCCTCCGAGGAAGATTGATATTTCCTTCCAGAAAATTATAGAATTATTGGACATCCGTGACGCATTTCAATGCTTGTATGTTGGTATGCTTCATCGCTTTTATGTCGGCCTTAGTCACTAACAGGACTGCAAGATCGCACCACTCATCCTACACTAATTTCCATCCATACTTGGCTTAAAATACCTACTTTGTATGGTCGCCATTTTAATGAAAAGTATTACATTATTAAAGTATAAAATTATTAAAGTATGAAATTATTAAAGTATAAAATTATTAAAGTACTTAGTGTACAACGTCATCACATATGGTTCAGTATTTCTAGCATTCACCCGTAACGAACGCAAAACATAGGCTATACAGTATACATAAGTCACCTTTGTAATTATAACACATTTTAGCTTAAACATATTTCTTTAAAGGCGAACACTATTAATTTATAACCGTAAGGACGATATATAGATATTTATATTATTACTTTTTAAGGATTATTGTACTTTGCGTGTTCATAGTAGTTCACAATGTCAGTTATGACCAAGTTTATTGCTTATTCATATAACACTTTATATAAACTACGATTTACGTGTTCTGTGCGTGTGTGGGTGAAGGTGTGGGGGGGGGGGGAGATGGACACAGATTGATATCCGAGGGATGTTGTGGTGATAAGGTCACGTGACTTCTCCCCTAAAGGTTAGGTTCAGTATCCGCTTCCGGCTTAGGGTAGTGGGAATGATAAAGGGAAGTTCAGGCGACTACTTAAAAACTCATTTATTGCCAAATATTTATTCAGCATGTGTTTATTAGCTAATAGCAAATGTATTATTTTTCCATGTCTGAATATTGTATGTACTATTATTTATTATTATATAAAAAATGATTTTATTCAGCATTTCTTATACATACTGTAGTCTATATGAACAATACTAGGAATATAAAAACGTGCTTGTAGGATGACAACATCATATTCTTGTAGCACGCATCCCAAAATCCTACAATGCCATATACATCTCGCAGCTTATTGAAAATACCAATATCCGAAAAGATACATAATTCTGTAATGCCATCGCATCATTCAAAAGTGGAAGACATTTCCAGTGTTCAGTGGATGAACAAAACCTGGCAAGAAGAGCAGTAACTCATCTGAAACGACAGAGAGATATCAAAAGTGTTATGGGGACATTTGTTGTCGATGTCATCTTGTAATGTGACCGGCGAGATATAAAATTGATAAAAGGTGTTTTATGTGTTCATCAAAAACTCCATGAGAGGTTATGAGCCCATTGTGATCTGATGGCGCTGTGTTGAATGGTGCGATGATGGTGATAGGTGATATACTACAACATGTATATACATATAAATTATCTATGGACATTAGGTACTCACCCTTCGACTTTAAAATTATAAAATAGTATTTGTGAAAAATTGTAAATTTCTCTTGGTGCACTTTATTTATTAATTTTGTATGCAGCTGAATAAACCCCAAACAAATACTCGTATGTCGGTCGTGATAATGTTCTTCAATGTGGTTATATAACTTGCATGATTATAAATAATCAATATTATATTTCATTTAAACCTTTAATTAAATCAATCATTTCAACCATCACCCCTAAAGAAATTTGCAACACAATACCTTTAGTACAAAATATTTTAAGATATTAGATGTAAAGAGATAGTTTATGGTTTTAAAAAATCTGTTTGATTATAAATTGAAATACATTTTATTCCTTCTAAATTTTGTACATTTAAAGTATTAGTATTGTGTCATAAAATAATCAATTTAATACTAATTTAAAGGAGAAATTTGATATTTTACAAAATATGGGTTAAAGTTGTCAGTTGGATTTTGCTTTAAAATTCCGTTAGAAGTTTTCTCTATATTGATACGTAAAACATTATAACATCAGGTATATTTTTGTATAAACACCTTACAGAGGAGTTGAAAACAATCTTTACAACGTAAATGTGTAATCGCGGAGTTCAAGTCAATGTTGGTAGCACTGGCTCTATATGATTTGTCACCATCACGGTAATGTTGGCAATACATCATATCTCTGAAATGTGCACATTCCGTCTGATACTAACAGCCTTCCGCCATCACAGAACTTTATACGCAGTTCATCTAATTAGTATCATTCCCTCTAAAGTAAGAAATGGCCGCGGTTATCTATCCAATCAATCACTGGATTAACTTATATCTTCCATTTTATGTTTTTTCGTGAACATATCCACAAATTTTGAATAATCTACTATTCGGACCAACGTTAAAAGATCTAAACTTAATTAAAAATCGTAATGTCTTCAAGAACCGTACCGTTAAGTCCGAATAACTCAAAAACACATGTTTTTCTTTTCAACTTCGCCAGAGTCAAGTGTATCATCTACAAGCTTCAGACTACACTCCTAAAAGATTGAATAATCAATCATATTATAACTTTAAAAATACTACAAATACAAACCTAACGTAGCTTGTAAGTCTCCAATAAAGGTGATATCAATTTTGGGGTTTCTTTCTACTTTAGTTTACCAGCGTTAAAGAAATAACCAATATTCCAGCTTGGGACTATATCTCAAAAGTATTTAAAAAAGAGTAGCTTCACATTTTAGTCCTCCTTTAAGTAACGTAAAATAATAAACGTAGAGTAGATTCAGAGTCAAAGAAGCAATAAGTATCCCAGGGTGGGGGCTTTGTCAACGTCACTATTAGCGGTGTGTAGGGTGGACGTTGATTGATGCTTGGGGCGGTTATGGGGATGTTATGGATCATGTTATGGGATTGACAGGATCATGGGGTTCTGTGACATGGGCCAGTTTAGCAGTGGTCAGTTTTGTACAAGCTGTTGCTAAAGATTTTCTAAATCAAAGACGAATACTTATTTTATTCATAATTGAAAGTCCATTGTGTCATTGTCGAAGTTATTAAACTTTTGACTTTAGAACGTTGTAGACATACCGTTCCCATGTTATAGTTTTCGCCAGTTGAACTATATTGTACCACCAACAGCGTGTGCCAATGTTACCCTGTTTCGAATACATTAAATTTTAATAATTTTTTGAATGAACAACTTATTGTGAACTATGGCATCTTTATGTCATAATATAAACTTATATTTGAAAAAAATTACAAATCTACAGCTGGTATATATGTTTTTTACATGTAATGTAGTAACATGTATTTTTTTTAAACTGGTAACATACAACATTTAAATCTCTTGCAAAAAAGATTGATTTAATTTTCCAGGCTTATACGTTTCCTATCTGTTTATACTTAGACCCTAAAATGATTTAAATCAAACTGTACATTTAACCTTATGTATGTTTACCTTGCTAAATGATACTGTTGAAACTAATAGACAACCAAATCTATCTGGCAAAACAATCAACTTGCCACAACATAATCTACAGTATCCAGTGACTATATGAATCACCAATGTTGAATACGATCAGGCTGATACATGTACACTACCCAGCATTAACAGTGGCCCTCTAATGTGACAATGTGTTAACAACGGGACGTGTCATTCACACATTCATGTCACTTAATATTAACTGAAATAAGTTAATGTATGCGTTTGAACATGGTTAAGTAAAATAGGAGAACTTAAAACATAGATTTTACATAAGATTAGTCAGGTTTCGCTTAATAGCTCAAGGTCTCAAGTTAAAACAAGATTCATAGCAATATGAGGGTTATAATTTGGAGGATAACGTAATTTAAGGTACAATTAAAGTATGTAATAAAAGCAGTTTATGTTTTTTTAAATTAATATTAATATAGCTGCATAATGGCGGCTGTTGAAAACTATGTAAAAATTATATTAGTTAAACACATATGAAGCTCTTGTTGTTTATTTTCTTTATTTTGGATTCTTTATCTTCTGTTTTGATAGAAAGACTGTATACAGTTCCTGTATATTATATCAGTAAGTTTTAGTTTAACAAGTTTTAATTTTACATCCCTGGAAGCTACAATAAATGTGAATGTCAGCCAGACAGACAAAAGAGTTGCTGTTTTGTACTTTGACGGGTAACTAAATGTTTCTTTAAATAGCCTATGTGTTCAACCTCTCTAAGATGCTGCACCTTTTTTTTGAAATTTATTTTTATAAATGAGTAGTGTTTTGTTAGCCAAAACCATAATTACAGTTTTCGAGCATTTGAACCAGTTATTAGTTATAAATTGAAACCTCAACAATTTTGTTTGTTGAAGATTTTATTTTCTCAATCTTAATGCTATAACTTTGTGTTTATTATTTAGTATGGGGAAATTATCGTATAGAGCTCGGGCTGAAGCTCTCTAAGCCCTTGACAGTAAAACATTGATCCTGTGAAATCTCACTTTGTGACAAATAAGTATTAACTACCTTATTTGAGTAAATTAACGTGTCTTTTGGTTGCCACTATTATATACTGAAACAAGTTAAACCACTTCGCAAATTGCAACAGTTGGAACTCTCCTACTCTATCGCACGGTCAAAATAACTGAAATAAATCAGAGATGTCTAACTTTCCACTTAATGGAGGTCCAATTTATTTCTCCACGGCAAGAACATATATCTGGCGAAGGTGTGGAGTTAGAAAGGGTCTGTAAGTGGAGGAATATCGGGACTTCTGGGGGCCATTAAGCTGGCAATAAACCCAGAACAGCGGTTTGGTGGATATTGATCTAACCCTATCACACAAGAATACACCCCTGCCCCCTACATACCTCGTGGCCAATGTGGGGTTTGTTAATTAATTTGTTAACCCTACCAACCGACATCAAACGGTATTTCTAGTTTTAATTCAATATTTTTGGGTGATTTTGGTTATTATAACGTAATTATTATACACAAAAATATAGACAAATGTGAATTTTTTGTTTTTAACGTAATTGGTCGATTTATAATATCAAAGGTGGAACATCGCTAATGAATAAATATTTATTGTTTTTGAATACCAAAAACAAATTTTAATAGCCATTTTTTTAAATTAATATACAAAAGTTTTATATGCAGAGATGTTTCAATAAGTATAATATAACTTTTGGATTAATACACATTTAAGATTTATGTATATACACAAACAAAAATAAAACCGAAAAGATTTATGATTTGGGTAAATTTAATTGAAAATTGATGGAAATTATTAGGCCTACCTCATGAATGGATTTAATACTATGGACAGATTTGTTCTGTTTCATCAAATAGCAAACAAATTATTAACATAAATAATTAGCCAATCAACAATAACATTGTAAAAAAGTTGAGCTGAAACACTAAACTTATAAAAGTAGTAGTTAAATAAAACATTGGAAAATGAAGCTCCGAGTATATAATCGCAATGGAATTTCCATTTAATTGGATTTTCGTTTCTACTTACATTTCGTTTGTACGCATAATACTTGTTTATCACCCATAACACTGAGGAAAATTTAAAATTTTATTTTTCAAATAACAGTTTCCTATTGGACGATAAATAGTTCAATACTTATGTCCATAGAGAAGTTATATGTATATACATTTTGTAGTATATCACCTATCACCATCATCGCACCATTCAACACAGCGCCATCAGATCACAATGGGCCCATAACCTCTCATGGCGTTTTTGATGAACACATAAAACACCTTTTATCAATTTTATATCTCGCCGGTCACATTACAAGATGACATCGACAACAAATGTCCCCATAACACTTTTGATATCTCTCTGTCGTTTCAGATGAGTTACTGTTCTTCTTGCCACGTTTTGTTCATCCACTGAACACTGGAAATGTCTTCCCCTTTTGAATGATGAGTTGGCATTACAGTCAGGTTTATTTGTTCGTATTGCCTTCCACAATATGATTGCGAGGTGCGATATTGTAAAATCTGTCTCCGCAGTTCCCTGCATCAATGGATCTTACACTGAACGTAATTTTAAATATATTGCATAAGAATAATCATATACAGTAATAGATTCATTGGTAACTATTGGAATTCGAAGCCGTGATCTCCAGAACCAAAACCCCGCGATCTCCTTTTAGACCAACTTACTTCCATGAGCTAGAGATTACGTATGGCAGATATGACATTTCCGGTGGGCATTAATTGCGCCAACTGACCTGAGTCAGGTAGTAGGATATTCCTGAATTGCAACAACTACTCCAGGGAGCCATCCGATACGTTCCTTAAACTAAGCCAATTGGCGGCCCTCTTTGCCTGTATAATTGAGTGGGTTAGGTTAGGTTAGGATGGGATAGGTTAGGATAGGATAGGATAGGATAGGTTATGTTATGTTAGATTAGGTTAGGTTAGGCTGACACATAAACAAGGGCATTCCTTCTATCGACAACTCATCCCTACCTGGCTTGAGCTTAGCGCAACTAAGGAACATTTTTTGTGACCCTTTAAGTGCTTGGCGCAATTAAGGAACTCTTTGGCGCAAATAATGCACCATCGACATAACAAATAGTAAACAATGTGCAATATCAAATCAACTCTTAGTGTCTTTTTTATATCTTTTATTATAAACAATTAGCAATACCAACAGGTTTTTTCAATATTTCGGTTGTGTTACTTTCTTTAACAATGGGAATCATGACTTGTATTAAACAGCAGCACACCGTGGAGGTAAGTCGGTCCACAACATCGGCGTGTTCCGAGGTAATTACTAACAAGCCACGACTGAACCGATGCCAAACAGATTGCTTTATCTGTCGCATCCAACCCAGACCACAACAACGCATGGGCATTCCTTCCAAATGAGACTAACGCATCGGGTTGTTAAACAGCGATAATAAACACGTCCGTTGCATTTAAAATTATTGATTTTGCAAGTAAAAGTCTCTAAGGAAGTGCAAGTTTTCACCGTATTGCTAGTAAACTTGTTATATAGTACTGTAAGGTAGTTTAAACTATAGGATACTTGGATCTATAAGACAAAATACCGATTTCTATTCCTAACTCTGCACCAGAATGCATGATAAGATGTATTGAGGATACTCATTCTTATACGTAAAAGTTCAATGGATTAACATTTTCAATGTGAACTTAAATAGTCTAAATACACGATTTCCCTGGTTCGGAATGTAAGGTATCTATTTAATTATGGTGTGTTATTTAAAACTCCTAACACAATTTACAAAAACTTATGTTACAACTATCGTTGAAAAAATATCATAAACGTTTTCATAACCTTTACCAGATAAACTATTACAACGAATACGAATTACACCTAAACGACACTGTAATCCTGTACAACTTGTTAAGTATCAATTACTATAACTATAAACCTTACCCATCATTACCAACACAACCATTTCAATCATGTAATGATGTTTGTAACCAGCGCTACGAATGTGTAATGATGCCCTGCAAGATGTGACAAATCATTAATGCCCGTTCTGAGTTTAGCAGGCCACGACTCAATAAAACCAGTCATCTATTGATGGGGATGTGCAAGCTGCAATTAGACCTTATCGTGACCGCGGCTCAATGGACGATGCTCTAGATGTCCATTGATGTGGCCAGGTGTTCTAGTTTATTAAAGGCCCGGCTGGCCAGGGTATGTCATTAGTTGGCCAGCTGGGCTTTTGACAATTAGAGATGTCTCGGTCAGTCGAGAAGGAATGTGGTCATTCAGATGCGCCATTCATTAATTATGAATGTCTTGCGAGCAACTAGAAATGAAATGGCCAATTTTACGCTTTACGAAAAATATGTTTAAACTTTGAATCAAAAATATTTTTATGTTTTGGAAATATGTGTGAATATTTTTATTTTTGAAATCAAAGGTATTTAGAGGTTTGTCAAGTGTTAACACTGCAATGGCTTATACACGATTTGCGAATGGCAATAATGGAGGTTACTCTGGGTAGAATATTTTAAGCCACCATTAGAAGTCGGGGTGGTACACAGAGTTGAAAAGGACTTGTTCAGAAGGTGTTGGAGTATAACGAGGAAAGATCGTTGAACATTTATGGAGATTTGTAGCAGAGGACAATTCCAATCAGGTTTATAATGAGGATAGAAGGAAAAATTAGGTAGTTGTATTCTTGCATTGCTCCTATCTTCTGGGACATCACAAGATTACATTACAAAAGACATTACAAAAGTTGATTTTGACCTCTTCTCTTAAAAGAAAATATCGTGATTCTTTTCTTATCCTTGTCTGAAGTTTGGTGCGTGAACCACATAGAATTGAAATGTCTCTTTCCGCACCTCATTACGTCCAACATTACACAAATAGAACTTCATATTAAATTTTTCTCCTAATGTTCCTGACCATGAGAATTCGCTAGTTTCAAAGATTGTTTAGAGCCAGCGTTGAATAATTAAATGAATAGTCAAAACGTAAATTGAGGTTTTGTAACTCAACTATTTCATTATAAATGTTGTTATAAATGTTGTTGTTATGTTGTTCATGTTTTTGTAATCATAATATACACAGGATTTGTAGAACTATTAGGTATGTCATTGTTGAAAGGTCCTTAAAAATGTTTTGTTGACTCAACTTTAACAAAGTTGAGTTTAAAAGTTTTTTTAGGTAATGAAAATCCTATTGCGACAACTATCCACACACAATAGCAATAACTAGATACAATAACTAAAATATAGGTTTGTTTCAAAGGATAAATAGTGTAAGTCGAGTCCAGCTCTGTTACTTATGGTACACCATGAGAACCAATGGAGCCATAACGAAACAATAGTAGTGAGTTATAAGGCACATATGGTAGACAATACTGTATAAGTAGGTCATAGCGCAATATGACCGATATAAACCGTCGTGCGATCTAATGAACCTATGACGTTGCAGTTCTAACCACCAACTTGCAGAGAAAACTACCATTAACCGGATGTTGTTGTATATGTTTTACGTTTTACTTAATGTTAACTAATAAATAATAATCGATTAGCAGTTATACTACAAGTACTTTTCAAGGTAAAGTTCTTACTTTGATTGTCAAGAATAAAAGTGACACGAACACTGAAAATAAAATATTTTTATTCAAAATGCTACTTGAATAAAAAAAAACATAAATATCTTTTCGTTTTTGTATTTACAGAACAGTTTTCGACAATCCATAAAACGATTGTAGACTCGTCGAAATGTAGATGTATTGACAGTTGTGTAAAAAAAATGATATTTTAAAAGCGACAGTAATAATACCATCATTGTTTCCAAACATATTTAATACAGTAAGGAGTACAAGTGTTTGGACTCAATATGTAAATCACATATACAACCTCTTGCAAAACATTTCGATCTATAATTTTTAATGTGATTTACTTATGTAGAGTCTTATGGTGCCAAAAATAACTGTATACATAAACTAAACTTCAAACATAAAATTTTAAAAAGTTGAAACCATATTGGCTACCATCGCAGAGCATCAATGAGTAAAAACAAATACGAGAATTTAATCGTTTAAATTTCTAAATAACTATACCAAGATACAAGTTTGCAAAGATTGTATATTTGTAATCAGTACATAATAACCAGTAAAGTGATATCTACGTAAAGCCTTATATAGTGTTAAAAATGCTAAATATGCTGCCAAGTGTGAAGGTTACTTAAAATATCGTCGATTCAAATATGATACTTTGCTATGTACAAGTTGATCCGACAAATCAACTGTTGATGTTTGCCCACAACCAATCATTGAGACAGAAGGTATATTGAAGTCAATGGTGGGGGGGAGGGGGTGATGTTGGCTGCGGATAAAGTTAAGAACAGAAGGAGATAAGGCACCGAGGAGCCGTTATAAGTAGCAATAAACCCGGGAACACCGGTTAGGACCATTGATCCGACCACTACTTTTATCACCTCTCACCTTTATTTTACTTTCTTGTTTCTTATCCAAATTGATAGGTTATTTCCACTCAAGTAGCAATGCGCCTTGTGTAAGCTCCTCTTCCAAGTAGTTGTGTTTATTTTTGGTTTTTGCATAAACATTGTTCTTTGTTTACACTTATGAAAAGCCTAGAACATAATTGTTTGTATTTACTATTGGTCTTTGTTTGAAATGTATTTTGGGTTGTGTTGGTTCAAGATGAACTTACAGTGGACAAAAATTAATTTTAACACTGCAATTATTAAAAGTTTATATTATAAATAGATAACCAGTGTTTTTCGACCCATTTTAAAGTTAACATACAGTTATCTAGTAGCTGACATAACCTAACAACGGTTACGATTATATTGTTGTGTCTTAAATTGTAACCTCTCTCAGAGTAATACTTTTAAAATAATTATATAAGTTGTACAACCTTTGTACGAATTTCATACTTCAAACATACTTCACTACCCTGCATCCGACAAGAATAATTTTTCGGACGAAAGTATCCAATACAAATTCGATACTTGCATACATGTTCTCAGGGAAAGCAATTACTCGAAATATGCCTTGATTTTGAAAAAAAAAATAGGTATGCACATTGCATACTCGGAATTGAATGGAATACATTTCAGTAATTGGCACCCCCTAAATCACTTAATAACACGCTGGTAAGTTGACATTGTCTTTGACTATTAATACAACAAGACATTCCATCCTCAATTTAAACCTGTAGCCAGTTTCTTCACTTCGTCGTAGTTGATGTGAGCTACAGACAGATTGTGCTGATCTAAATTACTGATTTCTGTAGAATACACAATTTTCAGTATGAAATAGTCGTAGTCGATGATAATATCAACGAGACCTCAGTGGCGAAAAAACGTACATTTATATTTTGGTTTAAACGGTTAGTTTATAAACTTTCACCTCAATTAAACTAATTAACCTTAATTGCATAAATGCATACTAATCGATTCAAGTTAAAGCTCCCTAGTGCAATTGAAACGCGTCTATACCACATTATACCGTCGATATCAACGAAAACGATAGCACACACATTTCTATCCACACATTAATATTTCCTACTACTTTCAGCAAACTCATATTATGAACGACGGTCTAATAGAGCCTATGACTCGCCCATTGTCCGGGCACAAGTGTGCGACGATGGACAATATCCGAGAATGGGCAGCAAAACGACCCTCTCTTAATGAACGCCATAACACAGCCGTTTTATCAATTTTATCCCCAGAGTTGCCATTACAAGATGGCCGCAAAGCCATAAAAATGTTGATAACTCGCCAACGGCGTGACACGCGGCCATCGTTCACATGTGTCACATATACCACGTGTACAACATGCTGTGTATGTGATGTGTGTCAGGTATAGTAGTACGTGGTGCGTCATAAGTTGTCTGCAACGAAATAGTTTGGGTGGGAATGAAACTGTGGTGGAAAGTACAATAGACATTAACTGTTTTGCATGGATTAATAGAAAACGGAATTCAGAATTACGAATAACACAAAATATAGGTTGGTTTTGGATTTTGGCATTCTTAAGATCGCTTGGTAAATTACATACAGGTTAACTCATGTTACATTATGTGAATAAGTAATGTATTTTATTGGTATCTAAAGGAAGCAAGTGCAACAAGAACTCACAAACGGATATATAATTCGATTTTAAAGTAGTATTTATTTAAACACCCCTACAAAGAAACTCGAAAGTTAAGTAATTTTCTGTACCAAGTAACAATTTAACATTGAACCGCCATATTTAGGCCTACTACCTATACTTTCTCGGGCGGTTTGATATGCTCCATGATTAGCTCGCTGTTATTAATAGAATATTTTGACAACATTAAATAGACTTCATCCTGTATATATTATTGACTACCAAACAACAGAACTGTCTTCAACCAAAGAAGCTGGTGGATATAACTGCAACTTAGGTTAAATTTAGTCAACCGGCAGTTTATATCAGTCATATATTATGACCTAATACAATATTGCCAGCCATATACTCCCAGCAGACGCACGGATTGTCATTGTAATGAATCATTACTACCCAGTCTGATTTACCCAGCCTGACTAGTAAAGCCAAGTAAGACATTACTATTACTACAACACATTATTGGTGAAGCAGCGAGTTGTATGGTTGTAGCTAGACGGTCGAACTGTTGTAATGAACCGCAAGGCTGATCAATAGTTACTAACTGCCGTTTACTACAACACATTATTCGTGAAGCAGCGAGTTGTATGGTTGTAGCTAGACGGTCGAACTGTTGTAATGAACCGCAAGGCTGATCAATAGTTACTAACTGCCGTTTACTACAACACATTATTCGTGAAGCAGCGAGTTGTATGGTTGTAGCTAGACGGTCGAACTGTTGTAATGAACCGCAAGGCTGATCAATAGTAGCTAACTGCCGTTTACTACAACACATTATTGGTGAAGCAGCGAGTTGTATGGTTGTAGCTAGACGGTCGAACTGTTGTAATGAACCGCAAGGCTGATCAATAGTTGCTAACTGCCGTTTACTACAACACATTATTGGTGAAGCAGCGAGTTGTATGGTTGTAGCTAGACGGTCGAACTGTTGTAATGAACCGCAAGGCTGATCAATAGTTGCTAACTGCCGTTTACTACAACACATTATTGGTGAAGCAGCGAGTTGTATGGTTGTAGCTAGACGGTCGAACTGTTGTAATGAACCGCAAGGCTGATCAATAGTTGCTAACTGCCGTTTACTACAACACATTATTGGTGAAGCAGCGAGTTGTATGGTTGTAGCTAGACGGTCGAACTGTTGTACAGAACCGCAAGGCAGATCAATAGTAGCTAACTGCCGTTTACTACAACACATTATTGGTGAAGCAGCGAGTTGTATGGTTGTAGCTAGACGGTCGAACTGTTGTAATGAACCGCAAAGCTGATCAATAGTAGCTAACTGCCGTTTACTACAACACATTAACTTATTGGTGAAGCAGCGAGTTGTATGGTTGTAGCTAGACGGTCGAACTGTTGTAATGAACCGCAAGGCTGATCAATAGTTGCTAACTGCCGTTTCCTCCGCTTTTATTGCGTCTTTCAACGACATCCAGTTGTTTACAAGTTTTACTGCCCTTTATCTTAGAGTTATGGGACACCAAGAGAGACCGGAGTGAAAATAAAATTCCCGTTTTGGTTCATGTTTGCAGGTGGTTGGGCGGTTTTTGTATATAGGGCCTACGGTATATAGATATTGTTCCTCCCTATAGCAGCTACTAAATTGTTGAATGTTTTACATCAACATCGTGTTTACAGTCTATTATACATATAATTATCCAGATTTTCTAACTCTTTCCTCTGGATAAATGTACAATCATATGTTTGTAAATTATCCTAGCTTTTTAACACTTAATAATTATGTATTAACTTAATACAGTACATAATTCCACTCACAGTAACAATATTGTTATTCTGTATAAATAAATTTGAAAACTGACAAATAGTCAGGAACGTGTTACAACGATTGCTCAGTTATTAGGCGAATTTTAAAGTAACTCTGAGATTTTCATACTAAAAATCATTAATTATAAGTGTAGAATGATTATTTCAACCTCTTTTATGAAAAACAATCAATAACAACCAAACTTAAAAAATATATTACAGCGTTAACTATGTCAGTATTTATTTATTATTATTATTATTTATTATTATTTATATTATTTATGTCAGTAGGCTGATAAATTTTTCTTCTTTTAAGATTCCCCTTAAGGAGTTGAATCGACACATGAACAAATATTGTTGGTGATATTTTGAAAAATACTGATAAAGATAGTCAACAAAAACCCCTAAAACAAGGGAATTGATTTTATACGAAGATCTCAACATGAACCAAGTTTGTGTCACATACAATTTGCTCCTTCTTTTAATAATTTCCTATTTCAATCACCAAACGTGTTTATTATTAAAATAAATATTCATAAAATTGAACAATTTTTGTTGAAGACACTTAGAATTATAACAAACGTTGAGCAAGAAATTAGGTTCGATTCGAGCAAAGATATTGTCAATAAGTATCGAATACATGTTTGGACCATAATTCGTAAAATCCATCACTTTTGAAATGAACTTCTCCAGCAGCCAGCAGACAGCAGCCAGCAGCCAGCAGACAGCAGAGAGTGTGGGATAGCCACTAGCCGGTGTAGATAGGCTGATAAGCTGCTGTCAGCCCCATTGACGTGACATTAGCATTGTATGTGTCAGCCCCGACATAAACACCACACTTTATGTCCTACTTCCTCCCGTAACTTATGTCCGATAGTTTCATTGGACAACTTATCTCGTCGCTCTCAACTGTTGTTTACGACGGCGATAAACTTGTAACACTTTTCCTAATGGTGGTAAACTATGCTAATAAACCCGGCACGGCCGTGTGGGCGGCGACTTGTGGCAACGGGGAGTTTTGGTGGATTTTACTTCGGCAGTAGTAGTTAATGCTGAAACTAGGTAATTTTATTAGTTCAAAATACTAGTAGTTACGTTTCAGTAATTGTGAAAGTTTACTAGATAGAATGGTTACCATAAGCAGCATTGTTAACAGTTGGTGACCATAAAGAAGTAAACAAATCAGATGGGAGAACAGGTACCTAGGTATAACTAGGATTTTGGGTATAAGATACAATATGAAATATAAAGTACAATTAATTACATGTTGAATTTATAGTCACATTTTCAACAAAATGAAGCATATTGAGATAAGTAAAATTGTAATTAAGTTTGTCGATTAAACAAATTGCAAATGCTTGAATAGTTTATGTGCTTTAATGCAATTGGTTACTTGCAAATCCTTCTTTAGTCGCTATTTATTTTACTACTAATTTATAATGACCGCAGCAATAATAATTATGCTTCACAGATTGTGTGTTTCTTTCTACTAAATGAAAATATTAAAAATTTTATTACGATCAAAATAGTAGAGTTAAACTTTAAAATGACCTTAAAAGCCAAAATAGTAAAATGACAGCGTTGTGCTAAGATTTAGTTTAATAACATTATAGATATTTTAAATACAACTGAGTGGAACATCACAAACTGTAAATTAAAACTTTACGAATAGTGAAGTGGTAAATATTTTCACCGCCTTTACTCCGAATATCGCAGGCAATAAACTAGCGACGCAGAGACGATAAAAACTCTCCGTGTAGCCATATTTTCCGGTCACCGAGCGGCGATAAATTCTCCGAAAAATATCGGATATTAACCGCGTAAAATTAAAAGCAATAAATACCTCTCGACCGGCTGTTTATTAGTTGGGAACTCGCCGCGGCTTTATTTACTATTCGCCAAAACAAATCAGATATAATGAGAAGGCCCCCTGGGAGGCTGATGTATGTACGGTGAGGTTGTGTGAGCACGCGAGCTGGGCACGTTTCGTGTCATGAAGCCCCGCTGTGCTGGCGACGGCGGACCGTAGTGGGTAGGTCTGCTCATATCGGGATGTTAACAATTGAGTGGGAGAAACTGCGATAAGGTTCACTTTTGCATCCAATTTACCATATTGTGCGGTCGCGGTCTCCCTACAATCTGGGACAATACTTTGTTGTCGGTGGGACGGCACTGGAGATAGAACCGTTATTTTGTATTTAGGGTACATACTGGTCTAGTGGTAGAACGTGGGGATTCGGCCTCCAAGGTTTTGGATTCTAATCTAGCAAATGGCGAATTGCCTTTAGCTATGGGGCAATATCTCGACAATCTCACCCAAGACTAAAGTAATGGTGATACTAAAACAACGTGGTTTCGGGCTCCTAGCGTCCAAGGACTTCAAAAAAATTATGTTTTGTAAGTAAAATATAAAAAAAACGGTTTCATTGTTTGCAAATATTTTAGATTGTAGTTTCAGTTGTTTTAAAGTGTGGATAACAATTAAATCGTTTGAAATAATTAAGTCGTACATGCATTTCTTTTATATTGATAACATACACACGAGTCTTACTTATGCTGGTTGTACAATTAATATTGGGCGTACTTGTGTTGGTTCGATACTAGTTAATACCAAGATGGACTATAGATGGATCCACTTTTACAGTATGGAGTAATAAGAACCAGATTCCTACTCAAATATCGTAATTCACCACTGTATATGTATCAACTGTACTGTTCATCTTCATAGCTTCAATTGGGACAGAGTCTACAGAGAACTGCGTTTTACAAGTCGCAAACGTTGCCACTAAACGCTGCCACTAGGCAAGGCAGCCCATCGTCACTTATGATTGATGCTGTTCTCTACAAGCCTCTCCTAATTCACAGCACATCCATCGGTTTCCCCTGATGTGTTGTCCAAACCCTCACTATCACTCAACAACCCCATCAAGTCATGTCCTAAGTTGACGTCTTGGTCGCCCCTCACTCAGCTTACAATTGACACATTGATTGATCGAGCTGCATTATTTCCCAAATCATTTTCTCATTATGGCGTTGGCGTGGTCCAGATGTGCAAACACCGTGTAGGATTTTGCATCTAGAGATCGTGAGGAAACGCTATGTCTTGTCGATTCTTGATTTGCTATGTATGATGATGTCGCATTCCGGTAAATAGGAGCTATTGAAGTGTATATTCATGCCTTTTATGCACCTTGAACATAGGTGATTGATCACCTTTGTATTGGAGGTATTACTTCACGAACTGGTATCGGTCTTAGTCACTAACAAGACTACAAGATCGCGCCACTCATCCTACACTCATCTCCATTTATACTTGGCTTAAAATACCTATTTTGCATGGTCGCCATTTCATTGAAAAGTATTTAAGTATTAAGACAACGTTTAAGTTAACAGTTCAATAATGATCAGATGCTTAAGTTGTCACTCTCTTAGGCACAAACCAAAGAAGTGTTTTGTGAATAGCCTGTTTAAGAATTTTATGACCACATCAGTTCCGGCAAATTTGTTCAAAATAATGTTGTTCTCTACTCTGGTGTAAATATGGCCTAAGAAATTGTGTAAGCGGTAGATATAATTAAACTAACTATACGGAATAAGTCGTTTTATTATTTCAGACTCCAAACTCTTTTAAATTACTCGATAGCCTGAATTTATTGAAGTCAAACTTTTTCCTTACGTTTTCACAACCATCCAATTATGTTTCTCGCGTAAAGGTTCATATTCTCACAAACAACAACCACGAACCAAGCTACAACACATACCCTCTCTCAACAAATATCCAACCAAATTTCTCCTTTTATCCTAAAATGAAATATCACCCCGACCAAATAGATTTACCAAAAACAAATTGACTGGGGAAATAAATCAGAGACGGTTGGAACAAATAGCGGTGACGTGCGGCGAGTGGATTAGAAGTGGAAGGTGGAAAGGTGGAAGGTGGAAGGTGGAAGGTGGAAGGTGCTTAGGGGATTGGCACGATCAGACCGAGTGTTGAGTGAAGATCGATGGAAGAGTGATACTGAGGATTAATGGGGCGAAGTGATCGATACAGTTAAGGCTGCACACCCCAGGGCCTGCCGTGTCTCCTCACTTCTCACCCATTTAAATAATTCAACACGATTCAATCCCTTTGTTATTTACCGGGTTGAGCTTTCAATTCGCCCTTTGCGTGATCGACTGAGGGGAGTCGGCTCTCTGTCGGGAATGTAAATTACCTGGGAGTTATTGGCGAATGTTAGATAATCTCAATGAAATTGAGTTATTTGAGTAAGTAAAAAAAAATAAGACAGGTTGTGAAAAAGTAAGTAACGTGATTGTACATTTTTTCGTATTCAGATTAATTTAGTTGAACCTCAAGATAAAGAAACGACGACCAGAAAGCTACTCAGACAAAACACACGTTCCAGAAGGTTATTTTCTTAGAAGAGATTATTAAAGTTTTACATTAAGAATCTGACTATTGGAGCAGTGTACAAATTTGTACCATAGTTGGGGCACAATAATGGTAATTAGTAAACGATGACACATACTCATACTTTGCTTTGTACAAAGTAATACGGGTATTGATGCAACTATGAATTAACGACGACTAAATATTTATTTATTTAATTTAATAATTTTGCATTACTACAGTGTATTGTTGAAGTTAATAAATCAGAAAGTAAACAACAAACAAACATAAACAAAGCTGTACCAAGTATGGAATGGGAGGCGTTGTGAGCGGGGAAGGCAGCAGACAGCTGGTCTGTGAATTAATACGCCTATCATATCTGCATCTCTCACATAAATCTCGTCTGACAGAGCCCAGTTTGGAAGTTAGCAGGAGATAACAGCGTCAGCGGACTGTAAATAACCAGCTATACCTCACACTCTGACTGGGAGGTATCAATATCAGTATCTGGTGACCAAGCTTGGCTCAGAGAACGAACAAACGATGCCTCACGCCCTGACTAGATGTATCAATATCAGTCTGGTGGCCGAGCTTGGCTCAGAAAACAAACAAACGCTGCCTCACACCCTGACTAGAGGCATCAATATCGTTATCTGGTGACCAAGCTTGGCTCAGAGAACGGACAAACGATGCCTCACGCCCTGACTGGGAGGTATCAATATCAGTATCTGGTGGCCGAGCTTGGCTCTGAGAACGAACAAACTATGCCCCACACCCTGACTGGGAGGTATCAATATCAGTATCTGGTGGCCGAGTTTGGCTCAGAGAACGGACAAACGATGCCTTACGCCCTGACTGGGAGGTATCAATATCGGCTGTACCGAAACTGCCACGACGTTTTATGATCATAATCCATACCGAAACTGCCACGCCAATTAGTGAGGATTATAAGGGTGTTTTTGAGAATGCTAGAAACACTGAAACTGCCACGGCGGATTCCTCAGGAAGGGGAGGTTGGTTTGGCAACGTGCAGGGAGAAACGGGAATGAGAATATCCCTCACTCATCACAGTGATGATTTTGAAACACAACACTTTACTTTGCTCATAACTTAGTTAAATGCTTTTCATGTCGCTACTTAAAAGAGGCCATACTAACTTTGTACTTATTTAAATGAAGTATCAATAGAAAAAGACATTTAACTACCGATGAAGTCAGAAATAATTAAATAATATGTTCTAAAGGATTAAGATTGCAATGGAATGTAAAATGTTTCTTACTAAATGTATTATATGAATGCTCTTAACCCGTTATAGTGAATTACTGGCGTTAAAGAACTCGATAAACACATATTTTATTATTAGATTTGGAAGTTTTCAGTTTATAAATATACCAAGGTGTAGGTAGGCATCGTCAAAATTGCACAAGAAGAAACACAATCTAATGCAAATAATAGAACAACAGGATACGTGTCCTGAAGTATAAATAAAACACAATTAATTGTGATAAATATGTTGATCATATTTGGCGAATTTATTGATTTCATCCTATACTATTAATATTTTGCAAAAAAAACACTTTTAACCTCGCCGTAGTAGTAAACCCTAGGTGTTTGTTAAATCTAATGTTATTTAAATGGGGAATAAATATGTCTTGTTTATGGACAATTTTAGTAAGAATCCAATAAAACAAATTGAAATTCACTTAGTGTGCAGGTTTGCTGCGGGCTGCGGTGGAGGTAATGTATTTTGAAATGAGCTGGGAATACCATGAAAACATGCTTTTCAGCAATGAGTTGGAAATACTGCGCGCACTGCGTTCCAATTGTCTTAGGAATTGGCGTCGAAGTATGAGATCCTTTGGGATGACTAGAATACACAGAATTAAGTTCGAGTCTGTCCAGATTTTGTTTAGTACGAAATACAAATAAAATACAAGACTAGGCCAAGAAATATACAGATACAATTATACTTGTATACATAAGGCGAATAATGTGCAGGTTTACATTAATAATACCAGATAAAAACTTCAAAATTGATAAGTATACATTTTAGATACGGTTGATAAAAAATAAATCCTAATTAGCCTAGGCTACTTGTAGTGATAATTCAGGGTCACCTAATTCTGCCAACCTAGAAACCGGGAATAGCACGTGAATTTTAAGTATCAGGAAAAAGTCCATGAGTTGTAATTGAATTTAGTAAGAAGCCGGGAAATAAAAATGGTCAAATATTTGCCGTAAAATCCACCCGAAAACACAGAGTTTACGCGTTTTGCGTAATCGAAAAACGCCATTGCGAGAAACTACTGTAGAAATGGCCACGAATATTGGCGCAATATCGATAAATCATCACACACTAAGCCGCAAGTGCAAGATGATCATTAATTTTTCGTCGATCGCGAAAAATAGTTACGGGTGTTAAAATAATCGCTGGAGATGAATGCGAATGTTGCCGCAATTGTGAAATCATCACCGGTCATCATCATTGCTGTCGTAGTTTACCATTACAGTTATTTCTGCGTTTGATCACTAGAAATTATCACGGATTTGGCCACGATCGTAACATACGATCACGGATGTTCGTTAAAGTTTCTTATGCCGATTCTTCATTTTTAGGCGTTTCCGTGATCGCAAGTAATAATCTCGGTCGTTTCTATGATCACAGAAAATTGTCACAGATGTAACGCCTGGTGGGAAATCAACACGAATTTGTTTCCCATTTTCTCATGTTTAATTAGAATGAAATGAGACTCGGTGTATGTTTTTGCATATTTATTTAGTAATATACCTCAATTATAAATTTGGTTTATTCACATATACAGGGCTGGGCAAAAGTATGGACATCACCAGTTAACTTTTTAATGGGTTACGCCAAGAAAACAAAACTCTAAACACGTCTCTATATCACGCAAGTGAACTTTTTGTTGTATTCAAATTTTGTTCTTAAACCAAAAATAGGTTATTTTGGTGGCTCCATCGAGTGACATCTCATATTAATAGGCCATTAGTCGAAGAAATATATATCGAAGAAAGAATATCGACAAAAGCTAGAGGACTCTATCTAAACTTAACCCACTACAGTGACTGAAGAATGGTACGCGTTAAAATCGTTTCAGTTACTGTTACTCGTTGTTATATATGTAAAGCATTTTGCTCGACATCCTCCCCGATTTTTTCTCTAGCAAAACCACTTATCAACACCACACTTTGTATAACAAAACGGTAGCCGTCTACTATAACAACGCCGCGCCCTTTCTCTTCGTTTCAAATATCTTACCCTCCATCGAAAGACTATCAACTAAGGCAACTAACACACTAACACCTTACTACTAACTCTCTGAAGGATGGCACAAAACTGTTGAGAAATACCGAATTTGAAAAATATTACATGAGTCAAGCTAATAGGAGGGCATTCCACTGAGATTCCACGTGAACGCCCCTCTGCAGACCATGGTTGGGTACAGTATTTGTAGTTCTGCAACCTAGCGTCTTGGGCGAATAAAACTATTTATGAATATTACAGTTTTACAGTATTATATTAGTATTTGATCACCTCTCGTGTAATTAAAAGCGTCGAACAGATCATATAAAATGCAGTGTTATAAAAGTGGTAAATGAAACATAAAACTTGTTTCTCAGTGGTAAATAATTGTTCATTAAAGCAAATATATTCTTAAGAGACGGAATAAATCTATATATTTAATACACAGTTGTAACACTGTTTTCTCAGTAATTACTGGACCGATCTACAAGATTTATGTCTCAAATTAAAGGAGATAGTGTGTAGATTTGCCGAACTTCCTTAGAATTTACGTTTTTTCTAAGGGCTACGACCTACAGCCCTTTAAAGGTCGAGTCAATACAATTCTTATCGAAGAATATAATACACAGTTTATCAATTATTTGTCAGCTGATTAATGTTTGTCAGACATTTGTTATTATTTTTATAACCTCACTTTCAGTATGCTATTAAACATGGAGTTTCTGTTCATAAACACACGATTTTGATCAAGTAAAGTGTATTTGTTAACTTATTTTTGAAACGTTTTAGTTTTCCTGCAAAGTGATCTGAAGGAAAGTGGTAATTGAGTATAAGTTTGAGTATGGAATGTGAAATAATACCCATAGTAGGGAACGGAAACTTATTGTTTTGATCAATATAATTTATTCTCTACGGCCACCAGAATAATCATTTGGAAATCCGCTTGCAAGTTGTACATATAATTGCTAATGAGTGGGAAACATAAAACATTTAATAGTAGGTGACGAATCTTACTCAAGATCAGTGTTAGACGTTCTGTGGTACCAAACTCTACCTTCTTGAGATTATGAGTACGCTGGGATACGTGGAACTACAATATATCAGTGAATTTTTTCAAGTACACAGGGAAGTTGCTTGAGAAACTGTGACTTACCATTCGGTTCTGGCGAAGAAGTATGTGACTTGATGTTTAATGGCAATGTTGACTCGGGTCATTATAGCGTTATACAATTTTATCATTAACCCCAGGGTGTGAAAAGTACAACAAGAAAGAGAAAAGGTAATCATTAACCGGGCGTAAAGAGACATACCGAACGAAAAAAAATTGTAGAGAACCATCGAACTAAAAAGGTAAAGAGCAGTGTTGATGTTAAATGTGCTCTGGAAGTCCCTAAAAAAAAAAAAAAAATGCCAACTATTTTGAATTGGGGTCGTTAGTTTGGAGTTGTCACTACTTCAAGTCTATGAATTTCGAGTCAGAGCAGACTAACTGGGACACAAAAATGTTTTAGTTTTCCTGCAAAGTGATCTGAAGGAAAGTGGTAATCGAGTTTAAGTTTGAGCATGGAATGTGAAATAATACCCATAGTAGGGGACGGAAACTTATTGTTTTGATCAATATAATTTATTCTCTATAGCCACCAGAACAATCATAGGGAAATCCGCTTGCAAGTTGTACAGATAATTGCTAATGATTGGTACCGGTAAACATACAAACATTTTATCGTAAGTGATTAATCTTACTCAAGATCAGTGTTCGACGTCCAAATTTTACCTTCTCGAGATGGCGAGTACTCTGGGATATTTGGAACTACAATTTATCAGTGAACTATACCCTAACTATATTTTTTCGAGTAGGCCTACACAGGGAAGTTGCTTGAGAAACTGTGACTTACGATTTCGGTTCTGGCGAAGAAGTATCTGACCTTATGTTTAATGGCAATGTTGACTCGGGTCATTATAGCGTTATACAACTTTATCATTAACCCCAGGATGTGAAAAGTACAAAAAGAAAAAGAAAAGGTAATCACTAACCGGGCGTAAAGAGACATACAGAACGAAAAAAACATGTAGAGAACCATCAAACTAAAAAGGTAAAGAGCAGTGTTGGTGTTAAATGTGCTCTGGAAGTCCCTTCAAAAAAATACCAATTTCTTTGAATTGGGGTCGTTAGATTGGATTTGTCAGCACTGCAAATCTATGAATTTTGAGTCAGAACAGACTAACTGGGACACAAATATTTTTTTCTTATGTTGTCACAAGGGGAAGGTAAAATGAACTCCTTATCAACATTTTGGGTTTATGGAAAATCTTATCAACAGCGACTATAAAAAAAGTATTAAGGGTCAAAAGAGACAAAAAACTATTTGAGTAAAATAAAATACAAATCTGCATTTGAAATGGCCAGTTCTAAGTCTCACTTGAATCAACATCTTTCTGGTAGTGGTAGTCTACATAGTTTTAAAATCCACGACTCCTTTTCCATCAAATTGGACCGTTAATACCCTCTAACATTGAACAAAGTATGCCCAACTTTATATATACGACGTAAACACAGCTTTTACTCTCAGTATGGGTCAAAGATTCGTGAAATGCGACCAACTGCTGATGCGTGATTTACATGTAGGCTAAGTGACTATCTTTATTCCATACAAAACATGTAATGAAAAAACGACGAATATAGGAATATACTTGAGCAAATTATCTAAATAGCATAAATAGCTGCTTATTAGGTTATCAGCATTGCCCAGTTCGTATACCGGTACTATTAATTTTTCAAATGAAACTCGAATTAATATAAAACATTCATTTGGTTAAAATAATACATCGGTTTGATTAACATAAAATAGTTTATACAGGCAAACTATCAGTTCTATTTCATGTAAAAAATTAAACAACCCCTCAATAAAATACAAAGATAAACAGTATTTGTTAATTATTATTTCTTTTATTGCTGACAATATTCCCGTGGCGGAGCACGGGCGGTTAACTAGTACTTATAAAGTAAATACTCTAACAGTCGCAACACTAAAAACTTAAATTAACATAAAATAACTCCTAAAATATAAATACGAAAGTGTAAATCAATCACTTATTTTTCCAATCAAAGTATTATTGTGAAAGAAAAGGTTAAGACAGAAATGGGAATTTTGAGTCTCCCGTTTCTCCCCATCTATCTGGGGAATCCGCCGTGGCAGTTTCAGTGTTTCTAGCCCTCTCAAAAACACCCTTATAATCCTCACTAATTGCCGTGGTAGTTTCAGTATGGAGCATGATCGTAAAACGTCGTGGCAGTTTCGGTGTCCCCTCAATATCAGTATCTGGTGGCCAAGCTTGGCTCTGAGAACGAACAAACGCTGCCTCACACCCTAGCTAGAGGTATTAATAGCAGTCTGGTGGCCGAGCTTGGCTCAGAGAAATAAAATACCTCATAAATGAGTGTGGAAGCATTTATAAAATTCTAATATTTTAAACAAATTGTAGTGTATAGATGTTTGAACACATGAATCCGTATACTGTGAAATCATATTTTAATACAAATAAAAATGTTTACTGTCGAAGTACAGACTAGGTCTTTAGGTACCTACCTATGAGATGGAAAATCCCTCACTTACCTATTTTATCCATTGGATTCAAGCAGGTTGTTTCCACGCCATTTGGATGTCTGCATTCAGTTGTTATCGAAGATGCTTTTATGATTATGGTATCATAAATGTCTTCAGTGGTCTTTTTTGTCCAAAAACAATTTATGTCCAACACTTGTCTTTTGTTTGAAGTGAAATTATTAACGACTATTCAACTAACCGTTGTCAAAGCTAGTTTGCGGTTAGTGGTCAATACAAGCACATGCAGTTTGCTAATGATGTCCTGCGGGGCTCCAGTGTATACAGGGTGTACTAATCACCCGGGCCCTTGTGATCTATGTACCCCAGTGTAAGACACCCCAGGGAGATATGACTCAACACGCCCCTGGCGGCGGCTTCGTGCTCAGCTGTTCTGTTTGCGGATACGTTCCGCCCCTGGCCATAATTCAATATCAATAAAGTGATGCGTGCTTTAGACTGTGCCCTGCGGGAAACGAGGGTAACACACCGCCGCAAACAAAAACACTTCCGCGGTGAGATTGTTTTCGCCGCTGTCAGTAGTTGTGATGTACCCTGGAAATGTTTGGGTAACATTAGGGGTCGGGCAATGGAGTGGTGAGGTCTAGTTAGTGGGGAGGTTATTGGGTTAGTTAGCGGTATACAAGCAGTGGTAGGTTCACTAAACAGGGCTGCAGTTCACTGAAATAACTACAGGGTGAGTTTCTACTAAGTGCGTTAATTTTTACCAGTTATTCTACTCACTAAAAGGAACAAAAAATGACAAACAAAAATTTTCCATCCCCACTCGTTATGCTGTAATGGCCGATTATGTGAATTTTTAAAATTACCTGTAGTAGCTTCACTAAAAAGAGCATAGAAATTAAGCCAATACACGTACAGAATAATAATTTATACCAATACAAAAAGCGTTAAATTTCCTACAAAACCATTGCAACACCTTTAACATACAACCATATTTTCACCGTTGTATGTCTCACATAACATAAAAAAAGAAGTTTCAAAATTAATTCTTTACAACTTCACAGTGGTTTTACAACTATACATACTAATGTGATGTTTTGTCAAATTACTTAAAAAACTTTCCCATTTCATGCCCTTTAAAATGATGTAACCCATAAGGTTATTGCTGTATTAAAAGTTCGAAAAATTAGATCAAAACCGCGTCAAGGTCAGAGTTTTCGGAATCAAAACATTGAACCAAATGTAATACATTATCTGTTAATTTCTTTGCTATCTTATAATCAGCTGACATCTGATCAGCTGGGTGTTAAACTTTGTTTACAAAACCAGCTTATTTCAATTGTTGGCTTGTAAACATTCAAATTATTAACTATTTCATGAACATACTTGGAAAAGATTATAATTGTTTAGTGCTATGTCGGTGTTCACCAATAAAGTGTCTTGATATGATTTTATTTTCCGGGTTCTGTTCTCAAATGCAGCTGTAATCTGACGTGAATACAGTCGTCAGTTTCCTAATAGGTGACTTTCAAATGAACGAATATTCATCAGTGTCCATACGAGTTTCCGTGGGCACTAAACATCATTCTGTTGGGAACGTGATACAAGATGTGTATTGTGTATGTGTTTAAGAAGCTGTGTCAGATGTGTTAGGGTGGTTTGAGGACGATCCACGGACAAGAACAATGACAGTTTCTCGTGACTTAGGTATTTCTCAGCTATTGAGAAAGGAAAAATTGCATCCGCTACCATTTTACACGAGTACAGATTATTGAACCAAGAGATTGTCTACAGAGACTTCAGTTATGTCGCTCTGTTAGTTGTCACGGGGACACCGAAACTGCCACGACGTTTTACGACCATGCTCCATACTGAAACTGCCACGGCAATTAGTGAGGATTATAAGGGTGTTTTTGAGAGGGCTAGAAACACTGAAACTGCCACGGCGGATTCCTCAGGTAGACGGGGAGAAACGGGAGACTTAAAATTCCCATTTCTGTCTTAACCTTTTAATTTCTTTCACAATAATACGTTGATTGGAAAAATAAGTGATTGATTTGCCCTTTCGTATTTATATTTTAGGATTTATTTTTATGTTAATATAAGTTTTTAGTGTTGCGACTGTTAGAGTATTTACTTTTATAAGTATTTATTCCGTCTCTTGAGAATATATTTACTTTATAATTATTCTGAAATATAATTATTCTGAATAATTATTTACCACTAAGGAACAAGTTTCATGTTCATTTACCACTTATATAACACTGCATTTTATATTATCTGTTCGACGCTTTTAATTACACTAGAGGTGATCAAATACTAATATAATACTGTAAAACTGTAATATTCAAAAATAGTTTTATTCGCCCAAGACGCTAGGTTGCAGAACTACAAATACTGTACCAACCTCCATGGTCTGCAGAGCGGCGTTCTCGTGGAATCTCAGTGGAATGCCCTCCTATTAGCTTGACTCATGTAATATTTTTCAAATTTGGTATTTCTCAACAGTTTTGTGCCATCCTTCAGAGAGTTAGTAGTAAGGGTGTTGGTGTGTTAGTTATACTTAGTTGATAGTCTTTCGATGGAGGATAAGATATTTGAAACGAAGAGAAAGGGTGCGGCGTTGTTAGTAGACGGCTACAGTTTTGTTATACAAAGTGTGGTGTTAGTAAGTGGGTTTGCTAGAGAAAAAAATCGGGGAGGATCTCGCGCAAAATGCTTCACAGATTATATATAACAACGAGTAACAGTAACTGAAACGATTTTAACGCTTACCATTCTTCAGTCACTGTAGTGGGTTGAGTTTAGATAGGGACCTCTAGCTTTTGTCGATATTCTTTCTTCGATATATATTTCTTCGACTAATGGCCTATTAATATGAGGTGTCACTCGATGTGGCCACCAAAATAACCCATTTTGGGTTTAAGAACAAAATTTGAATACAACAAAAAGTTCACTTGCGTGAGATAGAGACGTGTACAGAGTTTTGTTTTCTTGACGTAACCCATTAAAAGGTTAACTGGTGATGTCCATACTTTTGCCCAGCCCTGTAAATGTGAATAAACAAAATTTATAATTGAGGTATATTACTAAATAAATATGCAAAAACACACACCGAGTCTCATTTCATTCTGATTAAACATGAGAAAATGGGAAGCAAATTCGTGTTGATTTCCTACCGGGCGTAACATCCGTGAAAATTTTCTGTGATCATAGAAACGACCGAGATTATTACTTGCGATCACGGAAACGCCTAAAAATGGAGAATCGTCGTAAGAAACTTTAACAAACATCCGTGATCGTATGTTACGATCGTGGCCAAATCCGTGATAATTTCTAGCGATTCACCGCAGAAATAACTGTGATGGTAAACTACGACAGCAATGATGATGACCGGTGATGATTTCACAATTGCGGCAACATTAGCATTCATCTCCAGCGATTATTTTAACACCCGTAACCATTTTTCGCGATCGACGAAAAATTAATGATCATCTTGCCCTTGCGGCTTAGTGTGTGATGATTTATCGATATTGCGGCAATGTCCGTGGTCATTTCTACAGTAGTTTCTCGCAATGGCGTTTTTCGATTGCGCAATACGTGTAAACTCTGGGTTTTCGGGTGGATTTTACGGCAAATATTTTACCATTTTTATTTCTCGATTTCTTACTAAATTCAATTACAACTCATGGACTTTTTCCTGATAGTTAAAATTCACGCGCTATACCCGGTTTCTAGGTTGGCAGAATTAAGTGACCCTGAATTATCACTACAAGTAGCCTAGGCTAATTAAGATTTATTTTTTACCAACCGTATCTAAAATGTATACTTATCAATTATGAAGTTTTTATCTGGTATTATTAATGTAAACCTGCACATTATTCGAACTTAATTGACTAGACCATACCTTACTACTAACTCTCTGAAGGATGGCACAAAACTGTTGAGAAATACCGAATTTGAAAAATATTACATCAAGCTAATAGGAGGGCATTCCACTGAGATTCCACGAGAACGCCCCTCTGGAGACCATGGAGGTTGGTACAGTATAAACTTAATAAACTGGAAAGACTCGAACTTAATTCTGTGTATTCTAGTCATCACAAAGGATCTTATACTTCGACGCCAATTCCTAAGACAATTGGAACGCAGTGCGCGCAGTATTTCCAACTCATTGCTGAAAAACATGTTTTCATAGTATTCCCAGCTCATTTCTAAATACATTACCTCCACCGCAGCCCAAAAAATCAAAATATTAATAGTATAGGATGAAATCAATAAAATCGCCAAATATGATCAATATATACACAATTGTGTTTTATTTATACTTCAGGACACGTATCCTGTTGTGCTATTATTTGCATTAGATTATGTTTCTTCTTGTGCAATTTTGACGATGCCTACCTATACCTTGGTATATTTATAAACTGAAAACTTCAAATCTAATGATAAAATATGTGTTTATCGATTTCTTTAATACCAGCAATTCACTATAACGGGTTAAGAGCATTCATATAATACATTTAGTAAGAAACATTTTACATTCCATTGCAATCTTAATCCATTAGAACATATTATTTAATTATTTCTGACTTCATCGGTAGTTAAATGACTTTTTCTATTGATACTTGATTTAAATAACTGCAAAGTTAGTATGGCCTCTTTTAAGTAGTGGCATGAAAAGCATTTAACTAAGTTATGAGCTAAGTAAAGCGTTGTGTTTCAAAATCGTCACTGTGATGAGTGAGGGATATTCTCATTCCCGTTTCTCCCTGCACGTTGCCAAACCAACCTCCCCTTCCTGAGGAATCCGCCGTGGCAGTTTCAGTGTTTCTAGCATTCTCAAAAACACCCTTATAATCCTCACTAATTGGCGTGGCAGTTTCGGTATGGATTATGATCATAAAACGTCGTGGCAGTTTCGGTACAGCCACTTGATCATCGTGACTTCCTCAAGTCGATTTTGTGGACAGACGAATCCAAGTTTACTCGGGATTGTATTTACAACATCCATAATGGACATCACTATGCTACAGAAAACCCACATGTGATGCACCAGTGTCGAAACCAAACAAGATTTAAGTTGAATAGATTACTCTAAAACCAGTTAGTTGGCCCTCTCATTGATCTTCCATATTCATTAAACTGCTGTCAGTATCTCAACGTCCTTACTGATACTCTACCAAGGCTCATTGAAGACGTCCCGTTGGATGTACGTAAGCGAATAGCTTAGCAAGCATATGGTGCACCTCCCCACTTCAATAATGGGGTGCGATTTACATTGGAAATACTTTCCTAATGTGGATTGGAAGAGGCGGATCAATTGCTTGGCCACCACAGTCACCAGACTCCAATGGACTACTACGCTTGAGGTTACCTCAAACAGGAATATTACCGAACACTAGTTCAAACAGCGGATGAGCTAAGAAATTCGGACTTAAGCTTCCAACCTTCTTCAAGAGGAGCTAAAATTAAAGGCAACAGTGAGAAACTTTCGGAAAAGACCATATTTATGACCACATGTATTAGAGCAAAAATGGTGGACATTTTGAAAACTTACTTTGATTAAAAATCTAGAAACCAGACTTTACAGGATTCATTTTGTTTATTTGTACAAATGTATAAACCTAGATTTTTATCAAATTTATTTTGAATTTTTGTCACAGAATTCTAAAAAAATGAAATAGTTAATTATTAATATTAATAATGTTTATGTTAATAATTATTAATAATGTTAATAAATTAATAATGTTTACAAGCCAACAATTGCAATCAGCTGGTTTTGTAAACAAAGTTTAACACCCAGCTGATCAGATGTCAGCTGGTTATAAGATAGCAAAGAAATTAACAGATACTGTATTACATTTGGTTCAATGTTTTGATTTCGAAAACTCTGACCTTGACGCGGTTTTGACCTAATGTTTCGAACTTTTAATTCAGCAATAACCTTATGGGTTACATCATTTTAAAGGGCATGAAATGGGAAAGTTTTTTAAGTAATTTGACAAAACATCACATTAGTATGTATAGTTGTAAAACCACTGTGAAGTTGTAAAGAATTAATTTTGAAACTTCTTTTTTTATGTTATGTGAGACATACAACGGTGAAAATATGGTTGTATGTTAAAGGTGTTGCAATGGTTTTGTAGGAAATTTAACGCTCTTTGTATTGGTATAAATTATTATTCTGTACGTGTATTGGCTTAATTTCTATGCTCGTTTTAGTGAAGCTACTACAGGTAATTTTAAAAATTCACATAATCGGCCATTACAGCATAATGGGTGGGGATAGAAAATTTTTGTTTGTCATTTTTTGTTTCTTTTAGTGAGTAGAATAACTGGTAAAAATTAACGCACTTAGTAGAAACTCACCCTGTATAAGAAGCACACATACACTATGTGTTGGCTGTAAAGAATTTTAAGTTGATGGACATCCAATCCCAGCACAGACAACCGATTAGTCCTGGGACTGGTAGTCGAATTTACTTGACCAAACTCTACCGTTGATATTTAAATTGTAAATATACCTGGATTTGAAATCAGAAAACTTTAAAGAATGTCCTTTACATTATGCATGGTTTGGGGTTCACATGTAACCTAAACGAGTTATAAAACATCCAAAATACTGAAATGTGCTATTTACTTAACTAGGTTATCACCCTTTGACAACCAGGCCCAGCCCGTCCACGGAATTTACTATCCGGCAAATGAGGTAATCAAATGTAATTAAGTAATCATGCCAGTAATTAGAAGTTTTTTGTTTTGTTTCTTAATATTTATAAAACTTTCTTATTCTTTCGTATTACAGTATAAAATTACTCACTCCCACGCACGGGTTCTCCCATGTGGGATTAATTTCGTATATTTTATGTTGTTCAGTTAAATTTATATTGTAATATGATATTTTGTAAAAACTGTAAAAATGATTATTTTATACGAAATAAAGAAATTTTGACTTGATTTGATTTGAAATTTCAAGTCTATTTTAACCATGGATTCTCAAATTACTCTTATTACTAATTCTGGCTACTGGTTATAACAATATTAGTAAATTCTAAATCCACAAAGTTTCCATAGTTTTCTAGGTAAATAAATGTAGATTAATATGTCAAAGAATTTATGTTTAATGTTAAATAAGACAAAGTAAACTTATCATCTCCCAGAAAACTTGTCTGTTATTTTCATGTCTCGTGGGCGGGCCTGTAGCTTATATACCGCCTTGGAGAGGAAGATTGATGTTATCGTGTTACCGACCCATTCATCTATCGACTGTATATATCGATATATCGCATCGCACAAGCTCATTCATCATGTCACGGTGGGGCTGCTTCTACTTCGATAATCATTTGTCATCGCACTGATTCGGTTTATAACGAGTCTGGCAGTTGTGATTTGGAAGTGAATGGATTGTTTTAAGTTGAGACTGGAGATTGATTAATATAGTTTGGTTTACACAGAGTACAGTAGAGAAGAAGAACTTAAGTGTTCCGACAGGCAATACATCATTCAATACTATTGTGGGTTATGTTTTAGGGGTACTGTCAGTAAAAATAATGCATATAAACCATAGTACCCGTTAAAAATATTTTAATTGGCTGATGAATTTAAACTTTTAGGTCATCGTTACAGTCTGAATATGTTAGAAATGAGAAAGAGATGGACTGTCCCATCGATGTTATTGGCGAAGGATGTGTTCGTAGTTGATTTTGAGTTGAGTTGAATAGAATTGAGGCAAGTGAAGAAAGACAACTCAACCATGTTTGAAATATTCAAATTACTAAAAATATTCAGACCTTGGCCATTACCTAAGCGTTAAAACGTTAGTAACTAAAACTATTATAACTGAACTATCGCTTCTCAATACTTTAATATTGAAAGTACATTTTTATTATGTGAGAGCAATGTGTACTGTACACAATGTAATAACATAATACTTTTAAATATGTAGATCATGAGGCTATGCATGGTTGTAAAAAGATAGTTTATTGTTGCAAGTAAAATTGTATTCAAAAGAGTTTTCTTACATCCAAAAGTTTGAGCTAAGCTTATATTATGCAATATTTGTTGAAATGTTAAGAGTAAAGAATAATAGAACACAATTTATAAAACAGTACTTTATGCGTTATCAGAATTTAATTGCATGTATTGCACGTTTGCATATAATAGATTTTGTTTTGATAGATATAGATAATGCTAAATAATTTATATAGTGCCTCTGTATAATAAAATACAGTATAATGCTCACGCATCTTCATATTACAAATGCTAGTCAATAACCAATTATATGAGACGCTCACTCATTTGTACTCTTGAAGGGTATTAATGACGCCCAATAAATACAACTAGTGTCTTCCATCTAGACTCAACAGCCACAGATGCTTGCCTTGTTATTGATTTCACATCAGTTCATTAATCAGCGTTGGTATTGTTTTAACCAAATTATCATCGATTTAGCTTCCATTGTTAGAATCCTTATGAAAGATTGCTTTAAAGTTACTCGTGCATAAATGAAAAAAATATGTCAACTTCCCATAAAAAAGTCAAAGTATTTGGTATCTTATCGATTCTCTGGAGAACTAACAGGGATGTACGTAATGTATTATTAAAATTATTGAAAATACTGTTAGATTATCAGCACAGATGCGTGTATTAGAAAAGTTACAAAACAGCTTCCTTTTAAGTTGCAATTATACGCATCTATGTTAATATTCCAGAGTACTTTTTTTTTGGAAGACAACATAATTTTTGTTCATTTGCATTTAACTGTCATCGGGCCAGTTGGATCCAATTTTAAAATATTAAAAGGTGTTCAGATTCCATTTGAGCATAATCTAATAACGACAAAAACAGCACAAATGGCCATTTTCATATATTTTTCCCCTTAAAGGGGTATTTTAGTAAAAACGTATGGTAAAAGGGACTTATGGGAGAGTCGTATCAGCGATGTCGAGGAGTCGAATCCAGAAGCCAGCAAGTTAATTAAATCAGAACAGTATTGTACTGTGCGTTCAAACCACTTACTTTGTTGAAAACGTTCCATGCAAAAGCCGGAGGCCTATGTAGACGGGCAAATTCAAATGTTAAGGAGAGCATGAAATTGTCTTAACAAATATGTATAAAATATTAATATATAATTTCTTTCTTGCCAGTGTAATGCCGAAGCAGCGGTGTGTGGTGTGTGGAAGAGTTTGGTAGAAGGGTAGTTTAGTTGTTATGGCGGGTGTACAGACAATTCGTCAAACTGTTCACGCGATCGCTTTATTTTCTTTAACAGTTTCCTTTACACAGCCAATGACGGGGTGGTATAGAACCAATCAGTTAATTTTGGAATACGGATGTATGTTTGATGAGTCTTACTTTTCATGTTTGTATGAGGATTGAGATATTTAATTAATGCATTACTTCGTACAAGAAGGATTAAACAGTGGGGGAGAGTGAATACAGCTGAGAAATGGCACCCAGAAAAATGGTTGTATAACTAGATTATGGACAATATGTAGCCAGCTGGTTTTAGGACATTATTTAGAAACATTTTAAAAAGGGTGAAGATCAGAAGATCAAAATGTCTTAAACTAGTTTGTAGTTGAAGCCTATTGAAGAACAACGTATATAATTTTGATGTTCCTAATTGATAATTATACAAATTGTTATAATGCCGTTTGGACAAAAAAATCTACTTACATAACAAAACTCTGTACTAACTAATATACATTTTATAAGATATCCAGCCATTTGCAGTCTTGTTGACCTTATCAATCTAAAAGTAAGATATACTATTTGTGGAAAGTCAGCTAAGACGAAGTGAAGGTGGAAACAGCTGGGCTGAGGCGAGCTACCCTCCAGCTGATTGATGACGTCATAGATCAACCGTCGACACCGTGGGTTGGGGGTGGAGGGAGTAACCTCCCCTTCACTGTCGGGTAATCACTTGCCATGTTACCTGTTAGAGGGTAGACAACTTGATGCATTGTTTCTACCCCCCCACCCTTCACTCTAACACGAACATAAACTAACCGAGTTGACAAGTTATTTAAAAGAAACGTCGACGGGTGTTTATATCATTGTGGCGAGACCGTCTTGTACTTTCTGTGTTAGTTCTCTTTAACATTTGTCTGTTTACTATACTTGTTTAGCAGTTTAGAACTATTCATTGTCTTGATATAGTAGTCACGTTAATTTAATTATATGTAATAAGATTATTTAGTTAAATTATTTATACAGGGTTTTAATTGAGTAGGCAATTTAAAACCTTAAGCGGTTGCAGTGATTTATTTAGTTAAAATACTTCAGTGCGCTTATTATAAGGTTTATGGCCTTAGAGTGATTTTTTTTTTAAATTTGATCGATCATATTACTAAAGAACTGAGGATAAACCTGTTTACTTGCGTTTAACTTTTCAATCTTTGACAAAATAAAACACGGGACAAGTTAAGTTTAAAATAAATATTAAATGAAGCAATAGTTTTGCCTCATACACATTTTAACTATAGTAAATAATTTAAGACATATATATATATATATATACTGTATTGTAAACGGAGTTGTTTACGGGCGCGGCGCGGCGAGGCACTGCGCGGCTACATGCAGTGCGTGACTGCCTGCCATCCGTCTACAGCTGACTCCACAACTTGTACATTAATCAGCTGATTCACCACCATCATTCCCTTCCTCTCATACAACGCCTCTATCCACTATCTGCTTTCTCCTCCAACACGATTAAGCATTCGTCTTTTCAAATGATAATTCCAAAGCCACTTCAGTAAAAAGATTTCTAGAGCCGTCTTTGTACTTAATTCTGAAAGATTAGAAAATCAAATCGAACTTTATATCTTGAAATTTTAATATAATTTTTATCAACTTGGATTAAAATGTCCATTTTAATCCACATTAAATGTGCATTTTTGTTGAAGACTTTTATATACACACAAATCTTATTATATTACTAAAAGTAACACGTCCCAGAATTAAGTACAAAGACGGCTCTAGAAATCTTCAGTAAATACTGAGTTACTAGCTCTTGTGGAAACAGAGCCAAAGCTACAATATCTCCTTAGTTTTGTACTTACAATACTAATGTTGATACTATAAGCTACGTTACAATCATATAATGCTTTCCTACCTACATAATTCACTCGACAAAACATCATTTGAATATTGACTGCAATACTTGATGGCGTTTCTTTCAAAATTTCCACCACCCCATAGCGGTAAATATCCCACTTCTCCCTGCACCTGCTGCTCGAATATCCCGTTTTCGGGACCCCCCATCACCCCCAACACTTGACTGGCTCAGCACGATTCCTCAGCTCGGGTGGTCTACGTCAACACTCGCCATCGCTCACTCCGCAGGCGCCTAATAAAAGCCTCCTTACTTCATTTTTCATTCATGTCGACCTCAACGTAAATATACCTCCCTCTGCGATCTGTTCCATTAGGCCGTCCGTAAACCCGTAACTTCCGTCCCACCACGCTTGACCGGACCCCCAGTATATCCTGAACCCCCCCCCTGGATGGATATCCAGACTTGCAGATAACACGAGGGCCATATCACTGCGTCACTGTCGATGCTTCCCTTCGGTTTTTACTGTAATATTTTTCACTCGTCGGAAGGAAAGAGATAACAGTATTTTTATGCGGGTGAATGTTCAATCTTGATTCATTGCGGAAGTACTTTTTTCTGGTTGATAAGGTAGATTTGGAATGTATGAACACTGTGATCGCGTTCTCTCATGAGTTATATCTTATTGGTCCACCAAGAGATAACATTTCCAAACTAAATTTCCAGTAGAGCTAATAGTTAATGCATATAGTTTTTACAGTGTTGCTAAAAGTTATTAGCTAATGAAATATTCAAGGTGAAATATAAGCTAAAAACAATCAACTCAGTAATCTAATCAGAGACAGTACTAAAGTCAAAACATACTAAAGTACTGAAGAGTAATTATTGACTAAATTATTCAAATATTAGTACAATATTTCAAATAATAGTACTCTAACATAATGTATACTTCAGATTTGTGTATATACATGACATCCGTACATATACGGTCTACAGGATTTTCATATTGAAACAACCACAATTATAGTAATAATTAATTACATCAATATATGAGAAATATTAAAATTGTCGTCTGGGTAGCTGAGTGGTATATTGCTTGTTATCAGATCTGAAGTTCGGTCTTGCAGCCATTTATGTCGTGTAAACTAGGCTATATTAATGATTTTATCTAACAAAAACATTAGCATTAAATAATAACAAGTACATAGTTTGTTCCATTTTCATAAAAAAGTGTTAATAGTCTAGATACTCATGAATAAAAATATAGAAAATTGAATAATAATAAATAATAAAAATGCCTTTATTGATCAAACGTTTCTCTGCACAACTGCTTTTCAGAACAAATTTCGTCATATAATAAGTAACAATAACTAACCTAACAAACAAATAAAAGAAACGATAACAAAACAGAAACAAGAAAATCTAAATAACAATTAATCATAAGAATACAATTCATTGATTTTGGCTCTAAAAGTAATATTTTTTGAGGCCAGAAGGGAGGTTGTTGTACAACTTTGGGCCGAAGTATGAGAAGCTTCTCCTTCAAAACTCACTCTTGGAAAGTGTTATACATATTGTTGAATGTGTTATACACAACTAAAGTAAGGTATTAGAATAGCTTAGTCAATTCATAAACTAATGTGGATTCACATCTTAGCTAAACGTTGCATCTATATCCGTAAGGGGTTTCCCTGTTACATCCCTTTTCCAGCCGCCCTACTTAACCGATCTTTACGATTGAGGTGTCATTTCCAAGCTTATGATCTAGCTCACATACGAATAATAATTGAAATGGTAATTTCCTATCGGCTCCTATTTTTTAATAAATTTCTAGAGTCTATTTTCAAAGGTTAAATTGACCAACTTTCTTTATAACGGTTTAAATATAAATTGTAATTCAACGACTTCAGGTGAATCATAACTACAGTCAGATTGTAAACAACAGACTAAACAGTTTAGGGAAATGTATTTTAAATAGGCTACTGTTTTGACATCTATGACTTGATTGAGTTAGGAAAATTGCTCTTTATAGTGTATATCTAAAATCAACTTTCATTGTAAATTAGTAGTTCTATTCACGTAATAACTGTTCAAACATAGTCTTAAAAGCTAAATGGAAACAACTTTTGGACCCTAAAACTTCGTAATTTGTTCCCAGGTCCCCACGTCTTATCCTAAAACGTGTAGTGAGGTTGATAACTTCCTTCTTTGCAACAATTAGTTTACGTAAAAGTTCTATTATAATATATCTGCCTAAACTAAGCCAGAGGGACAGCTCGTTCACATCACCAAGACTGGCTGTGTCATTGTGTCAGTGACACAGTAATCCCGTGTGTCACCCGCGTGTCAGCCCGAATTGTGGGGTAATCCTTCAGCCGTGTTTATTAACATTCATCAACACTGGACGCTGGATTCATAAACCACTGGACAATATCACAATATCAGCTACCAGGGTGTGCCGAAATATCAGTATATGGGTTAGTGGGCTTAAAATGTAATTATATAAACTACCCAACTGTCCTTGTGTGCACTTGTTAAGGGGTTCTGGCTTAAAGGCTACAAGGCATCTCACTTTGTTGTATACTTAAAGTACATACTGTATTTTATATTCAGGTTAAAATACACAACATTGTACCTAATGTAATTAAGTCATACCTCGTTGTAACTGAGTATGTAAAACATATATTGCCCATATTGAAGCATTGCCATGTTTTTTAACCATAAAAATATCTCACTCCAAATAATCCATTTAAAAACATCCCTCAACATTTTAAACCATCTCAAGAACGGAAAACGGTTTGGTCTTAAAACCTGTTACACCAAATATTGATGAAATGTTATGGGTTTAAAGTGCGGTAAAGTGACACTATTCTTTCACTGAATGATAAATTATAAGTATAGTTGGTAATTTAGTTTATATATAAACGAGATCCAAAGAACCTTTTCGTTAGATAAAATAAAATAAATCAGAAATAGGCCTATGTGTCTCGAAATGTTCTTCAGTTACTTTATGTTGTCCTAAGTATCGAGGAACAAGGAAAGTACAACTGGTTGAGTGATTTGCGTAATACGATTTCCATAAGTATTTTCGTTAAGGTTGACCCAATATTAACATCATAAAAATAAGTAAGGAAGAATACGTGATAATTAAGTACCACATATAAATGGACGAAATATCCTTGAATTATGCAATAGTAATTGTTAAAACTGAGATTGGTTGAAGAATATTTACTAGAATACACCAACTGTAAGGAGCTAATTTCGTTTCTATACATTAATATATAGATACTATATAGATACTAAATCGTAATTATAATATTTTAAACGTACTGTACATGTTTTCATTTCAATCAAGTATTTTATTTAATTCCTTTCCGCGTGGCCGTGCGTACAATACTATTTAAGCCGGGTTTTCCTCGGCGCGGAGTCGGCGAGCGGAGAGAGGAACGCGGAGAGCGGAATTGAAATTAACATGGCATTCCGCTCCGCTTCTAGGGAAACAGTAACATTAAATTGCCTAAGACAAGTGGAGTCCGCTCTCCGCGTTCCTCTCTCCGCTCGCCGACTCCGCGGCTAGGAAAACCCGGCTTTAGAATGTGCAATGACTTATTTAGGATATTAATATTTTGCATCAAACATCAGCAAAATATATTTATTATTATTAGCCTATATTTATTTATTATCCTTGCTACACTAATGCTGAAAATAACGGAATAATCCAAATGCTACTGGACAATGAGAAGGTTTGCAAAAGTTCCGATTCAATAATATTAACTTATTTAATAAATGTTTTATTAAATCTGAGCAAAGCTCGGTCTCCCAGTACTGTAGATCTAAAATATAACAGCAAACCAATTTCCATCAACATTTCCATATCAGGTTTCTTTAATTGATTGTAAAGATATCGCCAAAGTGACGATAGGGTGGTCTGGATTCTGAACAGTAATTAAATCTGGCGGGAATAGTGGCGGACAGGGAAGGGGCGTGACGACAGCTGATGTATGACGTCATCACTCAGCTGATCCTACGTCATTACCTGTCTGCGCTGTACATCCTGGTGGCGATTAGTGGTTAGAGATAACACGGGGAAGTATGTGCTCTAGTTAAACATTGGAGAGGTTAGGCAATTTATCGTGGCTAAGTTAACCCTGGGGGTCGATGGAACTGGTTGAGTGAGAAGTTTTTTTGAATAAAAGTCCGGTTTGATCATTAATTATTTTTTTGACTGGAAAATTTTTAGAGTATGTTCAATTAAGAAGATCCTGCAAGTCTGGTATGGGTCAGTACCAAAAACTTCCTAGTTGTCATTTGTGGCGGAGCTAGTTTTCTAAAACATGTTTTGTGATGATGTAACCACGGTTTGGATAAAATGCTCACAACAAATATACGAAACCCTTCTTAGGTTTATAGACACGAAAATGAAACAGGAAAATAATTAATAACAGTTTTAAAACCAGGTCAAAACCATGGTTAGTAAAAAACATAGTATATTGATATATTTTAGTATATATAGGCTAATTTAGAAAACTTGCATACATTGCGTTCATGTGGGGGTTCTGTGTACTGAATATATTCCATTATAAAGTATTTGTTTAAGGATCAAATCAGAAGAATAAGTCTAAGGTGTGTGCTACACCAAATCAATTAAAAATTACCTAGGTCGGCAAATAATACTCAGAAAACTATTGTGTATGAATCAAACAATTCAATGTATGTATTCAGTGTGAAAATGAAATTTATCTGTGGCCTGTGTCTTAAATTGATGATAGAAAGTTTTAGTAACAGGTCCGTAAGTGGACTGAATATGCTTCGTCCTTGAAGTTGTATCGTACTCTGCCAAAGCAAATACAACATGAACAGAATGAAAGGTGTTTTTATACGATCAATCTTTGTGGTTTGAAGCAATCTTTCTAGCACACTAACTCCTAGATTTACAGCACACTTTTAACTTTAAACATCATTAAACAATTACTGCACACTTGCCGCTGTCCGACACCGGTGTCCATGTGTGGATGTCCAGTTTATTGGTGATTCTTGTCGCCGTTCTCTCAACATGACTACATGTGGTGTTGAAAGTGTCAGCGGCGCAGCAGACGACATTCCAGCCAACAGTTATCATCAGACTCGGACTGGCTCATACATTTTAATGCTCTCCAATTATTCTTATGTTTTTCTTCGTTCCCATTTATAATTTCTTTAATTAAATCATATGTCAGAGCAACAACGATTTATTGTGGTAATCACTTCGCGTATTAATGGCTTCTTGTTTGTATAACTGCTACATACTTTTGACGTCTTATTCTACCGGTTGTATTTTCTTTGAATTCTTATACGGTTTCCTTGTAATAATTGTTTACGAATGTAATTGTGGTAAATTACTAGCAGGTAAAATTATTTCTTACATTTCCTTGCTCCCTTTTGTGTTTCTTATTAGTACCCAGCTCCTTGCCGATTAGTTTGCAGCTATTTCATTTTAACTTTATTACTCAACTCTCTATACCTTCTTTGTCGGATTTCATAATTGTGTATAAACTAGGACTAGTAGGTTAACTCGGGGCAAGAGTTCGCAAATGTAACTTTTCGTAACATTATTATTTGTTGCACGATTCAATAATGATAATTATAAATATGAAATGTTGTTTGGTTATAAACTAACATACGATTGTTTACTAATAGTTTTTTTTATTGTTGATTATTTGACCTTTTTTTGGGGCGTTAAACTTTAAGTGCGCACTCTTGCCTCAGGTCCCTATACCTTTTACCAGTAAAACTGGTGCAGGTAAAATTATTTCTTATGTTTCTTTTTTCATTGCGTTTATTTCCCCTCAATAATTGTGCCCTTATTTCATTTTAATATTATTACATAACCGTACCATGTTCGTCTGCTTTTATAATGTTGTATAGATCTTTAGGCACGCCCTGTGCCCTTGTACCGTATAAACCATTACCAGTTCGATTCTTGATTGTACCCGTGCGACATGTCAGTAGTTTAAATAAATAAATTAATTAGTTTAAAAGTGAAGGTATCTTTGAACAAACATATTTTTCTATCTAGAAACCACAAAACACCCACTTTACACATTCAATAAATAATTCAGGAACTATTTAGATCAGATTTGTGAATATAATCACAAAAAATACGAATAGTCTAAGAACTGTTTTGAGCAAACAGTCTTATTTGGGGTTTTTTGTGCTGTCATAACTACATGGCACCCTTGTTAATGCCTAACTGTATAGTAAGCTTTGCCTCGTCTCAGATTGTATCATTGTGTTTTTTCGTTGTGTTATTAACTACGTAAACCCAAGTGTCATCCTCGTGTCAACGAATATTGCAGCTGAAACTCTTTATGACACTATTAAAATTCATAACATGTGATTTGACGTGGTTTCCAGTTTAAGTAAGCTATTAAACACTTTTAAAACATCTAACCATACTAAAATTTTGTGTCGTGTTACTTTTAAACCACATATTCATATCTTTCTCTTTATTCTTAATCTGCAAATTAAACTATGAAAAAATATGCAATACGAAAATCGAATCTGAGTCCAGTAAATCTGAAACTTTTGTGAAAGTAAACATCTTATTTTAAATTTGAAGTTTTTTTGTTATACTGTATATGCTTCATGTTGATAACAGTAGAGTTTACCGGTAAGAGATAGAGATAGAATCTCTCTTCTCAGAGAATATTTCACGATTTACACTTTACTTTTAAGGACAAACAATAGTTTACTTATGGATTGTTGTAGTTAGTTGGAGTAATTTTGAGGAAGGTTACATAGTGAGAAAAAAAATATTAAAAACAAAACGCTCTCTGCTTAAACCGTACGTAGACTTGAAATCGTCTTCGGCTGATCCATATTGATAATAATTCATGATGAGGTAGTTTGAAGGATGTTTTATTTTGAAAGTCGAAGACCTGAGTTGTAAATGGGCCGGCCTACTAATTGAACAGTAATTACATACACAGGGCAGCTGAGAGGCGTTACAACAGCTGATGTATGACGTCATCAATCAGCTGATCTCCTCCTCTACACCTGGTAATCAACTCTCATGCCACTTAGATTAGGCATCAGCTGATGAATTGTTTTGTATAAATGAAACACACAATACATATTGCACAGTGAAGGGGAAATTTGTTTATTAGAAAGTAACTGGAAAAATACTAAAGTAAAGGATGTGCAGTGTATGTAATATCATCCATAAATATTTCAACAGATTGTACAGTCTGTGGTACAGCTGTATCATATGTCGTAAAGCACCAACACTAAAAGTAAAAAAAAACAAAGTTGTATTTTTTTGCAACTGCATTAAGTTTACATGTAGGGGGTTCTCTATAAATTGTTACATGTGACTAGGTTGCCTTTACAACCTCCTTTTTAGACTTAAAGTACTTGTTTTTGTAAACAACAAAACGGTAACATTAGGATGTAACATTCTTTGTAGTGTAAGCAACCGCCTGAAATTTATATTCATGTGTCACCCGAAATGAAAAAGTAGATCACAGCAAGGAAATAAAAAGGATTGATGATGTAGCGGGAAAGATATTGCAACTGTCGGTGACTTTTAAACGACACTTGTATTGAAACGTATAAATCTTTCAGCGCCCCTCCGAGGAGAAAATAAGCTCATATATTCAGCGGGTGATGAAAATATCAGAATGTGACAGCGGAGCGGAATTACTGCAGAGTGTTTTGTCGCGTGAAGGGCGGAAACTGTTAACCCCCGTGAAATGTAAAGAATAAATCGCGTGATCGCTAAGTGAAATTTGTCGGGGAACAGTTCGGTTCACAATGGAGGAATGAGTGAGACACACAGGGTTGGCACGGCATCAGACATCCTGCGAGGAGTTAATCTCTCTCAACACTTTCATTAAATACTGAGGTGAAATAGTTGGTGTCTTAGTTGGGGGAGAGTTATTGAAACTAGTACATTGGGGCGTGTGTGATTCATATACATTTGCATTTAGTGTGAGGTGGGTTTCCTAGAAGAACGTGTTAAAGAGTACAAGAAGTGAATATGGAATTGTATTTGCTCACAATAAAATGTTGCTCATATTATAACATTTATGCCGATTAACTTTTTTGTCAACAAAGATGATAAATCTTGAGAACAATTTTGCACAACCGTTTCACAGATGTACAACTGTGGATTGGTGATATTTAACATGTATAGACTGCCATAAGGTTGTTTTTCGCATATATTTATATAAGAAAATATTGGATCCCAACAACAGCTTAAAAATTGAATTAGCATTAACTATTTGAACCAAACTATCTTATCAGGCAAATATTAACTTTTTTTCAAGATAAATTATGTTTGGGTTTTAAATGGTTTTAAAACCTGGGTTGCAGCTTTAGGGAGTTTTTTATTTTTTTATGAGATTGTTAAAATTACATTAGACTTAAGTTTTACATCCAAGGTAATTCAAGCCAATTTCAGATAATTTCTTCTAATAAGTTACAAAACTAGGGGAGATAGGGGCCTTTTCCTCTTCCCCAATCTAAGAAAATATATGTTACGAATAATAACAATATAACTTATATGTGGATAACTATACACATGTTAGCCATCTGTATACGGTTAAAATGTCTGTTTTAATGAGAGGGAAAAATCCACCAATGATTTTCTGCAAGCTCTCGACCATATCAGTGACTCACAACACCAAATTTTAAATCATGAAGCCTTTATCCATCGATTTGTTCATTTCAATGTTCAGTGATTAAAGTTTTCATTTTCACATCAGGTTGCTCATCTCTCAAACAGTAACTCGTCTTAACATTTAGTTTTCTACATCTTTGCATCAGCTCACCTCTACAGCAATAAAACACTCCACAGACGGATACTCTAAACGAACCTTTCTGCATATACTATTTACGGTGATGTTATCGTATGTTGTTTATGGGAATATTGTACGCATATTACATCAGTATTAATGCGCAATAGTGGACGCTGAAGCCTGTGCAGCAGTGGTAAGCAGTGATTACTTTATTAGCTCGAATTCAACGTGTGCCTATATATCTATAATCCACTGATGTAATAATTCTTCACAGTCCATAGCCTGACTAAATGTTCATTATATGCACTAATTGTTCGTGTTGGGTTCCTATAACTGTCTTATTACTGAAGTAGACCAATTAATTCAAGACGTCTACACGTCGTAAAGTCTTTATTCCTACTTATTCTGGGTAGTTTCTTAAACAACATAAAACCCATACTTTTCGTTTATAGATACAGTACTCGCATTCACTTACTCTTTCACTCCTTCTTATGACTGACTTCATTCATTGGTACTAAATATAGCCGTTAGGTTTTCTTGCTATTTTTATTATTACTTCCGACTATCAGTTGATAATTGCTTCTTGCTGTAATCATCGGTTACTTTTTGTTCTGTACATGTATATAAATATCATCTCTCATTTCTCGTAATGCTTGTTCGTCCTGAACAATTATATCTCCTAGCTATCAGTTTAAGTTCCTTGATATGGTCAAGAGTCTACAGATTTGTTCCCTGCTATCAGGCAATACAGACCATTCATTGTTATCTATGAGCATATTTGCCTTACATTATTAACTCACATCCTCTCAATGTCTACAGAAAGTATTGTACATACACATTTTACAAGGTATTGTCATCCATAATGTATCTTTAAAACCATCAGTTACTTACCAAACGGTTGGTAGTAAAGTGCTACGTTCATCCAAATACCGAAGAGAAACCAACACAGACACTGGAAGCATGCAGCATATAGTGGGAATAATTAACAAATCCAACTGGCATTAGCAGTGACTATAAGTCATCTAGGGCCGGCTTTGATCTGACCGAACAACATGGCCGCCTGCTAATTTTATGAGCCGTGGAGTTTAAACTAGCCTAATAAGACGGCGAGCTAATTGTGTTGGACGACTTGAAGCTTCTAGTGTTGTTGGTGGCCTTCTAGCAGCTCACTTGGAAACTACCTTTCAAATGTAGTTCCCAATCAAATGTTACTTAATGAATGAAGCTTGTTGATGTTATTTCAAATGAAGTTTTTCTTGCTAGAGGTTAGAAACCTATGTTGGACTTCGATTCAGGAGTGACTTTATAGCTTTTTCATATTTACAATGTCGTACAATATCCAGTCTTCAAAATATTACGGGGGTTTGGCCACTTTCCCTTTAAGGCAATTTTATTCTCATATGCAAATTGTAACTGTCAAAAATAAGGAATATGGGAAATTAATTAAAATTATTTAAAAGAAATGTTTGTCAGAATATCTTTCCTCATACACAATTATTAGAATTTTGTGTAAAAAATGAATCAGATATCCACAGTAACATGGTATGGATCTTGAATAATCAATAGAAATTCACAAAAAAACAGGTGACAGCGATTCGCCCCCTTCTTGCCAAGATCCTCGGTATGTCAGTAGGATTTACTCTATGATACATCCTCTAGCAGCCGCTGCACATTAACATCTGGAAGGTAACGTCCTGGGAGGAACCGAACATAAACAAGCGACAGAAAGGACTCTAAATCAGCCGCGTAATGTGGATGGATTGGCGCAGCGCTCTCCCACTTTACCTTTGCCAGACCGACTAACAACTCCCTGTTTCTTGTCACTGTCCCGCGGTTTACGCACTCCCCGCGTTTTATGTGATCCAATTTATCCCTCGTGCTGATCAGCTGATCCATATGAGGACGTCACGGTGCCGTTAAGGAACCGTCTTTTTAATGATACGCTTATCACAAGATTTATAGGACAGATGTCTTCGCCGTCATTTGCGTAAATCAACCAAATAGGCAGCGCAGTGCAGCCGTTCACTGCGTTATCGTGTGAGCCGATTTGTCTTCTAGCTAACGTACTTCCTTTGACGTGTTAAGAACAAAATACATACCTGTAAGGTATAGCTACATAAAATATTATCAACGCTATAATATTTTACATTACTGCCATTGACATAACATACTACGAGTAACGAAAAATACATTTTTGAAATAGCAGCAATTCATTTATAACTTTCTTGATTGATCGATGCCAAGGGTCAGATTTCTACCACATACACACACGCATTCGCCACCTCAAATCAGTGTGGCTCATGTGGCACTATAAAAAGTGGAAGTGTAAGGAAATTGGGTTGGAACTTAATTGTTTTTCCTCTCTATCCTAAAGCGACATTAATTAATTAATTGCAGTTGCAGCCAGAGGAATTCAGTGAAAGTCGATACATTAGAATGCTTGTCAGTTGTCGACTGGCAACAATCAATTGAGCAACATTTGTAGGTTATAATGTGACACACGTCTACGAGTGTTAGTAATAGGCTAGTTTAATAGTTTAGTAATGCATTTGGAGCTCGACAAGGAAGTTATAAATTTACTTACCTTAAAAACACAACCATATTTGGAATTCGTACGTTTGTAAAGCTTGAGAGTTTTGACTTATTATTGCATACGGGTATTGGTATACGAACCTTATTGCATTCTGGGGAACCAAGTGTAAACAATGTTGTACATCACTTTGACATGTTAAAAAACAGTAAGGTACACTTGCATCTTTAAAGATGTTTTAATAATATTGTTGGATCTGTATAGTTATTCCAAAGCGAATTCGTCCTTGTTTTAATGCTATACAGTATATTAGTTTTTTTTTGTTACAAAGCTGTTGTATCATATAAACTTAATCAATTTATTTTACCTTTAATTGTCAATATTTAACGAAGATGTAAAATGCTGTGTTTTAGGTTAACAATATGTTTGTAAATGTAAAGGCTGTAAATAACCATAACAGTAACACCCAACCTGATAAAATATGCACTCTACAGTGAGACTCACACTCCAGAATAATCACCATTTTCGAGTGTCTAAGGTTATCAATTTTGCAGTTTGACAATTTCCCACAAGACCATACGCAAGTATGGGGATAAAAAATGAAATTACAACAAGGCAGAGGATACGCGTCCGGTAACCGGACGTGGATTAGACGTCCGGCAATTACTGTCATAACCTAACCTAACCAACCAAACTTGCTGATAGTGAAAAAATCGAATTAAGGTGAAATTCTTTCTCTATAAAAAAAATTATAAATGCCAAAAATTCTAATAAAAGATGTACAGTTAAGAATAAATGGTATTCAATGCAAACTCTTCGACAAAAAGTTAAAGTCATAATGGGATTCGAACCCTGGACCTCTTGCGTATCAGCCGAGCACCTTATCCACTACACCACGACCACCGATGGCTGAGCATTGTATTGTTGTGGTAAAGGCGTTCCAGGCTCCCGCAACCCCATGACGTCATTGCCGTACGCCTTATCCACGTCCGGTTACCGGACGCGTATCCTCTATGTTACAACAATTGTATCTATTGATGCCACAAAAAACGTAAATATTTTCAGCGCAAGGCTTCCTGAGCTAACTTTTGAACTAGCCAGACGTTGAGTGAGCTAAAGTGATCAATAACTAGGGAGGACGTTTAGATAGTTCGAGGCAGGAACTGTGGGATGATTACCTGATGTAGGAGGTCAGCTGAGTGATGACGTCATACATCAGCTGTCGTCACGCCCCTTCCCTGTCTGCCACTTCCTCGCCAGATTTAATTACTGCTCTGATTCCAGACCACCCAGTGTATAGATAACTGGATATGTCTTCATTATAGGCGGGGTATTGCCTGTCTGCGGCCAACTTGTTTAATTCGGGCTCAAGGGATGTAACGAAACGGTTGATCGTCGAAGATGAATCTGTAAGTTGTCTCATCATTTATTAGCTTGCAAAGGGACCCACTTAAAATTAACTTTACTTTCACTGTGATTGAATTAAAGCAGTGGAGAATATAATGCTTTAATTAATTAAAATTATTTTGAAATACAGTAAGAAGAAGATTGTTTTGTGGAGTATGGATTTGAATGATAAATATTACTTTTAAAGAAAAAAAATAATATTACGGATTAAAAGGTAATCAATATGTATTAGTTAACTCAAAAACAAGTAAATAACGCACGATCTTCTAACTTTATATAAAAAATCTAATTATTTTTTGATAAAAAACCTGTAGGGATAGAAAAGAATTAAAACAAATAAGCAAGATTTACTATTTAACCACAAATTGAACAAAAAACTACGTATTTGTCCTAACAGTTAGTAAAATAATCTTCAAGTAATCTCATAGAAATATATTCCCATACTGACATACAGTGTTTAGGAATAATCAGGGTTTTATTATTCATTGATTCGAATAAATTAATATCGCCTATAATTTGTTCAAAAAATCAAAGGTAGTTGGGTAGTCTTAAGTGCAGCCAATAAGCCAATGGTAGGTCCCATCCTCGACCGTCTTCGTTATTTGAACAAACTATAACGGACAATTCTTCATTCCGAGAAAGACTCAGTGAACGGCTGCACTGCGCTGCCTATTTGGTTGATTTACGCAAATGACGACGAAGACATCTGTCCTATAAATCTTGAGATAAGCGTATCATTAAAAAGACGGTTCCTTAACGGCGCCGTGACGTCCTCATATGGATCAGCTGATCAGCACGAGGGATAAATTGGATCACATAAAACGTGGGGAGTGCGTAAACCGCGGGACAGTGACAAGAAACAGGGAGTTGTTAGTCGGTCTGGCAAAGGTAAAGTGGGAGAGCGCTGCGCCAATCCATCCACATTACGCGGCTGATTTAGAGTCCTTTCTGTCGCTTGTTTATGTTCGGTTCCTCCCAGGACGTTACCTTCCAGATGTTAATGTGCAGCGGCTGCTAGAGGATGTATCATAGAGTAAATCCTACTGACAGACCCATCTTGTGAAGGAAGTGTGAAATCTGGTTCGCCTTCAATAGTGAAATCAATTTAAAATTCACAATATTTTTGCTACACTATGAAAAACATTATCCTTTTCAATAAAGAAAAGAATAACACGTACTATAAAATTATAAGGTTTTGGTAAAGGACATTATTTTCATTTATTATGAAGAATGATTGATGGTTTAAGTACCCGGGTGTCCCAAAAAGAATGGATCATATCTACAGCTTAATAAACGTGTTACCAAAGGTCCTAGAAAAGTCAACCATGGTTAATTTTAAAGCTGATATCTTAGAGTTTCTTTCGGATCCCTTCAACAGAAATCAGCTGCTCCATTGTTGTAGCCTGTTTGAATTTTTAAAACAATAAGCTGCAATATAGTAAATGGAGTTGCAGTTGAAAGCACAGTGTATTGAATGGTTTATAAAGATAAAATCTGTGGTGTGATTTTTTTAGGTCTTGGGGATTGTGAAAGATCAAGTGTGTCTATCACGCATTCATCTCAATTATAGATCAATATGAAGCAAAGATAAGGGAAGCCTTTGGAAAAAATACACCACAATGTGCAGTCAGAGCTGGAACATTGCCTTTGATTTTCTTTGACTTAATGGTGGAGAAAATGTAGAGATTAGGCGGTGAAACAATGGTAGGAAAACTTATGAAGTTAAGGAAAAAGGTGTATATAAAGTAAACTTTTAATCTTTAATAATAAAGTTTTTATGCATGTTTACTTTTATCCATTCTTTTTGGGACACCCTTTATGGTAAACCTTCTTTGAGTAATTTAAATTACTGTAGACTATTCAGTCTTTAGGGCAGCGGACATCCTAAACTTTGGTCAGTATTTTTGCCAATTATTCATCAACGCTGTCATCTACTGAAGACAAGATTCGCCAATATCTTTCTTTGGCCGTGGAAGCCTAACTCCTTGTTGAATTTTTCTACGAATTCCAAAAAAGTATACTTTTAACCATTTCTGCAAACACCTATACTATCATGTAAAGTGAACCAATCGTTTGATGCAGGCCAATGAACTGAGGTAAGAGCACTTATACTCGATATCAATCAATATTTTATAGAGACACTTAACTAGATTTTTGCTTCTAGATAAATACTCCAGGTAATAGCATAGAAAAATCTCTTGCACGTTTCAATAAACATTTTATCTTGTAGAAAGCTCATACATTCATCTTTTCCTTTTGAAATCCTTAATATTTGAACAACAAATAGTCATCTGTCGTCGTGATATTGAGCTGAAACCCTACTGGACTGATATGAGGCTGTTTTAGGTGATATAAAATGTATTTGTTCCTCTTCAGCCGTGGTCGTGCCAGTAAGTACCAAAGAAGCACATCAGCTATCAGCTAGTCTAGGTCTAGGGTCTGGTTTCATAGCCGTGCCAGAGTGTTGTTCAGTGTTAGCTCGCCCGTCGCATTAGGCTAGATTGGAGTCTACGGCTCATAAAATTAGCAGGCGGCCATGTTTGTTCGGCAGATCAAAGTGGAACGTCCCGATGAGTTATGGTCTTCCCTAACGCTCGTTAGATTTGTTAATTATGTTGCCACAATAAATAACGCCGCTTGGTTCTCGCTGTTTGTTCTCCGAGATTGATGTTCTGCCTTTTCTCAGCGTCGACGCGCCATCTGGCCTCCGGTGAAGTGATACACGTCAAAACTGCACAGCTTCAGTCTTCACTAATATATTATGTATATTTAGTTTTACTATTGAGTTGTTAACTCTTTAAAAAATTTTTATAAAGTTGTCAAAGTCCGGAAAAAAGTATAAAGGCTTTGTTACTCCTAGGTTGAGGTGATATGTTTTACTATCAATACATGAAAATTATGCTCAATTGCTTCTAATACTTAAATTATATTTAATTTAACTGATTACCTCAACATTTGCTATTGAATCCCTCTTTGTTTTTCAATATTGTAGGTCTTGATCTGAACACCAGTACTATTTATATGCATGATATGAAAACGGTTTTGAACAATACTATTAAACACAACTAGGAAATAACTTATCAAATGTACTTAGCATTTTACATAGTTTGATTATTTGACACAGATCTCACCCACATGATATGTTCTTGGTTAATTCATGTAAAGTAGATTCAATAAATGACTATCTTCTCCTTTATTTCCAGTTTGCTGGGTTTTCTGTTTACAAATTATGCACTTGGTAACCAAACCCGTGTGAATTACTACACCGATACTTGACACAGAGACTTTTACTGCTAGGACGAATTGACCTGAAATATCATGATGTTATAGTTTACAATATGATTCAAACCGGACCACCATTAATACAAATATCTAAATGTACATTTTCGTGATTTTAAAGCGATAATAATAATTAATAACACGTACTTTAAACTTAATGAACGATATACACAACATAAACCCTACTTTTGACAACCAATCATCGTCAATAAAACTTTCCAAATTATAATTCAAACTGTAAATCTACGATGAGAAGACCCTCATGGGAAGATCAAATATGATTTGTTATCAAGGTTGCCTCCTTATAGAGGTTTGCAATCAGATGCATTTAAGGGCAATATAAAATCAAGGGTATTGGAAAATTACACTTGTTATCAAGGGCCACTTGTTATTGAGGGTCTTCTTATCGAAGTTCCACTTATTCTTAATATATCTTATTCTGCTTTATTGCCCTATTAAAAAACTCAACCCGATTTTCCAAGCTAGAATTAGAGATATATTTTTGAAAGGCGTGTTGCATTATTAATGCAAGATAAGCTGTATACGAGTATGCAAGTATGATTTATTGTTTAATTAGAAGACATTGAAAAACATGAGGTAAAATAAGTGGCGAGCGTTAATAATGTATGAGGTGATGCATGCTTGCAATTACGCGAGACTGGTGGAATGTCTGCTACTGACACTAACACTTTCCACACTCCACACACACACACACATATACTTGTGGGCTGCAGGGTAGCAACGGTTGTAATTATTATTTGTTATAGTGTATTATGATTAGATTGTGTTAATGTTTGTGTGTGTGTGTGAACATAATTGCTTCTTTGACAATAGAACTAGTTATCGTTTACATCAGATACTGAAATGACTAAGTAGTTGTCAAGACTTTTGCCATGATTAATCTGAGTAAACCTTTGAGGACTTAAGCTTGAACTATATTTACAAACACTACTGACAACAATGTTTTCTGATTTTATATTGTAATCAAAAAAGTACATTAGATTTGGGTAAATATTTTATGAAGTTGCTTTATGGCATTATACACAGATTTAACTTACAGATTAATTAATTGTATCAAAATGTGAGGGTATAAATATGTAGAGTTCTACACACATATCTTTAAAAAGGTCACACATACATGTCTTGTCTCATCTCGTCGAACTGCACTAAGAGCACAGGATATCGAATAGCAATATAGTTCAAAGTTAACTTGAAAAACCCTTATTCTTTCAATACTGAGTGAAGTTTTCATTGGTTATTGTAGTTTTTGGTGATCTTTGTTAGATCAGTGATGAGCATTTTCCATAAAGGATATTTATGTCTTCATGATTGCAGCTCCAGTTATCCTCCTTATTTACAGTTGTGCTCAATGCTCATATCACCCCATAGCCTCTCCCACTGAACATCACCCCGATTAGCTTGGTCTAACGATAAATCAGTAACACGAAGCAATAGAAACACTCCACTTCAACAGACACATATGAAAGACCGGTTGACAGAGACCATCAATCACATTTGGTGGGGCCCACCACTCGGGGCCCGCGCCCTACGGGGCAACGATTAATACCAGCCGTAAATACGTGGGCATAAAACACTTTAATGCAGCCCCTGATTTATCGTATTGTTATCGTGGTCCGCAGGGGGCCTGCTGTGTGGTCTTGTTCTTTTCGATCGACTTAATTGATTCGAAAACGATTCGACATGTCGCTATTGGTCTTACCTTGACACTGTTTATGCCGGGTCGAATTATGATTTCACGGCGTCTCGTGGACCGCGGCGCTGCTACTCGCAGATTTACGCGGCACCTCGCCGTTTACCATCCCCAGATCGTAATCTCCACCAGATGTTGTGGAGTTACGCTTATTTACGAGACTTTTAGTTTTACGCCGTTTTTTCTCACGCCCCCTTCGTTTATCCGGCTTATATCGTTTCGGATTTCGTTTACAACCGCAGTAAAGTAGCGACGTTATGTGTGGAAGATGTGTGTGGCTCGTAAAAGTAATGAACCACTCGACGATTTACGCGTTGGCAGGATTATGTGTCAGATATTTTTGGCGTTTAAAACAATAAAGTGTTATTCGAAGCTAAGTTAGTACACGGTTGGGAACGGTGTTAGGTGTCTGCTACGCTAATAAATTCAAATTGGTATTACATTTTAACTTTTATATATTTCAGTTCTCATGTAAATGAAATTTACCCTCATGACGGAAAACAATTTTGGATTAATATTACCGCACTAGATAACGATTCCAATTAATTTTGTGAAATAGTGTTAGTAATTTTTTGAAAAATATTCATGTCCCATATAAAGTAAGCAATAGTTCATAAGTAAACAGTATGTAATTTTATATTCACCTATAAGGGCTTAAATCATGTTTCTTGAGGATTGTAAAACAACAAATATTAGAGTTATTTTCTTTCATAATTTTTCAAGGGATGTACGTACACCTACCTATAACAAGAGATTGTTTTCTTCTAAACATCCCTGATTGCGTTTCTCGTTCAATTCAATTCGCCAGTGAGTGACTGAGAGGTATCGAGTAGGGAAGGTGAGTGAGTGATGCTGAAGCCCAGGAGGGTGATCAGGTCATCCGTCTACTGATAGATTGTCCTCTCCGTCTGCTGATAACGTGGGGTTAACCCGACGGGTTTATTGGCCACTCTGTCTCCTGCCTTGTGATCTCTACTTGGCCACTTGGCCTACTCCTCGACCTTTGGCCTCTCTACAGGCATGCTTTATCTTCAATGATTTGATATACTCAACGTGTAAATGTTTTGTTGCTATAGTAAAAAATGCAGCTTCACAAAGATCATTGAGGGGTTTTCACACGATTTATTGGATTTGAATTAGAAACAAATAAAATGAAGACAAAAAGATCAAATTTATTTGAACTAATCAAAACTAGGTATTTTAGCTCTTTTTCGAGTAAACAAGCGGATTTACACTCTTATCCGTGTACTTAAGCGTTGCCTCTTCTTGCTAATGAGCCAACAATGCACAATCAAAGAATATTATAAACTCCAAAGTTGTTTAAATTTGGATACGAAATTTCCATGAGGTAATTCTTGTAGATTTGAAGCCAACAAACTAAACCAGGATGTTCAACATTTTCTTTATAAATGTTATTTTGTATAAAATATTGAGATTAATACTATTTATTGTCTTTATAGTCATGAATGAAATCATTTTAGGATGGGTATGTAGCTAACCGTCACTGAGCAAACACTGAATGTGTGGTATTTCATCTTCAATCTGTATGCGCAAACCTTTAAGTCCCACATAAATGAATTCACATGCAAACCTCCTCTTTGCTAGATTTTACACATGAACAAGAACTGTAAGTTTATCAACCTCCTTTTACGTTTCACCCCAAACAAAACCAGTTCAACACTACCACCTGACAAGCGGAAAAGACAAGCTGTCCTGGTTAAAATCAATCTACTTGGAGAAACAGCAAGGCCTCGTCTAATCGCCATCAGATATCTCTATCTCAGCGTTCAATTAACCTAAGACGTCGGCGGCCCTGATCTCGTCATTGTAATTGTTCTCTTGGCATCTATCAATCTCTTGTCAATACCGCGGGCTGATCCTCCGTCAACTGTCGATTTTAATTGGAAGAGAGTGGATCGGAGCGGCTTCACTAGCCGTAGAGGGACTCTGTAATCAATCGCTACTGTCGTGACTTTGCGGTGGGCGACGCTTGACGCTTTGTCTCCAGGACTTTCGCTGATGAAGGGAAATATTGAGGAAAGGCCGAAAATTTGATAGAATGGTCAATGATAATGGATCTATTAAATGGAAAGAAAATGACGAAGGCTACAAAGAAAATTACGAGAGGCTTCCAAAAAGAAAGTAGAAATGAAAAGAGGAAATACGCTACTTGGTACAGTATACGCTTCGTCTTCATATCCTCAGATTTCTTCTTTTTTCTCTTGAAGTTGTAGATATAATCTCAACGAACAATGAACTAATGTTAATAAAACTTAGGTTATCTTTAAGGAACATAAGTATTTCCTCTTATTCTAATGTATCTTGATATTCTAACACATAACAGAAGGATAAACTTAGTAAAAAATATCATGATTTCTTAACCAATTTCACTGGAACGATTAAAGAGCGGCATTTTAGGTACTTTTAAGATACTATTTCAAGAGAATGGATAAATATAGCGAAATAACAATCTTCAATCAGTAGACAGAAAATATTTCACATTTATGGAGGAAATTACTTTGAATGTCCTGTGAGAGGGTTAAAATTCGAAAAGAGTTTAAAACGAATGGGCATTTTAAGCTGCACAACGATTCCGGCCTTCGTCATGAATAGAAGGACGATATTGGGGAACCGACTAACATATGTGAAAGATAGAATGCCAATTATATTTGCACAAGAAAAATAACATAGTAGACATAAAGCCAGCTGAGAGGTGTATGAATGGGACGTTTCACTGAGGCTCTTCTAGGACTTTTGTCTTTTTCTGTCCGGGATACTAATTTGGACTAAAAAGGTCAGAGTCTTGGAACAGCCCTAGTGTGCTCAATGTCTTCTGAAAAGTCAGAATCAGGCTAATACCAACTCCGCGCGGTGGTCAGAAATCTGTCAAAACCGACTGTCCAACTCCGCGCGGTGGTCACTTCGGGTCCCTCGTGGCACATGTCCAACTCCGCGTGGTGGTCAATTTTGACCCTGACTGTGTATGTATTTGAAGTTTGAAATTGTTATAAATGTAAATAATTTAGAACTGTACGAAAACACAGTATCTAATACAATAAAGTTGACCAATCCAAAAGAGAATACTTATGTTTCATTTGAATTTACCTATCATTAACCTAACCTAACCAAACCTAACCGGTCACATGAATAAAGTAGCTAGGAACAAATAAAACAAGTTTAACATTACTTTTGGAACACAAGGGGTATATATTGAATATTTTTTATTAAACATAAAATCATATCTCATCCGAGAGCACAACAAGTACAAGTTAAAGATTGATGGGTAGCGTAGGGATTAGATGTGCCACCGCGCGGAGTTGGACTGGACCCTTTGGGGGTCATACAACTTTTCCTCGTCTTAAATCTGACCACCACGCGAAGTTGGGCTATCCCCTCAAAATCACGTGAACTGAGAGATCAATTATGCAGACCATCAAAAATAGTTACAGTATATTATATTCAAATAGTTAGTTATTTATATTCAAGGAAATTTCTTATTGTTAACTTCATACACTACCTACTGTACTCTTTGAGTTTATAAAGTGATTACTTCGGTAGTTACACACATAACCACCAACTCCTCCCCACTACGTATACATGAACATGGTCTGTCGGCCGAGAGAGACTGCCAATCACTCCAGACACGCCATCACTCCAGACATCTCTTGTAAACAAAGGTTGCCGCGGCCGCCATCTTGTCCGCGCACTTCTTTAACAGAATATGTTGTCTGAAAAATGCAGTCCTGCCAGTGTAATCAGCTGATTGGATATAAGATTCCCAGAAGGCTCGCGACGAGCGACTGGTAGATGTTGATTGACGGAATGTCCAGCGATTATAGTCAGTCCACTCCGCATCTGCGCTAACACAACTCATGTGTAGATGTCGTAGAAGTGGATGATTTATAGTTTAGCATCCATGCGAATTTAATAACCTATCTTTCCGAGATTTTTGGGGTGTAGGGTAGTTTATCAGTTTAATATGTCGTATCCCTTAAAATGGAACGTAACATAAAAAGTTAAAATACATTTTATTTGGGCATATCTCTCTGGTGAGATCTAAATTTTAGCTTTAATAGATCACCGATTTGGTCTAAAAACCTACTTTTTTTAATACAGATACATTTTTTTGGGTTAAATCTTCCCGATGAATTCCCGATTTCAACGATTATAAAACTAGAACACCCATTTCACTGAAGTCAATTTTATTCGATTCTATGCCGATTTATTTATCCATCGATTTCCATTTGTATTAGATATTACAGGGAAACAAACAAATGTCAACAAGGTTAACAATTTGTTTTGGAAACCGTTTACACGATTCCTCCGACTATACCAAGGATATCCAGATATCTCATCTTCTGGGCTAGAAAATCATTTTACAATATTGACACGATTGTAAGAATCGACATACAGTCAAAATCCTACCCTAGTTGATTGATCTAGTATGTCTCACTCCATGAACTTCAATTGCTGATGCATCGCACTTGCATTTATAACCAATCTGATCAACATACAACATTGGTCTGCTCGATGCCGGGACGTACGAGGTGACGGCCTGTTAGTGCAGACAGGCGTCGCTATATCCCCAGTTTATGGTGGCGGGGGATGGAATATGTGACGTGGTAATAACACTAAACATGCTGAGCCCAGGTGTGCGTGTGTCCACCCAACACCATCTGATAAACTCTGCATTTCAGTGCTCAACATCACCCCAGCAGTCCGCTCTCCTTTTAGGAACTGTGCGGATAATGAGCGCCTCGAGTCCCCCCGTAACATGACTCCGAGCAAGGTGTTGTGCAATGACGAGGAAGAATTTATAGTTTAGCAAGAACTGTATACAAAGAGCAATATGTGGTATTCCTAGTTGTATACACCACCTAGATGGACAAGCTACGTGTTCCCTCTAGTCTTAAAAAAATAATCGGACTAATATTTTCTGGCGTATGTCATTGGTCTGAAAAATATGTTTTGATATGTTCGCTCCCCACTCTCTGACAAAGTGATGCAGCTTTTGTCAAACGCTAGGGTGCATGGATAAACACAATTAGAACTCGTTACCCAACCAAAACAGCTTTATATTGTCATAAGTCTTTAGTTGGGCGTTGATTAAAGAAGGTGATCTCTAGAGGTCCTCAATAATGGTATAGTATGAAAATATTCCGACATTAGTCCACCAAAACTGCCGATCTCATAGGCATAGATATCTGAAAATACACGCAGTTTCACAAGTAATCGTCTTCCTCTGTTCTTGCGACAGACGTTAGTTAGTTGTCCAAAGTAAACATTGCGAGTGGCCGCAATTTCACACTTCTCGCTCGCCTTTGGACCACACAGACGTTCATTTCTCGCTCGAGACGCCGCGGATGCGCCATAAATGACGTGTGACAGGGTTTCACAGGCGCTTAACGACTCGTGGCTGCATGCGCGTCGTTACAGGAGGTGATGCGCGCCGCTTTGAGCTCGCCGCGGCCTCCGCCTCCTAAATTGGCCGCGCCGTCACCCGTCACTCACGCACCGAGAGCCTCGTAGCTGCCGTGCGCCGAATTGCGGCTACACACTAACAAGCGGCACAGAAGGTGTGACCCGGCCTTTTTGAGATACAAGGGAAAAGCAAATTTCTATCCCGTACCCTTTGTTAGCGTTGAACAAACACGGGGAATAGACATGCTGTTGACCCTGGACCGTCTGTGGAAGATGCCGCCAAGCCATGCGAGGCAGGTGGTCGACGAGGACCCCGAGATTGACAGGTAAATAGCTTTTGGAACGCCTGCTTCGCTTTGGAAACTATTAATATAATATAAGATAGCATCTTAATTTTATTGCTCGTATGATATATTTGCTCTTAATCGACTTCTACGCCAAGAAGACCTATTTGTGACTCACAGTAGACCAAATTAGCGAGTAAATCAAATATATTACTGCGTAGAAGATCGTAGTCTTCCTGTTGAGACGTTAGAATTCTCCATCATATTTTTGTAGGTAGCCTATAGCAGTGGATAATGAAATATTAGTACACACACATATACAACAACTTCATACAGCTAAGTGAAGGAACTGTACAAGGCCGGATCCACAAATTGACGATGAAGAACCAACGTCGGAATTCGAACACAGTTTGACATCACAGCCCAAACCATAAGCAAGCTTACATTATGTGTGAACGATCGTGAAAGTAAGGTTTAACAGGATGCATTTCTTCACTATTACATCCCTCTTTTTGGTTCAACATATACCCATGACGATGGATGCCAAGGAAGTGCGTATAATCGTGTATGCTACTAGCCTCTAGTCAGTAGCCCAGTTTTGGCAGCTACCGCATCGCTTGTCGTCGGTCGCGTCGATGCGGACGTTTCAACATACAACCCATGACGATGGATGTCAAGGAAGTGCGTCTACTCGTGTATGCTACTAGCCTCTAGTCAGTAGCCCAGTTTTGGCAGCTACCGCATCGCTTGTCGTCGGTCGCGTCGATGCGGACGTTTCAACATACAACCCATGACGATGGATGTCAAGGAAGTGCGTCTACTCGTGTATGCTACTAGCCTCTAGTCAGTAGCCCAGTTTTGGCAGCTACCGCATCGCTTGTCGTCGGTCGCGTCGATGCGGACGTTTCAACATACAACCCATGACGATGGATGTCAAGGAAGTGCGTCTACTCGTGTATGCTACTAGCCTCTAGTCAGTAGCCCAGTTTTGGCAGCTACCGCATCGCTTGTCGTCGGTCGCGTCGATGCGGACGTTTCAACATACAACCCATGACGATGGATGTCAAGGAAGTGCGTCTACTCGTGTATGCTACTAGCCTCTAGTCAGTAGCCCAGTTTTGGCAGCTGCCGCGTCGCCGCGGACGTTTCAACATGTCCGTGTCGGAATCATTGTTTATTGTATGCTAATGACGGACGTGACACTATTTAATTATCAACCAGACGTGAGGAGAGACTGGTCGTTAGTGACTGTGTGGTCTGCATCCTAATGTCACCAGGTGTCGGTATCTGGTATCTACCATCACTACAACCACGACCACGACTGTCGACTGGTGAAGGGAATTCACATATCCTTGTTGTTTTATGAGATGCATTGGTTTAAAGGGCTGCTTTCAACTTAAAATTATAAAGTTGTGCCATGTTTTCGTTAAAGGTTTTTTGTTAGTGTCAAAGCTGTTTTATTTGTCTATAGGTTTGAATGTTTTAATTTTTTTTTGTGGTTGAGGAATTCCAAAAACAGGCTGTCTAAAGGTGAATTCAGATGATCTAGAGGTAGAGCGGGAGCTTCATTCCTCACGGTCCCGAGTTCACATCCCGCTAATAACCTATGGCTTTTTGCTATGTTATAATGCCGCATTGCGCGCAAAACGGATCAGGACTAGAACTTGATCGGTTCTTGTTTATTTTCTTGAATATGACGGCGAAGGTAAATAAAAGGCTGTCCAAAATTAAACGCAACAAAGTACTGGAAACCAATCTCTGAAAACAAAGTTATTACAAAGATTTGTCCGCCCAAGTCAATATTGACCGGAGGCAATCCATTAGAGTCAGACAGACTCACCTGCCGTAATTGATTTACGAAGTCATTAATTTGTCCGAGGTAATAACAGACTGCCATCAATCCCAGAATAATGAGCATGTTAGGCCGGGATCATCTTTTATTCCTCGGCACATTAGGGAGGCCGACAGTTATAAATTGAAACCGCATCGAGATATGGATTCCCGTCAAGAATTCGAAGCGAGGGGCCATTTGTTCCGCCTTTATTGGGGCCGTGAGATATGGAGGGTACACATCATCGATGACCGCTCCTTCCCTTGTTGGTTTTCCTGACGTGTGATTAAGTGCTGTCTTGACGTGGCGATCCCGCTCCTCCTCAATTAGGACGTATTTACATTCGTTCCCTGACAAATTGACGTTGTAAGTCCCGGTTACAAATGCGCCCATATGTTTGTGTTACTGTAACGATGCTCATTGTGTAAAATGCTTGCTAAATGAGATGCTCGACCAGTAAGCGAAGGTGTATGGATGTGATTTTCTGATTGTGTAAGTCTACTCTGGGTTTTGGGTCCATTAGTCTCTTTGTGGGGAATGTAAATGAGTGAGTGAGTTGTAATTAAGAAAGACGAGTGTTTTTATTTCATTTTTCTAAAAATCCTTGACACAGTTTTAGGAAGAAGATAAAACTTATGTCTATAATTTTTTTACATACAATAAAACAGAACTCTTGTTGGTATGTGGAGAGAAGTGTTTGTTTGATTACATATCACAAAATGGGATCACATCGCTTGACATATTTACCTTATGTATTATATCCGTGTAAGTATCATTCATAGCTTAAAATGATTCCAATACCATAGCAAAGCAACCTGTTTCTCCGAATCGGCTTTACTCGGGGTTTTTCAGATTGATTTAACTCAACAAACAAATCTCCACCTTTTTGTTCAGTGGAAACACACCATTGACGGAAGATGATGGCATGCTGCTCTCTAGAACCAAAGCTTTCAATTCTGTTCCACTGAGAAATCACACTGTGAAGCCAAAGAAGCTAGAAGTAAAAACCATCATTCCAAGTCAGCACAAAATGCCTAGATACCATTGCGATAGGCTTGCTTTATGGCGTCTGTAAAACTGCTTCTAGATCCAACCTGAGATATCATATTCCGGGAAGATTCCGGGAATTAGTGAAGAAACATATCAATTTACATCAGTTGCTTGGCGGCGGTTTTTCAGCTAGAGCAGCAACGGACAATAGTGATTTAATGGGTTGTCAAGCCATACAGAGGCAGGAATCTAATCGCATCTACCGTCAAAGCGCGGCTGCCGGCGACATTTCAATTTATGGCGTCAGCACAGATGGTGGGTATCGTTTGATCTGCGGCAGCCACAAAACCTTCATTTCTGATACACTGAGCCAGAAGAGGCGGGAACTGGCTGAGGCTTCGTCAACCTCGTGACAGGACGAGGTCCTTTGGTCAGTGTTGGCGGGATCTGTGCTGACTGCGCGGGAATATCCTATATTTCGATACTGAATTTACACCAGATCAAGTGAGATACTTCGCCATCTCACTCGCCATTACATGTTTATACAGTAAGGACATCATTGATATATTGTTGCCTCCAGCGAGTAGGATATGTTGATCTAAAAGGTGATACTTGCTTTCCAACGAATAAAAAAAATCTAAAATTGTGGTAAATGTGATCGTGCTTAAGTTTAAAATATAAATGGCCCATTTCACTTTCGATTTATTTAGAAAACTACGAAAGAAAGAGATACGATGATCACTTAAAATCATCTAAAACCTGTAGTATCGTATTAGCTCCTATCGTAGTCAGGGCCGATTTACCGAATAGGCACGGTAGGCACGTGCCTAGGGCGCTAGGCAATTGGCTTTTTTGGGGGGCGCCAAAAATTTGAAAATAAAAAAAAAATCGTGGTAGTATTTGCATGATATCGCGGTAAACTTCTGATAACCACTCGCGGCCGTGTAGGCATCGTAATCGTCTCCCGCGTTTGCGGCAAGATTTTCTGCAGTCAGGTCGTTTGGACATAAAATTATCGTCTTCCATGATCGAGGCAATATATGAACATATCCAGCGGTCGTGAGGAGATTATTATCATCTACCGCAAATGAGGCAAAATTCTGATATTTTCCCGCGGTCGTGAGGACATTATCCTCGTCTTGCGCGATCGCGGTCAAATTCTGACCACCCCCGCGGCCGTGAAGACATCTTATCGTCCCCGTTGGTCGTTTGGACATAGTAGTCGCCTCCCGCGATTGTGGCAAAATGGTAATCATCTCCCTCGGACATATGGAGATAATCGTCTTCGGCGAATGAGGCAAAGTTCTGATCTTTTCCTGCGGTCATTTGGACATTATCATCGTCTTCCGTGATCGCGGCAATATTCTGATCATCACTCGTGGCCGTGTAGAAATAGTTATTATATCTCCCGCGGTCCTGTAGATATCGTACGTATCCCGCAGTCGTGAATCCATGGTAATCGTCTCCAGCGATTGCGGCAAAATTTTAATCATTTCCTGCAGTTTTGTGGAGATCATCATCGTCTTCCGCGATCGCGGCAAAGTTCTTGAGGTTTCCCGCGGTCGTGTGGGCATCAATCGTCTTCCGTGATTGTGGTAATATTCTGATCATCCGTTGCGGCTCTGTAGATAGTAGATACCATCATCGTCTTCTGCGATCGTGGAAAATTCTGATCATCCCTCGTGGCCGTGTGTAGACATTTATTATTGTCTCCCGCGGTCACGGAAACGTCACTGTTGTCATGCGCGATCACGGAAACGTCACTGTTGTTATGAGCGATCACGGTAAATTGAAAACTCCAGGTAGAAATACAAAATTCACGGTTCAAAAAGATCTACCGCATGATTCCCGGATTTCCCGGTCGGTGTACACCCTGTTATATATATATTGCAAAGGGGCGCTACTATTAGACGTGCCTAGGGCGCTGACAGGGTCAAAAACGGGCCTGATCGTAGTGTATCATAAAATAATGCTAAGAATTCTAGGATGCTGAGCAGCTACGATACTCTAGCTATTATATCAAACAAATGCTGCATTACTGAAATGGGGTAGTACGAGTCTAAAAATATCACAACAAAATAAAACAGGACTTTAGAGGTAAAGATAGGACTGTGATCTCTACCACTTAAAATTAAACATAAAAAAACTATATACAAAAAATCTGATAAAATAAAACATTACATACTATGAAAGTGATGAAATTTAAATGGAATAACCCTAAAAAGAATCATACTCAAAATCCGTCACACCAGCGTTAGACTCACTCATGCCTGCAAACGGGCTTGATATCTCTCCCAGACCTTGCACAGTTTTAAAAGGTATCAGGAAGATAATTCCACATTCGAATTGCAGTTACAGTACTAATTAATTGTATTAAATACTTTAAAGTGGTGTAAAGTTTTATGATTGAAAATGGAATACCAGAGGAGGATCTTCATGTTTGCAAAACTACTTATGTAATTATAGTACAATAACTTTTCCTACATCTAAAGGGAATTCTTTGAAATCACTCCTTCATCTTGGTGTTACAAAGTAATATTTTCCACGATGAATTTCAACCTAACTAACCCCTCGTTGTACCAGCCCAATAACAGATGATCATCATAATGGTTCTCAGTTGATTAATGCAAAGTGCAACTCGACACTAGGACATAGAGCAGGATGTTGCGGCTTCTGACAAAAACGCTATCATGAATCACAGCAACAAAGCAACGTGCAGCTGCCCAGCTGCTCTAGCCTCCATTCTGCAGATTTATGGATGCCTCCATCGTTGTTGTGTCTATGGGTTTAATTCCCTTGGCGAAGGGGAGTTTAATGGTCAGCCCTCAATGCCAGTGAAGACTGGAGTCAAGGGGGCTTTGACTGGTGATCCAACATGTACTGGAGAAATCATACACTGATCTTGTTTGTTTTTGATGGATTTATAAATCCAATGCGAACTTTTATAAGATTACTGTAATAGTTAAGCTTAAAAAAAGAGCGGAGTTCACGATCCATAACTCAACAATTCATGTTATATGTTATCAATGAACTAAAGAGACTAAGAGTAATCTATATAAAACATGTTGGAAGTAAGAGACCAACGACCAGGGATCGCTGGACAAGCCAGCGTTATCTTGTCGTAATGCAAACTTTGCATGTAATTAGGAACGTCGGGGCTGCATGTTTATTGCATCGTGTGCCCAACTTCGTGCTCGTCGTGCTTATCCGCCGTAACAACGTATTTACACTATCTGTGAGGCCAAAGCGACATAAACTATAGTGCCAGCTAGGATTCTTATGTTAAGCGAATGTACTCGTTATAATTTACTTCGCTATGTGGCCAAAACGTTAAATACATTTGTAGACAATACATTTTCTAAAATTATGAATGTAAAATTGTCATATTATCCAAGAAGAGGACTGACTAGTTACTTCCTGTAGAATGCAACCAGCTCTTTAAGTGTGAGTTAACAGTATAATATTAGCGATACAGTGACAATCAATGCAGCTATCATCAACTGTAGTACTGCTACCAAGTAAATGTGCTACAACTGACTTGTGCAATATATGCGATTGCTATTCCTTTCTGTTTCTATTTTATCATGAGCCTAACATTGGTTTTTAAGATATGTTCTGCCTAAGGGGAAAAAATAAACGAGTTGATTGAATACACATTATTTATAATTTGTTTAACTTTATCAAATCGTATTTGTAAATCAGGTTCTTTAAAATCAGATTTAACTATAAATACAATTCTAATAGAGATAATTAAGTACAAATTTGTATAATGACAGTACTTTGGTTATTGGTTCCCTCAGCGACATCGTGATAGAACTACTCATGGTTCGGTTATGGCAAATACAAATAGGTGCATTTCAAGGAAATCAATCTTCTTGACCACTCTTCTCTTACCTTTATCAATGGTTATTATTTGACCTATACATCTCTGAAACTATTTAACTCGAAAATTATACATCAATGTCAGAAGATCAACGTATCTTCAATTCACAGAACTACGTAACACCCTTAATAAAATCCACAGTAGCCACTCAGCCTCAGCCGTGTTTAGCTAAACAGAAGAGCGGCCGCGCTTTGAAGTTATCTCGTGATTCGGTAATCCGTCTTCATCAATGTTGACTGAATTTGCATCGTCTAACAACAGCGGAGGTTACACAACGCGAAGCCGCTGCTCTAATGATGGCGAATGTCAGCGATGGCTATCGAGCTGACGAAGACGGACGACCGTCAGCACAGGTTGATGGCTGATGCGTGTCTAGGCCTTGTAAAACGAACGATGACATCCATCGTCATGATGGCACTGACCAGATTGAGAACAGGTTAAAGTCAGAGTGATGTAGCTTTTATATTTCTATTAGAATGTCTTAGGGTACTTCTATAACTTATTTTTATTGTATTACTCCTCCGCTTCGCAGATACGGGGTTTAAATTTTAGCAATGATTGTGTTCTAAAACACTTGATTTTTCTTCGTCATTTATACAAATTGCACATATGTATTCTAAACTGACACTAACAATACTAATGTCTTGGATTTCTGAATTATTTTTTTTTAAATTGTCACTTGTTGTGGCATTTTTCAGGGTTGTGACACGTCATTTGAAGTTTTCCCTACCATACGGTTGGTATATGTTGTCATATTGGTCAAATAATAATCATAGTTGCAGCCACAACCACAGCACATCCCAAAGAATGTCCGTTTCTTGAAATTGAGACATTGAGAATCCAAGAATGAGCAAGTCCTAATGAGCGCACTTTATTCAACACCAATTAATATAAGTACTCCTCGCTATTTATTGGCTGACGCCGAAATATTTACACTATGCAGATTCTGCCGGTTTACTTCTTGTGCAGCACAAGCTAACAGGTTTTTGCTCGTTTCACAAGAATTCTCGGAATGCTCGTTGTCGCGAAACTTCCACAGACGGATTTATAAATGATGCGAGTTCCCGGTTTATTTCCATAAAGGAAGAGAGCGGTTGGGGAAGAATGTTGTATAAGTGCTTCGTGTCACACATTAAAATTACTTTTTGGTATTTCTTGATGGAACTGATATCGGTTTAACTGAATCTGCAAAGAAACCGTTGAACGATTTTATTGGTACAATAATATTTGGAGGGGCCAAAACAAAGCGTACTTCACAGAAAATCCCTAGCAATACCAATGATGCAGTAGTCTGACTATACAAACTTAAAAGGTTTTAACGCCTACAAAGACTAGGAAACAAGGCAAACTACCAGTTGTATACTTCCTTATGTCATTTATATTACAAGATAATGACGTTTACCAATGGTAGTTATTGATTTCCATCGATTATTAGTCTTGACAAAACCAAACAAAGATGATTACAAATATACTAACCAACGTAAATGAATGATAATCTTATTCAAATAGTTTACTTCTCAATTTCAAAAGCAATAAATTAAAGTTTAATAAACGGATGAACGTCGGAATATATTTCTCCGTGACGGAATCCCTTACGGTTCTGGCGGCGCCTTGTGCAGGTCCAGGTAGTTATTAAGCCGTCAACGACGCAAACGACGCATTAGCCATCACGCGAGAGGCGAATCAAGACGAGGGTAAACGAGCTAACGCATTACCTGCGTTATAATTGGCACTACCTCACTATACAATTATATACCATTAGCTCACACATAAAGTGTTGCCTACATCAGGCTGGAGGTAACTAGTCAGTTGTGGCACCTCTACTTGGTAGTAGTACTACAACTAATGTAACTACCTACGTTATAATTAGGACTACCTCACTATACAATTATATACCATTAGCTCACACATAAAGTGTTGTCTACATCAGGTTGGAGGTAACTAGTCACTTGTGACACCTCTACTTGGTAGTAGTACTACAACTAATGTCATTACCTGCGTTATAATTGGCACTACCTCACTATACAATTATATACCATTAGCTCACACATAAAGTGTTGCCTACATCAGGTTGGAGGTAACTAGTCAGTTGTGGCACCTCTACTTGGTAGTAGTACTACAACCAATGCCATTACCTGTGTTATAATTGGCACTACCTCACTATACAATTATATACCATTAGCTCACACTTAGTGTTGCCTACATCAGGTTGGAGGTAACTAGTCACTTGTGACACCTCTACTTGGTAGTAGTACTACAACTAATGTCATTACCTGCGTTATAATTGGCACTACCTCACTATTCAATTATATACCATTAGCTCACACATAAAGTGTTGCCTATATCAGGTTAGAGGTAACTAGTCAGTTGTGGCACCTCTACTTGATAGTAGTACCACAACTAATCCCATTACCTACTTTATAATTGACAGTACCTCACTATACAATTATATACCAATAGGTCACACATCAAGTGTTGCCTATATCAGGTTGGAGGTAACTAGTCAGTTGTAGCACCTCTACTTGGTAGTAGTGGGGGAGCGAGCTGGCGTAGTGGTTAGAGCGCGGGACAGTCCCTGAGGTCCCGGGTTCGATCCCCGCCAAGTCACCAATGGATTTTATCTAAGTGATAATGTCGCAACCCCTAGGTCTAGCCTGAAGTAATGTGAAAAACAATCCCAGGCTCGTGCCTAGCGTCCTAGGACAAAAAAAAAAAAACTTGGTACTACTACTAATGTAACTACCTACGTTTTGTTAATTCTTAAACCTACGGGGCTATAGTCAGTTGTGGGACCTCTACTTGGTAGTAGTACCACAACTAATGCCATTACCTACGTTATAATTGGCACTACCTCACTATACAATTATATACCATTAGCTCACACATAAAGTGTTGCCTACATCAGGTTACAGGTAACTAGTCTGTTGTGGCACCTCTACTTGGTAGTAGTACCACAACTAATGCCATTACCTACGTTATAATTGGCACTGACTAGCCAACAATTATATATCACTAGCTCACATATAAAGTTGGAGGTAACTAATTAATAATATTACATTTACTTCTTTAGTGTAAGAAGTGGAAATATTTAAGTCGTCATCTTTGTCCAAAGATAAAATTACCTGTAGTTATTTTGTAGTTTGTAACTACTGAAATCCCTGACAATTTAACATTTTTAAATGGTAGTTAGGCCTAGTTCAATTGCGGAGATTGAGCACTATTATCACACTATGCATTACTCGTTTTTCCATCTAAAATGTTAATTTTACAAAAGTGGAAAAATGACTGTGATTAAAAAAAGAAATAAGCTATGATTTATATAATTGAAGGTAATATGACGTCAATAAAAAATAGTTGGATTTGAAAAGCTTTCTTTTGAACTTTATAGTTATCATAAAAAATATTAATTCACGATTACGCACATGTTGTCAATTCTTAGTTTATGTTCCATCCAATTACACAGTAAAAGCTCTAACTGGCGTGTAAAGTAAGTAATAGCTTTACGTACGCTGTTAAGCACCTGAACAATAAATTAAAGCGAAATTATTCCGCGCAATTTTTACGATACAATAAACGTCCTGGCTGATAACAAAGAACGGCGTAACATAATGAGTTCCGCCATCATCGCAGCTCGCCGCAATCATAGAGTTTACAGCCCGGGCTGCTTTTTATTGGCCTTTAAAGCAATATACAACTTTCATATGGGCCGTAAACCGTAAATACTATTTAATGAGTCGAAACTACCCTTGAGTCCCACAATTCACTCCTTTTGTGGTGGAAGACTCCAAGGGAAACATCTTAAAATGTATCTTTATAAAATTGAATTGAATTGTAATGGAATGGATAGTATGATTTTAACTTTGAATTACTGGTTGATATATTCAAAGTTTATATTGATTTTCATTAAAGACAATAGCTTTAGTTTACAACTAATAACAGGGACTAGACAATTGAAAAATAACACAGAGAAACACTTATACAGGGTGGTAAAAAAGTCCCAGGACAGTTAAATATTTAAAAAATTAATGTAGATAGAGCTACAATACTTTGGTACAAAGTTACAGGGCATAGAACTATATTTTAACACAGTGATCCAATAACTCTTCAGGGGGACGGCCCACAAGGAGTCGGAAGAAAATGGAAGCATAGGTCAATATGCTTCAAATTAAAGGTCTTTTTTAGTAGAATACAATGCTGCAAACCGCACTTCAAAAGGTCACTCCTGTGCAAAATGGCAGATGTTCAAAGATTTCTTGAATCCGCCATTTTGAATCTTTGAACGACTGCCATTTTTTACTCAGGCATTCTTTTGATCTTGAATTTACGGCATCGTAATCTACAAGTGAAAACCTTTAATTTGATGTGCATATCGACCTATTCTTACGTTAACAATTTTCTTCCGATTCCTAGGGCTGTGTCCCCTCTGAGGAGAAAGCGTATAATAGCAATGTAAATTAAATGAATCTTTGAACATCTGCCATTTTGCGCAGGATAAACTTTTTGAAGTGCGGTTTGCGGCATTGTATTCTACCTTTAAAAAAGGTACCAAAAAAGACCTTTAATTTGATGTGCATATTGACCTATACTTCCATTTAAGATTTTCTTCTGACTCCTTGTGGGCCGTCCCCCTGAAGAGTTATTGGATCACTGAATATGTGTTAAAATAGAGTGTTATGCCCTGTAACTTTGTACCAAATATTGTAGCTCTATCTGCATTATTTTTTTAAATATTTAACTGTCCTGGGACTTTTTTACCACCCTGTATAGTAACGTCACAATTAGCATCTCACCAGACGATTCCTTTGAGTGGTTTGATTTCTTGAGAGGTAATAAACACAGAGTATAATGATATTACAGTTCTTTAAGTTCATCTATTAGGGATGGCAATGAATATAAAAAAGGTACGATTCATAAGTAACGAATATGGAGTCTATGGAGAACATTTAAAATTCATCATAGGGTGTGTCTAATTGGTGAGTGGAGGTGGCGGTTATTCGAACTACAAGCGTTTTGAGTTTGTATTTGCCCATTTCTTACATAATCACAATAGAATCGGATTTTCGAAAAAAATTCAGTTTGATTAAAATGAGTAAATGAAAGTCCTTATAATTCTACACAATATTTTGCAACCCCTCTATTGCTGTAAAAATTGCGGTTTAAAAGTTATTGCACCTTTTGTGATTTCCCTTATAAAAATACCACAGTTACTCTCTCTACTTATCCAAGGTAAGGTTGTTGTTGACAAGCTAATGGGTGAAATCTTGTGTCAGATTGCTGATACTGTTTATTTGTATATTCAATTTATTCATTAACTCATCTCACTGTCTTTCTAACTGAATAATGAACCTAAATGATTAATCTTAAAAAAATCAGGTTTATTTTTTATTGAACTATTATTTGTTGATACTGTATTCAATAATCTAAAAATTAAGTAATATTTAATTTTGGTGCTATCATAAAGGAACTAGTTACGTATGTTCAAGCTTATTTTAATTCGATAAACAATTCTTTGCTTAATACTCTACCTTAAAAGCTTGTTTTATCAAATGAACACCCTACACCCTGTTTTTATTTGTTTAGCATCTTGTAAGACAAATAGTTTATTAACACAACGATAAACCTTAAAAGGTAGGTTCTTCTATGGGTAACACAGTAATAAATCAAAGATTTAAACCTGTCAATTCAACAACACTCGGAGACAAATGAATAATCCACACGTACTCATATTGTTGTCCCAACATTCTCGCAGTATCTGATAGGTAGTCGCGTTGTCACGGGATACCAGATGACAAACTGAGGACCCCAGCAGACTAATCGTCTTGGCCCCGCCAACATTAATAATATCCTGAGAGGAACATTTATAAGGCAGTCACAGCCTTCTCACGGTTTAATCTGATGTCTCGACTTTTGACTGTTGATAAAACTCTCGAATTACTCTTTGGGGAAGACTCGTCAGACATTTGTCTCCTGCGAGGTGGAGTTAATTTGGTATTTATTCAATTTCCCCTTGTTGATTCTTGGAATTTCAATGTATTTAATTCCCTTCAATGTATTTAATCATATAATTGCCTTCTTCTAGTTACTTTCAGTGAAATCAAATAGCATTGCAGTGAGAATTTAGATATGGATATAAGAATGAGAAAATATTTAATTATTTTCACTGTATGATTTGAGTTTTTCTTGATTGTTAGAATATTTTTTAAAATTATCAATCGATCTTCTTTGTTATAAAATTGAGCTGGTGTCTGTCTATCTGTCTGTCTGTCTGGGCAGCTGTCACGACTAAAATACCAAACCGATACAGCCAAAATTAAACACAAATATGGTCCTTATATCTGGGAATGTCATTATGACTATTTACTTCCCTGAGTTCCTCTTTGGCCACGCCCCTTGGATATCCAAAGTGTTGAGGTGAGGTTTTCATAAGTAAATATTAATTGGTCTCCATGGAATCATGATAAAATTTACAATGTTTACATTTGCTTTGAAATTTCAACGCAAACAAGCAGAACTGCCAAATTGCTTATTTCACAATTTATTTTAGACAGCTGAAAATATAATATTTTACACAATTATGTGGCATGTTTAAACTATGGCATGGCTTATGGAAAACAAGATTCTAACTATTGCTGTATCAACCCAGGCTTTGCTTTTGATTTATTAAGGTGTTAGAGTTATGAAAATAATGTTATTGATTATTTTTACGTAAACAGTAGGACAGTTACAATGTGTTATACATTTTTGTATAAATTTATTTGCTTTTTACATATAAATTCAAACTACCTCATAAGTGTTTGGATTAGGCGGTATAGTACAACTTCCCGTAACGAAGCACGGGTACAGCAGCTAGTCATATATAAATGTTAATCTCTTGGATAATACATTCTCAATTAAAAAATTACCAACTATATTTTTTTATATTTTGTAATCTAATAGAACTAGACAAGACAAAAACATTCTATCCCCACATCTCAGCCTAACACTCCACAACCTCACAATTTATCACCAACGTAAACACAACCCTAACATAACTCAGTGGTAATGGGGAGACAAAGGGAATAAATTGACATTTCAATTATAACAAGCCATTCGTCTGGCGTCCATTGTTTATATAATGAACCCGAGCAATCTGTTATACCTAACTAGCCGGACCATTAAACGCCCCATCAATATGTATAAGATGTGAGTTGATCCACCCTCTATCGATCACTCTGATGGATTCTTTGTATCAAAGCCTCGCCGAGGAGCGGAAGTCACGCTCGGTGTTTTGATTTGTCACTATCGTCTGTAAGCTGATTGTCCTAATCTACAAACAGCTGGGGTGTGCTGAGCGATAACAGTGATACACTGCGGGTGAGTTAATGTCGACTTTGTCACGTGATGGATATCAAAGTCACATTGTCCAAGTGATTTGTGACATCGCCTTTCATAACACCAGTGTGGGAGCTATGGGGGTTTGTGTATGGGTTGGAGTTGTGTCATAACACCAGTGTGGGAGCTATGGGGGTTTGTGTATGGGAGTTATGTCTTTTGATAAGGGTGAATGTGATAGTGTCAGCTGCAAGACTAGGAAGATTATTGTTGGTCAAAACACGTGAATTAAGATTCATAATGAAAAAATACCCAAGAATGCACAAAATAATAGAAAATTAAAAACGCATCTATTTCTTTTATACTAGTAAAAATTTATGTATAAAATGACGTTTTATATAGTCAAAATAATTTAGGTGGTGGTAAAATAAATAGATGATGATCAAACAGTTATTCCTAAGAAATAAAATGTGTTTGAGCTAAAATTTAAACTTGTTTGGTAGAGCTTCAGTTCAACAAGAACTATGAATTTTAAATAAAATATTACGTTAAAAAATGGAATATTAGTACAGGTTTTTGTCGCAAATGGTAGCCAAAACGAATAAAAACAACTTCATTGAGGGATATATAAAAAGAATTGCTCTTGGTGGAATTTTATTTGTGACGGAACGCAAACTATCTTTTGGATTTTTATCAATTTGTTTGGGAGACGTTAAAACGTCCATAGACCTGTTATTAACGACAACATTTTCCCTATTAAACATCCTTGGAAAGGAAATCTTTGCACACAACTAACAGATACTCTTTAAAGTACAAAGCACTTGATGCATCCACCCTAACGTCCGTGAGACCAAACCCTTCACATCTGGGAGCGGCCGGGCGAGTTCACGGGTCACTGATATAGCCGTTTATTGGCCCTCAGGCAGACCCAACTCTAATCTGAGACCCAATAAAATAATATTGCCTGTGTCCGTAAGCGTTTTTGGCAATTACGTTCCCATTTGACGGCGGCTCCCCTTTATTGGGCTCGGCAGCTGGAGAAACATGGGCTCAAGGGGCTATTGTAAGGGGTGACGTGACGGTCGACGCAAGAAGTGTAACATAACCGGGTGTGGCGTTGACAAAGGGTCTTCATTTCGGTCATGAGGAGGGAATAAGTACTCTAGAAATAGTAACAAAAGGGATACCCGCATGGTAACATAGTATAAATCCCTGGATTGATCTAATGACATGTTTTACACATGAACGTTGTGGGGTTGGGGAAAAGAATATTAAGCTATCAACGAAGACACAAAAGAGTAATTTAATATACGCAAAAGAGTTTTATGCACATTTAATACGTTATAGGAAACTTTTGAAAAAGTAATCTTGGTTTTTGAGTACCACAAGTTTTCCAAAGCTGAAATATGAAACGTATTTAACATTTACGTATGATATTGTACCTTGTAAATATTTTTATAGAACATTTAAAATAATTTATTCTCAGTGTATACATTTGATTTGTTTAAATGTTTAGAGAAAAAAATAACTAAATTAATACTAAATATTATACTACCATGTTTTGAAACACAAAATAGCCTACTAATTGAAAATTGACACAGGTACTTCGTATATTAGTTAGTATACTTGTGGCTGATGAAATTGTTAGATCATTGATGGTTCGACCTGATAAGAGTTATTGGCGGTGATGAGCGCCGTCTAGTGATAAGCCTTATCTCAGGGAGGTGTCATCAGCGTATCGCCACATCCACGGATATCGTTGTGTTCATCCGACAAACTTTACCTAAGTTTCGTCATGATCGTTTAGCGCAGTTGACGAACTAGGTGCAAATTGTAATCTTATTCCCAGCTCTCATACGCAATGTATTAATTATTATGTGTGCTTTGAGGCATTATCATGCATTTTATAATGCAAATTTAGACTTTTGGTTTTAACAGGCCATGCGGTCTATGAAAAAATTACCTTTTCCACATAAATATTGTCTTACTAAACTGTAACTTAATACAAATATTGGTATAGACAGTCCTAAAACACAAGATTATTGTTTGCCCTATTATGATTAAAGCATACTATAAAATTAATACATTTAAATCATTTTATGAAGAAAGATGTATACATAAAATTATTTACTAATCTAAATTTACTGGTTCAATCTCTTACAAGTTGGAATGTGGAAACATCGCACTGCGTTTAGGACTTTGAACATACAGTATTTCCAACCAAAACAATGATAACAGGATAATAATTTGTCTCATTTAAACGAAAAATATCTAGAGAATTTATTTTTAAATTGTTTATAAACTTGGACTTGTGAGTAAAGGCATTAAAAAACAGAATCTTTAGCGTAAAAAACTCCTGGTTACATGGTCGGACAGACATGGACCGCTACCCAATCAAATGTTTGTTTTAAACGCTCTTCCCAAAAATTTTCCAAATTCAGAGATTGTTTCACTTATTTATCACATATAGACTTATTCTATGTATAGACAGATTTGAACGAACCGTGTTTTGATGTAGTTGAGGGTCAAATCCCCTAAACAAAACATGGTACCGAACATAACTGTGAATAACTATGACAATAGCAAGTTCTCAATAGAGAAATTATCTGAACACGTGAATTGAGTGATTGACAGAAAGTGATAAAGTAATAAATATTTGTAGCATTATTTGTGTCGTGTAATTTTCAACGATGCCAAACTGCAAGACCAGCCTACAAAACTGTTATTATGACCCGATGACCCTAACTAATGAAGCGAGCTGAACACATGATCGCTAAACTATTCCCAACCATAAACACAAACATTTCAACGACCGCAGCAGTCCATTGTAGAGTGTAACAAACGCTCGGCGCGGCTTTGTGCGAGATTAATAGTATTAATTATAGCGTCATAGTCTGACAGAAAAAGCCGTAAATAAGAGAGCAAAGGTCGCACCCGTGTCATTTGAATTTTAAATGACGATATTTCAGCGCCTTAATGGCTCGGAACTGACGGACGGCGCTTTCAAATGAAACTTGGCGGCTGACAGTTACATTATGTAGCTGATGACGACGTTATGATACGACCGCAGTTGGGCGTAACTTGTGGGAGTCAAGTTTCAACTTTTATTAGGATTATATAAGGAGTATGTAGGCTATAGGATGATTGTTGACTGTAGATACACCTTTATGGAGAATATATTACATTCAAGTGTTTAATATGACACAAGTGTTTATTTGAAAAATATCATAGTTTCTTTGAGTCCGTGATAGACGTTGCTATATAAAATATTGTTACCGTATACACGAACACCTTTATTATACCAAAGGAAGAGTAACGCATTGCAATTTCAGAACCGTTTATATCCTCTTCAAATATCAAAGTATGAAACACGAAAAGTGTAAATACAATGTCAACACTCTATGATGGTCTTTAGTATCCATAGTCCAATAGTATCCAAAGGCATATGGTTCGCATATATAGTTGAAACCTTTCATGAAATCCGTCCATTTAACTTTGTAAAAATATACTTATATAATTGTAATCGGTTGTACAAAACAACAACAAAAAAACCCTATTATCGGCTTATTAATTAGATTGTTGGTTTTTTGTTGTTTGTTCATAGTAAATTTAGGAACGGTTTGTATTAAACAAGTTGTAATCCCGGATTTATAATAGCTATATATGAAACATTGTTTCCTCCTACATGATTACCTTACAAGGTTTAGAGTTTTTGTTCACACCAATTTTCACTGAAATTTTTTTCTTGGTAAAACGATATATTTAATGATGTATTTATTCGGGAAAGAACGAATATACAAAGAAATACTTATGAATAATATTAAGATCTTCCGTGAGATATACACGAGTACATGCCTACATGTGGCTCCTTTTGTTAAACAGCTGATCAAATTAAATCTACCACATCGACTACTCAATGCACTTCGGTTAAGTTACACGATCCCTCCAACCAATCGCATCTACTCAACTGACAATACATGTACAACAGCCGGGGATTTATAAGCCATAACATAATCGCTTCATGCTGTAGCGGTCGACACCGTAGTGAATGCATTCACTGGGATAAGTTTAATTTATTCTAATAGACGTGGAGGGTCGTAACATTGAAAAACCGGTAGCCATATCTCACTGTGGGGGGGACCCGGTGATTTGTGATTATGTCTGATTGTATTATGCACATTGTGCTCGATATCGATGCTTCTTTCATGTTTATGGCTCGATCTTGCCCCCATATCGTCTCTTTACTGTCTCTGAACAAACCATTATTGCTTTCGGGATTGAGTCGTTGGATATTCGATTCTTTTATTCGGTCATCATTTAGCCGGATTGCTCACTGTTTCGGGTTGATTGTTGTTGTAAATCTTACGGTTCGAGTGACAGCTGGGTGTTCAGTTTGATATAGGTAAATGTGTGCTATTGCGTATATTGCAGGGTTGGTTATGCACTGATTGTACTGTAATAAATTTTTTTATAAAACTAAATAAAGTAATGCATTTACCTTTGTTAAGCTAAATAAGTAAGAACATCTTCAGTATAAGATTGAATGAGTCTAATTCTTACCACATTTACTTATTTACAATGTAAGCAACACTATTAAGATACAAGTAGCATGGTAGAGGACTAGCAATGGGATAAATTTGGGGTGCTATAATTTTCTATACTTTTGTAGTTGGTTGAAATTGGAAAACTAATATCATAAACTCTACTAAAACCGAACAGAAACACGGTTAGAAAATGTTGGTTCTTTTTTGCTATACCGACCACACCGGGTTTATATTAGAAAAACATTTATATTATCTTTTCTAATATAAAAATAACCTAACCTAGTGTGGTGGATATTATACAACAGAAAAAACCCTGATTTGTTCGGAACAACAGAATGGACAAGTTTAACAGTATTAACAGTATATAGAGTACCAAACTGTCTTTACCTGATCCAATAAGGACAACGAAACATCGTGGATTATTGGTGCTGGAATCGTAAGAAATGTATTAAAATATCAATGTTTTGTAAGGTTACGACGTTATCCCCAGCGAGGTGAGGGTTAGACGGTTATGTGTCGCTGATGATGTTGTTATCAGTTCCCGGTGGTTCCTCCCTCCCCAGGTATCTTCACTTCACCTTCACCCTTCACATCGTGAGCGTATCCTGATGTAAGGCGACTGACTATAAACAGTGCTCGGGTAAATGTCATTTATAAACTGTCACAATACATTTATTTATACAATCTGAGGAAAGTCAAGATTTTACATAAGGAATAGGCAATGTAACTGATAAAAGATTATTTTCATTGCTTATAATGTGCGACTAATAAGACTTATAAAACTTGTCATATGCACAATTACTACATTGGCAACACAGCATCGATCAAGCTTCTAAGTCTATTTACAAAGAAAATTTGAAAAATCGCTTTAACCATCACTGTTTGTATAGCACAAGAAAGTTAGTGATAAGCAAAGATCTAGTTTGAATAAAATTATCAGATGTTTTGCAATATCTTTGCACTACATATTTTTTAAGGTTACCTAATTACTTCCGTACTAAGAATGGAATTTAATTTCTATTTGTGTATTCAAGGTAACGGGTTCCTTTTAATTTCAATGTCTTATTAAAAAATATTTCTTTTATACATATTTAGATGTCCCTTGTGTGACTAATTACTTTTGGTGGCTTCATTTTATGTCTTGAAATACTGTAATGAAATGCATTCATTTCCAGGACTAAGTAATCAGGCATTGTAATATTCTGACAGTGCAGTAGTTTTAGACTATTTATACTCGTGTAAAGTACCAATTTTCAATGTACCGAACAAATCCTATATTTTTTATTATCTAAGTGGTTCAGTAATATCTAGAATTTTTTTAAAGCGCCAACAGAAAGGTTATAGCAGTCAGAAATATTTTCTAGAATTATCTAGAAATCATTTATATTTGAGTAAGGCAAATCAATTAAATAAAAAAATATATTTTAAAATATGACTTTCATTGAAGTTTTAAAATAAAAAATGCATGTTTGTAGAACATATATAAAAAAGATACAGGATTTTTATTTATTTTTTTTTTATTTCTAACATTTAATTTTACTCTAATTTTACTACTTTTTAAATTCTCCAAATTTAAATGGTAAAATATCCTATCATTTTGATCCCATTTACTTCGCGTCCTTGGTAAAAATAGAAGTCATGATTTTGAATGTAGAACCACTAGCCTTACGCAATTTACATTCAGTAACAGATGCAACCACAACAAAGTAGTACAACCGTCTTGGTATTTTCCAACCTATATTCTAAATACCACATGATCATAACCTTTCTGAGTTTGAACTTACACACTCTCGATACTCGATTGCTAGCGACTAGCGAGTGATATAAAGCAGTCAGCTGAGGTGTTGTGTTCGTGTAGCCTCCATACAGCAATACATGGTCTGCATGATATACATCGGTGTAATAATACCTCACGCCGCGCGACCACAAATCATTTCGCCGCCTGCCACTTGTAATATGCTCTCCGCCAGATCCAAGATGGCCGCCGCTATAAAAAGCGATTTATTGTTTTCCGATGTTTACGGCGGGTGTTCCGCTGTCGGGTTCCCGTGGTTTTATTATAGTTTTAATTTATCTACACGTTCATCAGCGATAAGCCGGTGTGGTCTCGTGGTCTGTCAAGTTGACGACTCTACATTCTACAACCAGTGTTGCCGGGTTGAATAGGTCCTTAAGTATGGGTAGAATTTGTATTTAGTGGTTTATTGAATTTACACTGATTAACATCAGTCACTTTTAGCGAATTTCCCATAGGGAATAAGCTATTACCGTAGGTCTCATGGTAAGACCTAGACCCGGGACCGATTTACTTTTTCGTTTTGAGGTCCCCAGAGGCCAAAAACACAATCCGTTCAAATTCATATATATATATATATATATATATATATATATATTTATATATGTGTCCGTTAGCGCGATAACTCGAGCAAAATTGATCCGATTTTGATGAAATTTGGTACAAACGTGTAAACCTACATTTATTCGAACGAGTTCGCGAACCAGCATAATCGGACCATGGGATCAGGGGTTTATGGGGGGTTTTATGGGGTAAAAATGGGTTTTTCTCATTTTTGACCCTAAAAACTTTAAATTTCTAAATTTCTCTCTAGACCATTTTGAAGAGATTAAAAAAACAAATAATTTAGTATATTGAAGTTTTTTTGAATGTTCATTGACTACGGAGAAAATTAAAAAAATTGTAAATTTAAAATTCCCATGTTATTCTTATGGAGAATAAATAAACTGTTCTAGTTTGCTTGTTTATGGATATAGTTTAATCAAATTTGGCAATTTGGCTTATTTCATACTAAACTATCAATATTTCAATGAAAAAAAAAACACATCTCAACATCTTCCCTGTAGCAGCAAACCTAACTACTCACTAAAATTAATGTTATTTAAATAGGAAATAAATCTGAAAATTTATAGGGAATATTTTAGTAGAAATCAAGCCGGGTAAATGGAAATTCGCTTAGTATGCAGGTTTGCTGCGACGGGGGTATTTACTGCTCAAGATGTGCCACAGTTGTCCTTGAGGTTTAATCAATTATCCTGGCTCCTCCACTAGTATGTTGGTTTAAAATGCCCTTTTGACGGTATCATCTTAATGGTAATGGAATTAGAAGCGAGGTATTAACGCTTACTTTTCCTTAAATTTAAGTGATTTAACAAATTAATTATCCATAAATATTCATTATATGTCCGTCTACCAGAAAAGGGTAGGAATCCATTAAACAATGCTATCATTAACCATTCAAGTTACAATCAAGCGTAATTTAATGTTGGGCGATCGTACCGTAAGTGGTGTGCTTCATTACTTCTCTGTGACTACATGTGAAGTATTACCAGTATTTCCAGTTCTATCCACTTACGATTTACAAACTTTTCAATCTTATTTATGTCTTATTTATGATAATTCTATTTTTACAAAACATTCTCTTATTACGTAGCACATAATACATTTTCAATGTTTAAAAATGAGCAAACCCCTTGACAATTCAATGGAGGGCTAAACATAGATAAGATAATTATCTCGCTTCAATCTCCCTAAAGTGGCAGGACTCGTTAGGACTGCAAGGCATACAGCTGTCACAGCGCCCGAGGATATCTATTTGCTTAGGACCCTCGAATTTGTTTCGCCCCTAAAATAACAAAGCGGTCGACCGGAATCGAACCGGCACCGCCCAGAGTCACCTGGCCTGAAGTGCATGAATTATGCAATCAGAACCGGCTGTAATGTAGAAGGGCGGCTGATTATTGTGATGAATGTGTTGTAATTGTGTATTGTTGACATTGTTGATTTATGCCGGCCAGATGGGATGATAGAGTGTGCAGCGTGGGCCGCGAGGAAGGCTAGTGACGTAGAGGTGATTTAAGAACGCTTTGTGAATCTAAGTGACGTCTTAACTGCTAACTTTACGATGGGTATATTATAGAACAGGTGAACATGAATCATTGATTGCATATGTTTATATTATTAATGGTGTTCTCCTTTCTTGACCGAAATTAGTTGGATGGAATATGTATTTCTTACCTCAAATAGTCACTTATATTTACAGACAATATATTATAGAATACTTGGAGTATGACATTTTGAGTTAAAAGTCTTCTAGTTACTCCTATTAAAAGGTGCTACTTTAATCTGAAAGCACACAAAAAAAAGTCAAATAACACATATAATAATATATTTACACTTATACTGTTTACTCACAGTACATATTAAATATGGTAAGTGGTGATCTATTTCGATAGGACACTCCAAATCATCATCATACCTAATAGGCGAATCTACTAGTCAGCGAGCCAATTAAACTAAAACTTCCCGCTTGGCACTTTCCTATCTTTGAAATAGTAAACAAACTCACTAATTTAACAAAATAACCTAGATATGTCTTGTGAGTTCTTTCTGAAACGTAACATTCCCAAGAGAGTTCCGCTCTGAAACACTTTAAGGATTCGAGGCCATCCTTAAGAGCTCAAGAAACGAATGGTTCCAAGAAATAGAAAAGTCAAGTCCACAAATACCTAAAAAAGGTATTATTGTGGCTTCTTAACTTACTGACAGCTTATAGAGCAGTACAGGGGCTTCTCTCGGAAAAATCCCCTAGGGTTTAATGCAATCCATTTGAGTTTTAAGAGCGGATGGTTCTAAGAAATGAGAAAATAAAAAAAATCAATATCGTGAGGGATATTTACCCTTAACGATAACATTATTTTACCTTTTACCAGTTGCCCTAGCTTGCTGTTTTCATGTGTTGCAAGAGATTAGTGCCAAATACAAAAGCATTATTATAAATAATTATAGTGCAAAGCTCATGCCTGTGGATTCTTCATTCCAGTTACTAAAGTGACATCTATAAAAAAAATACACCCGCCGCAGCAAACCTGCCGGCTAAGCGAATTTCCATTTGGCTGAATTGATTTTCAATTGATCTATTTAAATAACATTAGGTTTAACGAGTACCTAGGTTTACTGCTACAAGGAAACTAATAAAGTGTGTGTTTTAAGTAAAATAATTATTGCTTAGTATAAAATGAATATATTTGCCAAGTTTGATCAAAAAATATCCATAAACAAGCAAACTACAACATTTTACAATATTCTCCATAAGAATAACATCGGAATTCAAAATTTACCATTTTTTTCAGTTTTATCCGTAACCAATAACCGTACAAAAACACTTTGATATACTGAATTGTTTGTTTTTTAAAGCTCTTTAAGATGGTTTAGAGAAAAATTGGGAAATTTTGTGTTTCGAGGGTCAAAAGTGAGAAAACCCAATTTTTACCTCATAAAACCCCCCATAAAACCCTGTTCCCATGGTCCGATCATGCTGGATCCCGAACTCATTCAAGTTTATCCCGCCTTACACCTTCAAACCAAATTTCATCAAAATCGGATCAAAATTACTCAAGTTATCGTGTTCACGGACACACACATATATATATATATATATATATAAATCTATATATATATATATATACATATATAAAAATTTGAACGAATGGTGTTTTTGGCCTCTGGGGACACCAAAATGAAAAAGTAAATCGGTCCCGGGCCTAAGTCTTACCATGAGACCTACGGTAATAGCTACTTCCCTATAGGGAAATTCGCTAAAAATCGTCAGAAATTACTTCAGCCTCGAATAAACAGATGAATATTGTATTAAAGATCTAATTTTTACATTAATTTCACTGTACTTGCCTATACTTTCATCCTGAGCAAACCCTAATGTACTGTACTTCAAATAGTTTTGCAAATTTACGTGAGAGCTCCATTCTTACTTCAAGACCTTAAGAATGCAATTCCTAACACCCTAGTAAAAAGAATGATAATAATTAACTAACGAATTCCACGAACGTTTCGTTAATTAGTTACTAAGTTACTTATAGACCCTAACGTTTCGCAATCTAAATATCAGTGACAGGAGTACGAAGAAAATGTTGTTTTAGGTGTTGGAAATTAATATAACCACCAGTTTACCACCAGTTCGTCTACTGCGCTAAACGATCATGATGAAACTTAAGTAAAGTTTGTCGGATGAACACAACGATATCCGTGGATGTGGTGATACGCTGATGACACCTCACTGAGATAAGCCTTATCACTAGACGGCGCTCATCACCGCCAATAACTCTTATCAGGTGAATCCATCAGGCGGAACGTTCTGGGGTAATCGGATCCTAACGGGTGCTAAGTTTGCCATTTACTGCCATATTTTACAATGTTGATTTCGTGAAATAGATCTATACGATGAAATATGAAATATGATGTTCTCACAAATGATCCAACAATCTTTGTGTTAACACTACATACATTTATACATGGACCTTGTACCCTCAACGTATTCACAAAGGTTCAAGCAGAAATAATTGATATTCCGCTCACACCTCGACGCCTACCCGTGGTCAGTGAACAGCCAAATTAAGACTTTGAGAAAAGTTGTTAACAAAAATAAATCGCAAGCAGACACGCCAGCTCGTTAGGCGGACAGCGAGGAGTCGTTAAAGATTAAAAATTAGAATTTAATATAAACATAATTAAAACCGGTAATTGGCACTTCCTGCTTGGTCTCCCACATAGAATTATGGCTGTAATTAGCTGTGGATGAATTTCGTAATTGGAAGCGAACATATGAAGATGATATCGGAGTAATTAACACGCTGGCCTCACCTTGCTTGACCACCTCAAGTCTGTGTAACGTGGGGCTGAGTCTGCGAAGGTGTGGGGAGATATTACTGTATTGAATTGAAACAAGGAAATCAAGTATTTTCCCCAATTCAATTACGTGGCCACCTGATCATCTCTCGTGTTTGATTTGACAAAGCATATCGACCTTGGAAGCTTACCTTATGGTTTTATAAATATTAATCCAGTATTATTTTTTGTGAAAAACTAAATGTCTATATTTTCATGTTTGAGGGAATTGCTAACTATTATAGACTCGTTATATAAAACAAAGTTGTATATTCAATGGTTCTGTGGCCTGTGTCGCCAGTGATTACGATTTCCCTTGTAATACTGTAACGTCGAAAATATCTATAAAACCCTGTAGCAAATAAAAGTGTTTGTCGCTTTGAATTTAAGATGAGTAATTTAAATAGTCGTATGCCTTACCTCCAAGGTAAATTATACCTCCAAGAGTTTACCTGTAAGCAAGAATGCTGGGGTTAAATAGGTAATAATCGATTAGGCCTACACAACACTAATTTCGAAAACGTTTCGTCTTTTGCTGTTGCAGCCACCTTCTTCAGGGCGAGCTGATTCCGCTACCCCGCGAGGCGATCACGGCACCCAGCTCACGCTACGGTAACTCACTCTAATTGGCTATTATGCATTCATATATGCTCCAGGCTAGGTCATATCGCTCCCGTAAATACTTGTTAGCACGGCGGAGATCATAAAATCTCCCGCGCCGCGACAACTACGTTACGCCTTCTACACTCATGTTGAAAGTCCGGGGGACGGTGAATGTGCAGTTGTTTATGAAACTCATATTGTATAGTCGTGTGTAGTATACATGTCCACGGTGTTGATAGCATGAATACATTCAGATGGTGTGGGCCTACAGGTGGAACGGTAGCTCCGTTACAGTCAATTCTACATGTTGTGGGGACTCGGAGTACTACGTAACAACAGGTCAGTGGTGGGACTCTCTCAGTGAGTGGCTCGGATCAACAAATCCAATACATTTGGCAAAATAACTACTTAGATTGTAGATATTATTGAGGAATTATTGATAGCATATAGTTCATGTGACAAAATATATTTCTAAACTTTAAAAGATACTACTCGTGATCAATACCTAATACATCTCTTCTCCCACCTACTTAAAGGGTTCACTCTTTATCCTGTTACAATACGTTCGGAGGTGCTGGAGTTGACAGTGGCAAGTTGGGGACAAGTTAGAGACGCGAGTTAATCGCCTGTCTGCCAACACGACATTGTACTGTGTGTTCCACGTTTAGACGACAATGAACATCGCATGACGGAGATGCTGGAGTTGACAGTGGCAAGTTGGGGACAAGTTAGAGACGCGAGTTAATCACCTGTCTGCCAACACGACATTGTACTGTAGGTTCCACGTTTAGACGACAATGAACATCACATGACGTAGGTGCTGGAGTTGACAGTGGCAAGTTGGGGACAAGTTAGAGACGCGAGTTAATCGCCTGTCTGCCAACACGACATTGTACTGTATGTTCCACGTTTAGACGACAATGAACATCGCATGACGGAGATGCTGGAGTTGACAGTGGCAAGTTGGGGACAAGTTAGAGACGCGAGTTAATCACCTGTCTGCCAACACGACATTGTACTGTAGGTTCCACGTTTAGACGACAATGAACATCGCATGACGGAGATGCTGGAGTTGACAGTGGCAAGTTGGGGACAAGTTAGAGACGCGAGTTAATCACCTGTCTGCCAACACGACATTGTACTGTAGGTTCCACGTTTAGACGACAATGAACATCGCATGACGGAGATGCTGGAGTTGACAGTGGCAAGTTGGGGACAAGTTAGAGACGCGAGTTAATCACCTGTCTGCCAACACGACATTGTACTGTAGGTTCCACGTTTAGACGACAATGAACATCGCATGACGGAGATGCTGGAGTTGACAGTGGCAAGTTGGGGACAAGTTAGAGACGCGAGTTAATCGCCTGTCTGCCAACACGACATTGTACTGTATGTTCCACGTTTAGACGACAATGAACATCGCATGACGGAGATGCTGGAGTTGACAGTGGCAAGTTGGGGACAAGTTAGAGACGCGAGTTAATCACCTGTCTGCCAACACGACATTGTACTGTAGGTTCCACGTTTAGACGACAATGAACATCGCATGACGGAGATGCTGGAGTTGACAGTGGCAAGTTGGGGACAAGTTAGAGACGCGAGTTAATCACCTGTCTGCCAACACGACATTGTACTGTAGGTTCCACGTTTAGACGACAATGAACATCGCATGACGGAGATGCTGGAGTTGACAGTGGCAAGTTGGGGACAAGTTAGAGACGCGAGTTAATCGCCTGTCTGCCAACACGACATTGTACTGTAGGTTCCACGTTTAGACGACAATGAACATCACATGACGTAGGTGCTGGAGTTGACAGTGGCAAGTTGGGGACAAGTTAGAGACGCGAGTTAATCGCCTGTCTGCCAACACGACATTGTACTGTATGTTCCACGTTTAGACGACAATGAACATCACATGACGTAGGTGCTGGAGTTGACAGTGGCAAGTTGGGGACAAGTTAGAGACGCGAGTTAATCGCCTGTCTGCCAACACGACATTGTACTGTGTGTTCCACGTTTAGACGACAATGAACATCGCATGACGGAGATGCTGGAGTTGACAGTGGCAAGTTGGGGACAAGTTAGAGACGCGAGTTAATCGCCTGTCTGCCAACACGACATTGTACTGTGTGTTCCACGTTTAGACGACAATGAACATCGCTAGATGTAGGTGCTGGAGTTGACAGCGGCAAGTTGGGGACAAGTTAGAGACGCGAGTTAATCGTCTGTCTGCCAACACGACATTGTACTGTATGTTCCACGTTTAGACGACAATGAACATCGCTAGATGTAGGTGCTGGAGTTGACAGCGGCAAGTTGGGGACAAGTTAGAGATGCGAGTTAATCGTCTGTCTGCCAACACGACATTGTACTGTATGTTCCACGTTTAGACGACAATGAACATCGCATGACGGAGGTGCTGGAGTTGACAGCGGCAAGTTGGGGACAAGTTAGAGACGCGAGTTAATCGCCTGTCTGCTAACACGACATTGTACTGCAAGTTCCACGTTTAGACGACAATGAACATCGCATGACGTAGGCAACGATATAAACAACTCATGGATCGCTGGCTCAGTGTTGGCCGCGCGGTCGAGCTTCCCCCACCACCTACTGGCAGAAGCCGACGCAGCCCATACATTCACCATTATAAAACACACTTTTTATTTGCTGCACTGTTGAAATTTATAGGGATAAGATATTGCTAACGCTTGTCAAACTCTTTTTACTAGTTAAACCTTTTATGTCTGTTTTGTTTCTTGCAGAAAATAACCCATTTGAATTCTTTAAAACTACAAATTCACTAAACCCGTTTTGTAGAGTTTTTTAGACAACTGATATTGCTAGTTCCAAATTGTACATGGTAAAATAATAAGTGATTACAAAGGAGAAATATAAAGTACAATATTTGTGTTTGAAATTCTATTTTATTAATCGAAAAACTAGTACATAAACATTTAGAATAATTTTGCTAAGTTTTTGCCGCAGTGGTAACGTAAATGTTTGACGTAAACGCGATATTTTTTTCTATCAATGTTTAATGACAATGTATCTTACAAAATAGGTCATAAAAAATTATGCATAGATTTGCGGTAAAAACTGGACAAATGTAGTAGGGTTTTTAAGAGTTCAAATGTGTTATTTTTTGCACGAAAAGAAGAAGACATAAAGTTTAGAATAGTAAAAGTTTTTGGCATGTATTAGCAATATTTTATATCTATATATTTAAACAGAGCAGCAACTTAAAAAGGCGCGTTTTACAATGGTGAGTGTATGGGCTGCGTCGGCTACTGCCAGTAGATGGTGGGGGGAGCTAGACCGAAAACAGCGCCCGCAGTGCTACTGAGAGCGCAATCCAGTAGTTTTTACATCGTTGGACGTAGGTGCTGGGGTTGACAGCGGCAAGTTGGGGACAAGTTAGAGACGCGAGTTAATCGCCTGTCTGCCAACACGATATTGTACTGTATGTTCCACGTTAAGACGACAATGAACAAATCATGACGTAGGTGCTGGGGTTGACAGCAGCAAGTTGAGGACAAGTTAGAGACGCGAGTTAATCGCCTGTCTGCCAACACGACATTGTACTGTATGTTCCACGTTTAGACGACAATGAACATCGCATGATGTAGGTGCTGGAGTTGACAGCGGCAAGTTGGGGACAAGTTAGAGACGCGAGTTAATCGCCTGTCTGCCAACACGATATTGTACTGTATGTTCCACGTTAAGACGACAATGAACAAATCATGACGTAGGTGCTGGGGTTGACAGCAGCAAGTTGAGGACAAGTTAGAGACGCGAGTTAATCGCCTGTCTGCCAACACGACATTGTACTGTATGTTCCACGTTTAGACGACAATGAACATCGCATGATGTAGGTGCTGGAGTTGACAGCGGCAAGTTGGGGACAAGTTAGAGACGCGAGTTAATCGCCTGTCTGCCAACACGATATTGTACTGTATGTTCCACGTTAAGACGACAATGAACAAATCATGACGTAGGTGCTGGGGTTGACAGCAGCAAGTTGAGGACAAGTTAGAGACGCGAGTTAATCGCCTGTCTGCCAACACGACATTGTACTGTATGTTCCACGTTTAGACGACAATGAACATCGCATGATGTAGGTGCTGGAGTTGACAGCGGCAAGTTGGGGACAAGTTAGAGACGCGAGTTAATCGCCTGTCTGCCAACACGATATTGTACTGTATGTTCCACGTTAAGACGACAATGAACAAATCATGACGTAGGTGCTGGGGTTGACAGCAGCAAGACGCGAGTTAATCGCCTGTCTGCCAACACGACATTGTACTGTATGTTCCACGTTTAGACGACAATGAACATCGCATGACAGAGGTGCTGGAGTTGACAGCGGCAAGTTGGGGACAAGTTAGAGACGCGAGTTAATCGCCTGTCTGCCAACACGACATTGTACTGTATGTTCCACGTTTAGACGACAATGAACATCGCATGATGTAGGTGCTGGGGTTGACAGAGGCAAGTTGGGGACAAGTTAGAGACGCGAGTTAATCGCCTGTCTGCCAACACGACATTGTACTGTATGTTCCACGTTTAGACGACAATGAACATCGCATGATGTAGGTGCTGGGGTTGACAGCGGCAAGTTGGGGACAAGTTAGAGACGCGAGTTAATCGCCTGTCTGCCAACACGACATTGTACTGTATGTTCCACGTTTAGACGACAATGAACATCGCATGATGTAGGTGCTGGGGTTGACAGCGGCAAGTTGGGGACAAGTTAGAGACGCGAGTTAATCGCCTGTCTGCCAACACGACATTGTACTGTATGTTCCACGTTTAGACGACAATGAACATCGCATGATGTAGGTGCTGGGGTTGACAGCGGCAAGTTGGGGACAAGTTAGAGACGCGAGTTAATCGCCTGTCTGCCAACACGACATTGTACTGTATGTTCCACGTTTAGACGACAATGAACATCGCATGATGTAGGTGCTGGGGTTGACAGCGGCAAGTTGGGGACAAGTTAGAGACGCGAGTTAATCGCCTGTCTGCCAACACGACATTGTACTGTATGTTCCACGTTTAGACGACAATGAACATCGCATGATGTAGGTGCTGGAGTTGACAGTGGCAAGTTGGGGACAAGTTAGAGACGCGAGCTAACCGCCTGTCTGCCAACACGACATTGTACTGTATTTTCCACGTTTAGGATATGATGATTATCCTAGTTTTTAAGAGTTAAAGTTGGAACAGCAATTGGATTTAAGTTTCAGATTGTTATTAACTGCCCGTCTCTTAACGCGAAATTCTAGGTTTTATGCATTCAGATTAAATTTAAGAATTCGTCATTTTTGGCATGATATTTATCAACAATATAATTTCAACGTCAATGTCAAGTCCCACAAGATGGCATGCCCAGCTGTTTGATGACCGAGTGGTTGTAGGGTACTTCCTGCCTGTGTAGTTTCACAGTTCTGTAGTGTGCCATGTAACTGCGACATAAATTGCCCGGACTCTTTACCGGCGGCGCGGCGCGGAGAAGCAAAGGTGACGCTAAGCGCCGTAACTCTGGCTTAACGCGGAATAAACTGGCTTTAATATGGAGGCCGGATTAGAACAAGTTATGTTCAGCTGTACTCATCCTTATCGGGCCGTTGTAATTGTGGGAAAGTTTGCCAACTGACGGATATACTCTGATCCTACACTTTTATTTATTTTATAGTCCCAATCCCAAATTATAAATTCGTTTCATGCTTTCTTCTGTTATGCTGCCAAATGTGTTTGATGCAATTCACAATTTGTAAACATGTAAAGGTTCACTGATTATGTAATCAATGATACCGCGCATGTTTAGCAAATACACATTTAGAAATAGTCCATCTCTTCGACACGTATAAGGCCCATCATAAAACATTAGATTTAGGATGTACAAACCTTACCTGATCCCTTATTAGCACAAAGTTGTAAATACGTATAGTAGCTTTAATGGTTCAAAACTGGACCCAGGAGTCGTTTTATTATTGGATAACCCATTTATTCAGTAACAAACTGACACAAGACATAAATGACACAAACATCATCGAACTAAGATAAATTCTACATCCGTCCTCCTCTCTCTCGTACTTAAGCGTTCTTAACTCAATTGGTAACATAATAGAATATGTCGTAGTCGCATTTCTAAAACATCAAGCCCACTGCACCATCACAAGGAACTGAACACCTTCAATCGCATCTAAAATCAAAACCAGTAGCACAACAAGTTGGGGGGAGGCGTGCATCATAGACTTCAATGTGGCCTGAAAGGAGTTCAAAATAATTAGACAGCCGTTTGACGGGCGAGGCCAGACAAAGGTGTGCTGTGATTGGCCGAGCATGATGCGGCAGTCTGACGACGACAAATGATCGTTTCTGTTTTGATCGTCGGTCACGTCAGTTTTTGTCGGCAGGAAGCTGTCGCACGAGACGCGCGGCTTTACCGTGAAGAGTCACGAGCCGAGATAATGCCTTCATCCGTCACATCGCAACGCTCAGGAGGAAAGTCTTTGAAAGTGAGGGCCGCTGTCTACGCTTGTCACGGCGACACTGCATATCTTGAAGTGATAAAAGTAAAACTTCTGGATCCTTGTAGGATCGAGTAAAACTAATGACAAACTGCCTCACTGCCTGTAGCTTGGTCTAGGTTTCAATCGCAGCTACACAAAAGATTTTAGGAACTTGATTTGGGTAATCGAGAGGTTGTAACGTGTTACTCATTTTTACATCCAGGAGGATGCAGGTTGAATCCTGAGAAAATTTGGTAGATCTTTGAAACTAGGTCCAAAAGTTCTTGATCATTTCTCCTGGCTAAAAAATGGCATCAATCCGATCTCTACTCACTTCTCATTCATATTCAGCTTAAAATACGCTTGTAGATGTGCTTTGCTATCCTAAAAAATATCTTTTTGAGGAGACTTACTTCATATAAAGTGATATAAAGTGAACAATGTTATATTCCTGAAGGTATGAATATTTTTATGTTTAAATGGCGATCGATATTCCCTAGAAATACTTCTACTGACAACTTACCCATGATTAACAATCTAAATGCAAAGTTTAACCCATTTTCCGAGTATTTAAAATGTTGTAAAAAACTTGTTGACTACTTTTTCTGTTCCCACTTCACTTCCAGCCAACGTCTCGGGGATATCCTGTCCTGGACTCTGCGTGACCAGCACTCAGGGCCAAGTCAAACACCGCCACCGAAAACAGAAGCGGTAATTTTGATGTTTCAATGAATTGTAAACAAACGGAAGGTTGTCCCTTGGCGGGGGCGCCGCTGCGAGTCTTTGATCTCCGGAGGCCCACACACCCGACCTCTCGAATTTGTGAACGTTTTGGTCATTAGCCCCCGGACACGGTAAAAGCATTAGTTTTTAGTGCTCCAGACAGGTTCGTTTGTCGCCATGTTTACTTGTCTCCGCTGTTGATTCTTCTGTGTTTCGTCGCGTCGCGGTGTTGGAGTTTTGAGTCCGGGCTAAAACTGTTGTGACGTTTGAAATGTGGCCGGGTTTAAAATGGGGCATGTTGTTCGGTCTGGAACATGAAAAGTCTTCATTCGGGGCGTTTTATAACTAGTATATAAGGTTCAACAAAATATTAGTAAAATCTGTCAACGCATTGTATAATTATTGAAGTTTGAAGGAAGTGCACACAGTAGAAACCTACACTTTACCAAATCAAATATTAATTTCCTCAAGAATTACGCCGTTTTTAGGAAACATATTCAAGTTCAAGTTACATATACATAGGTAGTTGTTTACCTTGTTTCTTAATGTTAAGAAAATTATTTTTGCCAGACATATACTTTTGATTCGGTTTAAAAACTATGTTTTCAAAGATGGCAACATTTGATTCTCTCCCACCTTGCAATCCTAGGGTCCTTGGCCAGTTTAGTAAATATAATAAATATTTTACCGTATATCACGTGCTTTTAATTTCACTTAAAGAGAATCTCTTCTAATTCATGTCAGTCCTATCCAACTTAAAGTCAAATTATTTGACAAGGCTGGCACTTTGCCATGAATTAAACCACACTCTATTGGTATCATGTTTAAAACTGTGGATTTACGACAAAATCTAAAACAGGCGTATGGTTTTCAGAAAATCCATTTTTATTTTGAGATTAAAAAGTTAAGTTACTTTTTATTTTGTGAGAAAATACTGCAAATTAAAGAAACTGCTAACAATATTATTGGTAAGCATTGTTAATTTGATTGTCATATCAAAATGGAGATTTACGAATAACAAATGAATTATTTGAAATTTGAAAAAAAGAAAAAAATATTCTATAAGCAATACATCAACAAATTTACCTATCAAGTGCTTATAATACAGATTAACGACCCCGCCTGTTCCAGTTATTTAACACCCACAGACAGGGATGTTTCGCACATGTCTACTTTAAACGCGCAATAAACTCCAATATTTACAGTCTATCTTTATTGCCATCACGGCTATGTGTGATACTATCGGCGTCATTAACTCTTCTTTATGGCGATCCCATAAACCTGATGTCAGAGTTTGGTTATTTCTGTGTTAATGGCATAAACTTTCATCAGCGGGCGAACACTCCTGCCAACCGCTTTATGGATGTTTCAAGCTGTTAATCCCGTTGATTATTTTACAGCTAAACGGTCGTAAATGGTTGTCGATTATTGTCAAATTAACAGCATGACTAAGCGACCAATGTTGATTTGGTTATCTTGGAGTGTGTAGAATTGGATTAACACATTGTAAAGCCAATAGAGATTGCGATTAAATAATTGTTCAATTTTAACTTATGACATAACTAACATTTATCGAAATGGCACAGCTACACTGTATATGTTGAATAAGATGCAACAAGGCAACAGTTGTTGTATACATCAGGGTTGATTCTTCATGCAATTCATAACCTTGCAGAGGTGGGTAAATATGTAGACGAATCGTCACATACATTACATGTTGTGTAGCAAGGATCTGTACAAAGTTTATAAACTTCATGCTTTGGTATCTAACTATAACTGCTTTTATATGTAAAATATAAAATTGTAATATATAAAATTACATACAAAATAATCTCAATGTGATTTCACAGCACTATATGTTTTCCAGAATTTCCCCAAGAAAAAAGGTTGATAGCAATTATTTAATTTTGATTACACAAAGTAGAAAGAACATTAATCACGAATGACAAATATTACTGAAAAGTAAAATTGTCTTTGGTGTTTCCGTCATTGTAAAAGGCGAACGAACGAAACAACGATTGGAAATCTTCAATGGTCAGGATTCAAATCAGGTTATTTACATAACTCTTTTTCCCCCCATTTCTCTTCATCACTTAATACTTTATGATATTTTAGCACCACTTTCTCAATCCATACTGTATAACACCGAGTAATAAATAGCAAAATAAACAATACACATCCAGTCGTTGACACTCAAACATGGCTACAATGGTGACGTGTGTCAAACAGTAGAAGGACCCACTCTAGCAGGAGCGCTGGGCTGGAGATCCTGGGCTTTGTCAGGGGTTTATTTGACATCCACAGCCATTACAGGAGCCGACAAAGGATAGGAAGTAGAAGTTTCATTGATTAAAAGCCACAGCCACAAAGGCGTTACGGATAGTCCGTCTGCCCATCTCCACGGCGGCGACCCTTTGTACAAGAGCTAATTAATCACCGGCAACAATGACGCTCTCAGTTGTCTGTGGAGCTAGATTAATGTGGGTCCATCCTTGGCAATGACAAGGTAACATCTGCTTCTGGATTAGAGACATGACTTGCCCGACTTGCCCACACAGCTACTAACTTCTCCGAGCTGTTGTTCAATGGTGTGTGCTTCACCGTGGTTAGTGCTGTGTGATAATATGTACTTGGATTGAAAGTAAGAGGGGTGGTCCTGTGGTTTCCAATTATTACTGGAAAGAAATTAAAAAGTTGTATGTTATCCTTATGAATACACTAAATCACGTAGTTTTTCACTGTAAGCTAATTCAAATGGTTTGAACTTTTTTCATCTATGTACTCGTAGACTACTGGTTTTAGTTTTCCTAAATTACCATAACTGAAAAGACAATTGTATTAACAAAACTAATGAACTATAAACAACGGTTCAATTTTTACTGTAAAAATAATAATTTCGTACCCAAAGAAGAGATTTCTGTTTAAGTTTGTGTGATTCCATAAATTTCCACTCGTAAACATTGTGCTGCAACCAAAGATGTTGGAAACAAAATTGGTATAATATGTAAATTATGAGTCTTGAAAGAAATTTTTAGGTGTACATTTGTCGTGGTGGTTTTTTTTTAAACTTCTCATTCCACAAAATTAACTTACTCATAAATCTTTTATTTTTTGCCAAATAGGTCAGCCAAAATGTAATTAAAACCACGGGCCAAGCTGCTGAAAGATCTGCTGTCAATTCCTTCAGCACTACACACAACCTATCATCCCCACACCCCTTGTTTATCTCGAGTCGTGTTCTGTCGGCGCCGCTCAGGTAGAAGGGTTCGTTCCCAAGGTGGTCCACGGCGCCGAGCATCAGACGCTTAGTCATTGCCTGGTATTAACATCAACACGTTACACACTTACACAGACCTCTCCCCCTAATGCTAGACGAGGCCATTAGCAACAACTTGTAATTTTCTCCTGATTTCGGAGACTTCTCACATTAACGTAATGCGGCGGTGCCAACGCGGCGTCAGCTGATTTATGGAAAGGTTGTGTCAAATGTCGGACGTCGGAGGAGAGGCAGGTATAAAATTGGTACTTTAAAGCATTAGATATTGCCACAGAACAAAACTTTGCTACCAAAGTAAAAAGCCTTTTTAAGTATTGAATCCATTTTACATGTATTGATGACATCTCCTCACCTTCATCTTTCTGTTTATGTTTGTAAGTTCTGTTTTAATCTATTCATCTGTCATGACGCCAGTGAACAGTTTAGTTTTAATGAACTCGTGAACAGGTAGAGAATTCATAGTTGTCATTACACATCATATGTTGTTTAAATGCAAGTACCTGGGGACCGAGCTTTGCTCGGGGAAAATCGTTAGTTTACTCTGAAAGCAGTTTAGTATTGCAGATAGATTAATCCATTCCCAAACTCCACACTTGTCCCTTTACTACTTCCTTCACAACTCCCTACGTCGTGGATCTGTTTGCCCTCGTTCCCTATACCATTTTAGAATTTCAGATACATAATTGCCACAGACATTTCCCACACTCTACACTGTTGGGCTCACTACTTCTTTCACCATTTCCTACGTCGTGGACCTGTTTTCATCTCTTTCCATAGCATTTTAGTATTTTAGATCAATTAATATAATTGCCACAAACATTTCCCAGACTCCGCACTGCTAGTCTTTACTACTTCTTACACAATTTCCTATGTCGTGGACACGTTTCCTTCCCTTCTCATAGCATTTCAGTATTGCAGATATATTAATCTAACTGCTACAAACGGTTTCCAGTTCCAACTCTCCAAACTGCTTTCCTTTACTACTTCCTTCGCCACTTCCTAAGTCTCGGACCTATTTCCTCCCTTCCCATAGCATTTTAGGATTGCAGATACCTTATTCTAATCGTTATAAACAGTTCCCACACTCCAGACTGCTCACCTTTACTGCTTCCTTCACCCCTTCCTACGCCTCAGACCTGTTTTCCTCCCTTCCCATAGCATTTTAGGATTGCAGATACCTTAATCTAATCGTCATAAACAGTTCCCACACTCCGGACTGCTCGCCTTTACCACTTCCTTCATCACTCCCTACGTCACGGACCTGTTTCCCGCCCTTCCCATAGCATTTGTGGTTTGCAGATATCTTAATCTAATCGTCATAAACAGTTCCCACACTCCGGACTGCTCGCCTTTACCACTTCCTTCATCACTCCCTACGTCACGGACCTGTTTCCCGCCCTTCCCATAGCATTTGTGGTTTGCAGATATCTTAATCTAATCGTCATAAACAGTTCCCACACTCCGGACTGCTCGCCTTTACTACTTTTCCTTCATCACTTCCTACGTCGCGTACCTGTTTCCTTCTCTTCCCATAGCATTTAAGGATTGCAGATACCGTAATATAATCGTCATAAACAGATCCCACACTCCACACTGCTACCCTTGACTACAATCATAGATAAAACATGCTACAATGTATCGAGTAATCTTCAGTATAATCTTTGCTCAATAGTAACAACTGATGTTTTTCCTTTTGTACTGTATTTTGTTTTGCTAGTATACTGTGGATAGACAACTTACAACTCTTTTGTTTACTTTTTCCTTGTTATTTAATTCGGCCAAGATGGTTACTTAGCAACCCTTAAGACTAATGTTAAAAAAATGTTACTTTCAATTTCATTTTTCTACGTAATTAGATTTTTGTTGGCAGTTCTAACTGCAATAATATCGTTTTTAGGCCAGGAATAAACTATTTACAACATTTGAAGAAAATCGTCGGAGCCGTTTACGAGATCTTGGTGCAAGCATACATACATACATACAAGCAAACATTGCTCGTATTAGATTATAGGATTACCTTAGAGGAACAGACAGTGATTTGTTTAGTTGAATAACACCGATACCATGTACTACTATAGAGACACCCGTAGTAGAGCCTGCCTTAAGTATCTACGTTTAAATGGAGTCGATGATGAATGTAACCACGAAAGTCCTTTAGGCATACTAAAATAAAATAAATACAAATGATGATACACAAAGTTTACAGATTAGTTTTGTCATAAATGAACATTGTAAGTAAATCATTTTAGTATAGTCCACATTTGTGTATTAAAAAAGTATGTAACTACTACAAAAATTAAATTCCATCAGCAATGTATGCCAGTAGTATGTTCTTTAATCAGTAGATGCCGGGGAGCGTGTAGCGTCATATGATGTTATTAATATTCGCTGCATGAGGTGATTAACACCCGATGAGAGCTATAATATTCGCGAATACCCGCGCGTCTAGTCATATTGAGGCGACGAGAGACGAGAGCATGTTAAGAAGCGAGGATGCCACTTCATCCGATCAATTAGAGTTAGTGATTAATCAATGTCATTTACCCTCTCTCCCCTCACAACAACCTGTTTGTACTTTATGTGCATTTAAATGAGATAAATGACTGTACAACTGGCCCAGTGTCTACCCTCTTGAGAAGGGTTGCTCTCACGTCTCATATCTGATGGAGACGTCACAGACATTGGATATTTGGTGGGAAGGTGGTGGAGTGGAACTGCCCAGTGAAGTGTCGAGTAAAACTAGATATTAAAAACTATAACTAAAACTATAATCAAAAACATAATATGTTGTCAGATGATTTTTGGTTAACAGAATAAACTTTATTTAGGGCTACGCCAATTTTTTGGGTAGGAAATGTAAGCTTGCAAAGCAGGAAAATACACAGGGACAAGTAAATAATGGCGAATAAAGTATTATAAGCAACAGAATTTTGAAGATATTTGTTTCAAACGATCAATGATTAAGGGCAGCTGGCTGAAATTCATATAAATGCAATGAAACTCATAACATGCTTATGTTTTTTGTAGTGAAAAATAAATCCCCATCCGCCAAAATTATGTATAGTACATGAATGGATAATTGCGAAGATTATGTCCCTTGGCTGAATGCCTGAAAGCACTGTAATGTGCCACTTCTTGAGATAGAACAATGTTTTGTGTTTAATGTTTAATGTAACAAAATGCATTGGGGCAATAACGATTTTCAGAACAAGCTTCTTTAACTGATAACTTTAAGTCACTGTAATGGACCACTGTTTAAGTAATCAGTCAAGATATAAGCTAATTCATAACAATCCTTCATTCCTGCATGTAGTATTAAACACTAAACACTTGTCCTACCATAAGCAGTGGTCCATTACGGTGTGTAAAGAGGGCAAGAGAGCTAATCCTACCAATCCTTCATTCCTATGTGTAGCCTACTTGGTAGTATTAAACACTAAACACTTGTCCTACCATAAGCAGTGGTCCATTACGGTGTGTAAAGAGGGCAAGAGAGCTAATCCTACCAATCCTTCATTCCTATGTGTAGCCTACTTGGTAGTATTAAACACTAAACACTTGTCCTACCATAAGCAGTGGTCCATTACGGTGTGTAAAGAGGGCAAGAGAGCTAATCCTACCAATCCTTCATTCCTATGTGTAGCCTACTTGGTAGTATTAAACACTAAACACTTGTCCTACCATAAGCAGTGGTCCATTACGGTGTGTAAAGAGGGCAAGAGAGCTAATCCTACCAATCCTTCATTCCTATGTATAGCCTAGTTGATAGTATTAACCACTAAACACTTGTCCTACCCCTTGACCCGTATGGACATTTTAATGGACCACTGCTAGAGGTAGGACCAGTGTTCAGTGTTTATAATACTATCAAGTAGGCTACATAGGAATGGAAGATTGTTAGGATTAGCTCCCTTGACGGATGACCCCAAGACATTGTAACGGATCGTTCGCCCTCAGCTCCTAATAACTCTTAGTCATTGTACAGTACTTAGAAATTAACCCCCAATGTAGTGATTAATATCCTCAACATGAGAGCGCGGTTTACACCTGATCTGTGGTCCGTCTACCCTTCCTTGCCTCCCTCGTGAAACATTCGTCTGGGTATCCAGATTAGTTTTATTATTATGGGACATATATTTCATTTATTAATCATTTAAACGTTAAACCGCGTCAATCAACCCGGATGGAATTAAATAAAGTGATGGAAATTCACAAAGTGATTATCGTTAAGGTCTCAGGATGACATCAATTTCCTAGCTAAAACACCAGCCTCAGTTTCATCGTAAAAATTGTATGTTACTAGTTTTGACGAAATTGTAATGTTAAATATAATGTTACCTTCCTCATTACATTTTTAAAACATGAATTCACCACATGCTCAAGGCTTGTCCTATACAATTGACCTCAAGACGTTTAAATGTACAAATAATCATGGTAGAATAAGTGAGGTGGGCAATGTATTGTATATCCATGTTTTGAGTTCATAACAGATGATAAACGAGACCATTACTTTGCTTTAAACAATCATATATTTTTTTTATCTAAATAGTTTCCACAGTTAAATTAAAATTCAACCTCAGAAACATGACCTGTTGGGTTTATGTGACTACTATAAAACTAATATGTGAAAGCAAAATCTTATAACCATTTTCATTGAAGAAGACCTTGGTCCTTTATGTTTTACCAACAAACGTGTCACGTAAAACTGTAAATACTCAATCCGTGGCACCTGACGGATTAGGAGATCCCATGGAAAGCCTTGGAGTAATCCCTCAGGTGCCACGGCGGTTTGAACGCACTATAGGCGTGTCCTGCCGTGTGTCATCCTCAGACATCAATGAGAGATGTGACGACAGGTGAATGGATGACCAGAATATCTGGCAGAGGTTCACTAGTTCGTGTTGTCGGACCGCCAGACATCTGATGATGTTCTAACCTTTATCTGACTGACGAGGAACAGGAGGAGGCGAAGAGCTAAACTTAGATCTCCTGAATGGATCGAATACTTAATGAGACTTGACGTCTGTGTTTGTAATAGACAAAGTGTTGCCTGTTCACTGGATAAGCTTTCTTGAAATTCATCAGGCGGAATAAGGAGTAAAGGAAAGCTGGAATGAGTAAAAGTGTTCATACTAAAATACAATGCCTTGGAATACAGGTAGGTAAAAAATTTAATGATTTTTAAATTATTTAAGTTCTTTCAAATATTGGTTGTAATACATTCAAAACAAGTAAATAAACGTTTTAAACCACTCGAAATATTCCATAAAAGTCCTGTATCGTCTTTAATCCTTAGAAAAGCTTAGTGAAATCTTTGGAGTGATAAAGGAAAATATTACATTATATTTCATTGTTGTGTTGTGTTTTATTGTGTTACATTGTTGTTGGTAATGTATTCCTTTAAATACCCGGTAATTAATGTTCAGTAAAAAAACTTGGCAGCCGAGGTATTGACTCTTAGCCACAGAATAACTTTTTGAAGATATATTGCAGATGTCGATGATAAAACCAATTATTTACGACATACAATTCAAATATGACAATATTTACATGAACAGGGGGTCCTATAAAGATATCCCATGTTCTAGCTTCACGTTTACGAGTTTAAAAAGTATTTTTCAATCCAAATTTATGGTTTCAGATTAAAACAATATTTCAACAAGTATTTAGTACATGTCGACCCAGTTGACCTCTACAAACGTTGTCTCGTCCCTCACATAACACAATGAACAAACATGTAAGTGTGAAGTAGTGAACCATCAGTATGCTGAACACAGTTTCCGGTCCTGACCGACAAAGAGGCCATTGTTTGCTGGTAACCAAACCTCCCATTAACAACTGTTAGCTGTTAATACTACGTCTGGTAAACAAATAGTCCCTCATGATTCCCGGAATCCTCTTTATCCTGCCGCCCTCAAGACCAAGCAACAGCTGTTGGACATTTGATGTCCATTGTTTGATGTTTAGAACTGATATTGAGGGTGTGGAGTGGGATAGGCTTGTGCTATTACCAGTATCACTTTGCTGATTTTTACGTAAAATGTAAATTACTCAAGATGGTGTTTTGAAACTAGTTTTGAAACTAGTACTGACTGTGAATCTTTACTTCAATGAATTAATACATAAGTTTTAATAAAATTCGATTATTCATGTTATTTTTATTGACGCAGAAAACCTGGAGACTATTTACCGAAACTCATGTCTAATGAACCTAAATAAAATTGTGTTCAACAGATCTTTGGATCCAGTACATTTTGGTAATAGTTTTTCGACCAAACAAATTAGAGATATGTACATGTAGAGATGCAAACTCACTAACGAGAACCTAAAGTGCAAGAATTACACGAATGCTATAAACTCCAACCATCTAGCATCAGGAATGAAGAGGAACAATGTCGGATGTATGTAGGTTATGTGGAGGCTTGATGAAAAGTGGAGATATGGATATGCAAAGCCGCATACTTGGGCAAGTCGTTGCGTTCAGTTTAAATGATTCACGTGAGAAATTAATTCTGTATCATTTCCTCATTGCATGTCCATGATTATTTACGTAGTTCAAAAATCATGAAAAGTTATTCGTTTCCTCGTGTTTACAACTTTGTGCGATATGAAGTATTGTACGTTGTTGGACGTTTACAAACACTGAGACCAGAGAAAACGATAGCCTATTATGTTAAACCAATTGGAAAACGGACTTTTGAGATAACCGTATGCCTCACACTTATCAATAACATACTGTATGTAATAATATTTTTTTTATTCTTTCTAAAGGCACGAGACCTTAACTAAAGAGTCTTCTGTAATCGCATATAGATTATGAAATATAAGTAATCTGGTTCTTTTAATTAGATTAATTATTAATTAATTGTTAGTTTAATTGTTTCGTGAAATAAAACGTAGTTTCATAAAGATTGCCTTCACATGACGATTGGCATCTGCAAGTGAGTGTGACGCACTCTTTTGTGTTTTCTTGTGTTGTCTAATGTTTTAGTACATAAATAACATTATAATTCTATTCTGTATTCCTACCCTGTTACGAAACACCGAGCAACTTGTTTTATGTATTATGTATAATTTTATGTATATTATGTTTTTAAGTAACGTTAATTTTATTTGTATTTTATGTTTGAAAGTAACGCTGATTAATGTATCTAATCTTCTTTATAATGTCACTATTCTTGCAAAAAAAAGGTTGGTAAATCATCTTTTTGTGTTCAATATAGCAGTGACTTCGTAATTCGTGGAACTTTGAAATCTCTAAGAGCATATCCAAAATGCGTACTTCAATGTCATCTTTGAATTTACTTCTAGTAGTAATTTGAAATATTAATGATATTCCCTGATATTCTGATATTCACTCAAACTATCTACAACACAACTAAAATAGTTTCTGAATACCTAGCAAACGTCCTCGACTGAAATGAATATTCAAAACAACTTTATCGAATCGTAAATTAACTTTAACAATGGTATTCAATTTCTCAAAATACTATTTTTCTAAACAAGTCAAATATAAACACTCAGCAATCATTCAGCAATTCAACAGTACCATTCAGCAAAAAGCAAAAGCGGCCGCCTTTTGATAACAGAGGTACAAATTGCCTGAGCCAACTTTGACATGACACCTGATAAGGAGGCTATCAGTTGGGTCTGGGACTTGTCCTAGTTGGTTGGTTATCAACTCGTAAATTAATCACTGGCGTCATAGAACCCAATAAATCATTGTTGCTTGAAAACAGTCGTTAGTAATTGACAAGATTACTATCGTGGTTCGGTTCTTGAAGTGTCTATCAGCCGGCAATGTTTTAATTAGGTTGTGAAAATTGCTTTGCCGTTACTTGATATTAATTAGTAATTATATTTATGTAAAGTTATTTTCTTTGCACTTGCCAATATGCTGAGATTGTTATCCTGTTGCAATTCAGTCGTATATTACAACTTATAAACTTTGAGATCCAAACCAATCCATATGGAAATTTCATAATCATGGGCATGGTTTTCAATAACATGTTTTATAGGTGGAAAACAAAGCTAGCTAGCAGGGATACATTACTTAAAAATGCAATACTAAATGTATATTTTAATTTTAAGAGACAAACAGCAGTTTTTAAGAGACAATATGTCTTCAGAGTAGGCGCTAGTATAAAATTATCAGTACCCAAGTAAACCATACAATTAATTGAAGTTATTTTGATAAAACGTTATACAGTTGTGTACAAAAATCCGCCGCATTTTCTATAGTAATAATCGGTATGTTTAAAATACGTCCTGGAGACATTAGCACTCAGCAAAATAAGACATAACATGATTGTAGACATTTAAGCGCTCCATCAGAGATATTTACAAGCATTCACAGCAATGCAGAAGCCAACTCTCATCTTCCAAGGCATTCCTAACAACTTTCCGCGCCAATAATTAAGACAGTTATCATCTAAGTTCCGCGCCGCTCGGTAACGCTACTCGGAAAATGGCGGGGAAAAGTGACATTACACATATGGTGGAAATGATTACTGTCTGTGAGACATTGCTTGGACGGAGTATGAAAAGTGAATAATTATCTAATTATCCTCGGCACTTTTTGCTCTCTGTTACAAGTAAAAATTGTTCTCTTTGCTGATATGACTTCGTATACTCTTTTTTGTGATCGTATGCATTAATAAACGACACGCCTACTAATTGTGAAACGAGTAAAATATGAATGAAATTTATCAGAACAAATATTTGCAAAGTATGAAGCTACCATGTTATAACCAGTTACAAACCGATATGTTTCTTTTTGCCACTTCCTAAAACTTCTAATTTTCGAACATCTAAAGCGTGTGATGTATATATAAAAGTTTTTATGTTAATAAGATTGACTTTTTTCGATAGGTACAGAATAATAATCAAAATACATGTTTGTGTTTCCCGCATTATTTACAGTCAAATTAACGGTTTTAAATGTTTTTTCTTTACTAATAATTGTGGGTTTTATTTTAAACATAAGTTAAACAAAATTGTACCAAAAAGCATTTAAGTACATTACGGAGGCTAAATTCACAGTGTATAATAATAGGAAACGCTTTGGATGACAAATTAAATACAACAAAAGACACTGGAGTGACATGTAGAGAAGAAACGTAACTGCTACACGTTAGAATCTCTTTGTCTCTAGACTTGACAGTGTTTATGTTCATTCCTGTAAAATGAAAACATCCTTCCGGGTCTGGAAAGAATTAACTATTCTTTCTGTGGTTTTCTAATGTAAATCACTGTGAGCTTAGAGTAAAAGTAAATTAAACACATTGTGTCTCGTGTGTACAGTAGAGAGAACAAAAGTTTAAGAATGATTTGCACAATTTAAACAATAGTCAATAACATACTAAGATCCATTTGTAATCTATCTACTTGCTTCCTCAAGTATCACCCTAATAGATTACTTGCGTTTCTATGATCGAATGAGTTTCCCTACTCAGTGGGTCAAGTGATTAAAAAGCTGTATAGTAATGATGAACAATGAATATATGGAACAGTGAAAACTTTTGTGTAACAAACAGCAACAAAATTGTTAAAGCAAATATAGAGCAAAATTTAGCTTAATGAACTAATTCAATAATAATAGTACCTAAATATGATTTTGAATTAAACAAAACATGCCCGTTTCTATTATTTTTTATATACTCGTGCCACTTTCCTAGGATAACAATATTTAAAATTATTAATCGAAATGAAACCATGCTATTTAAAATAAACATAGTATGTTGAAACATCCCAGCTGAAGCATGCCACCATCTGATTTATGTGTAGTGTTCTTTATGTCTCTGGCGCCGGCGGATTTCTGCAGTCATCAGCCTCATCATGAGGTATTATCAAGGTATTCCTCATTCCATGTTTTTTATATTGTTGAAGAATCGCTGCCATACAACTGTGGGAATGTAGCAATTATAATCGTGGAATGTGTACGAGCTGAGGTGTTCGGTTGCCGACAGAAACATACGAATGCGTTCTGGGATATATAGTTGAGATAATCTTTTGCGGTTTACAGAAATTATATTTATAATTGTTGTACTCCAACGTATACAAAATCTTTTAAACATATTAATTTTACAATAATTTATATAAAGAAAACGAAAAATGATAATGTATACTTGTTAAATAGTTATTGATTTTATTTAATAGATTTGTTTAAGATGTAGCATGGTTTGTGAAAAAATTAAAACCAACTTATGTTTATTTCCATTATTTACCCTAGCTGAGGTTGCAATCAGCTGTTGTAGAATGTGTTCATCAGCTGATTCTGTATTAGTTTGAAGTAACTTGCTCGGTACTTAGTACTTTACACAGCCCTTACAACTTCATTGAAATCAGAATAACTGTTTTTGTAAAGTGCAGAGTAATGTATAAAATTTATATATTTATTTTATTTATTATTTATTATTTAAATTTATTAAATTTAAATTATTTTATAAATTTATTATTTATTTTATATAGAGGGTAAACAAAATAAATTGCATTGTAACTCAAATGAATAAAGCTTTTAATTAAACTGTTAAGAGGATTCTACTCGGTCAATTCAAGATGGTGGCTAAACATGTCTCTAAGGTACAAGCTCTCAACACCCTAAAACTAATTTATTTCCAATGATTTTGTGTTTTTTGTGCTCCTAACATATCAGAGTTGGCAATAGATGGGGATAAATTAATGTTTAACTATTATTTAGAAGCTAAAGTCACTTGTGAACAAGACTAATTTACGGATTATCAATATGATTTTTTAAATGCTTAAAGAAACAATTACGAAGTTTCAGTTCATCCAGTGCATAGTTTGGATCTTTGTGAATATATTACAGTTTATTTCTCCTCGATTAACAATTTAATAATGCCACGAGGTTTATTTTTTGTAGGACCTTATTCACGTGGTTACCAGCCGGCGAGGCAGGTGAAACCCTCTTAAAATTAATTTATAACTTAGCCTCATTTTACACTTACCTTCCATTAAGCAATATTACATGTAGTATATAAATTAACAATTAATTGAAAAAAGTTTGAAACAGGTAGGCCTAAATGTAAAACATACATACACACGTTTCACTTCAGAATTCTCGTCTGGGAATAAGAGTAGTTTATGTTATTTCCAAGCAAGAACAATGTGTCCTTTTGGAGTTTTCCAAATCAGAGTTAAGGTCCCAGTGGGGTGAGGCCCTGTCACCCGGCAGTTGTGAAATTCAGCCATAGATTTTTCTCTGTCCCCATGGTATTTTCTATGATACAACATGTCCATTATTACTTTAATTAAGTCATTACCCACAACATAATTAGGTCTACCTAGTAAATTAGCATTAATTTCTTGGTACGTAAACATAAGTACCATACACAGTTCGTTGCTTCTATCCTTGGTGGAAAACTAATACCTAAGTCTCATACCTTTAACTGTATAAGTGTTTTTAAATCCAAACTTTCAAATATGTTATTAAATAATACTATGGATAATTTACTACGCTCATTTTGAAATATTGCTAACTCAATACCACCACAATCTTAAATATTTAATATAATATAAATTGTTCCTAAAACCAATGTTTTGCCCTATTTATTGTTTTGAATATTCTGCTGCAGACATTATTCAACATTCTGCATATTCACTACAATACCAATAATCCACCGTAGACATAATTCTGCAGCACATTCTGCCTCAATAACTCTTGTGAAAATGTCGCGCCTCAATATTCTGTAGAAGCACAATCTCATCGTTATCCAATATTCTGCAGCGAGTTACAGTATTCTGCAGCCACAGGTTCTCGCCCGGAGTGAGTGGCATTCCTGCAGCATATCCGAGCGTCGCTTCTTACGACAGTTTCTGGGTAAGCATATCTGCAGAGGTAACGAGTCTACTGGAATGCTGGATGATAACTGTCTTAATTATTGTCAAGGAATGCCGAGCCGAGACGAGAGTTGTGAATGTCGTGACTCTGTCCTGTAAAGCTGATCGTCCGTCTTCGAGGTAAATGAATTGCATCTTATTTTATTTACTTTTTATTGATGGTTAGTGTTTAAGGCTGCAAAGACAACCGGTCAGTTTGTAAATAGGGTTCTTGTAATAGAATAACTTGATGAAGACGCTATCTAAATATTTAAAACCCATTTTAAATGCTATATAACAAAAGTTTGATGCTATATAGTGACAAGAAATAGAATAATTGGTCTCTTGTCAATATTTAAAACGTGTCAATGGTGTTAAATTACTCTCAAATAAAACAAATGTACTCAAACTTAATCGTTCAAGATAGAAGCAAAACTGTGACATCGTTAATAGAATTACAACTAACCATGATATACCTTTCGACGTAAATAAATGCATCAAATAAAAAAAATAAATGGATCATCAATTAAAATGTAACAAAGACTGCTATTAAAATCAAAGTAATATATGTTCATAGTTTTTTTCGCAAAAGCAACGAGCAAGAATACTTCACGTGGCCCACATGCCACATACAACTTATGCTTAGAAGTTCGTCAGCTTAAACATGACGTCATACTGTAGTATAACAAGGTTTAATAGAGCATTTTAACTACCTGACTAATTCAAAATATCGAATACTGAATATGGTTATTTCAACTGTAGATTATATTAAGGGGCATTTAAATGTATAATTACGTTTGTATAATACTAGGTGTTTGTTAGATACTTGCTTTAAACGTCTGGAGGAAAACATCTGAATGATGGAAAATATGTATGTAAACTGATATTGTATTAAGAAAGTAATATTCTCCACTACTTCTATTCACCCAAAAGCAACTGTAACATAGCACAAGGAACAAAACATCAAAATTCGAGTATTGCTGGTTACTTGGTAAATAAAAATGCTAAAGTAAAACAATGGATTACAGGAAGAGGAAAGAGTTAAGAAGCCCATTTGACAAGATACTGAGACAGAACACGATTTGAAAGACAGTTTGTGGTAAAACGACACGAATCAGCTGTTACCCTGTCAACCACAGGGTATGTCGTAATGTGACTTGAGGATAGAACGTCACTGTTACTTGACACGAACCTTGAAAACGTCCGCATGGTTGGAATAATAAATATTGTACAAAATAGGTTTAAGGTATATTCTTTAGATGATATGATTATTGGTTAAAAGTACAGCAAACAATTCTTTGGACATGTTAAATGTGCTTAATTCTCAATAAAAATGAGAAATATAGTAAGGGGAAAATAGAGGGAAATTATGAGTTTCTTCTGCTTGGACTTTATTTGAAATATTTTTACTTTACTGCTTAACATGTCCGAAAATTTAAGAAGTTTAAGTTTTTTTCTTACATGAAGAAGTAAAGAAAACTATGGTTTTAATTCTCTTCTTCAATTAAAATCTTATCCTTACAACTTGTGGGTAGTTTTCAACACTGAAGTTTAATGTTTTACTGATATTAATAAGATCGGTTTACTTGGAGAAACAAAAGAAGGAGCCACAAGTGAAAAGTAAAAACAGCGAGTTGAGTAAAACACGACAGTCCTAAAGCTGGGAGTATTTTCACCCGAGTAGGAATAATAGGTCCTGGAGGACATCTCCGCCAGAGTTACTATCCCTGAGGTGCAGAGATGTCGTCCAGGAGCGCTACCAGCTGACTAGACGTTTCTGCCAAGTACCAACTACGAAATAAAATTAAAATAAATCTTCCTTATAAAAATTAACACATAGCAACATTTTAACCATACAAAATTACATATAAATGTTATTTCGTACTATTTGAGTGTGGAGGTGGTTTGCTAAAGTGTCTATAATTTAAGGTTATAAAATTAACCACGACAGACATCCTTGAGTTCAACTCAAACTACTTGTTGTTACTTAAACCACAAATTACTTGACCTTCGCCAAACAACTTTACGATCACCTGGCGGCGTATATTGTATAAACACTGTGATTATGTAAATAATACTATTCTACATTGTTAGTAACATGTTGGTGTTTATTTAAATAAGTTTGTAAATTATGGATTACATTTTACTCAGGATCATAGATAATGGTTAATTGTACTAGAATATTTTTTTAGTTGATTTATAGATGCTTACAGAAAGAATATAACCGTTTTATTGGAGCTCACAAGTTTACACAATAAAGGATGAGTAAGTTGTAAACAACAAATGAATAACGTAATAACCCTTCGTATAATTACTAATTTATTTGCACTTCAAAAAATGTATTATTGTAAATTCGACAATGAATATGTTTCTTATTAAAAATTTTACTGTGATAGTTTTAGATTTTCTAGCAAAAAAGTGTTAATTTGATAAGGTATTTATCCAAGTACAGCATAAAAAACTAGGAAGGCATTACGAGATGGCAAAACATGATTAGAAAACAAAGCACACATCTTATAGATGCAGTGTGATTAATAAACACGCTTATGACAAAATAGAAATATTGACAGGCTGTATCTTAAAATAGTTTGCAGTCATTTTATGACTGGGCCAATCAAATAAATGCTAAGTGAACGGAAAATACGTACTCAGTTTTATACAGGGTGGCTGATCATCAGTGTGACAAATTTTTTTTGGCGTAAGTACAAAGTAAATGTAGTGTTATGATGCATATAAAAGGTTCCAAGTCCAAAAATTAGCTTCCCAAAGAATTATTTTATGTTTTTCAAAAATAACTATGTTTTCAAACTTAATACAGCTATTTCTCAATTACCGGTAAATGGATTTGAGTAGACAATGTCATTTTCGTGTTCTACATTAAATTTTGAATAAGAATAATAGAAAATGACGGAGGATCAGTTGTAAAAACCCCATTGTAAATAGATTCAAAGATAAAAATTAAGATGTTTGATACAAATTTCAAAAACATTGGTCTATTGTTGTTCTATTTGTTCACACCCTGTATACAAGAAAGTGGCTGATTATGTTAAAAACTGCGCCATTGTATAAGCTTTCTAACCATATGCTACACTATTGAGGTTAAGATATTCTGTTGTTTGTTTTAGTGGTTTGAATACCAGAAAACAGGGAACTCTTTTACTGTTTTTACTGTTCAAGCTGAAACAAAAATACAACTTTTGCTTTACATGCCGGCTTTCTATGTTTCAAATGTTAGACACCCTGTTTTCTGGTATTCAAACCACTAAAACAAACAACAGAATATCTAAACCTTAACCTAAACCAATAGTGTAGCATATGGTTAGAAAGCTTATAAAATGGCGCAGTTTTTAACATAATCGGCCAATTTCTTGTATACAGGGTGTGAACAAATACAATAGACCAATGTTTTTTAAATTTTTATGAAAAATCTTAATTTTAATCTTTGAATCTATTTACAATGGAGTTTTTACAACTGATCCTCCGTCATTTTCTATTATTCTTATTCAAAATTTAATGTAGAACACGAAAATGACGTTGTCTACTCAAATCCGTTTACCGGTAATTGAGAAATAGCTGTATTAAGTTTGAAAACATAGTTATTTTTGAAAAACATAAAATAATTCTTTGGGAAGCTAATTTTTGGACTTGGAACCTTTTATATGCATAATTACACTGCATTTACTTTGTACTTACGCCAAAAAATTTTGTAACACTGATGACCAGCCACCCTGTATATCTGAAAGTGCAGTTAAAAATTGTGTAATGTACTCAATTTATTGCTTTTTTGTCTCACAAACACACATAAATAAATAAATTAAAGCAGATATTTTTGCTTAAAAAATTAGGTCAAACCCAGATAAAGTTTATCTAAGAGGTTTCAAAACTTTAATATTGTTTTTTCTCTGTATGAGTATGAAACTATACGATTATTGCAATTATATGGTAGTTGCTGATAGTTGTGATCTATCTTACCCAAATAAATATACTTTCTACTATTTTATTATAAAAATTATGATACAGTAAATTATGAATCAAAAGATTATATTATTCGCCTAAATTACATTGTGATTCCCAAACAGTACACCGTTTAAAATTTACTTATGAGTCAATATACAACGGTTTTCCTATTCTTGCCAACTTGACATGTTGTTATCAATGACGAGTGACAGGTATGTTTCATCAGTCAAGAACTATTGGAAATTATGACGTCACTGATTAATTTATGACTTGATGGCCTCAGTGTGATAAGTATGTTATCAACCCTGTGTCAAGTCTACCTATATAGCTCCGAGCGGTCTCTATGACCTTTAAAATGCTTCAATCGTACACGACAAACATTGTCTATCAAAATAGTGCAAATATTGGGTCTCCCAGTTGAATATATCGGTTAAAAGATATCCATTCGCCAAATGAAAGATTAAATGTCATTACACATTATTTTTTTTAAGTTTCTATCTGAAGGTAGCTGGATTTTATACAAAAAGTGCGTAGGCCTATGTTTTCTGAAAATCCTTAATTGTATACAGCTGTCTGTTACAATAATCAAGAAAACATAAATCCATACAAAGCTTTAACACATTACAGATTAATTTATCTCTTTCATCTTTCTTTCTTTTACTTCACTTAAAATAGGATAATACAACATACAATTTGGGGTGATATCGAAGTTCACATAAGACTTTGGCCTAACTTTGGGTACGGTCCTACATCGCCAATCTGTTCCTAAAATTCTGAAGGGCTTGACGCCGGAGAGCCTTGACGTTCGGAAAACTTGTGGCATTTACAGCTAAAGTGTAAAAGGGGGGACATTTGGTGCCACTGAATAGGATATTGTATTGCAATATTAAAGTATCCTCTGTAGTTTATAAGTAAAGTTGTCAGAAAACTTACAAATCACACAAATTTTATATGCCTACAGATAAAAAAAGATCGTTCTTATAACATATTTTTATTGCTTCAAATATGAGTTGATAGTTACGTTTACTAATCTAAACATTAATGTAAGTTATAACATTTCTTTTAAAAAGCACTTACAAGCTGTATCAGTGTAAATTTCTAGAGTAGTTCGTGTTAATTTAGGAGAGTATAACAATTATACAAATATAAATCTTTGCTATTTGCATGAGTGGATTATTCAGTATGATCGTGCAGCTAAGTGTTGTGTAGAGGTAACGGTTTTGTCGCCGAGGTAACAGTAGTTATTATAGCTCAGGTCTTGGTAATAGCTGTACCTCTAACACAAGTAGCCAGACCAATAACGACATATAATAGTTATTTTTCACTAGCTGTTTGCCCGTTCTACGTACGGGAATCTTGTAGTAAGTTAAAACCTTATATTCAGAACAGGAGTTGGTTTGCTAGTGTGCATTTTTCCAGATATGATGGCAAAACTATAATTGTTTAGGAATACATATAAACCTTCTCAAATACAATATCTGACAGTTTCAAAGCCAAAACGAATGCTTTGCAATTAAATGTCACCCGATCGTGTTAGTCCATATTTTATATCTAACGATGAAAGGAATTGCTTTACAGTATAGATCTATGAGGCATAGCCCTAAGGTAGGCCTGTAATTGAAAGTTACTTTTCACACTGGTTAAAAGTAGTTAAAGCACCACCTCAACCTCACTACTGCACACTTTATTCGGGTTGAAATTTTTATTAACAATGGTGCTCTTGTCTTTTCCACGGAAAATAAGGACATCAATGCGTTACCAACAGACATACACACACAAATACAGAATTGAGTCCACACAACATTTCCAGTCCAACATTTTGAGTCCAGACAGAAATCACTAAAAATTATACAGTAAGACATCAATTAAATTTAATAAGAAATAAGGTGCAGTGTTTATAAATAAATACCGGTAGTGAAAATAGTAATATGTTTGTATGTAAAAATGATTCTTACTGCTACCACCGGTTCTAAGGAAAAGTAGCAGTACCAAAAACAAACGTTTACATTTGAGGAAATAACTGTAGTACTTACGACTAATTCAAACTGTCCTTCTAATCAAACTGTATTAAAGGTGTTAATCTGTTGGCAAATATATAAATAAATAAATACACAGCCCACAAAACATGTAACATGTAACGTTAACAACGTAAATCTTTGAAAACTCACTATGGTTTGCTAAAAAAAACTTTCACTTGATGTGGTGCAGTACCGAAGTTATTAATCTCCTTTGGTTTTAAATTAAGTTTTCGAAAATCAAAGTTATTTCCCATTAAGAGCATTATTTGTAAGCAGCTTTTAATGTTAACATTAATGGCAGTTTGAAGAAACCACCTTTATCCAAACAAATGTTTCTTATTTAAAAGATTATACTGCAGTTGTGATTTTTTACTTTGCACTTACCACAACTGTCCTTGAAGAATGAAGAGCCGTCAATGAGTGGAAACCTTTGTCAGCTACGGTATTGGTGACGATGATTAAAAAAAATGTAAGTTTCCTTGCACCTATACAACACTGATTCACGGTATTTTCCCCGGTTATCAAAACTCAAGAACAATCGTTGCACTTGCGATTAATTAAAGCGGTTAAGTAAGGCACAACATTTTTAATCTCAATAATCTCACTATTGGTTTGGATGTGCTGACAAAACTTTATCGGAAATGGTTGCAGTATTTGTAAACAACTTTGAATGTAAACATATCAGTGACAGCTAGAAGTGAGAACTAATCCAAACAGCTGATCGTTATTTCATAAAATGTAATAGTAAACATTGGGAGAAAATTTGACAAAAATCGAACAAAATTGGGTTTTTGGTGGTTTGTTTTTTTGTTTTCAAAGAAGCGAGGCCATGTATTTATAGCCAAAGACACTCTCACCAATCCAGTTAATACAGAAAAATGATTAGAACCTTGATCGGTACTCTAGTTTTCTAGGAGTAGGCCGCGTAAAATGACATTTTGGCGTTACAGACGTAGTCACAGAAAGGACAAACAGACATACAGACAGAAATTGAGATAAGACTCGTTTTGGCTTTGTTAGGCTGTGAAACGTAAAAATAACCAAAAACTGCATAATTCTAAGCAATGTACAGACAAAACTGTAATTTTATTTATATAGATAGATGTACTATATTCAAATAATAATTTTAAGCCTCGTGGATGATAAGATTCATTCTTTAAAATCATGTCCATGTTTACTAGGTTGGCTTAAAAAGATACAGTAGAGCCCATAAGCAAGTGTAACATTAGGATACCTACATAAGTTTGTGTTGATATTGTTTGTGTGTGAATTGAATGCCGTTTTTATATGAATAACATATTCATGTTTTTGTATAGAAATATATAAAGTGTACAATCATTAGAAAGTACATTCTAATGTCAACTACATCTGAGAAAAATTAAATATATCCAAATCCGGTGTCCCTTTTAATATAGTTGAAAAATAGATCATGGTCATAAATTAATTTCTTTACATATTACGTGAATTACAATAAAATTATTATGTATGTTTTTTCTTGTTGACTACGCCAGTGTCATTTACATCTATTTCATTTTCTAGGTGCATGTTTAAATACGTCAAATTCATTCAGAAATACCAAGTAATATTTTTTTTATACCCATTCAATACCTTTTCAACTGAGGTCTAAATTGCCACCAAAGTAATTGCGCGTTAACGGTGAAATAGCAACAAAATTCACATGTCTTTTAACGATCTTTCAGTTTTAAAACTTAGCGAAACAACAAAGAGCCTGTCCCAATGACAGTGCAAATGCGGTGTTCAAAGTAAACTTCCCCTGACACTTGTGCAACTGTAACTTAGACCGTGAAAACTCCAGGAGACATATCATTGTAGCAGGAAAACATAAACACTAGCACGCCCTGAGGTGAAGAATACCAGCTTCCCAGATCTCTTTTTCCTCTGTTGTTTTACTTTATTTACACTCCTACATTTAACTTTCAGAACACTAACGTGACAACTTTGTTGAAAAGCTTGTTTCCCTTTGACGTGTTTCTGGAAATTAAATTCACTTATGTGAACAGTCGTTTGTATAATGTAATGTAAGGCTTAGTGAGAATCTCTAGGTATTGTCTGTTGTGTTCCTACTACCAGAAGTGTTTCTGGCTGAAAATTAAATTTACTTGGAAGTGAACAACGATTTACGTTAAGTAAAACTTAGTTGCTTAGTCGGGGTTAGTAAAATAGTCTGTTAGGTATTTTAAATAGAATTGCAAAGTGAACTCGTTTTATTTCAGTTAAGTGAGTCTGAGTACAAACTATAATCTTTTAACATAAGCATTACAGCTATGAGAGAAAAGAGAACTTTTAACAGTTGTTCTATTCTAATAAGAAATTAGCTTAGGCAAGCTGGGCCATTTATACGGGAATTTTACGCTGGCATATAAAGTAAATGGTTTTAAACAGCAACATGATAAGGATTCAAACCATTAGAAAAAGTATAAATACACTAAAGTTATTCAATTAGTCAACAAACGCGTAGAGGAACGAACTTTTATAAGATCGATCCAGAGCCAAGAACTTTATAAGAATTCAAAAATTATAAGAATACAACCCATTTGATTACATTTGAACTGTTATGTGAGCCCAAAAGACTTGAACCTTTCCTTGGCGTTAAGGAAGGAACTTTTAAAGACAAATTAGAGTACGACCAGCGAGCACAGAATAAAAACGACCTGTTTGTTTATATTTTAGCTGTCCTGTGAACCAAAAGACTAGAACTTTTCCTTCGCGTAAAGGAAGGAACGTTTAAGGACAACTCTAGCTGGAGGACGACGCTGATGACGATGTGTCCCTGTCACGTGATCGTTCCAGACGATGACAACTAATCAGTTCCTTTTGCACCCCAGGTCACCCACCCCTACTTGCCGTGTCTGTTCCTCGTAACCCCGCTACGATACAGCAACCCCCCCTCGTATATTCTTGCTAGGCCGCATCTCTGTCGTTCTTTTACCAATTTATTGTTCAATATTCCTGGATATTCCCGGTTCTCGGCCATTACGAGAATTTGTGCTTGTCAGCTGCTATATTTTACTTTCAATCCAGTCAGAGTTGTAAATTCGTTTGTTGTTTTTTTTTTCAGGGGAAGTGCGTTTTTTCAATTATTGTATGGTTATTTTGGTTTTAACCGTTGGCGTTACTGGTAGTAATGAACGTGAATAAATAAATGACAATGCCATGTGTGGTGCGTAATCGGAACGTTTACTTGTTACTACATAGCTCAAAAATTAAAAGAAACCCAATTTAAAACGAATAATCAAACCTTGCGATCTTTTGTTGAAAACTTAATGTTCCACAATCGAAAGTAGATATTCTATGACTGACAATATAAGAATTAGGGCCTACCTAAAATAATTGTATTAACTAAATTTCATGATACACGTAAGTATTACATTTTTCAAATACACTACACTTGTCGTGAACTAAAGTTTAGAACGTTCATTTAATGTGCATATTGTAGGCTGTAATCATTGGACTAAAATCAATCATAGAAGCAAATAACTGCTTTGTAACATTAAACGACCTTACAGCGTTTAACCTGATTCGTTACCAATTTACCATCCACGGTTGTTAACTTTCTATTGTAAGGCAATAAGCAGCATTGCGACCTCAATAATGATATCCTCAAGCGGCGGGCAGAGTGTATCGTTCATGCACAACTTGCGACCACACAATAACTCATTCGATATGTTTACGAGCATTTTGTTCGATTGAGATATTTACAGCTGTTTATTTCACAATCTGATTGCAACTGTCTACCTCGACGGTGGTTAATAATCGGAGAAAATAAAGCAGTAATAAACCAGGTAACAATGGGAAGAGTCGTGGCGTTCTACATCGAGGTGAAGGATGCAGTCTTCGTGACCGAGGTAACTGAAGAGTCTGTCGGGAAAATAGTCATTGTTCCGGCTTGTAGCTTGTACTGTGCTGGAAATTGGGTTTCCTACGGATTGCGAGAAATTTGGAATGAACCCCAAATTACATTTAAATCTTTCCTAAAGGATATGGAGGTTTTGTGATCGAGAGAAAGTAGTCTGTTGAGTGTCAGAGGAAAACAGTCATACATTTTTATCTTGTATGGTGGATAGAGTGTATAGAGATCAACCTAGTGGAAATTATGATTTACTCTGGGTTAAATGTTTATAGATGTGAGAATCAGAGTAGTTGGAATAAAATTTAGCATCTGGCTTCATTGGAGAGGTACCAATAATGACATTTGTAAGAAGGAAGAGATTTTACCTTGAACTATTTTCTTCTTAGTAAATCTTGATGTGTCTTTGAGTAAGAGTTTTAGTGGTAAGAGAGAAAAATTTGTTTAAATACTTTGATAGAGACGCTAAATAATCAAGCGCAAATAATTGAGCACAACATTTTTTTCATCAACATGAACTCAGAACATTTCAACCAACAATAATAATGAAGCACATGTTAATATTCTTAAATTCCAGAACATGTGTTTGAGACAGACTAATGGACAAATATTTAAATGTCAAAACTTTTATGGCTTATCAATAGAGTACTTAACACTGGGTGAGCTGGAAATTCTGAAAGGAAACACCAAACTACAATCCATCTCTTGCATGTCATGTGTCGACACATGACGAGAGTTTTAGGGAGTGGGATATTTACTCAATTTTGCAACGTCGTCACGAAACAAACAATTTCTTTGACGGGAGACTATTATATTATAACTATTTTGTGTGCACGTATATTTTACAAGTACTGTATAATCCGTGGTACATGTACAGACACGGGTACGGGATACCTTCAAGAGCAAGCGACGCCAAGTTACACCGCGCACACTATATTACTGTATAATCCGTGGTACATGTACAGACACGGGTACGGGATACCGTCACGAGCAAGCGACGCCAAGTTACACCGCGCACACTACATTACTGTATAATCCGTGGTACATGTACAGACACGGGTACGGGATACCGTCACGAGCAAGCGACGCCAAGTTACACCGCGCACACTATATTACTGTATAATCCGTGGTACATGTACAGATACGGGTACGGGATACCGTCACGAGCAAGCGACGCTAAGTTAAGGCCCGTTTTGCCAGAAGCGTCTGGTGCGTCCGACGCTCAGCGATGATCGCTAGAGCGATAATCGCTCAGCGTCTATCGCTCGAGCCTATTTTGCCAGAAGCGTCTGTTCCTTGCGATTATTTGATCAGTATAAGTGGTTTACTTGGTGGCAAAAGGAGTGTTTCTGAAAATGACCTGTAAAAAGCAAATAGTAAAGTATTGGTTAGCTGAGGGATTAGACGATGATGAGTAGAAATGTTGTGCAAACCTAGGGAAGAAATGCGTACTATGTTTTTAAAGAGGCCTGAAGAGGGATATTCTAAATTGTTCATTGAATTTCAATTAACAATTGACTTAACAGTCGTGTGCTGAAATGGCTTCAATCGGTTTTTCATCTTCTTCACTATTGAATCCCCACTTTGTTTGTGACATGTCACTAAACTTTCAAACACAACTTATTTAAAGAAACAAAAAGTTAAGTCAACAACTAAACACGTGCTTATTTCAGTAATAATCGCTAGCGACTGCGTCTCCGTCTGCTCCAGGAGCAGTGGTCCGCGTCAGACGCTTGCGTCTCAGTTACAGACGCTGGCGGCTGCAGCGATAGACGCTTCTGGCAAAATAGACTAACCTAAAACAATGCAAAGCAGTGGGCAGCGATTGACGCGGAGCGATAGACGCTGAGCGTCAGACGCACGAGACGCTTCTGGCAAAACGGGCCTTTACACCGCGCACACTATATTACTGTATAATCCGTGGTACATGTACAGTACAGGATACGGGTACGGGATACCGTCACGAGCAAGCGACGCCAAGTTACACCGCGCACACTATATTACTGTATAATCCGTGGTACATGTACAGACACGGGTACGGGATACCGTCACGAGCAAGCGACGCCAAGTTACACCGCGCACACTATATTACTGTATAATCCGTGGTACATGTACAGACACGGGTACGGGATACCGTCACGAGCAAGCGACGCCAAGTTACACCGCGCACACTATAGAACCTTTAGACAAGCGGTGATTCACCGGATTCAATTAGCGGCCCATTCAACCGAGAGGCTTTCATCTTTGATCGAGAGTTTCGATAAATTACTGTGTTATCGCCTTTGTTGACCTTTTGACAGCTGACACGCCGACGACGGTGGCGCTGTGAGAGACTCGCCGCACATTCTAGCGGCGGCTGAGGGAACTACGCTAACGCGGGTGCGCCAGTCTGTGTCTGAGCGTCATCGAGTGAGGTTGTGTCTTGTGATGTTCCGCTCCCGTTGTGGCCGGTGATCGCGCCGTCGGTGTTTTGCGGACAAGTGTTACGAAAGTGAGTGCAAATGAGTCTGTACGACAATATGATCAGTTCCAATGGGAACCAGTACCTCAGACCGGAATACCTTTCACCTCTTCCTACTACGGTAAGTACACATGTGAAGTAAATAAATTATGGTAAACCACAACTATTTATCTTTTAAATTGATAGAACGATTTTAATGAATTTGCTACAGTTACAAAGTACGTAAACTAAGCTTATTAAAAATTTCTAACTTAAATATAAAATGCTGGAAAACCTTATAGCAGTGTTTAAGCAGTTCAATCATGCTGCACTTATTTTTTTTCTTCCAATAAATGTTTCATTTAACGTAATTAGTATAATACAATTTGATGTCTAAGAAAACCATTTTAGGAGATTCTACATACTAACATACACCTATCAAAAACAATTTACGTGTAAAGTGAGTTATAATGATACATAATAATGTGTAAACAGGTCACGTGAAGATATGTAAGATAGCAATACCGTAGGTAATTCTAAATCAAGTCAATCATAACTTACCAACACTATAACCTATTAAGTTTCCCCTGTCACGTAATAGAGGTATTCAAAGATATGTAAACTACATCGTTACCCAGTAACAAATGTTATCCAGGATAACAGCGGAACATAAAAGTAGAGTCATTAGGAGCAAGGGCGAGCTATTTATCATGGAAATCGCATGTTCTGTTCTGTAGGAGTCGCTAAACAAATTGCCTATTCCGACCCGACGTTGATGTATGCCGGCGTTCTCCTCTCTTCGTTATTTATGTTATGTACTTCTTTTAGCTTACACCGCAATAAATCTTTGTCTCATTTCAACGGTTCCTTTATGAATACCCTCCTCAAGCAGACGTTGACTGATCGCGCGCTCTTTTGGCTCTGAATGTATGATTTGTGTGTCAACTTCACTCAACTATCAATTCTCTTTATGCTCGCTCCACTATTTCAGCCTTTTAGTTTCGAGTTTCATGTTTAGTTTGGATCTTTTGATGACAGCTCGTTTATTGTTGGAATACAAATTTAGCATTCATGGTTAAATTTATATAAGAAATAATTTTGTAAGGGAAACGTTTTATAAACTTGGCAAAGTTTCTTCACTTTAATCAGGTAAATTTTCCAGTTGCATATAGATTGCTATTTTATCTCTTTCAAACTATAAGACACAATATTATCGTGCAAAGATTATACAGGATAATTTAATTATTTAACTCGATAAAATTTACACTCTTGACAAGCCTTGTTCGTGAACATTTTTTTCTCTTTTAAATGTACTAATTTGCTCACTAGTTACAGGAATTGAAACTATTGAAGCTAAGTTAGTCGCCTTAATTTCTGTTTTGATCTGTGCAGAGATTTCGGGATTATAATTTAAAATAAAATAAAACCACCCATCCATAGCATAACCTGACAGAGGTTTTTTGTTTTATATAAAGGTAGTTCTAGTTACAAATCCAACAGGTGTGCTATCAGCTTTTTACATTACTGTAATAGCGCAATTGTAGCGTCGAAAACAAAGGTTTCATCCCAATTATCGCACATTATGTGAGCTCAATTAACTACGTGTGATATTTGTTCACCTAATGATTAGATTAAAAGGTGTTTGATTGGGGAATAAGGCTTACGACGTATTTAAAGTAGGTCGTAGCTAATGAACAATATTGAAATGATTATTTTAGCACGAAACTATACGATGTGGCAACTATTTATTTGACAGGACACAAACACTCAGGTCTGGGGACCTCCTGAAATTGAAAATGGGTTTGCCGGGGATTGAACCCATCGCGCTCGCGCCGTAGGTAGTCAACGTGACGCCAACCACTTGGATAAAGGCATTTTGTTTGAGGAAACATTTATATTTTTAATGTTTGTATAGATAACATAGATAGTTTACAATGATTTACTTCGTATATTATATTATCCAGAGTGTCTACTGGTTAATTTAACACCGTCGTCCCTCCCTAAACTGAAAGAAATCACTGAAATTTAGTCAAATGGAAGTAAGACTGTTATTAAATTTAGCTGTTTCCATTATTTCAATTATTATCTAATATACGAAGTACAGTAGAATGTATCCAACGCTCCAATGCTCTTCCTTTCTAAATAATAATACATAATAGACATACGTTGTATTAGTAGTGGGTTTGAAAAATACACCAATAATAAACACAAATACTACGTTGATGATTTCAAATCTCTGGAGGTCGTCCAATGGTCGAAACTCGACCAAACATAATCTACAGACTTCTCTATTTTCACCCCACGCTGTAAGTTAAACATGTGATGATTGTGTAGCAGTCGATTTGTTTCGATTTTCTTTTTACTTATCGTTGTTAATTCGTCACCATCATGGAAACCCATGTAATTTTTTTTATTCGTTTGTCGTGGTTATTTTTATCCTATTTTCATTTATAAAGGGATTCTGCACAGGAAAATATTTTTTCAACAATATGCATGGATTTTCCCTGCGATGTACACGAGCTAAGCATTTTTTTTCTTAAAGAAACATGCTTGCCTATTAATATACAGATAGAAGAATTATATTCCCAGGTGTCTACGGTCCTCAATTCGTCTAAACATTTACCTAACATTTTAAACAGTTGTCGAACTCTCAGGCTGCGACTCCCCCTCCCTCCAGAAAGCTGCAAATGACTTATGCACATAGGAAATTAGATCCAATCTACATTCTCACAACCAAAATCAACAGATTGATGGAGCTACATTTTACATTTATCAGTATATACCAGAAGCCTACAGACGACGCGGCCAAAGACCAGTAGTTGAGTAGTTAACATTTCAACCCAGTTCCAATCTTACCCCCGTTGACAGGTTCACTCCCTATATTGTTCGTCCACGACTATAAATCGTGATCCGGCCAAGGTCTGGTTTTATTGCTCACATGCATCAGAGCCGTTTTATCGGCAGAGTTAATGTCACAGAGTATTTATTACTGTTGCGCCACAGTTAATGACATTGCGTAGGTGTACAGTGTATAGACCTACCGCACTGCACTCTAGCGGGGCCACCGTCGAATCACAACTTGACACATAAAGAAATGTAGCAGATGAAAATAAATCAGTTGTTTGGAGAACTATATGTATAAAGAAAAGCCTAAGAAGCTTAAAAGCACGCTAAAAAGTTTAATTTAGGTATTTAATATAATTAAAAATTTATATTCTTAGTACGAGTTTTGTTTTAGGATGGGTCCAACTGATATTTTAATTATTAGGTATTCATTGAGTTACGATGCTTTGATCGGACATTTAGCTTATTCACATTGCATACAATGTGGTGCAATACTCCAACGTACTGTCATTTTCCTAGACTGATAATCCTGGATTATTATTAACACTGATCGAATATGTACACAGAGGGTTCAATTTAGTTTAGCTTCATTAGTTTTCAAGAGTGTACAATAATCCAAACTTCCCAACGCCGTTTAAATTATAATGCAATTCAACTACTGCTATCAAATTGCGTTCAAAATATTGAAGGCGTCTGGTGAAAATGATCAAACAATTCAATCTAAATAATAATTAAAACGAGAGCACGCCCCGTGGTCGAAAAATCGACCAAAAGCATGTATTGTACAAACTTCTCTATTTTCATCCCACACTGTAAATAAAACATGTGATTGGAATGTCTTCCATTTGTTTTGATTTTCTGTTTATATTGTGTTGTTATTTTGTCATCACCATAGCAACGCATAAGACCCATGTTAATTTTTTAAAATTTCAAATTCATTTTTTGTGCTTATTTTTGAGCCTATTTTAATTTATAAAGGGATTCTGCACACCTACAGGAAAATAGCTTTCTAACGGTATGCGTAGATTTTCCCTACGATACACACGAGCTGAGAAAAAAGGTTTTAAAGAAACATGCTTGCCTATTAATATATAGATAAAGGCTGATTACTTTTAAAACATGTATGCAAAATAGACACATGTATGCCTATAATCCCTAGAGAATATGTTGCTGTATACCATAGGAAAAAGAGTATTCGCAGTTCTTTTGTACGTTGATATACAGTAATATACGTCGTATTTTTCGAAGTTTGTGCAACTTGTCAAATGTGGAGCTCTTTCAGATTAAAACTTGTCTTAACAACTATAAATTATTCCTCGTTTAGTATTCAAACATCTTAACACATTTGAATCACTGTTTTTCACGGGCAGCAAGTTATTAGTACTGCCTATGTCATTCCCTAACAATCATGGCGTAACAACCTTTTATATACTTATCCTCTATTGCGCTGATTTCAACGTGTTGGCGTAAAAGTACCATCCTAATTTGTAATATGCCCACGAACGTTTCGAATTTTCTGTTTTCTAATTACCGAACAGACCAAGTCATTAATCACAGTGTTTTTGTTGTCTCCACCCTCAGCCCTGATGTAGAGCATTTCTTCGGTAGGCCTATGATGTTAGATTCGAGTAAATCGCTGCACGCGGATTTAAATCTTCTCTTTACAAATGTAAAAATTATATCTAGTAAATGTCATCAGTCAGTGTTTTTGTTGTCTTTCCTCCGCAGTCCTAATATGAACGCAGCTTCCAGTAAAGCAGCTAGAGTTATGGATACCAGTAAAGCGCAGCGCGGCGGTTCCATCTCCTTTCTCTTTATCAATGTAAAAGTTGTGAAGACATATGGATGTTCTGGAAGGTACGTAGTGTCGACAGTGGAGATTAATACCTCGCGTTGTCGTAGCGCTGGCGGTCGTGTGTCATGCTGTCATCTTGTCTACCTCCGCCTCTCCCCCTCTCTCCCTCTCCCTCCTCTCTCACTCTTACCCCGTTACTCATACTTTTCAATATACAGTACCATGTAGGATGCAGTTCGCTGTCGCCAAGATGACAATTTGTTCATAGCTCTAGGAACTCATTCCCCGTTTTTGTCCTTCCCTTTCCCTATATTATCTTCCAAAAATACGGATGAGACTTCTAACCGAGATTAACTTATGTACATACATATTTATTTAGTCTTCCTTCTTCCCTGAGTTCTAGTATATTCTTTCCCTTACCTGACTCAAAGTGTCACAAACTCGTGAAGAATAAAAATATCTAGATGGATCTATTTTAAATACATGCTGCATTGATATGTTAATGATTAAAACTAATTGGGAAGAATTTACTTTTTTTACGAATTGCTAATCCCTCGAGGATACTAGCTTGTCTAGTATCGCTATAGTTATAGCGCTAATTCAAACACCGGCAATCATAAATGGTTTTCATTTGTGTGATAATGTCGATCCTTTAGCCCTAGCCTGAAGTAATTTGTAAAACAAGTTATGCCTTATTTGCCAAAAATGTAAATGTAAGACATAATACAAACCTTGGGTGGAGCAAGGTACGTGGTTTATCGACCAAATCAAGCCTAATTACATGGTTATCACTTTGAAATCCATACACACGTTTTTAGTTCTATCTCTAAACCATTGCGCAGATATCGATGTCAAGGCTGTGGAATCAGTCCAAAGTCACAGCTTTCAACTTTTAAGGTGACACATTCCAGTAATCTTCCGCGGGAGCCAAAGAGTTAAGAGTTGAAGCAGGTGCATGAATAATCTCGATAAAGGCCACTTACACATAAGGGCTTTTGGCACCTAAAGTCCACAGCTGTAAAGTAAATTGGTCTTAAATCCTCCAAAACTAATGAAACAGCCGGGTTGTAAAAGGAACAGGTTTAACGTCGTAACCTCTCCCAAGTTAAACTGCTTGAGGCATTCACAAAACGTTCCAAACAAGTCTTTAAAACGCGCTGTAAACTCCGTGAAGCCGGGGATTAATGAAATATGTGACGCAGGCCAGTAAAGGAGAGGAGGACATAAATTAGATGGGACTGGAGATTGAGGGAGTCGGTCCTGGTTGGGCGGGATTGACTCGGAGTGATTGATAAACTTGTCTTCTAATTGGCTTGTTCCGTGTTAATGGTTGGTGTACGTGGTTGTGGACTAGGTGGTCCACTGCAACCACCTGGTTGACGACTTAGATACCCCAAATGTAAAAAATTTAACCAATCAGTTGTTGTTAATAAAGAGTGTCTCGAGAGAATTGTCCACTAAATAGATACCTTTATCCGATCCACCTGGCCAAGGAACAAACACATAGCTAACATACTTTGTAATGAAATGAAATGGTTTAAGAATAATATTTTGGGTTTTACTTTGGTAACAAAGGAGTTAATTAGTGAAGAGCCAGTTTACAGCATCTCCCTGGGCTTCACTAATTTCTCTGAAGAGCTCTATTTTGTCTGAAATTTAGGCAAAAATTGATGTGTCATCAGCATAAATTACTGACATTGATCTAAGATTCTTTGGAAGATCATTAATTGTAATTATAAAAAAGAATGGTCCCAGAACAGATCCTTGGGGCACACTCATTTTCATGTCCGGAACATTGGAGTTAGTACCCTGAGTTGTCCTGCACCTTCCGGAGACAAGCCATACTCAACACCACATTACCTACACTTACTACCAAACCAGGTGCTCCTGATCAACTTTGTATGTAGGCAAACCATTATTGAAAAAAAATTCTGGATGGTAATACGTTTGTATACTTCCCCGTTGATGATGCTAATTTTGCCTAATCTCAATCTGGCAATTAAAATACCAATTCTCAATGTAATCCTGTTACTTTATTTCGTATTGACCTTTCCGGAACCTACAAAAAGGTCTAGAAAATAAAAGTCAATTATGCCACATAAATTAGAATTTCAGTAAAGTACAAACGCTTTATTCAAAGTCTTGTAATGTAAAAAGTTATTTTTTTAACTTAACCTTCCTCATATCAAAGTGATTTCAATTTCAACTTTTCACATGAACAGTAGTCAACATGGATGTCGTGGTAGGTGTCGTGTTGGTAATCATTAAGCCGATTGTTCGATAGTCGAATGATTGTCACTATTCTTCCAACACTCGTCAATTATCGATATAAATGACAGCCTAACGAGTGTCTAATAGTCTTTGTTGGCTGGGCCAGCCATCTAACCGGTAATCACCCCTTTCAGAGCATTAACTATGCACAAGCGAGCATGATTTGTCTGTACAACGGTGTTTGTTCAGCTCGCTGTGACTGGTGTTCGTGTCGTCTAAACAACCCTGCAGGTGCTTTATTGTCTTTTGTGTCCACTATGACATGCGGTTATTGATCATCCGTCAGGACGAGAGGAATAATTATGCTATTATCTAAATTAGTTGTTTAATTACTAAGGTAAGTCTTAAAGTAAAATTAAATCATACTTACTTACTTACTGGAGCGGCCACTGGTACCCTAAGCGGTACTAGGCCTCGCCCACACACTGCCTCCAGATTCCGCAAAAATTGTCTCCAAAAATTTATTTTGAAACTTTGAATCAAACTAAATCTATATAAATACTATTACAGTTTTGTCTGTACATTGCGTAGAATCGTGTAGTTTTTTTGTTATTTTTACGTATCATAGCCCAAGAAAGCCGTAACAAGTCTTATCTCAATTTCTTTCTGTCTGTCTGTCATTGTGTCTGCAACGCCAAATTTCCAATTTACGCGGCCTACTCCAAGACAACTAGAGAACCTATCAAGATTCAAATAATTTAGGTGTATTCACTGGATTGGTGAGAGTGTCTTTGGCCATTAAAATATTGCCTCACGATTTTGTAAATAAAATAATGGACGTACAAAAACCCAATTTTTGTCAAGTTTCCTCGCAATGTTAATTACATACGTCATTTATGAAATATTAATCGTCTGTTTGGAAAGTACGTCATTTATGAAATAACGAACAGTTGTTTGGATCACGATTATCTGTTCTAGCTGACACTGATATGTTGACATTAAATAATGTTGTTTACAAATGCTTGAACAATTTCCAATCACGTGTTGAAAGCAAATCCAAACCAAGTGGGAAAAAATGTTGTGCCTTACAAAACGGATTTATTAATCGCAAGTTCAATAATGTGTATCCGTAAATTAAACTAAATAACCAGGCATCACGAATACTAGACAAATACCGGTATGGATCATAAACATAAACAAATGACGTTTTTGGCCCGAAAGTAAACAAAACCCCTATACTAATAGCATTGTTAACATATGGTTTTGTTTATACTTTCGGGCCAAAAACGTCATTTGTTTATGTTTACGATTCATATAGTGTCTTTCCTAGTATTCGTGCCCGGCATCATCCAGGTCGGAAACCGGAGATTCTTTGTGTATCAAATTGTTAAAACCGGGGGAAATACCGCGAATCAGTGTTGTATAGGGCTGGAAAACTTGCATTTTTAAAATCATCGTCCCCAATAGCTTATAAACAAGATTTCCACTTATTGACGGCGCTTCAATGAGAGTTGGGTCAATTGTAAAGTAAATAATCACAACTGCAGTGGGTGATCGCGGATGTAGTTGCGATCTCGGAAGATCTTTTCCATTTCGTGATGGTAACAGAGGTTTACTTGCTAATTCATTATAATCTTCGTCCTCATCAGCTGTTATCAAGAGTAGCTCGTTGCTACTGACCGCTCACCATGTTTCCCAACCTCACTCCTCATTTATAGAGTCAGAACCGGGCGAAGCGTTGCAAATTACACATGTAGTCTCACATTAGACACACGTCACTGAATCTCATATTTTCGCCTTGTGAAATAAATAACAGTAATCACCTCCTGCAAACTAGGTTGCCTCGTAATAGCGGACTTTGGGTTCTCAATTTGAATAATGTCGGTATTTTGGCCGAGCGGACGTTATTGGGCACACCTATGCGGTATTTTAGTTTTTGGAATATTGATGTGACATTTTTATCTTCTTGTGTATGTTTGATATATTTTTAAAGGGGTTTGTTTTTTGTGCCATCGACGTCATGTTTATTGAGCGTTTTGTACTTAAATTTTTTAGATCAACAAACTGCAGAGTCAGAGTGTTTATAAAAAGATTGCTACACAAAATTAGTTTTATGTTTTATTTTTGCTGCAAATATCTAGCTGTACATACATACCACGTAGGTTTGTAATGCTTGTGGTTGTGTATTTTGCAAACGCAAGCAAATAAAAAAACCTTATCTAAACTGATTCTAAAGTTACTTAATTTTAACTATAGGATATAGAGTTTTTCAATCATAGATCAAAATACATTTTGTTTAGGATTATCAAATGTTTTAGCTTTTATGCTTTACAAAAACTGTGTTCAGGAGACTATTTACATGAACTATATTCGGTATATGAAATATTATCCTTTTTCTGAGGAAACATTAAGATTTAAAAAATATTATATTAACTATTGTTGTTACATTGTATTTACATAGCACTTTTATAAAATCTCAACATGTTTTCATAAAACAACATGTTTACATGTTGAAATAAAAAACACCTTAGCTTCCATAATTAAAGAGATTTCAAGTTTTTTCCAAAATATCCCACTGTAAACTAAACAAACCGTTTTCATTTGCAACAAAACAACACAAAGGTGGAATAAGTTAACAAATATGAAACCAAGACTCAAAACACAAAGGGAATGAACACTAGACAGGAAGACGTGTAATTGTTCTTCCCTTAAGTCAGTATAATTCCAACATTTGCCGGTACGGTGATCATGCCACCGCTAACAATAAACAGACACAGAAGTTACAAGTTAGTGAGAGCGCATTTAGTGGCACACTGACACTGGGTTGCTAGGATACAGGGGGAGGCGTCGCGTCGCCTCGCTCCTGCGCCGTGCTGTACTACACAGATGTGGGTGTTGTACGTGTTGTACTTGAGTTAGTAGTACGGCTTGTCACTCGTCTTGTAGCGTTGGAAGTTCTTAAACTGCGGACTTTAGTAGCAGAAAGAGGGACCTAATAGGACAAGCAGTCTTAGAAAACTATTTGGGACTTGGGAACATAAATCTCTTAACAAACACAGACTCACAACTGATATATTTACCTTAAGTTTTACCAACTTAGTTTATCTATTCTAATTGGATTGCTTGAAGCAGTATATTTTCTACGATAACTACCAATTACGTATTAACATGTAAAGTAATTACGTGTAAGGAAACAGCAATTACCTGTTCTCGAGGATGAATTATCAATTTAGTTTGTCGACAATTTAAATTCAACGTAAACTATTAAAAAGTGTTCTAATTGGAACTATGAAGTGATTACCAATTAGATCTAATATAGTTCTTCGAATGTAGTGTTTCTATGTAAATTTTTCCTCCCCGTGTATTCTATCATCAAGAAACTAATTATCATGAGTAAATTCAAAAACTGTACAAGTCTGTACTTCCAACGTTGTAAACGGTGTCAAACATAATCGAGATGAAACGCACATCAACATAACTCATAGCTAGCGAACCCATGAGTTCTCAACTTATAAACAACCTGTTTAATAGTTAATCGGAGTTAACTAGCACTACTAGTGCTAACCGTAGTTTGACAACACCGCGCTCCCACAGACCTGGAGGCCAGTGGCGCCGCTAGTGGCGACATAAATCATGAGGGACCGCGTATAAAACACAATATCCTCCTCTGTCAGCATAAATAACAAGGCCGTGACGCGCGAAGAATAACCGGCGACTGAAAAATGTCGTAATATCTTGTTCGCGGGAGCGGGACATTTCTTAATCCTCTCCTGCCGCGGTAATGTGTCGTCTGTCGGCGCAGGGGACGGGGCGAGGACATAAATAATACAGGATAATGCCGGGTACGTCCGGAGCAATAAATACCGTGTCGGCGAATAAAAACAGCTACCGGACCGCGCTTATATAGATATATATAACCGGAATGTATACCCGCTAATGAACTGTCGCCGGATCCGACCCACTTGCAGGGGCGAGTCTTATCGTGACACAAATGCGGTATGAATGTCGAGATAAATGTGAACTTTTAAAAGGAAACGTTAAATCAGCCGGCAGATTTATCGAGTCCATTTTCCCGAGGCCTATCGAATTCGGGTTTAAATTATCGCTGACAGGTGGTCGTTATTTGGCGTGATTGCGATACCAGTTATTTACGAGGCGGGTTCGTCATAACTCAGAGCTGTGACCAATTAACACTCCCCTTCACACTGCGAGGCTGTGGCGGGTCTGGCGATGGATGGCTCACTCAGGGGTTGTGGGTTAAACCTTTGACTACAGTCCATCCTCGTGTTAAATGATCGCCAGCCTGAGAATAAGAAAGAACTTAAATCAATTGATCGGACAGAGAGTACTGTCGTCAAAGACTTCTTTTACTCCAAACTAAAGAGCAGCTTATATTGAACTAGAGGATCTTTCAGCTCCTCCATTGCTCCATTAACCATCTTAGTATTATGAACTATAATAGACAATGTAGTATTAGTAGCACATGCGGTGGGAGATTCATTCTAATTTGTATAACACCTGGATTGCTCTTTAAATTAAATTTTGCAATAATATTCATCAAACAGTCCTAAGCCAATAATAAAACCGTTCTGAACGCAGAAAAGATAAGGAATTCATTAATCACTTTGTTTGTTTGTTAAATCAAGCCAAATATGTGTGATGTAAAACTGTTTCCGCATCAGAATGTAGGCATATTCACAGTATTTATACGGTGGCTAAAAATATTGTGGGACTTTAAACAATTTCACTTTATATAGAATAATTTACCTACGAATTTGTTCGAAATGTGAATTACAAATAAACATGTATCACTACCACATTTCAATTTATTTTAGTGAGAAATTGCTATTCAGCTTAGAAGACATAGTGAATTTTTAATTCACCACACACAGTCGTTATTTTTAAACTAATCAACTTGGCAAAGTCTGAAGAATGATTAATCTGAAGATGAGTCACAAATTATCCGTCCAATTTAGAGAGAGCAACACCATAAGTTACTCAAACAAAGCTATCTTGATCCTCGGGCTCACATGAAGTGACAAGCTTTTCACCTTGGATGAAGTTTTATGGACAGAAGGTGGGGAAAGTTAACCATGTCCGAGTCTTCACTACACACAACACGTTTAGTTCCCACTTGATAACTATCTAAATTTGCTATTATCATGTAAACAGGGGTGCCCACAAGGGGGGGCCGTGACGCAGACTGCGTCATTGAAATTCTTGGGGGGGGCTCAAAAAATTCAAATGGGGGGGGGGCTAAAGTTAATTGCAACAGTGTTCAACGTGACGACAATCCAAAATACATTACGAAGTCGCCAGATAGAAAGTGAATTAATTAATGACAATAGTTATATTATTGAATTAAATTAGTTAAAATAGGATTTTAATAGTTTAGGATTCGTGTAGAAAGTTATTTAAGATTAGCAAGACGTGAGATCTAAGAGAGGGAGCGCACGGGATGGCTCAACTGCTGTGATAGATAAAAGATAACGCGTGGTACAGACACGTCCAGCTACACCGCGACTTAGCACAGCAGAACGCTTTGTTGACATAAAGCTCGTTAAAATACAATCAAGTAGCAAGTAGCATAGGCTACAATACTTTACACTATTGTGTAAATACTCGATTACCTGAGTTAATAGGGAGAGGGGGGGAATGAAAAATACGGTTAATCCAATATAGTATAAAAAACAGATGACAAACTCATTAAAACGCTGTAAACAGCCATTAACGTCAAGATTTACATTTTTATAAACGAAATTCAACATTGCACAATCATTATTATTGTAAATTTCAAATCATTTATCTTGGTTCAGTTGTACAAACGGCAACGTTTAAAATTGTAGCTAACTCAAACTCAACTAATCACTAGCCAAACATTGCATTGCTATAAATAACGTAAATATTAAAGGAACCTTTAGAAAGTGTTACAAGGTACTGCTCATGATAGACAGAGGCTACCGATAGGTGCTGTATCACAGCATAGGAATTGATGGATAAGTAATAAAAAAATGTAAAATTATATTTAGAGATAATTAAAACACTCTTAAAAAAGAATGTAACGAGAACAATCTTGTTATTCTCTTTCTTTGTTCTTCTGTTCTTTAATAGGTTTCTCTTCAATTCATACACAAATTCAACAAGTCGCCATATTCAGGCCTACTCATTGGCCAATCACAGCCTTACTAAAGTTACCATGGTTATCACTCAATCACAGTGTACTAAACATTATATCGTCATCATTCCCCAGCTGTTGTATCTGAAATCTGTTGTAACATAGCGCACAGCAGACAGAAGTGTATAACGGAGCAGACGATTGTTGGCGCAAGCGTTGTTTCCATTTCATTTTCATCAAAGGAGCTGTGATGTTTCTAAAGGGAGGGAGATGGGATCGTTATATCGAGAAAGACGCTGACAATTCGTTAAGCAGAGGTTACGAACGCTATATAGATATTCTGGCAAAAAAAATTCCTTTAATTGAGGTGACTTATAATACTCTAATTTTATTTATACGAGAGGTCGTCCAGTGGTCGAAACTCGACCAAAAATGTCCAATGTACTGTACTCACTTATCTATTTTTACCCCACACTGTAAATAAAACATGTGATTGGAGTTTCTTCCATTTGTTTTGATTTTCTGTTTATATTTCGTTGTTATTTCGTCACCATGGCAACGCATAAGATCCATGTTAATTTTTTTCAAATTTTTAAACTCATTTTTCGTGCTTATCTTTGAGCCTATTTAAATTTATAAAGGGATTCTGCACACCTAGAGGAAAATTGCTTTCTAACTGTATGCGTAGATTTCACCTACGATGCACACGAGCTGAGAAAAAAGGTTTTAAAGAAACATGCTCGCCTATTAATATATAGAAGGAAGATAAGTTTTCCAGTCCTGTACAACACTGATTCACGGTCTTTTCCCTGTAATCAAAATTCAAGTACAACTTGATACACACAGAATCTCCGGTTCCCGACCTGGATGATGGCTAGTTATTTAATTTAATTTACAGTTACATATTAGTACTCGTGATAAATCAAACCCGTTGTAAGCCACACGGTTATTAATCTCACTTGGTTTTGGATTTGCTTACAAACGTGATCGGAAATGGTTAGGGCCTACACAGCATTCTTAAAGAACATTTATGTAAAAATATCAGTGACAGCTAGGAAAAGGAATCTTTATCAAAACAGCTGTTCGTAATTTCATATATGACGTGTTCTCTTAACAGATTATTAGTATTTCATAAATTAATGACTTATGTAGTAAACATGGAGAAAATAAACTAGAAAAATCACACAAAATTGTGTTTTTGATCGTCCGTTATTTTATTTCCAAAATAGTGAGGCCATATTTTAATAGCTATAAGGACTCTCTCGCCAATCCTGTGGATACAATTAAACCATTAGAATCATAATCGGTACTCTAGTTTTCTTTAGAGTAGGCCATGAGTAGGCTGCATAAAATGCCATCTGGGCCGTGACAGATAAATTGAGATAAGGCATGTTTCAACTTCTTCAATGTACAAAACATAAATAACCCCAAAATATGTATAATTCTGAGCAATGTACAGACAAAACTATAACTTTATTGATATAGATTAACTGGGTTTGAATTTTAAATAGGCTACCGTATCTAAAAAAAATTATAAAACTTCTTTTATAGTTTTACAAATAGTGCTGGGCGGGGGAATAATGTTTCTCATTTGTTGTGTACATCATTTATGAGGGGGGGGCTGTTGCTCAATTTGGGGGGGGTGCGTCATGCGTCTAGGGGGGGATGGGCACCCCTGATGTAAATATTCATCAACGTTTCTACACAGTTGTTAATTTATTTTACCAGGCTAATCTTTGTTTAGTTTGTGCGGAGAAAACTGGACACATTTGTCTGGTTTTTGGGTCAGGGTTTAATGAATTATTTATATACGGAACCTTAATTATGTTAGAAGTGTCCTTTTAGATACCAGGTTTATTAGGATGTTTTAAAACAGGTGGAATTCTGTTTTAGTTACTAAAAGAATGTAGATTTAATAAGATCTCAAACTGTAATGGCTGCTAACTAATTGACGATTAAAAATAAACTATAAAAATAAAACCTCTCACTTTGTCTCATAGTTAAAATGTCGATTGTCTTACTTATTTATTTCTGACTTCTATTTGTCTGATTCCTTTATTTCGATGACTACGTCATTCACAAAATGTAAGAGGAAACTATAAGATACATGCAAGTTTTTTAATTGGATGACTTACTGCAAAATAAACATGGATAGTGAAAAATAGTTACATCATGTCAGAGCTGTAACTAAATCTATTTTAGACTATACTCGCCTGAAGAAACACTACAGTCTTGTTAGACCGGCCATTTAGTGTTATAAAAAATGTTTAATCGATGCTGAAATTTAGCGCAGCATAAAATAAAATAAAGAGTTAAATCTGTAGTACAGCATCAAAGTATTGTTTAGCAGATGTACTGCTAAACTACAGCGTTATGAATCTTATACATGTACGTGATAACAAATCAAATGTTTCATGCGGTTATTCACAATATGTACTGTTCAATATTTGTAAAAAGGCAAAACTGAAGAATCACCTCAAGCTAGTAAACCAACCATAATACAATTTGTAGAGTTTAAATCAAAACGATTGTTACACAATTGTTCAGGCCACATTAAACGTACAATTTTCTCCGAAAGGTGTTTTATGGAAGTGATAAATAATACAGAACTGGGTAACGTTTATTTCTGGTTCACAAACCCACATAAAGAAGTATAAAAGGAGAATTCTCCAAAGCTAGTAGACTACAAATCACCGGCAAGATTTAATACTTCGCAAGCTGTGTCGCTGTGTCGCACCCCGAGATTTGTGTTATTGTAATAATATCTCTTCATGATACGTTTTTCACCCCTTGTAATTCATGAGTTGAAATGATATGTAGATGTTTTATTATGGTTTTAGCAGATAACAATTACTTGTGTTTTAACAAACTTTTTAGCTTGAATACTACATGATTTAGCAATATTAGAATGATATTGTATCACATAGTAGTTTTTTTTATTCGTGACATAGACTATCCGTTGTTTGAATCTGCAGCAGTTTATTCTTAAGACATGAAATATGAACAAATTTATAATTAAAATAATCAAATTATAATTTTTTATTTGTATACTATACTTAGAAACTCCTTGTGATTTTTGTCAAGACTAATTGTGAAGGGAGGGAATATTGTAACGCAAGACTAATGATGTAGTTATGTTTTACTACATTCAAAGATAAATGCCAGATTATACCATTAAATATATATTTTATTTGATATTGATTTTGATATTCAATAACATATATAATGAAAGTTGTAGATGGACATTCTACACCAACTGCAGTTTTTTTACCGAGAAATATATATTTAATATTTGTATTTTATCACACGATGTCTTTTATAATAGCTGTATTGTGTTTAGTTAGTATTTGACCTGAGTTACTCCGTTAAACAGTTAAATTCTAGTGAGAGACGCTCGGAAATAAAGGCATATTTATTTATTTAAATGAAATAAATAACTTTATCGCGAATATTACTTTATTTGAAACCTTAAATATATAAAAATACGAACATGATTTGATATTCAGACTGCATATTAAAAAGTGTCAGAAAACCACGTGACGTTGGATATATCTCCGCTAATCGCAGCGAGCTGTCATGACTACACTGGCGCTGACGGCCTGTCACTGCATACGACATCTCACTAAGACATGTCATGGCTTACGTTCTGAATTTAATACAGACCAAGAATCATCTCAGAAATGTCTCGCTCTCAAACTAATCAAACTGTCCTCCTCAGGTCTCGTGTTCTTACTTTCTAACGAGTCTGTTCACGTTTGTTTCAGTTGGATGCCAAGAAGAGCCCGCTGGCGTTGTTGGCGCAGACCTGTAGCCAGATCGGCGCTGACTCTCCGGGGACCAAGTCTCTCCTAGCACCCTTGGACAAGTCGTCCAAGAAATCCGAGACTCCCAGAGAGAAGTCGTCCCCGTCGTCGGTGAGTAGCTCGCCCATCAACGTCAAGTCGAGCTTCAAACCCTACGACTCCACCGTCAAAGACCTGTCTCTTCCTGAAGACAAGAGTAGAGTCAAGACACCCATCAAAGCTTCCACGCCAGCTCAGAACGGGAGATGTAGCAGTAACCAAAGTGCGTCTTCTCCCAGAGAGTCGCCGTCGAATCGCAAAACCCCAGCGATGCAGGAACTACCGGCGACATCCAAGTCAGAATCTAGTCACAGAAACTCTCCCCCTGTCAAGACGTCGGAGTCAGGAGCGTTCAAGTCCTCGTCGATACCACCCATCACGTCTTCGGCGTTCCTACCAGGGTATCCCGGGTCTCTGCCTCTGGACGTCATGGCCTCTAGTTTCCTCAACCACCCGCTCAAGGCGGGGCTCAACCCGTACCTGAGCTACGCGAGGATGAAGACCGCCTCCGGAGCAGACACGCTGGTCCCGGTGTGTAGAGACCCCTACTGCACGGGCTGTCAGCTGAGCAGTCACCTGCTATCTCCCGGCGGTTCGGGAAAGTGTCCCGCTGGGTGTGTCCAATGCGAGAAGACTCCCCCAGGGTTCCTTCCTCCAGGACATCACAGCTCAGCGGTCGCCGCGGCCTACGCCCACGCCCAGCTGGCCGCACTCGCCGCCGCCTCTCAACTGCCCTACGTCTGCTCCTGGATAGGCGGGGACGCAGCCTACTGCGGCAAACGTTTCTCCAACTCTGAGGAACTCCTGCAGCACCTGCGGACGCATACCTCGGACTCGCTCCTCGCACCCTCACCGTCCAGTCACCACCTCCTGAACCGATCGTACCCCACACCTCCCCTCAGCCCCCTCGCCACCGCCAGGTACCATCCCTACGGCAAACCTCCCCTCCTGCCTCCGTCACTCTCCTCCGCCTTCCCTCTCCCACCACATCCCGGCCTTCCTCCCTACTTCTCGCCATACTCCCTGTACGGTCCTCGCCTAGGAGCGTCCCATCCCTAGACGGGGATTCCTCTGTGATTCTAGTGATAGTGATGTGATCGCGCTTTGCGTTATTGTATATCGGACGATATCCGATTCTTGTAGGCGACTCGAATCGTCGCCTAAAACTCTATTTTTGTGTGTAAATATAAAACGCTCATTCTTTATAAACAGTTTAGTGTTAAAATGAATTTTCCGTGTGGTTTCTTGGTGTCGGTCTTTTATTTCGGTTTTTATTTTCTGGTTCCTCACTTTATCTTCATTTGATTTTACAGCTTAAAAACTTTGCACGGTTTTGTTTAAGTAATTGCATTTTCATTGTTATTTCACATTTCATATCTTGTGTAAAATATTAAAATTGTATATTTGTCAATATTTTTGAATGTTTGTAAGTCTAATTTATACGACTATAGCCAAAGGTCTGTTATATATGTCTATTAGTTTATTGTGTATTACTATTAGGGTTATAAATTGTTTAATGTTACCGCGGCTGTACAGTTCTGGAATATTTTCTTCTTTCAGTAACTATCAGAAGTCTTCACTTGTTGATGTTTTCTTTTCGGACAAGTCAGTCACATTGTATTTGTTAATTGTTTTATTAATAGTATTTCAACGATAATTTATTGAAATAAATATTACTGTGTGATCCTGAACTTGAGTATTCATTCTCTTCTCCAATCTCCAAATGCATTGCAATGACAGTACATACAATACTTACACATTTATAAATGTCATCTTTACTAAATATACAAAGGATATTCAACTTTGATTTCTAATTGACTATTTATAAAACAACTTTTTGTAAACTTGCTTAACAAGGTAGTGGATCTTTTGTATTTAGTTGTTCAAGCTATCAATACGTACATGGTCTTGCTAATCCCACAAAAATAGTTATAAATTATAAAGCTAAACACTGGATTTAAAAAAATTAACAAAATATATTTAACAGAGGTTTTTCCTTCTTTTCACGTTAATTTCGTAGTTTTTTGTGCGATTCACTTATTCCTATGTAAAGCTAGTTGCAGCACAACATGAAAAAACCTTCTTTATTCTGTATTGTTATAGTCAAAGTTAGATGCATGTTATGGTTATAATAAAGTATAATCGAAATACTAAATATTATAGGAAATAAATCCAGCAGGTTCACTATAGGACCGTGACCTCATAAAGCTATGGAATTAACCTCACAAGAAAGCACTCATGAAAAGTGAGGCAATTATAAAACCGCGAAAGGTGAATTGGTCGCCACAAGAACACGTTTAATTCTAGTTTATTATCCCGATTCTTCACAGGGTTGTATGGAATTGCAACCGCGAAGAATAGAATTACACTGAAGAAGATGAAGGTATTACCCTGATAGCACCTTGGTAGTGGCCTAGTAATCACTGCTCAAGATTGCGGTGAAACAGCCGTCACGTCATGTAGAGTTTCAACTCTTGCTTCTTGTTTGAGATCAGCAATTGCTTCTGTGTATCGTATAGCTGGAGAGCTGAGTGGTTGGTCGCCGGTTCGACCCCTAGAATAATTAGAGTAGCTTTCTGATAGTTAGAAACATCATTGGCCTTTTAATACATGGTCTTTTCTTATGAAGCAATTTGAGTCAGTTGGAGTCTTTTTGCACTTCATTCTACTCTCATTCTTCACTCATAATTGAGTTAAAATACACACTTAGGTGGTGTCCCCTCCAAATTGATAAGATTATAATAAAAATTGGATTTATAATTAATTCTCATGGCTGTATTTGATGTTTGATTCTATCTAGGTTTACAAAAGTTGAGTACACATATGGTTTTAAGGGAGTCTTTTTTCAGTACCTTATGCCTTAGGGGGCTGTGCTTGTAACTTCAAGCGAAGTAAGGGTTAAATCTATACGGCACAGAACTGAACAGTGGAGGCGTCGGGTCACAAACCTGCGACATTGCTACTTTGGAGTTCTGTGGAGTTTCATTAAATATTGAGTAATTGTCGGGGTACTTTATCTTAAGAAGTTCATTAATTTTAAAAATTTAAATTTGTTAATCAGGATGAAAAATCTAGTTTTATAAGCAATGCAAATGTGAAAAAATCACATTTGTGATGATTTCCTTTTTAAATATGAGCTTTTGGTGTAAACTATCAACATTTAGTAACGAACCCAAACTCATTTCCTAGAGGGACCAGATGCACACGGGGTGAGAAACTAGAGGGTAAAAAGGTGGAGGATTTACAATCTTTCCACGTCTAACACCTGGACCGAATGTGTAGAGCAAAATTGTGGCGTACAATAAATTTTAGCCAAACTGCGCTGGGCCGGGTTTCCACCTCCAACCTCTGTTCTCAGAGCCGTCACCTCATGATGGATGTCCTCCAGTGGGGCGGCGTCCTCAGATCTCCTCTGGCGGGGTCTTTGAAGTCCTCGGATAACAGAAGCCACATTGCGCCCAGCGGAAGCCAGATGCTGTTGACATTGGCGTTGAAAGATGTCTTACTTCATCTGGACTTTTATAGGCCTCATTTGAGCCTTGTTTTTGCCCGTGATGGCCTGGCTGAGTGTTGTGTCAGGAAGTTTTGGGTTTCAACATACATTAGTGAAGTAACGTTGTGGATGCTGAAGTAGACTTTGCTGTTACAGTTGTAGTACACGAGGTGATTTTGGAATTCAGAGGTAACAATGGAAATTCTACCAATGATGACGAGAGCTTTGTGTTCATGTTAAGTCAGTTTTTGACCCATGAATTACAAGGAATGTGTATACAATTGTTTTTTTTTATTGACCATTTAAAAGAAAAAAATGCTTATCATCACAACTCTCTAATTCGCTACTTAACAAACTTTAAGCATATAGCATGGCAGTACTTAAGTATTTTAACATCGTTATAAAGTTTTAGTTTCTAGAGCTTAATATCGTGTGGATTTATCCAAACAGACAATTTTTTTACTAAAGAGACAGTAATTGTAAAACATAGTTGGTTTTGGGGGGAAACCTCTAAAAACTAGCAAGACTACTTAAGAATCCAAACATATATCTTGATAAGAGCAATATGATGTTTTGTAAAATATAAACCTGCTTAAGCGCAAGAAAATGTTACTCAAATCTGCCTTTCGTTATGGACAGCACTTTTTAACATGTGTTAGCTAGAAACTGTTCACTTAACTTTAATCGGGACGTATTGTTTTCACCAGCAACAATATAAAATAACAGTAGATTCTGACTTAAATCCTACAAAGATACTTCCAACGGTCCCAAGATGTTGTCCTACACAACGCAGGCGAGCCGGCAACACCGCACCGGCGGCCATCTTGACACCAGGCCCACGTGACGTTAACAAGTTTGTAAATAAGAACAAATTGATTTAACGGACTGCAGCCAGTATAATTATCCTGTCCATAAATACCGGGCTGGAACGTCTTGATCAGTCGCATGCGCTGCACGTCCGTGCAATCAACATGCAGCCGCCATCTTGATTATCATAATATGACAAAGGAGCCCGCTCGCTCATAAATAATTTCAGCTCTCACATTCTCTTTATGACCGGTTTCCTCTCCCATTAGACGTGCTCGCCGCATTTACGACCAAGACATTTATGAATCGTAAACTGATTCGGAATTACTTTTTTTATATCTGCATTAACTCGATAATATTTCAGTCCGCAAGCGACACGTTAGCGTCACATTCCGCTTATGAATTTTAACAGCCGCATAGATTACGGTGATATGCTGACGTCACCACCCACCGCTGCTCGACTTTCCACCATTGTTCTGACGCCAAAGTACTCCATTTGTTTGCAGTCGGAGTCGGTGCTGTTCTGCTAGTTTACTGGCTGTATGATGTTCACTATATAATCCCTGGACCTTCCAAGTCGTGGTTGTGACTTGATTTAATAATGTCTTTCAAATACTTGGACGTGTTCGAGCTTGTTAAAATATTCTTATGTTTAACGATATTGTATGTTGTTTGACTGTAAGTTAATCGATGTACTAACACTACGTTACCGTTTAAGAATGGTCCTTCATCTTTAGACATCCCCTCTAGCCAGACTGGGTGCCTTGCCTAGAGAATCAGAAGGTTTTCACAGACCGGGAATCAGTGCTGAGATGCGGCCTACACCCTCTATTTGTTAACACGAGTTTTATATAATATGTAAACAAATTATTATCTTAATTTATCATAAATTCTTTTAAATCTTAAATTTGTATTCAAAGATTTGTTCTAAAAGCACTAACTCTCCTAGGTAATTTGTTAAAACCCCAGTTTTAACAAATTACCTAGGAAAATTAGTCAAAATGATAAACGCCCTAGTTGCATGCTAAATATATTAATCTTAAATATAAAACAAATTGGTTTATATTTCCGAGTTAATTCGGCTCTTCCACCCGGCCGATTTTCACGATCGAGGTCTTAAATTGAAAATATGCACGCACAGATTCCACATTAAGCATAGGCACATATTTATCTACTCTCTTAATCTACCAAAACCATGAATTTGGTTTATTTTAGAATTCTTACTTCAATTTAAGATGTATTTCACCAGTTGTAATTATATAATACTATTATATATTAAACTATCAGCCTTCAGTGTAGTGCCAAGCTTTTAGTCATTCAAATCAGACGAGTTTCAAGCAAACGTGATGTGAACAACCAACGTACAAATTATTTTTATAAGGGTTTTCTATGATTATACCAAAAGCTCCAGTATTGTTTATGTTTTCTATATGTTTTAGACTTAAAATAATCAGTGAGTTATAGCATTGTTATAGGCTTTAATTAAAGCTATTGATCGGTTGTATCAGTTAAGTTCAAGATACTGCATTACTCAATTAAAAATCTTAAATTTGATTATATCTCGGATATGGTATTTATTTCAACGCTACGGAGCGGCATGGGTAGACAAATTCAATGGTTATTAGATATTATTTTAAAACATAATTCAGTGATGATTTGTTAAAAAATAATTTGTTCTGGTACCTCCTCAGGTATTAAAAAAAATCTGCGAGGTAAGCATAGGTTGATACACACACGTCAAATTAAAGGTCTTTTATAGAAAAATACAATGCCGCAAACCCGACCTCAAACGGACAACCGAGTCAAAAATGACAGCATTGCGAATATTGATAAAATAGCAACAATAAATAAGTGAGGTAGGTTTTTCAACATTAAAGAGAAAACGCATGAATGAGGTGATCCGTTATCTTATCGGTTGAAAGGTCCCTTATCACCGAACGCCATTCATTCGTGACGTAGTCCTTGGGTATTTAAATTTATCTCCACCATGGAATGTCATTGATAATTTAATTGATAATTTTAATTTAAACTTTTAAAAATCGTAACTTCGGAACAAAACATGCTATTAGAGTCGGGTTTTCGCCGTTGTGTTTCGCTAAGTAAAATCTCGAAACTGAAATGTATTTTTATACCATAAAATAATTTTGAATATTTTAAAATATGCAAAAAACACTTATTTGTCTAGTAATAATATGAAAAGTAAAATGGTACCAATACGATATTATGTTATCGCCAATTTAAAATATTTCTTTTGTTTACATACACGTAAGAATAGTTAAAAATGTATAGGCTATTGAAAAATAATTAGAAAAATATTTGTCGTTTAATTTTTTTACAGAATTTTTTTACAGAAAACCCAGGGTGTATTTAATAACTTAGAGTATGGTATAGGTAAATCAAAAACTAAATATTCCATTATTCCTTAGAGAAATACCATAAAACAAATCTTAAACCATTTAACCATAAACAAAATTAAAACCGTATTATAAAATGCATATTCGTAAATTAAAATCTTATCATAAAATGTATAATCGTACATTTTCTTGATTTAAATTTTATTAGTTGTTGACACTTCAACACAAAACTTGCGATTAGCAGTTTACTTCCACCTTATTTCATTATATTATTTTAACTGTGCCGATTTCTTCTTTCAAATGACAAAATACTGTACAACTTTAACAGTATTACACCATCAAACTTGACTTGTGAAATTACACAGTGTGAATACCAGGTTTAGTGTGCACGTCACTCATCAATACCCTGGCTTTTATATATTGACAAACTAAACACAAAAGCACAATATTCCGTACAAACAGGGATGTCGGGGAATTGTCAGATGTCACGTGACAGCTGTCAGCGCATCGCTGCCTGTAATTCCATTTTCACAAGGGAAAGATACCTTCATACATTGGGTAATTTGTCATTCCGGCTGACACTAAAATACGTATAATACCCGGGCGGTGTCATCACACCTTTCATAGCGCGGAACGCTTACTGACTAATGTGTTGACGATTGACGATATGATGTTGGGCTGGCAAGACATTTCTTGATTGTTTGTTGTCCAATTTGTGCAAACCATCGTATGGAGGTTAGGGATATTATTGTATGTTTTCCCTTTTATCAAGGTGTGGGCAATGGAGTGTATTTTGACCACTTGGAATGAGCGGAGTTCAGTAATGACGGGGGATGGGAGCAGAGGGCACTTTAAAATAGAGTCTAAACATTAATAAAATCATAATTTTAAGGATTAAAAATTTTGAAACAAGACATGCAATTTCCAATACTATAACCAGGCGTTTCTTCTTAAAGGAAATTATTGCCAATTTTAAATGTGACAAAACTCACAAAATTTCTCAAAACTCACATCTTTAGACAAGAAAAAGAGTTGGTTTTCCCCAATTTGTTGAATACAACTAATGGATTATCATAAATATTTACAAAATGTTAATCTTAAACTATTCTTGTGTATTATTTTACCAAATAAAGAAATTATGCTAGTTGACGTTTTAGTTGACATCAAAGAGTAAACAGATTGAGTGAACGAGATAAATAAAACTGTTTCTGCCCTAAAAGTGCTCTCTTATTCGGTCCCTTGAACCTACATTTTGCTAATTACATAAATCATAAAAAAATTCACATCGACAAATCCTATATGGTTATGTTTTTACAACCTAACTCCATTAAACATTACTTGAACTATCAATTTCAATATTTCACTGATGACCTATTCACATCCCAACAGTGCCCCATTACTTTTCACAACCATTCAACTTCTAAATGGTTCTAATTCACGATTCCCAGTAAAAGCCGATCAATACACCACAACAATGGTTGAGGTGTTGTCGTCCCGTCACCCCCTACCGAGGAGTCAGCCGTGGGCAGGTGACCGCCCCGGGGGTTCGGAACCCAGAGTGAGTGATGAAGACACTAGGGTGGTAAACGTCACTTCTGGGTGGTTCGCTGTGCTCTGGACAGCGCCATATATCTTCACAGTCACAACAGTATTGTCACGGTCTCTATTGTGAGCCAAGCCTCAGTTTTGTTCTCTTTGTTCCGAATTGGAGCGTGAACGTGGACTGAGTGTCTGCGACGAAGGTTTCGTAAGCGTAAATTCTGTTTGAAGGCTCAAGGTGTCAGGGGTGAAATGTGGCCAACGGGAGGTTTTTGAATGACTAAAGTTATTTTTCTGTATATGAGTCCTGATCGACGTAAACTCGGTTACTTTGACTTGATAGTAATAATGAAGCCTCCAACGAAACAAGTTACAATTAAATAAACAACGTTAAGACAAACCCCTTCAAAACGTGTTTCTTTTAAATCAATGAGTTTTATTTTGTTATATTTCCATACCAAGAGCTGTTAATGGGGATTTTGTGTTGTAACATGTAGGCCTTCTTTACAAAAGTCGTGTTTCCAAAAAAACACATTAATTTGTTATGAACAGTTTGAACTCATAAGAAATATTAGTAGTTGTAGTTCAGACCAACCCTGCAATTTAGTTTGTCGATTCACCCGCGACAAAACAAACTCTATTACGTTTCTTGCTTTTTAATCTAGATAAAAGAAGAATTACTGGAATGATGAATGTCTCCTCTGGTGAAAGGAAATTACAGGTTACAACCTGTCCAGCTGTCATGGTGTCATTCCCGCCTGTCAGCTGACTGTTCCCGCCGTTTTGTTTGTTAAAATGCATTCAGCCTTTCAGAACAGGCAATCCTCTCAATGTTATACTCATATTGGTTCATACATTGAAGTTTCTTATTTTTGAAATTTTGTTTTAAATCATAACTAAATATTAGACATTTTTTTATGTTTAATGCCGTCCAAAATGCTCAAATGGTCATAAGTATAATTTTGTACTGAGGTGTAGGCCTACATAAATTTCAAAGCTTTGTTATTCACTGAAATCAGCTGGTTCATACCTGACTTTATCAGCTGATCGAATCAGCAAACTACTGATAACCAGACGAGCACTCTATTTACTCAGCTACAATTTAGCTCTTTGTAATTTTAATTACAAGCTTAACAATGGGCTACAAACAGCCAATCAATGTCATAGGCCTTTTTCTGTACTAGTCTCGAAAACTACTTAATCCGATGCGAGACAGGTTTGAAAAGCGATTATTTATGGCGCTAAACAATTGACATTTACATGGGATTAATGTTAACATTGGATAATTAACATAGGAGTAATTGACATAGGATTAAAATTCATTAACATAGGAATACAGTAGTACTAAAAGAACTATGCAAATCATGTACAGGCTGAAACTCGAAAGATGTACTGTATTGCTTCTAGACAAACTGTTTGTTCTACTATGATGAAATCCGAAATTTTCCCACGTAACCAACTTCAAGGAATAACGTAAAAAATATTCAACATATTTTTTAAGAAAGGATGTACCAAAACCAGAGGTTCACCAGTTCAAACCTCACAAATGTAAAATACAAACTTATATCATATTGTATGTAATTTTAAATATTAGCTCATATTGGCTATTCTTCTATGAACTGTCAAAGGAAAAAAATTTCGACTACCAGGTACTGTATTTCTATAAGGTTATAACTACAACATAACATACAACGGTAATATAATCAGTACAGATTGTAACTACACGAGCCAAATGTTTGTCATAATTCACAATTACCCAGGAAGGTGTTTCAATAAGTGGTAGTTAATACAGTTGCAATTATATGACAAACGCCCCTCTATCCAATAAATAGGTAAACTATGGGATTTCAAAAGCTACATTTCACAGTAGGAGAGGGGTCAGAGATCAAATGAATTGTGTGTATACCAAATCCGCAATGAAAGCCATTAGGGTGGAGTGAATTTAATGGTCAATTATAGATTATCAATTTGATTCATGACAGGCTGTGTAATGTTGGGGATACATGATCACACCGCTTGACTTTACAAAATAACAATCGGTCCATTTAACAATGGACATAATGCGAATCCTTCTAATGTTGCATAGGAAATAATGCTTTAGGTCATGGTTGAATTTCGTCAATTATGCTTTCATTTTTTCAGCAACTCGTTGTTATTTAGATAATCATTTTTGAAAATTCCTAATATAAAAGTTGTTATTTCAAAACTAAAAGAGTAGTAAATTGTACAAGTCACAATCAACCCAATAAGTGCAGTTAAAGGAGCTAAGCAAATAAAGAAAGAAATACACATGGACAAAACTATGATTGGTAAGGCTTATTACAATAATAACATTCTGATTAACGTGTTTTTAACCTCACAATGTAGAAAATGTTTTTCTAAGTTAAATACTGTTATTACAAGTTGAAGGCAACTATTTTCCACAGAATTGTTGATGTCTTGAGACTAGTAGAATACTTCAAACATTACAACTCTCGTAACTCTCATACTCGCCCAAATGTTATTTGGACATTTAGAAAAATATTTAAAAACTACTTAAAATTATTCAAAACACGATAGACTTTTCCAATAAAATTCTGCTGTACAATATGCCCTTTCCAATCACCCCGATAAAATCACAACTGTAGTTAACTCGCAAATATTGTTTTAACCTAAAACCGAAGCAGAAACTTTATGCGCGTTGTCAGATAAACAATCGTCTGCACGCATAACTCATTCACGTGTTAATGCGTCCTGGAGGGAAGATATATCAAATGGGGGCAATCCTGGTGAAAGGGCCGCCGCAACGATCTATTCTATCTGTGCGATTTATGCGTCCGATGTCTATGCGGGGCCGCGGGGTTGATTTAGTAAAGTTGGTAGCACCTGAGAGTGTCGTTTGTACTGTCGGACATGTTACGGTATGTTGGGAGTACTTTACACCCTGTACCACCCACACACCCTGTCCCACACACCCTGTAAAAACTAGGTTATGTAAAAATGTGATAAAAAAGAGCGAGTAGAGGTGACGAACTAGATTGTCAATGAGTAGGTTAGTACTGACTCGTCAACTTTTCTCTTTATGAAGGATTACTTATTGGAACTGAAATTAAAGTTAACTACAATATTGTAAATTAAGAAACAATGTTTTTTAAAGTTGATAATAAACTAAACTTTACTTACCTCGTCTTGCAGTTCAAAAATAGTGTATGAGGTCCACTACATATGTTTCGCCATATATGGCGAAACATATGTAGTGGACCTCATACACTATTTTTGAACTGCAAGACGAGGTACGTAAGGTTTAGTCTATACTACGCAGTTCAGGGGCTACAAAATGGAATTTAATTGATAATAAAGGTGCTCAGGATAAGTATAACTCAGGTAGGTTAAGACTAATATAATCTACATTATATAATCTTAGTTTCTTCATAAGATGAAACAGAGCTGTGCAGGCGAAGTTTTAAATCATTTGTCGATTTTGCTCATTCCTGTATGAAATAGTCAATCAAAGCTACTTGTCTGTTAAGTGTAGTGACTTTTTAAACCAAATAAAATACATAAAAGTTGTTTCGCGTAGCTACTGAAAGGCAAAACGATAAATCATTTACATTTAATATTTGTTAAGGTTTGTCAGTGAATGGTGAGTTGGTAGTGATTCGTTATTCCTCAAAAAATCTTTGAATCATGTAACAATCTGATCTTCATGTAGGTACTATGAACAGAGCGAGCTTTCGTTTAACAGAGCGATATGTTGATTGATGCTTTATATAATGGCGATGAAAAGTTATCGCACGTTAAATAATAACTAAACATATTTCTTATAATTTTATTTTATCACAATTTAGGTATTACATTTTCTACTGATGATTCACAATTTAAACTGGATTCATGTTTAATTGTTTTGTTTTTGATCGATGAAATAAAAATGCTGTAAAATAATAATTTAAAAAGAACCTTTGTTTCGCAACATGATACAGTGGAGCATATTTTGATTATATTAATTGTAAGTTATTGTAAGTTATCGACCAAAAGTAACTAACTAACAATAATTAAACAATGACATAATTAGTCAACTCCATTTGTTGCCACGTGAGCCTAATTGCTGATAATTGTTGTGACGAATTTCAAAAGCTGTCCATTTGATCGGGTTTAATGATGGAATGATTCATGCAATGGATTCACCAACATGATTCCCACTTAAATTATTCGATTTTAACGAGATGGTCAAATTATCATATTATAACTATACCATGATTTATGCATTGACAGTTATTACGAATACTGTATCATGATATTGAATCCACAACGGAAGTAGGCCTACTCATAAATTTAATGGGTATGTTGAGAATTAATCGTTTAACTTGACCTATTTCTAAATACTCATTACCTTCAACCTGATACCGATGAACATTCAATATCAATAATTCGAATATTCTGTATACTTTGAACACACTTTGACTAGCATTTACGCACTCCAGTAGGCCTATTCCAACCAATCAACACAAAACAGTATCCTTTTATTAGTCACGTTATCCGCGCTTGAAAATAAGTTGGCTGAGTATGCTGTTGCTGAGTTTCCCATTTGCCATTGAGGATTTAACCTAATCTCGTACATTATAAGTTTTAATTGACGGCGTAACCTAAAATTCCTATGCTTTTTTAATTTTCATAACTGTATAAAGTATCCAATGTCTGTTTAAAGAAATTAATACGTTTGGAGTGTAGCGAAAAGTAAAGTTCAAAACACGAGTGAGAGTGGGTCTTTACATATTTCGATAAATCTCGCACTTCAAACATATGGTTTCAAACATGTAATGTCTCACTTTCCATTCTTGTTATGAAAATACTATCAATTGACATTATTCTGAACAATATTTAACTACTTACTCGAACATTTGTACGGGTTTCTCTTTATCTTTCCCGTGAATGTTTTGATAGATGTGCGCTGTGCAGTGTCAGTGGTTGTATTCAGCGCGTTATTTATGAGCACGATGTACAATAAATGGTGACTTGCCGGTGATATAAACTCTACACATACCCCACACACCAACACAGACAACACTGCCCTTACACCTTACATGTCAAACATTGGTGATATACACTCTACACATACCCCACACACCAACACAGACAACTCTGCCCTTACACCTTACATGTCAAACATTGGTGATATACACTCTACACATACCCCACACACCAACACAGACAACTCTGCCCTTACACCTTACATGTCAAACATTGGTGATATACACTCTACACATACCCCACACACCAACTCAGACAACTCTGCCCTTACACCTTACATGTCAAACATTGGTGATATACACTCTACACATACCCCACACACCAACATAGACAACTCTGCCCTTACACCTTACATGTCAAACATTGGTGATATACACTCTACACATACCCCACACACCAACTCAGACAACTCTGCCCTTACACCTTACATGTCAAACATTGGTGATATACACTCTACACATACCCCACACACCAACATAGACAACTCTGCCCTTACACCTTACATGTCAAACATTGGTGATATACACTCTACACATACCCCACACACCAACACAGACAACTCTGCCCTTACACCTTACATGTCAAACATTGGTGATATACACTCTACACATACCCCACACACCAACACAGACAACTCTGCCCTTACACCTTACATGTCAAACATTGGTGATATACACTCTACACATACCCCACACACCAACACAGACAACTCTGCCCTTACACCTTACATGTCAAACATTGGTGATATACACTCTACACATACCCCACACACCAACACAGACAACTCTGCCCTTACACCTTACATGTCAAACATTGGTGATATACACTCTACACATACCCCACACACCAACACAGACAACTCTGCCCTTACACCTTACATGTCAAACATTGGTGATATACACTCTACACATACCCCACACACCAACACAGACAACTCTGCCCTTACACCTTACATGTCAAACATTGGTGATATACACTCTACACATACCCCACACACCAACACAGACAACTCTGCCCTTACACCTTACATGTCAAAAATATCGCAATTCAGCTGGATTCAACTGCAAGTGAGCACAAGATTTAAATCAATGTTCTTTTCAAGTGTGTGCTAAATCTATATTTTGTGCTCTAACAACTTAGGATATAGATACTCTACCGGACAATATAGGGGTTTCATGTAAAAACTAAGTCAGGTTTAGAACAAAAATGTATAATCGAATGGAGCCATTAACGAAGTGGGCTGTAAAAAAGTACATTATTTTCTTGCCTTTCAACTCTCTCAAACTGAAGAGGTATTATAAACCATGGGACCTTTACAAGTAACCAGGTGATGAAAAATGTAACAAAAATAAACTTCTGGTAAGTGTGACTGTGAACGAGATGTTGTTTAAAGTGGCAGTAATATGGAATCATAAGATCCTATTATTTTACTGTATAACAATAATTAATTTAGTTTTATACATTTAACATATTTTATAAACCTAATGAGTGTGGAAATAATTCACAAAGTAGTAACTTAAACTCGTCTGGGTGTATTAAATTTACTTTTGTGTAACCTTTCAAATTCTGAACTCTTCATGCTGTACCTGGAACCCTTGTTTACTCTAATTGACTCATATTTATCCAACATTAGCCTTCAAAAGAGCTAATAATTAATCAGTAATTTGTGGCAATTGCTAGTTAAAAGCAACCATTATGCTATTTACTATATCGACTTTAATTTGCTTTCGTCTGTGTTATAATGTAACCCACTTTGTTCTTTTTTATTCACATAATTATTGCAAATAATTAAATTCAAAAATTTTTTGAAACTTTAAAATATTAAAGGCAAACTATTCACAAATAATACAATCAGTGTCCAATTTTTCGGTAAAGTCAACTCAATATGCAAAGCTTGGCCTCCAATTGCTCTTCCTAATATGTATGTTAAACGCATTTTACTATACCGAACTGGCAGGATCGGAGCTGACAGGCGAGAATGACATTTTGACAGATGAACATGTTGTAACCTGTATTGTAATTCCCTTTCACCAGTCGGCCATGTTGGACTTTTATTCGGATTGGATCTCATGCATAGCACTAACGTGAGTGGAATGTATATTGAACACTTGTCTTATAAACTATTTATACTGTGAAATTGTGCCTTACATAATGAGTGGTCAGTGTTATTCTATGAGCACTGACTGAGGAATAAAGAAATTCAATTAAAGAATCAAACACAAAACCGGAATAATTATCAAAATCCTTTTAATTTATTGACATAACAGTGTTGTATTTTATTTTATAAAATTTTAACACTTTATTTTTTTTTATCTCGAGGGAATGGTAGTAACACTGGTCAGGTTAATGGTTGTGTAGTAAAACACTTTTTCAAGCCACAAAAATAATGTTAATCAGCTCTTCCTTTAATTAATAGTGCAGATTCAAAAGTATTCACGTGTTTAAATGTAAACAAATCTTTTCTCCATTAGGATAACATGGGAGCTTTAAAAGCCATTAGTTAGTCAGGGCAGAGCCCTGATAAAATTTCTTTAAATCACTTCTTTTTGCACACCTAGAGGTTGATTGGAACCTCCATGCCATTCCTGTAGCTTTTAAAATATAGACATCAGTGAGTGAGTGTCATTTGACTTTCATAAGAGAAAGTGTTTTGAAAAACTCTTTCAAAACAACACTTTAAGGTTATTTACACTAGAAAAGAAAACATATTTGCAATAGATTTATTCCAAACCCCAGATACATTTGACAGTAAAATGTCCATGTCTTGAGGAGCTACACCCAGCAATCAGTTACTTAATGACGCAATCAATGATGTACAAGTTGGCCGGCTTATCATCCAACATCGGTGAATGTTTGATGACAAGCCAGTCATATGCGTGACCAAATCCAACCTTATCCATTATTGCCAGTCCAAACCTATCAGCTGATTGTACGACTCCTGTCACCGGCTGTTAATTCCAAACAGCTGACATTTGTAATGTAAAGCAATTCTACGCAAAGGATTTGTCAATCTTGAATGCATTGTGTAGATTTCTTTAGAAGTTTTACAAAAATATTTAATAAATTATAATTTTTAAAACTACTTACCTGCCATTACAAAATATTAAAATATTTTGATAATAATGAGGGAATGGATAGAGATTTTCTTTGTCACATACAAAAATTGCTAATCGAAATCTAACACACATTAGAATACGTTACACAACATAGGCTGTATAAAGTTGAAACAGAGGAACATTCAAGAGAGCTCACAAAGCTAGAAAGAATAATTTTCATGAGATATTGTATTACCTGCAGAGAAACTTCTTATTCCATAATAACTTACTTTCTTATTAACTTAGAGTAGAAATTCTCAATGAGGTCAAGGAAGGAGACAAACACAACACTACAAGCAAGGAGACCGTACGCTACTGGAGGCAGGTTTACAGTAGTATAGTAGATATTGATGAAGATTGTGCAGTCTACTTAAACCTGTAGAAATTCAAATTTATTAAATCAACAAACTTATTAGAAATAAAAATTTCATAGTGAAACCCAAAGCATGTTTATACAATGTGCAGAGTTGAAGATTTAAAAGATATAATGCTATAGTTCATTACATACTCTTTGTTTTCATTTTGAAATCACAAATGAGGTTAAAATGTAATTTTAAGTGTGAATTAAATCTATAAAATATTTTACAACTTAATGGAACACATACATACAAGCTTTCCCAGAACACCTGTACAAATATTGATATTCACAATTGCAGTGAAAGTGGTATGCATAAGGTGAACCGAGTAGTATATTTCCCGTCCAAACGTTATTTATGCGCTTTGCTTTGCTCGGGACAGCCCCTTTGATTTGTAGCCCAGCCTGTGACATTTGTGCCGCCCTTAAATTAAGTAATCATCGGTAAACATTCATCATAAACTACCAACGCTCCACACCCTGTAGACTTATGAATCAACTATCAACTGGCGTTTGTGTTTATTATGCTTTATTACCCATGTGGTAAGCCGTATTCATAAATTTTACTTTTCTAAATAACTAGAGATTAGGCCAACCGAAATTTGGTTTATACATGCTAATACAAAGGTGGACTTGAATTACAAATTTTGCGTACTCGTAGGCCTACTATAATTTTAATTCCTAAGTAACTCGTTTCAAAAGGAGTAGTTTGTGTGAAAGTATGAAATATATGTACACATAAGAGATCACCATTTAATAGAATCATCATTACATAGAAGATTACTAAATAAACTTCTTACATATTCAACTTCCGCTCCTTATAACTTTCAACGATTACACGTTGATGTTTTAGCGCCTAAGTATCCATCTATCTGTTTGTATACAATTCTGGTAGGTCAGTTATACATGGAGTAGTATAATCTTACTAGGCAGTATTTAGTTTTAGTTATACAATCATTACTAATGTGCGCGTATGTGCTAAAATTACTAATATTACAAATAATTGTGCCAATATTGTTGTAGTCTCATTAAAAATAATAAAGTGTTATCTAAGTGTGCTTGACAGTAGACATCATCTTAAAATCATTGAAAAACACTTAAGGACACAATTATTAGTAACTGATATTCAACGATGATTGCTGTTTATGAATTACTAATAGTATGTTCTTGTTATCTATTAATTTACCATGTGTCAATAATCATATGTTAACAATGAAGTTTTTCAAACAATATTTACCATCACGTTGAAAAAGTAAACAATTGAAATAGTTTAGATTTGGGGTTATGTATGAGTTAAGTAATTTATGACTAGATTTTTTTGGCCTAAGCAAGAGCATACATAAGAGAAACACTTATTCACCGCCAATAGAAGTTCTGAGGAAAGATGGAAGATAGGACGAACATCCAGGCAGACCAGCGTCAAGACCATCTTGAAACTTTGAGATCAAAAATGGACATGAAAGCGGAAAAAATGGTTCTTGAAAGAAGAATGCAGATAGAACGCATGGAACGTGGACTGGAGCAGCAACTAGAGAATGAAAGGAAGATTACTGCTAATGCCTTAGAGAGACATGAAAGAGAAGGAATACTTGCACGTGAGCTTAGCTTATTAAAACGAGAACATTTGAGGCAGATGAAAATGAGGGAACGTATAACAGCGGCTAGTGAGGAGTTAAAGGCTTTAGATAAGAAACGTCGAGAATCTTTTGTAAATAAGCATCTTATTACACAATTAGCTGAAAAGGAGGCTGTGAGAGCACAAGAAAAGCTAGAGAAACTTAAGATCCAAGAGATAATTGAATCGGAGAAAAGGTGTATGGAGGAAAAGGCGGAAATGAATGTAAGTTTCATCCACGCGGATAAACTAAAGTATAGAGAAGAACTTCTTAAGCAGATAAAGGACGGGAATCAAAACCAACGAGATATGCAAAGAGATAAAATACTAGAAAATGCATTACTAGAACAGACATTGAGGAAGATTCGTGAAGAAGACGAAATTGAAGAAGCTGCACGTTTAGAAAGAGTTTCTAATGTAAAAAGGGAAATTGAAGGATTCCAAAGACAAAGAGAAATGCAGAAACAAAGTGAGAAACTTTCCCGAGAGGCCGAGGTAGCTAAAAGTAAAGCATATACAGAAGAAAAAGAAAAACAAAAGGAACAGATTGTACAAAATTCTAAAGACAGAGAGCTGGAGAAAAGTAAGTTTATCGACCATATATCAGAGTTGAACGCATCCAAACTTTATCAAAGGAAGGAGAGGGAGGATATTCTAGAATTCCTGGTGGAGGAAGAAGCAAGACAGCGAGACATTCAAAAAGACAAAGAGAGAGCATCAAGGGCAGAAAAAGTTAGGATTGACCTTCAAAACTTTTACAAGAAACACATTGAAGAAAAGGAACTCGCTAGTAAATCAAACTTCAAGGAACAAGAACAATACAGAAATCAGCTACTAGCAAACCTAGCTTTGCAGGAACAACTTGAAATGTCATCAGCAGGTAAGAAAGACTTGAAGAAGAAAGAACTCCGTGAATCCCTTTTAAATCAGATGAAAGATAAACATCGGCGACAAATCAGGGAATGGCAACGTCAGTCTGCTCTACTTGACGAACAACTAGAAGAGGAAGACAGATTGAGACGTATGTGTAATTACAAGGATCCTCAAATACTAGATGATTTAGACTAGTTTGAGAAAGAGGTCATAGCTGCCCTATCCTCGCCAGAGGTTGAGGAGATTCCACCTGATGCTGGCGTTGGTTAATAAATTTTGTAAACGTTAAAATGTGTATCTTCTGATTTTGTAGGCAAACAGTACAGTGCAACGCAGTGTATTGAATATACTTACTATCAGCCTTGATTGAGATTCTGCAAATTATTTTTAGACTCTGATTCCTCTATATTTATTTACGTTTGATCTATATTGCCATATTTGTATGTGTTTTGTAATGTTTGTGTCATTTAAAGGAGTCTGTAAACAAAATATGTTCTCCTTACTACTAACTTTGATTAAGCTTATTTCTAAACCACTATTGATTAGTAGTAGCCAGGAAACTAATGTCAACAGGTAAAACAATTTTAATCTTCTCAACTAATCTTCAAAAACCAACAGGCTTACATAGATAAATCGTATAAGTATAATTTTAATTTATTACATGGAAATGTTTAACACACATAAGACGAATCCGATTTTCCTTCCGTGGGATGTTTCAGACAAATAAGCATCTTTATATATTAATTTGAAACTGTTTTTCTGTGTGACAGCTAACTTGAGAGAACGGCTGGGCGTAGAAACTCGGTAGGGGTCTCTAAAGAAAGGTCTTGGTCTGTAGATGAGCCATCAAAAGAGAAACGTGGTAAATTCCCTTGGGGCTCTGCCCCAGTGGCCTTTAAATTCCCATCCCATGTTATTCTTATGGAGGAAAAACGGGGTTTTGTCACAGCTAATTTCAGAGAACGGCTGGGCGTAGAAACTTGGTAGGGGTCTCTAAAGAAAGGTCTTAGTCTGTAGATGAGCCATCAAAAGAGAAACAAGGTAAATTACCTTGGGGCTCTGCCCCAGAGACCTTTAAAGTCCCCTCTTCAGATTTTTTTACATCAGTCACGACCATATGCATACATTTACACTACTTTATAATGAAACAGCTGTTAATATTTAAATTTTGATTTAATAAATTTGTCAAAATGAAGTATTTGCAATGGTTTTTTTCTGATTTTAAAATTGATTTTCTTCTGAATCGTGCCATGTTTTGCAATATAATGTTCTATTACCAAATCAGTGGAAAATCCTAATATCACAGTAACTCTTAAAATTATTTCTTATGTAGTTAAATATCTATTGTATGGGTTGGATTCTGCCTTTTTTACCACTTCTTGGAGATTGCACGTAGACGATATTCTTTGGCGTATTGCACCTGTAGTAGACGATACTTGGTTGGTGTCATTTTTTAAATTACAATGGAAAAAAGTGAGAAATACTGGGCAGTTTTATATTACAAATAAAACTGAATTAACACTGTGCTAAATTTCTTGAGCAATAATTGAAAGAGCCGATTTGCAAACAATGGAAACAGGAAAATCATAGAACACAACCAAGTACAGTAGAAGAAAGAGAAATAAAGTTTTTTTTATATTTATAATCGTTAATATAGACAACCTAATGCGGCTATGAATGGACAAAATTTGTAGAAAACACTAAGAAACAAGGTCAGCTTTTGAAAAAGGATAAGATATATACACAAAATGTTATTTATATATTACTGCTGTGTACATCTTGAGTATTTCCATAATCTTTGAGTCGACTTTTATAAAGTCATCGGAAATTATGACTGTTATTCGTTTTAAAATAACACCGGTAATGCTTCGCAATTGCTCGAATTCGAGCAACAGGTACACTAGTTAAATATTATTTTCAAACGATTATTTTAACATGCAGGCTTATTTAGCTACATAAATCATTTTCGTGGCTTCCAACATTGATTTTGACTAACACCAGATGATCTGTATTTATATTTTATTCCATTGGAGATATAAAACAAGCAGAACCAGAGCGGATTGTAGCCAGTGCAGAGAAGTACCCAGCAATATACAGCCACAGTCTACATCGTTGGTACTGCCTGGGGCAGCAATAAACGGTTACTTACGGATGGTGGCCGCGAACACTGAGGTTCAAACAAGTTTATTTGAACTGTAAAACATCGCTTCTTTGATTTTAAACGCTTCCAAGCCAAAATCAATACATTTACTCTGGTAGGATATTGCAGAAACGTGAAAAGACAGTTCTTTTAACGAAAATGTAATCAATATTTTGCTTTGGAAAGCTATATAGCTGAAAACCATAACGATATCTAGTTCTATATGTTATTATCGTGTCTACCTTTTTACATTTATTCACAATTTTGGCAAGTTGGATATATTTTTTTGGGTCCAAACCCAGGTTTTTTTCTAACGTCGATCTGTTATTATGAAGCATTCATTATTGTTTTATAAACGAATACTTTTGCAATGAGGTTACATTTGATCTTGAAACAGAATCCGAACCCAACCCAGCATGTCAACCATGGAACTATAAAACCTGGATTACCAATGAACGTTCTCCGTAATATGTTGCCTTAAGTAATCATAGCCAAAACATCAATTTCGTAATGCTAGGTTTATTACATTGGGAAACCTTAAATGCTGATCTGCTAACAACCAATTTAAGTCTTCGTCTTACCCTTTTACAATTTTAAAATGTTGTGTGATGGTTAATAAATGGACTGTATTTTAGGTAAGAACAAAATAAAAAATAGACTGAAAAAATAGTTTAGTAGTTGAAACAACTGAGGAATAAACCGCATCAATAATTAAACATCAGCTGTTAAAATGAATATGAACCAATCGAAAGCAAAGAGTTCTAAAATAAAAAGTATGGCTGATTATAAGTACTGAACACAATACAAAATATATTCATATCCATCCTATTTACACACAAACGTTTCACACTTTTTTCGAGGTTTGTAAAGTTGTGTTTTCTTCACCAACAAACTCTGCAGCAGCGAGTCGCCACAACATGTTTTGTACTCAGCGCTTGTCAAGGGATGTAACAAGGGGTTCCTAATACATTAACACAATCACATCAGTTTGTTTGTCCGCCTTTGACAAATCTATTGACAGCCGAGATGAGGTGAATCACGTGATAAATAACGAGTGTGCATCATTATTCCCCCTCATCTATGCTCAAAGGCAGTATTTAGTTTTAGTTTTACAACCATTACTAATGTGCGTATGGGCTAAAATTACTAATGTTACAATAGTACCTACGGTATAGTTAAAAGAGTCATTGACACTATATTGTGGTAATATTGTTGTAGTCTCATTAAAAATAATTAAGTGCTATTCAATACTTTGCATGACAGTGGACATCATCTTAAAATTATTTAAAATCACTTATGGACACAAGTGTTTGTAACTGATACTCTACGATGATGGCAGTTTATGAATAACGAATATTATGTTCTTGTTATCTTTGAATTTACCATGTGTTAATAACCATGTACTAACAATCAAGTTTAAAAAAATATATATTTACGATCACGTGGCAAAAGTAAACAATTGAAATAGTTTAGATTTGGGGTATGTATGAGATAATTAATTAATGACGAAATCATCAAACGTTTTTAGCCTAAGGAAGAGCATACATTAGAGGAACACCTATTCACCGCCAATAGAACTTCTGAGGAAAGATGGAAGATAGGATGAACATCCAGGCAGAACAGCGTCAAGACCATCTTGAAACTTTGAGATCAAATATGGACATGAAAGCGGAAAAAATGGTTCTTGAAAGAGGAACGCAGACGGACCGCACGGACCGGGGACTGGAGGAGCAACTGGAGGATGAAAGAAAGGTTACTGGTAATGCCTTAGAGAGACATGAAAAAGAAGGAAGACTTGCACGTGAACTTAGCCAATTGAAACGAGCTCATAAGAGGAAGCTACGTTTATTAGCGCTTAGTAAGAAGATGGAGGCTTTATTTAAGCTTTCTACTACAAAATTAGCTGAAAAGGAGGATGTGGCAGAACAAGAAAAGCTAGAGAAATTTAAGATCCAAGAGATAATTGAATCGGAGAAAATGTGTATGGAGGAAAAGGCGGATATGAATGTAAGTTTCATCCACGCAGAGAAACTAAAGTATAGAGAAGAACTTCTTAAGCAGATAAAGGAGGGGAATCAAAACCAACGAGATACGCAAAGAGATAAAATACTAGAAAATGCATTACTAGAACAGACATTGAGGAAGATTCGTGATGAAGACGAAATTGAAGAAGCTGCACGTTTAGAAAGAGTTTCTAATGTAAAAAGGGAAACCGAAGGATTCCAAAGACAAAGAGAAATTCAGAAACAAAGTGAGAAACTTTCCACAGAAGCCGCAGAAGCTAAAATCAAAGCATATGCAGACGAAAAAGGAAAACAAAAGGTGACTGTAAAAAAATCTAAAGACAAAGAGCGGGAGGAAAGTAAGTTCGCAGAGTTCACATCCAAACTTATTCATGGAGAGGAGTGGGAGGACCCCCTATATATTCTAGCAGTACAGATGGTGGACGAAAAAAGCTGGCAAGACATTCAAAAATACAAAGACAGAGCATTAATGGAAGAAAAAATAAGGATTTACTATTATTACAGTTGCAGGAAAGACATTGAATTAAAGGTACTCGCTAGTAAATTAAACTTCAAGGAACAAGAAGAATACAGAAATCAGCTACTAGCAAACCTAGCTTTGCAGGAACAACTTGAAATTTCAGCAGCAGGTATGAAAGACTTGAAGAAGAAAGAACTCCATGCAAGCCTTCTAAATCAGATGAAAGATATACATCGGCGACAAACCTCAGCTCTACTTGACGAACAACGAGAAGAGGAAGACAGATTGAGACGTATGTTTAATTACTTTGATCCTCAAACACTATATGATTTTGAACTGTTTGAGAAAGTGGTCATAGCTGCCCTATCCTCGCCTAAGGGTTGAGGACATTCCACCTGATGTTCAGAGGCTGGCGTTGTTGGTTAATACATTTTGTGAACGTTAAAATATTATGTGTCTTCTGATATTGTAGAAAAACAGTAAAGTACAACGCAGTGTGATTAATTATCAGCCTTGATGGAGATTCTGCAAATTATTTAGAGACTCCGATTCCTCTATATTTATTTACGTTTAATCTATATTGTCATATTTGTATGTGATTTGTAATGTTTGTGTTATTTAAAGGAATCTGTTAAAAATATGTTCTCCTTACTACTATCTTGAATTAAGCTTATTTCTAAACCACTATTGATTAGTGGTATCCATGAAACTAATGTTATCAGGTAAACCAATTTTCATTTTCTCAACAAATCCTCAACAACCAACAGGTTCACATAGATGAATCGTATAGGTATACTTTTGATTTATTACATGGAGATGGTAAAAACACATAAAACAAATTCGATTTTCTTTCCGTGACATGTTTAAGACTAATAAACATAAATTTTTTTTAAACGATTATTTCAACATGCCGGCTTATTTAGCTACATAAATCATTTTCGTTGCTTCCAACATTGATTTTAACTAACACCACATGATCTGTATTTATATTTTATTCCATTGGAGATATAAAACAAGCAGAACCAGAGCGGATTGTAGCCAGTGCAGAAGTACCCAGCAATATACAGTCACCGTCTACATCGTTGGTACTGCCAGGGGCAGCAATAAACGGTTACTTACGGATGGTGGCCGCGAATACTGAGGTTCAAACAAGTTTATTTGAACTATAAAACATCGCTTCTTTGATTATAAACGCTTCCAAGCCAAAATCAATACATTTACTTTGGTAGGATATTGCAGAAACCTGAAAAGGCAGTTCTTTTAACGAAAATGCAATCAATATTTTGCTTTGGAAATCTATATATCCGAAAACCAAAACGATATCTAGTTCTATTTGTTATTATCGTGTCTACCATTTTACAATTATTCACAATTTTGGCAAGTTGGATATATTTTTTGGGTCCAAACCCAGGTTTTTTGTTCTAAAACGTCGATCTGTTATTAAGAAGCATTATTGTTTCATAAACGAGTACTTTAACAATGAGGTTACATTTGATCTTGAAACAGAATCCGAACCCAACCCAGCATGTCAATCATGGAACTATAAAAACGTGGATTAACAATGAACGTTCTCCGTGTTACTATGTTATGTTGCCTTAATACGTGCTTAATACATCAATTTCGTAATGCTAGTTTTATTACATTGGGACACCTTAATTGCTGATCTGTCAATAACCAATTTTGGTCTTTTTCTTACACTGTTGCAGTTTTAAAAATATTGTTACACAATTGGTAAAACAATAAACAATACTGTGTGATGATTAATAAATGGACTGTATTTTAGGTAAGAACAAAAGAAAAATTAGTTGAACTGTATTGAAATAAACATTCAAAACTGAGGAATAAACAGTATCGATTAAACATCGGCTGGTAATAAATGAATATGGACATATTGAAAGCAAAGATGTTAAAATAAAAGGTATGGCTGATTTTTAAGTACTGAACACAATACAAAATATATTCATATCCATCCTATTTACACACAAAAACGTTTCACACTTTTTTCGAGGTCTGTAAAGTTGTGTTTTCTTCACCAACAAACTCTGCAGCAGCGAGTCGCCACAACATGTTTTGTACTCAGCGCTTGTCAAGGGGATGTAACAAGGGGTTCCTAATACATTAACACAATCACATCAGTTTGTTTGTCCGCCTTTGACAAATCTATTGACAGCCGAGATGAGGTGAATCACGTGATAAATAACGAGTGAGCATCATTATTCCCCCCCATCTTGAAAAGAGCCGCGGCGCTCTCACCCTTCTGAAAATGTCATCCAGCCAATTTCCAGACGCATTGAACTCCAGCGGAGCGAACATTTTAATAAGCACTCTGCGGTGATTGAATAGGGTGACGGGGTGACGGGGTGACTGGGGTGGGGTGATGTGGGGTGAGGTGATCATTTGTACCATCTCACCTTCACCGCAACCACCTAATGTTAACCGCAAACTGCAACTATCGGGCAGAGTACCTCAGTTCCACTGTTGTGGAGTGGGTTAAGGTTTCATTTCTTTTGGCAGCCATAGTCATCACAGTAATTCTATCAAAATCAAGTAAATCACTACAACAGACAGCACTAGATGTATTAAGCCAAGATAAATTTAAAAGCTATGAAAAACGATGGCAAAATCAGTTTCGAGTGATCAGATGGCTAATGAAGGATGATGAAGGATAAGATTTTAGCAGTGGAATATGTCGATCAGAGATAAATATTCTTTACTTTATAATTTATATTTTTTCCTTTTACAAACTCTATTGAAACATTATTACTGCTTTTGATTTGTATATGATAAAAATAATGCTAAAATGTCAAGGAAAATACTTGTCAAAATCGAGTATTTCTTCTATCCCTAATTATTCAGTAAATAGTTATAAAGTGAGTGACATGAAGAAAGAAATGTAACAAAGACGCATTGGATTTTCCGTAAATTAAATTTACATTAAAATAAATACACGTTGTATCTTTTCATCTTGTCATCCATGATAAATACTTAGTTGACAAAACCCAACGTGCTCTCAACACCCTGGTGTAGGTAAATTATTGTCTCCAAGCGCAACGCATGTGATATGTTTCATTTTAAATGAAGTTAAGTGGCGTCCACGAAGTCGTGTACACACCAAAAAGTGTTTAGCAAAATTAAAAGTTAATAAGAGTTTCGGTGTGTTTGTTTGGGGGTCAGCAACACGTAATGGTATGCGCTGCCAACCGCTGGTTCAGCTTTTCACACTTTGTTGCGCAGTTTTTGTTTTTTAGTTGGGTAATTTAGAGCAAAGAGGGCTGAATATTAAGGGGGAGGTCCTGTAAAAAATTATGTTAAGAGTTTTGCGGTTCATGTAATGGTGTTAGACATAAAACTCACAATTTCTACCTTAGTCTAGATGGATTTGTTTAAACTTTTTGTTATGGATATGATACCATTTGGAAAATGAATTATTATTTGTATACTAAAACAAAAGAAAAAGTAATGTTAAAATGGGAAAGTTTATATTTTCGTCATACTGCAGCAAAAACAGCTGTTTTTAATGCACGCGTTTCGTGTCTAAAGTGGCATTTTTACTTCTAGGGAGTAAAAATCGGCTGATGTAAACAGTTGTAAATTTTGGTTATGGAAATCGTATTGATTGAAATTATTAAATTTATCGATGTCGATCGCTCGACATATCGGTGGCAAAATCTACTATAACACAATCGTAATAGACGAAATGAATGAATCATTTACTGAACAGGTGCTTGTTCTTCTGGTTTTGTATTTACGGACAGAGCCTCTAGTTAAATTTACTGTTACTGATTTTGTGGGAAATATAATGGTTTTAATATTATATACACTGTAAATGGATATATATAAACCGTCAGGTTTACATTTTTATTTTATTTAAATTTTAGATTGTTGAGTGTCTTGAATGAAAGGGATTATTTTAACTAGTTGTAATAAAGATTTCCGTTTATGTCCCTTGTTTGTATGCTGGTGTGTTAAACTGCAAATTAAGATCATCACCAAAACAAGTTCGAAACACTAGTTCAGATTTGCATTTAAATTAAAATCAATTTACTTGGTGTTATTTTACCAATTAGAGCTAACAAGCATTGGCGTAATTGTATGATCAGCTTATTTAAATATGAATAATTTAAAACTAATTGCTCTTTGATAATCCCAGATTGAAAGACCAGATTTAGTTTAATGCAGTATAATTTGGTTAGGCCAACAGGATCTATGAATACCCTTAGGAAATGAGTTTCGGCTTATGTTAAAACAGTCACGTATTTTATGGCATTAGGCAACTTAAGGGTTATTATTTTAAACCTCAACTAATTATAGTAAATAGTCTTACAATCAATCATGCAACAATTTCGCGTTCAGGGTTTAGTTTAGTTCGGATAAGGAGGAAACATTAATTTTAACGTAGGGTCCATGGATATACAATAGATTATAAAAGTGTATACCTAGCGTTGTTTGTGTAAAAAACCCATTAGATAGCTTTCTTAATCACACTAGCCTACCGTATAGGCATACACAAAACATTCAAATAAAGATGAACAGAGTAAAGTCGCCGGAGTTACTTTATTGTAAGGATTTCAAGAGAAATCAACTTGTTGGCTTATATTATTTGTAGAAATTACCTAGCAAAAAGAAATTGTTTTTATGGATTTTCGTTAAACATTACCAAGTACTTGCTGGATACACTTAGACCAGTTACGAATACAACGAATCAAAGCAGACTTAACCTGGTAAATCGTTCAGTTATTCAAAAAAGCTGAACGGTATGTAAAAACGCCAAGGTTTATTCGATTACAAAGACCGCTGAAAAACAAGATGGCAGCGTGTCGGCAGCCAATCACGGCGCGGTTGTCCGTCTTGTATACATTAGTATTCGCCGCGGGTCGCTCCTCACAATTATTTATCTCTGTCAATCGTAACCCGCGATTGTTATTCGAGTAAATGGACGGCGGAACGGCCAACTCAAAGCGGCGGAATTCAGAAACCGGACTGGAGGATTCACCGGTCGACACCTGTCACAGGGTAATTGACAGCGGGAAAGTCTCGATAATCGCGGGAGCTTGCGAGATTTGACGAGAGCCGGCTTCAGAACTACTACCCGCCTGTCACTGTAACTATGTGAGGTGACTGAATTTGGAGGGAATACAGCTACCAGATTACGTTCCAGTAGATAGCTGTGTGAAGTGACTAGATATGGCGGGAACACAGCTACCAGATCACGCTTCAACTGTGTCGATAACTATGTGAGGTGGCTGAATTTGGAGGGAATACAGCTACCAGATTACGTTCCAGTAGATAGCTGTGTGAAGTGACTAGATATGGCGGGAACACATCTACCAGATCACGCTTCAACTGTGTCGATAACTATGTGAGGTGGCTGAATTTGGAGGGAATACAGCTACCAGATTACGTTCCAGTAGATAGCTGTGTGAAGTGACTAGATATGGCGGGAACACAGCTACCAGATCACGCTTCAACTGTGTCGATAACTATGTGAGGTGGCTGAATTTGGAGGGAATACAGCTACCAGATTACGTTCCAGTAGATAGCTGTGTGAAGTGACTAGATATGGCGGGAACACAGCTACCAGATCACGCTTCAACTGTGTCGATAACTATGTGAGGTGGCTGAATTTGGAGGGAATACAGCTACCAGATTACGTTCCAGTAGATAGCTGTGTGAAGTGACTAGATATGGCGGGAACACAGCTACCAGATCACGCTTCAACTGTGTCGATAACTATGTGAGGTGGCTGAATTTGGAGGGAATACAGCTACCAGATTACGTTCCAGTAGATAGCTGTGTGAAGTGACTAGATATGGCGGGAACCCAGCTACCAGATCACGCTTCAGCTGTGTCCATAACTATGTGAGGTGGCTGAATTTGGAGGGAATACAGCTATGATGAATACAGCATATGATATGGCTAGATTTGGAGGAATCTTAGCTACTAGAACACACATCAGCTGCATAGGTAACTACAGGAGGTGTCTAGATAGAAGGAAACCTAGCTACCAGATTACGTTAAGCCAGTATACAAAAGAGTCTTAGAAGTTTGACGATAAGAAGACAGTCAATATATTCTCCAACATCACCACAGTAATTACATTCAGCCTCAACAAGATACCCGGTGTGATTCAATCAGTACTAGGCTTTTACATTACCTAGGACATATCGGTAACTATGATCACCGGTGATATTCGATTATACCGAGCTACCGGCTTACTCCTCACATGGGAACCTCACGCGCCGTCGGGTCGTATCTTGAGGCGTCCAGGCGGAATATCTCGATGACAGGTACAGGAGGGTCGTGGCTTGTCAACAGGGTAAAGCGACAACAGGACTGAATTCGGCCTGGGCCAGCCCGAGCCCTCTGGGGCAGTCATGTGGAATAATGCGAGGGTGCGACATTAGGACTGACTGGAATCTCCTCGTTCTCCCTGCCTAACAAACCCCTGGACAAATAGTGAACTAGTGGGATAGTGAACGGGTCGGCTCATGGAATCGTTCACGGAAATATTTACTCCTTTTAATTTGTCAGCAATTGTCATTATTAATATAATTTAAACAGGTATAATCGTCTTTGTATATAATAACTAGCCGCTATTTCAGTGCCTTGCAACGAGATCAAGATTCAGAAGAGAGAATTTTGGTTCCTTTAAAATGCCGTAAAATGGTTGTTTGATCATCCATTAATTTAGATACGAAATTAAACTGTACCCCTTAGCTTGATAACAGTCCGTTTTGTTAACTCAGACTGTGAACACTTATTTAGGCTAGTGATTAGACTAGTTTAATTCATAAGTTTTAACAAAACTATTGATTGGTAAAGTTAAACTAAAATATACAAAACAGAATACGCACAATACAATGCAATTTGTTGTTGTTATACAAATAAATAATCATGCCAGATTTTAATAAGGCAACAAATTGAAAGAATAACATACAGATAAGTACAGCTGAGGTATTTTAACATGGAAAGTTCCCTTTAGAAAGGAATTTAAGGGGAAATTATGCATAGTTTTTGTGCAAGGTTTCTCGTCATGACGAACATTTTAAGTATGTGATTTATGGAGGTGTGACCTTACGTTTTCTCAAACGTTCATGGGTACTTTGGGATTTATATATAGAATATTTTTTTACCAAATAAATCATGAACAACTAAACGATTTGACGTACAGCGTTACGATGTTGTACAAATCTTTAGTTATTATTTACTTTTTTGTTGTGTATTCAAATGTGAAATATCGACATTTTATTTATTTTTTAGGCCATATAAAGACAATTAGTAAAATTCTATTCAGTGGTGTCGGTAGATTATTTTCTAACTTTGAATTCATGTATTTATATCGGACTTCGCGTTGAAGCAGGAAACTAAAAGAAATGTTTAATTACAATTATTTTAAATATTTGTTCGGAATGTATCTTATACTAACTTATAAAAGGCAAAGCCCTCACTGACACACTCACTCACTCACTCATCACTAATTCTCCCACCTCCCATTTACCTAGGAGGCTGAAATTTGGTACACCGATTCTTTAGGCATTAAATAGAAAAACTAAGTTGTTTTTATTCTGATCGGACTCTCGGGCTTCGCCCCAGTGGCTCTGGAGTTTCCCATGTTAACCTTATGATTTTTCATGTTTAAAGGGAATTAATGAATCTTATCAGCTGTTTCAATTAAACAAGTTGGTTCTGTTCTATGATGTTCAATAGCATTAAAGTTACAAGGATTACCAACAGGGTGCAGCACTATTTTTTTTTTATTTATGACAACAGCTAATTTGCAACTAAAAGGTGAGTGAGCGTAGCGAACGAACTTCAACCAGGACGTGATAGAGCCATGCGAACGAGCTCATCTTGAAAATTAAGAAGTTAAACGGGGCAAAACCTGCGGGTACAGCTAGTATTATTATAAACGTATCTTTCTATCTTAATATACAGCGTAAATCTCGTAAGGTGTCCAGTATTGATTTCAGACAAACCGTTGGTCCTAAGATGATGAAGTAAAATCATTTCCCACTAAACCAACCCCAAGGAACAACGTAAAAATATTTTTAACGATTTTTAAATGCAGGGTGTACCAGAAAATGAGGGCCACTAGTCCGAATCTACGAAATATTAAATACAAACGTATATCATGTTATACATCAAATTAAAGCTCTTTTCAATCCAAACCATTTGGCGGAATCGGATTTTGATTATATTGATTCATTTCAAAATGGCGGCTGTTTTTGTGAAAAAATTAATATATTTTTGAATGCCCTGTATTTTTCTAAAAAAAATGCAGATATCTTGATTCTGATTCAAATGTTGCATTCCTTATGAGCTAAGCTTTATTTTGATATGCAACACTTTAATATTATCTCAAAAACTGAAAGTTTCAAAAAAATCAGTTTTTTAAAATAGCCTATGTACATAGCCAAAACTCAACAATTTCAAATAGCACCATATGTCAAATAGCATATCATTTTAAAGGTATTGCAATTCTAAGAAACTTTTAAATTTAAACCTTATGCGTATCTATTTTGGTTTTCGAGTTATCAACAAAAAACATGTTTTCCCACTTTAAAACGCATGTCATTTGTTAAACGTGGTGGTAAAGGCTGGACCATAGTTCTAGGCGTCTGGCTGACGCATGCACATTAATTTGCTGTGTATAGCTTTAATTTGATGTATAACATGATATACGTTTGTATTTGATATTTCGTAGATTCGGACTAGTGACCCTCAGTTTCTGGTACACCCTGTATTTAAAAATCGTTAAAAATATTTTTACGTTATTCCTTGGGGTTGGTTTAGTGGGAAATAATTTTACAGTACTTCATCATTGTAGGACCATCGGTTTGTCTGAAATCAATACTGGACACTTTACGAGATTCACCCTGTAGTACTCGCCTAAAATCAAAAGTGTGTCACTGATGTAGCATGTAACCTCAGGTAGTATAAATATTTTGTTACTTAAGTTCTAGCTATGTGATGGACAGTATCCTCTGTTTAGCAATCACTTGTGAAAGATTGAAATATATTTGTGACAATAAAGAAATATTTCATTTCTAAAACAACACTTCACCACGACAACATTTGGTTCCGTTAATTATTGAGATTTTCTATATTTAACAACTTCCCGTTCACCTGACGCATTGTTAACGAATAGAAACATCTGCGTCGTGCTAGGAATTCCAGGAAGGGTCACACATTCCCTTTCCTCTGTTCATAGTTCTCAATATTCTGTAATCTGGACCTTCCAGCCACTAGGTTGTATTTAATGAGTTACTGGGAAATAATTTATCCACTACAACACCAATGCCAATGAACTTTCTGAAATATGTTCGCAGAAAATAACAGATCAGTGTCCGTCCAAAACAAACCCTATGACCTCAAATTTATGAGCTGCATTTGCCGCAATCCGGAAAGTTCGTGAGATGCGTTCATTTTATTTAATGTCATTTTATTTTCCACGGAAATGCCATTTACAATAATAACAATCAGTGAAGATTATAACTAAGAATGTATAAACTTCAAGACTGACTTAGAAACTATACAACATAACAACATTTCATCAACAATTGCATCAATATAATCAATCAACACAGCTACAATACTATCACATAGCAATTTTAAACCTATATATTTACCCTGTCAAACATTAATTTTTCATAAATTTACAAATATGAAAAGGCTAAATTCACATTAGGCCTACATACAAAACACCCCCGCCGCAGCAAACCTGCAGACTGAGCGAATTTCCATTTGCCTGATTTGATTTTCAATTAAATTTAATTACCATTTTTCTGTTAGCCCAACGGTTTTTGAGCTATTTGTGATTAAGTATATTTAGGTGTTTTTATTTATCAAAAATAGGCGAAACCCGTGGAAATCGACGGTAAAGTAACCAAGGTTTTCGACAATTCATCCCATTTAGTTAAACAGTGTAAATATAAAATAAAATATAAAATCTTAAAAATTTATTCAATGAGTAAAACTACTCCGCCACTGCTAACCTGCAGACTCAGTAAATTTCCATTTGACTGATTGGAGGCTTTATTAAATGTATATAAATAAAAATTAAGTTTAACATGTAGGCCTACCTAGGTTTGCTGACAAAGGAAGGGCAATAGTGTTTTTATTTTTTGTAAAAAATATCAATAATTTAGTATAAAATGAACTAATTTTCCAAGTTTGATCATAATAAATCTAGAAACAAGCAAACTACAATAGTTTACTTATTCATAAGATTAGCTGTGAGTTTTTAATAACAATCTACAAATTTTTTTTGTGTTTATTAAAAAGATGGTGATAATTCTTCACGATTTGAATACTAACCAAAGGAGTTTTCAAAAGTAGATGGAGCAAGTTATTTTAGTAATATTATCTCGTACCAAGTACCGGTATTATTGTATGCAGTGAGGTAATCAACCATATTTTATAGTATCACACTATTTAACTAAATGGGATGAAATGTCGTACACCTTGAAAGTAACCGTCGATTTCCATTGGTTTCGCCTGTTTTTGATAAATAAAAAAAAATATATATACTTAATCACAAATAACTCAAAAGCCGTTGGGCTTAGAGAAAATGGTAAATACAAAAAATGTACCTATGTTTTTAGATGGACCACTTTTTGTATATTTAGTTTTTTCCTGTTTCTCTAAAAATAAAGTCAATATAGCTAAAAATACAGAAATGTGCCGCTACTTTCCAATATATATTGACTTAAAGAATCAAATAGAAGGACGCTAAGGCGTTTTGATAATTAATTATAGTACAAAACAATAAAAAGAAAAATAATTTAAAATAATTCGTATGGACACAGTTAATAATACAATTTATTATCCTTACATGTTAACATGAAAACATGTTAAAATTTTCAAAATAAAGTTATTTTACTCAAGTCTTTTTTATGGTTGCATAGTAATTTGTATTACAAAATATTTATGTTGATATATTATATTGTCAAAATGTAATTTTATTGTAATTAATTGTATGTACTGTATCAGGCTTAAATTTGTATTTTGTTTATAGAAGTTTTTAATGTTTTATAGATATTTATGCGTTTTTATAAGTAATATTTTGAAAACTTTAAGTGCCCTTTTTGCTTTGTTCATAATATGTTAAAGTGTCTTTGTTAAGTTGTCTTTGTGTACTGTAAATATTATTTAAATGTCTTTTTTTTTTGTTCAGACTGAGCTGCTTTTAATGGAAGTATCGCTTTTGTAAATAATAGTAAATATAGTGTACAGGTACGACTAAACATTTTATTGCATTGTAATTCATTGTATATATCAGACTCAAATTTTGTGTTTTTATAGTAGTTCTTAATGTTTTATAGTTATTTATTTTTTCTTGTCAACGTGTAATTTTATTATAATTAATTGTACATATTATTCTTAAATTTCTATTTTGTTTGTATTCGTTTTTTAATGTTTCATAGTTTTTTATGTGTTTTTCTAAGAAATTTGTGAACGTTAAAAAGTGTCTGTGTAAACTGTATAGGATATTTAAATGTATTTTTTTTGTTCCAACTGAGCTGGTTTTAATGCAAGTAACGTTTTTTATAAATAATAGTAAATAGTGTACAACTAAACAGCTTTTTTAATTTACTCCTTGTATTTCCATTCACGATACATTATGTAACTTACGAAATAATAGAGCCTATATTTCAGTCATTATTTAACGGATCTAACTTTAAACATTTTTAGTCTTGATCTGGGAAAAAATATGCCGCACAGTCAAGTTTTCTCAAAAACACGACACAGCAATTAGGGGAACGATTCCATGAGGTGATGCGTTCTCAGCGACCTAGTGAACGACTCCATTAGGTGATTAGTTCTCTTGCCTATGTCTGTGAGGGTAGGGAGAACGGGAAGAAAGGGACGCGGAGAGGGAGATCTCCCTCAGTCCTAATGTCGCACCCCTGAAAGTATCCGCATGGCTGCGCCTGCGGACCCAGAACGGACCAGGTCAAATTCAGTCCTGTTGTCACACCACCTGTCAACAGAGGGGAGTCTCTATTTGTGTAGCGTTTCCAGATCTCTTTCACAACAGGCTAATCCTCGAGACGTTTTGTAAGTCCGATGTTAATATCATTGTGCGACTGATTTGCATTTTAAAGTGTTAGATCGATCTGGTTCCCTTGTTGACACAGGAGCGTATCATTGATTGTTAGGGTTGTCAGAGAACTAACCTGCCCTAGGCGCTGTTGCGTCGCTCCACTACGTAGCGTAACGTTTATTTGTGTGATTGTTTAGTTAGATTAAATGAATGACGCAACCGGTTCCGTACTTGTTCAAACTGTGACGAGACAACTTGCATTTTCATTGGCTGTGCTCAACAAAAGATAAAACAACTACACCAATGGTTTATGTGTTTCATATGATATAGCTGCTTGGTAAAAACGGGATGGTTAGTAAACAAACTTAAGAAACTGAGTGATTTTTGTCAAGTAGTTTTCCACTACTGTGGTAGTTCCCTATGGATATTTTTTTTTACAAAATTTACCCTAAACTATAATTTCAGTTGACAATGTCTACAGTAAAAAGGTTTGAGAATTCAATAGTTGTTTATTGTCTGTCAGTTAATAAAGCTGCAACATATATTTTTAAGTAAACGTGTAATAAAATAATGCATTTACTCGAATACTTTTCGGTTTAAGAATTTTTATACCTAGACCATAATCTACCAAATTCTGAATAATTTAAAGAATATTCCTCAAGAACACTCAAGTTTCCTTATTTGGAATCCAGACTCTGGAATAGGCACACATTTTGGAGTGACAAATGTTTTAAAACCCGAATAAACAGAAGACCAGTCGACATGTTGTGGTTGTTGACGAGGGATGTCATGTACCACGTGATGTACAAGTGATGTCATCACTACAGTGATGTCAGACTCTCTGGCCGCAGTTTATGATGGCATTACTCAATGTGTAAAGTGGACAATCATGTCTGTGTGATCATATGATGCTTGCAATCTTCATCATAAAACCCATAATAATAGTAAGTAATGTTTTTGCAATCTTAACCTGTGAAATACTGCATAATAATTTTAAACGGCATTTAAACATTCTTCATCATTATTTGGTTTACAGTTTACAAGCTTACAGTGAGGTCGTGATCCTAAACATGGAGAAGATGTAGAAGAGAATAAGTGATATTAAATTGTAGCCTTTTTTACCATAACACTTTGCTGTGTTCGTATAAGTTGTTTGGCAGTTCAGTTATCACTCACAGAAAGCATACTACTATAACCTATATAACCCATATCCTCTATGGGTTGTAGTAGTATGTTTTCTGTGTCATTAGTTAACTTATGACTTCAGATTGCAGTGGAGCTGACCGCATATTTTGATCTCAATATTAATAGGCATCCCATATGTTTGTTGAATAATCTATTGTTTAAGGCATAGAATAATAAAATTCTATCAATCCATTATTTTAAGCTTTGTTCAAAACATCCAAATTTACCAACTTTCGAAAGTATAAAAAATTCATTTCTTCTTAGGAATTATTACTGTAAAACCACTTCATCATATTTCTCTTGAAATACACTTTGCACTAATGTCTTGTGACAGTTTTGTTGATAAATAAATACTTGTTCTGAATGATCAATGGCCATGATCATTATGAGATCAAATGGGAATTTAGGAGCTCCTTCCCATGAGAACGCAATATTATTTACTTTGCTGTCATGACTTTGTGTCAGGGTTTTGAAGGCATTAAATAAATCCCATCAGCTGGAATATTAACTTGGTGAGCAACAGCCTGTGCCTAGCTGGACTTTGTCCACTCCTATTCCCCACCCCCTGCCAGACAGGAAATTTGCATCCTGACATGTCACAGTTACAACTATGAGCAAATCTGACCTCTTCTACAAGGCAACTCCATGCAGTGAGGATGTTTTAAAGTAATACAGATAGTTCAGCCATTTTGAAGAGTTTGCAGTTAGAAGACCTGTGTCCAGCCTTGTGAACATCAACCTTTTCCCTTGTGTCCATTCCTTTTGGATTTATTTGGCAGAGGTAAGATTAGTCAATGATCAATTTTGTAAATAATTTGAACCCAATTTTAATCCATTTATGATTTAAATACATTTTAATTTAACATTTTCCTGGTTCTTGATTTGGAACTAATGGCCAGACATGCAAACTGAGGATTTGGAATATTTCAGAGTAAATCATTATTATTTAATAAGTAAGATACTTTGTCAATTTGTTAGTCATATAGTTTTAGTCAGTTTTAAAGAATCATAAATATGACATTTTCATGGTTAGTTAGTATGATTGGAATTTTACAATTTTGTAATATAGTGCAAAGTAAAACTTGTCTAGAGGAAAAAACATGAAAATTGCTGACCATGTGCTTTCTAATTTTAACTTGCTAATTTACATGAGAATTTAATTAATTGTAATAGTAATGCTGTTCTGTACCCCAATGTAAGTTTTAAATATTTGTTTCATTTGTATAAATTAATTGTTTTGTGTAAATATGAGTCAAATAGGGTCAAGTATTAATGATTTTGATGATTAACTAATGACACTAAATGTAGGCTAGTAATTATTATGTTTAAAGATGATTTACATGCTTATTGAAGATTCCAAAATATTAAAATATTATGTCATGTTTGATTCCCTGTAAAATTCAGGTGTCAAAAGGTTGTGTAGGTTCAAGTCGATGAATTTATTTAAATGTTAGTTATTCTTTGAATTATTATTAATTAATTTCAACAAAATATTCCAAATTCTCATTAGAACTGCGTTATTATTTATGTCACTAGTTAATTTAAATGTTGTTTAGCTATGAAATTTTGTCACTGTAAACTTTAGTTGTAAATATTGAGTTGAAAGTGATTTTATGTCTCAGTAATGATTGCAAATAGGGAACACAGTTCAAGAAAGTGTAGTACACTTGGAGCAATTTAAAATAATGTTTCATTTGGTTAGGTTTTACTAATAATATCATTCTATAATTACTTCTGATGCTGGGTAAAATATGTATATACTTTCAGAGATTATTTGTCCTCATGTTTAATTAACTTTATAGTGCTTTAGTAGCTACTGAACTCAAAGTAGTAAATTAGCCCATTGAATTGAAAGTGTCAAAGGTAAATAATGCTACACCGAATAATATGAAGTTATATGCGTTATTCTGAACTTTAACCAATTCATGTATAAACCTCTGAATTCTTCTGGACTTACCATGTGTTAACGGACTTCTGAAAGGTTTAACCTAATTTACTATTTTAAAGTGTGTTAGTCTTCAATACTAGAGTGTGTGGGTTTTGCACAGGGAAAGTCTGCGGACTTGATTTTGGTTACCTATCGCCCTTTGGATGTGGACTGTGGTATCTTGGACCTGCTCTGGCATTATTCCATTTGTGGCTAGAGGACCTCGACTTCAACACAACCTGTGACATTGACAGACTCACCTGTGTCCGTGCAGTCAACCTGTGTACAACCTAACTTCGACTATACCAACGCTCTCAAACAACAGATAGGACAATTATTTTAATATTACATTAGTTAACTATTTTGGGATTTATTATGAGATAGTTGGACACTTTCAGGATCTATTTTGTTTAGATATAAGTATTTGTTTCAGGGTTATATATATTTATTACTGTGTATTATATGTCTTTTGTGCTCAATAATTCATCTTAGTGTCGGCCGACAATTTCTAATTAATTTTGGTAGTTATAAAAATGGAAGTTAAAGGTAAAAATGTTTTGCAACTGATCAGTAAATGTTTTCTTGGGTAATCAAATCTTTGGTATTCATTCATATTGCCTAATAGCCTTATCTTAGAAGTGATAGTGTTTCAAATCAAAAATATCAGTTTTGTTTGATTGAATATTTAGCTGGTAGATAAAAAAGAAAAGATAATAATCTCTGCTTTCATCGATAATAGTTGAATTTTGATAGAAATATTATTTGAGACTTGTATGTTTGGTCAATTTAATTTGTTTTAATAGTAAGCCTCTGCCATTCCCTTTTTAGTAACTTATTTTCAAAATTAATCACATCATCCTTTACCTTGGAATATTTCCTAGTTTGGTTCCTAGGAAGATTAAAACTAGGTGGCGCCCTTTTCATGAATAATTTTGATTTATTAAGGATAAACACTCTGTTCATTTACATCGACCCACCCCAGTACTGAGCGACCTGAGGCCAGAGTGTAACAAATGGCTTTTCCAACGTGGGGCCTGAAGAATTTTTGAAATTAATAAGCTGCTTTTATTATTATTGGGATTATTAAGAAAATTTGCTACAACAATTTGGACTTAGAATTTCAGCATTGATTAGCCTACATCTTTGGCTGATATCATACAGTGATTACATTGTCATTTTGGATTGGAGGACTTTACTGATTGGGGTCTACTGTTATTTTATGTGTATATTTGTTGTATTTTGCAATTTAATAGTTTTATTGAAGAAATCTGTTGTCATTGGCCATTGATGATTATATCTGTATATATTTATGACCTGGTAGTTGATGAGCATAAGTGTCTCTGTGTATAATCTAGTAGCAACAATCAATATGAATGCCTACCATTTACGGAAAACCGAAGTGCAGTATGAGTTGAAGATTAGGAATATTCCTGTGGAAGGTACTGCTGGGGAGAACCGGAAAAAACTTTCTCACTGTTTCAGATCAAACACAGAGGTGGTACCAGGTTGTGTAAGTGATCTTGATCCTCAATCGGAACTTGATATTTGCAATGAAATATTTCAGGACTTGTCTTCGCTGATAGGGGCATACGAAGGAACTTTTAATGATAACGAATATCAACGAATTGTTGCTCGGCTTTGGCATTTGTACTTAAGGGTTGATAGGATTCCTGTACCTGCTTCATCGGACAGCGACGAGGAGGAAACAAAAGCTGATTTGAAGATCCAGACAAAGAAGCTTCTAGATGATTTCAAGGAACCTAAGACATTAGCTCTACATGAGGAAGAAATCGAAACTGAGTCTAAGGAGTCTGAGGGGCAAATTATACCACCTGACTTAACACAGAATAATGAATCAACAGTTAAAGAAAATAAACCTGTTTTTCGGACTTCAATGAATTTGAGCTGTAATCCAGGGGTCTCTGAACCACTTGGTGGATCATTAAAGTCAGGTCCCCTTATTTCGCATAAGGTGAATAGTAACTCTAGTCTCGAGTTGAATGAACAGTATCAGAAGCCTGGATTTGTTCCCGTACACAAATGGGGTCTACAGTTTTCCAATAGTTCTGGTCAGAGTGTTGGCAGCTTTTTACAGAGAGTGGAGGAGTTGCGACGAGCCAGAGGATTAACGGAATCGCAGTTGTTTAAATCTGCAGTTGACTTGTTTTCTGGGAGTTCCTTGATCTGGTATAGGTCTACTGTAGGAAGAATCTCAAATTGGCCTGATCTTTGCAAGGAGATGAAGGAGGTTTTCCAAACACCGGACTACGATGACATGTTGATACAAGAGATTATGAATCGTAGACAGGGAGAGCTTGAATCAATAGATCTTTACATAGCGTCTATGGAAGGGCTGTATAGTCGTTTATCTGTTCCTGTAAGCGAAGATAGTCGATTGAAGCAGATGTTAAAGAATTTGAATCAATATCTACAAGAAAAATTATGTATGTTTCCAATTGTTTCTGTAGGCCAACTAAGGATTGTAGGAAGAAAAGCCGAGTTAGGTCGATTGAGGGCGGCTAACTGGAAGGCCATGTCTACACATGCTCCAATATTAGAACCTGACTAGCCTACCAAAAGGTCACTGGGATTAAGCAGCGTGTTGCTGAGGTGTCTCATGCAAGTTATTCTCGCAGGTCAACCAAGATGAAATGCTGGAATTGTGATGAAGAGGGACATGCACAGAGAGCGTGCACTAAACCCAGAACAACTTTCTGCTATGGTTGCGGGGCCAAGAATGTTAAAAAAATTGAATGCTCTTTATGTTGTCCAAAAAACGCATAGAGTGGGGAGCCAGATTGGGTAACCTCGCTGCCTCCCCAAATAAAAATGCAAAGTTCAGAAACAGTGATGTCAGTCAAAGGAAAAGCAAGGTTGCTTTTGTTATCGAATCAGTTGAGGGAGATTCCCGTCCGTATTTGGATGTAAGAGTTTTTGGTCGTGAGATGCGTGCACTCTTGGATTCCGGTGCATCTCGTACCATTCTGGGCAAGGAAGGAAATTGGGTTTTCAATGGATTTCCAGCTAGGCTTCGATCACCTTCTGTTCAATTTGTTGAGACGGCGGACTCAAAAAAGCATTCTATTCAGGGAACCATTGTTCTACCCATCACTCTTGAAGGACAGACTAAATACCTTGAGGTTTTGTATGTTCCAACACTTAGGCATAATCTACTCTTGGGAATTGATTTTTGGGAAAAATTCCACATTGTTGCTGACCTTCATCACCGGAGATGGGAGTTTTCCAAAGCCACTAACACCTCTTACTGTAGCTCACTCAGTGGTGGAATTCAGGGAGAAGAGCATCTTACTGCCGATCAAAAAAATCAATTGGATGAATTAGTTAACAAAAATTTCAGTGGACCACAACCTGCATTAGGAAGGAAAGATAAAGTATTTCACACTATTGATACCGATAATGCCCCAGCTGTGAAGCAGCGTTACTATCCAATGTCTCCAGCCCGCCAAAAGATGGTTAGCGATGAATTAGATAAGATGTTGCAGCTTGGTGTAGTTGAACCTTCAAAAAGCGATTGGTCTTCCCCAATTCTTTTGGTTGACAAGCCTGATGGCTCTAAAAGGGTCTGTGTGAACTTTAAGAAACTAAATTCAGTATCAAAAAAGGATGCTTATCCCTTACCACAGGTTACAACTATTCTAGACAGACTCCGAGACGCTCGTTATCTTTCAAGCTTAGACATAAAAAGTGCCTTTTGGCAAATTCCATTGGATCCATCCTGCCGTGAGAAAACAGCTTTTACTGTGCCTGGTCGAGGACTTTTTCATTTTGTCACAATGCCCATGGGACTTAGTAATGCTCCAGCGACATGGCAAAGGTTTGTGGATAATGTTCTAGGAGCTGACTTGGAACCCTATTGTTTTGTCTACCTTGATGATGTTATTGCTGTCACCCCTACGTTTGAAAAACATATTGAAGTATTGTCGGAGATTTTGAGAAGAATTAAAGAAGCAAAGGTTACTCTAAACAGAGACAAATGTCAGTTTTGCCGTCCTGAATTAAAATACCTCGGGTATGTGGTCAGTGAAAAGGGCCTTAGAGTTGACCCAGAGAAGGTCAAAGCGATTATTGATCTGCCAGTTCCCCAAAATCAAAAAGAGGTCCGTCAGTTTTGTGGGACAGCCTCATGGTATCGGCGGTTCATTCCAAATTTTGCTGCTCGTCTTTTCCCACTCACCACATTACTCAAGAAGCGTGCAAAATTTGTTTGGTCAAAGGAAGCTCAAGATGCATTCTTGGATATTAGGTCTTGCCTTGTAACCTCACCGATTTTGTCTTGCCCAGACTTTTCCAGGCCTTTTGTTATTTCGTGTGACGCATCAGGTGTTGGTGTGGGCGCTGTGTTGTCCCAGGAAAGTAATCAGGGAGAAGTTGTTGTGGCATATGCGAGTCGCACTCTGAGCCAACAAGAACAAAAGTACTCAGCTACTGAGCGAGAGTGCTTAGCAGTGATTTGGGCGGTGGAACGTTTCCGGCCTTATGATGAAGGGACAAAGTTCAAGGTTATAACTGATCACTACAGCCTTTTATGGTTATATAATTTGAGAGATCCTCAGGGTAGATTAGCAAGGTGGGCGTTGAGACTGCAACCCTATGATTTCGAATTGGTTCATCGGAAAGGGGAGGAGAATATCGTTCCTGATTTGTTGTCTAGGTCTGCCGCTATTGAGCCTGATGAAAATTTTCACTGTGATGTAGTCATTCCGGTAGATGTCAAGGATAAGTGGTATGCAAGGATGCTCAAAAATGTCAGATCTGAGGGTCAAAAGTATCCACAGTGGAGAGTGAAGGACCATCAGCTATTGAAGAGAATTAATGATCAAATAGGACTGTCAGAAGAAGAAGATGACAAAGTTTGGAAATTGGTACTTCCCAAGGAGAGTAGGGCTTCAGCTTTGGAAGAATGTCACGACCAGCCTACCGCAGGGCATCTAGGCACTTTCAAAACATATAAAAGACTTCAATTAAAATATTATTGGCCCAAAATGAGGAAGGACGCTGCTAGCTATATTTCTCGTTGTAAAATCTGCCAGAGAACTAAGTACAATCAAAATGTACCTGCTGGGTTGATGGGTGAAAGGCGGGGTGTTGATGAACCCTGGAAGATGGTTGCAGCTGACTTAATGGGTCCCTTCCCAAGATCGACCAAAGGTTTCAAATACATCCTAGTAATTACTGATACATTCACTAAATTTTCTATACTCAAACCACTTAGAGCAGCGACAGCTAGAGCAGTGGCTCAACATCTGGAAGAAGACATTTTCTTAGTTTATGGTGTCCCAAAATACTTAGTTTTCGACAATGGTTCAGAATTTACGGGTGCACCTGTTAAGAACTTAGCAGCAGGTTACAAATACAAGATCCTCTATAATCCTAGTAGACATCCTCAATCTAACCCTACTGAAAGAGTGAACAGAAATGTAATCACTATGATACGTGCCTATGTTGGGGCCAATCTGTCCAGCCTATGTGGGGCCAATGGCCAGAGTGTAACAGTCTTCATTGCTTTGTTTCTACAGATGCTCACCTGAATGGTACTGTGAATACAACTGTCAATCTCAAACATTTGTTCAAGATCTCTAAGTCAACAATAGAATACTAAACATGATGCGTATGATTATAAATCCCACAAATTTGTATATTCACCACCCCCTGTGGTCATTTGCCCACTAAATGGGCAGTTGAAGACGTGATAATGCCAGAGAACCACATACTGATGCCATTACAAACAATGGCTGAAGGTAGGTAACCAGTAATCAGTAATAAGACATTCACCACTATCACATGATGAAACATCACCTCTAGATGTCTGCAATCTGTAATCCTCTGACCACAGGGTCGTCAGTGATTTCAGCTCTGTTAAAACGTACTTTTACTTTCGCCAATTCGATTTGTCGACAAGATTGGACAACGGGAATCAGTTGCAAAATTGACATGAACCGCTTTTTATAACCAGAAACCTTTCCATGTTCGTGAGTAGTTTGTGAGTATGGTTACGGATATAACATAAATTGCTTTGAGTATTCTTGATATTACTTACAGATTCCTGTCATTTCTGGAATGTTTAGTTTTGCTCTTCGATAGCATTTGGGCTAAATATAGACATCCTAAAATATTATATTTGCACTAACATAATAATTAGGTAAATTTATTCCCAAAGATTTTACTTACTAATTATAGAGGTTTATTCAAGCTGTTAAAGCACTCGAACTTATTTTGAATGTAAGGATTGATAATACTAAACCGTATATACTATATGTTGGATTATCATTAACAAACTTAGAGATAACCTCCGGTTAGGCATTGAGACTAGTGATTCGCAACCCAAGATATCTAACATAAACATATCTATCAACACGTTCCAACCTGCCATAGTACATACCTTGAACTAAAACTGGGTTAAAAGAATTAAGTTATAACATTATTTTTATTCATAGTCATAGCCATATTTCCTTAACAGTACAATATTTTGCACTTGAATGGATTTCAGCTTAAAATATATTGGTTATCTAAATTAGTGAAGCAATGTGTGTTTACAGTTTAAAACGGTTTGTAGTGTTGATGATAATATACTTTACAGTTTCGATTGTATTTTAATGAATTTAATCATTACTTTAATGTTGTACTTACACCAAAAATTCAAATATAAAGTTTAAAGACCTGAAACCGCAGAAGTGTTCTATTTGGCATGAAGATACAATATACACCCGGTGAAATAATCATTCGTAAAAGATTGATGGAGTATAATATAAATTAATACTAATACAAACAAAAGAAACCCCCTCTCACTGTGACTGTGTGGGTAACTCACAACCCTCTACTGAGTCTGTGAGTACTTAGTGTACAAGTTTAACACCCCAAAACTGTATATGCTGTAAGAGCTAGATCACAGTACTGTAAATAATACATTACAGTCATAGGCAACAATGACAATGTTTACTGGTAATCAACATTTTAATCTCTTGATTGTGTTGTTAGGGGTGCACTAAACGGTAGTCAGAGGTAATACATATTCATATTTTGATATGGTCGCCGTAGTTCCAACAAAGAGTGACCTCCAGCGTCCACTCGTCGTCGCGGACATTAAACATCCATCCATCTCCTGGAGTAACGAGCGGTGGGCAGCGTTTGTGAACTTCAGAATTGAACTTCATTTTTCATGCGCGTGTCGCCAGTAAATCAGAATGACGACCGAGGACACCCGCCTTCGCTGCGGCTTCGTATTCATGTGGTGACGCTTCCTCCTCTCTACATCCTGTGAATATTGTTGTGTTAAAACTCGTCCTTTATATCCTTCTTCTGTTAGTGTTGCTCTGTTAAACATAGCGTTAGGTCGTCTCCTATTGAATAGCAATCCAGATTTTACTATTCAGTGTATTCCACAGAAATTAGCGACCTCTGTCGGTAGATCAACTATGTTCATTTTTGGCCCGTCAAATACTAGATACAACCATAGATAAAAGGACTTCAGAAGCAACAACGTGTACATAGGAAAGGAAGTCTAGGCATCTCGACACAGAACAAACGAACAGTTTAGTTAGTTGACTTCTACTTGCCTGAGTACCCACTATGAACCTTGGTTTTTATATTGAAGTGTTTATATTTGATCTATGTTCTCTTATTATGGCATTTTTGCTTTCAGTTCCCTATTCAATTTTTTCTTATTCCTTAATCGAATGTTCCTAAGAACAACTTCCGCTAGTGTTCCATCTTTGTTTTTTCCAGATCCGACACATATAATAACTTCTCATCACCTTGTAATTCTTCCTCTTCCTATTCCTTATCTAGGCGAGAAGTAACGAGAATGACGTATTCCAAATACCAACCACTTCTACACCAATCAGTCAGTTAAACAACCCCCTAGGCCAGAGGCAGTCAGTTCAATTCCCGCGAAACACGGGACAGCTGATTAACTCTTATTACTCCACCGTATCATTACCTTCCCGCCATCTTGGCTCCCCTTCCCGCCACCGCGGGATTATAATCATTTGTCTCCATTTAAATTGCGTTTCTCGTTTGTCGATAAGATGTAAATTGCCGGGTCTCATATGTGTTTTCCATAATGTCCGTAAACGATTGTTAATAATTGTAATCTCGGCCGTAACCCCGTGTTTGGGGCCAATCACGGGCTATAACCCGGCAGCTCGGTCGAGTGGGGCGTTTGTTGCGAGAACTGGGAGAAAGCGATCAAAACCCTGTGATTTGGTTGTTTCATATTTATGACTTGCCGAGAAATAATCAAGGATTTTCTGGAGTCGTCTGGAATTATAGTTGCAGCTTACATAAATATTAATTCAGAGCTAAGAGTTATAGGCATAACGTATCGTACAAATTTGTTTAAAATGTATACAAGCCACTCTATAAACTATTGTAAGTCGTAAAGTTACATTTACTTAAAAACGACATTATGAATGTGTTTGTTCCTTTCGTCACAAAACTAACTCCCAAACGTGAACACACGGCATTTAATACTACATAAGTGTTTCTTGCTCAAAGATATTTGAGTGCAAAAGTCTTGTACATGCGTTTATTGTCACTTAACTTGTGTTTTACGTGTGTTATAGGTCTAATATACCACTGCAATACTAGATTTTAAATTAAAATTTTAATGACATTTAGACTACGCGCTGCAAATAGACATGTGGTCAGTGCACAACACGAGGTGCTTGTGACATATTTGTGACTGGCTCAGTTATGATTTGTCATAAACACGGATATGTTTACGTCTCTGAGACCTGACAACTTGTCATTCAAACACAGCAGAGAATGGCAGATGACAGGACGGCTGACAGACTCGGGGTATGGATTTTTTTAACTGACATATAACATAAAATAACATTGAATTATTAGTAGGCCTATTGAAACGATGATTAATTCAAGTGCCCAAAAAGCTGAGCATATGGATTTCGTAATAAATCTAACTTTTACTACAAATCTTGGGACTGTGGGATATTTGTGAGTACAAAAACATGTTTTAAGCTTGGTACGACCATGTGGTTTTCTTCGGACATGTAATTAAGATTAAAGTTTTAGGGTTACTGATGTTAGCTCTCAATAAATTTTTAATTCAATCAACAAAACAGACGGTGAAGTATCGTACGATATTTTCTTGTAACTGAGAAAATACTAAAATTTTTAAGAACAATTTTCGTTTTAATGATAGCTTGAAATTAACTTAGAAATGGCCCTAAACATTTTTCATAACGAATGACAACAAATTTATTGTAATCGATTGACTTTGGTCGAGGGATATTTGAGCAAAATCTAACTAAGTTTACCAATAATATTAGGTAATGTCCTAATATTTTGTGGAAATAATCATAACAAGTATAACAAATTCATTCTATGTTACTAGTTTACTCCAATAAACTACAATCGGGTATCCTATTAAGCCAATGTTGTTCTGAGGAAGAGGAACCACTATATGTTTGAAATTTAAAAAAAAAATTAGTAATTAACACAGTGTGTAAAACGTAATGAAAGGCGTTGAATGTTGATGTTATCTGAGAGAAGTGGATCCCAATCCAGACATTAACACAAGTAGGGAGCGAAAGTGTGGACGTTGCTAACGTGGACAATATCTGAGATTGGAGATAACACCCTACACGTTCAGTATACACTGCTTAAACGGTGGGTTTACACGAAAAACGAAACAATATCATGTACCGGTATCTTATAATTTAAACACATGCATACAATCTGATAACATTTAGAAACATGTATTCTTGGATAGTACAAGTAACCCGGGATTTGGCAAATCAGTACAGTAAATGGTCCCAACGAAAATGCAACAAACTTTTGTAATGTACTTCTAAAATAATCTAAACGGTATGAGCTGACAAATAATTTTTCCCATTAGTCTAAAATATAATTGAAAATCCAACTATAATGGGTAAGCAGCTGTAGTAACTGCGAAGTTTTCATGGGGAAAATTACGAAAATGTCAATAACTTTTGAACTGTTATTTCTACAGCGTATTATTCCGGTATTCTATGAGCTTGCAAAGCTACAAATAATTAACATTTAAATCTGTTACATTTATTGAGAAACACTGGATCTTTGAAATCAGGTCCAGAAAAAAAGTCCAGGGGGCGTTACGGCCTTTGTAATTCAGCTGGATTAAAAGCTTTAAAATGACACATCAATCGAATAAATCGGGTAAATAGGACATGTGAAAAATTGATGGTACAGAGAAACTTCTTATTGTATTAAATACATGGTTAGAAGATATATAGGTCCAGATATGTTAAATAGCCACAGACACACTCAAATATATATAAAAAAGACTACAAGAATTGGAGTTTAACCTTGATTTGTGCTATAGTTTTCCTGAAGCAGTCAGCGTATTGGTATTTTAGACTATACCGCAAGTATACAAATATAGAGACAGAAATTGGGATGAGACCCGTTTCGGCTTTTAGTCATGAAACACAAGTACAGGTGTAATTATATATGTATTTAAACCAATGAAGCAATAGACCTACACATTTCGTTATGTTAAATGACCATTATCATTTAAACAATCAACCGTGAAGGTCAAGATGTCCGACTGACCGAGGATAATCGCGAAGGTCGAAAACACAATGGTGGAAGTAGTGTGAGGTTAGGTCCACAACAATCAGCTGATAGCTTGGTGACATTGTTGTCTGTTCCCGCCAAGGCGCCATTGTCCCGCGCATGATTGACAACGCTCGCTTCCTTTGTTGACTTACACAAGCTATTGTACGGATAAGTGATAGACTTCTAAGTCTGTACAAGGTTGTGTTAATCTATGGTACAAAACAACACGATTGGCCTATATTTTTAAACATAAAGCTGAGCATATTGGGAAAACTGGTGTTTTTGGTCCACAGGCTACCGCTAGAGGGTGAATTATTTTTAAACCTTTTAAACTACAATTTCCTATTAGACTGAATTGTAATATTTAGATATCACTTTCATCGTCAAACGGTTAAGTACTCTGTTGCTTGTTATCTTAGGGTTGTTGACACCCTATTAGACCCCCCTATACGCAGGTTTTTTTTATAGACAATGTACCATTAAAATTTATCAACCCAACCAAAACGCGCCATGAATTAATTTAGTACCTAAAGCGTATGTGGTGAGTACATTGGCATTCAATCACTCAATCACGTTTAACAACCAGATAAAGTATCATATGGTGCGCGGTGAAGTGCACGTGAAATGGCACTCATCACAATATATCCCCGCGTACGTTACACAGACTGGCATTCAGACGAGCAGTAAACGTCAAACTCTGTTATGGCTGGCGAACTTGTAAAAATATTGGCTATCAAACGGTGAGTTACGACTGGCTGGCTACGTACCGTGTTTGTCACGTGATAAATCTGTGATGTTCACCGCGGACGTGTTTTACCTTGGTGCGAGTGTCGTAAAGTGGAAAATAGTTATAATGAATAGTAAATTTATGTTTTACCCCCGGATTTGTATGTTTCAATAAAGTCGTATGAAAATGAGATAGTGACGTAACTGGGTTATGTTTACCCAAATATGAGTGCAGGGTGTGGCATTGAGTGAAATTATCTGTGCAGCTTTGGTAACGAGGTGGGTGGTTTCTTTAGCCAGGATCACCTATTAACATCTCAATAATTAAGGACAGCTGGTCCATTTTTAAATTTCTAAAAGCTACTGATGTTTTGGAAGTGTGAACCTAAAACGATTGGAAATTTCTGTACTATCCTAATAAACAACACAAAACACAGTAACGAGCATTTGGAGCTGGGGTTTTATCACGCAGTCACTGTGTTGTCACATGCCACAGCTGTTATCACATTGTTGTGTCACAATATCGCATGTGATATGTTATCGTTGTTTGTGTAGTAGTTGTTTAGACCTCCTGTAACATGATACTGGACTACAGTTTTTTCATTGAACACTAAACTATCGATCGGTCATTCAATGAAAATAAAGTATCAAATATTGGGGGCAACGGAAGCTCAGAACGCCACCGATCTACTTGAATGCATTAAGACAAGTAGAAAAAACATTTTGCCTACCACGGCATGGATGTGATTATATTGGCATACCTGTAAACAGTAAGCAAAATAGGTTGTTTACGCACTAGAGCGGGAATCAATCATTCCCGTTCGCTAATCAGCTGATTACACAGTTTTCGTTTACAGTCACGTACGTTAGTTAACAACCAGTAAGCAAATAACATAACCTTAAAAAGCAAACATAACCTAAATGGCATTTTATGAACATCTAAAAAGTTAGTCTGTGTGTAATAACCAAATTAGGGTGGTTGGAAAAAAACTTGTGTGTATTACAACCGGCAATGACGTACTTTACACTCTTAATAGATAAAAAGCTATAACTAGTATCTGAAGTTGAATCTTAATAATCAGTAAACACTATTCCAGGTCTTGTAAGCCCCACCCCATGACGTCACCATGTAGGGTTATCTCCGATCTTAGTATGGCTTACATTAGCAACGTTCACAGTTTTCACGCCTCTCTGTAATGATCTGATCAGAGATAACATCAACATTGAGATCACTTAGTAAGTAGTTAATTTCGGGAACTATCTAATTCAATTACTGGCGCTTTAGATGGTTACCATTTATAATTACTGAGCGTTTACATTGGATATCTTTTAGTCCGTAAAGTTATATTTAGTTTAAACCAATGAACAGCTAACTTCAACCACCAGTCCTTGTATTGAGGTAAGCGATTCTTCTGTAGAATACGAAAACTGTTCTGAGAACTTCTTTGTCTAGAACAATTTAAGATTATGTATAATTTCAAACGAGATTTCAATCGAAAATATACTCCAAAATATGCCATAGTTACATTGAGTGTCATACGGTGTACCATGCACATTTTTATCAAAATTACACGCATATTGGAATCTAATATTAAAAAGATTTTTTGTCAGTATTCTAGAAATATTCAAAATTAATGCAGTATATGTTTGACGCAAACAGTGACAGGAATCATGAAATAATCCATTTCCACTGTTTTTATTTTTAGATAAGTCATTTGCAAGGAGTACAAAATTTGCTCATCATATTCAGGAATGAATTACATATTCTGTGGTGCAAAAATCCATACCCCGGGCCTGTCAGCCGTCCTGTTATCTGCCATTCTCCGCTGTGTTTGAATGACAAGTTGTCAGGTCTCAGAGACGTAAACATATCCGTGTTTATGACAAATCATGACTGAGCCAGTCACAAATATGTCACAAGCACCTCGTGTTGTGCACTGGTACTGACCACATGTATAAATGAATCATTTAGTCCACCTAACCTTTAAAGAAACTAATATATTCATTAACAACACACAAAGCCTAGGGTTTGATAGATATATTTTAATTGCTAGGGGGAATATCGAGGGAACAGTATTATTTTTATTTTTCTTGTTTCCATTGAACAGTACTGATAAACTGATAAATGTTTGTGCAGAAAGTTAATGAGGAGTTTTGATTGCCCACTTTAGTTTAGGTACCAATTTATTTGCATCGAAAACCACACAATCGTCATAACTACTTTATTTAGATTAGGCGATTGACTTTGGATACTAAAGTGCGTCCCATATCTTTGGCCCGACTGTAGCCATTTTTTATTCAAATTAACAAAGTTGAATGAGACGCTCAGGGGAATGTGTGTCTAAAATTTCATTTCCTCCTCCAATTTCGATACATAGATAGTTATGTAATCGATAGTATAGTGGGCCATCAGTTTGACTTGGTGAAAAGTAGATGTATTCCAGTTAATTACATCACTGAAATCCATCTACGGTTCGATTCAACCACTTAAATGTTCGCTCTAAATCTGGAACAGCATTTTAATGAAGGGTTAGATCTATCAATTGTCAAAAATGATACTATGTACGAATAATTAATAGTAGGGAAATCAGTTTTTACAATCAGTTTTTGTACAATCAGTTGATTTGATAAGACTACGATTGGGGGTTTTGAATCTCGGGGATGGTTTGCTAGTTGGATTTTTCTTCGATATTGAATTTATGGCTAAACCCAGGTTTGAAGACGATAAAGAGAAAAATTAGACATAAATTTAATATTCCCTCTTCACATTTGTTATCAGATTTCACATAAATATCCAAATTTTTCACAACTCATATACTTAAAATAGAAAATTTTTCTACTCTTTTGAATGGAGTGAGGACTGGCTAAAAGTTAGTTGAGAATTACTTACGCCCGTTGTGAATTGTGTTGTCCACAAACATGCCAGGTTGGCCGTGACGTTGCACGCCATGTTGTCTGTGGCGGTTTTATCACGCAGTCACTGTGTTGTCACATGCCACAGCTGTTATCACATTGTTGTGTCACAATATCGCATGTGATATGTTATCGTTGTCTTATTGTCACATTTTACTTGACAGCTAGCATTTTTGTTGGTGTCATAACATTAATTACTTGAAATTTAATTGATAATTGTTACTACATTGACTATTATATGCTGAAGTATGAATAGGACGTACAATTTATGTGTCCTTGGCTGTTCTTACATTGTATGATTTTGAATTTACACAGAATGTTGCACAAATTTACTGCTTCTCTATTTTATCTTATTTTATCATTATTGTTGAATTACTGTTCTAATTTAGAATTCTTTTACTACAAAAGCTGAAACTAAAGGTTATTTCTGTAACAATGCAAAGTGAAAACAGCAAATTCACACTTAAAAATACTTAACTGCCCTGACCTTTTTGCCAAGTTTGATCAGAAAAGAATGGACAATCTTAAAGACGAAAGTTGGGCAAACTATTCAACTATTCACTTTGAAGCATAATCTAAACGTGGATTTTTAACTCAACCCAAGTACCTGTTATATAACGTCTAGGTCTTCTTCAAATAAGCCATATCATATATTTTGATATTGTAGACATTCCACATGTCTTTTAAAAACAGTCAATAAATGGTTATGCTTAAACTGTCCTATATCTACACCAATCTGAATATTGAAGTAACGATGAATTAAAAAAGTAAAAAGAGTCAACCGCTAACCCATATTATAAGAGTTATGTTTCTTTTAATAAATTAAATTATGTTAACGACACTCGTAGAAGTTTTTAAGGCACTTGCCGAGGCTCGTACCTAAAATTTTCTACTCGTGTCGTTAACACTAACTTTTCGCTATCGTTGCGTCTACTACTATTTGTTTCGTACATATTCTTTAACAATCTTTTATCAAATAGTTCCTAATTAAAATATCTATTCCTAAAACAATTTGATGAGGAGCACATTATAGTTTAATCAAACTATAGGAAACCAGTGATTTCTTCCAGGTAAAATTTACGTTTGAAACGACCCAATCAACCTGCCTTTCATCGGCATATCAACCTTTCTGTAGGAATTTACGCAACTTTACAATCGTCGACGAAGGAATGTAATATGTCAAGCATGGCTGCGTACAGTTGGTATGCAGAAGTGATGTCAAAACAAAGGTCACGCACAAGCTAAGTGATCGTAGGAGTCGCAAATCAACTTGATGTACCGAACGCCTACAGCCGACTTTATTAGATTGGACGTAAGACATGATGGATATTAAAAAAAGTGAATATGACATTTCTACAGTTTATAAGGTTCCATTACCTAACTTAAAGGAAAGCCTAAATTATTTTCTAGCCATTACAAATTAGATAAAAGGTCCTTGGAGGGCTACGCATTCATTTGGAGGATCTTGCATGGATACATCATAAATACTTTACTTTAAAATGAAAAGTTTGCGGTACGGCCCTTTAAACATTTGCATAAGTATACTCTTTGTAGGTTATTCACCAATATACGCTCAATAAATGCATAAGCTCGCAAATATACACCATCAAATAAAGGGCAGTTTAGGTGCCTTAACTCTTTTAATGTGAAATTCAACTATTGGACAGTAATTTGCACATCTTAATGTAAAATGATATCTTAACAACATAAGCATGGTGATCAAAAAATAAAAAATCTACCAATATGTGCAGAAGCACTGAATCTCCGCTGCAGCGCCTTATTTTTACAAACGCAATTCAGCGTCAGCTTCAATGTTGCGTTCTATAAATGAAGGCGTCTACAATGCCGAAGTTTACAAATAATGTTACTGCCATAGTATTGAACTGAAATAAAATATGATAACGTATTTTAGATTTTAGATTTTTATTTTAACAGGTATGGTGACTTTTTATGACTTATCTTTAGAGGCTAGCTCACAAACGTTATATTTTAATAGAATAATTTGTGTCCATATTTTGATATTCTAATTCATGTTAAGGGTATGCAGTACTTCTATATGTAAATGTGTCATCACATAACATATTTATTTTTTATGAACCAGCTCATGTCAAATGTCATCATATGCACCTAGACCTAATGCCATCGAGACATGTCGGAACATCAACCAACACCACACTGAACTATTTCATTTATTACCTATGATGCTTACCTGAATATTATGAAATATGCAAACTACTGGGATGCTTGTCGGTTCTTGATTACTATATTCAAATTAAATTTTGAATCTAGGTTTTATGCTTACATATTATTGAAATTATAACCATAGTACAGTAAATATAGTACAGAGTTACTCTGTGGAATTAACTGAGTTAACTGAATTGATCTTAGTTAGGACGGTTCTGTAAAAACTGTCAACAAAATGTCAATGGCATCTGATCAAGTTGAAAAAAGGCGTTTATGAATGGTTGTTTCAAAATGTAAAATGAACAAAGCCAAAAGTAATTTACAGTTTTAAAGATTATATAAGATTATAAAAGGGCAATTAGACAGTTTTACAACTTTTAAAAATAAATAATTAGAAGTGCAATTTAATTTAATCTATTACATGTTTTTGTTACTGGAACAGCTTTAGAATTTTGCCCTTTGTCTCGTTGATCTCTCAGTTTAAAAATTTATGTAATAAAATTGTTGTACAAACATATTAAGGGTTTAAATAAGCCGTTTGCAGAGTATGATGTAATGTAAAACTAGATTGAATACTTAGATTTCAAGTTTCCGGATATTTTAATGTAATTGGTTCTGTTTCAAGAACAGTTCTTTGTAATGCAGGGCAGAAACAGTAATGTAATATGTATCAAATTAGTTAGGAACCTTCAGACAAATAATATAAAACAATTCCAGCTGGTGAGAGAAAAAATGATTTCCACAGAATGAGAAGCCTTTGTGCGGATGACGTTTACAGTCTTTGCAGCGTGAAAAGAAATCATCTACTTATTTTAGAAACCCCCAGAGCCTCACTTTGTCATCCTCCACTTAATTGTCTGACGTCATCAAACAGATGTCAGAGATTGTGTCCTTTCTAATCATTTCTCGTGCAGATTAATTTCTTTGGGTTGAAAACAACTCATACACTGCGCTAGAACGTATTTCTATAGTTGGTAAAAATGAGTTTAAACTATGCTTAACATTTATAAATATACGCTTTTCTCAATTGTTATGTATATAAAACGTCAAACGTTTTATAGAGTAAGCGGTAAAAATATTGCTAAATATATTCGGCTGTACAATATACATTTTTACGTTGTAGATATCCGTCATTCGTTTTACCATAGACTAAGGAAACAAAACGTTTGATTCCTTAGTCTATGGTTTTACCTATGAAGTCTATGAGACCATAACCACTATGTTTGTGACTAACCCAATATAATTGCTCTACATTCATTTAGATGCGCCTATTATACATAAGTTACTATCAAAATAGTCACTATCCATGTTCAAAGGTGGTATCTGTACTTAATATGAAACACTACATGTAGGCAAATCAATGAAATAGTCATGCCATGTCTGAAATTTTATTTGTTTTAGCAACCACACATTATTTGTTTTAATTTGTGATGACCATGTCACACCCTATTACATTAATGAATCAATTTTGAAATTAGAGGACGTCAGAAAAATACGAATACTTTCCATTACTCATTCAGTCATCAATCTTGGGATTCCAAATTATCTTGCAAATAATTTTAAATTTTTGAATGGAAGAGGCGCAAGGGATACCCGCTCTGGCTCGTCCACGCTTCGCATTCCTCATCATAGAACAACTGTTTATAATAAATCATTTTTAGTAACAGCCTGCCGCCTATGGAACTCCATACCTTTGCCCATCAAATCTATAGAAAACCGATCCCGACTGATGGTGGCGCTGAAAGAATATTACCTTGACCGGATGGCCGTGGCTTGGCGGGATGGCGTGCGTTAGGCCTAGATGCAGCAGAGGGTGTATGTGTGTGTGACTGTATGTTAGGGAAGGTGAATAGATTTATGCTATTTTATTACTAGCTATGTTACAAACTTTATTGTATTTTTTGTTATTATTTTGTTGTTATTATTAGTTTTTTAGAGGTTAACTGTAAGAAAGGACCATGTGGTCCTAAGTTCGCCTCAATAAAGAAGCATTTTCATTTCATTTCAACCGCTAAATCAGCAATATGGATAAAGTTCCAAAGAAATAATCAACATACAAATTGCTTTCCCTACAGTCACCCTACAAAGTGGACTTCCTTGCACAGATTATAGTACAGAAAGCCTTACTTTATGTCAGTTTTTACTTTGGCACACTGTTTTTACTTTGGCGCACACCAGTATTCCAATCAAACAACACAAAACAGCGTGCTTTTATTATGCACGTAATCCGTGTACGCTTGAAAATAAATTGAAAATACTAAAAGATAATACAACTACAATCAGCTGGTGCAGCGTTTCCCATTTCGTTCAATGTTTGGATTTAACCTAACCTAAAAACGGTTGTACAGTGTTAGAAAGAATTATTATTTATAATATTTATAGAAACTGTAGGAAAAATCTAGTGTGTAACACGAGTGCAAACTTCCTTTGCTGCACTCGAGTCGCACACTAGTTAGTTACACAAATAGCTATTGTAAAAAATTGTAAAATGTAAATAATTGCGATGGTTTCAATCTCAAAAGCGGTGACGAATTATGACTTACATCAAATATTCCATTTAACCCTATATTGCTTTTAACCCTATAGCCGAACCTGGCTTGAACTACTTTTTCTAAGAAGTAGGCCTGAAACAGTCATACAATAGTAAATCACGAACAATCCATTGTTATTACAAGCATTATGGAACACGATGTTATCAACCTCACGTTGCACGCAAGCCTCTGTTATTTGCGAGTGTTTTATAGCTTGGCGCTGTTAATCATCGTCGTAAAACGTAAAAACTCGAAAAATGAAAGTTATAAATCACGTCTATTACAATATTTCTTTATTCACTGGACATTTGCGTGTGCGACTGTTGACTACATTAAACATTATCGACGTTTGACAGAGGCCTTGTTATTGTAACTAATATGAAGTAGTCTATATGTATTTAAATCTACAGTAAGTGTGAGAAAAAAGCCAGAATTTTCCGAACTTAGAAGTCAATTTGTTAATATGGTACAGCTTAGCCTAAATAAGTGTAGTTGTATTCTATTGAATGCCTTATATTTTACTTGTATAATATTTATAATTTTTATTTATTTATTAATTAACATTATTTTATCTAACTAGTTTTTCTAAGCTCATCAATTGAAGACTTCGTTCTTGTAATCTCTATGATAATCTTGATGGTTTATTGTTTAATAGGAGTAGGAGAACTCTTGACGTTTTTTGGCCATAATTGTTTTTTTTTTCTTTTCGTTAAGTATACCTGCTACCTACTTACTGTAATAATTTCGAATGAACACTCTTTCCTAAATTTTATTGAAAACCAATGGATAGAAGTTGAAGCAATATTATATGAATTGATGGTACCTAATTACTCGTATGTCCTTAATGCAACTTTTCTAAGAATAAAATCACCAGCTTCCTGAAATGATAAGGATAGTACAACGAAATAACCAATATTTTTTACAAATACATGACAATAATTGTGAATGAATATGATAGGAATCTTATAATTTTTTACTCCTACATCATTCAGTGCTAAAAACCACAGGTTACGTATACATAGTAACTGTTAGTGTTGGAACAAACTTGACAAACTTTTAAGTTTTAACAAGAATTAATTGTAACAAACAGTGATAATTCCATGGAAACTGTCAACGTTTGTACCATTCCTTTGTTACAAAGTTCGTTAAAGAGTCAACGTAACAATATGTTCATTTCTTCACAGGGTTTTGCCATGTGAATAATTTAAACAAACATGTTTCCTGTCTTAAATTTCCGGTTTGTTGGCATCACAGAAAACGTCTAGATGAAAGCTTCACTATAAAACTTACAGAATAGCTTATTAAAAACATCACTATTTTATTATTGCCAAGCTCATATTCTCAAAGTCCTTTAGTCATCTGGATATGATAACAGGCTTATTTATAACCCCTTTAACCAGCATTAATAGTTTTAAAAGTCGGTAGATTATAACCTCCAAATGATCTTCTATCGATGGTTTATAAAACGGGTATGCTAATTAGTATTAAAACTTAAAATATGTGGTGGTTGCATAAACATTAAATGTGGTAGAACATTGCAGATATTAGTTTTTATTGAGTCATTACCTGCATGAAGTAGTGGCAATAAATCAACAGGTACAACACGCTCAGCTGCAGCCCTACGCGTGTGTGAGTTCACACAAATATAATTGGGGTTGTGATAAATCTTGAGGTGCACTGAATTAAAATAATGATAACTATGTACAAATTTGTGGGGGATATTTATAAAATATAAGTGGACAACGTTATGTTGAGGTTAACTATGTAGTTTATTATACGTTTCCTTTGTGTTAATGCTATTATAACTATAGCACCTTTATAACTATTATTACTTTAACCTACGACCGTTTTTTAAATTAGCCGTTTCAGTACAGTTCATAGAATTGAAAAGTGTCTCATAACAGCATTTTTTACTTTCATAAGAGCATATTTTTACTCATAAACTCATAACAACACGGGTAACTGACCAATGATGTTTATGGATTGAGAGAAAAGAAGTAAAGTTGTAATCATCCGAACTTCAAGTAATCAGCTGATCAGGCCAATTTAATTGTTGAGTGGTGCAATAATTAGTGTTTGATACAATGTTTCGTTGCATCACTGTCAGTGGCAATGAGAGTTTATAAACGAAAACATAACCTCTCTTAAAAGTTATTGAGAAGTAATTTTTAGTAATTAAAACACTGTCATAGGTAAAGTAGTGTACGCAACTCGTGTATAAAGTGTTAACGACACGAGTAGAAAATTTAAGGTACGAGCCTTGTTAAAATACTTTTAAAATACTCTTTTCAGAACACCATGCATTATAATGGTTTACCTTTAAATCTTAAAAAATTAAGTTATCTCTTTAAGTCCCAAGTCGCACGAAATGTTTACGTGGTGCAAACCGATTGAGTAGTCATTGTTAGTGAATAATACATAAATGTTATAATTGTATCTTGACAACTATGTGAATTATCACAACAATAGCTAACTCATAAATCTGGAATAAAACTAGGAACAAAAAATGCTGATCGAATCTGACTAACTACTTGTTAAGCAGCAATTCTGCATCATTTCAGATTTCACTAATCATACCATAGTTAAGAAGCTCTTGTTGTCTATTTGTCATGAATATTTGAAAATCATACAAAAACCCAACCTACCCAGAATTCGAAAGGTTTTTCCGTTGTATAATTACTATGTAACTGAAAATTGAGTAGTTTTAAATTTTTATTTCAGTACTAAGTACTTCTGTTCTAATTTTAAATATGCTTCATATACTTAATCTTGAAAAATACCTACATACTCAGGATAATTTTATAAAACCACGTAACTATCTATATAACAGTGTAAGTTAAATACATTTATCTCTTGTATACTTCAAAGTCCACTTAAATAACACAGTTCTTACAAATCCAAGTCCATTTAATACATAATTAACTGTAACTGGCTGCAGTAAGAGGTCACGTCCCACACTTGTCTTTATTTACTGAGATTTACTGATTGAACCATAAATTACAGGGAAGTAACCATCAACTATCATTACTTTGTGCCTAAAAATTCTCAGTAAGATAAATAAGTGATTACTTATCAAATAAGGCCCATCTTTAACATATATGTATCATATAAATAGGTCATGTAATCATTTTGTGTGTTCCCCTATTCAAGAGATTTTGCTGTTATCGATAAATTGAGTGAGTTAATAGTTTGAAAGCATCATTAAATTATAAACAAATATTATTGTTTAAGCTTTTTAGCTATGGTATCAATTTTCAGCCAAATATACAGTATTTAGAACTATTATAATAAACAAAACGATTCCCGTATGAGAAAGCTTTCTTCAACAACTACTGTAGGAAGGCTCAGTATTCTATACTCATGTAATACATGTAATACTCATTTACATGAAACCATGTCATATGATACTGTATATGGTAATTTTTTGATAAAAATCAACTAAGGCATATAAGTTCTTCTGGTTTTCTGTCTTGTTTCTGTTATTCGTATATTTGCCATTTTTTCGATCTACATTCTTGTACTATTGTTGCATCTGTGTTATGTGAAGATAATATATTATGATATAAACCTTATTTGACGTCTTTTATTCGTTAAATTGTATTGCTGCACGCTCTTTCTATGACTCCTTGTTAAAATTCAATCTTATATGCATTATTTAGCTTTAATATTGTTACAGTTTTAAACCAGAAACCATTGTTGTGTTTGTACCACAATCTATTTAGTCAATCGTTTTTTCCTATTATAATTTATCATGGTTAAATATTTATACCTATTGTTAAATATCGCTAGCTCTAGAAATGTAGAAATGTCCATATTAAATTCTACCTTCGACCGTTTTTTAAAGTAGCCGTTTCAGTTCAGTTCTTGGAATAAAAAGTTTCTCATAACAGCATTGTTTACTTTCATAACTGAATAGTTTCACTTAACAACACTGATAACAGACCAATGAGGTTCGAGGTTGAGAGAGAAGAAGTATAATTAAAATGATTCGAACTTCAACTTATTTAATTGTTGCAACACTGTCAGTGGCAATGGGAGGTTATAAACGAAAACATAACCTCTCTAAGAAGTTATGAGTAGTGTTTTTTGAGAATAAATCACTGTCTTAGGTAAAGTAGTGTACTCAACTCGGGTAACTGATATATCGTTGTAAAGTGACTATGCCGTTGGGAATAAATAAATTAGTATGCTCACCATTTACATACGGATCTTCATTTACACATCCTGTGCCAAGTGTAAATATTTCTTTTCTCAAATAATAATAAAAGCTAATTCATCAAGTTAATGACAATACCATTAAGGCTCATTGACTTACACGTTTAGAGAAATGCAAAATCTACGAAAATAATAAAAGGTGAGTTCTGGATACATGAAGTATTTAAAATAAAATTAACACCGAAGGAAATTTATTTCTGAAGCATATAAAAAGGCTTTGTGCGGATGACGTTTACAGTCTTTGTAGTGTGAAAAGAAATCATCTACTTATTTTAGAAACCCCCAGAGCCTCACTTTGTCATCCTCCACTTAATTGTCTGACGTCATCAAACAGATGTCAGAGATTGTGTCCTCTCTAATCATTTCTCGCACTGATTTGTAGTTTAAGAGGATAACACTTTGTAGGTGTTAAAATATGTACCAAATGTTTCATTTAAATGTGATAACCTTTATCGTGTTATAGTGAGACATTTAAATAATTGAGGAAAAATAACACATAAAGATAAAGGAAATAAACGTACAAGTAATCTAACTCCACCAATAATGTAGTAAAAAGAGTAATTACATTTCTGTATCATTATTACGCAAATCTTTTATTCAATTTGAGGATAAAAGCTCCTAAGCGCTGGTCGTTTTATGAAGGATATTAGTTTGTTTTATAAGTCCTAAGATAGTATAAAGGGCTAAAAAAATGTATTTTTTTATCATTTTTAACGTTTTTTATGAATTGTTTGGACTTTGGTCTTGTTGTTTCACATGGTTTTAGTATTAATAATTCAAATAAACCAATAGGATCAACGTTGTAACTGGACAATATGACAATACAACCAATAGGACAATAGGATCAAGGTTGTAACTGTTGATAAAACAATAGTTCTTATGTTATTGGATGGTTGGGTGTTTTAGAAAAAAGGTATGCTATGCCAAATCGTATATTTACATGAGTGGTGTTACAGAAATGAATCACACCAAACATTGTAGTTAGATTTTAAGTAATCTGTGAAAACAACATTTACCCATCAACATTATTAAACGTTTTATCTCAGGTTTGAACTACATGCATTTGGTTTAAAAATTTGACAATTTTTACGCTGATGTGGTAACTTTGTAAAATTAAAAGTGTGCTTAAAATGATACTTACCCGAAGCCATAAAGGGGAGGGATACATTTAGGGGAAGTAAAAACACGATTAATGCCTGTGATATGCGCTTATTGAGGTTGTAACTTGTTGTTAAGGCTTCCCTTCTGTCATAACCTAAGGTTTTATCTTTTACACTTAGGTTTAAAGTTTAATCTCTGCACTGCGGATTGTTTATTTTTCTAATACAATAAGGTTTCAGCTTTATTTCAATCTAGTTAATTGTGGATAGTATACAATAATTAAGTCAACTAGCTCAATTAGCTGGTTAATATTACTTTAAGTGTTGTTAACATTTTATTATAAAGTCGGCAAAAACATAATAATATGTGAAACCTTTGGCACTATCCTCTGAATTGAACTAATATGATAAAAATAACAAAAAAACAATGACATCTATGTTATAGTTTTAGCGGGATTTAAGGCAAATCCGGAACAAAAAAGATATCTTAGCAACAAACAACAGCGTAAAAATTAGTAAAACTCTTTAATATTATTTTGTAATTACAGTTAATTTGTGCGAAAAAAAAGTAGGCTGCATTTTGTAAAATCAGGCTTAACATAATTTATTACAATGACTGAAAATTAATATTTAAATTTTTAATATTTTCATTTACAACTAAGAAAAAAATATTTTAAAATTAAATTTTTAATGTAGGTACTAAGGAAGAGGTGCGATTTATTTACTGTGTGTATCGATTCCCGCACCTCAATTTTTAGACATTACATTTTTGTTAAAAATTTATATACACAAAATTGTCGATTTTATACTATGTTTTACAGTGATTATTTGTGTGTTGATATAATTTAAGTTTAATTGTACGTCCAATGTAACGTCACAATTATTGCATATATTTATTTATTTACATGCATACATTTTATCAAAATTGTATATCACATACTTAAGTGAAGTACGTAACTGATCAGTTAGGTTAAATATCGATTACTCGAGATATATTTGTCAAATTTTCATTATAAATATACTTTTCCAGCAAGTTTATTGTTTTCAATTTCAAGCAAAAGTGACCAATTTCAATCATCCAATCGATTTCTTATACGCCATGCAATTAATTTGATTAAGAGCCATACAATTTTGCAAGACTTTACGCATAGAAGAAAATATCCACATCGCACGATAAGTATCCAAGTAGTAATTACATAAAAAACAGTAATAGAGATGGGAAAAGTTTTGAAGGCCATAACAAGACAATTAATGTCGCTGATATGCGGCTTATTGGGGCTGTAACTTCGTGTTAAGCGCCCTCTCTGTCATAATGCGTTATCTTCTTGTGCTTAAAAACTTCCCCGGCTATTTTCTTTTTAATATCTTGTAGGATTCTGAATGTAGGCTTTTTAAATATCAATGTAAGAAAAAGATATAAAATGTCTCTATTCACACTTGTGTATGTAAATCAACAACTTATTTTAAGCGCGATTTTCAATAGCATTATTATTTTGTAGTTGAGTGTATTTTGTAATGTATCAATTCTTTCCATCGGAATAATGTGTAATTTAATAAAATATGTTTAAACTCTACGATTCAAACAGTAATATTAAACATGTTCATGTTTTCTGAACAATCATGTTTGGAAACCATATGTTTTATTTTTGGAAAATTATGTTTATTCAATCTAAATACTATACAAACATCCAGTTATATACATGACCATTGCAGAGATTAAAGCCCTGTAACATAAAAATGATTCAAACCTCACCTTTTGTAGCCTAAACAATACAAAGTGTTAAATAAATACAAAAAAGTCCACACAGCAAGGCCTGCGTTGAATTTGTACATTTTGGTTGTTATTGCTTCCCGCCAGATTTATTGGTTTCCCGCGGCCTTTGGAAACAACAGCTGTTAACAACTCCTTTGTGGATGTGACAACAACTGGTGAACCTACTCCATCGCTAAATTGCATTTTATATTGGCAAAAAGAGTATGAAAATTATTTGAAAATTCCAGGATTCATAGCCCTTTTTCCATGTTTAATTAATCTTACAGTAAAAATCCCTTTCGATGAGGTAAATTTCATATGATTTTTTGGTACATTCCAGACTTAATTATTGTGTCAGTGTTCCCCTTGATCTAAAAACACATAAGTAAAATAGTTTTGGAGTGTACAGTACCACCAGTGCACTGATGTCCCCAGAGGAAAAAAAAAACACCCTCCGTTCAAATTCATCGTACTTCATGTGTTTTTTTTTTGTTTAGGGACCCATCACGTCTTAATTACTGTTCGCGTAAGGCTGTTATTGGCATGATGATACCTCAAATTTCCGATTAACATACTGTTTTGGTCTATATTGACCTATAAAAATCCCTTTTCGGGCACTGCCCCAATGGCTCTACAGTTTCCCATGTTAAACCTTATGAGTACTGGTATTCTTAAGGTAATATGTAAAATGTATGATCATTTCTTTGAATACTATTCCAGATGTCGTATTTGATAATACACTTATAAAGATGGATCTTTACACTACTTGTGATTTAAATTAATTAAAACGAGCTGGTGGCCCGTCCTACGTACGGGAATCGAGTTGTCAACTAAAACGGAATAATTCAGAACATGTAGTTTACACGCATAGACACAAATTCTGGCAGTTTTGATGGGGAAGATCACCTTATAAACAAATGTAACGTGACCACCTATTTATTCCATTCGAATACAGATCTAAAATATGGCGATATGCATTTTAAATCCGATAATTTTACCACAAAACAGCATTTGTGTCGATTTGAAAAATCTTGAAGTGAGATTGGCGACCGATTCACACTGGTTTTGAGTAGAGTAGTTACATGCCACCTCCAATTGCATACTGTACTACTTATGTACTTACCGTACCTTATCTTACCTCCGTGACCACTGAAACTTTTATGAGGATTCTCTTCTATCACCTGCCTCTTCAAAATTTAGATCCCAGTCTGAGGATGCATTTCATAACTTTTCCCGTCTATCGTGTGGTACTCCTTGGAATATACTTTTTAAAAGTTTATGCAGAGCCTGTCCATCCAAGCTTTACCCACTTCTGGCATCCTTATATTTGGGTGTTAACACATTTCTCTTAGCTCTCTGTTCTTTTTTATTTCGACCTCCGGGCCGTTATCTTGAACTGGTCTGTATATTTTCTCTGCACTTTATTATCTAACCCAGCATTAAGGTTTTTCGGTTCTTTGGTCAGTGACCAAGTTTCTGAATCATCAGCACTACGGGGATAGTTGGTATGGTATGAGTCGCCTTTGGTTTCTGCTGCACCCTGCAGTTTATTTTACAGTTTTATAGAAACCTACTACACCGATTGACGCTTTCATTACTAACCAAAATTTTAGTATGCCGATATACTCACATTCAAACATACAGAAAAATAAGTATCAACACGTAAACCACTTATATCTTACACAATAAAGCGATAAACTGCTGTGCAGTCTGCTGTGCAAACAAACAAACAGTTCAAACATGGTCTACGAACCATGAAAAACAAAGAGGACCAAATATGAGCAATCCAAAAGAATTCCGTAGATTATAAAGAAATATTTATGTCACTACATTTTAGATTTTTTAGTGTGCTGCCAACTACTTTGTTTTAAGTTAAAGTGCCTGCCACAAACCGCCGTAGAAATATAGGACATTAAGAAATCTTTGTTCAAAAAAAGAAAAAAAAAATGTAAATTATTTGTTTGTTAGCCTTATTGTATCAATTGGACCTCACCGACAAGTTTTATAAACTTGGTGAGGCCAGGCTGTTGTAATTTTCAGAATAAATATATTTGTATTTGTATTTGTATTTGTAATTTCTAAAAACTGAAACCCTAAACTAAAATTATGACTTCAACATTCCCTAGTTCTCAAAATTATCTTTCTTTCAACACAAAAATCATGAAAATCCGTCAAGTGGTTGATTCAGAATCGTGAAATAAAAAAACCCTGTTTCGTTTTAATATTATAGATAAACTGGATTACACTTTAAAATTAGTGATAGCCCATGGCATTCAGTAACTATTAAATTATTGCATCTTTGACCAGATATCTAGTAAAACCTTGTTTTCCACACCAGAGATAGCATCTTTCATGTGGAATCTCTGAGTCTATATAAGTGTGTTTCTTTAAAGCTTTCTTCTCAGCTCATGTGCATCACAGAGAAAATCTACTCATACTGTTAGGAAAATACTTTCCTGTAGATGTGCAAAATCCCATTAAAAATTAAAATAGGCTCAAATATAAGCACAAAAAATAGATTTGAAATTTTATAAAAATTAACATGGGCTTTATCTTTTGCCATGCTGCAAAACGACTGCTATAAACAATCCAAATCAGCTGTTAACTAAAAGGAAAAGTGAATACATAACAGATTGTAATTTGATATACAGTGAGCAATTATGTTATTGCTTGCCCGTGTTTTATTGGACGCCTCCAGCCACACCAGACAACAGATGTTATTAACTCCTTTGTGTTTGTGACAACTGGCCTGATGATATTTTTACATCATCGCTGGCTTTACCGTTTACAAATTTGACTGAAACTAAAATTGTATAATAGTTGCAAGACTGTTTGCTTTATTTATGATTAAAAATCCTCTAAAAATAGTGTGACTAATTAGTTGTCTATTCAACCGAATTTCATTAGTTAATTTTTACTAGCAGCAAAATCCGACTTTTTTTCGGGTACAAATAGAATTTTCAGTGATAGTTATAGAATCATTTGTTATATTTTGTAGATGTACACAATCAATCTTGGTACTGATTAAATGAATCTTGGTATAACTGTATCCCTAAACTTAGGGTTCGACCATAAAATTAGGGCTTCGACATTCCCTTCCTTTCAAAATTGTCTTTCTTTTAACGCAAAATAATGAAACTCAGTCAAGTGGTTCAGTATAATCGTAAAAAAACATTCTCACATTTTAATATGTATGTGATATTATTATGTGATGATGGGATTAACAAGAATATCACAAGACACTTATGTGTAAAAAGTCTGATTTTAAAGTTCCGGTAATGATACTTAGAAATATATCTATATATTTCTAAGTATAGAGGCCTAAGTATAAGGTAAAGAGGCCTCCAGTGCCTTAAAAAATTCTGTGTATACACAGAATTTTTTAAGGCACTGGAGGCCTCTTTACCTTGCATTTGCCCGTCCACATACAGTATACACCTTTGTTGTCAATAGGATGTGGATAAGTTCAAAATGTAATGGTTGGCAATTCTATCAAGTATAAAATCAACAAAACTTACAAGCCGAAGCAATCCCTAACTAATAACTTTGCAATAAAATTAGTTTCATTGAAAAAAAAACTGGGTCAAATGTGAGATGATTACAAATTATTAAAATAAATTAGGTTCTTTTAAAAGTAATTATATGGTTATTTCTAGATCTCGTCTTAAAACATTTGTTATTAAGGTACACAAAAAGATATGTCACTAAACATAGAGTTAAGTATTTCATACACTTTATATAATTGCGTACCGAAAAGTCCTTTCAAAGTAGCGGTCGCTTAAGAAGTCATTCTTCTGCAAAAGTAATTTCTTGGTGTCAGAACCACCTGAGATGTAGAAAGACACGTCAAGCTGAAAGAGAAATATTATTTAAGGTTTTGACATTTGACAGAGAAATTAAAATGTCTTAACGTGTTGAGGTGAGTTTATACATTAACAAAACAAATGTTTTTAAAACCGAAATATAAAACCAACAAAATTTAAATTAATTTTATGTATTCAACTATTGGAGATATATAAAAGCATATGGTTTATATTTTATTTTAGAGTTGAATAAAATAAGTACATATTAGAATATGCCTGTTATAATAATATTATTTTATACGTTGAATCAATTACTCTATGTCATTTATAGGGGTTTAATGAGCACATGAAGGACAAATAAACTGGGTTATTCAGTAAAACCCCAGAGAAAAGGAATACCTAATCATTTGCCAGTTAATTTAGTAATTTTATAAAGCTGAACCGTATAGTGTGTACCTTTATAACATATTTATCTGTAGTTTCTTAAGCAAAAGTTAATCTACAAGATGATAAAAATGCACTAAGCAACTGTTGTCTAAGGGCTACAATACAAAAAGTTATATAATAACTTCTTTGTATCGTTTAAAGCTTGAATGTGTTTTTACGACTGTTAATTTGATTTATGCTTACAACTCTCCTCTTATTTTCAAACACGATTGTAAACAAAGTTATCTTTTTTGTAAGGTTCACTGATGAATTGTGCAAAATCATATTTACAATTGAGTGTAAGGTATAGTAACAGTTTGAATTAACCTAGTGTTTTTGTTTTATCAAATTTTATCAAACTTCTTAAGATGATAAAAACACATTCAATAAATTTAATTGTATTTAGATTATGTATAAAGTTGTATAAAAGTAATGTGTATATAAATACTTGTGCTATCAAACTGGTAATATAAAAGTCCGTTGAAGATTTGAGCCAAAGTAATTTATGTACAGTTTAGTAGCTGTTCACCCAACCAGCTAGAGAAGTTTTCCAAACTACAGAGTGGCCAAAAAAGGTTCTCATCAAAACTGGACTGCTTATAATTTAACTTCAGTTTTAATGAACATAACTCCACAAACATTTCAGGAATGGTTAAAAACATGCAAAGACGAGTGGAATATGTAATAAACAATGGTGGAAAAGGTTTCAAGTTAGAGTAAGTTTGTAGAACTAATAAATAATAATTAATTGCTGTGAAATTATGAGTACCTTTTTTTGGGCCTCACTGTATAAAAAATACTATCTATACATCCATATTATGGAAAACCTTTTACAGTACGAGACCAAAACTATTTTGAATCCTCACATTATGGAACAGTTTAATATTAAGTACCCATTATATTTTTCCACCTAATTAAAAATGCATAACAAAATTTAATACAAGCGAAAGTCAAGCTCCTTGTAATGACATATATCCTTCTGCGATACTTTATTTGGAGATGTTTTCAAAAGACTTTGTTTCATGTCAAAAGTTTGCAGTTACTACATATCTGGTTAAAGATGTGTTGATTCGATGGGACTGGGCTTTTGCCGCCTGACAGCAAATGTTACTGCACTTTGAAAAACGATTTGACAGTGGCTTTGGCTCTTATGTTGTATTTTCATGTCAAATGTTAGACGCTTGGATACACATATAACACCATATAAATGCCCTTTGAACACAGACTTAGTTTTATTTAAGCGTTAATGCGTTATTTGGAAAAAATAGCTGAATGAGAATCTTATATTGTATTTAAGGTTACTTATTTAACCTGCACAGTTGAACATTTCAACAAGCAATATTTGAAAACAGAATTTCATAAGTGTGCATCTTTGTAGTTTTTATTTTCTAATTAGTTTAATACATTTTATTATTTCCACGTCTCAATACTAATTGAATTCAGGTTCACGTAAGTAACGAAATCAAATTCAATTTTGCTTCAGATTTATTAAAACTTGTTAAAAGCCATGCTTTACATACAGTAGGTATTTAATCGAGAGATAAAGGGTTTGGCCCCATGCAGAACCAATTCCATGCACCTAAAGGCTAAAATTTGGGATGGAACGTAAAAAGGAAAGCCACTCGATATTGTTTATCATTGAGGATTATTTTCACTTTAGTTTCAAACCAGTTTCGCTACAACCGTGTGTCAACCGCACAAAGTGGACGGTTCTATAGGTTGACTGTGGGGCCCTGGGCTGTAGTCACAGGGCTAACAGCTTGGTGAAGAAACAAACAAAAACTTGTCACAAAGATGAAAAGGATTTATCGTGCTTATTTATTTGTAGATAACTGAATACAAAAATGCGAGTACAAAATACGAACAGAAAACGAATAACATGTTAAACATAATTATAAAGTGTTAATGATATTTAAATCAATGTAAATTACAATACAAGTTAGTAAGTTGTTCGTTCGCTTTGTATGTTTAGTTTATGTTAAATTGTAATTACTGGAACCTCAAATCAGACTTATGCCTGCGAGGCCCTTATTTGGTACCCGATGATTATGACTAGGGTTGCTTTCAGAGAGGTGAAAGCCAGTTGAGCGGAACAAACGTGATTTGATATTTGTATAAGTAACTAAATGTAAAAAGGTCAATAGATTTATTTACTAATGCTGGTTTTAAAGATTAAAATTATAATAACTCAAATTTACCTCTTCGAGAAGTGCATTATGGTAGTTTTGACCAGGAAAATATTACAGTAGTTGGAATCTGATATTAACATCCAAAAAGTAAAGTATAAAAATGAGAAAGGTAATTTAACATTCAAATGCAACTGTAGCCTACAACAAAAAAAACATTGGGCTACATTTTTCACCCTTACAATCGGTTAAAGTATTTAAGTATAAAAAAAACAGTAACTATAAAAAAACGAGTATTAAAGCATAACAACAGGAGGGGAAATTTGACATTTAAATTCAACCGTGTAACATAAAATGGCTGAAATGTAGGCCTAAACATAAGTAATAAGTAAACATCGCATTCAGCTGATTTAAGTGAAAACAGAATAATATAATAAGTAGGGAAGACATGCCTTAAATATACAATGTAGATAATATAATTAGAAATTAGTAGCCTACTTCTGGACAGGCCTAGACAATTATCCATACCGTGGTTAAAAGTGTACTTCTATAAGCCCAGGTTTACTTATCAACGGTTGTAACTGGACGTATGTATAGTCCGTGGCTTGGCAATCAAATAACAGTATTTATATAGGATGGGCTACTGTTATCAACATTTGAAATAACTGAATCGTTACCAAATTACTGTTTCACAAAATGCAGATTCCATTTTCAGCCGAGCCATTAAAATGAGGATTTGCCGAACAATTATTAATATTACAGAATAGTATATAATGATATACAACTTTTCACATTCCATAATTATATGTTGGTTTTGCTATGGTCAAAGGTACAAATCCAAAAGTTCTCTTTTCTTTTGGTCAGTATGTAATAATTTGCTAGAATCATTGACTTTATATAAAGTCAAAGCTAGAATACTGTAGATGGTTTGTTAAGTTAAGACCATATGCAAGCATTTTTGAAATCGTTTCCCCGTTTAACCTTAACCAACTATTCCATTCCAAAAGTTAAAAAATTATATGGTGCAACACAAATAAACAACCCGATCACCTACCTATAACTGACGGGTGGCGTCGTCCTGTAATCCAGCTACATGGAGGTCACGGATTGTGGATATTTATAGGCATGCGCTGTGGATGGGATACTCCCTGGTGTGGATTAACGTCCGCACTAGTGAGTACTACTACTATCCGCAGTACTATCCTGATAATTAGACCAATTCGTATATACCAAGGAAAAATGTGGTTCGGATTCCACTATAAACTGTAGGTCTCTTAGTTGCCATTAGCTGTTTGGGCTATTAATTAACAGCTGTGTCTAAGGAATGTCGGCCTTAGTCACTAACAAGACTACAAGATCGCGCCACTCATCCTACACTCATCTCCATTCATACTTGGCTTAAAATACCTACATAGTATGGTCACCATTTCATAAGAAAGTATAAAGTATAAAGTATACCTACACTATACCTTCCTAATCTAACCTTACTTCAAACCACTTAATGTAGTCACGAATACTCATAAACCCCGACCTACCTCCCCACATGCCTAAATTAGATCAGTGTTTAATCTGCGTTTTATCAATAAGTGTAATAACTTACTGTACCGTCGATGTAATTAAACATAATATAACCTATGAGGTATTATCGGATTAAATACCGATTTCGATGCGGTTCGATATATCGCTTATTAAATCCTGATTTCTAACATTGGCTGTTTCTAATCAGCTGGCAACACAAATAGGTTCCCAAGAAAGTAGTCACCGGTCCGTATCCCTCCGCTCCTTGTTTATGCTCCGCGCATTGAGAAAGTAGTTCAGTATATTTTCTCGATTTTCAGTGAATTCCGTGCCTTAAAAAAATGTTTTAACGGCATTTTCTTGTTTATTAAAATCATAGGAATGGTTTAAAATCGTTTAAAAGAAAAGTATAGAAAGTTCAGAAATACCTTATGATTCTCTTGTTTACATTTTTCTTGTAAACAAAAAAACTGTCATAGCTACTTTAGTCCCATAAGCCCAATGTTAAAAATTTTAAATTTTAAGTTCGTTTTAAATTGCATTAGCATTATCTAATTGAAATTTGTTTGTTTACAAACCATCTCATTATTAGTCTAAGTAGTCTTGTTAAGTTTGGCTGAAATGTGTTCAGCCGTTATTGAGTGATGGTGTTATATTGTTTGCATTGAAGTTGATCCCAAAGAGCTTCGCTCGCTTCGCTCGCTCCGCTCAATTAGGTTTGTTTTCATAAATTTAATTTCAATCTTCATGTTAAGTAGATGTTTAATGTTATGAGAGTACTATATACGTATTTAATCAAAGGATAGTTACAAACAATTTGGCCAAGGCATTCACTAAAACCATTTAACTAGGCAGAACACATAAAATGATACTTAGACATGAGACATAGATCCATCAATTTTAACTTTGGAGCTAAAGCTACTCCGTGACATGCAATAACATCTTAAGACAGGCGAGAAAAGCACGGTCAAGTCGAATCGCCACCTCTTTGACCAGATGTGTTGTAAAACCAAACTTTTGACACCGGCGAGACAGCTTCCATTTGGAATTTCCAAGAAGTCCGTTCTATAAGTTTAGTCTATTGAGCCATAAGTTATTACTGTAGTTCCTTATCTATTGACATACGTATCGTAATTAATTGTAAGACCTCCGTTTGAAATCACGAATGACAAGGATCAATTCTGGTTCGAATTTTTAAAAATAGTTTTGATGTAAAAAAAACTATAAACATAATTTATTAAACTATATTAATGTATCCTAAATATAGTGGTATGAACGATACAATTAAATACACCGAAAAATAAATTAAACTCGCAACTGCATTTAATTTGATATTTAGTGAGCAATGATGTTATAGCTTGTCCGTGTTTTATTGGACGCCTCCAGCCACAACAGACAACAGATGTTATTAACTCCTTTGTGTCAGTGACAACTGGCCTGATGATATTTTTACATTATCGACAACTTGTTCACTTTCTTTCCAACAACTTTAATTGATTATGGTATTTTTATTTCAATTTTGATAGTTGTAAAACTTTACTCTTGACTTCTTGAAAACTAAGTCATGGCCTACAGTTGTAGTGGCATACCAGCAAGATGTGAATTGAAAAATTAAATAATTATTGCATTTAATTTGCATGATTTAATGATACTTCCAAGAATCATGAAATTAATTGCTTATATTCTTGGATTATACCTTTACCATCAACATATATTGAAAGTAAATAGTAGGCCTAAGGTAAATGAAGTGGCAAACCTCTTTTTACTTTAAACATTGAAATTACACTATTTTTCTACTAGTATCCTTTTGGATGAAACAGTCTCTTGGAGCAATACAGTTTATTGATTTTAATGCTCTATTTAATAATATTAAAGACAAAGATACTTAACGAGAAGACATAATTGAAATCCTACACCCTCTTATTACCTTAATTGATCGTTATATTTTATAACTAGATATATTTTTCATTCGTTACTGTATGGCTAAATAAACCAAACATTCATTTTTAAATCAATCATAGTGTAATGACGATGTTTATTTGTGTGCTACAAGTTCCTGCGTATATATGGGAAGATAATGATAACTTATTCTTTAAAAAGTGATTACTAACACGTAATTATTTATACCGAAGTTTTTATTGAATGAATAATTAATTTGTATAATTATTCAAAAGACAAGAAGGCATTTACTTGTTTCTAGACCTATTGATGAAGGGCTAAGGGAATAATAGTACTTTGCTGTAGTGCTTGTCAGGACACCTTTAAAGACCTTGTCATTATTAGCTGACGTCCTCGATCTTGTTTAGTATAGATCTTAAGTTTATGTTCTTCCCTTTAAAATGTCTATGGGCTCCCCTCCAAGTATCATCGTTCTCAAGCAGAAATTAAAAAAATGTAAACAACTTGTTTTTGTAAAGAGATCAATATATTAAAATACAATTACATCAAATCCATGGTACCTTAAAAATGGGGGGAAATTAGCAATCCCCAAACATTCAAAGCTGTTAATGAAAGATAACACAATATGAAGGAGAGAAGACCTAACACAGAGTCACAACCTCAATAAGCCGCATATCAGCGACATTCATTTACTTGTTATTACCTTCAAAATTTTATCCATATTTTTATTGCCATTTTTTCAATCCTTTTTAATGAACCATATAAAAAATTATACATGTATTATGAATTATAATTAAAGAGCCTTAAATTTGTTTGTTGCCAAAACATAAAGCGCAAAATTTTAACCTAGTTTATTTTTAAAGAAAGCTTATCTATTTGTTACTTAATATCAATCAAATAAATGAGGTCAAATACAAAAAAGTATTAATATTTTTAAATTACTTACTCCTGTGAAAATTACAAGCTGTATAGAAATTATTTTAAAGGAATGAATGGATTTTCCAATAATGGTCTCGCAATTTAAGGGAATGAAATTATTGATTATTTATAAATGTGCTATCAAAACCCCCTCTGAGACTAAAGTTTAAATGTATATTCGTTTTGAAAGAGTATTAGGAATAAATCATATTTATTACTTTTAAGAATCCAACTAATATTAGATTTTTATTAATTAATAATATGAAGTCGGATTTTGCATAGTAGATTAATAGAGACATTTTAAAACTCATTTTTCTTTCTTACGATTGTGCCAAGAAATCCATGCACAAACAATGTGGATTGTATGTAGATGTTTATAATAGTTGGTTTTGTTAAATATACATATACCTTTTGATGATACTTACTTTTCATAATGTTTGTTACTAATCAAATTGGTTGATTTTGCAAAAAATACTATTATAAATATTACTTTAAAAATTATTTATAATTTTTAATTATTTATTTAAATTAAATATTAATTTATAATATTGAAAACGTATATAGATAGCGTATTTAGATGTGACAGTTTCGCTTACATTACAATATTGAAACTACTACGAGTCACTAAGTGTATTTATGTTTTTTATTATTATTTATAAATCATGATTATATTGATTATATGTATAAGATATTAAATGGCACGGTAAGACGAGTTTGTGAGATCTTTCACCTATTATCTTGGGAGATTCAAGCTACAATTAATTGACTAGTGACATAAAAAAAAAAAACAATTACATATACTTTATTTAACGAAATACTGGAAAGACTTTTCAAAGTAGCGGTCGCTTAAGAAGTCATTCTTCTGCAAAAGTAATTTCTTGGTGTCAGAACCACCTGAGATGTAGAAAGACACGTCAAGCTGAAAGAGAAATATAATTTAAGGTTTTGACATTTGACAGAGAAATTAAAATCACTCTTGACATATTGAGGTGGGTGTTTTATAAGGAAAGCCGCATGTTTTTACACTGGCAATATGAATTAATAAAATGCCGAACTTCATTATTAATTTTACCAGGTTAGTTTATGCCTGCACCTAACAATTTTAAAGGTTCAGTTTTATGTGATGTTGGGGGCTAAAATGGTAATAGCTAAAAACTTCTCCGTTTTTCGAGGGTAATAATTTTCACTCCCCAAACAAGTTTTATTTAAAATACAAAAATTTTAATGCAATCACTTTATGGATCACATGGTTTTTTTACAGTTAATCAAATTTTCCACTGAAACTTGAGGAGTTCTTGAGATTTGCTGACGTTCATGGTAAACGAAGGAATACCTGGGAACAAATCTTTCAAGAGCAAAAGGTAGGAGTGAATTAAATAGCTGCACTGTTTTTAACAGATAATCCTCCATTACCCATATTTCCCTCCTAACACTACTTATTATTTGAAATTATTGTTTAAGCAATCAGAGTCGAATGTCTCAAACATGTCTCACCCCCTACAGCCTACTAAACTACTAAACTGTACGTTCAGTATAACAAGAAAGGCAATAATTTGCCTTTAGGGAATCTTGTATTGTTTCCGAACTTGTCGGGGGTTTATGACGATAGTTTTATCGTACGTAAAGAAATTCACTCTTACTTAAATAAAATCCCTCCAGTCTAATTTAGAAACATAGCCTACATACAACGGCTGGTTAAACAAACGTGTAGTACTAAACAGAGTCTATTTAGTCCTATTTATCTAAAGAAATAAGAAATCTTAAAACACAGTTTACAAAAATGTGTAAAGTAAAACCGACTTAAAATATCATAAACCACATGTCCATTAGTGCGAGCTGCTATATTATTTATCGTTCTATTTCTACATGTTACGATAGTGACGCCGTTCTACCATACACGGATCTTACAACATCTTATCCATTAAATATCCACTAGAGGACCGAGTTTTATTTATTCAGCTCGGCCACGTCGACATGTGTCTTTGTTAGAACCGGATAATTAAGACTCATCCTCTGCTTCTCCTGCTGGGAGTAAGACATTTTCGAGTGTTTTCTACGTATATGTAACGAATATACTGTGATTTACAAGATTGACTTTTGATTGAGTTAAAAACACAAATAATAAATAGCACAAAATTGTTATTTATTGTTAGATGAATTATAAGACTGTACACATTTTTGATAAAGGCTAATGTATCCCAGAATTGTTAGTTGATTTATGTTTTGGATTCATGGATGATATCAATTCAACCTTTATTATTAAGCTACGCAATGCGAATGTAGCTATTCGCATAAAGTTGTTAACTCAGAAATCCAATTTGACAAAAATCAACCAATAAAACTTAGATAAAGCATGCAAGTAGTTTATTTTTATTTTTTTAGAGAAATTCTATGTAAATAAACAAACAAACTGGATACGTCATTTTCAGTTGAAGAAAATCAGAAAGCAAGAAAAGGAACCCCGTCAATCCCTAAAAACTGGAAACTTCACCATTAATTACCATTATCCCGAGAAAACGCGCAAATGGTATTTAAAAACCAATATGGTGACACAATAATTTGTTAAATTGTACACAATTGCATGAAAATATTCTAATCTCATGTATCACCAGATCGTTCGGTAGTAGATGTTTGCTACAGTACAATATTATGGGTCGTAAATATCCCAAAATAAATAACAAAATGTTCAATTGTTAGTTGTTTGACAGAGGAAACGTGCTTTATATTCATTACCTTTAAATTAAATGTGCCTCATCCGTGTATTATGCATATATTGTACCATTAAACTAATCTCCGCTAGTATAACTTACATTATACACAATGTGTTGAAATGTTACAAACAATTGTTCAAATGTAACGTGTTGTATGTAATAAACCCCCGTATGTGAGAGATGTTTTATTACCCTTTGGGCGGAAATAGATCAAAGCACCAAACCGTTGCAGTTTTGTTAGCGATATTTTGATAGGTATCGCTGCCAGTTATTTCCTGCGTTTCAAAAACAAATATATCACTGTTTGCCCCATGTTGTTAATGTCAAGTTTCACTAGTGGTAGAGTTGTGTTTGCGGTCGTGTTTTGGGTTTTGAATATTTCTTTTAGTGGTCCCTGATGCATGGTTTGTTTGACTTATGTGATTCTGCAGTGATCTTGACAAGTCCAATAGACGTAATGAGTTTAAATATATTTTTAGAAACCCCAAGTCTATGTGACACAAAAATTAATAGTTACTAAATACGTGAAATTGTGTCACTTTAAACATATTTTACATGTTTGTGGACATCTGTAATCCCTTTTCCCTTAATTTACATTCATTTGAATACGAGAGAAAATTTAAATAAAATCTTTGCAAAAAGGATTTACAAGAGTTGATACTTTGATAAATAAAGAGGTAGGATTTCAAAATTGTATTTCTGACAAAAGACTAAATAGTAAAATGATACGTTTATCAGCTATGAAAATGTTTAAGGTCATGTAGTAAAATAATCAAAGGCTAAGGTTATGAGCTCGGCTTGATTATGTCGTTATAAACGTCATATGACGCTCTGCAACCATTTTACTCTTTTGAAATTTGATCTTAACCTTTCCTTTGATCAAGCTCATTTAAAATAATTTGGAAAAATGTTTACCTCTTTATTTCATTATAAGTATTGAACGATACTTTTTATCACGATAAAATAAAACAACTTCATCAAACATAAAATAAATATCTGATATTTCGTAGTCTATTTATTTTATGGTGCTCCACCTTTTTGAGATAACTGGGGATTTAAGTTGTAACTTTTTTGATGTCAAAGTAATGTTTATGTAGCGAAAGTAATATTTATGTCAGGAAAAGTCAGCTGATCACTATTTTTTTTTGTGTATGGAAATTGAAGATTTTTTAAGATCTCAGCTGTATTTAAATGGGCTATTTTAGAATGTGATGAAAAGATATATTTAATTATTAGCTTGTAATGAAACTCGTTGACGTATAAGTGCTCCTTCACCCTTAGGTAGATCTTTCAAAAATTGGCAAATTTCACAAATTGTTTATGGGGTTTGATACTTGTTTTGCCTTACAAAAATTATTCTATACACTTTAAGGATAAAACAGGATGATTGTTCCATTTTCGGGATTAAAGTTTTAGTTAGACTAGTAATAATCCCACCACTTTGTGTTGGAAGTGTACATGTAAAGAAATCAATTAATTGTATTAACGTTGTCACAGTTGCGTAGGTACCAGTTTGTTCAGTGTACATATTGTACGGATTGAAACATGCAAAGTAAATTATTCACTCTAACGTCTTCGATGCATACAATTATACAATACAATTTTAACAAGAATTGTGTGTAGCAACACGTGTGACAGCTAATTCAATTCAGTCTACAGATGTTGGACGGTATTAATCGCATGCTGTAATTAGTTATGGTAGATGAAATCGTCAATTTGTAAACAAGTTCACTGATAACAGTGTTAGATGTATAACCTGAACAGTGTAAAGTTAGTCTTCGAACAGTCGTCAGTCCAATTTGTAAGCCGCAAAATGAAACTGTCCATGGCAATAAGTGAGGTGTCACACACACAAAGGACAGAGCTTGGCGGCTACACTTTGTTGAGCGACACTATTTATTTTGACTTTTTGTATCAGCAGAGTTGTAACTGTTATATTAATATCAACGTTTTAAAATATTTAACCATTTATTACTGATTCATCAGGTACTTCCATTAATCAATCTGGCTGACCAATTACACTATTTTTGTATTAAATTGTAGAATTAATGGACAATTTAAGGAGTCAAGATAGTGTTTTGAATTCGTTTGGTTGCTAGAATTGTTCAAATAATAAATTATTAATATAAATTATATTTACTATCACATACATTAAATTCCATACTTTTTAAGAAATAATTTTATTACTTTTTAACATATTAAAACAATATGATGTTTTATGTGATTAACATGATCCATTGGTAATTGAAATGATCATGATTATGAAATGGAAATTTTCTTTTGTACACAGCTAAGACAATTATCAAAATAAGAAGTTTAATTTGCACGTAAGCTATTTAGCAATTTACAACTCAATTATATTAATTATGTTCTTGATTACTTTTCTGTAGCAAATGTGTTTAACAAAGCATGTTTTAGTTTTATAAAATGCAGCTAAAATGCTCGTCATCAAAAATGTAACAAGACAAAACTTGCAGACGACTACTTCCATTATTATTCCTAAACAGATTATACAAAATATACTGTTTGCCCTCCTAAAGCGAACTAAAGTACATAGGTAGAATTTAAAAGTACTGTATACTAATGATGGCAATACTTTGGAGCCTAATTGCTTTTACAGACGACAGTCTTTTCTCTTTTTGCTTTTGAAGGTTAACAACACTGAAATACAAGTCAAACAATAGTTGTGAATTACAATTGCATCAACAATAGAGAACTTGTCTTTGTGTGAGTGACATGATGTCTAGTGCAGCGGACAGTTTCATTTGGTGCCTTTACAAATTGGAGTGACATTAGTTACAGATCACCATTACACCATTGAGATGTCGGACAAACATGCTTCAGGTTTATTGCAACTACAAACGATTTATACTACTTTCCACACTGATTGGTCACACGTGTGTTTAGGTTGGTGACAGTTTCAAAAGTTGGTTTGTATCAGTAAAGTTATTTATTGGTTGAATATGACTTTTAGTGAAGGATGCTGCAATTAAAAGAAAGTTCTCACAGCCTAATGTGGATTCTGAACCATAAGGTCATGGAAGAAGCATATTGCTTTAAAATGGTGATTGGCGGGATTTGAACCCGGACTTTTTAAACAAAAGTCTCTTGCTCCAACCACAAGCCCATCTTATCTGAACCCCGATCGGATTTTAACTTTTGGTACAGCAATACAGATAACATATTTTAATAACTACAAAATATGTAAATTTAAACCCTCAATTCAATACAATACAATAGGTCTATGAGTCTATAAACATGATATGAATATACTGAATAAACATTATGACCTAAACTAATCGAATAATAGCAAAACTTGTTCACATGAATTTTGTACTTTATCCGGAATTAAGTACATACTTGGATATGAATTTACTCACAACTGTTTTTTTTTTTTTACCTATACCATTTGTAGGGATGGACAGCATTACATTTTTTAAGAACCGGAATATCTTGTAATAAAATAATCCATTTTATATTTTAATACACTAAAAAACTATAATATGAACGAATAATAGTAGTTAAAGCAACGATCGCGTAAAGATCATTAATGGTACGAGTAGAAAGTTTAAGGTACGAGTGCCTTAAAAACTTCTACGAGTGTCGTTAACACTATTTACGCAAGTTGCGTACACTACATTGCATACGACCAATTTTTAATTACTAATAATCACTACTCAACACTTCTAAGAGAGGTTAAGTTTTTGTGTATTACCTTTAATTGCCACTGACAGTGATGCAACGAAACATTGTATCAAACACTAATATCACCAATCGTTAACAATTAAATTGGTAAACAGTTGATTAGTTGAAGTTCGAAGCAATTCAATTTTACTTTTTCTCTCTCAATCCTTGAACCTCATTGTTGCGTTAACCGTGTTGTTATATAAAAAAAATTGTGTTATGAGAAACTTTTCAATTCTAAGAACTGATCTGAAACGGCTCCTTAAAAAACTGTCGTAGGTAAACAATGTATAAGGCATAGTTTGTTTAAGAAATGCACTTTTTATTTCATTTACTTCTAACTCTTGATAGAGTGGATTCTATTACCCTTACTGTATTATTTTGCTTTCCATAACGCGTATTCAAGAATCTAATTAATTTTCTAATTACAATTATGACGTACTGTATTATCAAACTGTGCTGCTCACTTCACCCCCATTTTTTCAAACAAGTTCCACCCTTTGATATGGTCTTATTAAAATATTAATTTACCTTCTGTCAAGTGTGACTGAGATAAACTTGCTTTGATATAAAAACTGTTTAGTAAATTTAATTTAGATCCACAAAGCACCAAAAGCCGTCCAAATGTCGGAAGACAATGAAGTGGAAGACGAACCCTCGGGTTGTGCTTAGTTCTTTCTATTTTATCGTAGCTTTAAATGTCATGAGCAAGCATTCAGCTGAAACTAATTAAGTTTTTTTTTATATTACTCCAACATATGCAATACCTTTTGAATTTGACTCTAGCATATAATTGGTTAAATGTGTTTCGCAAAGTCATATTTCAATCAAGTGAGTTAAGTACTAATACAATTGAAAAGTTGTGTTCGAAAATAAATATCTTTACTGTTTTAGAAGAGAAATTTGAATTAGTGTCTGAGTGCATTGGTACATCAATCGTTGAATCTTAACATAAGTTGAGAATAACGGATTGTGACGTTAAAGTACAGACTTTAGGCATGTGAAATGTGTATGTACAACTATTTATAACTTATAAAATACACAGTCCATATAGTTACAGCCTTCATTTTGTCACTTGAAATTTTGGAAAACAAACAAAATTGGGTTTGAATACTGAGCTTAAGTTTTTATTTTAAAATTTTGCTTAGCTTGGTTTTGTTCATAAAAAAAATCGAAGAGTCTTTCTATAGTAGCTCATACTAATTTTAAAACAGAAGTCGTAAAAGAATAAAACTATAAATGCATACAAAGTGTCGTATCAATGGTAATGCCAAAGTTTCCATACAACAAGTTGATATTTCAGTATTATTTACGTAATTATCAGATGGATTGTAGTATTTATGTGAAGTAATATTCTGTAAAACACATTACAACTCAGCATTCTGTTTCAGCCCGGGTAACCTGTATCTCTTATCAACCGCTTACAGAAGGTGTAAAGTTTCTTCTCAAAGAAATCTGAAACCGTAAAAGCTACGAGTCTCTTGACTTGTTTTGCATTAACTTCGTCAACAGCTTCACTCTTCGTCAAACGGATTGGTGAGAGTATCTTTTTTCGTAATTATGAGTTACCACTTAGAAAATGTTGAACGATTTCTAATATAACGTGGCTTTCTGCGCTAAATCATCTTGTCATAATGATTTGATTTCAGATTATGCACAGGTTTTGTATGCCATATATTTAATCAAACAACACACTGTAGTAAATTATTTTTAGAACTAACAGCATTACACATTTTAGGAGTTTATTTGCTACTATAAGAAATTTAAAGTACTTACTGCAGCCAAGAACAGTATATATTTCACCTGGATAATAACACGCGACGAATGTTTTCAGTCACAGACTTTATCGTTAAACGTGAAAGTTATCATTGATTGTTGATGGCATTAATCTTAAATGCACATTTCAATGCAGACACCCTATTAAAATATTCTGGGTGTTAATTCATGTTCATTATTGTAGGAGGAGAATACATGTAAATTTAAACACAAATAGTCACAGCCTTATATTGTCCTGTTTTCCTTTTACACACCACTATATATAATCAGACACAAATAGTCACTTAAACAGATACCACGTGTATTTTAAATTGAAACCTAAAACTATAAAAGCCAAAGTCGTGCTCCTGCCGTATCAGCTTGGTATTGAGATAATATCATGAGATACATTCACGCGGTATGTTTACTGCCAAATGGTTAAACTATTATGAGAAGTTTATACACATGGATACCAATCTTGCAAATAAGTTGAGCGACTGAAACTCAGGTATCTAAGTATAGAGTGTGGGATTGGGTTTTCCATACGATTGCCGGATCATATGATCATAATGAAAAATTAATTTACACGTAGAACCTAGAATGGTGCATAGGTGCATACATTAAAAAAAACTTCTTAAAATTTCAAATTTCAAATTTGACGGTAGGACAAAATATACTGTACAGATATGTTGACTTAATGTCACCACAGAAAAGTACCTTAGTTCTCTTAGATTCTAATATTCGTGGGGGAGCAAACTGGTCTAGTGGTTAGAGCGTGGGACCTCGGTCCCTGAGGTCCCGGGTTCAAGTCCCGGCAAATCACAAATGGATTTTATCTAAGTGATAACGCTGCAACCCCTAGGTAGCTTGAAGTAATGTGAAAAACATTTCCGGGCCCGTGCCTAGCGTCATAGGACAAAAAATCTAAATTATCGTAAGATTATCAGTTGAAACATAAGCAATTGTAGATTCTTGTAAATATAGATCGTGTATTAATTGCGCACACAAGTTTCTTAATTGCTCTAAAGGGTTCCAAAAAATGTTTCCTAGTTGCACCCAAATCCAAGCCAGGTAGGTGTGAGTTGCCGGGAGAAGAAATATTCTTGTTTACATATCATCTAACCTAACCTAATCTAACCTAACTTAACCTAACCCAACCTAACCCTGCCTATTCAATTATACAGTCAAAGAGGGCCGCCACTAACGTGGTGGCTCCCTGGAGTAGTTGGCGCAATTCAGGAATACCCGACTACCTGACTCAGGTCAGTTGGTGCAATTAATACCCGCTCTAAATATACAATCCAGTGTAGACACATTTAAAACCGATTGACTTCACGCGACAGCAGTCTCCTACTCCGGAAACAATATCGAATGTAAACAGAGTCTCTCTCGTAGACCATGAGTTTTACCGACGATCTCCACCTCGATAGGTTTTAATATATTTTATTCTCCGTTACAATTTGTAGAATTGAAGAGTAGAACAGGATATTAAAGTTGAAGATTGTTGAAGAGATCTGTGATGTCTGAGAACACCTTAGATGAGATTTACATTACTTGTGAGATTTGTAATGCAATTCCGAAACCCAAAAGTAAAGCTTGCGATTACTCTATGTTCCTCTCTGGGACAAAAAATAACACAAATTATTTTGAAAATAATCATTTTATACCGGTTTCGACAAGTTATATGATGTTTCTTTTGAACGTAAAAGTTTTTGAAAACACTCTGTGGGTAAAGGGTCATAAGCATTATATTCACAGCCTTAATATATTAATTCAAGTTATAGATTAAAATGTGAATTTACTTTACGCATGGCTGCAGTAGAATAGTTGCTCAAGATGAAAAACTATGTTTGACTAAAATTAGCTTACAAATGAGTAACAAAATTGTATTTTGGATAGATGTTATGTGCGAGGATCAGAAATAGACATTCGTAAATCTATCTATATATTAATAGGAAAGCATGTTTCTTTAAAACCTTTTTTCTCAGCTCGTGTGCATCGTAGGGAAAATCTACGCATACCGTTGGAAAGCTATTTTCCTGTAGGTGTGCAGAATCCCTTTATAAATTTAAATAGGCTCAAAGATAAGTACAAAAAATAAGTTTAAAAGTTGTAAAAAATTAACATGGATCTTATGCGTTGCTATGCTGGTTACGAAATAACAACGAAATATAAACAGAAAATCAAAACAAATGGAGGAAACTCCAATCACATGTTTTATTTACAGTGTGGGGTGAAAATAGTTAAGTGAGTACATTACATATTTTTGGTCGAGTTTCGACCACTGGACGACCTCTCGTAAAAATTTAAAACATATATGTGTAAGTGAATATCTACATTTTCAGATTGTAAATGTTTTCCCCCAGAGAAAACTTAGTTTCCAATACACACTTTTTCCAAAAAATAATGTAATGTCATTTTCTATTTACATTCCTTCTCACTCTTTCTCCTTTAAAGCAATATATATCTTTCCACTTGTTTTGCCGTTTTTCAATCAAAGAGTGTGGAGTATTGTGGTAGCATCTTTGTGCTGATGACACTTGAATGCATTTCGCCGATGTCAGCGAGTACCACAGATGATGTTCTGCTATGTACACCGACGCATGACAGCTGAGCCCGCTCTCGTGGTCCTGACATATTGTTTTAGCCTCAGGCCAAAATCCCTTTATTGCATAAAAGTGCACTCAAAGAGAATCACATCCATTTCGAAAATAAATTTTACTTTTGATATTTTCATACCCTCCGGATATGCAAGGATTTTACCCGTCATGCAGGTAGGAGTTTTTATAAACTTGACACAAAAAGTTTGTGGTTATAATATTTTTTTGTTTGATATTGCACACACCAGTCAATGATTGTAAAAACAAAAAAGAGCTAGTACTAATTATTTTATTTCAAAATTGACCCTCTAAACATATTCTAAAATAAGAATGGCATTAGACAATGGAAATACATAGCTACAAAATCAGATGTAAGCGATCAAGATTAGCAGAAGCCTACACCCAAGATCAAGATGTATAGGCTTGGCCTGCACCTGGTTATTTCTTAATGTTAACCAACGTATCATAAATATGTGCAACAACCAATCATTTTACTTCTACATCTCTATGACGTCATCAAAGCACATATATCAATTACCACAGCACTACTCTGAGTAATTATCCTGCTATCTCAGTAGATCTCAATTACTCTGTCATTCTCTCCAATTACTGTGAATTACTTTCATTGTGAGTTATAGGCAAAACTATTTGTGAAAAATTGTTTCTACTTATTTGAGACTGTTATATTACAAATATTTCATACATTATTATAAACTTCCTTCAACCCCGAATTTAATTTTCTTCAAAATCTACTCTGAATCTTAGAGCTCAAAGGATGTATTCGCACAATCAATAAGTCTGGGGTTTTAAAATTAATTTAAACACACACAATAAAGTGAGCGCACAAAGGGATGGCAATTTTGTGTTTTATCCCAAGAACAATCTTCCGAGACACAAACTAAGCCGAGACTTGAAGCCGCAATCTCCACATCAAAGAATCTCACTCCAATCGTCTCACTTATTGCTTGTCACCATCCGTGTGGTTGGGGAACTCGACGGGTGAAATGTTTAAATTAAGTGGGTTTGGATTTAGGTGTTGGCTTTACATTGAAATTTGTTATGGGTTTCTTTTATAGTAACACTTTGGATTAAAGTTAAGGGGAATGCACAGATTAAATGGGGAAAGTTAATCTTAAGCACTGTAATCATCAAAAGATAGGATGTAATATTTAAACAACCGCAAAGGAAAACATTAAATCCATTCAGTTAGTGCTATGTTACATAAACTGTTATTTTCTTTCGTTTTACGATAGTTAAGTTTTTTATACTGTATATATATTTTAGAAACGATCCAGCATTGTTCTCCTAACTTTCGAATGTCAACCCACGATTAAAAGTTAAAAATGAAATTTTGCTTTTCATTCGTGTGATTATGTTAATTGAAAAGAAGCAAACAGATTCCAAGGCCATTTATACGACCATTCGGCTAATCTGAACAAATTTAAATTGAATTAACCTAATAATCCTTTTAGTTGAACAAATTTTTGTTTTTCGACAATCTGTAATAGTGCAAAAACTTATTACAATTATTTATTACTCGCAACCGGACTTGTAGAAACCCTAATATTCATTCCTGTATACATCTTCGTCACATTTATTTGTTTATTTGTTTATTTGTTCACGGTATAACACCATTTTTACAGGGTTGACATAACAGGGTTGACATGCTGATATAGATACAATATTGAAAGATTAACCTTAAATATAGTTCCTCTTTCAACAATTGTAACTACGCCACTCAAAAAATTCATTTTCAGTTAACTTTACACGATACAACACTGCCACACAATTTGTAGTAAAAAGGGGTAGACGTATCTATTGGCACAAACAACCGAATGAAAATATCGATCGGTATACCGATTATTTGATATGTCGTTTGGTTAGTTAGGTAAGGTTAAACAGATACGGAAGTCTACCCGTAAAAAGAGTTAATACCAAAACGAAAACACATAAGTAACTAGACACTAACACGAACACTGAAAGTAACACCTAAACTCCGTGTTACAGAATGTGATGCGACACGAAGTTACTTACCCTTGTCTCAGAGGGGTTAATGCAAATCTAGCTAGCTTTTACGGTTTCCGATTTCTTAAGTGGAAATTCAACACTTGCCACCGCGAGAGTGATAAGGTGTGGATGACTCGGGTGTGCTTCCTATCTTCAGTTATTCCTATCTCTTCCACTTTACCTCAACTTGTTTCCTTTTAGCGTTAAAGAGGTCTGCTTATCTAAGTGTATAATATCATTGAGTAAAATGATAATATTAAATTAGGAATCGTGTTGTAGATGGTTATTATGTGTTTTCTCGTGTCATTGGCATTATTTTCTTGTTGGAAATGGACGTTTTAATCTGGTTAAAACTGTGTGACGTTTGACCTTTTGTCAGAAAGCATAATTTTCTATTTAATCTGGGTTCGTTGTATTAATAGTCAAAGGTTCATAATCAATCCTGTTCAGAATCTAGCAAACCCCCCTTTATATTTTATGGCGAGCACTATAACAACTTACCTGCCCAAACAATTATTTTTTGCGCGATAAGGCGGTTCAGGTCTAGGCCAAGAAGAACATTTTTATCAAGTTTTTTATCACTTCTGGGATATTTTTCTATCCAATTGTACATATTGTTTGTGTTTATGCTGATCTACAATGAAATCTTTTATAACTTGGCTTGAAACATACATTTTGGCGACAACGTGTTCAATAGCATCAGGTAGAAGGGCAAAAGTTCAACATTACTTCTGTAAACCTATAGTATTTGTTTTATTCATGCAAGTGGTCAAATTAAGAAAGGAATTACAATTTAAATTGAAATACCTTGTGCTGGCTTTTGTTCCACGTAGATATTTTATAGAACTTGTCTCATAAAAGAAATAGTGTACTTTAAACGTCGAACATTGAACTTACGGCCACCCCTGTAAAGAATGCCTTTTAACTGTCTAACCTTTTCACTACGTCTGAGTTGATCCATTTCATTGAGGGCCAGAAAAGCTAAAAGAGAATATACGTATATAATATTGAAGTAAACATAGTTTAGTTTGATCTAAATCTGATAAATTGGAAACAGGACGTTGCAATGTGGTTGTGAATGTTATTCACTGTATCGTTGCCAATTTTCAATTTACTGATATTATCTACAACGCTTTGTTGCCGATTCTTCTGATTGAATGATGATTGATATCCTCTATCAAATATATTTATGATCCATCTGATAACAAGCAATCGGAAAACAAACTGTTTCTATTGTTCACGCAACACATTTCATGTTTGAAAAATTAACCTCGAGCTCCAGGCTTTCAGTTATTTGAAAGCCTTTATAGGCGCGTAGCATACTTTGGCTCTACACGTATTGTAAAATTGAAATTTTTAATTTTTAAATGCTCTTCTTTTCCAATCAAATACTAACAATGGGTCGCAAAACACAATTTTCAAAAGCCTAGCCAACCATTTACTACAATTAATCTCTGATTAAAAATCATTTATAAAAAGCGATATCAAGATCGGTCGGGTGAGTGCACCAGTGAATGGCCGTTCAAGCTTGAGTTTTCTTTTGTATTCTATGTGGGAAAATAGGCTAAACCTCGAGAACCTAAGTTTAATCGTATTGTCCGCATTCTCCTGTACGTTCGAAAGACAAACTTAACGTATTATGTTTAAAAGTAGTGTTGAAAAATACTATGTAGCCTACAACACAAAAACATTGTACCAGTGAATGACCGCATGTTATGTAGCATTTTATTGTAATTGTACAGTATTAACCCTCCATTTTTCACCAAACAACCCGGTCAAGATTCTCCCCTCAAAGCTGGACACCCTGTATATTGTAAGAATAACCAATCCTAGTCCTAATGAATTTCCACTGTTCATCTGTAAAATATAAGTAACCTTAAACCCTCAGCCAAATTCTGGTTGATGGTCATGCTTTCTGATGAGATTTAATATTTTATGTTTTATAGCAAGCCTTTTTAATACATCATTAAACAGTTTCCAAAACTTTGAAAGAAAATTGTTCCAAATCTAGCTAATTACCTGCAACTTTCCGTTATGCCTACTTTTTCACAAACAGTCTTAAAAGTAACTAAAGCCTGACGGCTAATTGAAATAGACTAGGTTTTCTAGGCTTCTCTTATTGTATAGAATACACGTCAAAGGGTGTGGTTTATATTCATTTATCTAAATACTCATAAATTAAGGCGAAATTTCTAACTTCTGCAAAGTTTTGATATCCAACCTTGTAGTTTTTGCATTAAAAACGTTTGATCACAGAACTGATTCAAGTAACGCGTTTTCTCCATACCAAATAAAATGGTTTTTCAAAATCCCTTGTCTTTGTGTGAATGACATTTACAATCTTGCAGAAGGAAAAGAAGTCGTGGACTCATTTTAGAGGAAAGCCCCCAAGCTTCGCCACCTAATTGTCTCCTAACATCTCAAAGACTTTGCCGCTTTGTAAATATGGAATATTTTCTTTGCTCTGACACATAATTTGTACTTCAAACAAAACAAGGGCTTGGAGCAGCCTTAGCTGGCGTTATATTTTGTTCAATATACAAAATAATGGAATTCTCATGTATGAGTGTTTTCTACATATTATCTTTCAAACAAGAAAATTTTGGTACGAAATGAATTGGAATACGAAAATTAATCACACTTTATGTAAACAAATCCACTAAAAATTATTTAATACTTAAACTAAATAAAACAGTAAAACAAACAAAACTTATTCAGGATTATTTCAATGGAAGCATATGCTTTCGTAATTCCACAGGCTTTAGAAGGTTGGGAAGATTAAGAGAAGGGTTTGTACGTTGAGGCTTGAGCGGGTTATACGGAGGATTTGCAAGATATGGGTGAGATTGTCTTGGGGCTGGTTTGGGCAGCTTCTGTTCCTGGAGGCGATTGTACTGGAACGACGGCCAGGAACAGGAGTCTGGAGCGGAGGCGAGGAGTGACATCACTGCACGCTGAGTGGCCAGAGAGTCTACATGGACCTGGTCTGGCGAAAAGGAGCCACACACCTGCGAACAAAGAGGTTGTTGGATATGGTTGTCAATGAGTTGGAAGCCCCTGATGGTCTCAGCACAACTCAGCTTATCACAATGCTGCATTCCTCCTATATCAGCCTGAAGTAACCTCTTGGTTCCGGAAATACAAGATTCAATAATTTTAGTTTAAAGTGTTCAGAATTATTGGATTCAAGACTGTTAGTAAACTCTGACTGTCTTGTTGGCTGGTAGATTGTCAAATTGTTTCCTTAATAGACATTGGAATATTACGGTTTGTAAATCCCTAGCAAAAATAAAAATAGAAAAGCAAAGCCTCGGCTTGGTAATAGCTAGTCTACTACTTAGATATACCTATCTCAATGTTAGCACGAGAAACAATCAGATACTGCGGAGCAACACACTCCTGATGCGACTTGCTTGAATATATTTATACTCTTCTTTATGCACATACAATTCCTGGCTCACGCCTGCATGCGGCACTGACATCTGAGAGGCCGCTGGCCTGTTCCAGATGGCATTCCCGAAGGAGTTCACCGCTTATAACCGATGGAGAGCTATCCTCCATCATGAAGGCTCCATGCAACCCCGGACTGTGGCCCGTGTGTGGGACATCCCATCTAGCACATCTAGCAAACCACCCTCTCGGACAGGCCTTCGGGTTCGACCCCTGATGTCCTCTTAGACAGGTTATCGGGCCTGCCCCCGATCCGTTATTTACATGAACGGTCACACATCCCGTTCCCGGGACTACCAGGCTTTCACCGGTTTTAACCACTGCTCCCGAGAGACCATCGCCAGATTGCAGGACTACTGCTTACAGGAATGTAACTGTAAGCAGCAGGAGCAACCTGCACCCTCGGTACCAGAAGAGCTCTGGTCAGCTTTCTGCACTGTGGGTAACGACCACACAGCGCCTCCCCAGTTTTAGACTGATGGCTAGTCTTGTGGCTGGGTCAACTACTGGACCTCCGGTGGCTAGCCAGAGAGCACACATACTTTGTGATTGAAGCCACCTATAGAACATCCTCTCCGTTTGCCGGCTTATCCTGAGGAACTTTGGGTCTTACCTTCCGCACCGCAAGGAAGTAGCTGTATAACCCTCCCATCTTTCAGGTAGGGGTCTCAGAAAAAAATTTTTGATTGACTAATACATTTGTTGTTACTTGACAGCAAATTTTAATGTGGAACAGAGCTTTGTTTCTTATGTGCGCTGTCTGCTTTTTTATTCATGTCAAACGATTAATTGATTCAATCCTTTTTTTTATTTTCGTCAATTGATTGAATCTTGAACTATTGTCATAAATAGACAAATTGCAAAGCCCCATAGAACAATAACAACCAAACTTAGAAAAGCATTCAAGCAGACAATTTCATGAGTTAATGCGTCAAAAGTAAATCATTTCTTTGATCAATGCACCGCAAGCTATAACTATACTGAAAACCCAGTTGAAAATATTCTTACCTCAGCGACAAATGCCATCTGGTTAGACCGTGAAAGATTTGCCCATGCAGCAAAGAGTTCGTAATCTGTTGGACACCTGGAAGTCTGCGAGTACAACCCGTGTCTCCTCACTCTGTCGTAGAACAATGATCTTGCTGCCTCCAGCACTTGGGCAGGGACTCTGTCGTACGCCCAGGATGGATATCGATACTTGGGGATGACTGGAGCGTAGGACGGCACAGGAGGTGGCAGAACATACCGATCTGGAGGTTGGAAATGGTCGAAGCATTTCTTTGGCTCATGATCGTCTTTGATTAGAATTTCTGGAACGGTGTTCTCCTGGACAATCAAAAAATATTATTCCTGTTAGTCTAACCTTGATATAACGAACCTCGATACAACGAATTCCTTGATATAACGAATTTTTTTTAAATCCCCTAGAACTCTCTATAAGACACAATGTATATTTGACTTCTACATAACGAACAAACCATAACAACGACCTTGATTTAACGAATTTTTCGTGATTTCGGCTAAAATTAGACACCTCAATATAGCGAATTTATCATTGTCAGAACCTCTACATTGCGAATTTAACCTCTGCATAACGAATTGTCTACGTCTTTCCCTCGATATAACAAATCCCCCACCCCATTATTGTTTTTGAAAAATCTGTTTCTTTATCAAATGAAATGGAAAGGTGACGTCATCGCTTGCGCTAACATTCGTCTGCTCCGTTTTACACATCTCTGTCTGCTGTCGCTGCGCGCGCTATGTTGCAATTGCAACTGAGAACTGATTTCATTCACTGAGGACTGATGACGACGTAATGTTTAGTAAGCTGTGACCATTTACCATTTACCATTTACCATCCGGTGTCTTCTCCACAATCCAGGGATCGGGGAATCGTCAAACTTCTTCCTGATCAAACTTCAGGGGAATGATGGGTTTGTAGGCCTATTCACGTCTCAGGTGTTGGAAAGTGTGCTCCACAATAAATTCGAAGACTGTGTAGTATGGCCTATCTGTTAAGTATTGTTTTAGTTTACTATTGAAGGTGACAGGTTTTTTGATGGTTTTGAGTTGTGGTGGTAATAAATTGAAGAAGTAAGAGCCAGAGTAGTGAGGACTATTGTTGAATTTCTGCAATCGATGTTGTGGCCAGTTGTGGCAGGTCTATGTTATGTGTGTTGCGGAGGTTGTATGAATGTTGTTCTGATCTCAGGGTAGGTGTCGATTGTTTTGCAAGTGTGATGGATTCCAACAGGTACAGGGATATAACTGTAAGGATTTTATGTTCTCTGAAGATCGGCTTGCAGTGTTCATGATTTGGCAGTTGAAAGATTGTCCTTATGGTCTTCTTTTGGATGGTGAGGATGCGTTCCATGTTCCTGTCCGCTGTGGATCCCCATGCAGCAATCCCATAACGCAAATGTGAACAAAAGAGGGAGTGGTAGGCTATTAATGCTGTAGTTTCATTGGCGATGGCTCTAATTCTTCGAACAACGTGGTGTGCAGAAGATAGTTTTCCACAGAGGTAGTCAACGTGGTCCTGCCAGCTGAGATGCTGATCGACATATATTCCGAGGAACTTTGTTGAGCGCGATAGGGGTATGCTGAGGTCATGCCAATTGCCACCAGATTCGTTTTTGTTGTTAGGAGTGATTGGGCGATATGGGATAACTATGGTGAATTGTACAATTTTTGGATAAAGAGAAACCTAAGAAAGAATATAAAAACAAAACCAAAGAGAAAGAATAGCAACATCGTTATTTTAACATTCCTTTTACGAGTATTTTTATTATCTCTAAGTTGGCTATGATTATACCTTTTATAATGACTTATCTAATAATTTATTGTTTTCAATACGATTTGTTTCAACTAGCAACACCAATGCTATAGTTAATGATTATTATTGACATTCCTCTGTTGTGATAAATCAGTAATTTACTGTACTGTAAGTAGCCTACCGGCCTATCGCGAGCAGTAGCTTACAAAACTTTCAACTGTTTTGTTTTGTTCTTTACATGGTTTATGACTACGCAATACAGTGTTTGGCTAGGTTTTAGGAGGGTTAGAACAAGCTGTGATTTTAAACTTACAGTTTTTAACCTGTACCAAGGTCAATGCCATTTTCATGATTGCGCAATATTCAAGATCCCTCCCCTTTATTATGCCGCATAATTTAGGTTCTACTGTACAATGTAAACACTGTACTGTAAAGTATTGTAGCCTATGCTACTTTAATTGTGTTTTAATGATGTCTAATCCCGACCTATATTGACCGAGACTGGTTCTGAACCTCGACTTAGCGAAATTCCTGTAAACATAACCTCTATATAACGAACCTCATTTTAACGAAATCCTTGATATAACGAATGTTCAGTTCGGTCCCTTCAGATTCGTTATACTGAGGTTGGACGTATATTCTTATGAAGAATTTACTTCTTATCAAGAATTTGCCAATGACCTAATAAAAAATTAAAATATTGTTTTATGTAATTAGTGTTATTAAAGTGCTTATTAACTCAAATGTGCAGTGTTAATTAGGGTAACCAAACTCAAGCAGGACATTTGAAAGTAAAAGTGACAGTGAGAGTAAAACTATTTATTATCCTTTAGTGGATATTGTCATTTCAATGTTAAATACCACGTATAATGTAAAGTTAAGACTCACAGTTGTGTGGATGTATATCTGGTATTACTGATATTTAAATGTCAGTTCATGCTTTTAAAATAAAGTCCAAACAGAGAATCTCGGTTCGTAAATCAGATAACAAAAATGTAAATTAAACGATCATATTTGGTCTTTGTGATTGATTATACATAAATATTAAACAGTATTACTTACCTATTTGAATATATCAGTTATTGATAATACTCACATTTTCATCACAATATTCAGATGAAGGCCAAGATGCTGAATCTGTGCATGAGTTCAGCAGACACTTCACAGCTTCTTCAGCATCGCTGGTGGCATCCAACACATTGTGGTCCCTACTGGCATGGATGGACGGCAACAGAAGGTTGATTGGCTCCGGCTTCTATGAATTCCAGGCAGATGTGTTTAAAAAAATACATATCATCAGGTTGGTATTTAGGGGGTAAATTTCTGCAATAAACTGCAGAAAGTTACATTTATGAGTCTAATGTTAGCAAATTTCCTATTTCTGGTAGCTATAGTCTTGGTAAAACCTGACCTTGGCACCTATTTGCTTATTTGTTTGGAAGACCAAAAAACCATCAGTGTCTATCATATAAGAATGCCTATATGTTGTGTTAGCACAATACCGTAACTAGAGTAATTATGATCTGATGAAATTTGGTACAAACATGTAAACCTACCTTTTGATTGAGTTTGCAAACCGACCGGACGATGGGAACGGAGAGGTCAAAGTTGGTTTTCCCCATTTTTGATGCTCAAAACAAAAACCCTATACATTTAAAATTCCTATGTTATTGTTAGGGTAGATAAGTCGAAAATGTCTTTATTTTATACTAAGCCATTAAAATTTAACTTCACATTATTAGCTTCCCTGTAGTAGGTAACAACCAAGTACTCCTTAAACTAAAGTTGTTTAAATAAAGAATAAACCTGACTTTTTTTGTAGTTTCAGTGGAAATCAAATTATTAGGTACCTAAATGGAAATTCACTAGCCTGCAAGTTTGCTGCATTGGTGAATCAGATTAACAGCTTTTCACTAGTGTTGTTGGTTTACATTTCCCCAGAATGATGAGTTAATCCATTGTAACAGAAAATATTTTAAAAACAACTTGGTTAGATAGATACAACATTTAATAGCTTAGTGTGTCATATGGGTCACTCAAATCAAATCTAACAAATTAGAATCCAAAATGAACATACTTTAATACCTAAGTAACATGAGTTATTATTGCTATATTACATTACTCTTACCTTGTAAGTTCTTTTGTTGTAAATAGGTTCGCTTACAAAATCTGGCACTTCGGATAGCAAATAATAATAAGGCATGCTTAATTTCCCCAAAGAAACAGTAAACTTTTTCACTTAATAATTGTTTATTTGCATTTAAATGTTGTAAATTGAATTGTACTTTAAATCACATGTACTTGAACAGCTGGCGAAAGTAAAAATGATTTCAACAATATATTCTTGCATGATTTTAAAGAATGTAGCTACAAATTCATTGATATGCATGTTTTTCTTTTTCTTTATCTGATTTGTGATTAATAGATAAAATATTAATGATAGAATGGATTCCAGACATTTCAGGGGGCCTCAAAAAATATTTTGATAAAAGCTTTTTCCAAATTGTATTTTTCATAATTAGCGTTTTTTTGCCAGATAAGAATCTTATCTGATACCCTACAGTATTAGAAATTCTACACAATTCCAAGGGAACAAGGTCTGCATGAACTTTCCTGCAAGTCACTCAACTTTGAATTATATTTATTTGGATTGGCAATTCAGAACAAGAGTAGTTTATCTTATATGTGATGTGATTATCTGCAGTACTTAATTTAATCAAATATTATTTGGCAGGGGTTAATAAATTGTTTGTTTTTAGAATCGGGTCTAAAATAATTTAAATTAAAACAGCACAAACAACTTACCTTGTTTGTTACCATCATGAACCAATAACCATGTTTAGTTGTTTTATTATGTTTATGTTTCTTTGATAGATTTTAACAATAACATAGGCCAGTGACAAAGTCTGTGATGAAATCTCTTCTGTGTTACATGTCAAATTAAAGTGATGAGAGCAAGGGGCAGTGATTTAACACTTGAGCAGACTCTCAGGGATTTATTCACTCATGCAGACAACTTGCAAGGATTAAGCTGCCACTTCAAAAGCAGATCTTTGAACTTAAGTTTGAACAAATAAGTAAAGCAAACTTCCAATATAATTACGGGCTTTGTGGGATTGGCCATGTGGAAGACAAGAGAAGCGGTTTTGTTATGAAGACCTCTGATTTGAATATAATTTGTGCGTTCATGTCATCACTGACAGTTAGTGCTATATGGTTTTGATTTCTAAAGGTGAGTGTTTTCTTGTTGGAGAACAGTTGTGATTTGTATTAAAATGAAAATCTTATCCATAGCATTCATATAATAACTAACATAGCATGGTACTTTCACCTTAATTATTTTTAAGTAATATAAACCAGAAAATTGAAGTCAACCCTAATTTGGTGACAAACAATAACATATCTGTCTCATTATTTTGCGTCACTGTTGACCTCAACTCATTGAAAACAACAAATTATCTGGTAAAGAATTACCCTTTATATTACACTGAGACAATATTTCATCTTGACCCTACTTATTCAAAGTATCTGATGTAAAAGTAAAAAAACAAAGACTTTTTGGTTTGATTAAAAAGTTGAAAATCTGTTTGGATCAATAGCTGATATAAAAATATTCTGGGTTAAGAACATTTTATGAATAATTTATAAATACATCACATTAAGGCTATATGCAGTACCAGATTTAGGGTACTAGCATAAAAAATAAAACATTAGTTTTGGGCTAAATTAACACAGTAATATGCCGTGCGATCTCGGTGACATCATTGTTGTCATTCACATAATTTATTAACTAAAAAAATTCAATATCTATTATTTAAAAGTTTTTAAAGTACAAAACGCTGTAGTCTCCGCTTTCATATGGCTGTAGCGGACTAGATGTATATCCGGTATTGACTATTTCATATTGGATTTCATATTTGAAATCGTAGTTAAATAAAAGTTCAAAACAATGTAGGGAGCAATAGTTTTTATTATTTAAATAAATAGCATAACTAAAAAGCCCCAAACTATATTTAGGTAATCGGAACCCTTCAATATGAGACCCGGTATCCCTAGGTTGGTGGGGATGGTGGGAATTCAATTATTCTTAAACACGCTTCTTTTAGTATTTGTGAAGTATTGACCACAATATTTAATAGGATGATAGAAAAGGGTGTATACCCAACAGTACTTAAAAAAATTAAAGTGGTTCCAGTTCACAAGAAAGATAATGATAGTTATGAAAGCTTCAGACCAATATCAATTGTACCAACCATATCAAAGTTGTTTGAATTACTAATGTATAACCAGGTGTATGAATACTTTGAAAGTAATAACATTTTTACTGATAGGCAGTTTGGGTTTCGCTCTGGGAAGAGCACAAATGATGCTGTTGTTAGTTTAGTTATAGATGTAGTTAAAAATATAGAGAACAAAAGATTGGTTTGCTTTCACTCTTTTGACATGTCAAAAGCATTTGATACTGTTAATCACAACATATTAATACACAAATTAAAATTTTATGGTTTTCAAGACAATTCAATTAAACTTATCAATTCGTATTTAAAAAATAGAGAACAATTTGTTAGTTTCAAAAATTAGTTATCTCTTGGAAAAAATATAGACGTTGGTGTTCCTCAGGGATCTTCTTTAGGGCCACTGCTATTTAATATCTATATCAATGATCTGCCATACAATTTGATAGGTGAAAACATTAATAGTTTTCTTTACGCTGATGACCTAGGCTTGAATGTTTGTTCTGAATCTAGAGATCAAATTAATCACATCCTGCAAAATGCTACGGATCTGATTTATCAGTGGTGTAATGCAAATAGATTATGCCTAAATCTAAATAAATTGCAAGATTTAGAAATTTGTTTCTCAAATAGGCAGCCTCTATTAAATGAGGTAAAACCTTTAAAATTTCTTGGAATTAATCTAAATGCAAAACTAGATTGGAAGGATCACATTGACATAACCTCAACCAAAATGTCGAAAGGTGTATACTGCTTAAGAAGATTAAAAGGTTGTGTAACACAAGATGTTTTGATAACAGTGTATTATGCACAGATACATAGTTTATTGAGTTACGGAATATTGGTGTGGGGTTTCCAATCATATACCAAAAAGTTATTTAAATTACAAAAAAGAGCGATAAGGCTTGTAAGTGGTGTACGCTCTAGAACTCACTGTAAACCTATATTTAAACATTTCAAAATTTTAACTTTGCCAGCAATATATATTCTTCAAGTTCTGTTGTATGTAAAAAATCATTTAGAAATGTTCTCAGAAAATTCAAATAGACATAATTATGAAACCAGATTTAAAAACAACTTGCAAACAGTGCTCTGTAAATACTCAAAGAGTCAAACAAACATTCAATACATGGCAGCTAAATTGTTTAATAATTTATCAGTGGAGTCTGGGAGTTGTCCTTGAACACTTTCAAATCGAAATTGAAAACATATTTAATACAAAAATGCCCATATACAGTGGAGGATTTTTTTACATGTCAAAATATTTCTATTTAATTGTGCCTGTATTTATATATTTTTTAATACTAGAACTGATTATATTGATTTATTACATCTAAGTATTCATTTGCTGTATTAAATTATGTATTTTATGACGATTGTTAAAACATGTGAAATGTCTACAACAATAAATTGATTTGATTTGATGTCAGCTAACTTCTAGAAAGCCTAGGCATAAACTGTTTAATTTTCATCCATGTAAAGTACTCCACTAGATGCAAGTTTTAAATTAACAGTAATAGAATGTTTAACTGCAGTTAATTAGTACCAGTAGCTGTTTTAGGAGTCTTCAAAAATTGTTTCAAAAAATAAATATCCTGTGGTGTGAAATATGTCATGAATATTTGGAAATATGAATCAAAACAAAAGTTATAAACTAAGATTGTAATTCGGTAATGGTTTGAATGGGTAATAAAAAATACAATGTTGTTACTTAAATATATTTTACAACATTTACAATAGTAGATAAACACTATTCAACTTACAAAACAACAATATAACTTAAGTACACAATCATGGTTTCATAACAAATGGAATTAATACTATAAATTTAATTACAATATTTACAGTTTTGTCTGTATTTGACAGGCAAAATGACTAGGATGGTAAGTTAAAAACTACCAACACTATCTCATAAACAATATACAACTATATTTTAGTTATTCCAACTAATTTATACCAATAGGCACAATCTATATAAATAAAATTAGAGTTTTGTCTGTACATTGCTTAGAATAATGAACTTTTTGGTTATTTTTACATTTCATAGGTCAGAGAAACCGAATCAAACCTTATCTCAATTTCTGTCTGTCTGTCTGTCTGTCTGTCTGTCTGTCTATCTGTCATTCTCTTGGTAACGCTAAAATACGCACTTTATTACAACTACTCCTCAATAACTATAGCACTGTCCCGCCTGAAACTTATTTTCCAAATACTATACATATATGAGATGGTTTTAGACGTATTTCATCGAATATGAGACAGTTAGATATTTAACAGTAAACCCTTGAAAATCAAGTTTTTGTCGATTTTTGACGTGGAATTTCTGGAAGCCCATGTTAACCTTATGAGAAATGAAATTATTGAATCTTAACAGCTGTTTCAATTAAACAAGTTGGTTCTGTTCTGTGATGTTCAATAGCATTAAAGTTACAAGGATTACCAACAGGGTGCAGCACTAGCACTATTATTTCTTTTACATTTATGACAACAGCTAATTTGCAACCTGGAGGCGAGTGAGCGTAGCGAACGAGCTAACCTGAAGGCAAGTGAGCGTAGCGAACGAGCTAACCTGAAGGAAAGTGAGCGCAGCGAACGAGCTCCAACATACAGGTGAGTGAGCGTAGCGAACGAACTTCAACCAGGACGTGATTGAGCCATGCAAACGAGATCAGATAGTAAAAATAAAAGTAAGCCTACCGTTATAGGATCGACCGGCAGACACAGAGGTAATTTAACCTTTTATTGATTGTCATACCGATCCGGAACAACAAAAAACAACATAAAATGAAGCTATGTATAATAGTTTGGCCAGCATATCTTAAAATATGCAAACCAACTGCTGTTCTTTATATAAGAAGGTTTCAACTGAATATTATAAGATCCCCGTGCGTAGAACGGGTACACAGCTAGTACTTCATAAAATCTTTTACAGTCTGTCGATAAGATGGGAGAAGTTTTAACAACATAATAGAACATTTTGATTTAAATATCAACGTTGTACTACCACTAAAGATTCATCCACAAATCACAATTTTAAATCTACTTTTTACATAGAATAACTTATTCTGCTTTGCTTCTGTAATTATTGTAACTATCACTCAATTAATTATAACAATAGTAATTTAAACTTGTATAAAGAATAAATTACTATCAAAATAAGTCTTACATAATAGATTTAAAATTTTATTATTTAACTCTGGTGCTCCTTGTGCTTGAATTAATGTTTTCTTTATTATTGCTCTTATGCCTAGATTTGAGCAAAGTCAAAATATCACCTTTAAAGGATATTTAGATTTGTTTCTAAAAATCCCAAACTAAAAGAAAAATTGTAAAACATACATATAAAATTAATAGTATTCTTAATTTGATGTATATGACTTTTTTGTTTTATTAATTATTGTATTAATTTTTATGTTTAATGTATCCATAAAGATGACTTTTTCAAGGTTTGAAAGTAGCTTTTGACTTCATTTGCACTACAGTGTTATTATTTCTGTAAAATAATGCAATAAAGCTAAATCAAATAATTGAAGACAAAATAAAATTGTTGTTTCAAAAGATTTTTCTACAGGTTGGTAACTTATTAAATATTTTTAAAGTAGGCTTGCACATATTTTTGGAATGTGATAGGTATTTATTGCACACTACTTTACCAATCTAACATACACTAAGCTTACATTATAGTCTCTTTAATGTGAGCACTAATATTGCAAAGATTCCTAGTCGAGTCTAGAGGTATAAAATAATAACACCAACATCCCTACACCCAATACTGTACCTTGTTTTTAACGAGTTAACAGTAAATAAAAGAATTCAAGATTAAATTATGAATATAAATTATGTTTTGGAAAGGTTGTTTAGAAAAATAAATAGATTATTTGGAACAGGTTATTTTTGTAGTGGGTTCTCCACCTGGGAAACTAAGGATAAGGTAATATCAATAAAAAATTGTGTTAAAATGTAGGCCTAATCAGCTGCATCGAAGGTTTCTATCGTCAATACTAGCATTGACTAGACTTCCCATGTGAAATGAAAGTTTGAAGCCAAGAAAATAGGCTAGATGAAGTTCAGGACCATCTCACCAGAGTTTACTAGTGTATTGGGTTGAATATTAATTAAAACAATAGACAAATAGAATAAACTGTCAAAGGAAGGTTCCGGCACCGCTAGGAGTGCCGTGTAGTTAAGGTGCACACCGCTGCAGGCGAGGAGCGCAGGAGCCGAATGCGAGCAGCAGACGCTGCAGCGGTGTGCACCGTAACTACACTGCTAACCTAGTGGTGGACACCAGAACTTATGCTAACCGCAGCACAGCTGACGGTCTATGTTTATTTGTCTATGTTAAAACCAATGCAGTATCATAGCAACAGCTGATTGATTTATCACTTAACACAGAATATTGTCATTAGTTGATGACCATCTCAACAGATTACACCCCGTTTCTTGGCTTCAAATTTGTACATTACATGGGAAGTCTATTCTGTGTACAGTCAATGATACTATTTATCAGAGGATAACAAATTTACAAGATATATTGTTCAGTTTATAATTTTATACCTCAAACATGGCGACTCTCCAAGAACCAAGGTAGTTTGAGTAAATACAGTAGACCAAACTAATGTGACATGCATAAGATTCCAGGTGAAGAAAAAAAAATCCAAACAAATGATTTTTAATCACTCAACTTACCTTGGACGGAGATGGAACCTTAGTTCTAATATATTAATTTGTTTACTACTAGATCACATAATTAAAGCTAACACCATGTTGACTATAGCTCCGTCGTGGCCTCCACTGAGTTTCTGTCCACTAAATAGTTGAAGCCTAAGTGAGAGTAGTCCTTCTTGCCTCGGAAAGTCACATTGTCATTGGACGGACTTGTGTTTCTCCTAGACAATGTGTCTCCTGACCTAAAACATTAAATCTCTGATGTAATACAAGTATAAATTGTGGCTGTTTCCTATTTTTAAACAATTTTAGAAAAATTCTGGATCAAAATGAACCTTAGATTTTCTTAAGAGTCTTCCGTAGTGGAAGCCATGTTGGATTTCTTCCCCATAAGAACAATGTTAGAACATTACATCATTTGTGGGCACGTAACGGCGTTATTTGTTAAGATATAGCTTTGAAATTTATAATTTGTATTTTTAACATAATAGGCTCGTGTGACTGAGGTTTTTGAATTTTGAAAATCCATTTTCATTTCCTTTCAATAATTAGCTTAATTTTAAGCTAATTAATAATCAATTATTCATTATAAAAATTAAAAATTGTGAAATAAAAAATGTCAATCTCTAGAGGACCGCAATTCCTTAAATTTAACTCCTTATCCATAATTATATGATAATTTGCTGATGAGATATTTGGACCCAAAGTTAACATTGTTCTTATGGGGAGGAAATCCAACATGGCTTCCACTACGGAAGACTCTTACGTTTCGCCAGTTTTGATCTAACTTATGAGGATAAATAAACTGTGGAACAAGCTTTGACAGTAGTAGTCCCTTTGAATATTAAATCATGGTGATAAACTATGACTTTTTTAAATGTTTACATCAACAAACCTACTAAGAGTCATAACTAAGAGTTTAACCTACTATAGTTCCAAATAGATAAAGAACTTTCACATAAGAGCCAATAACACAATATTTAGATTTATAAAACCAGTACAGATTAGATCATCGTGATTGGTAATAATTTTGGGATTAGGATTAAATCTTTTTAATTTACTGGATTCACCCATTAATTTGCTTGAAACATATCACTGCATATACCTTATAATTAATCAAGTAGATCTTATGATTATATAAACGAGGCACTATTTTAAGCAGCCTCACTATGTCTAATACACTTTAGGTTATTTTATCATTATCATTATCAATTCAGATGGGGACACCACCTAGGTGTGTATTTTAACCCAAATATGAGTGAAGGATGAGAGTGGAATGGTGCGAAATGGTCTGTGTAGCTTTGTTACTGAATAACAAATTTTTTCAGTAGCCATGATTATTTATTTAAGGCCCAACAATCAGCGACAGCTGGGTACAGTTTCAACCATCAAAAAGCTACTGACTTTTCTCAGTATCGATCCGATAGCCTTTTGGAGCTTTATAAGCACTACTTAGCCAGTCAGTGTTTAGGCCTCTGACTCATGTAACACTGACAAAACACAGTGTATGATAATTAGGTATACGTCACTGTGTACAAAAAAAAAGCAAAGAAAAATACAATTTACTTCCAACTACGACTTCTATAAAACATACAAAAAATATTCAACATACAAACCTTTACCTGTCATAAGCAGGGTTTGTGACTCCCGAAGGAGAACGGTGAATGTTGTTGTTATTGTTGTGGTGAGATCTTTGTCGACCAATGGTGGCCGTTCTTGTCATTGTGTTCACGACAGGCTTATCTGTAAACATAATCTAAAATCACTACGAGAACAATGAGGAAAAACATGTTATTTTGTAGATAAAACACTTTTTAGAGAGTTAGATTCACTTTTTGTATTCTCTAAAGAAAGTAATGCGATGAGTTAAATTATCACGAGAAAATTTTAGAGAAAATGGCCCAAAATATACTAGGATTGACAAGGTAATCCTACCTATTTCCACGTTAACCTATTTTGTATTGTCTTAAATCAATTGCCATACTGAATAAAAAATTGTAGACTAAGAATATCGAAGACTCAAAGATCAAAGGCAAGTGATTAAAACCTATTTAAGTACTTTGAGCGTAGTTTAATCTTTATTCAACTCTCTTACCCAGAGTTTCATTTAGCTCTTTTGAGATGTAGCCGACGTTGTCTAGATTGAAGGTGTGGTTTTTGTTGCTGAAGTCCAGTTGAAGATCGTTGAAGCTGTCATTGTCATCTACCGGAACACTCATTTGTAGAACCTGAAATTTATTGAGGTTAACTACTGACGGACTAACTAAGTAAAAACTATATTTGGTGGAGTTGGAAAAGTGTGTTACAACAGTATATCTTATTACAAGTACAAACTGTGGAATTTCAAGGTGCAAGAACTTCAAGATACATAAGTTTTGTGCACTAATACTATCTCACTGGTATATTGCCTGTTGTGTTTAGGAACTTAACAGTTAAGTTCCTAAACACAACAGCCAATATACCAGTGAGTTACTCTGCCAGCCAGTTTATCCTTTAATAAGATGAACGATGCTCAAAAAAACTAATAATCAACTCTAACTATACCAAAAGCCTGGTAAATGTAATTATAATAGTAAGAACACCTATTTCTACTTATACACAGTAGAAGCTCCTTAGACAAGCAAAAGTCCTAAGAAGCGGATAAATCCACTCCAAGTTTAAAGGCGGTTGGAATGATCCAACTGTTAAATAGTTGCAATTTAATTTGTATCAATCAACATTTTATAATCACCTGTGTTTCATATTCCTTCAGACTGGGTTCCACAAACACAGGATCATAGTGAGGAGTGACATACATCCTCTGCATCCGCTCCTTGTAGGCTCTGTATCTGTCAGTGAACAAAAGCATTAGCAGTGTGGCAGCAAAGCTTTGTTATGTAATAAATTTGACATAATGCCATACATAATAAATTAATTTGTCGCAAATGTTCTTTTTTTATGCAATTTTATGTTATGATGCATTTTGATAAGTTCAATAAATTTACTAATTATGAATTTACTGTATATTCATCACAATGACTCAACGATGTAGCAGTATCATCGTGATCATTTCCCATGGTCCATTGAACATCATCACCATCTCCCATGATCACAGAAACTTGATCATCCTCATCCACAGTGATAACCTTTTTTTTTCGATTATGATATTAAATAATTGGACCAAATGTTCGTGACCATACAATGTAGCTGCATTCACATCTATGTGAATGCTGTATTAGCTCACATTTCTAGGAAACCATATTTTTGTTTTCTAGACCATTGGAGATGACCCTAAAGTTTAATCAACCGGATCACGTGGTTCTAGTTCTAAAGCCATTTGTGTTGGCCATAATTTGAGCTTCAATCTAAGCTTGTAAGGCCACAAGTCTAATGCTCTGATCATTAGACTGGCCACACCCTTATTGTAAATACAATAAGAGTAACAATACCAAACCAAATTCAAAGAAAATAATAGCAATGGGTGTACCACGTTGTTAGGATTCTTCAAGAGCCTGATCAAGGCCTGCTAAAGAAGGACAGAACAGCGAGCACATAATAATAATAATAATAATAGAGAGGACACGGCGTTTAACCGAATGCACTGAAAGTGTGGCCAAATCCGCCATCTTGGTCCGTCATACAGCCTGAATCCAAGACCCGCGAGCTCAGTTAGCATTAAAAACCCCGCGACAAATACACGATCATAAACAACATTAATAGTTGACAAAAAATTCTGAAATTTTGCACACTTGTAGATATGATACTGAGGAAAACGATGGTGTTAATATAAAATTATTAGTTATGATAGTAATTGAGTTATAAATATGTTTAATACTTATGTAGTTTAATTTTTCAGATTCAGACATGAAAAAGTTGTATTGCAAGGAAATTTTTTATTTTTTGGTCAGAGAAATTTCGTCAGCGGGAAAGTTGTGGATAAATAACGAAATTTAACTATCCGATTCACCAAAATTTTTTATCATGTTCGGTTTTCTAAAAAATCAGGTACAAAGGGGATCCATTGCCGCTGCTCCGCGCCACGCCCACTGCGCCGCCGGGCCGTCGTCTATACATTTAGCGTGCAGTGTTTTAATGTTTTATACTGTTGTACTGTAATATTGTATATATTAAAGAAATTTTCAAATATATTGTCTATGTAGAATTTTTAACCGTTTAGCACAACTTTTTAAGGACTAAGTAATTAGCTTTCAATATCATTCAAGATAAACTAAAGATAATTCTGTAAGTTAAATTAAACACTCAATTTATTGTCCCAGAAAAATTAAAGTTTTATTGAGATGTTGCCTGATTTTATTTTTGTGAAGACTTTCGTTACTTATACAGTAGTAGCAAACTCTAACATTGAAATATTTTTGAGCAATAATTTTAATTAGGTACTAAACAAAAATGATTTTTGTCCATATTGTTTCATATCCTGAGAAATATGTACCATTTGGAAACAAATTTACTCCTACACATTGTCCAAGTACTTTGTTCGTCAAGTCCTCAATTACATTGTTTTCCTTTACACTAATATCATTAACTTTATATCTCTACACTATTCTCATCAAGCATAGCAGACGACTAGCGCGCTGCACACGCCGGGACTACTGTCGGGGAAATAAATACTGTATGTGCTTGAGTTTGAGCCTAAACTTGAGATTAATTATCCGATTTTGTTGAGACAAAAATTAAATATAAACTGGTTTAAATACATTTTACGTGGTAACAATTAAAACAATTTCCGTTTACCAGAAAAATTTTCAAAGTTGAAAGATTCTAAAAAGTACCGGTTTTTAAGAAACTCTGCACTAACACTGAAGTTTAAAACTTAATTGTAAACAAACCACTAATCCAATCTTTTTGAAATTTGTATGGCTTATTGGTAGATTTATTGTTAACAGTTCCATGCATTTTAAAATCTTTACTCACGATAGTTTTCATGCTGATGTTTATTTTTAAAACGTATGCTAACATCGTTAATAAGACGCTAAAAATTTCGTTCAAAATATCATCGTGTTTGTCGTGTCACAAGAAATAACACCAATATGACAGATTAATAATAAGAACAAAGGTGTTTTTTAAACAGATATATATTTGTAAACAAAGATTTCTCCCGCAACTGGCAGGCCGATTGGCTAAGTGGTTTCTTTACAATTAAATTTTAAACTTCAGTGTTAGTGCAGAGTTTCTTAAAACCCGGTACTTTTTAGGATCTTTCAACAATATACATTTTTCTGGTAAACGGATTTTTTTTCTGCTACCACGTAAAATGTATTTAAACCAGTTTATATTTAATTTTTGTCTCTACAAAATTGGATTATTCATCTCTGAGATATTTAGGCTCAAACTCGAGTGCACATATTTAATTTCCCGGCAGGTAGGCTAGCGCCACCATCTTTGTCCGTTTCGCCGGCTAGTAAGACTGCCACGCTCCTGCGCTCCGAGTAGCGCTTCTATTTTGTTATGTGTTCGCTGGGACAGAACGTCAAATTGTAAGAGGTAGCTATACCCTCCCCCGAAACACCAGAAAACCCACCTAGACCAAGAGATGCAGATGTATATGATGCCGGCTATGCCCAGCACCATGATGAGGGCAGCAATAGCCACCAAGGCGTAGGGGAACACCTCCCACTGAGCTTGTATGAAGGTGGTCCTGACAGGAGTCACACGTAGGGGAGGGTGAATGTCAAACAGACCTACGTGTAGAGCTGCAGCCAGAGCCTCGGATATGTCTGACTGGGCCTCCTTGGAGGTAAGGCTCCTGGAACAGGTAACATAGTCAAAACCTAGAGCTTAGAGGATGTTAGAAAAATAGAGAAATGATTATGAGAGTATAGTTTTGTATGAATTTGTGGTCATGGAGCTCACTCTCTTATCAGAAAGACATTGTCTTAACTTATCATAGTAAACATCTTTCAGCTTGATGAAATTCATACTGGACTAAGCTATTAATGATTATCGGTCAATGATTACTAAACTTTGCTAAACAATCTGAGTGGCTGATTGAAAGCTTCAAAAGGCTTTTTGTTTTTACTCAATTCTACACCCATCATTCGTTTCTCGTGTTGTTGCTTTAGAAATAGGATAGCCTATTTCATTACTGTGAGTATTCAAGAACCAAAAGTGGCATTTTGTACTCATACTTTCAAAAGAAACACTAACATAGGCTATGTAGTGGGGATAAAGCAAATAAAAAAATTGGGAAAACAACAGAAATTAAAAAAAAAGAAAAGGAAAATCTAGCAGATCATTTTTTACTTGCTTTCAGTTGGTTGTTGGTAAAAATTATTATCTTTAACACGAAGCTGCCATCAAAAATGAAATTATTCAAATATGACAATACTGATTCATATCCAGGTTAATTGTGGCATGTGGACTCTTACCTCTTCACAACGGAGGTGTTGCGGCCTTGTATCAGCTCAGTGTCAGGGTCCACCACATAGAACCACACATCCGTGCTGAACTGATCAGTGTCTAATGTCAAATTGTCCCTGGACCACTGTCTGGGCACCATCTGCTCAACTCCCACCAGCAAGTTACTGTGCTGCTCCAACAACGTTACCACCTGCCAAACAACACAATGATTGATTGAAACCATTGGGAATGTAACCTCTGTTTGGTAAATGCCCTCCTCAGAAACTTTCTTCTGTGGGTTGAACAGTATCTTGTACACGGGTGTGCGTAACAGACATTCCTTCAGAAACAAGTTAATGTAAAAAGGTTTGAAACACAAGTATTGCCTGTACAGGGAGAACCGTTACCGTACTATTATTTGTAAACGATAATAAAACCTGGATTTAAAAGTTTATCATAAAATCATCAGTCTGAATGATTGGACCCATACAAATGACCTAAATCAACCAAGGTTGGGAAGTTTTTTAAGGTAGGAAACTTAACTTAGTTAGGTGTACTGGAGGAGTTTTCTTTGTCAAATTCATAGAATGGGATATTAATAAAATTAGGCTGTGTTTTCATTAATGACCTTAACAAGGGCCATACAAGCAAATGCCGAGGTAATACTGACGACCTGTTTTGTATAACAAGGCCCTTTCTGCTCAGATAACTAAAGACCTTCTGGGTCGCTTCACAGCCCAGATTTCCATTATCTTTATTTTTTATGTGGTGATGATAAATTTAAAGATTCAGTCAATGGGGTGGTGAGGGAAGAAAAGACACTCAGTGCTGATGTCAGATTTAAAATAAGTTATTCCATCGTTAAAGAAACTTGTTGGACAGCTCCTATTAATTGGGTACATTTTTTAAATAAAATTATTCATACTTCATTTTTTAACAAGCAGTTCAACTTTTAAAGTATTGATACTGTTACCAATGGCCATTCAAAACCAATAATTTAATTTATTTACCTTCTCACGGTTTTCTTCCACTTCATCTGCAGGCATGTTGTTTATGACCAAGATCATGCGATCAATATCTTCAATGACATTTACCTGAAAAATAAATAATTTTTTAGAGTTTTTCCACGACAAAAAATAATGTTTTGTGCTGCAATCTTTAAGAGTAAATGTCAGAAAACAAACCAATATTATGATGAAATGAGTGAGAAAATATCAATTAGTTTATTATTAATTCTTGTTTACACAATCTGGTTTAGCTTAAATATAGAGTTCCAAAACTACTTTAGGCACAATGAATAGATTGAAAACAATAAAGAAAGATGAATATTTTTAGTTCAACTTTAAGTTATCACATATTGGAGACTGGCTTCTTGTATTAAACTTAGAATGAATAAATAAAAAATAGGGTAATCACAAATCTTGACATAGGCCTATCTGTGCACTCAAGTCAAGCCATGTCAACTTACGTAAAAGTCAAAAAGACCTAATTCAGAATAGGCTTTTATTCTGATTAACACCACTTGCATTTCAACCATCGTATTCCAACTGAACAGCATTTAATCGTTCATAATCCAGCATTGAATCTCAATTCAAGATAAATTGGTTGAATCTTAATTTTGTTTTTGGAAAGGCTTTAGGCCAGGATTTTGAATTGTATAATAAGGAGGATGGCAGCTAGCTTACCTTGAAGAAGTGCAGGTAGGCAATGTCGGTGACGGGTTTCGGTACCGAAGGTACTGGCACCGTCATTTCACCATCAATTCTTGGTTTGGGTTCTTTTACCAAGAACCGGCAGAACCGACATTTGACGTGAAGTACCGACCCATCACTAATAGTAATATTTTCCAACACCAACATATCAATCTCCCACATTTCCACTTACCACTATCTGTGTAGCAGCAGTGTTGTATCCTCTGCTGACTCCAGGGCTGTCTCTGGCCTCCACAGTCAGTCTGAAGGGTAAGGCCTCTCTACCTACAGAGTCCAGGGTCCTCTTGGTGCGCACAACGCCTGTACGAGGGTCGATGGAGAAGTAGTCCACTGCGCCTGTCTCATCAGGGATCAGGCGATACTCTACCTGGCCTAGCTTGCCTGCGTCCTTGTCTTCTGCCTGAAAATTGTAGATACAATGTTAAAGTAGCAACACTGTGATAACAAATACTTCTGTTCTATTCCTGGGTCCTGCGGTTGACGGACCATCTGTCATGTCATTCCTCTCTCTTCTCCACAACCTTTTTACCCCTTCCTTCCTTCTTCTAATATCCTCTTGGTCTATTCTCCTATATTATTATGAACTCTGTTATCCTCTGCATTCTCTCATCTTACATTACTGTATTCTCCAGCTTTGTTCTCCGAAATTCAATAACAGCAAGGTACTCTTAATGGAGTTTCCTAACAAATATTGGTTTCGGCCCGCTTGAACTAAATGTACATCATGTTGTGCAATTAATTACATTTATTGTTTTATTTTCTTGGAAATAAAATTATTTGCCAATACTTAACCTTTAACCAGTGCACCAATTAAAAATTCCTCTTACTTTGACATCCAGAACATGAGCCCCCACGTCTCTCCTGTCAGCAGCAACTCCCCCAAAGTATTTCTCTTTTTTGAATCTTCTGCTTGATTCTGGGTAGAGAAAGACAGGTATGTTGTCATTCACATCTAGAACCTGGATCTTTACCTGAAGACATTTGAAAAAACAAATGAACAACCATAATCAATAGGTATATGGTTTGTTACATACATCTGGGTTGCACAGGTGTAAGTTACATCAAAAACCGAAAATAAGTGCTTAAAAAAATATACTATCTGATCATACACATGTTTCTTTTGTGTGATGATATATGTTGTTTTGTATTACCTTCGTAATATGTTTATCACCAGAAAAACACTTTTGTTTACCATGCAAAAATTATGTTTACGGTGAAAATTTAATGTTCCCCATCAAATTTTTTATATTGCCGACGTATTGAACAACGTTTTATTGTTTCATCAACTGTATCAATTTGCAACAACCAAACCTGTACCATCAATGTAAACTTGAACTTTCAATAGAAGGCTTAGCAAAATAATTAAATTAGTTTTAAAATGGTCTTATGTTTTGAATTAAAATTTTAAAAATATTTGTAGTGTAGCGAAATATAACGTTCAAAATACTGGAAGTATATAATTTATCCTCAACCATATTTGCACTTCGAACACAAGGTCTAAATTGAATTTAAACAATAACTGCAGTAAACTTGTTAAAGTACACTAGGCCTAACAAATAAATTAAGATTTAATTGCTTCTTAAACACTTTACTACTTAAGAAAATCTGCAAATTTACATGGCATACTAAACAGGTAAAACGAATTGTAATGAAATCATATCAAAACTCCCGCTGCGGGCGCGAACTTTTGGTGTGACATGGCTCGAGGAAAAACATCCGCGCGCGGTACTCCCGCGGCGGGAGCGGCGGACGTCGGTGTGACCTTTAATATTTACATAATATTTACATCCATAATATTTACAGAAACTCTATTCATTATGACTGATGTCAAGTAAGCAAACAATAAGTTGTAAATGGGCAAACTTAAAAATAAAACAAGGAAAAATACCACAGCAGTAAATCTTTTTTATTCCATACTAATTGAGGATCCAAGTTGCCTGGAAAAATAAAAGTTGAGATTAAGCTATCCATGATATGATATAATGTTTTTCCAGGACTGTTTGAGTAAATGAAACAACTTTTACAAAAAAAGCTTGACTAGTGTGTTCTGAATTTTAAAAATCCAAACAGTGTAGCTAATAGCTATATAAATAAACTTAAGGTACAGTACCAAGCTTTTGATTTAGGGCTAAAAATAACCATGCCATCATGCCAACAAGTAGGTTAATGCTAACCCTCTACCCGCCTGTACTGTTGCATCCACACACAGGCACAGTGATGATTACACAACTAACTAAATAGAATACTACATAGTTTACAGTTGTGCATGTGCATCTCTAACTGTTGAGAATGTGACCTACCGAGGTTGAGGTGATGGCATTAGTGTTGTTGACCAGCAGACCAGTGTCCAGCTGTAGGGTCAGCTGGTACTCTGATGTCTCCTCACGGTCCAGAGCAGCCACAAGTCTCAACTCACAGTTTCTGTCTTCAGTCACTCTCACTGAGAACACGCCTGAAATAGAGCAACAACACAGTTATGTACAGAAGTTATGTTCAAATTTAGCAAAGAAAGCAGAAATTTCTGAGAATTAGGCAAGTTGATGGCTCATTCAGTTGCACAATGGACTTCAAATCCATGGCAGTGATGTGGGTTTTGATCCTGGTGCCCGCCACTACTACATTTCATTAGTACAGCTCTGACTCTTGTACCTACTAGTACATGCTCTATCCTTGCTTTTCTGGATACGTTCCACGCACAGGAACCAAGGCCTATGTGAACGGGCAAATGCAAGGATAAAGAGGCTGCCCCTGCCCACCTCTTAAAAAAAGTGATGGCAATAGGGTGTTAAGTTACACCATTTTATATCATGACAGTTATTTACAATAGACATCAATAAGTAACTGGTCTTTTCACCATCTAATGATCATGCTTTGTTAGATGTGCGCGCTTTTGCTGTTGTATCAATAGAACTAATAGAAGTGGTTTTAAGACATTTTTTTTATTTTCACTATCCCCAGGTCATACTTATACATGGAATATAGACTATGGGAAGTTATTCAAGAACCCAGAATTCTTGTTAATGACACTATAAGCTGCTAAGTTAGCAACACTTCACCACTATCTGATGTAATTTGAATGCAAGTGCTGCCATTCACAGTTCATTCTTATACTGTATCACCATTTCTTTACATGGTACTTACCATACAAAGACTTGCATTGCACCTATAAAAACCTTTCCATCATACCTCCTGTGTTTCCTTTGCTGATGGAACAGTGTAGTGGAAGGTTCTTGGGTTGTTTCTGGTTCTTGATGATGGTGAATGTCTTGACAGTGGAGTTAGGTTTGGTGTCCTCAGGCACCTCTATGGTGTACAAGGTGTCAGCAAACCCAGGACCAATGTCTGGAGTTACTGTAGTAGTTCTGCGGATGTACACAGGGACTGTCATAGAGGAAGACAACTCTGGCTCACCTGAGTCATACGCTCTGACTTCAACCTGTAAACACAATGTTTTGAAATAACAACTTCATAATGGGTGGGGTACAATATACAAAGTGAAAGAAGACAATTTCAGATAAGAGAAGAAATTAAAGCTACTTTTGAGGTTAGGCATTCTTGTTTAAAGGCTTTAAGCCAGAATAATATGCTTAAGTTTGTGTTTGACTTTCACAGGAAAAGCAGGCTGTACTGTTAACTATCCTTCAAAATAAGAAACATATTTACATAAACAAAATCAAAATATTTCATGGTCACCAACTAGTTGTACCTAAATCACAAAGAAAGCAATAGCAGTTTTTTTTTTTACAAAATAAATAGGTTAACATACCTTACGTCGTCAATCCTAAAAGTTTTGATTGACTGAACTTTTTTAGGATTGACAACGTAAGGTATGTTTAACTATTTATATTGTCAATAATCAATCCTGGAGGCAATGATGAATAAGTTTTTTTTTAATCGAGAGATCAAGCGGTAGCGTTGTAGACTAAGATATCCATATAGCAATGTCTAGTTTGCTTCCCAATGGCGCCTCTTAAAATTTGTCGGTACAATTCCTTAAACTGTACCAGTTCACGCCTTGTTTTTCTTAACAACGCCTTAGAAACCCAAATGAAAAAACAAAAGCAAAGTCAAGGAAACTGCCAATAGAAACAGAAATGATATTGACAAAAAGTTTATTTTATATAACAAAACATTGGCCTCTCTAACACCTTGGATGCTGGTACTACAAGTGTATAGTCAATGGTACAGTAGGCCTACTAAAAGCAGTGTGGCGATGTAGCCTACTTACCTCGTATTCATTGTCAGGCTCCTTGCGAAAGTCATCCTTCACCCGCAGTTCCCCCGAGGTTTGGTTGATTTCAAAGAATCTTGAAGCTTCTCCTTTGCCAACAATGTCGTAGCGGACCTTAGAAAGGGTTTCATCATTATTGTGACATTATCAAATAAAAAACTTCATAATACTCTGATATAAACTTGTGCATAAAATTATTTTGTTAAAGCTTACAATATAACGGTCACTAATTGTTTTACGGCAAATTCTAAATTCTTTGATTTAATGCAACCATAACATTTAGGCCTACTGAATCTTTTCTTTATTGAAACTATAGCAGTAACAGTTACTTGTATTTTGATTTGTGACAATAACAGATTATCTAAATCATGATGTAACCATAGAGCACTAGGCCTAGGTTTTTAGGATTTTTTGTGAGGATAGCAGGCTTAACTGAATGGAAAATAGTCCAAACTGGCACAATAGACACACAGCTTTACACAATATACACAAGTACACTCTCTCTTCCTTAGTTGAAAATGCTGTCAGTGACAGTGAAATATTCCAAGTTTTGGGTACTTATATAGTATAAAGTTTTGTGTCTCTTGTGCCAGTTTGGACTCTTTCTTATTTAAGTAAGCATGCTATCCTCACAAAATATCCTAAATTTAGCTAAATACTTCACTTTCCTTCCTTGTTACGAATCACTATAGAAGTTCTCCACTTACTGCTGTTGTTTTTCCTATGTGTTCACTGTAAGAAGTTTATATGGTTTTGTCAAGGTAGTAAAACCATATAAGATGACCAACTTACAATATTGTTAGGAGCCGTGCCATCAGCATCAGAAGCGGCTAGTGTAGTTACTAATGAGCCTATCTCAGTGTCATCATTCAGCACAATCGGTTTCGTTAAAATGGTCAAAAACACTGGAGGCACGTCATTTTGGTCCTGAAAACACAATTTTTATAGGGTTTCAATTCAGTTTTACAACAAAAACCAGTGATATTATTTCAAAAAAATCTGTGTTTGTTAAATCATGATATATAGATACAAATTTTAACTTATAGACTCAATCACACATGGCTGGTTTCAAGTTACAAGCCAGCAACAAGTAAAACATACGAGTCCCGCGTATAACCAAATCTTCTAAGATTATCCATCTTGTCGCTTGTGTATAAGCAAATGTCAGTTGGAGAAGAGATGGATTTGACACCATTGGGTAAGTAAGCTCACTCTCTTCTCTCCTTCCCAGGCAGTCGCCTCCAATTCTCTACGATTAGACAGGAGGCAACTTAGACAGATCACGGGTATGTTCACTGGCCATGGCTTCCTGAAAGCACCCCTGCATTGCTTGAGGATCCACAATGGAGACAATGTGTGTAGAAAATGTGGGCAGTCAGAGGAGACTGCAGACCATCTATGACTGCACAGCTCCGAACAAGGTAAGGGATGGCACTCTTGGAACAATGACAAGGGGCAGACACCTTCCTCAGGATGAGCTCATAGACTGGATGCTGAAGTTCATCAAGCAACTCAGGTTTGACGGACTCTGACAAAATGGGGAGCACAGAAAGCCCATCAGTGGCTGACGTTGACGTGCAACAGGACAAGGTCCTCCCCGACAGAATCAATCAAGCATATGTCAGTACACTTGGATAGTTTTACGATTAAGTTGGCAAAAAGCCTTTGTATGGTGTACAGTCAACAGCAGAGTCAACTTATTCCAGAGCATTATTATATTATATAATAGCAGTGAGTACACTGGGTTGGTTCACAAGCTGTATGTAAAATCCAGCTAGTAAGCTCTAACCTAGCTCTGAGTAATTGCGCCTCATGAGTTGGTTTCAAAACTGAATCATGAGCAAGTGTATATGACAAGATCAAGAGCAAATTGTATGCTAAAAGCTTTATGAAAATTTGTGAAGGTTTGATTTGTTTTGGCCTTGTTCTGGTTTGACTACAGACTGCTAAATAGTTGCAGCGGTAAGTAAATAATAATGGCTCTACTATGTGCAACTAATTGTAGCCTACATTTTATGAAAATAAAAAAATTTTGATTTAATCCTTTTGAGAGAAACAAATCAAATATTCAATAAAACAAATTATTATTCTGATCTAGAAAAGTGCTAGACAAAAGCTTAGATTTTCAAATAGAAATCCACATACCTCAACCATTATGATTACTTTGGTTGTAGCTCCAGGTCTCAGGTTCGGGTTTTCTTCTGTTCCAATTATTAGTGCGTATTGATTTTCTGTTTCATAGTCTAGGCCTCTGGCTGTTCTTATCTCACCAGTTTTCTTATCAATTTTGAAAAGATCCTGAGGACCTTGTTTGATGACATATGTTATGCTCTTGTTAGTGTCCAGATCTTCGGCCTGTGAGGTAAGCAAGAAATTAATAGTACAAGGAAAACAATTGCTAAAAATAAGTACATTTAGTAAAACTAAAATGCATTTCTCCATTCAGAAATGCATGGCTTAGGAATACACAACTAACTAATGTAAGGAAAGAGACTAAATTTTTTGCCCCACTAAGGAAACTTCTTGGGAAGGAAGTAATGTCGGTTACAAAACTGAAAAAAAACTACAATCTAGTGTTGAGAAAGTTTTGTATGATATCAACTGAAACTCTTTTTCAGGTAATTTTGCTGTATCTTGTACAATTTCCATTACCTTGACTTGAGCAACGAGGTAGTTAGCAGTGTTCTCAGGCACTGTAGTATTGTACAGTGTGACCGGGAAGGTAGGTAACTCGTCTTCCACATCTGTGACATGTACAGTGACTGTAGCTGTGGCGATCCTGGGGTCCGGGGCGCCGTCTTGAGCTGTCACTACAAACTTGAACTCCTGAAACATGTCATCGGAAATATAGCTGGGCAGCTCGACTAGCAATAACAATGTTGTCTTTTCCGAATTTAAATGTGGACGGCCTAATCTTTTAATGTTGTTTTAAATGTTTTAGTTGTGTTATTTCAAGTGTAATGACAATGACTGATTGAGTTATTTAAACCAAAATTAGTAATCCACTGAGTATTCAATAAGACTGACAATAGACAAGGTAAGTTTACTTTTATCCATGCCAATTTTCAACCTAGGTGGCAAGAATGAATTAAAAAAGAATTCATTTCTTGTACTTTTGAAAATATAAGAACTCGGGTTATAAATGAAGAATATAATTTATATTCTTCATTTATAACATTTATATCATTTCATTTATATGGTGCATGGAACAATTATTTTTGATACGAGATAAAGAGGTCTCGTATCGTAATAAAGTAAAAGTTTATTACTTCAGAGCGTTACGAGATCTATAGTTGTAGCTCCAGGTCTCAGGTTCGGGTTTTCTTCTGTTCCAATTATTAGTGCGTATTGATTTTCCGTTTCATAGTCAAGGCCTTGTTCATTTCATGTTTACTAGTTAGTTGATAGATCAATAAAAATGCATTATATATGTACAAGTTTCATTTCTTTACGATAACTGTACGCCAAAATATCGATGTTGTAACTTAAGGACAGAAGCCAAATTATGGGTCCCGCACAACGGGCTAGGTACGATACGAGACCTTGGGATCTCGTAGCGCATTGAACGTGTAAAACTAATGCACAGATGTAAGTGTTCTTTTATATATTTTTTATTTTTTTTAATGTCTGAACAGTATTTTTATTGGAGGTATTTTAACTAGTTTACGTACATAGAATTGACCTCAACCTTACGGCTACGGTAGCAAGTTAGCATTATTTGCACGATATTTTCGTGCCGGTGAGACACAGGCTAGTTGCCTGACTCTATCCGAGACTGGTAAGCTACGGTAATACCATTATTGTACGGTATTTTTGTGAGGACAAAACACAGGCCGGTTGCCTGACTCCATAAGAGACATTGCAAAATTTGTTTTGATACTGGAACTGGCACAATATTTTTGTGTCGGTAAGATTTTGGCCGGTTGCCTGACTAACTACAGTACTAAACTGACTAGTTTTCGGATGATAACATGGTATTAACTTCGCAGTTTGCATCGCCATCATTTTATTTGGAATCATCTAGTCTAAATCTAGACTAGATTAACTGTTGTACCTACGTGATAGTATAATATTATTGATACATGACAAGTTTCGTCAAAAGATTTAGTGTTGTCCCAAAAATAAATAAAAATCTGTATGTCTACAAAAATTTAGGTGACAATTTAAGCAAATTCCGTGACAGTAAGGGACATCGGTGACACATTACTCAAATCGGTGACTTTTCGGGGACTTCGGTGACATTTGTGACAGGTAGACACCCTGATAAAGTGGTTAAGTTATTATTGTACAAAATTTTGTGTGAAAAAAGAACATTAAATGGTAAATTAAACACAACTTATGTTTTAGGAAGATGTTTAAGCAAATGTAGGTGTTTAGCATTGTGGTAAGTCTATGCCACGTTCAAGGTCATAGCGCTTTTCCGCTTGAGTGCAAGAAAGTAACACCAAAATAGCGTGAATCTGCTGGTTAGAGGTGATTGTACAAAAGCCACCCCAATGTCAATAGAATTGGTGGAAATATCTGTTACCAGTCCTTCAACCCAAAAAGTTAAGTGGATATCCGTTACACAGGGTTATTATCCTGGGGTGGGTTTAAAACATCCAAATGGTTGACATAATGCATTTGTTATGGTACACTTTAGTACTTTCAATATGGAGTAAGTTTTATCAATCCCTTTCACTACAATATTACCTTGTTTTTCTCATAGTCCAGGGCAGTCTGTGTAGTGATGTTGCCAGTGATGGTGTCGATGGTGAAAGGCACATCCTCAGGCAGCGAGTAGGTGACGTTGGCGTTCATGCCTTCATCTGCATCTGTAGCTGTTACTTGGCCAACAAACACATCTTTGACTCCCTCCGTCACTGTAAACTCATAAGGCAAGTGTGTGAATTCCGGGTTCTTGTCGTTGATGTCACTGACAACAATATTTACGTTCGCTGTGCTCGATAGACCTCCTTCATCCTCGGCTTTGATCACCTATAAAATAAATGGGAATGAATATAATAAATGTAAGCCATATGGTAAAACTGATTGAACAAAGATTCCATTCAAATGTTGTAAATAGATGATTGATTTTGTCAAGCCAATTGATATCTAATTTTCTAGTATCCAATACAGTAACTTTATTTAATAATTTGCCTTAAAATGTTCACTTGTTGAGCTATTTTGGTTTATACTTTGACTGAAAATTACAAACTTTTTAGCTAGCTTATGATGCTATTTTTATGGTTCTACCGAAATTTCATAAAAGTTTTATACATAGGCCTAGTTCAATTCCAAACTTAACCCTTCCCGGACTATAGGCGGATATATCCCGCTATCATATTGTGTATAGCTGACAGTAGGCGGATATATCCGCTTATGTATTTTGGCTCCGTGGACAGTGGGCAGATACATCCGCTGATTATTACAACATCTATTGTTATTGTTGATTATATATAACAACATTAATCTTCGTAAAAACGGTATTTTATTCAATTATATATTCAACCAATGAACTAGGAATGTTTTTCTAGAAGAATAAACAACAACATTTTTTAAAATCCAAATAAATATAAAAAAATAATAAAATTTTTTAACAAATTAAAAAAAAAATATTATGGACAAAGAAAGTGCTGCATAGCTCACTATTTACAACATTCTATAAATTACAGATTATATAAAAAATATGTTTTTTTTATATTTATTTTTATTAATTTTGCTGTTTGTACTATACATATTATAGGCTGTCCGGGAATGGTTAACTAACAAATCACCAAAGATATGTTTCAGCAAACAGTTATAAACTGTTTTTGGACGCTATATATTTTCTTTTTCCAAACTAGTTTACTCTCCGACTTACCAGCTCGTATCTAGTAAGATCCTCTCTGTCCAGTTTTCTTATGACAGACAACACTCCAGTCTTATCATTGATTGCAAACTGACGCAAATCGTTCCCCGACACGATGGAATACGTGACAGGCTCGTTTTCCGGATCAGTTGCCTGTAACATTTTAAGTTTATGATTAGCAGTACAGAATAATATAGCTTATTAACCATTTATTTTTTAGCTATAGGTAAAATGATTGATTAATATAAAAACAACCATAAAAACTCCTCTTTATTATTTGAGAGTATATTTATAATACATATTTTTTTAATAGCTTATTAGCCTATTTATAATTCTCTCAGACAGCCTAATTTAAGTGATATACATAAAAATAATCTTATCCCAAGCTCTTTGGATGGGGACAAAGTTATTTTTTGTCTTGTTTAATGTAAATTGAACAAATTGAATCTCCGAAGACAGACGTGGATAATATTGAATACTTTTATTAACTAATAATCATTTTCAATATTTTGATTAGACTGTGTTCTAATAACAGTGCCTTCAGTTAACTCAAAATTGGTTCTGATGGTTATCACTTAATTTCGAGGGATTTGGATTGCTTTCCCTCTAACAATTGTAGGCCTTCTCAAAACATAACACTGTCACAGACAGTAAAAAAACAGCTTGATTACAATTGGTGTCTCATTTTAGATAGGTATTAGAAGACATCAACTAGCAACAAAAAAAGAAAATATATAAAGAGTAGTTGTAGAAAATATTGTTCAGCAATGGATATAAGGATTGTTGTTTTTACAAATGTTACCTTGAATACGGCCAAAGACACAACAGGTAAAGTACCTACCACAATATTTGCGACAGTAGAGTTGATAGGAGCTCCCTCACTGATGGTGACATGATACGTAGACTCTTGGAACACTGGACTGCGAGTGTTGGGTCCTGGGACTACAGTCACCTCTACAATGGTCTGACTTGACTTGCCTCCACTGTCCGTGGCCTGTTGGACACGTGAGGACAATACTTACAAACTCAACCCACAAACACTCACTTACTAACATACTGTTATCCATCATCTCATACAGAATTAGGTACAATCTGTGTCTAGTACTGTTGGGTTCATACAGATTTTTGCTAATGTTGATAAGCCAAATCTACCACTATAGACCTACTAAATATAGTGAAAATAGAGTGGGGGTCACAGTGCACAACACAGGGTACAACAACCATTTGTTAGGACAAAATTTTAATTTTTTTTTTCTAAAATTAATAATTTGTCTCAAATTTGGGTGACAATAATGATGTCCCCGTGATTGAGGGTATGTTCAAATGTTCACAATTTTCCCTGATTGCAGGGAAGTTCCACATAGGAGGGAAGGGTCCTCCAATTTAAATTGACCTAGAGGCGCAAGTACCCTAAATCCACCTCTGGTTGGTATACTGTAGTACTAAACTTATGTTTACAAATTTCACAAACGCTGTGTGTTTTTGGAACAAATCCATTTCATTTTAACAACTAACCTAAAAGGCTTAAACTTTAATAGGTCAAACAAGGATTTGGTCTTGATAAGTCAGAATGAGAGAGAGTCTTAAGAAATTTAAACAAACAAACATATTTAAGTGAGGCCAAATACAAAGGTACTTTACAACTTGAGGTTGTTTGGAAACAGTTTCTGAAAACTCTTTTTAAAACGTTGATACTGTTTCCTGTTTCCTATTAATGGTTTCTGTAAATGATAATGTGTCAACTAAAGCTAACAATGGTGAATTCATGTCATTCAAAATATATTGACAAGCATTGTGCAATGAAATTTCGTATGGACTACATTTTGTGTATTGACAACTGGCAAAATGAAAATGTAAAGATGTAAAGAATTAATCATTTAGCAACTATTTTGAAGCTGTAACTAAACATTTGGAAGATAATTACTACAAAATTATGCTGTCCATAGGAAGCATTGTAGGCCCTACAGGCTTATTTCCAAAACTAAATGTACTACTCAGTTAGGAACAATCATGTTCGAAGGCTTGATAAAAAAGCTTAGAATTTCAAATTGCTCTACGTTAAAAATAATTATATAAGTAGGTACAAATTTATGTGATCTACATTAAAAACATTATAATTTAAGTAAAAACTGTATATTTATTTGTTCGTAAAATGATTCATGATTTCAGTAGAACACGTTCAGAATTTATTCTACAGCAAACCAAAAGTTTCTAAAGTCTAAAAATGTGAATTCAAAAAGAAAAACTTCAAAAACCAAATAAAAAGTTTATCCAGCTAATGGTAAAAAAACAACACAAACTTGAAATAACCAAACAAACTCAGCAAATACCTGTACAGTGATGCTATACTGTTCTCCGGCGTTCAGTTTGCCATTGACCTCTATGGCTCCAGTACTAGGGTCTATTTTGAACTTGTTCCTGCCGTTGTTGGACACGTGATAGATACTGTAGGATATCTCTGCGTTCTCTCCCACATCCCTATCAGTGGCCTCCACCTTGACTACTTGTCTGCGACCCTCCCCAGCTTGTATAGAGATGGGAGGAATCATCGGCATGTGGGGAGCGTTGTCGTTGATGTCGTTCAACTCTACAGTGAACGTCACTGGAGAACTGGCTGCTGTTCCATGTCGCTCTCGGGCAACAACCTAACACCACAAAAGGTTCTATAGCTACAATACCTTCTTTTTTATGGTTAAATTGTTGACGACATCACAAAACAATAAAGTAGAGCGTCAAAAATCTGAACCAATTGGGACCATAGGTAGTTTAGATTACCGATTTGTTCAGATTTTCAAACATAACCTACATATGCCTAAGAGACACGTAATTTGGCCTACAGTATTAAAAAACTGTTCTAGGGTACAGTAAATAAAATAAAAACAATGGTTTTCGTACTTTTACAATGGTATTTTCGGTACAATACTGGTAGTTTGTTTCTTGAAAAAATATTCCGAGTTTATACATTGGAAACGAACACAACGCCGACTGGCTCGGTGGCTGGCATATTCAATATCATTTCTCCGCCGGTTGCAGACTGAGTATTTGAAAAACATCTGTTGTTTCTGTACTAATTCAATATTTTAAACCCCTCAGGAGCGGTTTGAATTTTTGACGTTTCTGATTTTTGATATTCAGATTTTTGACGCTCTACTGCACTAAGAGTCTTGCACACATTATATAAATCCATTTAACTGTTACGACACAGGTTAGAATAAATCAACTTAAGTGCTTACCTGAAATCTAAATTTCCCAGGATTTGGTGGATCTCTGTCTAAATTTTCTTGACCGACCACTAAATTGCCTTCTTCATCAATGTGGAAAAAGTTGGTGGTAACTTCATAATCATAGTCAGGTTTCGGATCATCTGCCCCCTGCAACATAGCCATAAACTGCATCATGATTTTGGAACAAAGCAATTAGTGTGTACACAATTTGTAACATGGTTCTAACTACAGTATAATCTCAATTTTCAATCTTCCCTGCCGAAAATCAGGTGTGATAAGGTTGCACACCTATTCCGTAAGTGGGTGCAAAGAAACAACCCCTCTTACACCGCCCCAGTCATGTACCTAATCAGAAGATAACTGTAGTAAGTTAGTCTGTAATTCTCTTTGTTTTTTTACGCTGCATACCTCTATGTTAACCTAAACTTCATCATGCCAATGGAGATCTGTTTTCTATGTTTGAATAAGATATTTAATATTTTTACAATGGTTTTTTATTTGTCTGACTTTTCCTGCTGGTTAAGGATGATCGGAACAGTAATATTGTCTTATTTCAATGTTCTTGCACTTTATTTCCTATAATTAAGTTATAGCCTAACTACCGACAATGTTTTACAAGCTATGAAAATAAAAATAACCTTATTTTTTATAAAAGTTACTAGCTCACCAAGTCAGGATCGGAGACACTCAGTAGTATCGGGTTTCCTTCTTTGTCAATAATTCTGGTTCCAACAGGAGCATTTTCATCAACAAAACCATCCGTAGCAGAAGCTGCAATCACTGGAGGGTTCACATCCACTGGTCTGACCAAGATTATCAGTTTGGCTGTTGCAAATCTTCTACTTGCTGATTTTTCTTCTGCCTAAAATAGGTTTAACAGAGATTTAGCAACAGTGTCTAATTGAATTTGACGAGTGTAAGGTTAAGCTTATGTAAGAAATCGTCAGGAAAACTGAGCAAAAGAAGAGATCTAATCTTACTCATTGTTATTCCAAATCATGTACAGTAGACTCCCTCTTATCCGGACACCTTTTAACCGGACATCGGTTTAACTGGACTACTCTCAGCGGAAATGACATCTATTTAACCGGACAATTTTTATCAGCACATTTTTTTAACCGTACCAGATCGGCAGGAAGTGGGCGGTACTGAAACGACTGTCATCGTGGGAAAGATTTGAGACCAATGATCACGTGTCTAAATACAATGCTCTCCTAAATTTAAGTCGAATATCACAGTAAACGGTCTGTTTTAACGAGTTTTTGGGGACGTCAGTTTAACCGGAAAAACCGTTATCCAGATTGGCCTTGGTCCCGAGGAGTCCGGATAAGCCGAGTCTACTGTAGAGAAGATCCTAAAATAGCCTAGTGTATATTTACATTATCTCAGTACAAAACGTGTTAGGCCTAGCCTAGTTTACGTTAGCCCAAGATCTATTATGTCACTTAACAGTATTATCATTATCAATTGAGTTGGGGATGCCAGGGTTTGTATTTTAACCCTGGAAATATGAGAGTAGAATGGAATGAGATGCCTTCAATGTTTTTTGCCATGTTTTTTTAGAAATTTCAAGAAGCTTTTGAAATATATTTCCCAAAAAAGGTCAAGAACATAAAACCTAAGAAACCTCATAATAAACCATTGAGTAACTCCCCCAAAGTAAAGAACTGGTTTACTCCGGAGCTTGCTAGGCTAAGAGGTTTCATTGTCCTTGTTAGCGACCTCGCTGCTACCGAACTTCATCTATTACCTTTGTTGCGTAATCTGAGGAGAGACTACCGCAAAAAACTAAAGGAAGCTAAGATAAATGCGAGTGCTCTGTTTATCTCCGAAGCATCTAACCCTTGCAAAGCTGCCTGGAGCCTGATCAACAGGAACAGGTCAAGACGTCCATCTGCTGGTTCCAGCTTTGCTACAGCAGATGATTTCAATCAATACTTTGTAGACTCGGTGGATTCCATTCTGGAAAATTTACCTAGATCCAACCTTAACCTGTGTGACATTGCAAATGATATTCCAGCTGTAGCTACTCACTTTGAGTGGAATCATGTAAATTCACTTGATATTGTTAATACTGTTCATAGTTTTAAAGCATCTGACAGTAAAGATATATACGACTTGACCCCCAATTTGTTAAAACGGGTTATACATGTAATTGCCCCAATTTTGACGTATCTATTAAATGCATGTTTTTTGGAGGGAGTTTTTCCTCAGGTACTTAAAATGTCAAGGACCGTGCCCATTTACAAAAAAGGACTTTTGAATGAGGTAGCTAGTTATAGGCCAATATCCTTGATTCCTGTACTAGCCAAAGTTTTTGAATCTATTATGTTCAGTCAGCTCTATAATTATTTTGAGCAGCAACACCTTCTAGTACCGGCCCAATTTGGTTTTCGCAGAGCGAAATCAACCTCAATGGCTGTCGAAGAGTTTGTTCAAGTAATTATCAATGCTTTTGAAACCAAGCAATCTGCTTCGGCAATTCTATGTGATTTATCCCGTGCATTCGATTGCGTTCAGCACAAAATCTTGCTCGAGAAACTAGAGAAGTATGGACTAGAGGGTGGTGCACTCAGATTGATTGAATCATATCTTGACAATCGTCATCAGGTTGTTAGCTGGGACGGTAGAATGTCTACCCCTGTTCATGTAAAATACGGAGTTCCCCAGGGCTCCATACTGGGGCCACTTCTTTTCATTGTATCAATTAATGACTTGTACCACAGAGTTGGGGATGGTGTCCTGCTCTTTGCAGATGACACAACACTTGTATCTAGTAACACCAGTTGGCAGGCAGCTGTAACTTCAACAAGAGAATTGTTTAGTAATGCTTCACAATGGTTTATTGATAATAAGCTCTCACTCAATAATTCTAAGACCCAGGAAATAGTTTTTAGTCTTTGCAACAGTTCTGAAATCAGTGAACCAGTAAAGTTGTTAGGGTTCACAATTGACCCCAAATTGTCTTGGGACGCTCATATTGATCAACTATGTAGTAAGCTTAGTAGAGTTATATGTTTGTTAAGGAGGCTTGCTACTGAGCTTCCAAACAGCTTTGTACGACAGGCTTTCTTTGCCTTCTTTCAAAGCCATGTCACTTACGGAATCATCTTATGGGGACATTGTCCAAGTGTAAGTAAAATTTTATTGCTGCAGAAGGAAGCAATTATAGTCATTTCAGGTGCTGGTTGGCTTGATCATGGCAGGCCTCTTTTCATAGAGAAAGGGGTCCTAACTGTATATAGTCTATAGCCTACATATTTCATTGTGTTGTTGCTATAAAGGAAAGAAATGGTTTATTTACATCCGTTGGTGAGGTTCATGAGCATAATACAAGGTCAAATAGAAATTTGTTCTATCCCAGAACTAGGCTTGAAAAAACTTTGAAATCTTTTCCTGTTTCAGGTATACGTTTTTTTAACAAGCTGCCTGTCACCATCAGAAACCTTCCCCTTCCAAGATTCACTCAGGTCATGAAGTCTTGGCTCATTCTGCATCCTTTTTACCACACTAATGAATTTTACAACACCAACCTCAACACCTCTTCTGCCCTATTAAACCCCTAACTGCTGTACCTTCCATCCGGACCAAATCAGGTTTCATATTTATATTTTTCATATTTATTTTTTTTCCAAATCAGGTGTCTTATTTATATTGTTTGTCATTCTTATGTAAGTTTGTTAAGCACTTGCATGTGATTTGTGATTTGCACTGTTCTAGATATAAGCATGACGAAGCCTATTGTATTTTGTAAATATTTAATGGTAAATAAATCTTTGAATCTTTTGAATCTTTGAATCTTTGCCTTGAGTAGGTTTGTTACTGACAATATCATCTGTTTCATTAACCAGGACCATTTATTAACAGCCGAATGATCAGGGACAGCTGGGTTCAGACTCGAACCGTCAAAGAGCTACTGACTTTGCTCAGGATCGATCCGGCAACCACTTGATTGTTAGGCAAGCACTATAACCACTCAGCAACCCAACCAAAGTATGATCCTATCATCAAACTTAATCAAAAAAAGTATGACCGAGAACAGAAATTAATTGCTTCTTCATCAAGCAACAAAAGTTCCTTGGAGATTACTTCATTAACTTACCTTAACAATAATTTCAAATCTTTTGGTCACGGAGGTATCCACGGCTCTGATTTGCTGAACTGCTCCAGTTGAGGGATTGATCTCAAAATATTCTCGGAATGAGCCAGGAGTCCCGGACAGGAAGCTGTAGATAATCGGAGAGTTGTTGGTATCCATGTCCACGGCTTGGATCTTCTCAGGAGAGACAGACAGTATCCCTGCCCTAACTCCACTGGATACCTAAAATAAACAGAGAGTTAATCTAGGTTTCCACATTTTTTTGGAGAGGTACAGTCAAAATTATTAGTTAAAATGGGTTGAATCAGTAGGTCAAATTAATTCAGTATGGTCATTTAATTGTTAAATTAGGAAGTTATTTAGTAAGGACATGTTTCTGGAATATTTTATAATGTTGCTTAATAAGTATACATATGTATTGGAAGTGATTGTTTCATTTGAAATTTTGTGAAAATGTCAGGTTGATATTTTCAATTTTAAGTTTAGAATAAGCAAAATGACTTTTTAAGAGATTCTAGAAGACTCAGGTAAAAGTAGGCCTACTGCAGTCAGTACTATTTAAACTTTCTTTTATCAAAAGAAAGTACCACTTTAAAAGTGTTTAACTTAAACTTTATTTGTCAACATCAGACGGTTATACTACCTATATGACAAAATACAGTACCACAGAGAATTGGTATTCTATTATCTGTGACGGTACATCTAAGCTCTTAAGCATATATATACTAAGCATACAATACATTCCGAGCATATAATATTAAATTGGAAGCTTCTAAAAGTGCTAAATACAAGCAAGATTCCTGCTTTAACATAGTGATCAAATTTATACCAGAAATCTACAGTAGGCCTACAACATTTTGATCTTGAACAGCTTTTTTACTCTGTTTGCCAATATTTCAAGTAGGCTGTTTAAGTTACAGATTGAGAAGTGGTGGTGAACAACACTTACAGTAGCATGGTACTCAGGGTTGACACAAGCCCCGTCCACTGACATGCATCCTCGATAAATGAAGGATGGATCCTGATCATCGTCATCTCTAACATTCACTGTCAGAGTCGTTGTTGTCGAAAATCTTTCAGATTCGTTCCTTGCTCGGTCCTGAAAACAGAAATAGGCCTAAGATAAATGTTCTTTAATAGCCCAAAACTTAACTTAGCCTAACTTATTTTATCGGCTATAAATTCCTCAGAATAAAATCATCCAAAGGATATAATAAGGTATGATTAACTTGTGATTGGGCATGATTTTAATGCAGTTAATGAGGTAACTTAAATTACCTAAACTTACGTGGATTTAGGCTAATCTTTTTACTGTCTTATTACCGTACTGATGATGAATCAAAACTTATTTGCTATGGTACAGAAGCTTATGGACGAGAAAAGTAGTGTACAGTCCGCAGGGAACCTATAGAGACGGAAAGTTGATGGCTGCAAGTAAGCCTAGGTACTTGCCAGTTAGGTAGTTGCACTATGCTTACTACAAACTTACCAAAATAGGTGTAGGCTGATTTACATTAAGTTATATGTGGTAGGTGTACAATAATAATTTTATTAATTGTACTTGCAGCCAGGAACTTCAAGTGGTCTTCTCTACTTTTCCCGTCTAGCCTATAACTTAAGCCAAAATTTACCGTCTCCACCTATCCTAACATTGTCTTCTTGTTACGATTGTTTTGTTTGTTATTGATAGGAATGCAGAATATCAAGAAAGTTGAATATGGAAAAAAGACAGGATGATTAAGAGGAAGCCTACCTTTACCTTTACCAAAACCAACTTAGGTTATATGACAGAACGACAGAACTTCATCGGCTAGGAAATTTGAAATAGTAGGCCTATTTTGGAACACGATATTGAAATTTTATTTCGTTATTACAATATGTGTTTAACTTTCACACTAATGCAGATATTGAAAGGCAACACAAACAGATAAAAATTAAATTATGGAACGAAAATAAAATATTTCAAAATTGGGATTTACGAAAGAACAACAACAATAACAATAAAGCAGAAATCAAAAACCGAATAAGTTAGTGGTTAGTGGATGAAAATTGATAACAGCTGTACCAAACCAATAGGCAGGCCGGCAGCCTGCTTGCTCGAGCGCTAAGTGTCGCTGATTGCATACGTAATATTGTACACATAGTAATTAATCATACAACACCAACGATAAGGTTCACAATAGTGGTTTGAATCATATAATTAATTGTATCATCACGATAGGACTTGAAGTGTGTATTATAGCATAGGTACTGTACCAACAACTGATATTTTATTCCAACGATCACCGGAGATTTTAATGGATTGAGATTGAGACATGAGCTGCCGTTTTGTTGGAAATTAACTAAAAATACGAAAACTGGTAAATTGAAACTACTATTTTCTACTGTTATTACTTGGAATGTTGGCTCATGTACTGGAATAGCCTATACCAAAAGGTATTACTTTGTCTATGATACCAAATCACTCTTGTGCAATTTTTGAAGCAAACTCCACAGGGTTTACTTGTTTTCGTAAGATGGCAAAATTTAGTTTTCTGGCGGCTTTTTATATGCAATTCAAGATTTCCTTGTTTTTGATTCTTACATACTTAAAAGAGCTCCTTATGTAAAACACAAATCATAACTTAAACATTACAAATTGTTTTTCTGCAAATCAATATATATATACTCTACCTGGGCATGACATCGGTCCAACGCAAATACAAAGCCAATAAATATTGTAGTTTGAAATGTTAGTTGCATTTCACAGCATCAGATTGACACACGTTTGATGCAAAGGATTCCTTTGTTATGACATCAACAACTAACTGCTTAAACATCCAGCAAAACGTTACGTCACCACAATCTTACATTGTCCACTGTTTGCTAAAATCCATGTTTTATGTCACAGTTTACAGTTTTGTTGTATGTATATATATAGCTTTTTGCTGTGGTGGTATTACTCAAAATTGCCTTGAAATATAGCATTTTACTGAATTGGTCAGAAAAAATACTGAGCATATTACAGTACTACCCTAATTACACTACCCTAAATTACGTTGTGCTCTAACGTGTTTCGTTGTTCTTGTTGTAGCTTGTATGTAAGCTACTGTACTAGAGATTGAGGCAAATCATTTCCTTCATTTCCAGGACATCGTGATTTCAGTGTCAAGGGCTATGATAAAATTTGAATTCAGAATTCTCCTTACGAATAATTAAACTATTTATTTAATGTAATGTTCTGGCAATAAATATTTTACTTTAAATTTATTTTTTAATTTTTAATTTAAGAGCTGAGAGCCCTTTTGAAAATTCTATAAGTTTTTAAAATCTTGCTCATGTTTTATGGAATAGTTAGATCCTTACAGTATTTGTATTACACGATGCGTTACATTTTCTCAGCCTCATATGTGTGTTTACAGCAGCTTTTATTCAGGAAGTAACAATTACTCAGGTCGACCTACACGACATGGTACAATAAATGTTTTTTATGAGGTTATTTGTTCCGGTGGCGAGATAAGTGTAGGTTTCCCTCCCGCTGCGACATTCAGTGGTCGGTGGCAGCGTTTCCACCTGATACTCGAATGACTTTGGCGCCTACTGGGATGAAAACAGCTGGCCAACTGCATAGAGTAATAAATATACCTTATCGCTTGGCTAGATCATACATGAATGTGTGTGTTCATTTGTCTATTCATATAACAGCTCATATAACCTGTTTGTTTACAATTAGTTTGATTTATTCGCTACTGACTTCAGTATGGTGTTTAACATCACACTTATTAGTTTTCCTCCAGTTACCTGACAAAGCAGGCTTCCTTGCACTCTTGCACTGATTATACACAAGCACGCAAAGTCAATGTAGCTAACTGCTGCATTTACTTATTGTTGCTGCACTCATTTTAATTTGTCACACTCATTTTATTTATTTTTTTTTTCAAATATAATGTGTAACGCGAGCGAAAAAGTGCCTTTGCTGAACTTTACTGCCTAAAATGAACTTTATTGCCTATAACATATTATTAATTAGGTAATAACACTTTTCATAGAAAAATACACGTTTGGGTGGACTAGTATTTTAATCAAGATAGGCTATTGTTTGTAAAAGATAAGGGGAGGTACATACACATTACACATTTTATTGCATATGGAGAACAAATTGTCTCTAAAGGATGTGTGTCAGGGTGGGTTTCACTGTCAAAGTCCTCATCGTGGGAACCAGAAAGTCTCCAAGATATTCATTTATAAACGAGTGAAATTGAACCGAACATGAAGTGCAAATTAGAGAAACTCAGATAGCGAAGGACCGGTCGACACGTCGAAGGTCGAAACTCGTAACGTTAGAACATCGGAACGTAGAAACTGCGTCACCGCTTATCCCTCTTCACAGATCCACGGCTATTACGGTAAAACGTAGATTTGTTCCCATCGACTAAGAGCACCCTTCTCCGTTTTTATCCTGCAATTATTCAGGCTAATTCGTTTCCTTCTTCGACAGACAGGAAGGCGAGAAGAGTTTTTCAAAAGAGTGCCTCTGTGTTATTTCTCCGATCTCCGAACCGCAATAACCCAACCGCTCAAAGCCGGTCTATTTTTGGCATTCCTGTACGTATGGAGGAGAGGCCGAGCTGTAATTTAGAACACGTGACTGCTGCAGTAGCGGTTATCGTCGAAATTGAAATTAGATCTCATGGTTCTGTTCTGCACTAGGTGCATTGATCGCCACATTCACAATAGTACAGGTTTATGCAACATACACCGACTTCTCCAGTCTGTGTAATAGCTCATTTATACGTTATCAACCCACCTCTCTTTGTTATAAAGTCATGTAATTGGAGGTTGAAAATGTCAGAGCTCTTTATCCACTCGCCCTGTTATTGTTGGGCCGTTGCCCTTTCTCTTTTGTTCATCGGTCCATTACTGTACAACGTCTTTTATCATGGGAAGACACACGCTGCGATAGTCAATTTATCCTTGACAATCGGTTATTCAAACAAAGTCTTTTACATGTGTTTTAACTACCCGATACCTTGGCATCTTCAAAAATAACATACCTCACGTTATCAAAACTATCTTTACTAGTGGAACCCCGTCAAAATCGACGGTTAATCTTGAGGTTTTATGTAAATTCAGCTAACTGCGATAGATAGAGTGAAGTCATTAAAATCTTAGTTAAATGAAGGGAGGATAAGCATAATAGTAAGTATGACGATTGTGTTCCCTAAAGAACGTGATTGTTGAATTTGTTTAACACAATATTTCCTACCTTTTTATCGGCTTTATGTTGCCCAAAAGGTTTTTTAGGAGTCTTTATAATTGTTTGTTCGTGAATTTGTTTCATGTCAAAGCCACTTTCACATATGGGAGAATGAGTTCATATAATTAGTCTACCTATCATGTTACGAAAGAGTCAATATTTATTACTAACACCTAATTCCATCTGCTTTAGAAAAATCATTCAGATTGTATCCAGATTTATAAGTAAATCTTCATCTTTAGTCATAAAAATACAGAATTTTATCAGCATTTAAATAAGTTTTTTTTGTATTTGATAAAAATATCTGATTCTCCAGATAGCAGTAACATTCTTACTTCAATCTAAGCAATTTTAATTCCTTCTCTTGCCACATTGACCCATGTATTTAATCATCCTGTTCTTACTTGATAATTCATTAACTTATGGGGTAGTTTTGCCTGGCCATATCGACCACATAAAGCTGTGCATGTTTTTCGTGGATGGAATGAACCATAATTGTAGGAAATTTGATCACAAATCTTGAACATTTGCGGAACCAAATCCATAACCTAGTCCAGCCTTGGTAACAAATTATGCAAATGCGATGGGATGTGATGACACTGTTGTGTTTCCGAATGTGTTGTATGTGGTGAGGTTTATATGCGTTGTTCAACCTAGCTACATGTGTACATCAAAGTAAAAATCCTGTAGGCCTGCACATTTTATAAAAATACCAGAATTGACATTAGTTCACCTACTTCACCAAAACCATAGATGAAACATACTCCGTAGTTAGTCTATTCCAAAACTTGAACACAGCTCTCATCCTCAATGCAAGTTACTCATCTATGACACAATTTTCAACCCGATTATCGAAAACTTCCATACCAATAAATGAATTTCTGGTGTTCTCTCTTGAATTTAAAAATAAATGGTGATTGAAAGTAGGAAAAAGGCAAGTGCCAACCTTACAATATATATAAGCTAACCCGATAAGGAATAATTATATTATGTTCCTTTGAAAATGATATGTCACACTTATTTCATAATTTAAAATTTTCTAAGAGCAATAAAGCATAGATTTTTGAACAAAACATTTAAAACGTATCATAAATTCATCATTTTGTTGAAACTATAAAAAACTTGCCATGCAGTGGAGAATCAATTTAAAATCATAAATAATAATGTAAACATTTAGTTTTGACAGTTTCAGTAGACCTTTGAATACAATTTTAATATTAACAGCTGGTTCATTAAAAGTAGTGTAAAATTATCCATATGTTCATAATGTAAACAAAATTGCTGAGTGAACTTTAAAGGCCTCTGGGGCAGAGCCCCAAGGAAATTTACCTCGTTTCTCTTTTGAGGGCTCACCTACAGACCAATACCTTTCTTTAGACACCCCTACCAAGTTTCTACACCCAGCCTTTCTCTCAAATTAGCTGTGACAAAAACTCCGTTTTCCTCCATAAGAATAACATGGGATGGGACTTTAAAGGCCACTGGGGCAGAGCCCCGTGGGAATTTACCACGTTTCTCTTTTGATGGCTCATCTACAGACCAAGACCTTTCTTTAGACACCCCTACCGAGTTTCTACGCCCAGCCATTCTCTCAAAATAGCTATGACAAAGAAAAACAGTTTCAAATTAATATATAGATATTTCGAAGTCATTTTACTTTTGCAGTCACATACTCTGTGACTTATTAACGTATCGGAATTTGTAGAAAACTATGTAACCCACAATACCAAGATTGTTTACGAGACTATGACAAAATTCACCGGCCACAGAGGCCTGTAGCAATGTAGCAATGGCCTGACATGAGGACCCTCGTGTTCGCGATCTATCACAGACAGGGGCCACCGTAGCAAGGCCAGACCATGAGAAGTGGGCCAACAGAGCCTTGGAGCTCTATCTGATAGAACATGTCTCTGCACTACACTAAGAATAGAAATTAATTGGATCTGTTTAGTCAGTGTCATGCTCCTTGATTCGAAACGTAAATTTGAATTCACGTTGCGTAAGCTTTTGAATTTCACTTTCATATGGGTGGATGATGAGGTATTTTATAAATTGGCTTGATCTGTTAGTTATTATACACAAAAGACTTGGACCTATCAATTTAAATAAACTAGGATAGACACAAAATTATGACAAAAATGATTTTACTAAGAGTTCAAATTTATGAATTTACCATTGTTTCAATATCTTGAAAATAGTTAAACAGCATAGTTTTATCTAGGAAGTCTGCCTGCATTTTTAAAGAACAATTGAAAATATACGTTTTAACATGTGTAATATGCCAATGTTGACTTTCTCGGCATTCCATGGTATTTAATTGGAGTGATCTTTATCCCGATGGAGCTATTACTATCAGCTATGACAACATGTATTATGTCTCCACCAAAGAGCATAGGGTTTAGCACTCGCATGAAAATTGAAGTTCAGTAAAATGTTAACACAATTACCGGAGACAAAGCTAAAGATGGTTGAGCTTCACTATGAGTCATTTTTATTGCATAAATGAACTGACAATGGGAACCATGTACCCTTTACAGTGTGAATAACATGTTTGATGCTTTATATTTCACGGGGTCTTGAGCTCCTATCTGAAGATATACCGTATCGGATTTCGCATCTAAAATTCCTTATTTTATACCCATTTCCATAACAGTTTCATCTGTTAATGCACCATTAAATGTCTGAAATGTCAAGTCACAGTTTAAATCTCCATTACTGACATCAACATTCACTTATCGCCTCGGTTCTACGTTGCAGACGACCGACGACGGTACCAGAGGAAGTGCGCAGTTCGAGGTCAAACAGTGCGACAAAGTGCACGTAATGTAAATCACAGGAACCGCTACTGAGCACGAAAATTGCTCTTTGTTGTTTTGGCCAATTATACCTCATTTAAATTGGCTGTTGGAAGATCGTTCCACCTTTTTACGTGTTTTATTGGTCAGAACAGAGTTATGGCTTTTACAGTTGGCGTCTCAAATGTCGCAGAGTTTTTAATGTCGTATACTTTTTTCTTAAGAAATACTATTCTCGGTCAAGTATTAAAAAAATACAACTTGACAGTAGAGTGTAAATTGTACAAGTTACAAGTTTGTAAAAGCACCAAGCTGTCTTAGTCTTATCACAACATTGTCTTTCCTGAGAAGTTACGCAGTGGCAGGTGAACGCCAGAACCTTGACACAAATGTAGGTTTTAACAGGAGAGTGCTACCTTAGTATTTTGTGTTAGCTGAGTTAAACATTGGAAACCTCCGCCTCTTTCAGTAAATGGTGAAGGCGAGTTTTATCCTAAATATTTCTGACCCGGGTCAGTAAAAAAGCTAACAAAAATGTTTATTTTAACACCGGTTGTGTCGTATCAAGTCCAAATCTATGGTAAACAATGCTTTATACAAATTGCGGATAAAAGTTAACTAAAATATAAGGCTTGTAAAGGGCTATCGTTTACTAAACGACTCATTAATTTACTGATTTCAACTTTTTCATGTTGGAATATGATCTTCCATGTATAACATTAATGATCCTGAACAAGCCACCCTTGAATTTCCTGAATCTTATCAGGAGAAATATGGCTTAACTCTGGGAATCAGGGCAGAGAAATACGAACTAAACCACATTGTTTTCTTCACCCCTTCATTTAGTACATTCCTCCCCTATAATGGGACACGTTTCAGTAAAAAGACACAATATTAAAGCTACAAATTAATCCTCTGACTGTAATGGCAATAGAATGACTATGTATAACAATTGGTCGTACTTCAGGCAAAAGGTATGTGGTGTTAGGGTCTAACGTGTCCACGAATTTATTTATTTTATTGATTATATACAACAAAACGCTTGTTGACTGTGGTTTTTTTTATTATTTTGCAATTCAATTCATACAGAGGCAAATCCTTATTAGTATTAGTGATCAATTCTGTATTATATACTTGCTAGTTCTCATATTTCTCATCATTCCGGCATGGTTCCCCAGACACACGACTATACGAGTTCAATGACTAGACTAGACAGACTAAATAATTAGTTGACAGGTATTGTTTGTCATGAGGCTCAACGTGAGTTACGGTCTAGGCATAATGAGTCTGCAGCAAAGGCATTGTTCTAATTTTATTCACTACTAGTAGGATTGGACCAAGGGACTGCAAAATTCGTAGGTGTAAAAACGAGGCAAGATTTTGTTTAGTTAATCTAAGTCATGGTGTGTTAAAGTGAAATAATCATGCGAAAGGCCATTTCATAGACATACGTAGACATCGTTAAATATCGTTATAAAACTGTCACTGTTTTTCAGGATGGAATTTTCCAACGATTAAATTCAAGGTAGATTCAATTTATATCGAGGAAAGTAAAATATCACGTAATTTGCTAATTTATTTTGAACTAGGTGAAACCCGTCGAAATCGACGGTTACTTTCATGGTTTACGCTAATTCATCTAACTGAGATAAATTGAGTGTAATTATAAATATTTTGAGCATTTAGCATTGTTTAAAGTAGGTGTAAAAACAATAATGATATTAACTGTGTTAGTTACCAAATTATGGTTGATCATTCAATGAATAAAATATTTCCCATACTGTACGACATCAGAGTTGCTAGTATGCTATCTGGTATCTCTCCCTTTGGAAGAACCTTTAAAAAGTATTGAAATCGGATCTTTTGTAGTTAAACACTTCAGTGATTTCATAATTTTCTATCATTTAATTTGAAAAAAATCTGTTTGTTGGGAAGACACGTTCTAACCTCAAAGGAAGGTATATCCGTTACAGTGTAAGTTTGATTTTTCCTTCGTCACGTCGCGATCGCGTCAGTTCATGTCGTACTTCTGTGTGGGGTTACTGTTAAAGCTGGAATTCCTAGACATGGGGGATGTCAGTTAGTTGTCTCAGCCTTATCAATTACATAAAGTTGTCAATATAATCTCTCTACGGAATGTTAAGTGGAATATACTTGAAGTGAAGTTGGCTTTTATTCTTGAACTGTTAGGGGTCTTCTCGTTTATATGGTCGTGCAGCTTTGTTGGCAACAAATAATGCGAATGACATAGTAATGTGGCATTTCCAAAAAGCAAAAAATAATGTAAATTGGCTGTTACGTAAATATTGACGTTTACATGCATTGTTAATCAACGTATCTTATAAAGGATGATGTGATCTAGTTTAAAATGAATATGACCTTTCTGTCATGACAGTAGCTGCTTCAATAGTCTTTACTCATTGGGCCATTTTTACAGCCAAAATGTCGTGTTATTTTCAATAATGTTACCAACCCAGTGGGCCACGGTCGGTAATATAGGCCACTGCATATAATTTGTTAAGATAGGTACTATTTTAGGCAAGGTTTCTGTGTTTGGATGTTATTAGAAACGGCAAGATCACAATAAAATTCTTCTGCAGATGAATTTTCTGTTGGAGAAATATAAGCCGAATTATAAATGTCATAATGCGAGTTTGAGCATTTTGTAACTATATTATATGAGTAAGTTACATTGATTTTTTAGGCTGCTGCTCAGTGTACTTAAAGAATATATATTGTATAGATAAATGGTTTTAGTTGCTGAGTAGCGCTAGTAAACATGCACAACCTTTTTCGTTAGTCTAATAACATTCAAAGGCTCTCTAAGAATTCAAGTTCTTATTTGTACACATATCTATATTATGTTTTCACTAAGCTGAATGAATACATCAAAGCAACCTCTCTGAAAAGTCTGCAGTATATTGCAGTTTTCTAGCTTAATGACTTTCTAAATCATGCACATATTTCTACATAAACATTGTAAAATGTTTTATCCAGTTGCTGTAAACCACTATTAATTTAACAAAATATGGACACAGCTCAAATGGGCACCGTGCCCTTCTGCACTTGTATTATTTTGTATTCTATTACACATTTGAAGTTTTTCTAATGATTTAAAGCATGTATCACAATAATCCCATGAACCTATTATGATCTGTCTAGAATAATATGATAAAATATAGGGAAAAGGTGTGAAAAAGGCAGACACCAACCCGTAAAATTGATATAAGATAGTTCAATAAGAAATAATTGTAAGAGTTATTGTGATAAAAGGATTTTCCACTGAGATCGTAATGGAACGTTATCCTACTCGATTGAACAAGTTAGTCTCTTTTACATCTTGAGCTAGCACCTGTAAAATATCGTGTGCATATAAAATGAATTTTTCGACGTTTTAAACTGCCTAAAACCTGACAACGTGTCAAACTGTTAGAGGAGAAACACAATCCATTGCCATTATTCATAAGAAAACCTGCTTACTTTACAGACTTGTTTCATGCATAACTTACATTTCACATTAAATATGTAAATTTGAAACTGGACATGGAAAACCAAAGACAAGTGCAAGATATTCACCGTAACAGAGAAAATAATGTGTATATGTGTTTAATCACTTGCTAAATTTATAGCGAAAGTATTTAGTAATTAGGCTCTGTATCCTTGGTCAGTTGGCAAAATTAAGAAAATTGAAAATTTTACCTTTTACCTAAATCATAAACTGAGAGTTTGCCTTTTTTCAAGCGGCGATAAATAAGTTGTATAGCTATTTTGTCAAATAGTTTTGTTGATCCTAAACAAAAAATTGCTTATTGCTTAATCGCAATTCTTCCTAATCGCATCATGTAATAATTCAGCTACAGAATAAAGAAACTGTATATTAAGCCATGAACTAATGGAATTCAATACCATTCATAGATTTTACAATTCTTTAATTGCCTAATCTTGTAATTAAGTCTCATTTTAGAAAAAGTGTATGACCAAAATAAACACAAAATCCCACTTTCCCCGGTTCAAAACGCGACTATTAATCATGAATAAACTTTTCATGCGTTCAAAGTTAACACAGCAGGAAAATGTAAAATCAGTGACAACAATAATAACGATAAAAGTGAATATGTGTAATATGTACCACACACAATAGGCAAATATAGTGGGAAATTACTCAAGATTTTGGTTTTTCACAATCAAAACAGTGAACAACGGAAATAACACGAACACTTCACTAACTATATTCCATCACTTAACTGACAACTGCACTGCACTTTGAAATGTACACGAGCGAGCACTTATCCTACTGACTAACATTAAACATGGCAACATGGCGTCCTTGCCCAGCTGATAAGGTATACGGGCACCTCCACAACAACACTACCACGACACTACTGTAGGTATTGTTGTAGGACTTTCCACAGTAAGTATTGCAGAACCACTCGTCCGGAACATGATTCGTCAAGCTGGAGATTACATTATTACTTTGTACTGTGGAGTAAATTGTGTCAACTTATCTTATATCGTGTCAATTTATCAAATAGTGTATGCGTGTTTTTGCGAGAAATAGACCCAAGTGAAGTGGTATACTGTAGTCGTAACCTACTCCAGGTTGTGTATGTGTTAGGCTGCTAGAAATTAGGGACATTAATGTCTTATACAATAAAAACTGTTTGCATAATGAGTGAATTTGTCTTCTAACATGTTAATTTTGAAACAAATACAATAATTTGTGTGTTCAGTGATTTGACTTTGGTAGTGGATTGGACACAAATACACATAATAAACAGTGATGACTGGTGCTCTTTTGAGTCTGTTTTAATTGTTGAGAATTGTTGTGAAATTTGCCAGATATAACCCTACAACAACAAATAAATGTTTCAAAAGAAGTATTGAATCTTAGTAAAATTATTCTTGAAACGTTCCCTTTGGTTACATGTCTTATTTTTTTAAGTTTAAAATGGTCGACGTTTCATAAACTTATGACACAGTTTTGTCGTAAACAATTGTCAACAAACAACCTTGAAAGTTACTGCCAATTAGGCTTGTTATCATAACAAACCGACTGGTGACTGATCACTGCCAACATGATAATATGAAGGCCTCTCGTGTATTTTATGCTTACTTTCTAATTGCGAACAAATAGTAACAATTATAACAGTCTAAAAGGATCTCTTGGCTTCCTGCTAATGTCAATATGATGAGAGCCGTTCAAGAAGATAGGCTTTAATCGCAGCTAACTATAGTAATTTTACTACGCTGACAAACGAGGACGTACTTGACCTTAGGTTTGATGAACTTTTTGAAAAATAGATAGTTCAGAGTGATGAGTGATTATTACCTTTAAACCTTAAAGCTCAACAGTTCTTCAAGTTTTCAGTCAATTTTGATTTTATTTGTAGAAAAAAACTAAAACAGAAGTAACACTTCAATTATTGTTGACACAGACAAGTTTATAAGGATAATGAAGAGTAGAAAGTATAGTGTCTATTCTTTATTATGTGCTGCTACGGAATAAACTATGACGGCCTTTAATACACCTATCTTTATCATTACACCCACAAATACCTTTCAGTAGACTTGAAGACTAGACTTGGCATTCAACTAACGTTAAACTACATGTAATAGTAATATTCATATGGAGGACATTGTTTGTCCCATTGTTTTTATTCGTGTGGCAAAACCGTGGGTATCAAAAGGCTCATCTTTAAGCAGTTGCATCACATGACCTTTCATATATTGGCACCAAGGCGCGCAAACACGTTCGAACTGTCACGCTTGACGAAAAGCTGTTTGCTGCAAGTGATAGTAAAATCAGCTGGCATTTCATCGTCAAATCAGCTGGCATTTGACTATAAATCAGCTGACATTCCCGCGTATGCTTGGTTGCGTCCATGGGAAGATGAATACAATGGCCTCTTCCGGGCCTCAAAGACGTGAAATACGTGCTGAGTAGGCTGTTTGTGGCAACGCAGGCCTAGACACAGGTGCCCCGTCGTCGAGTGTTTTGTGTCTGCTTTGATGGTATTTTTCTGGTATTCTCTGGGGTTTAAATTACCAATGAAAAAATTAAAATAAACTCCTTAGTTGTCTTTGGCTGTATGGGCTATTAATTAACAGCTGTGTCTAAGGAACATGTCGGCCTTAGTCACTAACAAGACTACAAGATCGCACCACTCATCCTACCCTCATCTCCATTCATACATGGCTTAAAATACCTACATTCATATGATCACCATTTCAAAGTAAAGTATTAAAAGTATTAAAGTATTAAAAGAAGACATAAGGTGTTGAAGTAAAATTGTGCTACTGAATCATTCCAGTGTTTACAACATGTTAGGATTATAACACATTTAAAAATGCACCGATGAAATAGCAAGCACTTATTCTTCAAAATAAGTATTACTTAATCGAAAAAACTATGTTGATAAAATGTCTTTAATAACAAATATAGGTTCTTTTTGTTGGTGTACTTTACAGGCAGACTTGCACAAGAGCATTTAGCCATACTGTGTGTGCCTTATTTCCACAATAAGAACAATGGGTATTCCTATATGAACACGTAAAAAAGAAGGAAAGAATTTTTCTTCGGACAGCTTGTTTCTTAATCTGATACTGCGACCAGAAAATTGATAATCATCTGAGCAAACCTCGTACAACCGTTACGAAACACTTGTGGGACATGCTCAGGTAAACTGATCTATAAAACATGCGCCGTGTTAATAATTTATAAGTAGACGCGTATACGAGCGCCGGCGGTATGCGACGTGCGGTGAGCTGTTAGCGGTAACGGACGAGGGCGCAGTGAACCGCGGCAAAACACGAGGAAACAGCTGAGATTGAGAGGGAAACTCATCTGTGGACGGAAGTTGTAACTGGTCGGATTCCTTGTGCGCGTGCGCCGTGTGTGTGTTACGCAAGACTGGTGCTGGTATGTCGGTGGTGCGCATGCGCGGTACAAACTGATCTCTCTGCGCGGAGTCGTTCAGAACTACTGGAAATTTCGTGTAAAAATTGTTTACTGAATTATTTCAAGTTGATTATATATTTCGGCTACACATCAACGAGTGCTGCGGCAGGTTGTTCATTCGTAAATGAACAGCATCTGTCATAGGCCTCAGCCTATAAAACACTGGAATGAGTCTTGGCTAGAGTAACCTCAGTAGGAACTCCACCAACTGAAATTTTACGCCCTAATCACATCATCCTATTTATATCTGATAATTTAATAATAGAACTTCTCACTTGTGGGAGTTGGTGGTATTCCCTTTCTTGTGAGTGTTTTGCCCCTGTACTGCTCAAATACTGTTTAAACCCCTCATTTAAAATAATATATGAACACATTTATTATCATAGTATGTTGTTACAGGATTGCTGTTAGCTTTCTGCTTTGGCCAGAGTTGTACTATTTAGAAAAACCTATATCTGATTATGGTTTTATTCTACTACATTCACCATTCATCAGTTTAATATTTTTACAAATAACAACACAGCCAAATTAAACTTTTGAAAGTCAGTCTCATTACAATCATTTCCTTGTTTAATGTATTTTCACAGTTAAACTAACACTTGCACTTTGATGACTATTATTGGGGGGTAAACTTCGATATGGTGGACTGTATAAAAAATGAGGGATGTGAGATATATTATGTTAAGATCAGCTTTAGAGACACACTGTGAGCACAAAATAATAAACTTTTAAATAGGAAGAAATGTGATTTGGTACCTTCCTTTTTACTGAAGTGATGTCTAGTAGACCGTTGACGCACTTGATGTTTGCTGGCCAGCTTTCGCGTACGCGACCGGTAGTTGCACCAAGAACAGTTTGAATACAGTTTTTAACTATTCAGTTCACTTTTTTGTTAGGTGTGTCACAAATAAATACATAAGATAAACATACGATAATATAAGTTCAATTTATATGCCACAAATAGAGTAGGGGAATATTATAATACAAAACTAGGGAAAATGGCGAGAACATGATGCCGGGTTGAAGAGTACATGAGGAATGGGGGAAATTGCCAGACATCACGTGACAGGGCAAGGGTCAGAACAAAATATGAATGAAGTCTGGATTCACCTAGGTTGCGTAGATGCTTGAATACGGAACATGCCGCCCGCCTTGAACCATACATGGTTCAACAGAGATTCATAAATTGATTCATTGACTCATAAATGGGCACGAGTAATACAATGTAGATATATATACACAATAGATAATGATGACACACCTAATTATAAGATATGATATATATGACAATTATAAATATAAACATGAAATAGGACATTAAATAGAAATATTTTGTGATTAGGGGAGCGGGTACACCTTGGTAGCAGGGCGACAGAAGATTCCTCTCGAAGTCTTGATGGAGACAACTCGAACGATGCCATCTGCTCCAGGTGATGTCTTCACAATGCGACCAAGAGGCCAGAGAAGTGGTGGTGTTTTTGGGTCATGGATAATGACTAAATCGCCTACTTCAAGATTCTTGTTTGGCTTTATCCACTTTTTCCTTTGTTGAAGCTGGTGCAAATACTCTTGGTGCCACCTTCTCCAGAAGCGTTGATGTAGAGCCTGAACTGTTTGCCAATGCTTTAGTCGATTGTCAGGAATATCGGATACATTTACTTCAGGTACTGCAACAAGAGATGTCCCGATGAGAAAATGACCTGGGGTGAGTGCTGTGATGTCAGATGGATCTGCTGATAGAGCTGTTAGTGGACGAGAGTTCAATACTGCTTCCACCTGCGTGACAAGAGTTATCAGCTCCATTAGTGTTAGAATTTGATCTCCAATTACTCTCTTGAGATGGTACTTTGAGCTCTTTATGGCACTCTCCCAAAGGCCTCCTTGGTGAGGCGCGGCTGGTGGTTGGAAATGAAAATTAATTGAATGATCGAGGGCGAAGTTAGTGAGAGCATCTTGAGTATTCCTTTCATCAATGAAATTCTGGAAGGTCTTATTCAGTTGCTTGGAGGCACCGACATAGTTCGTTCCACAATCAGAGTATAGGTGAGCACAAAGTCCACGACGAGAAACAAATCTTTTAAGAGCAGCAATGAATGAGTCCACTGAGAGATCAGTTACAACTTCCAAGTGCACCGCTTTTGTGGTAAAGCAAACAAATAGGCAGAGGTATGACTTAAGCTTTTGAGAATTCCTAGTGGTGTGTACTTTCACTTCAAAGTGACCGCTATAATCCATGCCAGTATGATAGAATGGTCTTACAGGCCGTAGTCGAGTTTCGGGTAAGTCTCCCATAAGTGGAGGTTGATTTGTAGGTTTCAACTTAAAACATCTTTGACATTTAAAGATTACAGATCTGATTACACTACGAGCAGATAATATCTATACTTCTTGAGTGAGGATCGATTGCAGCAACTGAGGGCCTGCGTGTAAATATTTGAGATGATAGTGCATGACCAACAGTTTTACAACATTATGAGATTTAGGTAACAGGATTGGGTATTTGGCATCTTGAGTAAGGTTCGAATGTTTCAACCTACCGCCTACTCTTACCAAACCGTTATCGTCAATGTAAGGTGATAACCGAGCCAGTCTTAAGCTGCACTGAGTGCCCTTTTTCAGAGCTGTGATGTCATCCTTGAAAGATGAAATTTGAATGAGTTTGAAGAGATTCATTTTAGCAGAAGAGATCTCTTTATAACTAAGTTGTCCAGCTAGTCGGGCGTTCCCAGTTCCCACAAATATTATGGATGAATCGTAGAACATAAGCAGTGACATTTACAAGTTTTCTAAAGCATGAGAATTTTTCAAGTAAATCAAATCTGTAATTTTCTAACTTTTCAACGTTAACTAGGACATTCAAGGGATTTGGTTTGACTTCAAGAGTGTCTTGATCAGTGATTAAACTGAATTCGGGCTTTGGCCAAAGATCTGATGACAAGTATAACCATTCAGGTCCCTTCCACCACAATTGGTGGCTTAAGAGTTGAGATGGGGAGAGTCCTCGGGTTGCACAATCTGCTGGGTTGTCTAGGGACTTGACGTAATGCCATGATTCAGGAGAGATTAATTCTTGTAGTTCTGAGACACGGTTGGCCACATAAACTTTTAAGCGATAGGGGTGAGTGCGTATCCATGTAAGAACAATGGTAGAGTCACACCATGCATACATCGAGTCAATCTTAATGTGGGACGAAAGAAGATTTGAACAGTATTGCAGGAGCTTTCCAAGTAGGTGAGCACCGCACAGTTCGAGACGAGGCAGAGATACTCTTTTTAGTGGGGTGACTTTAGATTTGGCCATTATCAGATTAATTTTAACATCATTCGATAAGTTGATCACACGGAGGTAGACTACTGCAGCATATCCTTTCTCCGAAGCATCGCTGAAACCATGAAGTTCTGCAAGCTTATGAGTTGAGGTAAAGATGTAACGTGGGATCCTTAGGTTTTGGATCACGGGTAGTTCTTCTAAAAAGGAAATCCATTTTGTTCTTATTTCATCTTGAATTGGATCATCCCATTTTAGACCTGTGGTCCAAAGATATTGAATGAGTGTTTTAGCCCAAAATATTACAGGTGTGAGAAATCCTGGGAGATCATAGAGTTTAGCGATTGTTGAGAGAATCATTCTCTTGGTTAGCAAGTGGCCTACTTCAACATTCTTTACTTTGTATGAGAGCATGTCTGTCTCTGGGGTCCATCTTAAACCCAATACACTGTAGAAGGCCTCACTACCATCAGTCAACTCCACTGGTGATTCTTTGTGTTCGACTGGAATCTGATCCAAGAGTTGGGGTGCATTACTGATCCACTTACGGAGTTCAAAACCGCCTTTAGACAGCAATGTTTTCAGTTCATTTTGAGCTGACATAGCTTTATCAAGATCTTCAGCTCCAGCTATAATATCATCATAGAAGATAGACTTGGTCAAGATATCAGAAGCTTGTGGGTATGGTTGACCTTCGTCCAAAACTAGCTGGTGCAAGGTTTTGATTGCAATAAAAGGGGAACAATTAAGCCCATATGTAACTGTATTGAGTTTGTACGTTTGGAGTGGATCATCTGGACTAGCGCGCCAGTATATCATTTGATAACTTTTGTCCTTATCAGAAACCAAGATCTGACGATACATTTGACGTATGTCACAGGTGAATACAATTTTATGACATCTAAAATACAATAAAACATCACTGATATCATTTTGAAGTTTGGGACCAGGCATGAGAATGTCGTTCAATGATATGCCATTAGTAGTTTTAGCGCTGCCGTCAAAAACAACACGTATTTTTGAATTCGGGGGATTCTCCTTGAAGACACCGTGGTGAGGCAAATAATAGTATTCAGAGGTAGGAGGTTCTTTACAAATAGTCATATGACCTGATTCAATGTAGTCATCCATAAATTCAGAATAGAGCCTTTGTAACTCGGGTTGATTAGAGAATTTCCTTTCCATCGAGCTAAGTCTCAATTGTGCTTTGGTACAAGATTCACCAAGAGGGGAATGATTTGGTTTCTTGGGCAGCTCGATTATGTAACGACCTGAGTCATCACGTCTATGGGTGTTTTCAAAATGTTGTAAACAGAGGGTATCTTCCTCAGTCTGAGCCTTGATCCGTATTGGGGGTTCTTCTAGCGTCCAGAATTTTTGAAGTGAATTATGAAGGTCCAAATCATGAGTTGTCAAGAGTGAGATGGGAAATGTGTTTGATGAGTTTCCTGCTACAGAGGCTACAGGAGCGAGGCCCATCACAACAAAACCAAAAATGGTTCCAAGAGCTTGAGGTAAATTTTGTCCTAATCTATGCTGTTCGCCTGTGAGGGTTAGGGCAAATAAGTCTGCACCGATAAGTAAATCTATCTCTCCAGGCTGATCGAAACAGGGATCGGCTAGGATAAAATGTTTCAAAGATTTGAATTCCATTTTGAATTTGATTTTTGAATTCCATTTTCCTGGTGTGAAACTGGTATCTGAGGCAGGGGTGATGTGATACTACTCAAAACCATACAAGGATGGTTTTTAGCCAAAGGATTTCCATTGATCGCAGACATGTTGACATGTACGATACCTCTAGAATTAATAACTGCACCAGAGATTCCTTTTATTTCATCATGGAGTCGAGTACGTGGGGCGTTGATGAGTTGAATAGCTTTCTCTGATATAAGGGTAAGTTGGGCAGCGGAGTCGAGCACACCACGGAGTACAGTATGTTGACCATGTTGTGAAGAGACATGAACTAAACATGTACCAAGAAGGATTGTGGTTTTAGTTGGATTGAGTTGACTAGACAATCCTACAAAAGCGTTAACGTTTGTAGAAGCAGTAGGATTAATAGTTGTTGTATTCTTTGAAGATGAATTAGGTGTGTAGGTCTTATTTTGAGGAGACAGCTTAGTTTGATAGCTTGACTGTGACTGAAGTGAACTACGTGTGGGCTCATGCAATAGAGTATGGTGATGTTTGGAGCAAATCTGACACACTTTACTTGAGGGGCAGTTGAAAGTGTTATGAAGATAACCGAGGCAGTTTGTACAAATCCTATTCTTGCGAATAAACTCAGATCTTTCACTCACACTTCTAGCTAGGAAATTTTGACACTTGTATATGTTGTGATCTGCAGCTTGACAAAATCTACAAGAGTTGGTTGTGGCGACAAGAGCAGTTTTTGTATGGTTGATGAAATGTGGCTTACTTTCACGCATAAACTTATTAGGCCTAGTTATGTTTGTAGGACACTTATTTAGGCCAGTGGAATACTTTGAGGTAGATGGTGAATTGAGACAAATACTAGCACCTTCTAAACGTTTGAATTCCATTTCAAGAAAGGTCATTAAATCATTAACAAGAGGGATCTCATTGTTTAAGGCGCGAGAGTCTTCAAAAGATTTTCTAATATCAGCTGGGATCTTCTTTAAAAGTGTTAAGACTAACAGGGTGTTTTCAGTTGTAATGTCATGATTTAAGTTTTTCAAAGCTTGAGTATTTTCCTTATATACAGTGAGAAATGATTGCAAGCTCTTAAGCGAACCACTAGTAATGGGCGACAAATCCAGAATTTTTGTAACGAGCTGAGTGACAATACGTCTCTTGTTTTCATAGCGATCCTTGAGAAGTCGAAGGGCTACCACATAGTTTTCAGGAGTAATATTAAGACTCTTAACCAAGTCTAAGGGCTCACCACTCAGGGCACTAAGCAAATACTGAAACTTATTCACTGGGGAGACAGAATTATTCGCATTGACAGAGGCTTCAAAAATATTATAGAAACTAACCCACTCTTCATAGTTACCACTAAATTTAGGCAACTCAAATTTAGGCAGGCGCAGAGAAGCTGGAGGTGGAGTAGGTGTTACAACAGGTTCAACTGGCAAAAGAACTTTAATGTCACTTATAAGGGCTACATACAAGTCAGAAAAATCATCATGCATTGAAAATGATTCCTCCTCATCACAATCAGAAGCAGGGTCATCAGTCACAACTCTATTAAATAAAGTTTTAAAGTCAGTAAATAGATCTCTGACCTCCTCATTATAATTGTGTAAACGCTGTATATTAGCAGGAGTCAATTCTTGACCTTCAGTTCGAGGAAGTTGGTTTGACAAATATTTATTTATTTTCTGAAACCTGTTTTTAACAAGTTTTGCTTTTCTTTGTAGGGTAGTGAATCTCATCATGAACAAACAAATTAAATAACACACAACAAGAATAGATGAGTTTTCATAAAATAGCCCAAAATCTTAAATTAATAATGATCTCATAAATCTAGGCCTACCTACTGAAGTGCATAAATCAATTTGCAATTCAACTTCAATAGTAAAGTGAAGTCAATTATCAATTTGTTATTATCACCAATAATCTCTGTTGACAATAATATTTACAATAATGAATAAAGAGAGCATAGCAATAACAATAATTACCAGTTTTCTCCAGTTCAGGACCCTTTTCAATTAGTATTTGATTAAATAAATAATGTCTTCATTTTTCAACAACATAAACTAACTTGCAGGTTATGTTGATATGTTTCAATTCAATATCGGGTTATATTTAAACAAACAGCTGATGTAGATGAACAGAGTTTTGATGAGTTGAGTTGTCAGTTTAATAGCAGACAGGTGATTGGTTCGTCCTCAGTTCCACCGTTTCACGGTATTTACTCAGGGGAGGTATAGAAGAGGCTACGATGACAGCTGTGGGCTTCTTATTAGCTGAGGGAACGCCATTACCGTAACAAAACGATCGGTAGCCATCGGCCTCGGTGGTCTGTTGGTTAGCGTGCCGGGCTGGTATGCTGTAGGTCCCGGGTTCGAATCCCGCTGGTAGCATTAGCTTTTTGTCCAAGATTTTTTTATTATCAGCAAGTTTGGTTGGTTTGGCTCGGTTATTACAGTTTAATTTTATTATTAAGTCATTATAAAATTTTAATTGAGCAAATTCTAGTTTTATTTAATAAACAGAATTATTTTTCCGATTACTAAACTTTTGTTATATTATTTCTTTATCAGCAAGTTTGGTTAGTTCGGTTAGGTTATGATAGTATAATTTTATAATTAAAAAATAATAAAATTGAATTTGAGACATTTATAATTTTATTTTATTACCAGAACTATTTTTGCGATTAGTAAACCTTCATTGCCAAAGTTCTCTCTACTACAGCGCTGTTCACGGAGGAATTTTGAACTAAATGCCTCATTCGTACCTCCCCTAAGTCAGACCCCCGTTTCACTAATCTTGCAGGTTATTGGTTGCCATGTAGCGCAGAGCGATCTGTTGGCGAAGTTGAGAACTACCAACTACCAAGGTGTATCGCAAAGGACAGAACGTTGTTGCAAAATGGCGGACAATGGGATAGAATATTTCAGGGAAATAACTACTAACTAACTTTGCAATTTTATTTATACACCCAAATAATAAGGCTGAATTGATTGTGAGACCTTATTATTTAAAAGGATTTTATGGATGAGATGTGAATAAATATTCAATCCTGAAAAATGTTCTAAGCTTGATTTATTTCAAGACAAACTAGGTAGGCCTAACTTGACGTGATTTAGGTGGCAGTGACAAAATTGAACATGAAAATAATTGTCTGGTATGAAACAGGAATGGACATTAAAATTGTTCGTAATAATGTTTCACAAGACAAAATATTACCAGTTAGGGATGTGACACTGATCATAAACATTCATTTGAGAAATAAATTATTGTACTGTATCAATTATATTTTAATTGGCAAATGTAGTCCGGGTCGACAGGACCAGCGAATGGGGGGTAAACTTCGATATGGTGGACTGTATAAAAAATGAGGGATGTGAGATATATTATGTTAAGATCAGCTTTAGAGACACACTGTGAGCACAAAATAATAAACTTTTAAATAGGAAGAAATGTGATTTGGTACCTTCCTTTTTACTGAAGTGATGTCTAGTAGACCGTTGACGCACTTGATGTTTGCTGGCCAGCTTTCGCGTACGCGACCGGTAGTTGCACCAAGAACAGTTTGAATACAGTTTTTAACTATTCAGTTCACTTTTTTGTTAGGTGTGTCACAAATAAATACATAAGATAAACATACGATAATATAAGTTCAATTTATATGCCACAAATAGAGTAGGGGAATATTATAATACAAAACTAGGGAAAATGGCGAGAACATGATGCCGGGTTGAAGAGTACATGAGGAATGGGGGAAATTGCCAGACATCACGTGACAGGGCAAGGGTCAGAACAAAATATGAATGAAGTCTGGATTCACCTAGGTTGCGTAGATGCTTGAATACGGAACAATTATTCTTGGAAAAACTAAACCAACTTAAAATGTGTAGCCTTCGCAGAGCTTATATGGATACTGTAAAATACCCATAAACAGACAACGCCAACAAATAAAACTTAAACCATGAATCATTTTCACAGCATAAAGTTGGCAGTGATCATGAAACGTGTAATGAAACGCCGGAACTCGTGTATTCGATTGTCGTGGCCGTGTATATGTCTGTGTTGGAGATTTATCTACAATTACTCATGCATGTGTTGTGTGCCAACCTGTGATACATGGAGGACGTGCGTCGTGCGTGGTGCTTACAGCCGCTCCCAGCATCGGAGATTGATATTGTACCAATGATACTGATACTGATAAAGAGATATCCAGAAGTGATTGTTGTGCTGTTTTAACAATGTTGAAGTGCAAGAAAAGGAATTTCTCTGTACACGACTCTGATGATAGTTCTGTATTCTACTCTATTTTTAGTCCACAATAAATTTTGACCATTGCGTCAAGTTGATCCTCCATTTAGCTGCTAGGGTATTAATCATTACAGGGTGTAATCTGACAGTACCGTTGTCAGATCGTTGTTTGAAACTTTGAGAATACAAATGTGACACTCAAATCTTCCCTACGCTGAAATCCAGTTATTACAAGTTACTACAGAAAAAATCCAACCCCAGAGATGATGAGAAATGTTACAACAGTTCAGCCAGAAAATAAATTTTTAGATATGAACCAAGTGGTCACCTCCCAGGAAAAACAAATTGACAATTAATTTACAGCACTTCAGGTATCGTTAGATCTTACTGTTATTAAATTTGATCCAGATGCTAAAAAAGAAAAGAAATGATTTAATCTTGTGTGCAAATAAATGAAGTCCTTATAGCCCAAATGACGTTTTTACTTTAGAATCATCTTATTGAAGTTTGCTGATTGAAACTATTATTTTCTAGCCATCATACCAATTCAACTTAATCAAGGAAGCGTCAGAATATTTTGCAAAAGAGAATAAGATGTCTTAAGTTTAAAAAATGATTATGTAAAATTTGTAAATTGGTATACTACTCACTAATTGATTAAGGCAAAATAAAATTATAAATTACAATAAATCCACGACCTCTAGGCCCGTCAGTGTTCCTGTTTGCAAGAGAACGGTAGTCAAGGTCAGGACACAGCGAGGCGATGGTAATGCTAATAGTCCAGGTAATTGTTCTAAACACCTGTTTAGCATCCATCCCCAGACCTCCTCTCTCCCCGAGGCGATCGTTTGTCGATGCTATCTCGTCAAGAACCTCAGGCAATCGCCGACCTTATTTTATTACTTAATTTTATTAGCGTTACAGCAAAACAGTTTCCTACACGTTTTGGTTTTTGCTGGGATTTCATGTCGATCAAAACACCAAAATAATTACTAGGGAGTGGATTTTGATTGGGTGCATTTCTGATTCTAAATATACAGCTTCGTAATTGCAATATGAGCTGTGGTGTTGCTTTTACATATTTTCTTGTATTGCAATAACATTTTTTTGTAACTTGGGTGAGGCCATAGTCAATGGTGATGCCAAGCGTATACTTAAGTACAATTAGGTTCTTGTGTAGACTAAAGAAAATTTCAGAGTTAAAAGAAAATGCTAACAATCAGAAATAGGGATGTTCTCACAACGATCATTGCCTTCTGGGTTGGATTGTGTCATCAAGCTGTTATAAATGTCAACGTAGCAGTCCATCATCAGGGTGCACAGTCAACAATGAAGGCACAGTGAAAAATAAGCAAGTACAAGTACTGTATAGATTTCAACTACTTATTTAAATGTTATTAATGCCTTTCTACTGGATCCACGTTAACATTTCGACTACGGTATGTAACTTCTACTGTCAGATAGTCACAGTAGCCACCACGGTAAGCAGGTATCTCTAAATCTTCTCATAGTCCAGACTCCTGTTGACAGTGACTTGTCCCTGATGAGGAAGGTTGATGGCGATGTATCCGTACCCTACTACCACTAGACTAATGTAACTTCTACACTGTCAGATACTCACAGTAGCCACCACGGTGAGGAGGTATCTCTGGGTCTTCTCATAGTCCAGACTCCTGTTGACAGTGACTTGTCCCTGATGAGGCAGGTTGATGGCGAAGTAGCCGTACCCTACTACAACTAGACTAATGTAACTTCTACACTGTCAGATACTCACAGTAGCCACCACGGTGAGGAGGTATCTCTGGGTCTTCTCATAGTCCAGACTCCTGTTGACAGTGACTTGTCCCTGATGAGGAAGGTTGATGGCGATGTATCCGTACCCTACTACAACTAGACTAATGTAACTTCTACACTGTCAGATACTCACAGTAGCCACCACGGTGAGGAGGTATCTCTGGGTCTTCTCATAGTCCAGACTCCTGTTGACAGTGACTTGTCCCTGGTGAGGAAGGTTGATGGCGATGTATCCGTACCCTACTACAACTAGACTAATGTAACTTCTACACTGTCAGATACTCACAGTAGCCACCACGGTGAGGAGGTATCTCTGGGTCTTCTCATAGTCCAGACTCCTGTTGACAGTGACTTGTCCCTGATGAGGAAGGTTGATGGCGATGTATCCGTACCCTACTACAACTAGACTAATGTAACTTCTACACTGTCAGATACTCACAGTAGCCACCACGGTGAGGAGGTATCTCTGGGTCTTCTCATAGTCCCAGACTCCTGTTGACAGTGACTTGTCCCTGATGAGGAAGGTTGATGGCGATGTATCCGTACCCTACTACAACTAGACTAATGTAACTTCTACACTGTCAGATACTCACAGTAGCCACCACGGTGAGGAGGTATCTCTGGGTCTTCTCATAGTCCAGACTCCTGTTGACAGTGACTTGTCCCTGATGAGGAAGGTTGATGGCGATGTATCCGTACCCTACTACAACTAGACTAATGTAACTTCTACACTGTCAGATACTCACAGTAGCCACCACGGTGAGGAGGTATCTCTGGGTCTTCTCATAGTCCAGACTCCTGTTGACAGTGACTTGTCCCTGATGAGGCAGGTTGATGGCGAAGTAGCCGTACCCTACTACAACTAGACTAATGTAACTTCTAAACTGTCAGATACTCACAGTAGCCACCACGGTGAGGAGGTATCTCTGGGTCTTCTCATAGTCCAGACTCCTGTTGACAGTGACTTGTCCCTGGTGAGGAAGGTTGATGGCGAAGTAGCCGTACCCGTCAGCCACAGTGACTCTGCTCCTGCCCACCCCCTGGTCTGTCCCCACCCCTCGCCCGTCACCGGGGATGATGGAGTACTCCACCAGGCTGTTGACACCGGCGTCTCTGTCGACCGCCTTCAAACCTCGGAAGATCGTCGTCCCCACTGGCACCAGCTGGAAACAGTATAGTTGATGATTAGAAGTGTTGAAGTAAGTTGAGGAAATAGTTCACCTTTTGTTGGGTGGAAAAGGTGTGTCTTGCTTTACTGTGTAAATTTTCATGGTTAACAAAAATAAAAGTAATTTCTAAAACCCCTTTTAATAAAATCGGCAAGCATGATTTGCTTGAATCTCCAACATCAGTCTCCTACTTTAACTATCAAATGTTTATACTTAAACTAAATTTGCACTTTAATGTGAGGTCAGAACATTTGCTTGAATCACTGTATGAACATAGTAAAATACAAATACGTCCTACCAATACTTTTTCATACATCTACATTTACATTGTAAACGTTTACAAAGCAAAACATAAATCGGAGGTGAACTCCGTTTGTGCATAGTGATCGGTGTAACTGCGATCGATCATTTAACATCTTCAATACCCAGTTACCGTCTTGTAAATGCTTACAATAAATTGTAGTTGCAGATAAAACTGTTTTAAGACGTATTTGATAATACGTTTGTGTAATACTGTAGCAGCAACATGTAAAATAAAATGCTACTCAAGAAGTAAATAAGAACTTTTGTTACTTCTAAACAATGGAGAATAACTACTCTTTTCGAATGATTGATCATTGGGCCATCCTTTTAGTACAATATGTCAACGAAAACTAACATCCAAGGAAGTGAGAGCTTTCAAATGAACGTGGTTGCATCTCCTCCGAGAAGTGGACGACGACAGATGAGATGGTGATGGCTCAAGAGCGATTCTATTCTCACTCTACTCTTTCACTTTTCTATTTCAGATCTACAAACTACATCCTCCTCAGTGGATAGAAGATACAACATGATTGCACCGGTCTTGGCACTAATACCCCTCTGGTTTTATCAGGCCAATTTCACTTTAAAGAGCTGTCGGATTAATTTGATTACACTTTTGACGAAATTGGTGTAAAAGAAGTGGTTAAGCCTGAATTAATCCACATAATTTCCCCACAAGAAAAGACATGATTGACGGATCCTGGGCAAAAGAAATGGAGGACGCAATTATTTCATTTCAGTGTTAGTATAACTAAGTTGTAGCAGATTTGTAAAAGTTTTGTTAAGGGTGAATTCTTTTTCATTGAAGAAACTTCAGAAATAACTTAACTACATTTACTCTAAAAATGTACGTACGTTAAACTATTGACAATTGGGGTTGTGTAGTATTAGGTAAGTTGATTTCAGTAAGCGTTTTTTAATTAAACAATGTAATCGAGAAAATCTTTTTAAAAAACTAGTAAAGATTGTTTGCGTGGTACTTCTTGAAATTTATGGATCCCTGAACACTTGTAGTCTCTAATGGAACGTAAACCTTTCTGCCTGAGCAGTGTAAATGACTAGTATGACTCATATTCATCGATATTTGGTATATTACGTATTTTTTTCTTGCCTATTATGAAAGAGTCTTCCAATATTTAGTGAACATGTTTTTACCGTATATTCAGGGTCTTTTTGCGATTTATTAAGAAAATAATAATATTTTTATACTGTACCTAAATAAGTTGATAAAATACTGCCTTCTTATGTGTCCAGGCACATGTCAAGTAGTTCCCACGACACCCGCCATTATGTGCCGTTTGTGCACAGTTTACTTTGCATAGGCCATCAAATAAATTCCTACACATTAAATCGCAAACTATATTTAACGATTAGCCATTTCTCCACCGCGCATAATCTGAACACTAATATCCACTGATAACTCTCCATTACCCCTCTACCTCGGAGCTATTCTGTGGCAAGGTGACCTTCACCTCTGCACTACTGTCACTAATTACTATCTGTAACTACGGTACAGTTGTAGAGAGGTTTGTGTCACCGCCCACATTGTCCTTGGTCCTGTAACAGGATCAAATGTCCTTTGGAAAGAATGGATACTTAACTGGGTACATAAGTGGTCATGGTACTCGTCTAGCAATGAAAAGTTTTCCTGCAAAAGATCACGAGAAACGTTGAGTCTTTTTTACCGTCCGAAACTCGACCGTATTGTTCTTGATCATTTATTGGGCTTGTAGTAAATGGTCCTGACTGCAGAAAGCGCTAGTGTCGGTCATTAACAAAGCTACTCAAGGCATGGTTACTCTCGTTTTCTCTAAAATTTAGGTCAAATTACGCTCGGTTGCGTTCAATCTCAATTGATGAAAAGGCAAATGTAATGGGTAAACATAAATTTGTTACAGTCCGTTTACATTCTACAGTATTAAAAATGCATATATTCGACGAGACAAATCATTTATTGCAGTGATATTTTTCCACGTGAAAGTAAAATGGGTTTCCTCAGTTATTTTAAAAGTGGATAAAAATATACGAATATAAAACGTCTTTCTTGTATAATGTTTTATATATTTTGGGGCAAAATAGCTTGTTTTAAAATCTGTTTCGTAAGTAACTCTACCTACACCTGACATGGGCACTTGCTTTGTGATTAGCTAATTCTAAACAGACATGGCCAAAATCACACTAATTACAACCTAAAAACTAATTTATTAGGTTCAACTACGTGTGTAAAAAACTATCGAAATAAAATTAATTAACGTAAACCATTTTAAAAATAAATAAAAACTAATGAACTGATTTGTTTTCGTGGACAACAGAAACCGTATAGCAATAATTAATAAAAAATCATCTATGTGTTTTAAATAAAATCCATAGCACATTTATACCACAAAGCAATGAAGTTTAGCAACAATGCAAGCACCAAGTTTGCAACTACACGTGCCATAATTCCATCACTTCCTCATAAAATTCCGTACTCCGAAATACTCCGATACTCCGATAAAAGGTTCAGTAATTGGTTTATGCTTAGGAATGCATTTTCCATTATTTTTACAAGCTTATAAGAAACATACCTAACAATGTAAAAGCTACAGAATCGCATGAAGTCGAGCGTGTTACCGGCTACAGGCGAGGTTGCATCCAGTTCTCAACACTTGTAACTAATGGCGACCTGGAGCTGTTCATTTTCCAGCTTCTGAGATATAGTTCGCACGCTTTCATTTAGATATTGGTTCTCTCAGCACCCCGCAGTGACGAGTTTATCTGCTCAGAGCGAGTTTATAGGAGGCTCAGAGCGAGTTTCCTTCGGCTAATTAAACTCGAATAGCCAATGTAATTAATAAAGATATCATGGCGGAAATATGGGAATTATATGAATGGAATATTAAGTTAATTTCAGTGGAGCGAATCAGCCTGAGGTGTAGAATGTGTTGAATTAATGTACCAGAAGGGTTATTAGAAGTTTGTATATGTTATAGGTTGAGAAGCGCAGTGAAAGCTGAAGAGGATTGACCAAAATATGGATTTGAAATACGATATCATAAATCGATAGTATTATCGACCAGTGATTATTCGGTGAACCAGTCGGTAGCGAGACGGATTGTGAAACAAAGGGAGACATGTCATTGTGCAAAAAGAAAACAATCATAATTCATCAGATTCCATTCGTGCACTGTACCGGGCTGCCGGCTAAGGCTGGTTTTATGCACCGCGACAGTCGCGAGTCGCGCCACGTCTTGCGGCTGACCAAAATGTCACGCGACAGCGATACTTTTTTGTCGCGTAACTCACATCCGGTGGTGGGGGAATTAAAGAAACCAGTCTGTTCTCAATCCAATGTTGTGTGTTGTGTTTGTGATTTAGAGGTGATTATTAAGTTGTTTAAATATAGACCCTGTAGTGTTGTACACGTTAATGACAAAACCCCAGTTTTTTTAAACAACACATACAATTTACAGTTGGAATTGGGTCAACCCTCTTAAAAATGTCATTACATAATATAATGATTTAATATATATTACAAATAAAGGGTAAAGAACTCATTTATATACTAATTATTAACATTAATCAATATAAATATATGGAGATTATACCACGTGGAGTATGAAAAATACTACTGTCGCGGTGCATAAACGTGCCCATTTGATCCAATAGAACTTGAACCGCGCGCGACACATTTTTTGAAGCTGCGATTCTAAAACCTGTCGCGGGTATTTGGAGATTTCCGAGTCGCTCGCGCGGCAGTTCGTCGCTGTCGCGGTGCATAAATGCTCCCATTTAACTCAATAGAACTTGAGTCGCGCCGCGACACGCGACACGCGACTGTCGCGGTGCATAAAACCAGCCTAATCCCTTGATTAACATCCACGCAGAGCATTTAAGGCTGGTTTTATGCACCGCGACAGTCGCGAGTCGCGAGTCGTGCCACGTCTTGCGGCTGACAAAAATGTCACGCGACAGCGACACTTTTTTGTCGCGCAAACTCACATCCGGTGGTGGGGGAATTAAAGAAATCAGTCTGTTCTCAATCCAATGTTGTGTGTTGTGTTTTGATGTAGAAGTGATTATTAAGTTGTTTAAATATAGACCCTGTAGTGTTGTACACGTTAATGACAAAACTCCAGTTATTTAAACAACACATACAATTTACAGTTGGAATTGGGTCAACCCTCTTAAAAATGTCATTACATAATATAATTATGTAATTTATATTACAAATAAAGAGTAAAGAACTCATTTATATACTAATTATTAACATTAATCAATATAAATATATGGAGAATATACCACGTGGAGTATGAAAAATTCTACTGTCGCGCCGCGACTGTCGCGGTGCATAAACGTGCCCATTTGATCCAATAGAACTTGAACCGCGCGCGACACATTTTTTGAAGCTGCGATTCTAAAACCTGTCGCGGGTATTTAGAGTCGCTCCGCGGCAGTTTGTCGCTGTCGCGGTGCATAAATGCTCCCATTTAACTCAATAGAACTTGAGTCGCGCCGCGACATGCGACACGCGACTGTCGCGGTGCATAAAACCGGCCTAAGAGTATGTGGACAGACAAATTCATATCGTATTACTATCTAAAAGGAATGTGGGACAATTTGGAGTTGATGAAGATGGATCAAAATAAACGTGGGGCAGTATAGGGAACATTGTGTTTTTAAAGCTACATCATTTATGATTGTCTTCATACTTAAAGTTCTTAAGCCGAAAATTTTCCTCCATAACGTATCAAAGATTTAAAAGAACGACGAGATTTTGGTTTCGATTCAATTCTTAGAGTTAATAAAGCGTGATATTACTTTAAATACAAGTAGTTCGAAATAAATTAAATATGGCTGTTAGTGTTGGCTGAACCAACTTTAAAAAAACCCGTAGGAAGGTAGATTGAATTATGAAGAAAATAATTACAAATTTGTCATTTTAACTGGAATAAATTAATATATTGCGAAAAAATTCATTTTTATCGTGCAGGAAATAATTTATAGAGAAAGGTAATTAATCAGAGTTCCCCACAAGAAGTACTTCAAACCAATCGAAAACTGATTACAGAAAAATATCACGATTTTAATTTAAATTACCATCCAAACAACTTCGTTACATCGGGAATTCACGTGAAGCTAACGAGGAGACCAGAATGGAAGCGCTGCATGATGTACACGGTGTTCCCAGGACTCCGAGAGATTAGCGCAACCGCTTGCGTCTGCTTGCGTCTGGCCCCAGAACACGGAACGCGCAATTAATACAAGCTTGCGTCACCCGTGGAAACTAGTTATCCCGGTGACAAAAACAATCATTAATAACATTCCTAGATTTGTCATTTACATTGGATCACTCAAACTGTCAATGGGTAATTATGAAATTAACTTCGCTATTTGGTTTTTGTTGTGACCAAGGTTGGCAGTGAAGTCGTAGTTAATTAATTTAATGTATATTGTGAGGATTATTATGCTGTAGTTACTCCTAACACCTCATGAATCATGATGTTGGAATTCTTAGATGAGCATTGATTTTCGTATGTTTTTCATATTTCCCATGATTCTTTTACCTTTTATATACATTTTAATAAACAGATGATTTGAATCAGATATAACCTATACTTTAGGTAACTAACACGTTCCAGTTTTTCTAGTTATATATTGGTGTTAGGATAACTCTGAAAACGTTTATCCAATCCATAGGGATATATTCGTCAGGGGGGTAAAAGGATTTAGTATGATAGTTTAGAGTTACATATTTTGAGAAATCAGATTATACTACATTTTTAATGTTATCTTCAATTCAATCTTCAATTTAAGTCTTGAAAAATAATTTTGGATTTTTTAAAATTATAAGTGGTTTTATGAATGCAGCTACAATTGGTTTGCATCTTTCACATCCTTGAGTTCGCAGTTAACGTAATTGTGTTCATGATAAAGAATAGGGAACTAGATCACCTCCCATCCACCTTAGATAGCTAACTTCAGTTAATTTATTTTCCATTCTCCCACAACGAAATCTTTACCATCCTCTCAATTCTCTGCCCCCAGACGTCCATCCCATTCTCGTATCTAGAAGTACACAGAAACGATTTCCATTCCACCATTCCCCTGCGCCTCGGCCATTGAGTATTGTTACTTCATTACTCTATGTATCGCGGTGCCAAGGTGCTTTGCAACTCAGTTCATTTCCACTGTCCCTTGTACCACGGTCCGCCGCTGCTCTGGTGGTCTGATGACTCCACTGTATGCTAAACAGGTCGTCGACTCTAGTAGGAGAACCTGCAGCTCTTGAGGCGAGAACTGTAAGTCATTGTTTGGTAGTGTCGATATACAATCTTCAATAGGCGATTATAACTCTAGGAGAACCTTCAAACAAGAGGTTTCAGACATCAAACCAGTGCCTATGAGTGGTTTGTGAATTTGGCTATTTCCGAATTAATAAACCACTATTCTTGGCCACTATTGTAAGTGAGAAGTTGTCAACCAAAGTTCAAGAGCCTACATTACCTAAAGCTGACGAACTTAAAGAAAATAGTTTTTATGGACATTTCCTCACTTTCTTGTGGCTAAAGAAATTATCATGTAGATTATGTAGAACGTACTACAATTTAAATTCCGGGTATTTTCACAATCACTACTACTCCTCTCAAACTTAAGTTGAACAGGAAAATATTACGAACATGTTTGAAATTGGGCTGAGCCGTGTTTGAAATTGGGCTCGGTCATGTTTGAAATTAGGCTGGGCCATGTTTGAAATTAGGCTGAGTCTTTTCAGTCAGAACCTTTTATAACTGTCGAATAAAGCGGACTACGCAAAAGGATGTGGTAAATGTCAAATAGTTTAGTACTTAGTTGGGTTGCCGATCTAGTGACAATCTATAGTAAATATCAGTCACAAAAGATATTTTGACAAATTTAATTAAATGAGAGCTCCAAGAAGTTCCTAGATTCCCAAGGCAGACAGATGATTCATTATTGTTCTGAAGATATGTGAGGTAATCTGCAATCTTCAGGGAAAGTCTTGTGCTTGAGACAGCTTCCAGACTCTTGGAGCGCCAGAGACATATTCAAGAGTCCCAAATCTTCTGATTCTTTAGTGAATGTCACCCGCGAACCTTCAAAGAAAATGTATTTACCGTGACAATCCCCAGGGAGAATCTGCTGTCAGAAACTAATGCAAAACTTTCCTTAGACTCTTTAGGTGAATGTTTAGCGCAAAAATTTTTAGAGAGAATCAAAATCTACTGATAAGAAATGCTGAGAATAATTCAAGAAAGTCTCGAAACGATTCTTAGCTGTACAACATCACCAGTATCAAGGGAGTAACAACTGCAAGAGACAACTTTGAAAGTCCCAAGGCTTCAGATTCTGCCGGAGACAGTCTAGCGTGTGGCATGTAGCGGGTGTAGTGTCGTGTCGGTCCCATTACTCTAATTATATTTCCCGCTAGCAGAGACTCCCGCACGTCCCATGCCACGGGTCACGTGGTACAAGCTACGAGGTTCGAGCCAAAAGATAATTGAAACTGACAACAGACGGAGCTCGTGACAGAGATACGCGACCCGTCATCATAAAACGTTTATAGTTAACGGGGTTTTAATCAGTCGTTTATGAAGCAATTTGCTAAAATGTGGTCAATATGTAAAGTTGTATCATCCTGCAGATAAAACTGAGGAATTTTCTATTGTGGTCTATCCAAGCTGGCCTGTCATTAAGATCCGTGTTCCAATTCGGCCAACCGCAGATGTACCATGACTCCGTAGTTCAGAGCTCATCAATCTACCAAACAAAATATTGCTATCTACAAAAATAATCTTAGTTCCTCTCTGTATCGGGGAGTTCTCTTCTAAAAGCCACACATCTTAAAATATGTACGTTACAAGAAGCAATGCTGTCACCTACTTCGGTTTACACAAACTCTGCAAACTTACAGTTACTATGTTCTTTTGCGGCCTTCCAGTTATTTTACAGTCCACTGCGGTCCAACAAGATCGACTGCGGTTTAGGCTGAATCCGCGGCACATACCTCAGTCCACTGAGCCGTGAACACGTTACAGATGGTCCCACAATTCCTTGGTCCCACGTCGCAACAATGGACAATTACCTACCGGGTTACGAGTCCCATACGTTCTGCTGGACTTGCATAAGTAGCTCCCTTCCCTCGGTCGCCCAAGAAGCTGACCAGGAAATTAATATTGTGCAACACTGGAGCAGATTTGGGTAATTTTGTTACATCAGTATGAAGTGAAATATATGTCTGTTTCTCACTGCAGAATGAGAATACAGTTATTTGTAGGTGAGATGACATTTTACATTTGAGTCCTAAATATAGACCCACGAAGTAGGTCTTTGCTTTGCTTAAAGGAAAGATAATTTTAATTGCAGTGAGGATATATGTTAGGCCTGATGACTATGATTTGAATCTTAAATTGACTTAGAGAGTGTTCACCTCTTTTCTATATTTGCTATATGTCATTAATGGGATGTTCTTTCTGCAATATGCTTATCGTATTCTCGTTGTTGTTCTGTGAATCGTCATGTTTCAGTCGAGGGAGCCATAACGCCACTGGCTTGAGGCTGTACTAGAACCATGTGCTCTTCAGCCATGGTATTCAAAGTTCAATAATGGTTGGTTTATCTTTTAAAAACACGAAGGTATTAACGATATTCCTTCATTCTTTTTCCACAATACTACTATGAGAATGATGATTTCGGAAGATTATTAGAAACTTATTAGAAAGATATCTGCGTTGATGTAGTAGCATAGCAATCATTACCTGCAAATTCAATAAATTGCGAGATTAATGTTATACTGGACTGTGTGTTTTGTTGTTGTAGCTTTTTGTTTAACTTTTTTTTGGTTCTCGGGACGTTGGAGCTTCTCAGGTTAAAACTGTGTAGTGTGTTGGTCTTTTTGTGTGCTAACATGGGTGTTAAGACATTTTGGAGCTCTAATCATGTGTAAGCTTTTCAGCCTTTTCATGTCCTAGACAGTCTCTTGAAGTTGAAAAAAGACATCTATTCTCCTAAACCTTACTTTCAAAAACACATTATGATTTGGGTTCATCACTGTTCATGCTTTTGTGTTGTTGATGCTTAGTCTCACTCCTTCATTTTGTTTTTATTCATGAAAATGGTTTTTAATTTTCTGAATGGTTTCTCACTGGTGTTTCTTAACTCATTTAAGTACAGTTTTGCGTTTCCTTCAAAAATATTCTTAATCCTCAACAAGCAAACTGTATAACATTGATACTTTGTTAACATTTGTTAACAACGCCATCGTATGCAAAACCTGCAAAGCATCTTGATCGCAACTTTCTCTCTTAAACCATTACACCGGCGCTATCAAGCATCTCTACTTCACCGGTATCTGCCAATCTCGGCTTCCAACAAAGCCATACCGCACGGTGAGATGGGATATCCGATAACTATAGACGATAGCTAGGGAGTGGCCAGCGGCTACTGGATAGAGCCGTCATACGGTCGTGACCCACGCTGAAGATCAAGGCCAGTGAAGGGGGTGACGTCACCGACCAAGTTTGGCAACCACCCACCACAGCCACAACCACAACCAGGCACGGTGGTGCAACCACAGGTGGATCTAAACGGCGACAATGGAACAATGCTCATTGATTGATCCGGGTCAACGGATGACTGGGGAGCTTAACTTGCAACAGATGTGTGGACGATTGCGTCGTGAGCTTGAAATAGTCGATGTTTCCAGAAAAAAATAATTTGGTTGAGAGTAACGATTATCGAGTGACTGAGGGTAAAATATTCAAACGATTTGTCAGGTTTGACAACTATATAGGATAAAATTACACGATCTCTTGGAAGTGGTCTATTTTTTCCAAAATATGGCTCAACTGCATTTTGTGTTGAGTATTTCAGTACCTTTAATTTATTTTAGTATGTAAAGGGTCTTATGCTAGACCAAGAATGTAGAAATTATTTACAACTCAGAAATTAATTAGAAGCAGCTTTGTTAACCGTGTCTTTAACCGGAATTAAAATTAAATAATAGATTGACAAAATAAAGCAAATTTGGTAGTTAAAAACCCTCAAGATCAATAAAAAAATACTGTAGTTAAAAATGTTTTTTTGTGGGATACGACTAACAAACACAACCTCCCCCCACCAACAACAATTATGTCAAAAGTAATGACTACAATGATTGCATTTATAATGTTAATCACTAAGCTACTAGATTCGTGAAACAACATGACGCTGTAGATTATCAAAGTACTAACGCTATAACAGATCGCGTTGACACCTCAGTAATGGAGATTACTCAACCGCTCTGATCGAACCATTGTGTTTGTGTGGACCAATCTCTACGCCGGCCTTGACAGAGAGACGTTTCGTCTTCACGCTCCGCGCGTCATCAAGGCCTGAGGAAGGAACCTTGGTAGTCAAACAGTAATGGTTCACTGATCGGTTGTGTTCAGACCTCAGACGGTCTCCGGTCACTGGTTCCCAAAGGGTATTGTGAAAACGCTGTTACAAAATAACTATTTACCTAGTGACTTTTTACTCGTATATGTCAGTTTAGCTAAATATTATGTTTTAGATTGTTTTCAATTTTGGTTAGGTAACGGGTCTAATGATATTCTTAGGTACTGTAAGAATAAAGTTAATCAGGTTAATAATTAGTAAAAGTTTTATAAAAATTAAGTAAAATTTTGATTTGTATAATGCAAAACCAATTAAAATGATTATACTTTTGCAAAAATTGTGTTCTTAGTGTTTTGTTAAAAGTAATAATTGAATAGCAACCTCAGTTATAATTTGGACAGTTAATTTGTTAGAATATCTACTGAAACCTTGTTTACCAAACGTATAACTAATCTGTAAAGTATACGAAAATCTTTTTGAATTCCCGGTTTATCATCCCTATAAACCCTAAGACTATCGTTATAGGAAAAAGATTTTGCCCCTATTTAGTTTTAATACTTTTGATCTAAATTCAACTCGTAGATTGCAATTTCATAGCTTTGTAAAACATATGAAATAGAAATACATAAATAAGGTGATGATTTTTATGTAGGTACCGGTCAGTGTGAATACAATCTGCGCTCTCGACTACTCGATCGTTAAAGTCTCCACAGACGACCATTACGTTAATGTTATTACTTGACAACAATAATTCAACCGAGAATGTTTAACAGCAATAAGTCAATAAGCAAGTGTGTCGAGTCACAAAGGCCTTTTCAGTTTTTTGGTAAAATTTCAAAAAAAATGTTATCCAAATTTATGTTTCTGGCCCCTTGACTATATTGTTAAGACAATATTGTGGTTTTGGCGAGTTTTGCAGGCAATGAAAACGTTGTCTTCGCAACCAAACATGTAAGCTGATGAGCAATATTAATCGTTAGACTAGCTATTTGACGGAGGAATGTACAATCTATTATTATCTCCTAAAAAAAATGTTATATGGTCAATTGCCGATCTTTGAAGGACATCAGCTAACAAGCAAAGTGGTCCACACCCAAACGCGGTAAAACACCAAAATCGGCCTCGTGAAAGTATCGCTTGACTGACTCCATAACAACGCGGTGACCTGTGGGCGTGCAAACTGTGAAATGGACAGAGACGCCGCAGTGCGCCTGCGCGTGGGCCGCTCGCGAGCTGTACGCAGACGCAGACTCACGGCGCAGCGGCGCGGCGTAGCACCCACGCCGTGCGCAGGTCAGTGATGGTGACGGTGAATCACAAGGTCGACGGGGAAATTCGCTGACTCCTTTCCGGAACAGACCGTTCGATACTATCCCCGATCAGGCAGAAATATCGTGTCTGTTAAACTGATAACACTTTTACAACAGTTAGAATTACCTGCGAGCTTAATTTTAAACAAGTAGTACGTCAATTTTGTTACACTCTTCCAATTGCATTTTCTCGTTAGTTTTTATACAGCCAATCTCGACTTTCCGTCTTTTTATGGTCTTTACTGAATCTTCGCATCTATTTTTTACATTCTTTCAATTTTAATTTTCTCCTTGTATTATTGTTTCATTTATAACTATCGAATTCGGTTTATTCTTATACTTAGAAGCTTCCAATGTGTGTTTATATGTGCTCTATACTTTTGTGTATTAGTTACTGTACCATGTATGATATGCTGTTGTGAGAGTTACATTTCAGAACAATGAAGCGACATTATCGTGTGTTTAGACACCAATAGAAAACATCAATTGCCCATTTGGATTTGACCGACGAAGATTTTATATCACTTCACCCGTGATTTACAAAACTCATTAGGAAAATCTCTCAACCCTACAATGGTTCAAATAGTCCTGACATTTAAAGTAATACACATATGTTGTACATATTAATACTATAATCATCCGATCTCAATTATTGAGTTGGGAACACACTACTTATACAACTTTAACTGCAGTTTTCCGGGAAAGTATAAATTCCAACCAATAGTCCGATAATTGGCAGTGAAGATTATGCCGAAGATGAAATCGAGGGTTTCTGCGGTTTCTCCTCGTATACACCGAGGTAATTATGCGATAAGGCGATGTCGCAGGTCCTGGGAGTGGATAACGCCCAGCGGTGTGCGCGGGGCAAGGGTCACGTGGTACTGGAGACAACCGGACAACAGGGAAACAGGGGAAAAGGGGGAACAAGGCAACACATCGTGGACAGAAACAATAACAATAACAAACAATATAAGCAAAATGGTAAAGGGGCGTCAATTAAAGATGGGAATGAGACAAACCACTGTTGAAATGGTACAGTGAACCGTCGAATAATAAGTATCAAGACACCTGCAAATATGAACGAAACTGCTCTAAATATTAACATTTTAATCTGATAATAAAATTTAGAGATGTGATGAAAATTCATGCAGCCCAAAGTATTTTATGTTCATAGATTTAGTGGGGGTAAAATATTCTTGCATTAAAGAGCTTCAATCTGATATGACTTATATCTCATTAATATTATACAAAAATAAAAATAAATGGTACTTAGCATACATAGCTTGTTAGAATTGTATCATAATCTGCTAATAAAATCTTTGCATTGGTTTTATGGGCTGCACAATCCGATTGGAGTAATAACTTAATAAATTGCATGATAAATCATCTGTAATTACCTCTGAGATGGTGGTGTTATACGGAGTGTTGATGAAGATCGGGGGGTTGTCGTTCACGTCCACTACTCTCACAATGACAGGGACGGTCTTCTTCTTGCGTGTGGATCTCACTGTGCACGTCAGCTGGGGACATTCACGGTGGCGTTAAGTAAGGATTTAAATAATAAAATGGAAACAATATTTATTGGATGATCATGATCTTTGACAACTGTAACTTGTACATAAGTACTTTGAAAGTAGTATATTTCATCAGTATGGTTATACAACTGACAAGAATCACCCAATCAGTAAAAACCCAAACTTATTGATGATGAAAAAACGTGGTTCGGATTCCACTATAAACTGTAGGTCCCAAGTTGCCATTAACTGTAGGGACTATTAATTAACAGCTGTGTCTAAGGTATATGTCACTAACAAGAATACAAGATCAAGCCACTCATCCTTCACTCATATTTGGGTTAAAATACGCACATAGTGGTGTCACCATCTTAAATAATTGATAATTGATAATTGATAATTGATGGAATATTATGTTTTCAGTTTCAATTTACACAAACTATAAATATTATTACACTGTCAATTTTCGTATCAGAGTGAAATATCTCCAACAAATTGCGTTATTAAATCACATACTCTTGAATCACTTTTATTATACATGTATTAATTGGCATATGATATGATTTAGAGCTCCGGAACCTCCCAATTAGACTCACTTTCACCAGGGACAAGCCTGGCTGGACATGGTAATTAGAAGCAGTCCGGCAAAACAAAACTGTCGACTAATGAGCTGTAATATATTGTACTATCACTTTCAAACACGCCGTCCAATCCAACAGGGCCCAACTAAACACACCGTCCAACCCAACAGGGCCCAACTAAACACACCGTCCAACCCAACAGGGCCCAACTAAACACGCCGTCCAACCCAACAGGGCCCAATTAATGCCTAAATTGTCGTAATATTATTAATCAAGTAAAAAATGTTTTAAACTGTAATGTTAGTGAATGTCTTAAGCATGTGTCCAATGTATTAGAGGAGGCTGTGGTCCAATTCATCCCTCCCCTAAATGCTACATTCTACATTACAGTGTACATTATAAGATAATGTTTTATATTTGTCAACTATGTTTCATGTCAGTGATCTAATAAAGTGTTAAAACACATTTTCAATACTACGTGTACAGTTTTCTTCTCCTCCGAAAATTGGCTGGGTGTTTGGTTGGGGAGAATGGAAAGGTTACCTCCCGCTATCTCCGCGACCCGCCACCTCCGTGTCCCGCCACCTCCGAATTTCAGAGTGACCCCTATAATCCTCGGTTACTACCTGCGTTAAGACTTTCCGTCCTAACCTAACCTAACCTAACCTCCTAACCTAACCTAACCTAACCTAACCCAACCTAACCTAACGCACGGGTTAAATTGTCATTGCCGTGGATGCAATGACTGCTACCAACGCAGGCAGTGACGGGACGGGATTATAAGGGTCACTCAAGAATTCGGAGGTGGCGGGACAGATTTGGGTTCGGAGGTGGCGGAACGCGGAGATAGCGGGAGCACACGAATGGAAATTGGTCTGAAAGGGTTCTTTCATTCGTACACTACAGCAACCTCGTTTAGTTTGAATTGATACCTTGGGCTCACAAATTTTTAACAAGATTAAGGTTGATTGGCCATTAAATTACTTTTTTACGTACCAGTAAGAGAAATTCGTCTAAAAACCAAGAACCACATTTACATTGAATAAGTTTATTAAATTCAAAGTTAATTCATGATCAAACCAAAATAAAAAATTTTAAATTTGTATTACAAAAACTTGGAAAGATCCAACTGTCATGTCTAACGTTATAAGCTAAATTTCACATTTAAATTTTAAGTGACAGGCTGAAACTCTACAAATAGAACGGTTTGCTAAATGTATATACTACATAAACGTTTACAACAATCTGTGTTAAGTATAAAATACCATTCAAGTTGTTTCAACAGACCTGGAAGACTATGTGCGAGAGGTTATCCTTGTCCCGGTCCAGAGGCGAGAGCAGCTGCAGCTTCTTCCCCTGGAGTGTGAAGTAAGGGTTGCCCTTGGGGAAGACAAGGTCCAGACTGATGTCTGCCAGAGGGTCTCCAGAGATGGGTAGCTCCGAGGGAGTGGTGGCCTGGCCTACCTCTGCAACAGATGTGGTCGAAATCGAGCAATGTACAAGATTACCTTTTAGCTGGGTGTACTCTGTAGCAATCAGAATACTTTACAAATAAAATGTCTTAATCCCTCGGAATTAAGAGGTATTCATTTTATTGCAGTTGTGTTTAGAGATCAATTGACCTAACAGACTACATTGAAACTGGAAGTTTAAAAACAAGCATATACGTTTAAAAATAAATTTGGGAAAATTCCTACCGAATATTCGATTATTCTTTGCAAATAAAGTGGAAATGTGAACTCAGCGGAAATCAAACTATCCTATTTACCATTTTAGTATTAGTGTTTCAAGATCCAATGACTTATCTTCTTACTTCGTTATGGAGTAACTCTGGCAATATATTGGTATAATATAACCACTTTTAACAGCAAAAAATACCTAATGCTTTTGCTTTTTACAGATAACCGGGCATTTTTCTGATTACAATACAAATTAAATACCAATTTAAGTATTGCAACAAAACAAACCGCTAGTTCTATTAACTACAATCTAAATTACCCTTATAGTACACATTACGTACTAGGTAATATAAGTACACGATCAGGGTAGTTGTTTAGCCATAATCGAACAATAAAATCATGGCTAATGTTACAAAATAGACCAAATGCAATCAGCGGCTGCCGCCAGGGTGATCTATATCACCGGCCTCTCAATAGCAGCTAATCAAGCAGACAATACCTGTCCTAATATTGTTCTCCTTGTTCGGCAAGACGAGAGTGAATGAAGACTGACAATCAGCTGGTACAACAATGAATCAGATGGAAACGATCTGGCAAACGTAAAGTAGGCCGCCACTCCCAACCTGAGGTTTGGGGACTTTGGCAGTCGGCCATGGGGTTTTGTAGTTGGGTAGACACGAAACATACTTGATCTTATAGATTAGATATTATAGTATATCGCTCGGATATAAAGTAATTTTTGTGGAACTTGATTCTTCTGAACTTTTATATGTGGTGCAAGGTTAGGTTGCTCTAGTGATTTGAGAAATGAACTTCTGTATAAAGTTCAAAACCTGCTGATCAAATAAACATCTACATTACTTTGCTGAGTGATGCCATAGAGTATCAGGTAGTAAAGAATCTAAACTGGCCTCAGAAAGGCCAAATAGCACGCAAATAAAAAAACTTTGACAACATATTGCAAATATTAAATGAACGATGTTTCATTGTGTTTAAACATATTCAAGGCTTCAAAACTGTTTTTCTCACTGATACCATTTGTAAATAGCACGCACCTTCTTCGTAAATCTTCCGCAAGGAGATCGGAAAATCGAGACTCTAATGTACTCTGTACTAATAGTCTTGTGGTAGTTTCGAAAATACTTTAAACTGTAGATAGACCCCTATCTAGAAAACAAAAGCTGATAGAACAGTTAAAATGATCACTTTTACGAAATCGGACGCAAAAACCATATAATAATCAGGTTTGCAACATTTTGTGTCACCAACAGAATATTTACTGTACACATTTTACACAGAGAGAAATTCCATACAATTAAAATCATTAGTTCTTGTGTTGACATTTGATGAGAAAAACATAGGAATTAAAATTCTAAATAGAGGCACAATCTAGTCCACCAGTAAACAACTGAGATAATAGAAATAACTACCAGTTATTAGAAGGGAAACCTGTGGAAAGGTCAAAGAGTTTAACAATGATGTAGTCCTAACGGAGCAACGCTGGAGCCGTTCTGTTAATTTACACTCACTGTCATTGTAATATTTGTTTTGTAGGGGCAGGATATTATAAATGTTCAGAATTGCAAAAAATATCCCATCAATGTATTGCCAGATCTAAATGCTGATTTATCATTCAAACATTGGTAAAATGTTAAAAGTCGTTGTTGGGAAAAATCATTCGTTCAAAAAGTACTTACCGTTCTCTCTGCTCTCTTCAATATCCATAATGATGTTGGATTGGCCATTCTCTACCTCGCAGAGTCCTGAAACAGGCGTTATTTATTTTAATTTTGTATATTTATTTAGTTGTTTACACCTGATAAATAAAGGTTGTTTTTTATTTTTTAATAAAATATCCAAAATCAAATTAAAAACACAATTAATGAAAAAAAAAATACTTTCTTTGGTTTGCATAACACATACTCAACTTAGTAAGACAGCTCATCATAACAATAACTTAACTGAACATAGTAAAACAGTAGTTAAATTAGCTTAAATTGATTTATTACGACATATTATTTGAAAATATTTACACTTAAACTGTTTTACAATAACTAATTTAAACATTAATTAAAAAAACAATCAAGGTCTAACATTTTAAAAGTATTTTTGGATCAAGAAGTTTATGGCTTTTTAATATACAAAGTCAATGTATTGAAAAGGTGCAGAGTTTTTCACATTTTATCCTGTCCAATAAAATTAATGTTATCAACAACAAATATTATTTAGTACATCCTAAATTCAAACCCTACCCGTTAGTACTATATAAACTATAAGTAAAATTCGAGCGACTTACAACACTGTAACAGCCAACAAGCTAATATATTTACCATAAATACACTATAAAATTACATCCACATAAAAACAGCCAAGAGACTCCAAGCCCGCGGCCATCGCCACACGCTATTTTAGCGAAAAGTGGTTTCTAATTTTAGTTGATTTCTGTGTCCCGTTACATGGCGTGCGAATTAATTGACCAAGCACTAGTGTTATTACAGACATGCGCAGACTTCAGGGTTCATCTCACAGTGGAAATTTCGCTCTCCAAACCGCAACTGAAATATAGAGATAATTCATCCTTCGATTAAGTTAATTGAAAATTGTAATGCAATCGAGATAATAGTTTAGTACGTTTGGTGCACACATGGACATAACACTGAAATAAATGTATTGGAATTGTAGATAAAGTATTGTTGAAACCCACAATGAACATGTTATTAGATTGAAACAGTAAGAAATCGGTTAGGGAATTGAAAGTATTGAATAAATCGAAATAGAATTTCCTATTGAAAAAGTTGCTCATTCTTCTATAATATGGTTTAAACTATTCTGCACGCAAACGTAAAGGTTAATAGATTTTCTGGAAGAAAAGAAAAAACTAAACTAGGCTATTTTGCTAGTTAAACGGATGCAAACTTTAGATAGGAATATTCCCAAATGTTAAAAAATATATATATTAAGAACATAACTTAATTCTAAAAAAATATTAAAATATTTTAAAATTATGTTAAGAAGGTGAAAAGGCGATTTGACAATTTCGTGAAACAAATTTGTAGTTGACAGCAAATAAAAGTGGTTCTGTGCCTATCTAACTACTTACTTTATTTTGCCGTTTTTACCGAATAAATGCATTCATCATAGCAAAATGTCCGCCCACTCGTCGAACATTTGGTAGTCAACAGTTATTTATTTAGTCAATTACAAACTTATTTACTGGTTCAAATAAAGTAAATAGCCTAAATACTGCATTTCCTGACGACTTCAGACGCAGAGCCACCGAGCACCCAATCATGCTTCAATCATAACATTCTTGCACGGAGGAAACCAGTAGACCCAGATCTATGATTATCTCTAGGCGTGCACCTACAAGCCATGATTGTAGCCTACCTCGACGGTGTTAGGCCGATGGATAGTGTCTATTGACAAATACAGTCTATACATCTTGCGGGGCTAACTGGGGGCGGCGCTACGAGCTATAAACATGCAAATTAAACAGGATTACGGTCGTACATCAGAGCAATCAGGTGGTTAGAGGGTCTGCCATCCGTGAGGCTGCAGGGCTGCTGCTGGGGGGCGACGGAAATGCTAGTAAATCTTAGGTTAAACATGCCATGTGAGTTACGTCTAATTGCATGTCAAATGTTGGGAATTGTTTTGTATTATGCTTCGGGAGATTCCTGTCATAATCCCGATCTTAAACTCCTTCAGGGTACTGCCACCAGCCTTCTAAGTTTTCTCTATTAATCTTGATTATTTTATTTATATGTTTTCATACCAGTAGATAGAGAGTTGTTTGCCATGTTTCATTAGGCACACATTCTTCTGTTTTAATTTATTAGTCTTACAGGTAAGGTAAAATACTTTGTACAATCATATGGCCACCATGAACGTCACTCGGTATGTATACATGGACTAATCGTGATAGACTACACTTTTGAATTAAATATTAGGAAACGTCAATACACATATCATACAGCTGCAATTTGTCACATAATTTTGGATGGTATTCATCAAATAAATGAAATAAGTATACTAAATCAGAAAACTATTTTATGACCTATAGAACGCGAACCATAGTTAAGATGAATTGTAGTTATAAATCATTTTAGCCTCTGGATTGCTTATGTATAATTGGTTGATATTATAAGGCCTTACCTTAGCAATCCTATTTTATTGATTCGAAATTAATTTAGGACCCGAAGGTCCATCATCAGTCGGAGTCTAAGTTGACCAAACGTGTTCCATAACTAAAGTAAGCTTATCCCACACTATGAAACCATGGTTTTTAACTCTAATTTTTTGTACTATTTTTCGTTTCCACTATGATTTGTATTGTGTTAAATGTGATGAAACTTTCTACGAAACCCAACGGGTGGATTCTACTATAAAAATTTGGTCAACCTAGACTCCGACTGATGATGGACCTTCAGGTCCGAAACTAATTACGAATCGATAAAATAGGATTGCTAAGGTAAGGCCTTATAATATTAATTGATTGTAGCTTTCATGTTTGGCTGTTTATGAAGATCCAAACGCAAAAACCAAATGTGTAATTCATCTTTATTCCCTCTTAAATGATATACTACAATATTTTTCGCACTATCTTAGGATATTTAATTGTCTACAAATATCTCTAGGATGGTCTGTTTAGGTGATATAGCAGGAAGTACCACTCCTCCCTATGACTCATCTGGTTTCCGCGGGCGTCGTTCTCCGTACGATCTGGAACCCTCACTTCACGACAATATAAAAGTGCAATTGATGGTTCAAATCTTTATCTTGGATCAAATACTTACAGTTTGTTCATTATGACAATTTTAAATCAACGTGTTTGAGTTTTCACCAAGTTATTTAGTGTTAAATTATTGTCACAGACTAGTAAACCTGTAAGTAGCAAAATTATATGTACACAGAAATAACCATGCTTGAAATCAGGGGTGTAGCGTATTTTAAACAAACTCTTTACAGCCACAACTAAACAAAACGATAGATGACCACTGTATATACAAAGTTCAGTTTATTGAGTACGTACTCCTACCCAAAACCCATATTAAAATCGAGGATATGCAATCTTTTGTGGTCAATAACTTCTAATTTATAAATACAGCCAACCTACTCCGGCCTCCTCCACACCACTAAGTTTCAAAGAAAAATATTATCCCCAATTAGGCGATTGCCAGCCCAATGAAGCGAGTAATAGCAGTGACGTGAACGCACGATCGAACTGAAGGACCTCCCAGTACAGCTAATAAATCCTACAATCAAAAAAAAAATTATGGAAATAGTTTTTTTTTAACGTAAGCCATATTTATGACATAATTAAGAATAATGGTACCAAAATTATGAACATTTAATTGCAACTTTACTTGTTTTACATAAGTATAAATTATTACCACTATACATCCAGATGTTACCTCAATACCTCAACTTTCCCTCACAATAAGACAGGAGTTGTCACATAAAATCAACAGAGAGTGCCAATAAAGCTGTTCCGAATATTGAGACAATGTTATCAAGACCTCCTAACTAGGGAGGCGGTCCGACTGGTCCTAACTCTCATTAATAGATTCAGCAGACTCGTACTGACCTACTTTACCTCAAAAGTCCAACCCTTCTTATGTTCTTTCAGGTAATACGAATTAAAGTAATTGAATTTCATATTTTAGCAGAGGTTAGCACTGCATCTTTCACAACCGCAAGCGGGAAATTTTTTTATTCGTAGCGCATACAGCCAGAACCAGCTTTGAATACAAAATAACTAAAATAAACTAAATTAAACTGTTTGATAAAATTCTCCAATAAACATTAAGTTTTGGGTAATTTGTTGTAATCTTCAGATGTTGAATTTCAACATTGTTATGGTTTGTAATTACTGTTACATTGTACTACGGCTTCTTGAATGCAGCATGTTTAATAATGACTTAAAATGAAAACCAACCTAATTCTTATTATATCCAAATCCTCGTTGTTATTTGAGACGATTTACAACACAATTTTCCGTAAGTTTTTAAACGTAACCGGGTCCGCAAAAATCACCAAAATAAAAACTTACCAAAAATTAATTGTAAAAAATAATACGTGCTATGTTGTTAGATACAAGTAGGCCTATTTTAGACAAATTCATTTCCAAAAGTTAGTGTTTATTGTCTACAGTACTACTATAACTTCTATTATGGATATTTTGCTTACATGTGATAGGTTGTAGGCTTATATTTTCTTCTTGGTAAGACTTATAAGAAATAGTAATTTTTCAACAGACTGCATGCTCTACCAATATACCAGTTTACCACACCTTCAACAGATCATACAAATACCAGCTGGTTCGTTAGTCAAATGGTCTGCTAACGTGTGCAATGTGCATTATTTGCTTTCACTCTAGGTTTGCAGTTTTCTGGTGTTCACACCCCATTCCAATTATTGCTGGACTGATTGGTCAGCTTGTATGCTGTGTGCTCCGTGTATCGTGTGTCCAGCCAATCAGAAAGTCGCTCGTTAACACTTTACTGATGATTAATGTCGTAGATACTTTCGAGATCGATTTTGTTCCACAATTCTGACGATTTATTTAGTTTTATGTATTGCTGATTAGGGTATAAATAGATGGTCACTAGAGATCGTTTTTGACAGCTAAACTACTTAATTGGAATAGTTATCAACTGTAATTGTACAGTTATTTTATGTGTGTTCTTGAAAATACACAAAAAAACATAGTACCCTAAGAGATATTGTTAAACAATGTTGAAAGTATCGTTCGATACATGTATTTGCAGTTTCAACAAATATTTAATTGTAAAAATTCAAATTCCACTACTCTCAAATACCTGTAAACATCCAAATTTTAATTGTAGGTGGTGTAGGGGTTACGATTCCATTAATTAAACCTCAACTATACCCCTCACCATGGCACATCCTCTTGGTACTAAATTGTGTACTACTAGATCTGTAGTCGTGTTTTTGTAAACGTATGGTATAGAGCACAAGTACAAGCCATAAGTGTGTGGTTGCAGCCATAAGGCAAATGTCTTTGACCAGTTTTGAACCAGCTATATCTTAAAAATTCCAAACCCGGCTAATCAACCCAAGGCGCTACCACTGAGCTATCGTTTTCAGCAAAATTACACCAGTCAACATTCTCTTTGGTACATTTGTCATGCGCCTGCCACACCCGACTATACTATACTGAAGTAGACATATTATATACATTTGGACAATCAATTCGCTAATTTTACATTAAAAACGAACATAGTTAAATAAGCCATTCCGACAGGTGCTACTGTTAATTTGCCCCTCTTAGTTCTAAAAACTTGTATAATAGTGACAAAACTTTACCATACCGGTCGGAACTAAACTGTAAGGTCCAAAGTATATACGTATACGATATGAAATATATTAATTTGGCACAGCACACAAATCCACAATCCACAGCATTTGGTCTGTTGATATACATTCACTGTCTTTTTAAAACAGGCTAAATGTTTGTTTATTCTTGAGTGATTATTCAATTGAAAATGTCTATGTTCTAGACAATATACTTTAACGAGGAAATGCAATATCTACTTGTCCCGATAGTTAACGCCAACCTAGATACACCATTAAGTAATTGGTTTTGATTAATATTATTACTCTTTTCATATCACTCTAATTGAAGTGTGTCAAGATAATTAATAATCGCCAAGTGTGTGAGAGCTGAAAGCTGCCCTGTGAGTCATCGTCTCGGCTTGTGTATGTTTTAGATTAGATCACGTCCAGGCAAATCGATTATGCCACACTCGCCAATATATTCTACTACAGTTTATCTTTGTGTGTCATTAGACTAAACTTTCTTCAGACGAGTACACACTGCTTTCTAATGCGTTTTAGATAGCACGATTTACCTATCTGAATACAGTTTATGTAAGCTGGGTAAAATTTATATAACGTGAGCAGCACTACAATGAAGAGTATATGAGGAAGTGTTCGAAAGTGGGGTAGTTATTGCTTGTGATCGTTTGACAGTTCGTCCGTGAGATTTCATTTTGCATTTGAAATAAAAACAAATCACTATATCCGTGAAAGAATTTAAATCAGTCACCTGTCGACAATTTAACATTTACGTCAAAATAACAGTTTACTTAATAGTTCCTAGCCTACGCCACTTTCTCCATCGTCATCTTCTCTAAATAGCATTATGTGTTGTTTGATGAATCATACTCCGAATAAATAACTATTACCATCACAATAATGTTAATGAATCTAGGTACATATCGTTATTGTTCAAATCAACATGACAATGAATGAGTACTCTAAGTCACTTCTGATTATGAAAAGGAAATTTCAGTTGTGGGGTTTGCATTGACGAGTTTTGCTTGCGATAAAAAAAAACTAGCAAAACTATTTCTTTACTAATCAAATCACCTAATATGGATAAACAATTTTGGGGGTAATACATTTTATTCTATGCCTGATTGTCTAAAGATTAAAATTATATACTCTGTACGTTGTGACTCGTGATATCCTCATGGAAAATCAACTAGTTAACGTGGAGTGCATGTACATAAAATTCTTCTTACAGTTTTAAATTGCATTGTACACTTTTTTAATACAGCATTCAAAGCAAACAACTTATTCCGGTTTCTGTAATGAAATTTGGATTTCAGAGTACTTGCTCCTTTAAAAATGTTGTTACAATGAACATGATGATGCCTTATTCCATGAGCCTGTTTAAATAAAAGAAGAAAACACCAACTAAACATTCACATAGTCTGTACGTCGGCTGCGGTAGGAGTATTTATAGAGTCATTTCAGCACCTAATGAATTGAGACTACAAGAGCACAGCAACTAGTTGAGCATGCTTTTGACCTTTGCACAACAAAAGCGTCTCTAAGATATTCACTTATGCATCTCATCATAAACATTCTATTCAAACAAGGCCCCGGAGAAATGGACGCCAAACTAAATGCTTTGCTAACTTATCACCTTGCATACATAAGTAACAAGGGTTACAATTAACCTTACTTTCACTGTAGGTCGGAGAAGCGGGCGGTCAGCAAACGACGACAAAAGACAAACGACACAACACCGAGCCGTCAACGACAACGATATCTTTGAAATGATAACTGCCTGTACATGTCATACTGCCAATAGTCAATAGCCTTTGTGCTGTGTGACTGTAAATCAGGCAAATGTTACTACTAGTTGTGTGAGTTGAAGTTTCTACAGTTTCTTGTATGAAGCTGTTATGGATTTGACGAGCGGTGAATTTTATATGTGTCAGTTATTGGCTTAGAGCTGAACAGTGAATTGTTTAAGAAACCTTTTTAAGCTTCAGATCTTTAAAGTCCCAAACGCTCACATAGGTAACTACGTTTTTAAATCTTTTATATCTCCAAGCGCTCCAATGAAAATGTTTAATGATTACATCACTCAGTGGTTTTGAATAGACTCAATTGTAAGTTTAGAATATTAAGTTACTAAAAAAAAATTTAACTATAATTATCATTTGGTTGGCATAGAAAAACTTTTAAATTTAAAATTTTCATATAGTAACTTAAAGTAGTTTAAAACGTGTTGTACACAAACTTGACTAGTTCACAACGCAATACTGTATAGGTTTAATCATTAAAGCTCATATTTGAAGAATTTTAAAACTACGCCATATAAGGTCTTCCTTACAAATAAGATGGCAGTAGTAGGCATATAGTGTGAAATATATCATTATAGACCTAGGCAGGTTTTACAAATTGTAATAGTTTTCTTTCCTGAACCATTATATATTTTTTGAAAGTTTATTTTAATCCTAAACCTTTAAATATAGGAATAATTAAAATGCTTCGTATAAAACTACATATTTAAATCACATTTTACCTGTTTGTGCGAGCACGAGATGGGTTTTGAAGAGAAGAAGAAGACAGAGGACCTCCACAAGCCACCGACCCATCCCTCCTCCTGAAAAATATGAACAATATGAAATAAAAAATGTCTTTATACATCAACCAAATGCACCATCTTCATCAATGTATAAGATTGAGTTGAGATTAAAGTTGTCGTAGTAAGATTCGTATTATAAACTTTGTCTCTTAACAATTCATTAATCCTTTCAGCAATGTCTGAGAAACCAATCTGCAAAAGCTGCATGCTATTAAGTTCCATAACATGACATGTAGCCGCGCCACCTACGCTGTCCTTGTGTCTTGTACAGGCATTAACTAACTAAGGTGGACAGTGACACCTAAAGAGGTCATAATCACAGGCCTTGGCTTCCGAGAGCTTCCCCCAGCTCGGGTGTCAGCTGAGTCACTGGACAAGGCCGGAGTGAAGTAATAGGGGAAGAGGTTTGTCGAACAACTTTTTAGTGGCTGTTCCAATATCATATTGTATGGAAGAATGGAAAACTCATGGTAAAGTGGCATAAGTGCCTAAGATCATTTGGAATGTGCCAAAGATTAATTTCGACTGGGCGTTCAAGACACTAATTTTTCACTGGGCTAATAAGACACGCAACCAATTATATAGTTGGAAACAAAATATGATTTTGTGAGATCAGTATAGCCCGTAGTCAAGATAGTATCATAGTAAGAAACAAAGTCGTTGCAACCACATAGGACATTTTTACTATAAACTATAAAATTAAAATTGGTTCTGGGTTTAGTTGTCGTAGCGATACATCCGATAATAGATTCTTCCCTATCGGGGAAAATTTGCTAATGGCGTTTGAATTTTTTCTACGCTAGTGACATTTTTAATTCAGTTAAAGTTAGTTTTTGATTTAACGCTTAATTCTGGGAAAGTGGTCCAAAGCCATGTTTTGATGTTGCTAATCTCCTATAAAATCTTTGGTGAAAGATGACGGTAAAGGAATGAAATGTGTAGAGATTAGATCGTTCTACTCCTGCACCAAAACTTGGTCTGCAATGTCCTCACAAACAGTTCTACCCTTACGTGAATCCTTGCTCTACATCCAAAACAAATGAATCCATTACAATAACTCCTTAACTTGAATCACCGAAGAAGACTATAGACTCGTGAAAGCTGGAAGTCATAGAGTCTCTCCTTAAAGAGTCATCCTACCGATTGGAGAAAAACGTGAAAATAGCTGGCACACTAAATATTTTGATCATCACTTATGACCGACTTATCAATTTCGGTCCGGGCGACCCAGCCCTACTAATATGCACGGATGATCGCTTCCCCATCGGGTGGAAATGGGTCTCACGATCCTCGCGCATGAGCGCATGCGCAGTCGTGATGCTCAGCAGTTCCGGTGACGCAACACACCGGTACCGGCGTCGGCGCTCTACAGGTTCCTGTGGCACCGTTACACCCTGTATGAGAGGAATATGTTAAGCACCATCTTCATGTCATAAGAATCACGAGTGCGATAGTCATCTACACGCTGAGGAGTTTGGAGTTCTTTGAAGCCGTGACATGACAGGCTGCTGCGTTGTTGGCTTTCCAAACAAGACTCAAGTGAAACAGAACAACTTTAGTTACTTACAAATATATATCCTCACGTATCCTTAATTATGAGAAATGCTATTTTTGTATCATTGATTTGATAGCTGATTCAATAACCTATTCAAGATACTATTCCAGATTACTGTAATCTCTCAGAAATTATTTTCGGTATACAGCACCCAGAGCTACAACAACATACCGTTCAAACAATCCAAAAACCTAAACATATACTGATGTGTTACAACTAAATTTCACATACATAAATGTCCGTACTTGACGCTTACTTATAGTTGCCTACTTGCTCCTAACGTGGCTAAACTCTCGCTCGTGCCCTACCACAGAAGGGTCTATGAAAACTGCTAAACTTATTCTTTGACGTGCTAAGAAAAACTATCTTTAAAGGCTCAAATTTTAAAGTTCCAAATCTAAATATATGGAGTTTTGTACATATCTCGTAGTTGCCTTCAACTAACAAGCCCTTTAATTGCAAAATGCCTTTCCAACATTCTTAAGTATCCAGCAAATATCAGCATATTAACCCGTCACGAAGTTACCAGCCCTGACCCCGTAGTTAGATGTACAATGGCCGATACTTCACATTTCACAAAACCTCTTGTTTCCCGCCTGGTTACAACAGTTCCCTAGGCTGGTCTGGTAGACACACCGTCTCCCGCGGAATGCGTTCAAGGCCAAGACTCTGACATTCAGCGGGCAGCGTTGAGCCACTGTGAGCTTTAACATTCCTTCGCGATTTTGGATTGTATTGTGGATGCTTAAAGTCGGTTCAGTTAGTATCCAAAATAAGTGGAGGAGTAAGCTTTTTCTACTCCATGGAGTTTTGGTGGATAGCTACAGTTAGCACGTATTATATCGATAGATTATACCATAAATGCTATGGTCAGAAAAATAATGAGTTACGAGTTTCATAAGGCCTTCAATATGACTTAAGCCGTCAGTTTCTCGTGGTTTCAAAATACTTCTCTCTCTGTATTTTCATCTGTATTTGCAGTGTGTGTTTTTTTTTTAGAAATACTGTAGTTACTTTTTTACGGTATAGTATATTTCATTACTATTACCGAAAGCGGCATTTTCCGATGCGTGCTCAAGTTTCATGTGTGAGGCAAAGCCGAACACAGGAAAACCAAATTTCACGTGCGAGGCAAAGCTGAGCAGGTGAGAGTTATTTTCACGTACGAGGCATAGCCGAGGACTGGTATAATGGAGCAAGTGTCGGGAAAAAGCTTTTGGTACGAGTTGTGAACGATACTTTAATTAACTTAAGTCACTTAAGTTTAATTAACTTAACAATTTGTAATTTGTACCAGTGTCTAAGCCTTATGTATTTCTCTTCTTATCCTCCCCGTGATTTATCCGGTGAAATGTGATAAGTTAATAATTACTTTGAGCAATTTCAAACATGCACTATTTTAAAAACACAGCAATACAAACTAATGCCTGTTTCTGTATAGATTTAGATTGTGAAACAATAAAAACAGCTGTTTCAAATCATTAAATTAAACCTAACAAAACACTGGCGCGCGTAGTGAGTAAATGAAGAACTAATCGAGAGCGAGGGAAAATCAGCTGATCGATTTTCGCTCGCCCTAAATTAGAGCTTGGGAAAAACTACTTTTTCCTACAGTCACCTGACAAAGTTGGCTTCCTTGTACTGTTTATAGTACAGAAAGCTGCTAATTGCTGCATATTTATACTTTGCCGTACGGTTTATCCTTTGCCGTACGGTTTATACTTTGCCGCACATCAGGATTCCAACGAAACAACACAAAACAGCGTGGTTCTATTATGCACGTAATCCGTGTACGCTTGGAAATAGGTTGGCAACACTTTAAAAATAATAATACTATGAGCAGCTGATTGACTATTATAACTACGATTTAACCTGTCATTTCGTGTTTATAGTTTCGGTATTTCTGAACTTTCTGGACTTTTCTTTTAAACGTTTTTAAAATATTCCTACGATCTTAACAAACAAGAAAATACCTTTAAAGCATTTTTTTAAGGCGCGGAAACCACTTCAAATTACAAAAACATACGGAACTATATTCTCGAAACGCGGAGCATATTTCTTGCCGAGGTAAAATAGCGGAGTGATACGGACCGCGGGTACTACTTTATCTAGGGCACCATTTGTGTTGCCAGCTGAACCTAAAAACGTGTTGTATAGTGTTTGAAAGACTAATTATTTATATGCTTTATAATGACTGTAGGAAAAATATAATGTGTAACACGAGTGAAAAAGGCCTTTGCTACACTCGAGATCATTCCGCACTCGCCTGCGGCTCGTGCGTAAACATTGCTCTCGTGTGCAGCAAAGTGCCACTTTCACCACTAGTTACACAAATAACTATTTGTTGATAACAGCTGTTATCAAAAATTGTTACTTTTGGCGAGGAGTGATGAAAAAGGTTTTCAACATCACCACGAGGGCTTAGTTCATCACAATGATTAGGGCGGTTTTAACCTGGGCTTTTGCCAGCTACAATTACGCTAGGAGAGTCACAATTAATGTAAGAATAAAACTAGTAATAATGAGTAACCTTATCTACCTTCGAGGGTGACTTTAAACCACTTTTTACTACTTGTGACAATAGTGGTTTAGTGTGGCAAAACAAGTAGTAAAGGATTCTCATGAACAACTCTAACTCGACACGATTGACCTAAATAGTTCTAGTAATTAAACAACTGAGCGTTTAATTTAGTGTTTCTAGCTATTACGTACAGTATTCACTAATTATACTGGTAAGATTTTACTAGTAGAAGTTTTCAATTTCACTGGATTCAACATGAACTTGCAGATTATAGAAATTACTTTTCCTGTCAGTTCAACTGAGGTTCAACTCAAAACCTCATCTTCAACAGCAATTTGAATCTCCACAGTTTCAAGGTTAGTTAAACACAGGGGCAACGGACGTCACCACAGTTTCCTGGTTTTCCTGGACAGATTTATCGAAGCTACTTTCCCACAAGAAATCATAACTTACTTGTGAACATTCTGTACCGGCTGACCAGGGTTTCACCGGACATGCCAATTAGTACCGTCGATGCGATAAAACATCGCGGAACAACCGAATATCGTTAATCGATCAGGATAGACTGGACGAGCCGATTGATTCTTTATTGTGACCAATTAGCATAAAAGAGAAAGGAATTGACGGATCTCAACTGGTTATGGTAATTGGTGACATTAAGAGAGCAATTTGTAAAACTTGAGTGGACGCGAGTCACTAACTAGGGTTGGGACAGGTCAGTGATACTGTATTCAACTCATTTAAAGGTTCTTTGAAACAAAATTTAACGTAATACAAAATTATTATTTGATAACAGTAAGTAGTGGATACATAGGGCTGCTGAGGAGTGACGTCACAAGAGCCATGTGGTGCTTAATTGACGGTTAAGCATCTGGTGGTAATGGTGCGTGACCTAGCACGTGGTGTGGTGGGTTACGGTATGGTGACGTCATGATGACGACATGCTGAGGTGTGAAAGTTAGGTGGATCGATATTTTCAAGGTTATTGTTGTGGTTTAAAAAAAAACAGCATATCGGTAAAGGGATAAGTACCGATATGCTGATTTTTAAATTCTTTATTGAAAAATCAAAATTGACATACGAGGAATATAATTGTTTTCAAACTTAAACCTAATACAGATCTAAGCTAAACTAAACATTTGGATCATAGAGTTAGGTCTACTACAGTAACAACAGTTGTCAAATTGTCATCCACACATGTCGCAAGCGAAACAGTGTTTGCATTGGTAAGAAGAGTAAATTACGATTTTTTTGTCCATGCATATTATACACTCAAAGTTTGCTTCTTTTATTGGAAACATAGTAGGAATTTTGTTAAATTTGAGAAATTAGCTATATATACGACATAAAACTGTTGGAGATAACTATTTGTACATGTTACCTTTGCAATGTTTGCGATATAATTTTTTGTTAATGAGATGTTGTCTTTAGCTAGTTCCACTACAGACTAATGAGAGACCCATCATACACATTCTTTTATGCTGTTTATGATTGCTATCTGGTATACAGCAAACATTCGCAATTGAAATATTTCCACTTTTGTCTTTGCATTTTATAAGATCGTCAAGTGAAAAGTTTGTTATTATGTACATATTACGAAAAGTGTTTGGATTTTTGGTTTGCAATGTTTCTGTGAGAAAACTTATTAAAAACCACTATTTTATTATTTCACCATTATAAACATAAATCCAGAACTAAACTAAAATATCACTTTAATCCTGCAAGGTGTATCAGCTATTTAACTGGTATGGAAAAGTGATGTACAGAGTTTCTACTTCGTGAACAGTTGGCGGTACATGCGGGCAGAGCATTGTTCCACTAATTACAACCATATGCCACATTTGCAACATAGTACCTTATATTTCTAAGACTTGTTTATTCATCCAAATCGTTATGTTTTTGAATGATTTTTAAAATAACAAACATTTGGTATATTGTACATTGCTTAATGTTAGACGTACAAACGATCAAGCTATATAAAAACAAATTTCCCACTCTTTACCCTATAATTTACTATTTATTTAAAGCAAATGTTAACTCTCATTACTCTTGGTTGTATTGTAATCCAACGTATTTCTGTTTATCGTTTGTCCTTTTGTGAAACTGTTTGAATGTTTTTTTATTGCTAGTTGTAGTACAGAAAACTATTCAATTTAACTAATTCCACTGTTAAATATGTTCAAATGTTAGGTAAGGCTTCTTTCACCGTCAACCAGTCTTTCTAATATATCCATCACTTCCTTGCTAAATATGGATCCTTTTTACACTGGATGATATTATATAAGCATCGGTGCATGACCTAGCACGTGACCTAGGACATGGTGTAGTGGGTTACGTCATGGTGACGTGTCAGAGCTAGGGTGGATCGATATTTTCAAGGTCGTTGTTTGGGTTTAAAAAAAATCAGCATATCGGTAGTGGGATGAATACCGATATGCTGATTTTTTTTTTTAAATTCTTTATTGAAAATTTAAAATACACACAATTGTAATTTGTAAACCCTTCACACCAATCGATACAATGGAAGTATCTCGTAATTTATTTATTGGTTCTTTCGTTTTGCTGTTGAGATTATTAAATGCGAATGGAGGTTCAAATAGAAATGGAAAGACAATTCCTGTATTTAAATCTAGGAATACTAGTTCCTTTATGATATATTCATTTTTGTTTCCTCGAAAAGCTTGAAATTCTACTACACAAGGTTTTTCTTGAATCTCTTCAACTCTGTCAGCGAAGGAAATCTTCCTCTCCATATCGTTTTAAGATAACAACTGGTTTCCACACCACGGTAGATCCCTTTTTTATAGATCAGGCCGTACAGTTGTCAGCGCGTTGGTGTATATTTAACGTGGGCACCTTCCCCCAGTAGGCCTACCCCACGTGATGTTCACATATTTGCTGTCCTGTTTACATCAGCCATCAGCTACAACTTATCTGTTGTTTCTTTTTTATTCCTTCTATTTTTCTCCGTCTTGTAAATTCATTACACCTTGAACATCACTCGTCTGTTCTGCTTCTGTTGAAATTGTTTCGTGGTTTTCCTTTGTCACTTGTTCCTCCGTTACACTGACAGAACTAGAACCATCTATCTTTTCTTCGTCAATGTTTTCCTTCTGTTCCAATGCGTTAACTTGTCTCCACATTTCCACCTCCTCAGGTATCCGGTTGAAAATCGATGTATCTACAGGTCCATGCAATATCTGAACGTCTGGTTGTTTTTCCATCGTTTCTACTAAGTAATCTTTTACGACAGGGGAAGAAAAAACTAGCTGCCTCATGTATCTAGTTATCGATGATGTAGCACAACTCAATAAATAAAATTCAGAATTGGTAAGTAAAATTTTTTCATCATGTTTGGTTAGCTCTCTAAATCTAACTTGCTGCTCGCCTCGTTGTTTAACAACATCTATCTCTATGTCGCAGTCTGAGAGCCTGATTGCAGTTTTTCTTCCAAACAGATTATTCTCCAAATAACATTCTATCAAATGCAAATGTCTAATAAACGATTCCCAAGCATTTTCTGAAAACAACAAAGTTTTATTTCCATGATTTAATAGGACAGTAGGAGAATAATCCAACGGTTTGTACATACCGATGGATATAATTTTTGTCATACATCTTGAAACTGGATATGATATACGAAGAAATACTTCTATCAACTTGTGTAGTGGCATTTCCTCTTCTTGTTTCCTCTTCCTTTTTCCGATTACCTTAGTTACGATGTTGGTGTTTTCATCATTTTCTGTACGTGATTCTTCTTCGTTAAAAGATAAAAATTCAGATACTGCTTCTTTACATTGGTTTTTGTTTTCTTTATCTTTTAATAACATTGCTGTTGTTGTTTCCGTTGCACACTGCGATGATCCCATCTGGGAAAGCGATGTTTCCTAGACTGAGAGTATGGATAAACTGAAGTTGTCCGTTTACTCTGAGTTCTATTTATACCCTCCCACAACGAGTGTTTACATCTACAACACTACTTTTACAATTCCTGTCAGAGGGGTGTATGTTACAATCTTATCATGCAGAATCAAACAATAAGCGGATGTTCCTTCGGGTATATTTTCATCAAATTCCAATTCCAACTTTATATCCACGCTTGAAGATTTTACAGATTCATTTTGTTTAGAACAATCTATAACCACAATTGGAGCTTTCGAGGCGAATTGTTCCGGTGATATTAGAGGAGTGTTTATTTTTCCATAATATGATGTTTGAAATCGAGCATACATATCATAAAGTACGCTGTATCTTTTCATACCAAACGAAATATTCAAATTATCGTAAGGGAAAAACTGGGAGTTTAAAAATAATTTGCAATTTGTTAGTTTACAATGATCAAATGTGGCGGCGTTTCCAGTTATCACGTTTCTTTTTTTAGTCTGCAACCCGAATATTACGTACCTTGGTTTTTCTAAATGAGTTGAAGTCTTTACAGTCCAGGTGTGTCGATTTGTAACAGGAAACTCTGGATATTCATGTAGTTCCCAGCTTCTAAATGGTATGACTATGTCTCGATCAGATTTCAATTGTTTTAACAATGTTATTCTATGTTGATCGGCCAACCTTAAATGCGGTACTCTCCAAACAATCTTGTTTAAAGTCAACCGCCAATCTAAATTTGCTTCAGTCGTTCCGGCAGCAGCTTTAATGACATCTTTGTCAGTTGAAGATCGTAACAACACCAATTCTTGTTTTACATTGATTATGATTCTTCTATAATCTTCGGCGAATCCTAAAAACATTTTTAAAGGTATGTAAAAGTCAAAATTTCCCTTTGAGTCAGGCGTTATCGTATCACTTTCGGGTGCGACCCATCCAGCAGTTAGTAGAATATTCTTCTCGTTTGGAGTAAAAGACACTAACCCCTTCATTGTAGTAGCGATTCCCAGTTTTTTTGTAGAGTCCACTGTAACACCTGAAATTTCATATCTTATTTCCTCAAAGAGAAATGCTATTGCATTATTGATAAAAGGTACTGTCGTTCCTTCGGATCCATCCTTTTTTGTAACCTTTCCTTCTATATACAAATAGCTTTCGTTCGGCAGCGTGTAAACATCTTGCTGTTGTATAGGAATCCGGATTTCATCATTATTATTTAATTTCGATGAAGCGTAAGGGTTGTGAGTGTGATATTCCTTTTCCCATAAGGTCTCGTCGAATGTCGGACCGTGAGTTATATCCAGTATGTCCATGGTTGACAACTTTAAATCCAAGCTTCTGCAGAAAGCGTAGGTTATCACTTGTTAACTCTTCTACTGCTCTTGAACTACTGATGTGTTCCTGGCGATGCGGATTCTTTTTAAAAGACAACCCCATTTTTAAGATGTAGATCTTATGTGTAACCTTACAGTTATAGGTTCCCCTCTAAAGTCTACGATATTTCCGTCTTGATCCAATATGTTCAGAACGATGTCTGATATATAACTGGTGTTTAACGGTAGGTACACCAGATTATTAGGCCTTTCAATTAACTTGAACCCTGGAGGAACAGACGGGTAGAACGTATGTAATATATGACTATTTTCTCCGTTTCTGTATGATCCCTGTATAATATTACAAGTAATATCTATTGTGGTCACTTTTAAGATATTTACAGTTGAATCTCCAGTATGTGGCTTGTTAGCTTCTAATATACCTCTTGATTTAGTAAACCCTAATAATTCACCTATTGTCTGCTCCTTACTGAAATCTAAAAAATATTTTGAAGTAATGTCCGTTTTCATTGTGTTGTTGTTTCCTAATATCGCAATATTATCTTTCCCCAAATTCTTCTGTATTAAGTCGTTTATATCATCGATTTCGTAGGATCCTGTAGGGAGGGAATACTCTTCAAGGTCGTAATATTCATTTTTACTGTCCTTCGTTTTGTAGTAATGCAATTTGTTGTTTATCCCCTCAACAATGTTAGGAATAGAGTTATACGTAGTAAGATCTAACAAAGCCGCTTCCCATATTTTATCCTTCTGCAATCGTAACGCAGGAAAAAGTATACTACGCATTATAGATGAGTTACTCGTTATCGAGACGGTATAGGACGACATCTTAAGTGTTACTAACACTTTTTGCTAAAAACTCCAAACATAAATGCCCACAAATCGATGTATCATCAGGTTGTTCTCTTTCATAATTGTAAAATACATTCGTTGCTGTTCGAAAATATCGCTGCAATTCATTTGGTGGAGGTAAATTTCCAAAACTATCGAAATAATAGACGGATTTATTGAGTTTCTTGTAACAAACCCAATGTGTACCGGGTCCATCGCTATTATCCAAATTTACTATTCCGGTTTCATTTTTCCACATTTTATTAGGTAGCCCGTCCTTCATAAAAACTCCTCTGAAGAAAGGAATCTTTAAACAAGATGCATATTGAAATAAGTCTTTATTAGTCAACGCTTTATTAGGAATGATTAATTGGTTCTTTTTATTTAATACGCACGATACGGTCTTAGATACAGTCCTTGACCTTTTTTTAACATTGACCATAGTGATTGCTTAGATTTTCTCTTGCCAGTGTTAGATCTTCGCTTCCTTCTTATATTACCTCCACGTTTTTTTGTAGATGTTTTTCTTCTTCTTCTTCTTCTTCCACCTCCTATTGCTGTTTTTCCCCTCATTGCTGCTGCGACCGCTAACGCTGTTGCTCTTTCACCAACACTGGCGTCACTCGATTTTACTCTTTGCCAAGCTTTTTCAGCAAGTACTCTATCAGCTATCGATCTGTTTGTGGAATCCGTAAACTTCGAATACGATATATCGTGCTGTTTACACGCTTGATCTAACTTGTTTATTCCAGGATCACCTCTTGCCAAGCGTTTCTTCAGTTTAGTACCCGGGCCGCAATATTGATAACCAGGAATGTGCAATTCAACAGGCAGTAAATCAATTGATTTATTAACTATTGATCCGAAAGGGATATGTCGTAAAGGCTTCGTCAGTAGAGATAGTGCTGAAGACACAACTCCTCCTCCTTCCTTATATAGCTCTGGATGATGACTGGTACGAGTAACCTCTATCATCGGTATTTATAGCACAATAGCGATATATCAAGTACAGTGTACTATACGGGTTCTTTGTAAGGAATGTTTAACTCTTGGTGATCTCTGGTTGTTTTATATTTTAAAGAGAGGTTCGGAATTTCATCGTTTTATGATCAATAAAGTACTTTTGCACAATATACGTGTTGATCCACTCTTCTTTTTTGTTTTTTTCAATCTTCGGTTTGTTTACTACCAAAAGGTTATAAAAATCAAAGAATATTTCACTTAAAACTCTTACAATATAGTTTACGTTAACAGCGTCATCAAAATGTTCCGGAGGACCGACTTCTGTTAATTTTCTACTTCCACAGTTGTAATCCTTACCATCGTTAAGTTTAAGACTGTTTGAGGTTTCCAGTAGTAATGTTTGTAGATTGACAGCATCTTTACTCTCAATAGGGTCGTTTACAAATTGTAAACGTTTATTACCGATATCGTAGTCACCATTCGGTGTTACAGGTAACCTGTCTCCTTTAGCATTAGACCTCGATCTAATGCCTTGATCGGAATATCGTCCAAACTTATCCACACTCATAATTAAACTGCTAATTATTTGCTTGACCAAATGTGTTTATACATTCCTTCTATACTATTATTTGTCTGTTTCGTAGTTCATCAATTAAAGCCACCCATTCGTTTTCTAGACCCGTGTGGCCTGCTTCTATTGCTTCATGTATTAATCTCATACGATCTACTAATTTATTTGCATCATTGTAATAGATTATGTTTGTGCTGTAAGTGTTTTTTAACAGTCCTTCGCCTGAAGGTGTTGGACTATTCACTTTTATTTTCTTGTGTTGTATGTTTATTTCAGCTGAAGAAATAGCTCTTCTTTTTAATGGATTTTTTTTAGACGGAAACAGGTCAGATATTACGTTTCTATACTTTTCCGATCGATTTCTATATATCGGGTTGTCTGGTAAATATCCTTTTCTATGAGTGTTTGTATCGTGACAAATAGTTTTGAAATGTTTCAAGTCTCTTGCACTGTATCTACTCGGTTTGCTTCTAAATATTAATTCAAACAATCCCAGAGTACCTTTATACTTCTTATCACCAATTAAAATGTTATCATCCTCATCCACATCGAGTAGACTGTTACCGATCATCATTCCTTTTCTTTCTAGCCTCGCTCCGTAAACATGATAATTCCTGTTAGCTGGTGTTGAGTGTAACATTTTCAATACATACTTCCTTCCAAGTTCACCTTTGGATGCTATTTCTGTGCCCAACTTGCTTATGTTTGATGGATTGGTTATTTCCTCCTCTTTTCTTTCGACCTCTGAGACTTCTTCGTCCTCTTCCGTTATGTCTTTATCCCTAACATCTTCCATCGGTTCAGATGCGTCGGACTCTTCGGATAATTCAGTATCCTCATAACGATCTATTTCATGTTGTTCCTCTTCATATTTAGATAACGGAAGAATAATTTCTCCTTCTGTAGAAGGTCCAAGTTTTCTCAGCTTTTGCGTCATCTCTTTTATGGGTTCGATAACAGGTTTAAATGTTGATTCTAAAAATGCATCCCTTTCATTTATACCCAACCTCAATGCTCTATTTTTTCGCCTAATAGCATCACTGAGAGATTTAATCTCTTTTAACAAATTTTCTTGCTTAACCATGTTCGCACCTTGAACACAGGTATAATAATGTCCATCTCAATTTTTTTTTCAGTGTATTAAAACAAATTTATCAAATCCGATTCGATATCGACCGTTTTTCACAGGTTCGTCTTTGTCAATAACTAAAAACCCATATTTATCTGCCCAAGCCTTCCCACAAAGCTCTTTGAATTGTTCAAACCTCATATCTGCACCAACATGATCGTTATAAATGTGTTTTAGGTTTGTATCATCTTGCTTGAATATAACTATAAAGTTAGCGTTATCTCTGATCAATTGCTTTGGAATTTTACTATACGTCTGACCTATATATATACAGTCTATATTATTATGTCTACCCATAGCAAAGTAATTTCTAACTGCGTCCTGATTTTCGCAGGATACGTCATCAAATATAAAGATAGAGTATGGTTTAGCTTCGTTCGGGTGCATTATATTCTCGCTTGCATTAAATTTGAAAAATTTGACATCTGGTACTTCGGATAGGATTTTATCTAAAAGTTGATACTTTGGTTGTTGTAAAGACTTTGAAAATATATATATGTTATTGAACCTTAATCCTTTTGGATTGGTAATCATGTTAAACACCACATTTGTTTTTCCACAGTTTGATGGACCTGTCACAATGCAACGAACCGTATTAGGAAACAACAGACCATGTCTACCCTCGTTGTTATTAACATTATCAACAGTCAATCGGTCTACATTGTCTATGTCGAAATGCTCCTTATGATGTATTATCTCCATGTTCCTCTTTGATGGTTCAAGATTGACTGGTTGATTGGTCTAGATCAAGTCCTTTTTGGGTATCCATGAGTCTTCACTTTCTTTAAAACCCAACCAACGCACTAAGACTCTGTCTTTACTTCGTTTTAACACCTTCTCAACGAGATAAACATCCCCGACTGTGGACTTTAACATTTCATGACCGTAGAACCCACCTTGCAGTAATTGTCCTCTATTATCTTTCAAAATATATGTTTCGGGTAGAGTTGGCTGCACTTTATAGACAGTAAATACTTCATTCGTCCAATTCGGTAAGTATTTTTTGCTAAACACTCCTTTGTATTTACTTATTCTGACTTTGTCACCGACATAAAACTTTGCAGGCTTTCTTTTTTCTATCTTCGGTCTAGTATTGTGAGTAATGTTTTGTAAAACGAGTTTTTCATTGTCCTCGTTTACCTCATTCGGTGTCATACCAATCGTTCTGTGGTAGTTGTTATTATAATCATTTATTAGCTTTGTTAAAACATCATACCAAATATGCGAACCTCTGTTTGAAAACATCTTGTACATCGCTCCTTTAAGGGTTCTATTAAATCTTTCAATAATTGCCGATTTTTTCTCAGACTTTGTAGAGTAGTGGTTTATGTTATGTTTTTTCATTATTTGTTGAAAGTGTTTATTGAAGTACTCTTTACCATCGTCAGTTTGTAGATGCTTTATTGTGTTTTTATCTCTTTGAATGATAGTTTCCATGGCTTTGGCAACTGTTGAGCCCGATTTGTCTTTTAGCGGAAAGGCATCGGCTTTCTTGCTAAAACAGTTTATAACTGTCAATATATAATTGAATCCTTTATTTATTTTGCTATACGGTCTAACTTCGATTAAATCTGCTTGATACAAATCATTTATTCCCTTAACCACAGTATTTCTTCTTGGAAAGTTTATTCTTGCGGGTTTATGCAGCTCATTTACAATCTTGCTTTTTAGATCCATGTTCTATGTTTACTCCCTTAGGTCCAAAGTGCAACTGAAGATTACCTGTCGTCAAACTATTTATGTCATGCCTGTTTGATATTAATCATTAGGAAAACATTATCTGGTAATAGGCATAAGGGAATAGTGACCATATGGTAAAGTGTGAATACCGTCAGCGAGAATCACTCTTTTGTCGTCATTTGCAGACAATGCTCTCTTCACTTCTGTGACACTGTACAGATTATGGTTTAAGCTTCTGATGGTGTTGAAGGTTGCAGTGACGCTTTTATTTTCAAACAAACATTTCTTGTACTGTTCAAAGCTCAATTTCTTCTTTAATATAGCTTATTGATTCCCTTTGCTTTCTTGACAATCCTATCGTCCTCAACAATGTTAGGATTAAATAGTTTAAATGCGTATAATTTTGACATGAGAGAAACATGTTCTTCCATAGGTATACCATTCGTTTCATCCTTAAACTTGCCTAATACTTTCTTATTTTTCTCGTCGTAGTTGGAATGATTCTTTGGGTAATCGGAAAAATCAAAGTCATTCTTGTGTGGAAAGGTTCTTAAATCTTCATACATATCCAGGGTTTTTATCCAATAGTTGAATGCGTCGGTATCCATGTATGTAATACCAATGTTGTCCCTTCCGTAGTAAGCAACCATTTTGTTGTAATGGAAGTCATACATATGCGTTTTAGAAATGTCAAGTATAGACATACCTACATACAGAGGACGATCCATCTTTACAGTTGTTTTATTCATACACACCGCAACAAGGCTTTCGTTTATAATAATTGACGTTTTAAAATTAGGTTGTTGAACTAGTTTTTGTAATTTCCGTGCATTTGTAACTAGTTTTACATTTTTATGTTTTCTTTTGTTTTCCAAGGTTTTGCAAAAAATTGCATTATTCATTAGTTTAAAAAAATCCTTTTGAAAGGTCGACGTGGCTGCTGTTCTTCGTGTTGTATTGGAATCAATATATGGTTTTAACCAACAGGATTGAGAAAACTGAATGGCTCGATGGACTTTTGTAAGATGAAGACCGAGTTCGATAGCTTGTTGAACCACCCAGAAGTGAGCAACATAACGTTGTTTGTTAAAAAGTGTCATCATTAATTTAGGAAATTTTCCATTTGAAGGTACCTCGGTCCTTGCTAGGAGCGGAAGGTCGTAATGAAGATCGTGCAGGACTTCTGGATATTCAAAGTCACAGTCCAAAATATATCCGGTATCGCCATACTTTGAAATGAGGGATATATCGCCGATGGAGTCTGGATCAACCCACTTGAAATCGCCATATGGTAACGGTTTGGACATAGCCCATCCATAAAGATTATTCGCGTCAAAGTACCTTAAGTATACTGAGTCTTTTTTTTCATCATAGTTAGGAAGATGTTTGTTGTTAGCTTTAACGTGTCTGGTTACGCTTTGAGTTAAACCACCTCTAACGCCGGATTCAATCATTAACAACATGTCAATGTCTGTAAGCAGTTCTAGATTGCATTGTGTCTCTTTTAACATGGCTTGCCAAGCTAAACCTGGAGACGTGTAAGAATGGAGTGGGTCTAACCCATATGCATTCAAACAAGTGTTTCGAAATTCTTCCATTACGTCGCATAGAAGGGTTACATCTAGTTTTACGTAGAAATCAGAGTACTCTCCAAGGGTCCTCATATTCAGTTCGTTCCATACCCTACAAGCGTGCTCATAATCCTCCGATGTAACTTCACATTCGTTGAGCTTATTGTAGAAATGATGACGAGCAGGAAGTGAAGTCTCATTGAATCTATGTAACCCATCAACATAATCGTACGGGAACACTCCTTTACGCAGCACTAAATTAATCTTCTCAGGAGGAACAATCTTAAGTGTTTCTACTAGATTATCTCTTTTTAGGTTTTCCGATAATTTCATAATACTTGATGGCATAAACCTGAAAGAATCAATAAATCGAAGTTTCATTTTTCCAATCTTTTTAGAGAAACTAATGAATTTTTCCGTGCTGGTAGCTAAAACATCGATAGGCCCATCATCTCTTCCTAGTTCTGGAACTATGAAATGTGCATCGTACCCACTAAGATTGTGTAAAACTACAGGGATGAACCGTGGTATCTTATAGTTTAGATTGCAACTATTGCAAGCAGGTCCTCTATAATCGCCACTGAGATGATCGTGGTCATGGACTCTCACATTATCCTCAGTAAATTCTTTCTTACAAAGGTAACATAATGCTGCTGATTCGTGTTGTACGAGCTGTTCTTCTTCAAGTACCTTCATTGGTATTATACCATTATACAACTTTTCGACTTTTTTAGCGATATCGTAGAGGGTATCCATAAACAACTTAGCGGCGTCTTCACCTCGATACAATTGCGGCTGCGATGTCAAACCAAAGCGTTGTAGATGTTCTTCATTCAATGTTGATTTTATAAGTAAGCAAAAACTATTTGGTTTATGTGCTTGGTACTTGGTTCGTCTATTAGCTTCGCAATCTGAAAGCTCGATGGGAATCAATGTCGATTCAAAATCTGCGTAGATTACTAAAGGTATGCGATATTGTTGAACAGTATTGTTAAAGACAATGTTTGATTTACTAGGATCTGGTAATTTGATTTTTACAGTATCTTTTTGAGTGCATAGAAGTTGATGTTCCAATAGCCATCGTGAACCTCCTCTTTCCAAAGATTTATTTACATAACAAAAAACACCTTTTACATATTGTTTTTCTTCCTTTATATTTAGACAACTGTTTAGATACAAGAGCTGCAAAGTCTTTGATATATACATAATGGTTTATATCTCCTTTATTTATAAGGAGCAAGTCCGTATGATCTACACGTTCAGACGTTGTAATTCGCAGAGGGTACACGTTGTTAGACGAATCTAAAGCAAAAACGTTTACGGATGCATTTGGGTTTTGTTTTTCAAACTTGGAGATACATGATAAAGAAACGGGGTAGGTTACCCCTTGGAAGTTGTATTTATGCTGAACATTGTGATAGTGTCGGCTAGGATTTTTTGGAGTATTCTTAACATATTTTGCAAGCATCGCATATTTAAAACATTCGTTATCTTCGTTTTGCACGTTGATACAAGATTTGGTTGAGCTTATTTTCTTTGGTAGAGGGATGTAGCTGCTTCCTCGAATTCCATACCCATGTTTGTGTACTCTGATGTCTAGTCCTGTTATGTCTAACAAACCCCATCCAGAACCTCTTCCTTCATGTTCTTGTAATTTAGTCAAGAGTTCCTCAAAACATTCAGATACAACTTGTTCAATGTCTGTTGAAAACATAGCGGTTCTATTTTTTGTAAGGAAGCCTCTTGGAGAAATTTCATTTTGCGTGTTTGTAAACGTAGCATCTAGTAACAGCCCAAACTTTATAAAATTTAATCTTTTTAATTCACTCTGCAAAGTATTTACTACCAACCTTTTTGCACTTTTCATAAATTCTTCAAGTTTCAATTTCGCATTATCAATCTTAAAGTGTGTTACAACACTACCAGGTAGTGCATGGGCGTGTAATTCTACCTCAACTGGTGGAGCTGGTGCATAATGAATTACACTTGGTCTTGAAACTTGGTGGTGAGCTAACATTTGATCTATTGCTTCCAGTTGTTCTTCTTCATTTTGATCTATTTCAATTCCAACTCTATTATGTTCAATTTCTTCATGAATGGCCAAAAGCAACGCATCTTTAAATAATGCTGCACAAGTATTGCATCGAAACATGTTGTAGGTAGGATCTTTACCAATAGTTCTTGAAAATTCGTGTTGAGCTAATATATGATCTATTGCTTCCAGTTGTTCTTCATTCCTATCAATTTCTATTACGTCTATATTATGTTCGATTTCTTCATGAATGTTTAAAAGCAGTTCATCTTTAAATAATGCTTCACAAGTATTGCAACGGAACATGGTATGGGTATTAACTCGACAATAGTTCATCCGTTAATAATGACACCCTACGAAATCGTCTCTCTTTTATACCAAATAAGGTGGAGGGAGGTAGGGGAGGGGGTATAATATCTCTAAGTGGAAGGGGATAAACTAGGATATTTTATGTTTTAAAGTGTGACTTTCAAAATCAAACCAATTATCTTCAATAGCTTGTAAGTAGGTCAAGGTCAAATGATAATTTTTTTTTTTTAACAAGAATACATCATTAAATGATTCACTATAATAACCATAAAATGAACTATTCTAATTTTTTTTGTATTTTTTAAGTCTAGTCTTTAATACAATTTATTCAGATTCATCATCAGAATCTGAAGGAAATAATCTACGGCAAACAGGATAAACCCCTCTCGCAGCATTCGAAATTAGTTCTTCTATATTGCTACATCTTGGAGTTTCTTGGTGGTTAAAACTTTCCATTTCTTCTAAGCATACATTTTTGTAAATGTCCAAAGAGTCTGGATTTCCATTCATTAGTTTAGAATTACTCAACTCAATTTCTTCCTCAAATGTGTTTTCTGCATTATTTTGTTCATTAGCATCTTCTTCATATGAAACATCCAATTCAAATTCGTCTTCAATTTCTTCATCTTCTTCACTATCGTTTTCTTGAGAAATATTAAATAACATATTCAGTACGTTAGGAAAGATATTCTCTTTGGGTGCCATGGTCGAAGGTTAATAGTGACTGATGGTAAGAATGTGAATGACTTATAGTGTGACGGACCTCCTTATATATCCATTAAAAAGGGTGGGAGAAGGAAGGTTGGAGTAAGAGGTGAAAGTATAAAAGATTGATCATTTTGCTATGAGATATATTTATATACTACATTATTGTTCTCATTACAACTGTTTCACTCGGTTTTTAGTGTGGTAAGAAGTTAAAACACATTTTTTTATATTCCCATTATTGTAAGTGGAGTTTCAGACAATCCAAGTGATACAGCTTGCTCCAATTGCAATTCTAGGATTCTAATGTATTTTATGGTTAGTTGTAGAGTTTTAAATTTGGAATCACTTCTTTTTACAAAAGGTAGTTTACTTCGCAATTGTTCATATGCAATATTAAGTATTTCATTTCTTTTCCTCTCTCTAGCATTCCTTGCCTCTTTCCTCATCTTGGAACACTCGTTTCGAGTTGAAATGGAAGTGCGATTGACATACGTTGAAGAATCTCTCTCTTATATAGCCACTCTCCACTACTTTTTACTATTTATCATATAAAAAAAGTATGTTCAATGTAAGTAACTTCCCCCTCCCTTCCCCATCTCTCTTGGAGCTGGGATGTATGACAGGGTTAAACCAATAATAATAAAAATAAAAACTTAGAATGAGGAGGGTCTCTAATACGAATGAGAGTTTCCTCATCCAGGGTTGCATGTGTACTTACTCCTGATATCACTAAAGTAATAATGAACTATAGTTCGGCCGCTTAGAAAACGACCTGTGCGCTAATGATAAACCAATGCTAAAGGAGGTCGCTTTCTAAGCGGCCGAACGTGTACATGTTGCTCGAAATCGAACAATTGCAAAGAAGTAAAGTAGTTATTTAAAAACAAATAACTTATTTAAAAACGATTAAAAGTCATAATTTCCCATGAGTTTAAAAGACTCAACTCATAGATTACGTACCTAACAGTTACATATCATAAATATTTCTTGTAAATAGTTTATCATATTTCAAAGCTGATCTGGTTTTAAGTGTATTCTACAAATGTTTCCCACTTATGACCACAGCTGTCTTATATATGATTCCCTCACTTCCCCCACCGACAACACAAAGTGTTTTTTATACAATGTAAGGATTAAAACTCACATTTTTCAGAAATCATTGTTTATCAAAACATTAGAATTAACTTAACTTATTAACTTATGTAATAGTTTAGTTTAACATTATGTGTTTCTTTTGTCTATAAAACGAATCTAGGTCAAGGTCATAAGTAAATTAAAAAAAACCCCAAAGCCTAGTGCATAACTATTTTGTTTTACCATGCATGAAAAAAACACGGAGTAAAGAAACAAACTACTAAAGCCAAGTACTAAAAAGCCAAGTGCACAACTGTATTCTTTTAACATGCGTGAAAGTAATAAAGGAAAAACAAACTATGATAGCCTACTACAAAAATCAATTGCTCTATCATGCAAAGAATAAGACAGGATGAGAGGTTGGTATGGTTGGTATATGGAATTTTAATTTATTTTAAATTGTCTTGCAACAATCCACTGGCCATTGAAAACGCTAAGGTTTCTAATCCTCTGAGATATACGTAAGAATGATCAAACATTATGATTTTTTTAAACAGAATTTGAAATTTTACTTATACAGGTAAATTAGTTTGAAACATTGCAAGAATTTTAATTTCAAAGATATGTTAGTATTTCTCCATGTTGATAAACCACAGGTCACTTAAAATCGCTAAGGATTTTTTTTTAGATCCGCTGGGTTTTAGACAAGGATTAACACTGTTTTACTTTTTAATTTTGTTAAACAATTTCAAAGATATGTTAGTGTTTCTCCATGTTGATAAACCACTGGTCACTTAAAATCGCTAAGGATTTTTTTTAGATCCGCTGGGTTTTAGACAAGGATTAACACTGTTTGACTTTTTAATTTTGTTAAACAATTTCAAAGATATGTTAGTATTTCTCCATGTTGATAAACCACTGGTCACTTAAAATCGCTAAGGATTTTTTTAGATCCGCTGGGTTTTAGACAAGGATTAACACTGTTTTACTTTTTAATTTTGTTAAACAATTTCAAAGATATGTTAGTATTTCTCCATGTTGATAAACCTCTGGTCACTTAAAATCGCTAAGGATTTTTTTAGATCCGCTGGGTTTTAGACAAGGATTAACACTGTTTTACTTTCTAATTTTGTTAAACAATTTCAAAGATATGTTAGTGTTTCTCCATGTTGATAAACCGCTGGTCACTTAAAATCGCCAAGGATTTTTTTAGATCCGCTGGGTTTTAGACAAGGATTAACACTGTTTTACTTTTAAATTTTGTTAAATAATTTCAAAGATATGTTAGTGTTTCTCCATGTTGATAAACCACTGGTCACTTAAAATCGCTAAAGATTTTTTTAGATCCGCTGGGTTTTAGACAAAGATTAACACTGTTTTACTTTTTAATTTTGTTAAACAATTTCAAAAATATGTTAGTATTTCTCCATGTTGATAAACCTCTGGTCACTTAAAATCGCTAAGGATTTTTTTAGATCCGCTGGGTTTTAGACAAGGATTAACACTGTTTTACTTTCTAATTTTGTTAAACAATTTCAAAGATATGTTAGTATTTCTCCATGTTGATAAACCTCTGGTCACTTAAAATCGCTAAGGATTTTTTTAGATCCGCTGGGTTTTAGACAAGGATTAACACTGTTTTACTTTCTAATTTTGTTAAACAATTTCAAAGATATGTTAGTGTTTCTCCATGTTGATAAACCGCTGGTCACTTAAAATCGCCAAGGATTTTTTTAGATCCGCTGGGTTTTAGACAAGGATTAACACTGTTTTACTTTTAAATTTTGTTAAATAATTTCAAAGATATGTTAGTGTTTCTCCATGTTGATAAACCACTGGTCACTTAAAATCGCTAAAGATTTTTTTAGATCCGCTGGGTTTTAGACAAAGATTAACACTGTTTTACTTTTTAATTTTGTTAAACAATTTCAAAAATATGTTAGTGTTTCTCCATGTTGATAAACCACTGGTCACTTAAAATCGCTAAAAGGATTTTTTTAGATCCGCTGGGTTTTAGACAAAGATTAACACTGTTTTACTTTTTAATTTTGTTAAACAATTTCAAAGATATGTTAGTGTTTCTCCATGTTGATAAACCACTGGTCACTTAAAATCGTTAAGGATTTTTTAGATCCGCTGGGTTTTAGACAAGGATTGACACTGTTTCGTTCAAAAATAATTTAACTATTGATGTAAGTTGGAACTATTCATGTTTCAAAGATCGTAGGTCATGTACAAGCTGCTAGAGCTACGTTTCCGCAAAATCTTTTCCACATGAATTATAACAACCCTATGCTTCGAATTCTAAAGTTTACGTAAACTTTTAAGATAGAATGGTTGGTGTACAATTCCATTATTTAAATTTAGAACCTAGCCATAAATATTTTACGATTAAACTTAACAGTAAAATAGTAAGCAAGTATTACAATGTTGGTCAGACATTGCAATAATTCTTACATTTTACACAGTTCACCTTTTGATGTTCGACCTCAACTATCAAACAATGAACTGTGTAAGGATGATGGCGTGCGCAGTCTCTTTTATAGACAGTAGGCGTGGTTTTACTAATTAATGCGAGGGGCACTTCAGTACGCAGACGACACCCCATTGGTGTGGGCGTGGTCTACTCAACCAATGAAATGCGGGGGGGGGGGCAATACACATGGGAAAGCGAAATGGCGTGCATAACAAACCGAATTCGAGAAATTGCAATGTATTCCAAACCTTAATTTAAAACGAATAATAGTCGTAATTTCCAATTACTTAAAAGAGCCAACTCAAAAATGTTGTAATCAATCACTCGGATACAGTTGTTATCAAAACTGAAAACATACGTTTTTGTGTGTATCACGTGTTTACTACGAACAGCTGTAATTAGTATTACGAATTATTCATCTGTTTAAGTAAAAAATAATCTTTTCTTCATAAGAAATACATTGAGATTTTTTGATGACCCGTGGGGTAACGCCTGAGAACTTTTATTACAGGAATTTGTGAAAAAGGGCGTCTACATAAACAAAAAATGCTTAATTTTGACACATCGTTTGTAAAAAAATTCGTTCATTATTAACAGAGGATTAGTGTTTCGTAGAAATCGCCTTCACGTAGTAGGAGGGAATAGAGCTACAGAAAATAAACATGTGAAATGCTCGTTACTCAAATATAAATTAGCATTGCAATATGAATAACCTCTAGATTATGTAGAATAAATAATAACCAGCCTTAATCTTCAAGCTTCTAGCTAAAAAGAATCAAACTATACCTTATGTATATTTATATACAATTAATATTTACCTGTGATAATGAAATGTCTTGAGAACTGCTGAAATATTCAAACTGAAATATACGACTGAATCTAGCTGCAAACAGGCTAACTGTAGAATATTACTTTTACCATCCTTTCACTATTTAACAATTAACTAATGAATGTTTGCAATGGTCAAATAGTTTTACTTTATAATGTTCCAGATAGAAACGTTCTGAATACAAAACTTTAAAGATCTAGCTTGCTGCGATGTTTTTTACTTCGACGTAAAAGAACCAAGTAAAGAGTATTTTCTCAATGACAGTGGGGTGATTGAACGTTTCAGCTCTCTGGATTGGAACATTGCATAGATGAGCATAGATGTTCTATGTTCTATCACGAAGAACGAACCGTTGAAACACATGCGGGCGTTACAGGGATCTTCACTAACTGGAGAAGCTACCGTTGAAACAATGAAATTACCAGTACCCGCATTAGTTTTGGTCTACACGCTTTGTCAATTCATTTTGTTTTCATTTGAATTAAAAGGATATTTTTCCGAATTGGTTTTAAAATAACAAACAATTTGCAAGTCAACAATTTTGTTAGGGATTGTACACAACCTCTTGATGACACGTTGTAGCTTACGTGATAGTGTTAATATAAATATCTCACAGTAGGTTTATATAATGTAAAAGATTGTTTGCTAAAAAACGCAAATTTGCTTTAAAATTAATTGTAGATAACAGTATTGAAGGAAGGGATTTTATTTTGTACACATTGGTTGTTTATACAATACATCTATATTGTTTGATTGGTAAACTCGCATAGAGTGGTTACACTAGAAACAGACAAATTGAATCCAACAATTCAGAGTACAATAATAACAACATACAAGATAACACTATTTTATCCACTACAGATAATATTCCTCATCTGATCTACAACAAACCATTACATCAAGACACTCATATATTCAACAGATATATATACATATATATATATAATATCATCCAGTTTAAATGGATCCGACTTTAGCATGGAAGTGTTAGATGTATTAGAGATACTGGATGACGGTGAAAGAAACCGTTACATGTGAACGTAGTTAACAGTGAAAATAGTGAACGGTGAAAATAGTTAAATTAAATAGCTTTCTGTACCACAGGTAGCAATACAAAACCAAAAACCACTTTCCACTAATTTTTATCGCATAAAGGACAAACATAGAACAAACAATAAACAGAACTGGACATTGAATTTTATAAATACAAACAAGAATATTTGATAAGAGTTGGCATTTGTTTTATTAAATAGTAAATAACTGTGTAGATAGTGGGAAATTTGGTTTTTTTATATAGCTTGATCGCTTTGTACATCTACCATTATATGTTTTACGATTTGATTGGTAAACTTGAATACCAATTGTGTCACAAACTGTTATAAGAATTATTCACAATTTTTACTGGAACATTCATTGCTATATATTACTGTTGATTTTGTATTGAAGCGATTTTTTTATGTATATGAGTGGTTATTTGTTGTAGATTAAACAATGTGTAGTATACCAAGTGTTTGTTATTTGAAAAAACCATTCGAAACATATAGATTTGAATGAATGGGTGAGTCTTGTTGAAATAGAAATATCAAGGTACTATGTTTAAACCGCGGCACGTAGTTGTAATTAGTAGAGCAATGCTCTGCCCGCATACCGCCAACTGTTAAACAGCTGATACACCTTGCAGGATTAAAGTGTTGTTTTAGTTTGGATCTGAATTTTATGTTTGTAATAGTAAAATAATAAAATAGTGGTTATATTAAGTTTTATGTACGGAACATTGCAAACCAAAAAATCAAAAAACACTTTTTCGTAATATGTACATAATAACAAACTTTTCACTTAACGATCTCATAAAATGTAAAGACAGAAGTGGTAATAGTTCAATTGCGACTGTTTGTTGTATATAAACAATGATTCTAGGTAGCCATTAGAAAAAACTATAAAAGAAGGTTTAAGATCGGGTCTCTCATCAGTCTGTTGTGAAACTAGCTAAAGACAACATCTTATTAAAAAAGATTGTTTGCTAAAATCAGTAATTTGTATTAAAATTAATTGAAGATATCAGTATTGAGGAGGGTATTTTTAGCTTATACACCTTGATTATTTATACATGTACCAGTACATCTATATTATCTGATTGGTAAACTCGCATAAAGTGGTTTCACTAGAGACAGACAAATGGAATCCAACAATTCAAAGTTAAATAATAACAACATACAAGATAACACTATTTCATCCACTACAGATAATATTCCTTATCTGAGCTACAATAGAGCATTACATCAAGACATTCCAGAACAAATAAATATAATATCATCTAGTGTAAAAAGATCCATATTTAGCAAGGAAGTGATGGATATATTAGAAAGACTGGTTGACGGTGAAAGAAGCCTTACCTAACATTTGAACATATTTAACAGTGGAATTAGTTAAATTGAATAGTTTTCTGTACTACAACTAGCAATAAAAAAACATTCAAACAGTTTCACAAAAGGACAAACGATAAACAGAAATACGTTGGATTACAATACAACCAAGAGTAATGAGAGTTAACATTTGCTTTAAATAAATAGTAAATTATAGGGTAAAGAGTGGGAAATTTGTTTTTATATAGCTTGATCGTTTGTACGTCTAACATTAAGCAATGTACAATATACCAAATGTTTGTTATTTTAAAAATCATTCAAAAACATAACGATTTGGATGAATAAACAAGTCTTAGAAATATAAGGTACTATGTTGCAAATGTGGCATATGGTTGTAATTAGTGGAACAATGCTCTGCCCGCATGTACCGCCAACTGTTCACGAAGTAGAAACTCTGTACATCACTTTTCCATACCAGTTAAATAGCTGATACACCTTGCAGGATTAAAGTGATATTTTAGTTTAGTTCTGGATTTATGTTTATAATGGTGAAATAATAAAATAGTGGTTTTTAATAAGTTTTCTCACAGAAACATTGCAAACCAAAAATCCAAACACTTTTCGTAATATGTACATAATAACAAACTTTTCACTTGACGATCTTATAAAATGCAAAGACAAAAGTGGAAATATTTCAATTGCGAATGTTTGCTGTATACCAGATAGCAATCATAAACAGCATAAAAGAATGTGTATGATGGGTCTCTCATTAGTCTGTAGTGGAACTAGCTAAAGACAACATCTCATTAACAAAAAATTATATCGCAAACATTGCAAAGGTAACATGTACAAATAGTTATCTCCAACAGTTTTATGTCGTATATATAGCTAATTTCTCAAATTTAACAAAATTCCTACTATGTTTCCAATAAAAGAAGCAAACTTTGAGTGTATAATATGCATGGACAAAAAAATCGTAATTTACTCTTCTTACCAATGCAAACACTGTTTCGCTTGCGACATGTGTGGATGACAATTTGACAACTGTTGTTACTGTAGTAGACCTAACTCTATGATCCAAATGTTTAGTTTAGCTTAGATCTGTATTAGGTTTAAGTTTGAAAACAATTATATTCCTCGTATGTCAATTTTGATTTTTCAATAAAGAATTTAAAAATCAGCATATCGGTACTTATCCCTTTACCGATATGCTGTTTTTTTTTAAACCACAACAATAACCTTGAAAATATCGATCCACCTAACTTTCACACCTCAGCATGTCGTCATCATGACGTCACCATACCGTAACCCACCACACCACGTGCTAGGTCACGCACCATTACCACCAGATGCTTAACCGTCAATTAAGCACCACATGGCTCTTGTGACGTCACTCCTCAGCAGCCCTATGTATCCACTACTACAGTACTTCGACAATATGTTTGCCATGAGCTACGAAATGCTTCATCATTATATCTTACGCTCGGCATCATGCCATATACGATTTAACGTTGTCAAAGAAATTGACTAAACGCTTGTAAAAGTATTAAATATTCTCTTAAAGAAAATTAGATAAACATTATATTGTAATAGCTCGTTACTTGACTACTTGAGAAATATTAAACATTGGACGAACAAGAAAATCAGCCTCTTCAAGGTATTTACAGAACAGAACGAGTTCAACAATAGAACTTTCACGTTATCTATCACACCCTGAAATCAATTTCCAAGGCAAATCTGAATTAATGTTCATCCTGTGTTAATAAACACAACAACCATTCAATATGAAGTACTTGTATATTAAGTTTACTATTGCTAATGGAGCGATAAATGAGATATTACATATACAATGTTAGCTGAGCTGTAAAAGAAGCCTGATTTGGAAAAGGTGGGATTGAATTTATGTTTGCCGATAATTCCCGAGCTGGATATGGCGTAGATACCCTCTGTATTGTGTATACAGGGAGTTGGTTGTGGGCTGGCTATAATTTTGATGCATTCACTCCATAAACTGTGAATAGCATTATAGAACACCTGCCCACTGTACCTTCCTTATGCCTTAACACTGTTTATCCATAGATAAAGTTAAGATTATCTTGAAGGTTGTTGGTATAAAATATGTTCATATATCAGAAAACCGCAGGCTTTATCCTAACTTGTGGTGACTGACATTTGACTGAATGTAATTAAAGTAACCTTTCAAGCATATTTATAGCATCGAGTCATGTGCCATATTTTCTTCAAACAATCCATTGATAATTAACTCAAGCTTAGAGTGTTAAACTTTGTCCGTATTATTCATTTAGGTTAATACAGTTTATCAGCTTTTAATGTTAGTCTTGTAAAAACCTTTGATTAACTAGGGGATTCAAGAATCAAAAGTATACAAGTGGAAAACTCACGTTTCAGGCACATTATAAACAAACTTCCCTGTGACTAACAGGATTTCTAAGTCTGAGTCAGGTCGATGAGTGTACATACAATAACAGCTTTCCATTTATCTTTAGATCGCAGCAAAATCTCGGCAAATGTAGATAGAGCATTTAGGTTCTTGTTCTTTAATATCGCATGATAATAATATCTGTTATGGCTTAGGACTTACATGCCAAAGTAAACAGTTCTACAAATTATATTTTAAAAGGATTGTTCTACAAATTTGTGTCACATTTCCCTCACAATTTCATCAAATGTCAGGAAAAGCAATGAAATATATTCCTACTCAAACTCTAGGAGTCATTTGACATCCCTTAACTTATAAAAATACGTTGAATAAGAATACTGTTATCGTAATCATGACGAAACATACAGCCTACAGGGTGAAATTACGGGTATTACAGTTCGTTACTTATTCAAACAAGGTGCGCCAAAGGTTTATGGACCCGACTACACAACCCGTAGCAATTAAAGCAGCGATATCAAATGATAAAGATCTAGTAATCAGCTGATCTATCCGGCGCCTCCGTGGTTTACTGTGACATCTGTAATTGCCCAACTTTGACCACTGCCAAATAAAGCACGTTTATCAAGATGCAAACTCGATCCTTTCTACTTTCCCTTTGATATTTGCGTGTTAATTAGCATAACTGATTTCTAACGTCGAACTGTCTTGCTTCTTTAATTGCATGGATTATTTTATGGTAAAGATTTGTATTGGGAAACCTTGTTGAATAGAAACATCACGAGTTTATAGTTTTACTACCAGGTTTCTTGATAGTTTACTAATTGCACAGGGCAATTGATTTGTATATTAAAGTAGGTATTCCAAATTCATGGACCAGCTGGTCCTTTAGAAGGGAGTATTGTTGAAGTATTGTCTCGCTGGTTGTTCTACGATGGAGTATTTCCTATCTTAGATTTTTGACCTACTCTTATGGTAATGTAACATAAGAACATTTAATGCCTCACTCTGGTTGTATTTTTTAGTTTGCCAAGAGTAACAATTATATTAAGTGACATTAGATTGCATTTTACAACAACACATTGTTTCGTTGACTCAATTCAACGAGGTTAATTTACAATTCAGCAGTTGTACAAGATTCTTTTAATTTTTTAAACGGTCGTAGGTAAAAGGGATTTACCTACGACCGTTTTTAAAATTAGCCATTTCATTTCAGTTGTTATAATTGAAAAGTTTTTCTCATAACAGCATTGTTTACTTTCATAACAGTATAGTTTTACTCATAACAACACGGGTAATGGACCAATGAGGTTCAAGGATTGAGAGAGAAAAAGTATAATTGTAATGATTCGAACTTCAACTAATCAGCTGTTCAGGCCAATTTAATTGTTGAGTGGTGCAATTAGTGTTTGGTACAATTTCAAAGGTTATAAACGAAATCATAACCTCTCTTAGAAGTTAAGAGTAGTGATTTTTAGTAATTAAAACACTGTCCTAGGTGAAGTAGTGCACACTCGTAAAAGTTTTAAGGCACTCGCCAAGTCTCGTACCTTAAAATTTCTACTCGTGTCGTTAACACTATTTTTACGCAATCGTTGCGTAAACTACTATTACATCTTAAACCCCTGGTTCATTACCTCGCAATAATTATAACGAACTAAACTGTAATGGTAAATAAATACCGTAATAATAATCCGCAGAACACACCCAAAATAACGCAATCAATCGGGTAATTGTGTTACCATTACACGCACACAATTATACAGAACGTTTTTACACCATCTCAATTTATCTTGCGCAGTTTAGGAAAGCCAAGTAGTTCATGTCGTCCTTCTAACTCAGTTCGTACTACTTTAACGAAGGAAAGTAGACTAGAAAAGATCGAAGTCCTACATTAATTACACAACAGCTGCTTATCAACGTCTCAGCTGATTGAGGAGTGGTCGACAAGCGGGAATCTACGGAATCAGCTGTTCAACAATGGACAATGCCTCTTTCCCACAGATGTTAATTAGTCTGATTGGTCGCTAATTGCAAGTCAAGTTTAGATCCACGCGAATACCGTAGCTTCTTACCCAATAGCGATCCGAAGTAGTTTTACCAACACGGTTCTATTGGATGAAAAGAAATTGTTATAATACGATGGTGAGTACTTTGATCAAAATAAAGGTGGATCGAAGTTAAAATAACTGAAACAATATTTTTACAATTTTCAAAAAGATTTTCTAAAGGCTTGAACAACTTTCCAATGATGTTAAGCCTTAATATTGACTCCAAGTAATATGGTATCTTTATAAGACACATTGATTTTGAACAAATAAAATGAGAACGCCTAGTTTCACCCTAACTAAACAGCAGGTACTGTAAAATATATTTAAAAACATTTTAAATAGTTTTTCTTTAAACATATTTCTTCTGCTGTAAGCACGTATTGTAGTGTACTAGTTAACAAGATTTACTCGTTTTCAACAATCGCTCGTTGGTCTTGGCTGCACTGCATAGCCACATGATGAGTAATACATTAGCAAACAGGTGATAATATATCGATGAACTAACACCAATGAGTCAGAACTTCGTGTTAGTTGTGTTAATCGTGACTTTGGCGTCTCTTGTGATGTATGGACAATGTATATTCAATACTTGATTGAAATGATGGATACCTTGATTGCATGGATACCTTGTTTAATTGTAAGAAAAATAGTTAAGCAAATAGCAGAAATTGATTTTATTTGTTGCATATATGATCACTTTCAGGTATATAAATAAGTGAGAAAATGCATTTTCATCGAAGGAAAATCCTTACTCACTTTAGTATCTGAAATAGATTTAATAATTGTACTGATTGTGATTAGCAACTTACTAACATTATTCTCATTTACTGTTCTTTAAGCTTGCTAAGCTAATATATCTGCAGTGTCATCTTATTGGGGATTAGAACTTGTAAAACTCATACAGTGTAAAGTAAGGGCTAGTACTTGTAGTCTTCATTTAAGCTTAAACTAATTTACAGGTAATTTTGAATAACAAAATGAATACTAAATGCTGGAATCAAAAAGTTTTCTATCGAACTAGACTGTTAGTAAGTTGATTTATTCCTCTATTATCTATAAAAAGACAGCTACAAGTTCTACTGAACTTTGCAATGCATGAGTAATATACAAGTAGTATACAAGTCAGTACATTTATAAGGCCAAATCATTTTCATCGCATAACAATCAACTCCTGTCTTGCACACAGTAAGCAATGTTAGGTGTTGACTTGTGTCACTGATAAAAGAAGGGGTACAAGAGACCGAGAACCCGGCCGGATAACTGAAGGGGTCAGGGAGACCGGGTCAGCCGGGATCGGATAACCGGGCAGGGCCGGACTTACCTATGGGCGAAAGGGGCGAACGCCCGGGGCCCCCGGGCCAAGGGGGGCCCCGACAGGGGCCCCCTTTGTACATTAGTTTTTATCATTAACTTCGAAAATTGATCAGACACTTAACAAATGGCCTTCTTTTGTAACAGCTTTATTTTTATTTTCGCTATCCTATGTTTAAGGTTATTGTTAGGTGCATTTTAAGGCATTACTAGGAATGAGATTCTTGACCCTAAGGGACTTTTTCTCAGAGTTGCACTGGGCCCCACGCTTAGGCCTGGTTTACATGAGCTGAGCATATGTGCTAGGCTGTGACGGACAAGTTTCAGTTTCAATGAAGCCGCTCGCCCGAACGTACGGCCGCGGCGAATGGGTTGAAGGGGGTCCCGCGCTTGGGGCAAAAATACAATAAATATGAAAACTCTAGTCCCAACGTAGAACGTAACTTGTAAAATTGTATTGTGTTAAATGGAGATTCACTGGAGTTCAAATACTTTTAAAAATAAAAACATTGCTCCGTTTATGTTTTATTAAATGTTATTCTTTTCTTTTACCTCTAAGTATATACCAATCAGGATTTTAAGGGGTAGAAGTATATTATCCGTTCAATTGAAAGGTTTTGTAAAATAGTAATTAATTAAGTTATGCGTCCAAATTTTGATCTCCAATTACGTTTTTGGAGTCAAAATCATATACTGTAGCAACAGTAAGATTTTTAAAATCTATATAGACACTTTAAAACAACTAGAGTCGTCTGATGTTAACAAAAAATTACATTTATTGGGATTGGGCGAGCGTTGTCGTATGAAATCGTAAATAAGCGAATAAGCAGAAGCAGCTGCAACAATAAATGATGATAAGCTGATAAGGGATCCTGTCTAGTCCTGACTCTCACGCACGCGCATACACACACATAAAATGCCTTATCGCCTATCCAAAACAATTTAAATCACTTTACTCCCATAGTTTGTCCTTTGAGACTAGTGGTCACGTCAAGTTGGTTGAAATTGTCTTACTTTTGTGTTATTTTATTGTAATTCTGCAAACTAACAGTACAAAAACAAAGCTGAAGTGAGTAATGTTGTATTCAATGCTATGTTTGTGTTGTATTAATCGATATTGGATCCATTTAAACATCTTTCAGTTACTCATATAAATACTTAGCTTGTGAGTGTTTATTAGACATTGCAAGATTTTGCTCCTCAATAAAAAAACTCAAACTTGAAAGTCCCCAATGGTACTTTTCATGCTAGGACTTAAACATATTATAAAAACGAGAATGCCATAGGTACCAAAACCATTATGAAAATAAAATAATCACACCTATATTGTAGTAATATTGAAAAACCATACAAATCGACGGCAATAATCGATAATTTAAATACGTAATAAACAAAAATATATCAATACTTCTAATCCAAATATATTATGGTAGCCTACCATGATACCATACCAAATATGCCGTCAATACATTTTTATTTTTGTGTATAAAATTAAAATATGCTGTGTATAAAAATATGTTAAAATAGTTATATTTTAAGAAATTTTTTTTATATAGAACTTATTGCTTATTTGGCCTTAAATTGCTCTATTTGAAGCCTAAATTTAGAAAATTTTCCCGGGGGAGGACCCCCTAATCCCACTGGAGGACCCCCCCCCCTGAACTGAAATCCTAGGGCCTCATTGGAAAATTTGCCCGGGGCCCCTGAAGTCGTAAGTCCGGCCCTGTAACCGGGGGAACAGTGGCGGTGAAATAATTAGAACTTTACCCCGTAACAGATTTTTTATCACAGACATTGACAGGTACCGAAGCTCCCACGTATCAGCCTTCTGTAAATTGCGGGTGGATTTTGAACGTAGGCTATAATTTTCAATTTCTCTAGGAGCCCGCAAATTACGACCCGTGGCACTTGACCTTCGGCAACACTTTCTTCGCTTTCTCCGCAATAGACACGCAAAGTCAACTTGATGACATTGTTGAAAAACCGGTCCCATATTTGGATTAGATCTGTAGTGGCCTTGATCGTGGTCGAAGGACATACGTTCAATTAGTAGATTCACAAGTAAAATTGATGAGTGTAAACTTGATGTTTTGATGCCTAGAATAACTTAAGTTATTATTGTGATATATATATTTTAATTTGAGTTTCTATATATTTGTTGTATTTAGTAATACATGGCAAAGCCAATTTCTAAACGATCAAAAAGTATTCTGTTAAATCTCGAATTGAGAAATATTTCTGTTAGATCCTCAGAACGTGAACGATAAGCAATTATCAAATTTCTTACTTGGATCATTATGTTTTTCTCAAGTGACTTACTTTCTCTGACATAGAGTAATTTACCAAAAGTAATTTTTCTCTCATTGTATGTTCATTGATTGTAAGACTAGATTACTTACGTCAATAGCTCATTGAATTTCATTTCATGTTTCAGTACATGTTTCGACACATTGTCATCTTCAGCTGAGTACTAGTGAAGTTTTTATTCACCATATGGTTTCGTCAATGTTCAATTAAATAATGTAATGAAGGTTCTTTCATTGATTGGCCCAACTATTATGAACTAAACTTTAAATCACTCCAAGATAAATTGTTCAACTAAATTTGCAAGTAATTCTCTATTGCATAGCATATATACGTTTCCAAGGATTACTTTCACCATCTAACCTCTATTTACAATTATAACTTTATCAACACTAGTTTAATGCACTGTAATATAAATAATGCAAAAGGTATCCCACAAATGTACACGAATTTGCCAAGAAATCACAGTGTTATCTTGATGTTTATCAAAATACCGTAAAGTATCCAAGATTGTCAACCTTGACAAGAGCGAGGAACTATTTCTTCTGCACCCATAAACTGTTCAGGTGAGGAGAACAGTAAAATAAAATTGACACATGACAAGTCGTGCTATCATTCAAAGAAGGTTGATGCATGTCAAGATATTCATGTTCAATATATCACACTGAACAAACAAACGCATCCCACAGACAACTCACTCTTAGCTTAGCACTGAATATGTTTACTGCTATAGTCTGTGTGTGTGTGTGTCATACTTCAACTACAAATCCGGCTGCATTCCGAAAACACTCCCTCCCAATCTGCATAATGACTTATTTGAGCCAGACATGTAGTTTTTGCAGGTGCAGACAAATCGTCCTCAGTTAGAGTCGTTTGTTCACTTGTTTTCACTCCGCAAGACTTTAACCTGGTTTTAGCAAAACTCGGCTTGTGTTTTTCGTGACTTTCTGTGAAAGTTTCACGTATTGTTTGCAAGGAAGTTTTGCAACATGAAATGACAAGTGAAAGGTGATGTTTTGTTGTCTAAGAAGTGGAAACAGTAAAGGAGCAATTGTAAGAAAAAAAGTCAGGCTTTTAGTGAAATTTCGCAAATTAACAAATAATATAAGCTTCCGGTGCTATTTCTAGCACTGAGTAGTTGTTTGGAAGCTTCTTGCTGATTTAACCGTCTGTTAGTCGTTAACATCAAAATTAAGTTCATTTAACATCAGGAAAAGATGTGAAATAGCTTTACATAACATTGTGTTTTAGACGCAAACTAATTATGATTTCAGAAGATGTTTTCAAATGCCTATGTCAGTGTCATTTCCAATTAAGCTATTAAAAACTTTTGAATATTTTTTTGTTTAATTCATCAATTGGTAATGGTAATAGGTAACCCGAGAGGTTCTCTTTGTAATACTACAGTAAATGTTTTAATTTCCTTCTTAATATAGTATGTCAACTTACGAATAAATATTGTAGAGGCTTTAAACAAATTAACAACAAGGCAAGAATAAAAGTCAAATAGCCATGAAATAACATTTTACGTCAATGTGACATAGAAACTACCCCAATATAATTTTTATAATATTAAATTAAATTAAATTAATTAAAATTTAAAATGTAAATTAAATAAAAAATAAATTTACGTTTAAATTAATAATTTAAATTATATTTTATTTAATTTTTTATATTTTTGTAATTTGTGTGTATATTTTTTATTTTTTGTTCTACATTTTTATTCAAATCAAACTAATTATGCCATGTAAGTGCAATTTAAATGCATCTGAATTGTCTACAAGCAGAACACAGTTCATTAATTTATTTCTAACAATGTTCAAAAAGTCACAGTTAATGTATAAACAATATAAATTTACATTACCACAAAGGCAGGCAAAAGACTACATGAAAAACAAATTACTCAATACTAAATGGGTATCGTGCTATACACTATACTAAATATAATATAGAAATATATTTCAGAATCAAAGCTGAACTATGTTCTTCCTAAAACTTAAATGACTCAAACCTAAACTCTGAATATTAATTCATCTGCGGTGCTTTACAGGCCAATAAGATCCACTGAAATCTTGTCTCTTTTATACCCTTAGCACAGACAATGGAATAAACATTAAAGTATTATATTGTCTGTGCCCTTAGTCTGTCCGCAAGCCATTCTCCCAAGTTTAAGGCCTTGTTCCCCACCTGAGTGCCTCCAGGTTATCATACGTTGTTGGATGCACGTGCTGAAAATATATCCTCGCAATTTATGATATTGCTTTTCACCGAGTCCGGAAGAAAAATTGTCGGAGGTAAGTGAGATAATTGGGCCTTATAAGTTATGACGGTCTCTCTACGCTATAAATACTGGAAGTTATGTCTAGGTGATGCATGGAGGTCGGTCGCCTCTCCGATGGGCTCTGGGACAAGTGGAATGTTAGATAAGAAAATAAACTATGGTCATTATCGGTAAAGGGCAAGAAAATGTTGTACAGGTGGGTCCAAAAATAACTGACACATTTTAACATAAATTTTTATTTACAAAATTCTAACTACATGGTAACATTTACTTATGTACAGAGACAACATTTTTGGTGATAAATCTCAATGTGGCCATCTGTTTAAGGCTCTGCCAGCGTTACCCATGCAATGTTAATTCCATCCCCGAGAAATGCAGCAAAGGTGTGCGGTCTGCTAAATTTTTATTTAACGCCGGCATAGTCTTAATTGGTGGCCATATCGAGATATACTACTTATTTCTGTCCGTCATATGTAAATGTTACCATGTAGTTCGAATTTGTTTAATAAAAAGTTACGTTAAAATGTATCAGTTCTTTTTTGGGCCACCCTGTATTTTTGACTGTTAGCAATAAAACGGAATACGTTTGTTTGAAAAATAAAATATTGATTAGAATATGCAACTATGTTAGCTAACAGATATAATTGAGACGACGATATAATGACAGCTACAACAACAATTACTTATCATTGCAAAATATTAGTTAAATTAAACCAATTTATATTCCACATCTGGACACAGTTTCCTCAATGTTATGCTACTGCTTAACCGCACGGTAAAAGTAATAGACCGGGATCCAATGATTGCTTCGTTTCTGCCATAATTACACGAACAGCCGAGTCACATAATTGATATTGTAATTGAAACCGCATCCGCTGCTTATGTCATTCGTCTTCTCTTGGCTATAAAAGGTGATTGAGTTATTGATCCACCATATGTGTGCGTAATTAATCGATTTAGTTTGTAATTTATGATTTATCTACAAACAATAAGTGGTTAATATTGTAAGTAATCATCTAAACTAATATACTTCGAAAAAGTTAGAAAACTTAAAATCAGTGGTGTGTTGATTTCGAGAGAAAAATAATACGATTTATATTTAAGATATAAGTTTGCCTTGCATGTAAAGAGATTTAATAAGCAAAATAATTATTGAATTTCTTCAAAATAATGTTCATTTAATTTATTGACCACATTAGTACATTTGTCAAATGACGTATTGTAGTTTTACTAGACAATCACTTTGAGTTGTGTTTTGGATTGAGACATAATGTATACAACAGTATAAATTAAAGTTCTACGAAGCTGTAAAGGGCAAAGTCTAAAAACAGCTCCGGTATGCTCATCTCCCAGTAAAACACTAGAATCACATCATGCTCTACAAGTGCAGTAAACACATATTTTCCAACCGATATACTAACATTGCTTAAAATCTGAATTTTTTGTGATACTTTTTCATCATCCCTAAACGAATCAATGATTTTTTTTCGCAAACTAACGTCTCCCAACAATGACTCCGTATCAACAATAATAATTAATGTTGTGCATAATGTTGGACAACAGGAAGACTGTTCAACGACATAACATTGTAAAGGTGCGGCTTCTTCGTAGGCTTAACACGTTGATATGTTGGCAAGCTGTTGCTTATTCACGCCCATCACAGAGTTATAATTAATTAATAGCAGTGTCCGTACAATGGTCGATTACCTGAAGAAAGGAGTCCTAATTGTGGAGAATGCAGACCAGAATGCAGCTAGCCTTGGTACGCCTATCACAGCCTACCTTTGCTTCATTCATCCGTTTCGAAATATTCTTTTTTGTCGGATCTCGTTGAACTCTCTATTGTGCAGTAGTAAATTAATTAGTTGGTGATTTCTATTTTTTTCACATATTGTAAATATATTAGATCGACTTCGTGATGCTTCGGATGCGATGACGAAGTTGACATTATGAACCGAGTAGTTGAATTTAACAGTTTAATTATTCCTCACATTCCTGTTTAAATATCCAATTTTATAAGTATACAAAAATTTGTAAGAATCAGAAATGTATGCAACTCAAAATTGTACAGAAAATAAAAGAATGCACAATATCGTGGTTATTGGCGTCCACTTAGTTTCTTATCTAAACTAGTGCATCATTTTCCATACATGGTTAGTTAGGGACTTAATAAGTAATCATATTTGGTAAAACCATCACATAGTAGAAAAGACCTGGTATGGATCATAAACATAAACAAATGACGTTTTTATCCCGAAAGTAAACAAACCCCCTATACTAATAGCATTAATTAACAAATGGTTGTGTTTATTTTCGGGCCAAAAAATTCTCCTCATATTCCATAGTATATGGAGAAAGTATTGTTTTCGGCAACCTTTTCGAGTCCGAGTTTTGAGTGGATATATCAGTTTTGGGCCCCCCTGGACCCTGGGGAAAGTATTGTTTCCATCAACATTTTCGAGTTCGAGTTTTGAGGGGGGACCCAAAACAGTGGTTTTCGAAGTGATGTCTGTATGTGTGGATGCGGAGCTACAGACTACACCTGTGGTCCGACTTTGATGAAATTTGGTATGTAGGTACTCATCCATGGTACCTCCAGGCTTTTTTTTAAGTTTTTATTTTTTTTATGATCCATACCGAGTCTTATCTAGTATTCGTGGTAAAACCTTACTGATCAAAACTACTTTAACATCGCGTATGGTTTATGGATATAAAAAGGTAATAGACCATACGCCTATTTCGTTAAATCATGGATCGATAAATTAAGTACTGCCTAGAGGCTTAATTTTTAGAAAGCTTCCCAGTAAAACTCAACAGGCGTAAAATGGAGCAAGGAGAGACGCAAGCGACCTTTCTACGCCACGACGCGCCCGCTTGGGTTCAGCGTGTGTGCGTGTGAGTGTGCATACGTATGGTGGATGGGTATGTGTGTGTGTATGCTGGTATGCTGATTATTGCTCACATGAGCACAGGTTGCGGCAACCAGCAAGTCCGTGGGACAAACGACATGTTCACAGAGCTGAGAGATCTTGCAACTCTTGAGGAGGTCACGTGACGAATAGTTAAAGCTGCTAGGTGGTGATGTGAAAAAAACAAAACATGATACAGTAGTGAGACTAGTGGTGGAACTAAAGAAACTGTATAAAAATGTAATGTGGAGGTACGTTTTATGACGTCATACGAAGGTGGCGTAAAGAAAAGGGAAAATGACGAAGAGGTGAAAAGATGAGGAGGTCACCATGAGGTGATGGTGAAAAGGGAAAATGGCATGTCACAAGGAAGAAGAAATGTGATGATATAAGGAGTGAAAAGGGGAGGCAGTGATGTTATCAAGAGATGATTTAGATAGAATTTGAATAGATCAAGCTGAATTAGAAGAGATGACGTTATAAGAAGATGAAGAGAAGAGAGAGAAGATAGTGACTTCATCAATGACGAGTTAGGAAAGATGGTAATTCAACAGAAGATGGGGTTATAGAGAAGATACTACACAATATTGGTGGTGTATGAGGTGTCGTGAAGAAGAGAAGGCGTAATTAGACGTGGGAAGGTGGACAATACGCAATTAAAATAAGCATATTCGTTATAAGCTGAAGCTGTCCTATTGAAAATAGAACATGTACCTTTGTAATTAACCCTTCTAGCCCTAGTGTTTACGTTTTACGAGGTAGACCATGTGAAATACACAACCAATGTTGTACAACACTATAACATTCCATTGTAAACGGTCACACATCGAATCTTCCTTTTACTGTCCATGTGTGGAGTCAGATGAAAATTTCAATAACATTTAGCATGAGGAAGAGAGAACGGGGCGTTGTCGGACACGACAAAACTTTTGTTTCCTCGTCTGGGCGTGCGTGAGGGTTAGGTAACCCCTTCACTGCTGGAATATTCCTGCATTTCGGGTGTGTGATGGGCACAGGTAATGCATGCAGAGTGTCAAAAGTATAAACTGTCTTAGAACTTAGGTTAGGATGCGATATGGGCCACAACTCCTAACTACAACCGATTCAATCAATCGATACATAATTTCGATATATGTGATTGCTTACAATCGAAGTTAACAACTGAGTTTACAACAGCTGACTTTTACTCCCTAGGGACTAAAAAGGCTTTTTACTCCCTGTGAACTAAAACTGCATATACGTATTAATAAAACGGCTATTTTTGCTTTAGTATGACGAAAAAATATTTCAATATTGAGGCTGAAATAAATAATATTACCATAGTGTTGGCCTCTCAAATGCCTCACGGAATATTATATCTACTTGACTGTTGATTAATATAAATGTTTACAATAGTACGCAACCCTGAAAGTCATTCATAATTTACCACTAATTTAATTACACCAACTCAATTATACTATCCAACTCTACCAACCCTACTTATATACTTACTGTCAAACATGATTCACAATCAATTACAATCCCACGCTATAACTATGACACTACAATTTAACCTACATAAGGGTTGCACACGGCAGCATGTTCCATTTAATTAACCCGGGGTCAAGGGATATAAAGGCCAACGACATTCCTTTACACAACGTATGATCCTTTCTCTACATTGCGAACTGAGGTAATGCCTATATTTAGGTATCATGGATCGGAGGATAAGTTTAGGGACCGAGGCGGGCCTGGAGACGACGGATACAAGTGATTAGGGCGCAGAACCGTGTCAATTGTCATTGCGTCACCGTGGAAAGGTCAGCCCTAGGAGTACAATAGTGTTTACTTTCGCAACCGCTAAGTGCAAACATATCGCGGGTGATTGGGTGAAGGTGAAATTTGGAGCTCAATGGTTGTGGGTAAGTGCTGAGCAAGGAGTTTAAATTAGATTTGGATTGTGGAATTTATACTTGGACACTCTGAAGACTCTGAATACTTTATTACATAAGGTGAGACGAGTCTAAAATTAACAAAGGAGGTCATCTTATAATCCTCCCTGCCTCCAACATCAAACGGCGTAAATTATGGACTTGCATCTTTTTAGAACTACTGTATTCTAATGCTCCATAAAAATTATACAAATCTTTGTACAATCTACTATTTGATGATAAAATAAAGTTACCTAAACGATAGCACTTAACCGTATTCGTTGATCCCAAATGTTCAAGGGTGTGGAACTTAGGGCGAATTCTTGGGGTTGGAAGTACGAGTTCATTGAGAAACTGGGTGGACTGAAACTGGGGTTATTTGATGACTATAATTAGTAAAAAGGGGTATACAAAATGTTTATCTTGTTCTTGGAGTTAATGGTAAAACGTAGTCGGGCCTCACTTATTTTAAAGGTCTTCTTGATTCAGCTCTTTAGTTTCCATCGTTTAGGACTACATACAGAGTCCAATTACAAGATATTTTGTATGTACCAGGTATTTGAATGTTTTATAAGTGTGTCGCATTAACGTATTAAAGTAAAAATGTACAGTTGATTGTATTTTTCTCGAAAGTCTTTGTTTTTCTCCTCTACTATACACATAATTCAACAAAAATACTTCTCAAGGCTAAACGTGTGTATAACACTGTGTTTGTAAATTAACATTCTTACAGTTGCTTAACCATTATGATGTAAACGAAACACAGCAATTGAACATGAAAAACTAATGAAATGACAAATATATTAACGAATGACGCTATTTAGTGAACTTTTTCTATTTTAGATGTAAACGTTCTTTGATGTAATCACATTGGGAAACACTTGAAATACACATCTTCCAATATTTCTTTCTTCACGATATACAACAAAACGTATTTTGTTTTCGTCAAGAGCTTAAAGTTGTCCTTAGTAACAATTACTAATGTTTTGTATTCTTCACCTCAGCACTGGTATACATAATAATTGCTCACGTCAGGCTCCACTAACCATGCAACATATATCATGCCAGTATCTCCCTCATAAGTATACGTCTCCGTCTACACTCTGCTCTGTATGGTTAATAAAACCGTCACCAGCCGTACAAGGCACTATTTGTTGCTCTTAAACAGAGAGTATTTCATAAGAAGTGTTTTTATCTAGTACAGCAAGTTGAATTAAAAGCCATAGTGCTCGCTTATCAATCAGAGGTAGATCACGTCGATCTTCGGTTCAAAAATGGACCCAGCCGTCCTTAATCATCAGGTCCCCAAAACATTGTCCTGAAAAAACTTTCAAGGATAAAGAACTAACTAATCTTAATCAGTAACAAAGCTATCATCTGGTCCATTCCACTCTCATCATCCTTACCTTAGTGTTCGTCGTAGCAGATGTAATCTAATCCATCTAAACCTTTATACTTTGTAAATCATTTATGCCTATAACTCACTTGTGTACATGTATTGTAAACGATACGTTCATATTATTTGAAACACATTTACTCATCTTTTGCATAATTTATGCCTCACTCGAGTCTTTAGTCTTCTGTAAAGAGGAAATCCTTTCATAAATTTTGCAAAATAACTCTTCCTCTTCCTATACATAATTTAGGTCCGTACCTCAGTTGATTTATTTTTAACCCTCCACCAAGCCAATGGCGACTCAAGGTAGCTGAGGAGACCCGAATAGTAATTGTGGGAGCCGAGTTGTCCAAGGATTGTTACTTAACCACAGTCGAACACAACCATTCTTGTGGAATCAACCGCTTGGTAAGACTTCCCAGCCTGATTCTCACCGTGAAATACAATTACAAAACGGTTATCTGCAGGACATACTGTCATTGAGAGATTATCTAAATGTTCGACCAGTGAATGGTCGATTTCTTGTTGATTTAGGGTACTTTATTTGTTGCTTTGTTTGCGATGGGGTGTGTCAGATTTTTTAGTTGAGCAATAAATGTTGTATAAACCAGCCAGTATATTTTTAACACGTGAATTTAACATACATGCAGTATTATGAAGAGGCATTCTTAATGGTTGTAAATAAAATAACATTTTTTAAGAAATTGTGAAATATTAGCAAGTTGTAGGCGACTAGGCTACAGGATTACTACTACTACAGGAAAACTATTAACTCAATTTCATTATTCATTTAAATCATAAAACTTTGTTGTCCTCGTGGAAAAAAAGATTTAACTACATTGCTGAGGTATTTCACTACTTGAGGTATAAGTTGAGGGGTACAGGTAAACTAATTTGCCATTACTTTTTAGTTGTCTGTCTTTCCCTGATGGTAGTTTTTTGTACAATCCTGAAAACAGCGTGTAGTGAAACACAATTAACAAAGCATAAGCAGGTTGTAAGAATTTTAATTGTATAAACTGTTTACATTAAATTTATTTCTTTGAAATAATCAGCTATAATGGCTAAAGGTAAACATTTTAAGGTAAATTTATGAGTGCTTAAATATTGCTGCAATTTCCTGTACATTTGCTGTAATTTCATGGTGCATTATTTATAGATTACTCACTCATCCGTGGAACTCATTTAGTTACAAACACTACAAAAGATATTGTCAAAAGTAAAATATATAGTTTGGAAATTGCTTGCTAACCTCGTAAAAATGGAGTTTAATTTATGATTGAATCGTAACATAAACTTAATTCAAAATATTGTACTTTTCTCGTATCCATCCGTACACTTTGTATGCGCATTTAGTTTTTTTTTTTTTTACATTCTGTTTAAAATTAGAAAGAAACACTATTTCATGTAGTTTATCCAAATTCTTGTAAATATTTATATTTAAGACCAGGTTTTATTCCTTATTACTACTTATCCTTTTTAGATTGCCAGCCTCTCCTTAAAACATGATAAATCTATGCATGCACTGTGGTAATAATTTTCTTACATCCAAACCAGTCTGAAACCAGGGACAATTTGATACGGTGAAAGTGTAAAATATTATAATTCAACTTTTACAGATGAAATCTACTCCTTTACACAACTAGGTCTATCTAATAAGCATATAACTATCCAGTTTCCCCTCAATTACGCATATATATGTAGCATAACCCTCTTATCCAGTCCGGGTGCGCGTATCTGCTTGATACAGAGATATCACTTACACCAGCGCCCCTGGTGTGTGGTTGGCTAACTAGCTCTAGTTATCCGTATGCAAGATGTTATCAGACATAGTTACATGGTAGTCGTGGTATTTACTCTATGTTGCCTCAATGGTCGTTATAATGTCAATTTTATAACGACGTCCAAGTTGTCCGGTTTAATGATTTAAGACTAGAGTTAAGTGCGTGTGGATTGTGTTATAGAGGAGGTCCTTTGAACGTAGAATAAGAATGTCATGAAATTGATGTTGTATTTTCACTATAGGGTAAAAAAATACATCTTTCAGGGCTCAGTTGCCTTGTAATCTTACTTAAATCGTCTATCAACTGCTAAAGGACTGCTTTATTTATTTTATGGAATTAACAAATATTTTTTGGTTACACGACTGAAAATACTGGATACACCATGAGTTAAGTTGTTTGTAACTTATCCTATTCTTCCTAAAAAGAATGAAATATAGACCTTCAGCCATGCTGGGATTAGCATAGGTTCTGGCGTCCACCGCTGGGAGCGCCGTGTAGTTACCCAGCGCTCCCAGCGGTGGACACCAGAACCTGTGCTAATCACAGCATGGCTGACAATGGGTTAACTTAATTTAATTGAATAAACTACACACATTTATAGCAGTTTACTACTATAAATTTATACTTTTATCTTAGTAGTTATTGATACTATGATAAGTATTATATAAAATCTGCTAATTTCATTGTAGGTTACCTTTACTTTCATTAGTTGATGGTGGAATTCAAGGCAAGTTAAAATTTATTCTAAAACTTGCTATCACTTTGATATTCAAATAGAATCCATAGCCAAAGCTTGTCTACATGTATTACCTCTATTCATTTATATAACCTTGATTACGTATAGAAGACATCCGTTCACTCAACATGGCCCTCTATACGTCCTCTCCGGTACAGTATAACCCGAGGAGGGTGGCGTGATCGAGATAAGTAGGGAAGTGTGATTGGTGATTGTAGACTTCAGCTGCCCGCGGCTAGCAGGCGAGCTTACGAGACAAACTACCATGAACCTGGGTGAGTGTTGTAGGTTGATACGTATAGAAATGAATATATATTCGGAAGGGACTAACAAATATCCACAGAAACTAGATTTATTTTAAAATGTCTGTTGTGAATTGATGGAAGGTTTGAAATGAAGAATATCGCACAACGTTATCATGGTTTAGTTATTAAGGTAGTTGTTATGTTACTTGGTTGACAAGAAGTAACCAAACCTTAAATGCAAAGCAACACTAAACATTTATTCTCTCGTAACTCTCTTGTGAAATGCCACTGGCGTAAAAAAAATCAGACAAGGTCAATTTATTTAACAAGTAAGTACCTATTTGTTTTAACTACTTTACATATACCTCACACAACCTTTTAAAGAAAACTATATTTTATGCATGTTTGCTTTAATGGTACATGTCTTAGAATAAAAAAAACTACTATTGAACCTCATAACCTAGGAAAATAAGCTTCCTGAAATATGTTCTTGATGTTTTGTTAAGTTTTGTTCTGCGATGAATATCTAATAGTTCGACACCAATAAAGATAAATGGTCCCTCGTCTGATGGTACAAGTTATAAAATAAACATAGGTAAATATTATCCAACTCCATAGTAAATTATTTGTATACTGTATATAGTTAAGGGTCAAAATTGAAATTCAACATTATCTTGAATGAAGCGACAACTATCTCGTATGAAATCAAAATTTACCCACAATATGCATCTGTATTGCACTCTTGAAGGATTAAACTTATGAGGAATGCTACATCAACCTATGACATAAGTAGAGCCACGTCAGACAATCAGTAAGCACTTAGCAGATAAGCATCTGAGAGAACGCCTGCGCCTGCCATGGAACTGTTCAAGCAGAAGCAGCTCAGTTGTGGAGTGAGCGTTGTCACTGGAGGAAATGGTGCTGAAGAATGTGGAAGGCAGAGTCTAAGGAGACTAAAAATTAAACTTTCTATGGATAAACTTTAAAATTTCTGATGCCACACGTACTTCCCATCCTAGTGGCAGTGGCACAACGGATTTAGATTGTTGTTTAAGTCATCCAACCAAATAATTTTTTTTAGACATAATGGAATAAACAAAGTATAAAACAATGTTAAATAGGATACATGTGTTATTTTTGTTGTTACCTAATAAGATTTAAGAAAGAAATTACATCTATGTGGAAACAGTAAAATGGGATCGAGTAAGGAAGATAATGAATTAATAAGAGGTAGAGAGTGGAGAAAAGTTCATTGCAGGGGATATATTTCAGGGGCTGAATGTAATTGTATCAGGTTAACGGTTTGGTCCAAGGTCTGTAACGCCTTTTAACAAATGACCATGAATAGTCATTTAATGATCATTAATGAAATGAACCACCGTCATAAACTCTCATCCTTCATTCATAAAACGAACCCTGGCATATCATAAAAATGTGATCTACGTTATAGTAGACAATATGCAGTAGTTACAGATATTATACCGGTGCTGGGTGTTGCTGAGGCATGTCCAGTGACCAGTGCAGTAGTGTACCCCGTACAAGGCGGTGGCGGCACACTGTCGATGTCTGTACCCTACCATTACCAGTGGGTGTAGCGACTATCGCCGGATAAATCTGTTTTATCGCCAAACCCTCCTTATAAGGTGATTATTTCAGCTCCGCGAGTGGGCAGTGAATGAACAGTCGTCCGTAACTGAGCACTTGACATTTCAAAGAGCATTTCACGTCGGAAAACTCGCTAATTTTAATTTATCGTCACATTACCTCATGGTTAATAGCTGTTACAAACTTGGAGTGAGCCGTTTAGTATATTCTCAGCTGACACTGTAAGTGCATGGATTCCTTCAATAAATGCACATAGGTGCAAAATAATAAAATAAGTAAACAATAGAAAACTTTTTATATAAGTTGTCTTGTGCTGCAGCCTACAACTTTTGCGACAGGAAATTAAATTATCACAAAGAATGATCTATTTTGGACATTTACACCAGATCAATTACACCAGATTTATGACTAAACACCCGAGCAAATTTTTTATTTTTATTACTAACTGACCATTTTCTGTCTCAAGTGAAGCAAGCAATCAGCAACAATTATTTAAAATTTTATTTATTTTTCCAAATGTTAAAAACATATTATTTTAACAACCTTTGGCATGCCATTATTGTTTTTCAAGCCATCGGTAATGCAATTGCCATTTAATAATTACTACTAAAACTGAAATTTATAATCAAGAAAAATACCTTTGTACACGACAGTGTAATCACGTGTAGCAAAAGACATGTTAATTTTAACAAAAATTTTATCAAACACCACGTCACAATCTTGCCAATTATTATTACAGTACTCGTTACTTTTTTATTAATTTTTTACTAAACGCTACAAACTTGTATTACACATAATCATTGTGGCCTCGCAAAGACTATTTTGCTCTTTACAATACAGGAAGCCTGTAAGTGTGTACAGTAGTGTGGTCCAATGCCGTCCACTGCCTTTTAAAGAATCACAACATTGAAAGACAAGTAGGGTAAAACTGCCTGTTTGTGAATTCCATCATGACAAGAATGCCATCATGAGGTTGGCATTCATCTGTATGTAGTGGAATATACAATATACTTTATGGTAAAAGTAATTTTCTTCTTTAAAGGCTTAAATAAATTAATTTAAACTCAGTTTGTTTGACTAACTGTTTTTTTTTTAATTACTTTAATACTTTTAACTATTTATACTGTATGTTTTTTATGTAAAATCATGATTTGAATAAAAGGAGTCATAGTTTATTTATTGTTAAAAACCTTAATATTTATAGTGGTTTAAGTTTGCCAAACTAATGATTTACTTACTCATAAAGGAAAATCATAAGTCGGGATAGCTATGGATTCTTTTTAAACCTATGGAGACATCAAACATTACCATGATAGCCCGGTAAGGTGTCAAGGTACATTAGTATGTTTCAAGTGGTGTCTTATTTTCACCACTATAAAAAAGGGTTGATGTCGATTTCGCTTGCGGCGTAGGTCGGCGAGGACTAATCCAACTGTACATTACAACGCGGAAGTTGTTAAACGACAAACAGCTCAACAACGAACCTCTTAACCCAAAATGTTTATTGGTAGAAAGTCGCACAGAAATAACTTCGAAATGGTAAACTGCTGACTTATTGTTGTTTTACTACTCTTAAATGTGATTGAAATATGAAAAGAAAGCAAACAGAGAGGCATTAGTTTGTAATGAGCTTTAAATTGTTTTGTAGCCACTGTAAATAAATCTGAAAGTGGATAGAAACTCCTTAAAAAATGCCTTTGAAATTTTATCAAGAGAAAACTGGTTTAAAAAAAAGAACTTTTAGAAAATAGTATTTTCTAAAACATATAATAAATTGTTAAACTAGTTTCCTTTTTTTTAATTGAATCATTCAAATTATTTACTAAACAATAAAGATATCTAGGGTTTGTGATATTGGCTAATGATTTTATTTTGTCAACTTATTAAGTATATACCGAGAGACCTAAAAGCTATATAAAACTATATTTTAACTATTTTAAGTTTTCAAATTCAGTTATGTGCTACTGATCACAGTTAAAAAATATATTTTTTTTATCACATTTATTTTAAAATCTTTTGAGATGATTTGTAGATAAAATCATTAGAGGTACTTGCCTGGAAATTATAAAAGGTCACCTATAGGCTACGTTTTTATGGTTTGAAATTGAAACTGTAACTGGGATCCACGATTTTGGTGTTTCAAAAAAAATCTATAGGCCCTCCTACTAGCTGGCCTTAGTCATCTATATTCAAAACTATTTGCCTTGAACCAAACCCTGTATGGCGGGGTAGTAAATAAATAAAATAATAAAAACTAAAACTCATTCTCATTTATTCTTTCAAAATCCATAAAAGTTCCTAAAGGATTTTGTGAATCCACGCAGTTCAAACCAGTGTTCCATCACTCGCCACCTAACAAATAACAACCCGTCTCGGTTTCCAATGAAGAAGAACCGTAAGAATGTACGTATTGCAATCCTCGTCGCCTCATAACCCACAATTGTACCAACCGCAGCGCCATCGCCGGTAGCTCCTAGGTGGTTTACGGTTTATGGTCCAGTTTCCCTCCATCTCCGTATGCCCCACATTCCGCTATTCCGCTTGTTTACGGTGTACAGGCTGAATAATACGGTTATCGCGCTGTGCGGGTTTCTCCTCTCCCGCCAAAACCACCATTTCGCGCCAGATTACAGCTGATTAGAGAGCAGCTGATGGAAGACTTCCCCATATGGAGGTGTCGCGTCATCCCAGATCACATCTTGCTCATCACTTGACTGACCTTCTCTTCCATCAGTGCATCGCTTGTCATCGCCTCTGCTTGGGAATTTGTAATTATGAGACCGTGAGAAGATTAGGGAAGTTGAGATTAGCTCGATTGAGACACAACTTGAAGGATAGGTGTTATGCATCCTTATACTTCGTTTCATCAATAATAATAAACCTTAATAATATGCTTAATGAAACACTGTTAGCATGCCAATGACAATATCCTTGCAGTGAAATAGTGAGGGATGACGTGCAGCTTCTCTAGAGGCTAGAACGTAACACAAAGGTAACACTTTGGCCTGAAGGCGCGGGTACTAATCTTACCAAAGATAAACGGTTTTGAGATAAGTCATAATGCCGTGATCCCAATAGTCTGTCTAAACAGGTACTCGTATCAGAAGAACAATATAGAATCTCCCTTTCAGGTGAACTGTTCCTGTAATTAAAAACTCCCTGCCAAAGGCAACATAAAAGATAATTAAATATGCTAATAACTATCAAACTATTACAGACCAGACTTGCTATGATTCACATAATGAAGCAATTAGCGGAAAGTATAGCAGATCAGCTTTATACTACATGCAGCTATAAAGTTTATGTTTATATTTTGCAATTTTCTCTGAAATACCCACAGCTATTTGACCTCTAGAATGTTGGCTATCCATTCTATTAGCATATATAGTACATAGACATTGGAGACTCCCGCAACTACCGGCTAGGTTGCTCATTACTGTAAAGATAATGGTTTGGCGAGAAAATAATAATAGTAAGTTTACAACAAAACAACGCAGGAAGTCATCTTGGCGATGTTTATTGTGATATGGAAATTGAAAAACGGTAAGATCTTGGGGTTGGGTTAAATTGCATTTTATAGGACAACGAACTGGTTAGAAATAAAAAAATCATATATGTTTCAATTTGAGATGTAGTTATACACAATAGCTTCAATTAATGTTAGTGAATGAGAAGACAATTATCCAAGATGGTTAGTTAATCTTGAATATCTTCACGAAAGATTCCTATTGACTTATTCTTAGCGTACAGTTGACTACATAAACTTTGAAGATTCGTGTTCACTGACCTTGCTCAGCAAATTTGATTATTTATCAGTGAATAATTTTGGACCTCAAATGAGAACGTTAAAAAGTATCTTTGGTAATAAGTACCAAATTTGATGATGATATGGGAAGAACGAGTAGAAAGATTCCAAATTATGGTTGAACCCAATGAACTCAGCTGCATGAGTTGAGTGTTGATCAAGGAGGTATAAAATAGTTAAGAAGTGTGGGGAGCGTCGGTGGCGGTCACTCACCCAACCATCACAACCACTTCCGGTCTCGTCAGGTGCACTTCCGCTCCAGGTTTGGTCACCTTCTTGGTTCTCCTTCAACTAACTGTAGTTGACGTGTAGAAGCTTCGTGTTGTAGCATAGACCAGTGAACTCAACTGAATATGCCAAAGTTTGGCAAAACACCATATGCTACGTTCAAAGACAATATGCCCTACGCGAAGTACAAATATTATAGCCTTCTAGAATAATTTATTTGTAAGCTTGTTTACTAAAGTAATATACTTTACACTCCTTCAATTGCTAACTTAAGTCATTTACCAGATTGAACATCTGAGCAACTTTATCTCTAATAGTTCCCCTATTGACATCGTTACAGACTTTAAAAACAAATTAATTTTAAAGAATCTTAAACTGTAAATACTGTACTACTTATATGATTGTTTTTACAGCAAAAGAGTCGTAAGTAACACTCGTCATATCTTAGTGTGACTAGCGAACAAAGTGTGAAGGAAAGTAGGCCTATTCATTCAGAACCGGAACATTTGGTATTCATTTTGTTAAACATTAGGATGCTGCTTGGTAACATATGATAAGTTTGATATAGGGCCTAGATCATAAACACATTACAATTCAGATACTACATAGGACAACTTAAATCATTCCAATAGGACCTCACAGGACCCGGAACACTGACGTCACTATTCCTAGAACAGCTGACTCATACTGATGTGTCTTGGTCCTGGCAGGAATATAAATGTGTGTGAGCAACAGAAGAATCAACTCCTCGCCTGAATGACAATGGCTAATCTTCGCAGTTAGCTTGCGTCATTATCAACCGTAAGGTTCGCCTAAATTACAGAGATGAAGCAAACCTCCCAGTCAACTATCTTCCAAGCCTATCCTAACATTTTTGTCAACGCTGATTCGCTTGAGAATTGTTTCTGTATTTTGTCTTCTTCCGCACAGTGTGGGTGCAATTTTAATGTTCCGTTTGCTGTATACTTTAGAGACATTGTTCAAAAGTAGACATAGCTGATATCTGATAAATAATTTACAGGGATTTATCTAAACGTTAGAAAATGTCAATTCGTAGTGAAGATCATCCATTATTTGCAGTTGCACTTGATTTAAAATTTCATAATGTACACACATCTGTGTCACTAAACAAAAAATACACCAAACATTCTCACATAGCTCTGGATACAGCCACCAAATACAAGGAAACTAGAAGGTATGCCTCACGGCCAACGTAGGCTGTCAAATCGTCTTTGGGTGATAGATTATAAGGAAAAGGCATATAGTTTTATATGGTGAATTTTCTAAGCAAACATAATATATTCAACACCTTCTTTCTATGACATATGTATGCTGTAATCTATTTACAATCACGACACTACGGCCCAGTGGCCTCGATCTAGAGTTCGTGATCTCCGAATCCTAGGAGGACAATAGCCACACGAACGTCGACCAACAAGGTTCGGAGCCATTGTCGAGCCTGATGTGCTTTTAATAACAACCCGCCCCTGAAAACTCCATGTCGGTACATTGCTGATCGAGTAATGGAGCAATAGAACCCAGTTATTCCCGATCCCCGTGAACGCCTGTGTGCCGATTCCCAGAGCATGCGTCTTGTCGTGTTATCTTGATGCTTCCACGGTCTCGTTTTCGACGACTAACGAGCACATTTCATGATCAAAGTTTACAGTGTCAAAGAGCAAAAACCGAGAGGAGAAAGGCGTTGAAAACTCTTACCCAACGCTATTTTCCAGCCTAATTGGCCTAGTACAAGAAGTCTTAAAGTGAAGTAATATGAAATTACCAAACTAAGTAATATTTTTAGAGAATATTGCTGTGAGTCATATTATGAGTCTCGGGATTAATTTAAATTTAAAATATAATCAAAACAAACATAAGGGGAACAAACTTTATAACTAAAGATGTATGTGCATTTTTTATGATAATATTTGGTCATGGTCCTCACCCTGAGAGCACAATTCTACAGTTACCAGTTAAAACTATTACTGTTATGACTTAAAAATCCCCTGGATGACCTTTATAAGTGTCTAAACTGCTGTGGGAAAACCTCTAACATCACAAAACAAACTTAAACCCTTGGAATAAATTAATGATAGCAAATAAATATGTTAGTATTTAAAAATTCATTCAAAAATCCTTCATGTGACTGTACTTTTATTTTTAAACAATTCAACTGTAGCCTACCTATAACTTGTTTCATTATTTAGTATCTCAAACATGTTAAACACAGTAATATCCCAGTTATATTGTTTTTTTGTTGTTTTTTTTATCATCAGCCACCTTATACACGTTGTTTTTCTGGACCACATTCTGCCAATCATAAACATTTGGAATAGCAAAGATTAACTCCATTACAACGTTATTTTTTTAAACCATCTTTGACAAACCCAAACACCTTAACATCTCTATAAAGCCACACAGTATGGTCCACAAACGGTGCATCAAAAGAACGATTAACGGACAGTCCAAACAAACAGAGCGGTCAGACCTAGAATGCCACAACGGTCTGGTCACAGCACCCCGCACGCTCACTGGCACCTCACACTGAACTTGGCCTTCTTGGACACCAATCAAGGCCAGTCAATTTAGTATACCTGACTTCTATCGGACCCGTTAACCGCCTACAGAATCTTTATGATCCGGTAAATATCTGTTCGTAGACCACGCGCATATTTTCTCCTTCCTTTGTTTCTCTTGTCCCTTGTGCGGAAACTTTATTGAGTCATAGAGTGACACTAAAAAACAAACTTCAAAGAAATTTTGCGTATACAAATTAATTTATTTTATTTCCTAGATATGGTGTCAAGAAAAATACCATGTTAGTGTATAATATAAATTACTTTATTTTCCCGACTTCTTCAGCGAGTTAGTCTCAGTAATCTAGCTAGCTCAAGATATCAGACAAATAAGGTACTTTCTACAAGTTTCTTATATTAACAAATTAGTCGTCAAATTTCTTTTATCTATGTGTGTTGTAACGTGCTATACAACTACATTTGATACAGGTTTACCATTATTCTTCTAGCCTATGTCTAATAATGCGTGCTACTAATGCGTGCTACAAAACACTCATAATCTTAGGAAATTATTATTATCTACAAAAATGAACCTTTATAAGTATTTATAAGTATCTATAAGCTATTTATGTATATTGTGTACTAAATGAATAAAGGATAATTTGATTTGATTTGAATGTATGTTTATTCTTACTTTCACTACGCATGACTAATCTTACCATTATTTTATGTATAGCCTACTCAAATGAACGATTACAAGTTAAGCAACCTTTTATAATAATCGTACAGTAGAATACTTATCACCTGTTGTAGGGTTTTTTCTTCTTCTCGTGTTAATTTTGTATTTTTTTATTGCTCATGTTCCCGAGTTTTGCTCAATTCTTCTAATTTTTATCTCATATCTGTTTGTTTTGCTCGAATATGCTACCTTAGAATTGCTTTTGCTATTGTTTGCTTGCTAATGTATTGGATTGTATAATGTATTGTTTGTAAAATGGTGTTTGCCGTTGCGAATAAATAAATAAATAAATAAAATGAAAACAATGGGACCCTTAGTTTAAAAATGCGTACAAAATTAAATTACTCAATATCTTATCAAGGTTCTATATAGGCCTAACTATTTTATGTCGGACTCACAATGTAGCTATATTTTATTGTTGGTACTACAATAGCAGTAATAATACTAAAAGATGACTGTTTCGACACTCTTTAACACAAGAATCTGATGTTAGAGCAATAATAAAACTGCGTCGTTGTTAGTTGAGTTAACGAGCACGACCATAAGTAAACTAATTGCCGCATCATCTGACATAGAGAAATGATCTGTTACTACAGTACAAGACCATAAAACAGACAGTGTAACAGCATATCAGCTTGTTCCTTTATATGCATTTCTTGGATAAAACACTGGTCATATTACGTAAAGAACAACCAGGGAAAACAAAAAAAGGCTTGGGTTTACTCAGAACTTATGGATAATAGATAAACTAGATAATTCTACCTATAATCAGTCATAACTTGTAAATCGCGGATTTTATAAAAACAATTTGTATGCATGATAACTAAGGCGATTGCAGACAAATTAAGAACATCTACTTATACAATAGACCATAACAAATCTAAAGGTTGATTGATTTCATAAAACTATTCCTACAACTACTTTTAATAAGTCTGTAATTCATAGGCGAACAATATATTTTTAATTTGTTTATCTAATTTATTTTTGCAAACCACTTTGATTGGTATAATTTTTTACCGATAGAGTAAAAATCAATGGTTTATATTTTTCAACAGAGTGTCATACAATAGCAGGTACAGTTAAGTCAAATTAGACATGAAGATACAGATAGGCCTAAATCAAAGTCTGTGAAAATATACAGTAAGTATTATTTTACATGTTCACTATTGCCTAATACATTTTTTGGTCAGTTTACTTTTATCGGTTGATCTACCAAGGCAGGCTGACTACTATGAATTTTACGTTTTAAAACCTTGAATTTAGAACCTATACAAAAGAATCATAATTTTGATTTTTACAGTAAGTTTACTACACAAAGTTGTAATGGAATTAGATTGTACATTGGTCGAAATTAATTTCAACACTATAATTGTGTGGATTTAAAACTAGTTGCTTATTATTTTTACATTCGAAAGGTGAACCTGTAAAGGTATACAGTACATGAATAGTGACAGAGAATATTTCGAACAGCGAGTCAGCTGATCTTTAAAATTACCTTCACTTGGCCGTTTGTATCTCCCTCTCTTTTCCCGTTTACTATTATTGTATTTCCATAATGTAATGTATATTTATATTTACTATTCACCATTGCTATTTACTTTACGATAGAGTCTCACTGATAATTGTAATATTTAAGTAAATAATGTGAACTGAACATCTATCCATCTATTAATAGGTACGGCAGAAGAGACTTAAACGAGTGGAGTTACTGAAGTCTTAGATTAATTTATCTTGTTCTTTAGCCAACAATTTGCAGTTATAGGCCTATCTTGAAAACTCTTTACTGTAAATCATCATATAATAGGATAATATGCTGAAGATTTCAAGTGGAATTTAGCTTAAAGGTTCATTTTTCTTGAATAAAGAATTCGCTTCATTTTAGAATCATAGCACTATGCAATACATAGTTATGTAGTTATTCTCATAGTATTTGCCAAATTGTGTTAATTACAAGTAAATTTACTATCGACGCAGTACTTTATTGTTTTCTCCTACAATGCACTTTTAAACTGTTAAAATCATGTTTGATACTTTTGAAATCTCTTCTGGGTTTACCAAAACATATTATTTTATTTACTAAATAAAAATTTGTATGTTGATAAAAACATTCAATGTTCTATTCAAAACTTCAAGGAACAGAACAATAATGTAATAGCTGAATTTTGATCAAATTATTCCTTCATTTTCTCTGTTATTTATGATCTAGAAATTAGAATATTTACGGTTAATTCAAGAAAAGTCAATAGCTTTTTGATTTCTAGAAATTCGAACTTTTTATAACCGGAGCTTTTAATAAAAGGTGCTGGCTAAAACCCCCGATCTTAGTTGGTACCAAGACTAACATCTCACTCCTTCAACGACCATCATTCATCTTAAAATACACACTCTGGTGTGTAAATGTAATCTAATGAATACAACTTGTCCCCTAAGTACGTACGAGTAATTGTTAACTAATAAACAAAATAATGTTAACAGTTAGTTAACACATACAATCCTGTTATGTACCATAGATAGTAGTACTTACAGTAAATGCCGTAATCCAATGGTATAACCAAACACAACTCACATCACACACACACTCACAAGAAGCTACACGCGCGACTCTCCGCGATCTGACTGCAACTGAAGGAGAAGGAAGAAACAGAAACCACGAGGAGCGAGGGAGAGACTGAGTGAGAGAGATAGACTGATGAAGGAGGGGAGAATGTACAGGTACTGAAAACAACGTTCCAGCGAACCTGGTGGCAGTTACCTCTACCACACTTCCTTCTGTCTTATCAATGTTTACATTTCTTATCAGACACTTGTAATACTGTACTCCTTGTGAAACCTTGTTGTGAAAGAAGAATAAGTGTTTGGCTGTACAGAATCTTACAAGAATAAATGTGCATCACTTCCCAATCGTATTTGTAACCCTTGAGGTCATAAGCTAAAAAAAAAAACCCGTGGTAATAGCTTAGGGGAATTCGAAATATAAATACGAAAGGGCAAATCAATCACTTATTTTTCCAATGAACGTATTATTGTGAAAGAAATTAAAAGGTTACGACAGAAATGGGAATTTTAAGTCTCCCGTTTCTCCCCGTCTATCTGGGGAATCCGCCGTGGCAGTTTCAGTGTTTCTAGCCCTCTCAAAAACACCCTTATAATCCTCATTAATTGCCGTGGCAGTTTCAGTATGGAGCATGATCGTAAAACGTCGTGGCAGTTTCGGTGTCCCCGTTGTGTTTGGTTGGGTTAGGTTAGGTTAGGTAAACATACTATATCTTTTAGTAATGTATATATCTTTTAATAATCTATATTTTAATAATGCATCTTTTAACAGTGTATCTTTTAATATTGTAAATAAATTCATGTAATTCAACTGTGTTATTGGTTCTTTCTCTTTTGAAGACTCGTTGTAAAAGTTCTAGGAAGAGCCCGGGCTCTTTTCGCACCGTCCTGGGAGGGACCATGGAGGTCCGAGCGCTTTTCAAGCGTCTGCCTGAGTTTTTGGGCTCTTTTCATGTGCGCCCTCGCTAAAATTGTCTACGGTTTTATAAAAACCTGTTTAATATAGTAACATTATATCCTGATCGTATACCATGAGTACTAATAAAAATAATATTCTTTAATGAAATTTCCTTACTTATTGTTTGAAAGTCAGCAATTTAAATTGAAATTTAACGCATTTGAAGAAACTGAAACTGAAAAATCAATATAGCTTAAAGGCAGTTGTAAAAATTGATTTTTTTACAATTCGTGTGAGCCAGCGAGAAGCGATACCAACTGGTCAGGTAACAATCACAGTTGAATTTTTTTATGGGAAATAGGGAAATATGGCCAAATGGGAAAATTTTTTATCGCTGATTCATTTCCCTGAACGCGATTTATTTCCTACATTCGTAATTGTACAATCAACTAGTTGACATTTAGAATGCATTTGCTCTTCATCCTGCTTAGATAAACTCGAGCAAGTAATGTGCATGCGTTGATAACACGTCCACCGCGCCTGCGCAGACAGCCGGCCTCTCGTCCAAGGATTAATCAGGGGATTTGCTACGCCAACGACGGTACATGTTGCAATTTATTATTTTTATCAGACCAAGGTGTCAGAATGAGTATGCCCTTTTGTAGACCTAAAGCCTCCAGCAGTTCGATTGCCGTTTGACGTATCTGGGAATTTATCATCAACTGTGAGAATTTCTTCGATATTTATCAGTTGTATAAATTATTGCAGACTTGAGACTTGCAAATCATACGCTTAAACTATTGATTAGAATTCTTATACATTACTTCATAGTAGTACCATGATTGTTATTTATAATGCTGTGAGAGTGGGGTGTATCACATCTAAAATCACTACTTTGAACCTATGTATGACTTTGGGGCCGTCATATAACGATTATTTTTAGTTTAATTTCCAGAAACTTTTAAAAAGGCCGATTAAGCCAATACAATTAAATAATCTAGCCTTACTTATTTTACAAGTAGTTTTAAAAAAATATGTAAGGATTGCAAAATATCATTTTCGTCATACTGCAGCAAAAACAGCCGTTTTAATAGATGCTTTGCTCTTAAAGTAGCTCTTTTACTCTCTTAGGTAGTAAATAGCCTTTTTAGTCCCTAGGTAGTAAAAGTCAGCTGTTGTAAACTTCGATTGCAAGCAATCACATGTATCAAAATTATGTATCGATTTATTTAATTGGTTGTAGCTTATGGTTACATTCTCGTTAATAGTTCGTCATATCGATAGTATAATATACAATATACATATAATATAACAGTATGATGTAACACAATCGTAATAGATGAAATTATTTTTGAATCATACTAATAAACAGCTGCTTGCTCATCAGAAAAATTGAAAGTTTTTCGAGGGGTTATCTTCACATGAAAAGTAGTATCGTTTTCTAGCTTAGTTTGTTAGATAATGTCGCAATACAACGAAAATATTGATCATCACATCAGCAAAAAGCGTCTTTTCAACCCGACACTTCAGCTCCGGTAGAAAAGAGCTACTTTACGCCCTAGTGATTAAATATACTATTTTTTACTTTGTATTAAAACAGCTAATGAAGAAAGTAAACATAAACTACAATAAGGAGGAAATTTAATCTGAACATTGTAGATTGTAATGAAACAGAAAAAAAATATAAAATATACCTGATCTACAATAATTTTCGGTTTATAGTGACAGGGCAACTAATGCTTTATATATACTGTATTTTTAAGTGATTTGTGGATGTTTCACATTGGTTTTTGGTATGAATACTGTTAATATTTACCAGTGGCATACGTATAATATTACGTTAATGAATATTTGCAGGTTCTTGAAGGCTTTATTTTATATTCTTCCTGCTCAAATAAACCTGTTGAATGTCAATAAAATCTATGAAAGTTTCTTTTTGTGTAAACCTTCATATCACCATCAATAAAGTGCAACCTGTCTATCTTCATAGGTAAATTTTCATTAAGCTGTCAATTAGAATTCATAGATTGATTGACTCCAATCTTTAACTTTCATTTAAGATAATAGCATGGATACTATATGATAATGGCTATGATCCGACCATAGTTTACCAAAAAAGGCTTAATTAATCGAGTGTTAGGCGTGTAGCAAGTGGGTTAGGAGCGAGCCAAAGATTAAATTGTCTCATATAACTTACACGTCCCTAAATGGTAGCATGTCTGACCTGTTGCACGAAATTGGACTTTAATGAGAATGGTTGTACGGCAAAAGTTATTGCTTGGAAGTAAGGAGGTTCAATCGTTATTATTGGTTTTGATCATATTTCATCTCTGTGAGTTTACAAGTTGTTCACTCCCATTTTAATACAGGGGACAAAATTAAAATCATATTTTAATTCAAGCATCGGCTTACAGGTATTACTTCATATGTCTTTGATTGTATACATCTATCAATATTTAACAAATCATCCTTAATAACCAATGATCCAGTAAAAACAATAATTAATAGTAATAATCAATATGAGTAAAAATAAACGGAATTTCACTCTTCTAGTAAATGGTTTTATAAAGATGTAATAGCTTTATCTAGTTATATTGATAGAAAGCGAAAGTATACAAAAATTGTTATATTGTACTAACAATTTAATCTAGTTTGTTACAATAACTGTGTCATCAATTCGTTGCATGGCTTGCTATGTTTAAGTTTAGCTGAAAACTATTCCTTACCAAACTAGAAAGCCTTTATATAGTTTATTTTATATAACATATTTATTCCATCAATTACATGTAACATAAAAATACTATTACTTAAATTCATATAGCATGCAAGAAATATGCAAATGTATAAGTATCTGTTCATTTGCAAATATTCAATGATTGATAACGGCTGCCGTTCTATTTTTCTATGCGGTAGTTAATTATCGTATAACTTAGGGATTGTTCTACTTATCCAGAACAATTACTTTAAAAAAATATTTAACAATATTTTAACAATGCAATATGTATTGTTAAAATGGAATAATATTTTATCGTAATTAATAGATAACAACATTTTAATGTAAGTTGTGTGTAACCTTTTGTTGGTATAATTTTGTATCTATACATAACAAATACAATGAACTGAAATGAAATGATTTCTTTATTGAGGCGAACATAGGACCTCGTGGTCCTTTCTTATAGTTAACCTCTACAATGTATCTGTACGATACCGTCTCCTCTTAAGCCATTACAATGACCAATTTGCTCCATTATGTGTCTACTACAGACTACTCTGGGTAGTCACTGGTAGTATTTTAGTACATGTAAGCATTTGTTTTAAAATATTATAAGCAGTCTTCTCGGTCCAATTAAAAATGTTACGCCTGTTTGATGTAGTTTCATGTTGAGATCTCTGATATTGAATAACAGTTTCCCTATTTCTTGTTGTTTTACAGTTTGAGTTTTCCTTTCTGAATTTAAAAGCAGGAAAAAGCAATATAGTCCACAAATATGTCCTAAAAGTCAGTAAAAAATAGTTTTTGATTTATTTAAACAACATAAAAACATGGCACACAACAAAAATTCACTCTACACAAATTATACAAGCCGTACGAAAAAATATATTATAATCCTTTTCAATACAGATAGAGATTAACAACTACAATGGAGTATGTTAATCTATTATGTAACCTATAACCTATCGCAACTTCTTCCAAACCAATAGATAAATAATGATACAACCTCAACTTATCACATGTGTAGTGATGGCAGATTCTGCAGCTAAACGTGCACACTGCCTGTCTATCCATCGACACATACTATAGTTATGGACCACGTCCTGTATACAGTATGTGACATTATGTGAGCGATATGATCACTACAGGCGTCTCAGGACCTCGGCCTCCTGTATCTCCCACGCTCCACACGGGGACGGCGTGAATCACCTCAGGATTACCGAAGGATGTGGCGCAGGGCAAATGTACAAACATCAATTTTGTTGGATGTTTTGTAGTAAATATTGCTGATGTTACCTGTGTCAGTTAAAACGTAGATCGTTACCGTGAGTATCCTAACAACAAGGAGGCTTAGGAGCCGATCCTTTCTTGAACATTTGTTTTAACTCCTTACCTATACACATGCCATTGACAATTTTTATTGACAAAGAACCTCACATTTATTTACTAAATGATTTGTTTACATCTAACTTAGATTTCCTAGGATTCGCCAACTACTCCAGGGAGCCGCCCAATACGTCCATTGACTGCACCAAGTGGCGGCCCTCTTTGACTGTATAATTGAGTAGGTTAGGTTAGGTTGGGTTTTGTTAGCTTAGGTTAGGTTAGGTTAAGTTAGGTTAGGTTAGGTTGGGTTTTGTTAGCTTAAGTTAGGTTAGGTTAGGTTAAGTTGGGTTAGGTTAAGTTAGGTTAGGTTAGGTAAGGTTAGATTAGGTTAGGTTAGATTAGGTTAGGATAGGTTAGGATGACATGTAAACAAGGAAATTCCTTCTGCCAGCAACTCACCCCTACCTGGACTTGGTTTTGGCCCAACTGAACATTTATTGGGACCCTTTGAGGGCTTAGCGCAATTAAGGAACTCTTGGGCACAATTAATGCCCTACCTTTTGAAATGCTACACCAGTGAACACGTCATAGCTTTTCCACACTACTATAGCAGTTCTTTTCTAATCCATGGCTAAATATGATATGTTCTTACGTGATTAAGGCTTGAAAGTCAAGACACTTTTAGATCAACTAAACTGACTTCAAAAATCAAATTATCAAAGAGCACTTCAAATTTTTACAGGAACTAATAGGTGGTATCTGAATTACCAAGTTTCAATTATTTTTTTTTTTTCAAAAGTTAACTGCTTGCTAAGTTACCAAACAGTTATGTCAAAACGTTCTGCCAACCCCCAGGTGAGCTCCCCAACCACAACCCCTACTCTCACATCACCTTACCCATCACCGCGGCTCGTGGACGTCGCCGTTCCCTCTCCCTGTAGGAGTTATCTGAGGTAAAGGTGATAGTCGTGCGTCGGAGGTGCATCTTCGCTCTTGGGTAATGCACAATGTGACCCCAATATCACTATGAGAGCTTACATCAAGACCATTCCCATATAACTCTGAATAATATATATATACTCGAATAAATTTATCTTCGAATTTATTAATTTTGTATTCAGATTAACAGATATAATTTCTCTTTATAAGCATCGAAAACATTGGTATGTATCAGAAGAAACCAGCGTTTGTTTGAATGTAGTTCGCTGGCCTGTTTGATTGAACAGATGTAAATTAATGCTTTAGAGTTTACAGAAACTATCTTTTCACCACACTATGATGTTTTTGGCTGTTAATTCAGTTAATTTGTGTTTTTACCAGGAAAGTTTTGGGGTAGTTTTGATTTTTTCCATTTCTTATGTATTTTGGGGTGCTGAATCCGAATCTGCGGTTTTCCAACAAAAATTCTTGACGCAACATTGACAAAAATGAGAAAAATATGGAAAAAATGATATTTTTTGTAATATTTAGCTTATAACTCACAAACTATCAACTTTTTGTTATTAATCTATATTATAAAAATTAAAGTACACAAAATTTTCTACAAAATTTACCCCTAATGTGGTAATCTCCGATGAACTGTTTAGGCTCCAGAGCTATTTGAAAATTGGAACATTTTGTGTTAGTTTTTAAATTTCTCCAATTATTCTGTCAATGACACATATTCATTGTATATGCCAAGGCAAAGGTCTTATATAAATCCAAAGTGTTAAAATTGATTAATTTTGTGTTATTGAACCGTTAACTTGTTATTTAGTGTACAGAAAAGATACACGAACTGTTGCCATTTAAATTATCCTCGCTCAGAGGGTTGTAATGAGGCAGGTTCTGGCAAACGTTTCGATGCATTATTTGTGAGCATTCTAGCTTGTCCATCTGGACAATTAAAAAAAGGTTAAAAGTATAAAAAAAATTACACATATAATAATAAGCGATGCCAAAATCAAAACTATCAAAATTAAAATAACACCAATCAATTAATCTTGTAATATCTTATGCACCTGATGACGTGATATTAAGATATACGTAAATAATAAAATGTTATGTAGGCATATACTGTTGCCAAGCATTTACATTGTGTGTAGATTAGATAGATTGTAGGTCCTAGGGCGTAGGGCATAGGCCTACATGAGAGTGGTAAGGGTTAATTGACTTAAGATAGTCAATACAAATTTTGGCTAGAAAACTAAATCCAACGTTGCCTCACTGCCCCCAACTCAAGCAGCTGTGTGGACATAACTCGCTTAGAGTTTACATTTACATTCGGGTGAAAAAAATTAGTATTGGCCTATGGTAATAGTGCCAATCACTCTAAGCCATGCATCGGTCTTGAAATTTTACACAGAAAATTTTATAATGGGTGTCAATACGATTGAGGACGTACAATGGGCTGTGATGCTAGAGTCTAAGTAAGTAAGAAAGTAAGTATAGTACCAAACGCACATCTCTTTATTTATTAACTTGTTAAATCTACACACAATGTAAATGCTTGGCAACAGTATATGCCTACATAAAATTTTATTATTTACGTATATCTAAATATCACGTCATCAGGTGCATACGATATTACATGATTAACGGATTGCTGTTATTTTAATTTTGATAGTTATTATTTTGGTATCACTTATTATTATGTGTATTTTTTTTACTTTTAACCTTTTTTGTCCAGATGAACAAGCTAGAATGCTCACAAATAATGCATCGAAACGTTTGCCAGAACCTGCCTCATTACAACCCTCTGAGCGAGGATAATTTAAACGGCAACAGTTCGTGTAACTTTTCTGTACACTAAATAAAAAGTCAACGGTTCAGTAACACAAAATTAATCAATTTTAACACTTTGGATTTATGTAAGACCTTTGCCTGGGCATATGCAATGAATATGTGTCATTGACAGAATAATTGGAGAAATTTAAAAACGAACACAAAATGTTCCAATTTTCAAATAGCTCTGGAGCCTAAACGGTTCATCGGAGACCACATTAGGGGTAGGCTACATTTTGTAGCAAATTTTGTGTACTTTAATTTTTATAATATAGACTAATAACAAAAAGTTGATAGTTTCTGAGTTATAAGCTAAATATTACAAAAAATATCATTTTTTCCATATTTTTCTCATTTTTGTCAATGTTGCGTCAAGAATTTTTGTTGGCAAACCTCAGATTCGGATTCAGCACCCCAAAATACATAAGAAATGGAAAAAATCAAAACTACCCCAAAACTTTCTCGCTATGAGTGAATTTAAATACAAATTTACTGGATTATGTATTACATACGTTAATTGGTGGCTGAAAGTTACGTTTTGCTGGCCATGCCAGCTGTCATCGTAATTTGGGGACCGAGCAGGTTTTTACATCCCGGGGCCGCAAAATCAGCTGTCCGCTTGCATATTAATTACACAAACAGTATCCATTGCATAGAAATAGAATGGTTTTACTTTCACCGTTGCCTAGCAACTGTTTATTATTATTTTCAACCGACTTCCCCACTACCAACAAAAGGAGGAGGTTCTCAATTTGTTTGTGGCGATGTTTTTTTTTTTTCTATGTATGTTCACCAATTTTTTTTTATTGTTACGCTTATTTAACTAAGATATTGTTCGATTTGTTTTTTATTTTATTATGTGAAGTGTGGTGAACTTTTATTTTGATTTTAAGCAGCCAAATAAGGACTCTATCACGCACAGGTCATTGTGACCCATGTGATATTTTTTATTTTCTTTATGTAATGCTGCAGAATAATTGTTGTAAATAAAGAATTTTTCTCTCTCTCTCTCTCTCTCTGTGATTCGTTTACCGATCAGTGTGGTTCCACCACCAAAATAACCAGGAGAGTTTCTATTTGGTACCTTGTATATTATGTTTAAGTATAATATTTGTTTAGGTAAAAAATTCTAAAAACCTTAAATATTCAACATTTATTTTGTTTACATTTGTGCAGATTGTTTACATTTGAGCAGAGAAGGCAATAAATAATAATAACATTCCTACAGCTGTTAGTTGAAACCATTTAAATGAAGCTACAGACAATTCTTCATGAAACAGTTGCTTCATATTGATCAATAAACTATTTCTTTCCATGGAGCCTAAATGAATTACATTGAGAAAAATGCATTTTGTTTTGGTTACTATAAAAAATGTATTTCAACGTTTGACCTGATTTGAGTATACAGTAATTCTGTTTTTAGTATTGAATATTCTGACTTACAAAAACATATATGTTTCAGTGAATAGCTGTATGATATTGACAAATAAAGGTGTATTGTGAAAACCAAAGCATTCGTAAAACAGGCCTAAATATAAATCAAATGCAATTATTCCTTACACGAACTAAGAAGTGTGACAGTGCATAATCGTCAATTGACTTAAAAGTGTTAAATATTTTAATTAGCCTACTAAACATGCATTTGCAGATGTGGAATGTTTATTGATATTCTCTACCCAGTTACTATATCATATCAATACTATTATGCCTGCTTCGGAAAGTCCTAGAGGAAGATGATTTGCAATTTCGACTAGGCTATATCTTGAGCAAACAAAACCCCCTACATGACTTACACCACTTTTAGCTGAACCAATCTTTCATATAATATTTTCCAAAGGTACTATACAAAATGTACTATGGTGTTAACGACCAATTTTCCACTTTTGAGAGATTTTTTAGTGCTGGTAGCTGAGGAATAACTTTCATATTGTTCCAAAAGGCTTGAGACGTTACTGTATTTCTTTTTATAATGTAGGACACCTATTGCAGGAAACGATTATGTCTGACATTTCAATGTATCTAGAAAAGACAATTAGTTGTTCATTAGGCCTAATGTAATGGACAAATCTTTCTTTCTTAAGGAATATCTAAAGATGTTTATTTTCATACCCATCGATTAGTAACCTGAACAGGTGACTCAAGCAGTTTTAAAATAATGATTGTTCTGTGGAACTTTTGATTGTTTCAAACAGTTTTGCTAATCAAAAATCCTCAAGTAATTAATATATACAAAATTATACAGTCACTAAAAATCATGAAATAATTTATTTTTGTAAAAAAATACAACCGACTTTAAACGCTCTAAAAAGAATGAAATAATTTCAATAAAGTAAACTTTTGTATTAGGCAAGCTCACGTATTTCAAGTCGGCGCGGCTCAAACTGCAAATATGATTGAAATTAAATATTGTGTGTGTATTTTGAAAATCAATAAATTGTAGCTGGATAACATAAATATATCAAAAACATACTGAACTGTTTTGTTTATATATTAAAGGAAATATTTTCTTGTATTTGATGTTTACTTCAGAATAAATGCATTATGAAAATAACACACACAAATGTTCTATATGAATAGGAAAATAATTTAGTTTGATATTATGATAGGGAAAAGAAGCTAGTTTAGTATTAAAACGTTACTTTTCCAAGTTAGAAACATTTAAATGCGTTATAATCTTTTTAAAGATACTCGTTAATACCACTATAATGCCGATCTCTGATTACGGTAATAAAATAACACTTAACGCATAACTATGAAAAAGACATGCAGATTAACAACTTTAGTTATAGATAGTCACCTGCAATATGGACACCCTCTTTCAATTTTGTATCAAAAATCATCATAGAGCCGCGCCGACTTAAAATGCGTGAGCTTGCCTAATACAAAAGTTTACTTTATTGAAATTATTTCATTCTTTTTAGAGCGTTTGAAGTCGGTTGTATTTTTTTACAAAAATAAATTATTGCTGATTCCTGAAATTACTTCTTCACATAACCTTAAAGTTGCGTTGACTATCAGTTTTCATTATTACTAGCTGTAAGCCGCGGGCTTTGCCCCGTTTAACTTCTTAATTTTCAAGATGATCTCGTTCGCATGGCTCAATCACGTCCTGGTTGAAGTTCGTTCGCTACGCTCACTCACCTTTAGGTTGGAGCTCGTTCGCTACGCTCACTCACCTTTAGGTTGGAGCTCGTTCGCTGCGCTCACTTGCCTTCAGGTTAGCTCATTCGCTACGCTCACTTGCCTTCAGGTTAGCTCGTTCGCTACGCTCACTCTTCTTTTGGATGCAAATTAGCTGTTGTCATAAATGTAAAAGAAATAATAGTGCTGCACCCTGTTGGTAATCCTTGTATCTTTATTGCTATTGAACATCATAGAACAGAACCAACTTGTTTAATTGAAACAGCTGTTAAGATTCATTAATTCCATTTCTCATAAGGTTAACATGGGAAACTCCAGAGCCACTGGGGCGGAGCCTATTGGACGGATCACGAAATTGATGGTGTATAAACCTATTCCATGAAATTCTACACGTATGTACCAAGTTTCGTGGCAATCGGTTCAGCGGTGTCTGAGTTTATCACTGCCAAACAAACAAACTTATATATATATACAAACATCCTCTTTTATACTTATAGATTATTGTGAATAGTAGTAGTGTGGTGAAAAATAGTGTTCGTACCACGGATCGAAAATGGTTTTGCAGCTCTCGATCGATTGAAGTTCTCGACTTCGTCTCGAACTTAAAAACTATCTCGAGCCGGCAAATCCTCGTTTTCGGCCCTTGGTACGAAATATACTATTTTTGGCTTTTTAGAACGTAAATTTCTGGCTTACTCACCTATGATATTTAAATAATGAGATTTTTATTGATGACTTCGGTTGAGAAAAAATATGTCTTTTTGAACAGCATTTCGTATTAGGTTGAACAAATAATGCAGCGTTAAAAGTTTTACTGTAATATTTAACTGTATTGACCTTTCTATACAATTTTACAATAGTAGAGAATAAACGATCTTGCTTTTACACACTATACTTACTGCATTCGTTCACTTAGAGAACACATGTTTTTTCTAGATGGTTAAAACTAAAGGAGGGTGGTAAATAAAACATCCCAAACCCAGGTCAAGTAATCCGCGTGAACCTCTCACCCATCTAGTTGCACGTTCTCCTGTAATTTTAGTTTTTCATGCCTCAATCAAGATATTAATTGGATTAGTGGATTTCTCTATGAAATTTGCACGCAGCCATCAACAAACTAAAACTTGTTCGCTTTCATTCGATTACAACTTTCACATGTACCACATACTTGATGTGAAGAAGCTCGGACAGCGATTTCAAACTAGTTATTACCACGGTAATAATACTTCTTACAAGCTGTTAGCCAGTTCGGTTCTTGTTAAACAGCTGATTATTAGCGGCCAGTTTGTAATATGGAGGGTATTCCATTAGGTCCGAAGATTAAGATATTCCTCATTATGAATTTTTAACTGCGGGGTACTTTGTTCCGGTCATCAACAATATCGTTTATAGGATCTATTCAAGGCTGAACTGCTAGAATAGCTTTTGGAGCGAGTTCAATTTTTGTTTATTGTGATGTAGTCATCCTGTAGAGTATTAAAATTAATTATTCTGCTAAAAGGGAAGCTTATACACACATGTACACATTTGCAAGTGCATACGCATATTCATTATAGTTTGTAAGTTCCTTGTACTTGACTTGTAGTGATAAGTACGACATCTTACCATTGATGTAGAGCACACAGTTACATAATTGTTTTTGTTTAAAAGCCCACAGGACATCACAGATATGTTTTTTACCAGGCATTAATTATACAAATTCACGTAACAGTGTCTTATTCAGGCCTAAATAATTAAATATATTGATTTGCTCAAGAAATGCTTTACGACTGCACATACTTTATGTGTTTATGTGAGGTTGATGAATTACTGTGAATGTCTTGTAGATACGATTATTTTAAAGTAATATTGCCACTTTTTAGGTCCCTATGACACCAATACACCAGAATGAGCGTTTTAAGGTGAAGATGAGTGAATAAAAAATTATCAAAGACATCAGTGTTCAGTTTTTAACCATTCAAAAGCTTTTGACTTTTCTCAGGACCGAACTGGCAACTTTTTGATTCCTGGGTGAACACTCTCATAAGTCTACTCAACTACTCGGTGATGGTAAGCTGACCAGAACATAACATAAATGGCTTGGTTTGGATAAAACCATGTACTAATAAGTGTGACCTATATTTAAACTTTATTAAGTCTCATTCTTCGATAATATATTTAGGCATAATCTTTCTTAGCCATTAAAATAATGTACTTGTTTCTGTTCCAAAACTTACAATATATTTCTGTTAACATTATTTAGTATACCTATCCTTTGGTAACGTTGACTATTTACACCATAGTGATGTGGTATATCGGTCCCCAGCTGTCTCGTGACATATGACACAGGGACGTATATACCACATGACACAAAACACTTCGCTTGCTCTGACACACCTGCCTGGCTCACGAGATCAGCTGGCTTGTAGTCTCATGGTATCATGGTGTAACAGGGGGATTTATTATATTATTAATGGTATACACAGTTCATTGAGATTTTTTAATCAAAGTATGACTTTATTAAGCTTTATCTAGAAGTATAGTTTAGTTGTTGTTGTTTGCTTGAATATGGAAATATTTTGATACAATTTGACAACTTGTTTAATACCAAGCAATTACATATACAAAAATCTTAGGCTGCAGATCTTTTGTGGCGGAAGTAATACAATTTAAATATTATGTAATGTAGATAGCCATTTTTTTTAAGCTAACAAAGGGACAGGTTTAAATCTTCTGGTGACTTAACAGTTATTACAGATTCCACAAGATTTTAAGCCAATCATTTTATAATAATATTTTTTTTTAAACAAAGACAAACTAGACACACTGTTAATTACAAATAAACGCTCTAGTCTAAAACACAGAAGAAACCGATTCCACACATCCAAATACAATCATACAAACATGCACCTAATAATTGTAACTAACATATAAATTAGCATATAAATTAGTTCAAAATACACGAATGAGTTTGAAGGGATCTCAAACTATATCAGATTGGGAAAATCTGGAACAATATGTGATGACAGTAAAAGAGCCGGAACAATCGCGGAACAAGCAGAACAACCGCGGGTTACTGGGCCAAACCTCGGATTATACCTTGACGAAAACATCGCCCGGCTTGCAACACTGTGTATTTATGAGTGTGAAATCGCAAGCGAAATTGAAGACAATCGGTTCGAAAGTAGATGGAAGTATAGTGTTAGGCGCGCGGCTTGGCTGAATACCGAGTAAATCACTTAGCAATAGAATTATCATCGGCGCGCGGAGAATTTAATGAATTGGCGCAACCCAATCAAAGTTGAAAACCGGTTTACTGTGAGAACGTAGATTTGTTAATACAGGCTGGAACTATGTATTTCATTATTTTGACTTATTTTTATTTCAATATTACGTAAGATTTAACTACTTTAACACCACTGGTTAACAAACAAATTAAAAAAATATATTTTATATGTTGGTATGAATATTTTAGTTTTTCTAGGTAAAAAGATCGTTTATCGCTTTCCTTTGTGCGTTGTGTAAACGTAGAGGTTTTCGGTCCTTGTGCAATCGATCAATTTCCCCTTTAATAATTCAGTTTTAGCAATCTTTGTACAACTAAATCTACAGTTCTAACGGACCTATTTGATGATTAATTGGGTCGTTGGAAAGCTCACTCTCTCTGTAGATTTGCAAATAATTATGAACGTTAGATTTTGTTAGGATTTCTTGTAAAAAAAAACATGTTTCCTATAAGAAATACATTGAAACGGGGAATGTCACATTTTTTATTTGGAGACAACTGTTGGCTGCCTTTATTGAGTATTTTCAAGAAATTAACAATAGTAATTTGTAGGAAATGTTATTCTCTTTCAGAATATCACCTTTCAATTTTTTTATTTGCAAAAAGCTAAGCAAGCTCCGACATTATAGTGGAGAGCAAATACTGAATTAGAGATATTTTTGTTTAACTTTGTACAACTAAATATACAGTACTACTGGACCAACTTTATTAATTCAATAATTCAATGGAATGCTTCATCCATGTTATTAGCAAATAATTATTTTTAAGATTTATGTTAGTAATTGGTTTGCCGTTATGCATTAACTGGAACATATGTTTAAATGAACAGCTGATTGTTGTATTGTTACAGCATTTCATTGATTCTTCTTTGTTTACATCTTGTAAATAAAGCATATTATCATTGACTATTGGTATGTACTATTTTTCTAGAGACCGTTGTAATTAACAATAACGGGCTCTGTTGCTAGTAAATTAGTAAATTCTTATACTATAAACGCCAATCATAGCATATTCATAATTTCACACATACAGTATCAGACACATAGCTCTTCCATGGCAACATATACGATCAATAATGTACTACAACGTGATTACTTTCGCCCAGTTCTGCTCCAAGTTGCCACATAAGCTGCAGTTGAACAATAAACCTCACACATCATGCGGCCCGACTCTACACCGTGTAATCTCTAGGATTGAGATACTACATAATAACCCGGGGTAAGGTTACACACTGGATTTATGTGGATCACCAGTTAGTTGTGGGTGGGGAATTGTCTGGGGGAACTGTTTAGCAGGTTGGCTGCGACGGGGGTATTTAATGTTCTGGATACGTGTTCGATGTTCTCCAATATCACTAATTTCATTGAGAAAATTAGTTCCTCTACTTTACATCATATAGGAGCATTGTCACTTTAATAAACAATTTTAGTTGGTTCGCATGATTGGAGATAAGTATGTTTCCTCAAATGAAAAGTGTTTAAAGGTAAAAAAACTATTATTGCGATGTCACGATTTAAATTTATTTGGTACAACAGAAAACATATTTGTAAACTCTGCCTTTAGCAGACTTAAAATGTGACTAAAATATCGACTACTTAAACTCGTTATCTAATAGCTTTTAAGTCAAAGGGAATTCAATATCTTCTTCATAAGCCATTCATCCTGCTATGGCATAAGATTAGACTTAACGCTTAATCAAACCCCTACTCTACACTAATATCTTTAATTTCGATTTTACACAATTGGTCAAAGAAACTAGTATAGTTTACAAGTTTCGATTAAGCCATGCATTTTATCACAACTCCAATTCCAAGCTCATCTTCACTACAAATTCGTACCTGGTCCGACAAAATCGACTTATCAAAATAACAACTTAATCGTCCCATCCCCGCTCGACTCTCTAGGTGGCCATGTCTGACCCTTGACCTGGAATCGGAGTAAATTTCGAAAATATTATTAAATTACAAGTCCCAACCGATTACGAGACATTAACTATATTAGGTTAGCCGGGCGGTGGCTGTAGATGGCGGCAGATAGTACGCCAGGCAGGTTGTTTATGATATCATGTAGCTGCGCAGAGCTCCTACCTCCTCCAGATAAACTACAGCAGATTGGCTACAAACAACCTACCTCTTTTTACGGTGGTAATTTTCACGCCAGAGATAACCCATCCGATGTCCCTGGTTGTGCTTGGTATGTAGGAGGTATTCTACCCTTGACAGGGGAATTGATTAATTTAAACCATTTACACCACTGTGAAACTAATGAATATATCATTCGAACTACCAGGAATCACGAATATGAGCTGAATTCGACAGGATTTTAATTTGCAATACTAGCTAACAATATGACTTACATTGTGTCTTTATTGTTAGTATTATTACCGATTCTCGAATTAAAATGCCAAGCAATCCATTAACATGCAGTTTGGCATACTTTTTTGTATACCCGTGCTGAGGATATGTAGTGAAGAGGGTTTTTCCTATACCTTAGAAATGGAAATTCATTCTTTGATGCCAACTAAAACCTTCAATCTTCGGTATGTTGTTTAACTGTTAAAATTAATTAGAATAAATATATATCACTCACAGAAACCTTTGAATCCTAAATTCTCTAGAAAACCAGAGATCTGCAGGTAAACATCTTATAATCGTTGTGGCCTAATTCAATTGATTCATATAATAACAAAACTGTTTAAAAAATTGTCTACATTTCATTACTTTGTTTATTACTATTTTATGAGTACTCAAGTCATTCTCTCATTTTTTCCCATCATGTCGTCTTTGTATGTGATATTTTGGAATACTTTCACAATATGAACTTTGCTTTCCTGTTTCTCCAAAAGTAACTTAACTCTCTCGCTGATAGGAGCGTGGATTGTGGCCCATCTTTATGAGGACCAGGGTTTCTAACGGTCAGCTGTCCTCTGTCCGGCGAAATATTGTGAAACCTCAACAATGGCCTCTGTTTAGACAGTTTATGACGAGGTGTTGGCATCCACGTGGAAACTTCCTGTGTTTATCAGGGTTTGAAAAGGTCACATCATTAAATCGGCTTAGGGGTATTCTAAACGTTGATTCACTGTATTTCCACAAACGTATTTTAATGTATCATCCATGTATCTAGATTTTATTCAAAACATTCTTTTGAAAACAAATAACACAAGCTCAAGCACAAGCTATTGTCTATAAATTGAAAGATATTAGTTACAGGTTTGACTTAAGAGTTACAGGGAATAAAAAATCGTCCTATATCACAAGTAATCTAAGTGATTCCGTAAATCCACGAGAAGTGGAATCAACAATAACAAAATAGTTGGATTGGTTTAATTTTTTACTCTAATAGGTTTGTATACAAAGAGTCTATAGTCCCAGAGCTTGTTTTGTACTCCATTTGAGGTGTTTGGATTAAACTATTGCGCGAATGAGATACAATTGCTAGTTACTGTATTGATATAGCTTGGAGTTCAATAGTTTACCTTAGCAAGTATTCAAAAATAAACAAATAATTTCATTTTTTCTAGACAACCTAACATTAACTCTAATTTAGTCACACTAACAACTTACAATTAACGGAGTCAATCGCTCCACTATGGACCCTACACTCCTCACGATATGTATTGGTCATCACTTAACATCAACCTTGAATATTTCCATCTGAGTGGGAGGTTACAGTGAAGTATTAAGGTGATAATGATTATATTTATCCTTGAGGAATGATGATAAATCTACAACACATTCAGATTAGGGCTGACATCAATATTGTTGACAGCCAATCAACAATCAACTTCAGTCAATCACAATCAGCTGATTGATTGTTGACGGTTAACTTCTAGCGCTTAGCATTCTGGGTAACCAGATGTCACGTGAATTACTTTATGCCTTAATGACAGAAGTAAGTAAATAACTTGAGCTGCTGCCAACGAGCGTTTTAATTTGAATGCAGTGTATCCATATCTAATGGAAACTGTCAAGGGAAATTGTAAAGTGTTTGTTGGGAGTGTAAATGCCTGAGGTTAAATCAATTAAATAAGTTAGTAAGTTAAGGAAGTGATTAGAGTATAAATATATTTTTTTTTATTTGAAAGTTGTGTGTAATCAAGGCTATGATTAATATGCTGTTGTATACTTATGGGTTTTCGTCCTAATTGTCTATATTTAAGTCTAAAAATAAATTAATTAATCAGTTACAGACAATCTCGATGTACTCTACCTTTACCACAAATAAGTCCTCTTCTCTGTGCCTTTACGACTGCTGTACTCACAACACCGAGTTGGTCTGTTAGTAGAGTGCGGGACGTCGGTCAGCAATGTCCCGGGCTCAAATCCCACAAATCAGCAATCAATTTTATCCTAGTGATAGTGCCATCTAGTAACCATCTAGGCCTGAGCGTAAGTAATGTGTAAACCAGTTCCGTCTTAAGATTTGAAGGTGAGACATCAGAAAACATTCACAAACTCATGTTTAACCCAGTTTGTGATCGTATTTGGTTAGGAACGATGAGATTATTATGTTGGACATGTGTCAATTTAATTCACACTACAGACTATTCTGCTCAGCTTCGTGTTGTCTCTTCCTGGGCTATAAAGGTATGAGCGGTGTCAGTGCTGTGAGCTGTACATAGTGTTATGAGCTGTACATACTGTGAGCTGTACGTAGTTGTGAGCTGTACATAGTTGTGACACATTAAAGTATTATATTGTCTGTGGTTGTGAGCTGTACACAGTTGTGAGCTGTACACAGTTGTGAGCTGTACATAGTTGTGAGCTGTACAGTGGTGTGCGATGTGTTAGAACTCAAAGAGAGTGTCTAGCTAGAGAGAGACTGCCATGACGCAAACACACATCACTATTACCTTACCTTTCCCTCTCGCCCACTTGCCTGTTAGCTCCCTGGCCCTTGTTGGCCAACACTATCAAAGCACACTCAAGGTGCAGCGGGGCCGATACAGTTGTATGTGAGCAACACCTAACTAGGTAACGGTCGAGCCCATTTGTAGAACCCTACGTAGGGTCGTTAATGTCACATGATCTTTTCTGAGTGCTGGGTTCATATAATCCAATAAGTATTTTGCTACCTCTATGTCAACTGATATCAATAATAAAATGAATGAATAAAAACTATCAAAACTTTGTATAAACGCATTATATTCGTTTAAATGCAACATTTGCTTCAGGACTACCTTCACTCACAACGCAATTCCATTAGTAATCCCATTCCGCAGATAAATGAAAACACATTATTGCAATCTGATATTAATCTCGCAATGCACTATGAACACTTATTAGCGAGAATGTAGCATCTGTATGTTTGATTAGGCGCCTCCCACAGTCTTACAAGCGATGTGTTAATTTACCGTCCACAAATCATCATCAGCTGGTTTAATTACGGGTTAGAGCCGTGGGGAACAGTTGCTGGTCGGGGAACCGTTTGTTTCGCCGACTGCGAGATTCAATATCACACACGTCACGGTAGTAAATTGACGCTGAAATGAGACAAAGGTTAAAGAGCAACTGTACACAGCGAACTCGCAGGTAACTTTTGAATAGTAAAAAATAAAATTCTTGCTGTAAGCAATATGGAAATTGGTGATCTGACAACTAAAAATCAGACTATAAGGTAGGTTTCCAAGGTCAAAGTGAACCTCCTAATGTCCATCTTCGGGACATGCCCGCTTGTACTAGGCGAAGGTGTGTCAAGTTTAGGAGCGTTTCAGCAATCCACTTTTGGGGAGAACTGCAATGTAACAGACAATATGACAGTGAAATTTTGGGTATCTGTGGATGACCACGTCACTGAACACTTCTGACCAACCTTTCGGATACTTTACACAATGCAACAGATCAATTTTGGAGGTATCTATAACTCAAGTGGAGCTATATTCTAACCTTCTGTTCTTCTATTAGTATTCCTCGAAGAATAAGTTATTGCAGTCGAATTTAACCGAGGTAAAAAATCTTCTAGTTAAACTAAAAACATTTTGTTTGGTTTTCTTATTTGGTATAACCAGATTTAATAGGTTATTCTGTACGAACATTCCTTGTCCAATGTCGAAGACGTAATGTAATCAATATTTTTTTTAAGGTAATGTCATGTAAAACATTATTGTTGGTATATTAATATTCACGAAGAGTAACATTGCTCGCGAGTAACCCATTAAAGTGGTTAATAAGTGACCTTTATGTCCTCCAGATATACTTAATGAATCAAAACACTTACAATATTCAAAACACTTGAGTTAATACCATGCGATAAGCACCAGCAATTATGAATTACAATGTCAAAGTACAATTTATATGTGAGTAATATATGTGTGGTAATGGCTGTCACTGCCATTAAAATCAGAATCGTTAATCACAATTTTTCTATGAAAAATAATACTGTATAAAATGCATTCAGAATAGCTAGAATATATTAGATTAGATTCGATTTTGACTATGCCGACACACAAAGGCAATTATTTTTTACTGTATCAAAAATAAAAAACGATAAACCCCAATTGAAGTGTGAAAAATGCAATTATGGATCCCTAATTGATGTGCCACCTCCACTTATAGTTACTGTACCGTATTTACTACCATTAATTATTACTGCACTTCTTTAATGTATACGGATACAAAGAAAACAATACGTTCTGAACCTGAATCCATCAGGAGTTCAATTATGAACAATGATAAATTTATTTCAACCCACCTAGTTTATATATATAAAAAAACCCCTATAAAATATTCAAATTCATTATTTAACACCCAAACATATCCAATGTGAAATCGATATCAAGATTTATTTCTCAGAAATATTCGCTCGATCTACTTATTGCAATGAGTCATACCACCCCCTCAACAACCTGCTTTATGCAATATTACATGCATTGCATATGCAATCGCAATTTAGATTCCTAGATACGCCTTGTCGAGTCATCCTTGCACATAAGTACCCTCATGTGTTACTGTATTAGCATTGGCGATTATGGTAGTTTGGACGAAGGACAGAAATAAATAAACGTTCTTATATGGTTTATTTGTGATTTGAGATTAAATTATTCTCAGATGTTATCAGTCGGTAATCACATCACAGGAACATTTTATGAGACATAATCTGTTAAGTTGATTCTGTAAAGTTTACGCAACGAGTAGTCTAGTCTAAATCAGTTGAAAAAGTTGAGCTATGCGTGTTAAAACGGACAGAGGCAAAGCGAAGATTTGCAGAAACGATGTAGGTAATAGGAAATCAAGTTGATTTTACATAATAGAACGTTGTTTAATGTCAAATAGCAGGAGATCAGGTGATGGTTATTACAAACTAGCTAACACTTTCTTATTCATTTAGGCCTGCTAACAAACTTCAAAAGGCAGTTCTACTTTTGCACCTCTATGTACTTCATAAAATCGCAAAATAAGGGTTATTACGCATGAGGATTCTTAACCATGGTATCATGGTAGCATGGTATTTTGTACTGTCCACAGAAAATTTGTGTAGGGTCATTAGGTCTCCAATTCAGGAAATCTTTGTTTAAGGGATGTTTTATCGTGTTGAAAATATGGTTACTGGGTCTAATCTTTACCGAAATATAAAGTACCCCCACCGCAGTAAACCTGCAGACTAAGCGAATTTCAACTTGTCTGATTACATTTTTACTAAAATATTGCAGCCCTCTCCCGTCGTTCTACGACTTCTCAGTCCCCCCACAATTAATTTTGACGCAATGAATCGCCTTACGTAATTAATATATAGATGTATATAAAGTTTATGAATTTGAACGGATGGTGTTTTTGGCCTCTGAGGACCTCAAAACGATAAAGTAAATCGGTCCCGGGTCCAGATTATTCACTATGTGGGAAATTTGCTAAAAGAGTATACAATATTATGGAAACAAATAATTTAAACGTAAACATACAAAATGTTTAGTTCCGATATTATGGACAATTTTAGATTTGGGGTATTTACTTAACTATGTGGTAGTAAACGAATAAGCAGAAATCAACAAAGGTTACTTTAACTTTCTTTGATCTAAAAATTACCAAATTAAAACATGTATGTAATAAATTACATTACGTCACTGTAATAAATAACAAAATACCCAAACGATTTGAAAGTTTGACCTCAATGCTCACGTATTTAAATTATTTCCTAGAGTTACAATGACAAATTGCACCTTGCTGTCAGTCATACATGCATAATCTGTACCTAGAACACTGTTGAGTACCCAGAGTTGGGCGTCTATTGTAATCCTGCTATCTTGTTGAGTTTATCATACCGAATACCTAGAGTACATTATTTATATACGTGACTACTTTGAGTGATATATGCAGAGTACGTCAAGGCTACCCTCTACTTCTAGGTGGCCAGTCCGTCAGCACGAGGCAGACTGAGTACCTGACTTCATATCACATCCTAGCAGTCCAAGGATTCATTGATCTAGTCTAGATGACATTTGGCATTGGACTATCAATTAATGTGTCTATCTACCGAAAAATCAACTTTAGATAGAAGCAAGTCCGGTTGATAGGGAAAATAGTTTGGACCGATTCCTTGCAGAGAAACGTAAAAGTGCCAAATATTTAAATCAACTCAACAAAAAATCATACTTTTATTGTGAATTGAATGGTTGGCTGCAACCCAAAATGTGATTATTTGTAACATTTAATGTTTTTCCTAAATGTGTACTGGAGAAACACCAAGCAACATGCTATGCGTGAAAATAAAAATTACAAAAATATTAAAAAATTAACAAGCACAATCCTAGGGAAGATACTTGACTGAGAGCGAATTGCAGTATTAGTTTGAAATTTAAAGATTTTATTATTTTATTATCATTTTATTATATCAATATAAATAATTAAGTAATGGAAAAAACTACAAATTACAGCAACGTATTGGAATGGAAATTTTTTGATTCTAGATTACAATCCTCTACCTAATATTTTCACTATTGCCAATTATATGAATATTCGCATGAAAATAGTTTAAAAGTAGATATATCATCTATACATATGCACGTGTACTAAAACCAGTAGTAGCTACAAGATATAATCACCACTAAACATTTAAATTACAAACATTACTTTCAATTAGGCATAATAAATAACTGTAGAAACCCCCGAGAATAAATCAGCTGTTTAAATTGTCCGAAAATGTAATTAGGCCCGGCCATTTGTAATTCGTAATCACTATAATCGCCTGGTAACTCAGCGTCTGACAAATATCGTAATGTATCGTTATCCAAGCATTCACTCGGTTCAAGTGTCGAGTTTCAGACAGGTGTTAATCACCCCCCCCCCCCCTTTCACTTAAACGGTCATGTGATCATGTGTGCACTGGCTAAGGGTAAAAACACAGTGGAGCAGGGCAGGTAGCTGGTAGCCTGGCAGGTCGCTTAATCGCTTACTGCGATGTAGAATTAAAGCACGCGTTGTTATGGGTACGCACACAGTCGCGCCTAGCTGGTAGCCGAGAGGGTAGCAGTAAGCTAGGCGGCAAGCTAGAAGAATTGCCAAGTCGATTGTTTGGGAGCTTCAAGCGGGGAAGGCTCGACTGGGGCATGCGCAAATAGCAGAACTTTGACAGCCACGTGTTCTCGAGTTCGCAAGTTCCACGCAGGATCTTTCACTGCGCATTCTTTGTATACGGAGTGTTGTTTGTTTTAGTTGATTTATTTGGATGTTGTTTTGTTTACATGAAATAAAATAATGGACGTAGACAAATTAATATCAGAGGTTATTATTCGTGTGCCTTTGTGGAACCAAGCCCATCCGGACCACCACAAACGTCACGTACTCAACGATCTGTAGAATGAAATAGCTTATGAACTAGGATTCAAACAAAAGTTTATCCTATACCACTAATATTATAAGTGATAATATTAGTATCAGCGGCTGACAAGCGACTGTACTGAGCGCCACTGTGTGTATGTCACAGCTACCCTCCAGGTAAAGCTGCGCGCGCACTACAGCGGCACGGCACGGACGGGCGGGCGGCACGGCAATTTTTAAAAGTTAATAACATGAATGAAATATGAGTGCGCCCACTACGGCGGCACGGCCGGCAACGGACGTTCGGCAGCTTCCGCCGTTTGTTAAAAAGTCCGGGACACAGAACTCCAGGACATTTCCGAGCTGCCGTGACGCCAGTACCGCCCGTACCGACGGGAGCACTGCACACCGACCGGGTGGGTGGCACGGGACATCCGCCATTCTCGACTGATCTCTGTCAAAGTAGCAGTGTTTTCGTGTGTTGTAAACATAGATGTTAGTAAGTTGATTTTTCGCGTTGAGAAATGCCTGAAACTGTACAACATGCGACATCCGGGATATTTTAATAACGTCCGGCGTGACAATATATGGGCAGAAATATGATCTATTATGAAACAATCAGGTAAGTTTTTCATATAATCCTTCTACAAGATCAGGAAACAAGGTGTGGAACACTCCAAAACTTAGTCTTTTCCTGTGTATGTGGTGTATCTAAAATCTTTGCTTGCACCTTCTTGTCTCCTCTTCCTCTGCTAAAATTAAACCTACTATCACCACTTTATCTACATCCATCTTTACTCACAATTTTTAGCTCGCAGACTGTACTGTCCTAAATTGCGGATGTGCGGATGTCCCGTCCCGTCCGTCCGTGCCGTGCCGCCGTAGTGCGCGCGTAGCTTAACCAGCAGTTAAGCGAGTAAGCGACCAGCCAGGCTACCAGCTACCTGCCCTGCTCCACTGTGTTTTTACCCTAAGTGATGCCTGTCACTGGTCGAGGCGAAGTGATCTGGATATCAAAACAAATCACAGCTGTTACACTATTATTGTTGTGGGATTTATATCATGTAAACAATTTGAGTGATTGAATTGGCTAATTATAGCCTTATTTGAAAGAAATATAATAATCATAGGTTGACAATACGTTGAATCGTTGAATCAAATTAAAGTTTTGAGTTGATTTGTTATGCAAGTAGCGTTGAACAGTTATATCGTTCTTTTAGATAAATTTCAAGTTATTTAACTGTTGGTTTGTATTTCCTTGATCCTATTCTGTAAATACAAAATATTACTAATATTTTACCGTTAGATTTGTATATCAACACAAATTGTCTTTACTTTTCAAAACAGACAAACCCAAAATATATTCCACACACTCTCACTATACCTTGGTTGATTCCCTTTCTCTCCCAAATACCTGACATGTCACTGACGACAAAACTATTCACACGACCGGGAACTACAAATTCCCACGTGCTGCGATCTATAGCCGTGGACAGACATCGCAGTTTTGATATATAGATAGACAGCAGCCAGTAATATAAAGTACTGCGGATCTATATCAGAGACACGACCGTCGTCGTGCGGAGCTGTGCGGAGTATACGTGAACGTGAACACGGCCGTGGAAGGGGAGGGGGACCTTGGTGTGTCTGGGGGTGATAGGATCTGTAAGTCATATTTTGTCACTTGGCTTTGTCCTAGTTGTAGTTTTATAGCATTCGCAGACAATAATACAAACGATTTCCAACTAGTTTACTACATTTAGTTGATAAAGTGATGCGAAAGTCATGCTTATTCTTGTTTAACGTCTATAGTGGAAAATTAAGGGCTTATACAAATTTGTTTACGTTTCATTAGTAAAATCGTGTGATTAATATAGTACTTTAGGATTCGGATGGGTTTTAATATTGTTTATACTGTATCCTAAAACCACAATGGCTAACACTGTTAATATTTTCCAAAAAAAATCAAGCGACAAAGTTTTTGCTAGTCAAGGTGTGCTATTAACTTGAAATAATGTCATAGGTACAAAAGATTTAATTTATTTTATCTTCGTAATAGGTATAAATTCTATGGTTACCTATATCGTCATGGAGACACATGTCACTCGTTACCAAGACATGTAGTATTACTAGGTTGTATATAGGTCTACATTATTGTAACATAATTAGATAAATAAAAAATAGGGAGGTGTATTAGTATATTTCGTATCTAGGGCCGACCCCTAGTAGGCCTAATAATAAATAGTTGCTAGGCAGCGGTGACAATAAAACAATTCTATAGCAATGCTATATTGTACATATGCATACAGCTGATTTTGCGGCCCTAGGGATTTAAAAACCTGCTCGGTCCCCAAATGACAATGACAACTGGCATGGCCAGCAAAACGTAACTTTCAGTCACCAATTAACGTATGTAAACCAGCTTAAAACATCATAGTGTGGTGAAAAAGCTGTTTTCAATCGATCATTTACCGTAATATTGGTGTTTAAACTGAAAGCTTTCAAAGTATAAAATATGTCCTGAGAAATAGTATTTGGCTACGTACATTGCAATTGCAATGGTAAGCCATTTGATCCATAATGAAACGTTTATATTTTCATTATTAACTTTAAGGACAAATAACTAATGAAAACATTCCGATAACAATAGTGACTACTTGGGTATCACGATGATCGTTGGTTTCCTAGGAAACTAGTATTTGCACTCCTTTCTCATCTTCAGGTAATGTGTCTCATCTAATGAGATCTGCCGATATGAGATGAGCTCACGGTCACACCCGCAGCCTTCACAGGCAGAGACGATCCCTTCAGTAGTCACGGTCTCTGGTAGAGATGACGTCACTGGAGGGCATTCATCAATAAACATGCAGACAGCAGGAATAGACATGATATACTACACTCAGACTTGGCACCATTCATGATCACTGACTATCAACAACGAAGGATATTGCAGGTAACGTCCCTGATTTAAAAAATTTAAATGAAGAAGGATATGCTATACTTATCTGAGGGATGGAAGACATTATTTTAATAAGGTGTTGGTGTGTACGTAAGTCTTCCTATCTTTCTAGTTCATAAAAAAAAAAAATACTGGGACGGGTGGCGTCGTCCTGTAATCCAGCTACTGGTTGGTTGAGGTTACGAATTGTGGATATTTATAGGCATGCACTGTGGATGCGACACTCCCTATTGTGGATTAAACGTCCGCACGAGTGAGTACTACGACTATCCGCAGTACTATCCTGAAAATCAGACCAATTCATATATACCATGGCAAAAATGTGGTTCGGATTCCACTATAAACTGTAGGTCCCTTAGTTGCCATTAGCTCTATGCGCTATTAATTAACAGCTGTGTCTAAGGAATAAGTCGACCTTAGTTACTAACAAGACTACAATATCGCGCCACTCATCTCCATTAATAATTGGCTTAAAATACCTACTTGGTCGCCATTTCATTGAAAAAGCATTAAAAAGTACTAGGTGGCGTTCGCAGATGCATCCACAAAATTGAGCGGAGTCATCAAGGGTTTATATTATATTGCTTTGTCATACTGCAGTAGAAACAGTCGTCATTGATGCATGCGTTGCGGGTCTAAAGTAGCATTTTTACTCTTTAGGGGATAAAATTCGTTTTTTAGCCTCTATGGAGTAAAACTCAGCTGTTGTCAACTCAGTTGTAAATTTCTATTGTAAATGATTCAATACGTATCGAAATATGTAACGATTCGTGCTTCATATAATTTTAACCTGCAGTCTACAGTCTCTTCCCATAGCATTTCAGCATTGCAAATACATTAATCCATTCCCACACTCAACACTGCCCACCTTTACTACTTCCTTCACCACCCCCTACGTCGTGGACCTGTTTCCCTCTCTTCCCATGGCATTTTAGGATTGGAGATACATTAATGTAATTGCCAAAGACAGTTCCCACACTCTGCACTGCAAGCCTTACTACTTCCTTCACCATTTCCTATGTCATAGACCTGTTTCCTTCCCTTAAAATAGCATTGAAGTATTAGATACATTAATCTAACTGCCACAGATGGTTCTCACAATATTTTCATACTTTACTACTTCCTAAGACACTTCCTACATCGTGGACCTATTTTTCATCACTTTCCATAGCATTTTAGTATTTTAGATACGTTAATCTAATTGCCACAACCATTGCCCACACTCCGCACTGCTAGCCTTTACTACCTCTTTCACCATTTTCTATGTCGTGGGCATGCTTCCATCCCTTTTCATAGCATTTCAGCATTGCAGATACATTAATCTAACTGCTACAAACGGTTTCCAGTTCCCATTCCCAAACTCCACATTGCTCACCTTACTACTTCCTTCACCTCTTCTTACGTCGCAGATCTGTTTCCCTCTCTTCCCATAGAATTTTAAGATTGTAGATACCAAGATACCATAATCTAATCGTCGTAAACAGTTCCCACACTCCGAAAAACTCGCCTTTACTACTTCCTTCATCTCTTCCTACGTCACGAACCTGTTTCCCTCCCTTTCCATAGCATTTTAGGATTGCAGATACCTTAATCTAATCGTCATAAACAGTTCCCACACTCCGAAAAACTTTTCTTTATTGCTTTCTTCATTACTTCCTACGTCACGGGCCTGTTTACCTCCCTTCTCTTAGCATTATTGGAATGCAAATACCTTAATCTAATAGTCATAAACAGTTTCCTCACTCCGGACAGCTCGCCTTGACTATTTCCTTCACCACTTCGAACATCGCGGACCTGTTTTCCTCCCGTCCCATAGCATTTTAGGATTTTAGATACCTTAATCTAATAGTCATAAACAGTTTCCACACTCCGGGCAGCTCGCCTTGACTACTTCCTTCACCACTTCCTACGTCACGGACCTCAAGCTAGTGTCGTCATTTGATTATATTTATGATCCATACCACCGTTTATGTTCTAATATCTGTGGAATAATGCTATCAGCTATTTATGTATTTACTGCATTCAAAAGTCAACAGCTGATCATATGTCTTTGTTTATGTGTCAAATACTGCTTCCATAAGGATTACATTGAAACTTTGAGACCCAGTGGGGCGGATTCCTGAGAGACTTTTTTAACGCCATATAGATGTTGGCACTCACCGATATGGTCTTTATCACCATGCAAAATTTGAAAACGATTGATTCAGCCGTTTAGGAGGAGTTTGCGTATTACGAAATGCATAAAAGTCGACGTATAAGAGCTTCGCTCGCTTCGCTCGCTCCGCTCAATTAAAAGATCTCTTCACTAAGCTGGTTTGATTAGACGACCTACATTTTTAAGTAACAGTGTGTAATTTTTTCACTACACAGATATTCTATTATCTGGGCCTTGAAATTTGGTGTAGGCTATTTTGACTGAGTATTTCCGTTCAACACAGTGTAGTCACAGTTTTGTTGGTAGATATGAGTTGTTTGATTAGTTAAAAATGCTCTGTTTTAGGATTTCAATAAGTTATTATTTGTTTGCAATTTATTGTGGTTATCTAGTTTTTTTTTTATCCTAGGCTAGGCACGAGCCTGGGATAGTTTTTCACATTACTTCAGGCTAGACCTAGGGGTTGTGGCATTATCACTTAGATAAAATCCATTGGTGACTTGGCGGGGATCGAACCCGGGACCTCAAGGACTGAAGTCTCACGCTCTAACAGAGAGCGCAGCGCTCTACGCCAGCTCGCTCCCCAGTGGTTATCTATAGTAGGCATATTTTTTTTAAATTTCCTTTTCTCATTTAGTCATTTAAGTCGCGAAAGTTTTTACGTGTAACAAGTATTTCACATTATTTCAACAACGATCTTTACTTTTAGTTTTGTACTGTTTCGACCATTTTTTTACGTCTGTATGATCTATTCCAAAATTAGCCCCCTTTGAGCATGAATAATGACTTAGCACATGTAGAAAATAAGCCACGTCAAAAATACACACTGATATTTTATCATCTCTATACTTATATTATTTTGGTTTCTTATGAACGATGATAAGAATAGTATCCATTCTTTCAACCCACCATATGGCACACTTCAATGTATCATGGCTCATGCCTGTATTTGATCACTGACATCCTGCATGAACGTATGAGAGGCTGAGTTCTCAGTTGTTAGTTTGACACTGATACTTACTAGGCGCCAATTCTACTTTCTCTTTCTACTTACAGGCGATTAGTATAAGTACGAGACACAAATGCACGTGCAGTAAGATATTCGAGATAGCAGAGGAGTTTTCACTTTTGCTTCTTATTATTATTGTCAAGATAGAATTGCGTTTGCAAGTGTTATTCGAACGAATCGCTCCGAGAAGAAAATATAATATGTAGTTTATGTTGTGTGAATGTTAAAATCTCTATCTTGAAGATCTGGTAACATGCTCTGGGTACAAATGTGCCCTGAATATAGGGGTTCGCATAATCTGGAGCAAGATAATTCTCGCAATCCAAGAGTGAAAATCCAATCATACTATATGTAGATAAAAAATTATATTAAATTCTTGAAAATGAATTTATGTTTTGTAGTTACCATCAGTCACTACTGAGCCCGTATAGTCTCATAATAGTATTGTAATTGTGTATTGATTTTGATGACAAAAAACTTTATTCTCATTAGATACATTTATATTGGTCTACAATGAGAGTGAACTAATATAATATTAAAGATGTGAGATTTTTTATATCATTAATTTAAATTGTTTTGTGTTTACGAATGAAACATTAAGAAACCATAACATCGTACAGGTTGATTGTATCCTTGACTATACACCTCTACATAAATGTTCAATGATCATTATTTCCTCGGTTAAGAACAAATCATTCATGGTATAACAAATGTTATGAATGACATATAATTGTTTCTTCGTTCGTTCGTCTTTCTTCATTTCCATCAACGAAAACTGTTAAGTTGCTACTCATAGGATACATGCCTTATGTTTTCTTCTACCTAATAATAATTAAATTCATATTAAATATAAATATGAATTTATATTTCATAAATAATTATAATAATTTTTTTTTTTTAGAATTTCATGCTAAAATATAATAAACGGTCTTATTTGATACCAAAATAATTTGAAGGTTTTGAATGGAACGTGGAATACCGGTAAGTCATCTTATCTTTGACGGAACTCAAAGTTCCATAATTATAAAAATTGGTTCTGATTAAATGTTTTGAGTGCCATTTTAGTTTGAAACAAATAACAAACTCCTTTCCTCCATTTACAGGACGAATGAGAACAATTCATGTTATCTTGCCACATAACTTATCTCTCATGCAATACTGCAAGCACTACATACAGGAACGCGCACTCCCGGACCAGTCACGTATGGGTCTCATATCTCAGCAAGTCTGATATGATTTATCCTCCAGGGTGAAGACCTGTTAGTCAGGTGTGGCCTGCAGATGTCAATGGGTCCCGTAAATCACGATAATGAACAAATCGTGAGCGGCGAGTCTTTGCTAATTGTTCCGCACACGATCTGTCGACGATGGCGTCAACTATCGTCAACGGTGACCTGATTTTGATGAGAGTTTGCTAAGAGATGGTTACGATAGAGTGAGAGTGTATATTCGGCACTGCCCACTATGTGGAAACCTGGTGTGTAAGGAGGATGCTATCTGGTTGTTATTGGCCTGTATCTACTTGTTTATTACCAAACGAACAATACCAGTGGAAATGTAAAGTGTTAATATGACCAAGATGGGTCGAAAAAAACAATGCGAGTAACAAGACTCTCTAGTCCCAAACTGACCAATTATTTAAATACATTAATTACGGAGTAAAACAACGATAGTGTATTATATGAAAATATATTGACAAGATAAGTAGGCTATGATAAAAGAAACCAGAGTGTAAAAACTTACATCACCATAGTCTAAACAGTAATAATAAACTTGATCAGACAACCGTGAATGTAACACTAAAGCCTCTGTAATAATATGTTAAATGGCTCTTGAGCCGGAGCAGTCTAAAGGGGCGCACATGAAAAGAGCCCAAAAACTCAGGCAGACGCTTGAAAAGCGCCCGGACCTCCAAGGTCCCTCCCAGGACGGTGCGAAAAGAACCCGGGTTCTTCCTAGAACTTTCACAACGAGTCTTTAAAGGAGAAAGAACCAATCACAGTTGAAATACATGAATTTATTTACAATATTAAAAGATACACTGTTAAAAGATGAATTATTAAAATATAGATTAATAAAAGATATGTACATTACTAAAAGATATAGTCTGTTTATCTAACCTAACTTAACCTAACTTAACCTAACCTAACCTAACCTAACTTAACCTAACCTAACCTAACCTAACCTAACCCAACCAAACACAACGCTATTTCAGAACACGAGTCAGCGTCCTCCTCCTCAGGTACCTGTGGAGACCCGGGCTCTTTCCATGCTTAAGATTAGTGAACCTTTTTGGGGATTAAAATTTCGGGCTCTTTTCATGTGCTCCGGTCTAAAGTGTCCTGTGGGGGGGAGAGTTAAATCTCCACGTAGCTTAAACTGTTTCAGTTCTCCGAGTAGTTTGTAATATTTTTTTACTGTAACATCTAACAATAAATAAACAGCTATACCCTATGTATACCTATAGCGAGTCCCCTCCTCACAATATAATACCTCTTAATGATTTAATTTGACAAATAAGTATATGTCAACTACTAAAAAATGATTTTGCTATATGTAGTGTGAATATTGACTAAAACACACATATTTTTAAAACATTAAAAATGAATGAAATTTTGAAAACCCATTTTAAAGTATATTTTCAAAGTCAAAAAATTACACTAGTTTTACAAGGGTACGTTTTGTTACATGTAAATATTATGTTTTATGTTTTTATCTAAAAATGCATCCTAACACAGTTGTTAGCCACAAAACATCCCGTCAGAATATTTACAATCGACTTAAACCATCCAAAATATGTGTTTCATTTTGTGAAAGACTAGGTCTCAAGATCGTCGCAGAGAAGAATGCTAAACATTTCCTTTCCCACCTGGGCAGCAACCGTGAAGTCTGATGCCAAGATGGATAAGAAAGTGATGATTGTTATCATACTGTTCAACCTCATTGTTGTCAGTAGCAGAAATAAACGTAATATTACCTTACAACCGCTACAGTAACTGGTAATTTTATTGTGTTTAAATTTGATTCATACTTTTATAAACCTCTAAATATAACGCATGGTTGTTAAAATGCGTTCTAGATACGTTATTTGGTTCAAGCCACGCAAAATTAGCATAACAATTTCTTGCCAATTAAATTCATAACATCCATAGAGCAAGTCAGTGTTGATCAATGTTCCGTGTTGGTGCACAGGCGTCAACTCAATGTTTCACTCTTATTTTAATGGTAGCTTTTACAATTTTTATGCACTTTTTTTTATAGTTTACATAATTTGAACAGCTGCATTCCTAAAAAATTGAAATTCCAATGGAACTTAAATAGTAAAAGCCCAAATTTGTTGTTAAAAACGTGAGTTTCCTTTATATTGATTTTAAAATCGAAATAACTTTGTTAACTTCTTTGCCAGGGCTCGGCCCCCCGGTACATTATTCTAAACAGGAGGAATAATTAGTTGCTTTAATATCGATATCGTTCTTAAAATGGTTTGAATTCGTAAGATCTGGACCTGGTCTGTCGATTTGTCGATTTACTTTTAAGTTCCAACCAAGCCATCTTGAAAAAGTGCGCGATTAACGAGGTCAACAGCAACGTAAACTAAGAAAAGATCCAAACAACAGAAAAATAAAAAAATTGAATTGTGTTTCCCAATTCTTCCGATTTCACTATATTTTCTTCCTAAAATGACCACGTACCTATACCATTTATATGCTGTGTTCAGCTACAGTGTTGAGTGAAGCTTGCTGCGGAGGTAACAAGCTATGTACTAACCGAAGGTTCCACTTAATGGCCCAGTACGTATAGCATGCATGCTGTGTTCAGCTACAGTGTTAAATGAAGCTTGCTGCGGAGGTAACAAGCTATGTACTAACCGAAGGTTCCACTTAATGGCCCAGTACGTATAGCATGCATGCTGTGTTCAGCTACAGTGTTGAATGAAGCTTGCTGCGGAGGTAACAAGCTATGTACTAACCGAAGGTTCCACTTAATGGCCCAGTACGTATAGCATGCATGCTGTGTTCAGCTACAGTGTTGAATGAAGCTTGCTGCGGAGGTAACAAGCTATGTACTAACCGAAGGTTCCACTTAATGGCCCAGTACGTATAGCATGCATGCTGTGTTCAGCTACAGTGTTGAGTGAAGCTTGCTGCGGAGGTAACAAGCTATGTACTAACCGAAGGTTCCACTTAATGGCCCAGTACGTATAGCATGCATGCTGTGTTCAGCTACACTGTTAAGTGAAGCTTGCTGCGGAGGTAACAAGCTATGTACTAACCGAAGGTTCCACTTAATGCCCCAGTACGTATAGCATGCATGCTGTGTTCAGCTACAGTGTTGAGTGAAGCTTGCTGCGGAGGTAACAAGCTATGTACTAACCGAAGGTTCCACTTAATGGCCCAGTACGTATAGCATGCATGCTGTGTTCAGCTACAGTGTTGAGTGAAGCTTGCTACGGAGGTAACAAGCTATGTACTAACCGAAGGTTCCACTTAATGGCCCAGTACGTATAGCATGCATGCTGTGTTCAGCTACAGTGTTAAGTGAAGCTTGCTGCGGAGGTAACAAGCTATGTACTAACCGAAGGTTCCACTTAATGGCCCAGTACGTATAGCATGCATGCTGTGTTCAGCTACAGTGTTAAGTGAAGCTTGCTGCGGAGGTAACAAGCTATGTACTAACCGAAGGTTCCACTTAATGGCCCAGTACGTATAGCATGCATGCTGTGTTCAGCTACAGTGTTAAGTGAAGCTTGCTGCGGAGGTAACAAGCTATGTACTAACCGAAGGTTCCACTTAATGGCCCAGCACGTATAGCATGCATGCTGTGTTCAGCTACAGTGTTAAGTGAAGCTTGCTGCGGAGGTAACAAGCTATGTACTAACCGAAGGTTCCACTTAATGGCCCAGTACGTATAGCATGCATGCTGTGTTCAGCTACAGTGTTAAGTGAAGCTTGCTGCGGAGGTAACAAGCTATGTACTAACCGAAGGTTCCACTTAATGGCCCAGTACGTATAGCATGCATGCTGTGTTCAGCTACAGTGTTGAGTGAAGCTTGCTACGGAGGTAACAAGCTATGTACTAACCGAAGGTTCCACTTAATTTCCCAGTACGTATAGCATGCATGCTGTGTTCAGCTACAGTGTTGAGTGAAGCTTGCTGCGGAGGTAACAAGCTATGTACTAACCGAAGGTTCCACTTAATTTCCCAGTACGTATAGCATGCATGCTGTGTTCAGCTACACTGTTAAGTGAAGCTTGCTGCGGAGGTAACAAGCTATGTACTAACCGAAGGTTCCACTTAATGTCCTCGTGTTGGCCCGAGGTAGAGCTTCAGGGTCAAATAAATCAACAAATATCACACCGAACTTTCACCCTTCACGCTGCATTTGGCACTCACTTGAACCATTCATCATTATTAAATAAATTACAGTCAAATCAAAATGTATTACCCCATACAGTTCGTTGTAATAGTTGACAGACGTCGGCTGGTCAATTTATAGAGTGTTTATTCATTATGTTTAGGTGTAAGTGCGTGATGCCATATTTATTAGGATAAACAAATAGTATAATCTTAATACTGTTTTTACATAAATTGGTTTCATTGTTCAAAATAAAATCTAAGTTTACAAATCAATGCAAAATAAACTGACTACTTACAAAAGTACACTCTATAATTGAGTTGTAATGTAAAAAAATATATTAATTTACTCTTTGGATTTAATTCAATCAGGGAATCTGATTTTAAAGCTGAACGTATTAATAACCTAGCTGTTGATATTAACATAACTAAAGACTAAGAGAAGAAGAACATAACTCTAAGATCAAACCAGAAGTTACAACTCAGTAGACTGTTTATAGACTTACGTGTACAAGAGAATGAATTTCCCAAAACAATAAATAACCATCAGGTCAAAAGGAACATTAGTATATCATATTAAGTATATGTCAAGGTCCATTCGATATGACGGAGCTTTCTCCGAAGAGGTTATTAAAATAACACTTTTTGTAGAAAAAAAAATTAAAAGAAAAATGTATTTTACCTGGTGGTATACAGTACTTTCATATGCGATATGAGTAGGAAATTGTGTATTACCATGGTATTCTTCAATTAGATATGGACGATATGGTGCTTTGAGATTTATTCGCACAAAATATTAGCATTGACTTTAAAGCCTTACTATAGAGTTTTAGCAATTATTATTTTAAATCCAAGTAGTCAAAATAAATCTAACTATGCATGGAATTCTTAAATAAAGGTCTAAAACTTGCTATCTCGTTAGCTTTAGAGGCTTAAAAGTTCAACGGCCTAAAATTAATCTAAAAATCATGAGTACCTTCTTTCAATATCAACATTTTCTTTGGTTTAAGTTAATTTTGATGATGGCGAGTTGACTTTCTCACCTAAGTACGGAACCAGATTCCAGGTCCCGAAACGTTTGGAAAACTTTGCGTTTTACTGATCGTGATGGACAATTTTCAAATTAATCTCTGAGATGGCAACCGTTTAAAATTATAAAATGTCTTCTAAAGTGGTTAGGCTTCACGCTCTCGCCTATATTCACCCTCAGACACAAAAGAGTGTGTGTTAGTAAAAAACGTGATTAAGTGATTAAGGTGAAGTGGCATAGCCTACAAACAAGGTCACGAGTACAAAGTAACAAGGCTAAATTATAACATAATCCTGACTTATAAAAAGTGCTGTGTAAGGCAAAACGCCACATTTGCGGGTCTGCACACAGATATAATCTCCAGTAAGCGGCGTTTTATTCTCAAATCTGCCTGAAGGTGCGGCAGTGAAAGTATTTGACCTTGTCGGTTTGTCAGTTTGTACGAATGTGACGCAGGATTAGTTATATATACTAGGAGACTGTAGATCAGCTGCCCTCCCACACAATTCTACAAACTTGTGAATGACGTCGACTCCCATTCATAACTTACAACCGGTTCACTACGAGGTTGCCTTAAAAGTGTCGGTTTTGGTTAATCGTAATGTAGTGGACTATGTGCCTACGCCCATGGTGGAAGTAAATAAGTAAATTTACTTCCACCATGCCTACGCCTACCTAAACTGAGGAATACGTAATATATTATAGTAGTAGGAGCAAGTGTTTTCTGACTATGTGATATTGAATCGATATTGAAAAACTTTGAACGTTAAATTTTTACTGCAAGTTATTAAATGGATTGCATTTTTATCTGATTCATTTCTTTTCGACTCATTTCAAAATACAACACAGAATGCAACTCAACACGTTGGATATATTCAATAAAACAAGATGTCCCAGGTCACCAAACCAAACCAACATTCAATATACAACATGTTCCAGGTCATCAACAGCAATATATTAAATATACAACATGTTCCAGGTCAACAACAGTAATATATTCAATATACAACATGTCCCAGGTCAACAACAGCAATATATTCAACATACAACACTTGTAATAATATATTTACACTTATTTTATATACCAATTTTTACAATAAAATTACCAGCATCATTGGTTCCTCACCCGCAGACGACGACGACCTTTCTTCAATATTTTATCTGTAAAATATACAACATGTTCCAGGTCACCAACAGCAATATATTCAATATACAACATGTCCCAGGTCAACAACAGCAATATATTCGATATACAACATGTCCTAGGTCAACAACAGAAATATATTTAATATACAACATGTCCCATGTCAACAACAGCAATATATTCAATGTATAACATGTCCTGGGTCAACAACAGTAATATATTCAATATACAACATGTCCCAGGTCAACAACAGCAATATATTCAATATACAACATGTCCCAGGTCAACAACAGAAATATATTTAATATACAACATGTCCTGGGTCAACAACAGCAATATATTCAATATATAACATGTCCTGGGTCAACAACAGCAATATATTCAATATACAACATGTCCCAGGCCAACAACAGCAATGTATTCAATATATAACATGTCCCAGGTCTACAACAGCAATATATTCAATATACAACATGTCCCGGGTCAACAACAGCAATATATTCAATATATAACACGTCCCAGGTCTACAACAGCAATATATTCAATATACAACATGTCCCAGGCCAACAACAGCAATGTATTCAATATATAACATGTCCCAGGTCTACAACAGCAATATATTCAATATACAACATGTCCCGGGTCAACAACAGCAATATATTCAATATATAACACGTCCCAGGTCTACAACAGCAATATATTCCATATACAACATGTCCCAGGTCAACAACAGTAATAGAATGGCAATAGCAAAGAAATTGGTTTAACGTAGATAATAATCAAATTGCTAGAGAAAGGCAACTTCATGCACATAGTAATAGAAACAATTAGCATAATACCGTGTGGTAAGGTGCAAGATAAACAGAGACCTATAAGTAGAAGTATCAGAATTTATCAACGGTACATTGGAAGTTGGTGGTATTCATTGTTGGACTTGGGGCGTAGTCGTTGTGCTCTACAACAAACACCTTCTATTGGACATCGACTGTATGTCGACTAGAATGTCTAAAACTCTAAAATGAATAACTTGTATTCAATATCATGGGTTCTAGATGATGTCGGAAACAGAAAGGTGCTTTTGAAGTCACACAAGAAGATTCACAATGTATTTATTGTATAATTTAGTTAAAAAAGTTAACTGCAAAACACTGTAAGCGTTAAAAACAAATGTTATGCCAATAAAGAAACAAATTTTGATAAAGAGTGTTCCTTTGTTGGTTTGATGCTCTAGAGCAAAAAGAATATACAAAATATTTAACATAATAAACGTATAGACGCTCATTATTAGTCAGAGATATAGGACATGACCTTAAAATTTTTTTAAGAAAAACGTTTTATGGTTTTATTTTGTAGTGTTGGGCGTGCAGAGTGACATATACTAAAAGATGCCAAAAATCTGTCCATGGGAAAACCCATAAAATCACTATTGAAAATCACTGTATGCACTTGGAGTATTTTTATACATGTATTTTTAATATTTTATAAAAACTGATGTTTTTTTTTTTTAACAGAGTTTGATTTGAATCGTTTTAGTCACTTTACATTTACTAAGTTGAGATATGGGTTAACTATGGCATAAAATACATGCGTTCATGCGCTTCGTTAAATAATATTAGTAAAAGCTTTGTCCAACTCTCTTTCCTCGGCTGTTCCGCATTTTCCTGAGGTAAGTCTAGATCAGATAGGAAATGTCAGTGATAGTGATGCATTTGTGTGGGAAAGTGTGGCGCACGACCCGCTACTCCGCGTGCGGCACTTCTGTGGTATATCTACCATTGCCGCATGCCGTAGTGCGGTAAACACTCCCACCGTATGTGGGAGGTTCTGGTATGTCACTTACCATGGTCTGGTAGCGAGAACGTTTTAACTGTAGTGGAAATGCACTCAGTAGAATTGTATGTTAAACGTAGGTGATCGAAATTCTGTTGGTTTATTCTCCAATTAGGAATTTACCAAGGATACCCAGTTGAGTCACTATAAATTTTGTCTTTAGCTTTACATAATATTTTGTGGTACAATATTTCTCAAGTAATGTGGTTGACCAATTGAAAGAAGTTCAAATATATATTTGGTTTTTTGTTTGATAATTTTATTTCATAAAAAGGGCCCCAGCTTGTATTTGGTATACGAGTATTTTCAAACTTCGGATTTTACACCCTTTACCATGCTTATTCTGCCCCTAAAACCAGAATAATAGTTTTGGCCTCTGCAAAAAGTTCTACGCCATCCGTATTGGTCTTGAATCTTCCAACGTTTCATTCAAAATCAGATTACCCAATTACATTATAAGTCGCACCAGTTTCTTGCTATGCGAACCATCACTGATCAGGTAAGTAATAATACATGTTTTGATTTATTCTATACCACCCATGTAGTGTCACTGCAGGGTCCGGCTCCAGAAGTAGTTTTCTTCATATTTCGCCAATGATTTCTGGGTGTTAACGGCTTTTTGCTCACTGGGTGTTCGTACAAATCAAATTTCTTGTTCATTAACTCCAATCCAATTCAAGGAACATAAATTCCATTATACTTATACACATGATTATTGACTTGATTACAGTTATTTAGACCGTGAAAATACTTTTCTTATTAGATAAAAGTTTGGAGCCTAAATTAACATATAGAGTTTTAAGCGGCTTTCTGTGAACAACTTTTCCATGTAGCCGTTTGTATGGTTTGTACAGTAACGCCTGAATGACACCTCAAGTCCTGATCTTATCTCTTTGTTACAAGCCGTGTATTTATTGCTCTATGGCACTCAACGCAAGGCCGATTGCCTTATTGTTGCTTTAGTTGCATTCTTGAACAACAATACTAAAGTCTTGCTAAACGATGATTTACTGTTTACAGCTTATTTAGTTAGATTTGCAAATCGCAATTGATACAAAGGTAAGTTAACCATCAAATCCTTCGTTCCCTGAACACGAGTGAAATATTAATTTGGTTTAATTACTACGAATAAATTAATAGAAAACACGGTTAACACTTTAGTTTAGTTTTTATACTGAATCACATTTATAATAAGTCCAAATAGGCTACAATTATGTTTAAATCAAACTAATAATTTGGAGCTCTAGTTAACCTATAAAAAATACCTTATTTGTTTTACACGTGTAAACAATCTCCATTTTCAATTTTGCCACGTTTAATTTAGTTATAAAGCCAATTTCTCGTAAACGTCCCATTTTATTCATTCTTAATATAATTAACTATAATTTTCTTGCAGACGAACAATCAATATTGAAAATATCTACAATAAAGCACACTCAATAGCAAACTCGTGTTAATAATTAACATATCAGCTGTTGACCAGCATTGTTGCGAGCTGCGAATATTGTTAGTCATTGGATCGCGGAACGTAGCAAAATTTGGATTTGGTTTGTAAATATGTACAGTATTGTAAATACTGTACCAGTCATCTGGAGACTAACAACATGAAGAAACAAAGTTTAACACTTTGTACAATGATAGCCCTTAATATTAATCACGATTTGTGATAACACAAACGATTTTAGTAATTAAATTCAACAACTAAATCTAAAATTTATTTCAGTAGAAGAATTGAGTTTGTTTTGTTCACAAACTTAACTAACTAATTGATTATATTTCAATTCAAACAATTGAACACATGACTACTTTGTGAATTGAACAAAAACCAGTCTCTTTGAAAATTTTATTTTAAATAGAAATGTTAAGGTTTTATTTAAACTAATAATGGACTCTATCTAGTACGACATACAATAAAAACATGATATACCGGTAACAATATTACCTATACGAGTAAAATTCTCAACGAAACTTGCATTATCGCCTCTGTTTAATTCGTCAGCAATACCCCTCGGTTCAAGTTCGGCACACAAAGAGGTTAAGAGTTTGGTAAAGTATGTGTCAAAATGCTTTGTACGTTATTCCTGAGCAGTTTTTGTTTTCTGTCATATACTATCTACACGTCTTTCAGCTTCCAATCTATTCTCTATCCTTACACAAGCTGTATATCTCAGCCATGGCAATTCCTGCTCACCCACACCCAGCGCATTACGTACTATTGCTACCGTTACGTTGCGATGGTGTCTGGGTGTGGGTGTAACGTAACTACCTCGTCACGTGTGCCTGACATCATGACGTCATGACCAGAAGCACATGTCGCTACTGTATTATGCAGATCTACCGCTCCCAGTCGCTTGCCCTTTATCAGCCCCCCCCCCTCTGTAATACTCTGTTATTATCTCTTGCATTCCAATGCGCCACCCTGGAGTCGATGCAATTAGTGCAGCTTTGCTCTTTGAAGTGTATTAGTGTTTGTGTTTCCTTGACACAGGGGCGTCATTTGGGGGGTGGCAGGGGGGCATTTGCCCCCGTGGTTCCTGGGCTAGAGAAAAAAATATGCTGTACTAGCTAATATACAAATTTTTTATCCTGTCAAATCCTAAAAAGCACGGCAGACAAAAATCTTACCTATTCTCCTACAGTAATTTGAAACAAAAATATTATTTTTGAGTGTCTCAGTCAAATTAATTGTGTCAAATTATTTTATTGAAAACAAAATTTGATTTGCTTTTAAATAGGTACTTAAATACTTGTGTTTTATTTAAAAACCAAATTAAACTGTTATAAACTATAGGCTGTGAATACAACCGTATTCATTGCTATAGGTTTAAATGTTGTACAAGAGAATTTGGTCATATCTATATATTAATTTGAATAAATCTAATAAAAAAATAATATTAATACACCATGAAACTATTGATCACGTTTCTTAGATGAATAACTTACCAACATATTATTATGTTTCTGTCTGTTGTCAATTATTGTTAGTTTCATTAATTTTCTGCCTAAATTTATATAAATTTTACTCATAATTTTGTTTTTATTCGAAGTGCTTTTGACAATTAATATTAGCTTAAACCTCTCTTTTTTGTTTCTAAACTGCTACATTTTCCGGGGGAGGACCCCCGGACCCCCCCCCCCGTTTGCTGGGGGTATTCCGTGCCCCCAGTGTTTGCCCCCCCCCCCAAGGATTTGGTGAAATGACGCCACTGCCTTGACATTCATAGTGGCGTTTTGCGTTTGAGAATGAGAGAACGCTACACTTCGTGATGAAAAATGCTGTCCAAAATTTTTGAAACTCAACCCGTTTTTAGCAGAATTAAAATAGCTCCTCTTCAAAGATTCAATGATGACCAACTTTCTTTATAACGGTTTAAAAAACTTGAATTCTAATTTTACAGTTGATCGCTAAGTTTAATGTTAAACCACAGCCGTAAACAAGAGAAAAAAACAGTTGATGAAAATTGGGTTTTTAAAGGCTACTTTTAGTGGTGATTGTAACCTGGGACACCTTTGAAGCCTAGTGTGAATGTACATATTTACTAATATAAGTTATGTTATTGCATTCGTTATTGCATTGTTATCGTATTCGTAAATATAGAATAAAGAGAAGCCGGAGCATCCACTCTATATTCTACTCAAATGGTACCTTGGCCGCGGGGTGATAAGAGCGCCATCGATACAGTGGTCCGTGAAGTTGCCAGGAGTGACTGTACGTACACGGACTGACGGACTGTACGTCGGCACTGTCGGCAGCAGGTGTCGCCACCATTTTAGTGGCCAGACAGGCGGGGGCGGGGGGCATTGCAGTATGGAGCCCGTTAGTCGTGGTCACGTGGTCTGCTGGTCTCACTCTCACAGTCACAGTGACGCCACTAGCTGCGTGCGCATCCGCTCAAAACCTAACAAAAGAACCCACCCCACGGCCACAGTCTCCCTCGTGATTTGAATCAAATCTGACGTGCTGTTATTCTCATGTTCATATTGCTGTAATGCTGTATTAGGTATTTTGTATAATCAGTGGCTTTATTAACGGTTTATGCTTGCCTGGCGTTGATTTTCATTAGTTAAACAATGTGGAGTGCCGATAGTGACGTACCAATTGTTGAGACAGTATATGCCAGTGATGACACCTCAACTCACAAACCGGGAACTAGAGAGAAGAAAGAAACTTTTGCAAAGAAGCAAGAGGAGCAGTTGAAGAGACTAACACAAGTTATAGATACAAATACAACCGTCGAGGATCTCATCCATGAAATAGAGAAGCGACCTTCTATTTGGGACTACAGAGTAAAAGGTTATGCAAATAAGATTGATAAACTGAATGCGTGGAACGAGATTCTGGCTCATTTTATACCCGAATTTGAAAACAAACCCACTGAGGAGAAGAACATTTTGGGTGAGTAACTTTAAGACATCATTTACAATATTTACATTACTATATTAAGTCTTTAAGGTATCAAAATGAAATTCCACTCACGAGGAGGATGGCGGCCATCTTGGACAGTTTCAAACAGCGGCTGAAGAGTTATTTATCGGCCAAAAATATTTTTTTGAACACCAGTGTAATTTTGATGCAAATATCTAGTATACTGTGATAGTAGAAATTTGTGTTGTTGTTTCCAATTGTTACAAGTTAGAACGCATAGGCTGCAATGACTCTTAAATCCGCTTTATTTGCCATAGAAGAATGCACTTTCATCACTTATCTGCAAATCTGTCCCTTACTTTGTTACCTATCTTCCTTTCTTTGATGGTACCTGCTTACTACGCTCGACTAGCGACAATAAATTATGGAGTGTAGCCTACCTACATTATTTTAACAAGGTATTCACTCAACTTAAGATCGACATTTACCAGTAGGCCTACATGATTGCTGTGGTTCAGGAATTATCAACTTGTTGATTTTGTTTGCTAGTTTTGGAAAAAGCGCTTTCCTTTAATATTGAGTCTGAAAATTTTCCGTAAGATCCAAAAGGTCAAAAAAGATTAATCTATCGATAAAAGAACAAGAAATAGCTTTTTAGGTTAAAATATAGTTATCCTCTCGCCTCAGGTTTTACAACTCATGTTTACACCGTAAGCAGTGATGAGGGAAGTTTGTTTTCTAAAGTATCTTCAGCAGAGAGAGGTTTCAAGCCAAAATTTTTCTGTTGTTTCTGGAAAAATATTGGCTTAGCACGTTTCCAAATAGGTAGCCTTGCATATTTGACAGACAATTAACGGTAGCCTACATCACAAACAACATACATCAACAATTTTTTTTTATGATAACATCTTAACATTCAAGTAGTATGTCTACTGTGTATCAATGGATGCACTGTGTTCAATATGCGTCTACCCACTAATTATGATTTTTAAAGATACCGGTACCGGTAGTTTTCTTGTACAAATAGATACTTATGGGGACCCATAAGTCTATGGCCATAGACTAATTGAATATCCTTCTATACAAATTGAAGAACCAAAAGCAGGCTAGATAAAGGTTTTGTTGTAATTCAGTGTTTTTTACTTTTGACCTTGTTCCAGGGAGAGTGGCGGGTGACGGATGTGTAGTTATTTTGAACTTGTACATTCTTTTTTTAGATGGACAATTGTCACTGGTTTTTGTGTATTACTTGTTCATATTACACACTGCGGATACGTTAACTGCGTCCTTCTCGATTACTTAAATTATTTTTCCTAATTTGAACAATGAGCTAATTTGATCAGCATTCGGTTCCAATTACTTCGGGTTACCCGATTAAGTGTGCATTTATAATAAAGAAAAACAATCCTAATACCTATGTAATTTTTCTAATAAAAACCTTTTTCAGTTACGATCGTGCAAAAGAAATGGAAGGGTGTTCGCAGCTGCTATACTCGTGAGCTGCTTAGGAAAAAAAACGAAAAAAGTGGTTCGAGAGCAGCAAGCAGGAAACAATATGTTCACTTTGATCAACTCAGATTTTTGGAGGCAGTACCAAAGAAAACGGAGAGCAGTATGGCTGCAGAGGAGGCTGGGGAAGATGATAATGTCGAAGAAGAGGATCCAGACGCTCTTCCCTCAGATTGCTCTGATACGCAATCGCCACTTGACACTTCTTTTGTGGAACCGAAGCCAGTCAGGAAGAGGGAATACAGAAATAATAGTGATAACGAACTATTTACTGTACTCTTGAAAAAAGCCCTCCAGAATGACAATGATGATGAAGACAAGCTTTTCCTTTTATCATTATTATCGGAAATTAAAAAGGTTCCCCCACAAAACAAGTTACAGTTACGATCTAATATCATAGCAGTAATAGCCCAAGCGCAACAATCAACTCAACAACAGTGTCCCCCATCACAACCACTTGTCAATCAACTCTTTTCAAATTCAGGACCATCTCAGCAATCCCAACTGTACTACGATACCCCGAGAACACCCCCATCCCTCCGCAACCGCAAATCGTGGAACTCTCAGAGTGATAGTAGTTGTTAACTTTAAAGCATCCAGAGCCTTCTTTAAATTGATCATATAAAATGTTTACCTTTATTACAAAAAAATTACATATTTTTCTTTTTATTAGAATTAGGTATGAATAAGTATTTTTTTAATTCTGTACAGCTCTGTTAATAAAATGTAATACAGTATCCACATTTTTATTTTTCAATAACCAATCAAAGTTAAATAGTAACCAAATGCTTTATCTACACGATGCAGATACACTGTAATTATACCATGAACAATGAACATTTAGTACACTTTATTTACTTGGTTTGTAAAAATAATGTGTTAGATTAGCAAAACTAGGATTGGATCCAAACAAATAAATTATTTTTGTTTTAATCCAATACTACCAGTATATACATGTTTAAATGTTATTTACCAATTATATTGACCTATTAATTTGAGAAGGGGTTGATTTGAGAAACCTTTCATGGAAACTAAGCATCATTATGCAGCAATGTGTAGCCTATGTAGGAGAATTAGGACTCTTAAAAATCATCAATCCAAACAAGGAACTTGGAATATTTAAACATTTTAAATCTATTTCTTATTTTATTAATTTATTGTAACTTTTAGTTTACAATACTCGGTTTTCCTATATTTAATCAATCTTTAAGAATAATAATTATGATAGTAAACTGTGGCCATGTTCAGGCTAGTTCCTTTTATGAATTAGAAGGATGCAATGATTGTATCCAAAGCCAGAACAGCTGATCAGATGACATTTCTGTATCCCAGGCCATATAATAGTCTCATTACTTTTACTCAATTTCCATATCAGGACTAATACCAAGCAAAGCACTTTCTTATATCAATCTACACAACTGCACTCACCTTCCCTTTGAAGTTTCAAAAGAAGGAATTCACTTGGTATCTAAATACGAAATAAAACCAGAAGTCCCTCTATTTAAATAAGATTTTGTTTCTGCTGTAAATATGTCAAACCAATCTCTACTCTAATCATGCAACTTTGATAAATGAATGAAAGAGACACAATGTTTTTTTTTATCACAGTTACTGTCATTATTTCTTAAATCTAAGCCTATTATGAATAATTAAAAATAATTATTTCTTCTTGAGAACTTACCGTAGCAAATTTATGATCGTTTTTGCTTTTGGTTTGGTACACTAAATGAGACCCTAATAAAAATGTTTCAAAAATATAATTATAATTGAAATATGTGGCAAATGTTTAAAAGTTGGCAAATTAATAAACAATACCGTAGTTTAATTACAAATATTTATTTCACAGAGCATCTCATTCAATGATGGAAGGAATGCCCAGTTTACAGTGCACAATAAACATGTGTAAATCATCTTAGTTATAAACTAAATTTATTCTCTATTTACAAATTAACAAAATATAAACATTTTAAATAGCTCTAAGTAATAAATCTATACAATATAAAACAACATTGAATCAATTACATATTCTATTAAAACTATAAAAGTCAATATGACTAGGATATCAAAGTCAGCTGATAGAATCAGCAATTATTATTGTATGATTAGTGTCGATAATTGTATAACAATACAATCATTGTGAACAGGTTTGTAAATGCGTTAAGTCAGTCTCGTTACACTAAATAATCTTTATCATTTGGCACCTTTAATAGCCCAAACTGATTAAAATATATAACCCTCAACTGTTTGTTATGCTTAATTTTTCATAACTACAGTTTTTAAGTACATTATGGCCGCACGGTAAAAAATTAAAACTAAAAAGAGAAAAAAATTAATTAAATTACGTCAGTGGTTCGCTCAGGAAAATATATAGTGTAAATTCTTAGTTGGTAATTGCATGTAAAACTACACTATTTTGCATTAAAAATATAAACGATTACTAGTAATTTTGTATACAAAAATTTGATACAAGGGTTTGTTACAAAGTGTTCTTACAATTATGGACGGAAAATATTGAGCAAACAGTTACAAACTTGCATTGAGCTATTTATAAAACAAACTGCTCTCCTAAGAAATAAAGATAAACAATATATTTACAACAATACATCTTGCACACAATTCGTTAAATTTTTATTTTAATTGGGGCGAGCTTGTTTCTGAACGCAACCCGTTTCGCAAACCGTTGAAACGCCTCCATTAGTTATGATGTCTAGCTTAAGGTAGCAAGGAAATTTAATCCTCATTATAATTCAATGAACCGATTTTAAAATAAATTCTTAAATAAATAGAAATGAAATTATGATCTAAATGTAAAAAAATATGTAGTGGGGACTTCATTGTATTTTTTTTTTTAGAAAAAAATATTTTTACCAATCAACTTTTGGGAAATCACTTGCAAATTTGTTAAAATGGGTATTTTTCATACATTGGCTTAGGGTTCTAAAATATAAAATGCAAATTTTCTACAAATGGACGTCAACGAAAATGCAGGGTGACCTAATTATATTCATGAACATAGTATAGACAATATCGGACGGTATATTATATTTTATGGACCTTAATCATTCACATTATTTAAGCATCTCTGGCACATATATACAATCACATTTTTCACATTTAAATAGTCAATCATTCGTTCGCAATATTCACACTATGACAAGTACAACCTTAAAGTGTTATGGCATGTGTGAGTCATTATTTAACTGTCTTTGAGCATATTCGATCGTGTAAGTAATCTAAGACTTAGGTTCACTTATGTCTAACAGAGTCACTGTCACTTAGTGTATCTGTTGAACACTATAACTCGGTGGTGGTCTCGATGGGTGATCTGTCGATGAGATAGTTGAAGCCCAGGTGGGAGTAATCTTTCTTTTCTCGGAAGGTAACGTTCTCGTTGGTTGAGCTATTCAGCCCCCTCTCGTCATCCGACCTGGTGATTTAAAACAAATTTTTATTTTTAAGCACAAATAACTCTTCTGTTTGTTACTAACATAAGCTATTTAGGAAAATAATAGTATGGTGTACCGGTTTGTGGGAGTTTTTACATTTTAATACAGTGTTAATATGAATCAAGGTTAGAAATATGTAGTTTATAAAATACAATCCATTTTTATAACTAGAATTTGTTGTTTCCATAACAAACTAGACATTAGCTGCGGGCTACTACAATTGTAGTACCTTAAGCACTAGCACTGCACGCAACCGACTATAAATGTAGCGCTGCGCTCCCCTCACTAACATTGCCTCGGTGTGAGCCCAAGATTCGTGGGGGGGGGGGGGGAGCGTTGTTATTGTAGCCGCAAGTAGTGCCAGTTTTGTACGTCATTTTGTTACAATTTGTTTTTGGATTGAACATTTTTTATCTCGCTGTGTCAGTGCTTTTTGAGCAGTGTAGTGTGGGGTTTTCACTTAGATTTAATTACATGGAATAGGATAACAATAATGACTGCGAGTGTAGCATTGTGAAAAGGAACCCAACCTCAAAATTGTCGATCACAGCTTTTGTGTCAAAGTACTCTACAATATTCCAGTATATGCGTATCATTTTCATTATTTAACAAGAAACAGAATTCAATATTATAGGGTTGAATGGTAATCAAATCCAGAATATACCTTTACAAAACCTTTGTATTATTTTACTTCATCAAAATGGCCTACATTAGATTGTGAACTTAGTTTACTAAACCCTGCTCTGTACGAGGTGTCAGTTGTTTAACAACACTCACTTGTCATACACGGGGTTGATGATGCCCGGGTTGTGTATGTTGTTGTTGTTGACGTTGTCGTGTCGCCCTATCAGACTGGACGCTCTGGTGGTGGTGGCAGCGTCAGAACTGACTGGGCTCTGCTGGCCTGTGAATAACAGGTAATGTCAAGGAAGGGTTGTAAAATTTTCATGCGTCAATTGTTATGCGTTGTTATGTTCATGCGTCAATCAATCAAAATATTTTTTTGTAAAAAGGATTGTTTTTACATGTATTACCATTCTGGGTGTCACTCATTTAGCAAAGTGTTACTCTATTTTTATTTAAGGTTATTTTAGACAACAATATTTATATACTCAAACAATGAATTTTATCAAAGAACAAAATTAACTTTTCATCTTTTCCAGCTATTTTACTTTGCTCATGACTGACTATACTAACTCATTTAAGAGTAAAAAAAATCCAAATTGTGTTTCCCTTTTGTTACTTTTTTTGTACCTGTCTATAAAAGCTTTTAAATCAAAAGACACCTAGATTACTAAAAATCCTCACAACGGGAGTTCGGAAAATAATGAATGTTTTTTCATAACAACATATAGTTAACATATATAGCTATGGACACTTGCATAGCTTGGCGGGTATTTTTTTCAAATATTGCCAATGATGATTTACTTATGAAGTTGTTATAGAAGAGTGTTATAATGAGTTATAAGTTATAAGGAGCTATTATAAAATAGGGGACTTTGGGTGTATCTATGATCTAATCAAGTCTGTTCAATACAAGGTTTAGTTTTGAAACCCACCTATGCTGTCACCATTATCTTTGGTTATGTAGCTCACATTGTCTAAGGTAAAAGCGTGGTTTTTCCGGCTAAAGTCTAGCTGGAGATCATTGTAACTCTCGTTGTCGTCCACTGGCACACTCATTTGCAACACCTGTAAGCAAATAATTTGTTTTTAATTTTATGCACAACACAACTATGGGGTACCTACCTACAGTAGAATGTCCCGTTGGGTTCTGGACCAAGTCAGATAAAATGGTCAAGTCAGGAAACTCTCTGATTCTGAACATTCTACTTGTCATACATTTTTAACATTTATTTCTTGGCTTTCGGAATTATTTTCAACACATACATTAATTTGGCTAACTGTTTTGTGCTATTCAAGCCATCGAAAGTCCGAACAAAACATAATCCAAATGAAAGGATTTGTGCTGTGTAGTCTGTATGTAGAGATAAGCTTACCATAGAGTCACAATTTGGTCATATAACTAACCTGAGTCTCATACTCCTTGAGGTTCGGCTCTACATACACTGGATCATATCTAGGAACAACATACACCCTGTTCATCCTGTCTTTGTAAGCTTTGTATCTGAAACATAGAAGTTACACTTGAGTTATCTAAGATTGGATAATTATTCAAAAAGGTTAATTGATGACAAAAAGTAAAAGAACAAATTTGACCTGTTTCATTATTTACAAAAAAAGTACAAAGCTAACGTCAATCTTCACCCACCTAGACCAGGATATACAGATGTAGATGATGCCAGTAGTGCCCAATATAAGGATGAGTGCAGCAATGATGATGAGAGCGTAAGGGAACACCTCCCATTGTACAGCCACTACAGCAGTACGCACAGGTGTCACGGTGACAGGCGCTTGTATGGTGGTGACTGGCACCTGCAGCACCATAGACACCTCCTCGGTGATGTTGGTGAGCGCTTCCGGGCTCAGAAGTGACCTGGGGAAGAGAGAGACTTGAAATATTTATCAAGGTATAGAGGAAACACACTTTGGTATTTTGTGTCGGAAATGTACCTATGACGAGCAAGGAAGAGCCAAAACGACAAGCACTGTGCGGAAATTCCTATCGCAGAGGAGAACGTTTAATTCTAGTTGACCAGGTGCTCTGATAACACGATACATTGTGCCAGCGGATGGTAATATAGTTTCAGTTAAGGTCTTTTAGTTGGGTAGCTGAATTAGTGGCCATACAAAAGTAGCCTTTTACCCTCTTTTTCCCCCCAGGATCCTAAAGTAAGAACACAATAATACACCACAACGTGATGTAGGCAATATCTGTGTTGAATGATTGAATGATGTGGCTCACCTCTTCACCAGAGTGCTGTTCCTGGCCAGTATCTTCTCTGTGGATGGGTCCACAGTGTAGAACCACAAGTCAGTGGATGCCTGGTCAGTCTCCAATGTGATGTTGTCTTTACTCCACTGACGTGCGGCAACACGCTCAACTCCCACCATCACTCCCCCCACTCCCTCCAACAGACCCACCAGTCTCTCCCCCCACCCCTGCACCTCGCCTGCTCCCTTGCCTTCTATCACCATCACCATGCGACTACCCTCTTCTATTAGGTTGATCTGTGGAAAAAACAAATTATGTAAAACAATGAATGGAAATTTAAAAAAATGCTAGACAAAAAGAAATATGCCTAGTAGGTTTTCACCCTTCCCCAATCGGTTAGATTGGTCTTGTGGCGGTCAACCGGATCCGCAAAAATACCTGCTTTCAGTCCTCAATATCTACAACTAATATGTGCATATCTGTCATCCATCCTTTAATAACAAAAGATAAAGCGATTCATCCATCATTAAGAGTAAACATTTGTCACTTCTAAAAACAAAGAAAGCAGCTTATGAGAAAATTTAAAAATAGTTTTCGTTAATCAAACCTTACCAGTCACTACACTGAAAAACTGTTAAACCCAACTAATCTATCATCTTCATTGCAGTACTGTTGATAATTTTTTACTCACAACAACTTCCGTCTGGACGGCATTGGAGTCCTGAGGGTCAGCAGGGTTATCCCTTGCCTCCACAGTCAATCTCAGAGGGAGCTTTTCTTCAGGGAAGTCCAGGACTCTCTTGGTCCGGATGAGTCCGGAGCTGGAGTCTATGGCGAAGTAATCTGCGATGTTCAACTCATCCGGGACGAGTTTATACTCCACCTGGCCCAGACCACCACTGTCCTTGTCTTGTGCCTGGTAAAGGATAGAGGATGAATATCTTATAGTGGAAGCATATCGCAGTAGGAAGAGAAAACATATTTACTCTGGCTTGTTTGTAAATCTAGGTGAACACAGGAAAATATTTTACTAGAGTTTGTCGTAATTCATGTAATGCACTAGAAAACAGATTAATTTAATTTTCAACACTTCTTTTCTTTTGAAGCCTCTCGTATACCTTAGTATCCATCAGAATAGTATAGCTTGTAGTTTTTGTGGGTAGGTGGAGGGTGCGGGGGTCCTCCCCCGGGAAATTGCTGAAAATTATACCTGTAAATCCAAGTTTTTAGGCTATTTAGGGACAAATAAAAGAGATTTTTTTGATCGGATTTTTGGATGTTTTTAGTATTAGTAGTATTACTATATTGGAATAAAGGAATGGATATTACATTGCCATCAGGTAATTTAGTAAGCTAAAACCAACTATCTGATTAATTTACATGTGATTTTGAGTTTTACACAAAAAACAATATTGGTATTTAAGAAATAAATAATACAATTATAATTTTAGCAGTGTAAATGTAAATAAATACACGTAAATCAAAAATATGACAGTAAAATAATCTGTATCAGCTGTTTTTGTTAACTTCAGCTACAAAATAGTATTACGTTACTAGCCCGGTAAGTGGTGTTTACCGTGCGAGCGTGACAATTACCGCACGAGACGTAGCAGAGTGCGGGATTTTCGTGCGAATACGTTAAAGACGGTGACAGACTATCGATCTTTTTCCCGAACAAGACCCCGAACCGAGCAGGGACACGGGAGAAGGGAGGTCGAAGGGAGCATGTTCGATAGTTTGTCACGGGTCCGTACACCACACCGATTCAGACGGCGAACCAGACATCAGGCCGAGCAGGGAGACGAGCGCTCTGGAGGCGGTTTTTTGGCGAAAGATCAAAGAAAAGATCGGTCCGATGTACGGAGTGATGTACGATAGTGTGTCACGGTATATTTTTGCCCCGTACATCGTCGCGAGCGCCGCACCGAGCAGCCGCCTGCGCTAGCGTTGATAGTTCTAATTTAATATGGCAATTAAACTCTTTAATTGCTAAAATAAATAAATGTTGGGTAATATTTTGCCGTTATATATTATGGACATTTATGTTGTAATTTTGTTGTGTGTTTGGTCAAGGTTGAAAATGTATTTTACAAGTTGAAACCATTAAATCAATGATACCAATGATGTTTAACTTAAATTAAGTAATTGATGTTATACTTTAATTAATACAAAATTAATATAAAAATAAAAATTGTTTACATTTTAAAATGTAACATGTTAAAATGTCAATCGAAACTATCATTCTGTAACATGTTATTTCATGTTTTATTACTGTTTTATTATTGCCGCCTACGCGCTCTCACTCACACACGCTCTCCATCTCTCTCTAAACTCCCTTTTACCGCGCTCGGGGGCTCGGTAGAACTTGTCTGGTCTTGGTCTTGTTAGGGGAAATGTTCGGATTGAAAATTTGCAGATTTTGTGTTGTTATTCATATGTGTTTGAAAACATATGGTGTTAGAATATTATTTGTTTAGTTTTTGTTGGTAAACATTCTGAATCTGGTTTATATTGTAAAAAGCTACCTAATAAAGTATTTGTCTTATTAAAACTATATTTTAATATAACTTGCGATAACACTACATGGTGGCAGCGGGCTTTTTATTGTTTTAGCAATATACAGTACATGAAGATGAAAAGTTTTAGTGTTCCTACCCCAGAACATTTTGATTTTAAAGGAGAAAGCTGGTCTAAATGGAAAAGATGGCTTCTAGATGCGATTTTCCTGCTTCTTATAAAGATGAGGCTATACGAGATCAACTTGTTGTAGCGATTAGAGACAAAAGTTTATCTGAAAAACTACAAATGAATGCAGTGATCTTCTGTTCCTCCGCAAACAACCATCTTGCGTTTGAATTATATAGGATCGAGGTGCAGGATGTTTGTTTAATATAGTTCCTTCTTGATTCCTGTCCTTTATATGGACTTGAGCTCCATCAGGTAGAGTAGGCAATTCTGTGGCTCTATATGTCTTTTTACAAAATGCTACTTATGTTAAGAGCATAACCCCTCTGGAAAATGGGAAAAGTCCAGCGGAATTACTTTTCGGGAGAAGGATCCGCACTTATGTTCCGATAATGTCTGATCAACTAATACCCTATCTGGTAGACACTGAAAAGTTAAGGGAAAAGGAAGAAGCAAGAATTGATCGTCAAAAGATTTATTTTGACTAAAGACATAGAGCCACAGAATTGCCTACTCTACCTGATGGAGCTCAAGTCCATATAAAGGACAGGAATCAAGAAGGAACTATATAAAACAAACATCCTGCACCTCGATCCTATATAATTCAAACGCAAGATGGTTGTTTGCGGAGGAACAGAAGATCACTGCAAAGATTTAGCACTACTATGCCTTCTGATCACCCAGCACTGCAGACCAGTCCCTCAGAAAACCTGAGAAGATCAGAACCATCGCAGACAAATCCTTTAGCGAATCTAAGAAGATCAACAAGACAATTCAAACCTACCCGGAGGTTCGATCTTTAAAGGGGAGATGTGTTGTTATTCATATGTGTTTGAAAACATATGGTGTTAGAATATTATTTGTTAAGTTTTTGTTGGTAAACATTCTGAATCTGGTTTATTGTAAAAAGCTACCTAATAAAGTATTTGTCTTATTAAAACTATATTTTAATATAACTTGCGATAACACTACAGATTTTTACCTCCCTTCTCCCTTCTCCCTGCTCGGTTCGGGGTCTTGTTCGGGGAAAAAATCCAAAATTCAACGATATCAACAAAACAGCACATAGTGCGAGCACGTCAAGGTCAAGTGAGCATTGGAGTAACTAGCGGCACTAGTCTAGCCTAGCGCTGGTCGCTAATGGCAACGGCACGGGAGCATGTAGGCTGAGGCAGTGCCCAGGCAGTGGCAGTAGCATTGACAATCACTACACTATGGAGACAGACGGGTAAGCCGTTCTGTCTCTATCTGTCTGCATAGGCCTAAAAAATACTCGTTACAAAACGCGTACTCCTTGCTGTATTTAATTTAAATCCTGTTGTAAGAATAGTTTTAAAGTTAATGATATTTTAAAAATTACATTCTGAAACATTTATGTATATACTGCTGACTCCTGGCCATTGAAAAAAGTTAACCCTAGGTCATTGGGGGGGCCTTAAGCCCCCAAAGCCCCCTCCTGGGTGCGCCACTGGATAAATTAATCTCACTACCCAATCTGGAGCCAGAGAAAGGTAACAAGGTCTGTGATATTCTAGTGAATGAAGTTAGCCTATATTTATGTAAAACCATTTGTTTAAAAATGTGTCTGTAATTGTTTACCTTTACTTGCAATACTGATCCACCAATTTCTTTTCGATCTTTTGCAACTGCTCCGTAATATTTCTTTTTCTTGAACCGTTTGCTTGTTTCTGGATAGATGAACTGAGGAGGATTGTCGTTTAGATCTTGAACATGAATCTTAACCTGAAAGTAGTGTGACATATTAATACATTTACATATATCACTTCATTTACCAAAGCAATTGTATGCTACAAATTTGAATTGTAAGGTAAAATTCTGCTATAAGATCCTAGCATAAAATACAAATTTCTTGAACAATGCTATTGAGTGACACTAAACTTAAAACTTTTGTGGAAACATTTTTATAGGCCAGACATTGTATTTTTTAATACATTTTGTATGTTTCTTACCGTGGTAGCAGTGCGTGAAGGGTTACTCAGTCCTGCCAAAGTATCCAGCTGCAATTTCAATACATATTCTGGCTGCTTCTCATGGTCCACCTTGCCAGCCAGTCTCAGTTCACAGTTTCGGTCCTCTGTTATGTCAATTTTAAACATGCCTGCAAAGAACAGAAATGTGAAATTGCTTAAAGTGAATTTCCACAGAAATTTATTTATAAAATAAAAATAAGATCAAGCACTCTGTTTTTAGCGCTGGAGTTCGTCTTCTTTGCCCTTAATGAATTTTTTTTCAAATTTTGTTTCTATGATGCTGTTTTTTCTGCAAGATAAAATTTTACACCAAAGATTACTATATGAAGCCCTTGGGTGGATGGGAATTTAAAAATATCACAGAAACTTCTGTCCAACATTGCTTGGAAGTTGTATTGGTATCATTGGGGATGGTTATTAATTTTAATTACCTGCGTAGAAAGAACAGGTCAACAGTTAGTTACTTTCAAAATAATCCGGGGTAGTGAAACTGTTAAGAGGACTATACTATGTGTCTTCAAACTTTTGACTGAATAACCACTAAAATCCAAGGCAAAGTTCCTGAATCCGTGCTAATCAATACCTTAAAAGCTACAAACACTTACCAAACCAGATTGTTAAGTTAAAAACTTACCGACTTCATTACCACTGGTGATGGAGCACCGGAAGGGCACTGTGTGAGACTGTACTCTGCCGTGGATCACGTTGAACACCTTGACCAAGGCTCCTGAGGGAGTGTCTTCCGGAACCTCCAGGGTGTAGAGGTCGTCAGAGAACCCGAGTCCAATGTCAGGAGGAACTGTGGCAACGTGACGGATGAACACCGGCACCGAGATGATAGAAGAGAGTTGAGGATCCCCAAGGTCGTAGGCTCTTACGTCCACCTGGTGATAGAGGGTTGTGTTGCATTACAAGTTTCAAAGTCACTTCATGGAGTTGTAAGTCGAAACAGTTGGTTAAATATAAATACACGTTTCATTGATGCAGTGAGATAAGAGTCAGCTTGGCTTATTAATATTTTTTGTATACTGTGTTGTTTTAAGAAGAATATTACTCAAACTTTCTTGAGTTCCTTTGCTAACCTGATGAGCAAATACAGTTATGAAAGATTTTTACAAACTCGATTATTTGGTTAAAGGTGTTTGACAAGATGATGATTTGACTAGTAATTTAAAAGGAATCATTTTGAAAGAAGGCAAAGAATTTTTTCCTGTTATGTAGAGTGCTAAAACAGATATTACAAAGTCACAATAGTATAATGTGAAAGTGTACATGCTTAACATTATAGAACAACCTGCAGGTCAGGGTCTAGTAACAATTTTGATTTCCCTTGTAAAATAGTTTGTAGCCATATGAAAATTACCTTGATCTACACAAATCAACAACAGAGTTATATATCCAACAAAACTGTTGAGTTTTCATCATGTTCATATTACCTGATATTCGTTGTCAGTTTCCTTTCTCAAATCATCTCTCACATGGATATCGCCAGAGTCAGAATCAATCTGGAAATATCTTGGAGCCTTGCCTCGACCAACAATCTCATAACGAACCTGTAAATATAAAAGTAACAGTAAATCTTCAACGTAACATTCAAATTAAATGTTTTACACGATGATACATTTGAACAGCATGTACTTACTATTGTAGCTGCGTTTACACAGGGCCAGTTGGTGGACAGGTTACTCAAGTAGTTTGAAATACTTTATAAACAAGTAACCTGTCTGCTCTACGGGCCTCAAGTAAACGCGGCTTATGTAACTCCAAAAAACTCATAGGTACATTTGCCGGTGAAATTTCAGAATACTTGATATAACTTTCAATGACATACATTTCACTCCCTACATACTAGGAGCAACACACTGATTCACATCTTGAACTGATTTGGTCTCATATTCACCCACCTTGTTGCCAGGGGCTGTGCCATCAGAGTCTGTAGCAGTGACAGTGGTGACGTGAGTGCTGATGGCGACCTCGTCGTCCAAGGTGATGGGACGTGGTAGCGTGAGAAACACTGGCGGAATGTCATTGCGGTCCTACAAGAGTACAAGTAATACCCAGTTAATCGAAGGTTATTCATCTAAATCATTTTGTTCTGTGCTTAAATACTTTTACATATTCAGAAAACTGTATTTTTGGCTTACATGCAGTACCCTACTGATTACCCTAGATCATATGTTGAATCTCATAATCACCTGCACGTAGATGGTCACTTTGGTGGTGGCCCCAGGCTTGTTGCCCATGTTCTCCTTGGTCCCGACCACCAGGGTGTGTTGGCTCTCCCTCTCATAGTCCAGCCCCTGCAGTGTGCGGATTACTCCTAGCTGAGGATCAATGGTGAACAGATCGGTGGGGCCTTGGCGGATCACATAGGTTATCTGCTTCTTTGTATCTGGGTCTGCAGCCTTCAAGGAAAAAATAATAATTTTACAAGGTGATGATAACTGTTTACTCACAATCAACCATACGTAGTAAGGACAAGTGTTTCATGGAATATGTAGTGCAATGGCATCCCAGGACCTCCCTATCTATCTATATATTAATAGGCAAGCATGTTTCTTTAAAACCTTTTTTCTCAGCTCGTGTGCATCGTAGGGAAAATCTACGCATACCGTTGGAAAGCTATTTTCCTGTAGGTGTGCAGAATCCCTTTATAAATTTAAATAGGCTCAAAGATAAGCACAAAAAATGAGTTTAAAAATTTGAAAAAATTAACATGGATCTTATGCGTTGCTATGCTGGTTACGAAATAATAACGAAATATAAACAGAAAATCAAAACAAATGGAGGAAACTCCAATCACATGTTTTATTTACAGTGTGGGGTGAAAATAGATAAGTGAGTACATTACATATTTTTGGTCGAGTTTCGACCACTGGACGACCTCTCGTCTCTATTAATAAGAATATCCTTTTTTTTAAGAACTTATCTTACAGAATAATATGCTGATTGATGTTTAACTTCTTTTGTTTTATTCTAAGCACAATTTATTGAAGTGGAAATTATTTGAAGGATAGTGAAGGATAATACCAAGGATCAAGGTCATATTATTACTAATATAATGGTTTAATTACCTTCAGTCTCCAGTTCAAAGTAAGTCGATTAATGCGACCTAGGTTTCAGCACGACGTTGTGCCATCATCAGGCTTCCAGTTGAAAATGTTCAGTCCATTGGACGTCGTTTAGTAGTGTGTATGAATGTGTATGTGTTTGTGTCTTGTGAACTGTATATAGTTTTACTAAACGACGTCCAATGGACTGAACATTTTCGACTGGAAGCCTGATGATGGCACAATGTCGTGCTGAAACCTAGGTCGCATTAATCGACTTACTTTGAACTGGAGACTGAAGGTAATTAAACCATTATATTAGTTATAAACCAGTTCAGGGGCAATTCCACATCTTATGATGTCAAAACTATCATATTATTACTCTTATCGAACTTGAAAACTGTCGCAGAAGTTTCAAACTATCACTGTGCTTAATGTTGTGTTTAGAGTATTTTCATTTCAGAATATACCTATGAATAAACCTGCATGTAACTCAATACTAACCACAACATGGGTGACCATAAAATTTGGTACATTTTCAGGAACAGAAGCCTCGTAGGAGGTGAGGTGGAATATCGGAGCCTCATCTTCAATATCAGTAACAAAGACGACCACGGTTGCAGTGGCTATCCTAGGTTCTGAGGCTCCATCTTTGGCAGTCACCACAAACCTGTATTCCTGCAATTCAGCAAAATGGTATTTAATCTGTACTTAAATTTTAAAGTAGGAAAAATATTGATTTTAAATAGGTTTATCGAAATAAGAATATACGTTTTTGGTTTTTATCTATTCATACACTGCTCATTAAATATGATTGTAAAGAAACAGCAATTTTTTTGCAACTATAAAGAAGAATTTGTTTTTTTTCTTTGAATTTTGACATTTGCTGTATCTAACAGAAGAGAGTATCTAAAGATCTCTGTTTGTACAGCAACAGCAATAGTTTTATAAGACAGGTTACTCACCCTAGTTGTCTCATAGTCCAGAGCAGCTCTTGTTTTTATCTCCCCGGTTGTTTCATCTATAAGGAAAGGAACGTCGTGAGGTAGAGAGTACGATACTTGTGCGTTGATGCCCTCGTCTGAATCGGTAGCCTTGACTTGCCCTACGGCCGCCCCTGCTATGCCCTCCTGTACTGTAAACTCGTATGGCAACCCGACAAACTCTGGGTTCTTGTCATTGATGTCACTGACAACAATGTTGACCGTCGCTGTGCTCGACAGACCTCCTTCATCCTCGGCTTTGATCAGCTGAAATTACAAACATTTATTAGATCAATGATATTTTTAGTGACTTTTTTATTTCATGACCTGAAGAACAGTAGCATTAGTTCACAACCATTTTCGTCTTTCCCTTTCATACAACAATGTCATATTTTTATCAGATGGATCCAAAAATAATCACAACATACCAGTTCATATCTCGTCAAGTCTTCTCTGTCGAGTCTACGGATCACACTCAGAACTCCCGTTTTGTCATCAATCCCAAACTGTCTCAGATCGTTTCCAGAGATGATAGAGTATGAGACAGGGTCATTTTCTGGGTCGGTTGCCTGAACATTACAGTTTCATATTAATACTAGCACTGTTGATATTATGGGCAAGAAATATTTTGATGTAAAGAGGTTTGGAGTTATAACCCCTTTTTTCAACAGAAATCATAGTAGAACACAATTAATTCACAGTTCCACAGTGATTTGATACATCTCCCTTCGGTACAGCGAGAGCTTGTTGGATATATCTTAAGTACAAACAACCTTAATATTTTAATTTAGAATATCACTAAGGACTTTAGAGGTAAAAACCCCAACTCCAAAAGTATATCAACTTGCTGAATTCTTTTTACAAGATATTGGGGACCAAACTATTCCCATCATAACATTACATCCAACCAAACATTATCCAATCAGCTGTTTACTCACAACTATTGTAGCCACTGTAGAGTTGATGGGCGCTCCCTCACTGACTGTCACTTGATAGACTGACTGCTGGAACACAGGACTGCGAGTGTTGGGTCCTGGGACTACAGTCACCTCTACAATGGTCTGACTGTACTTGCCTCCATGGTCAGTGGCCTACGACGCAAACACAAATAACTATCACTATCTATACGTGTTAGGTAGCACAGTAATAAATTATCTGAACCACAACGATCCTTATGGCAGAAGATTTGAAGTTTTGGTTCAGAGCAGCAATATTTTTCAGTATTAAAAATAAGGTTTATTAAAAATACGAGTAATTAATCCATAAATTTTGCTTTTGTAAAATGAGTACTTAGCTCTAACTTCTGTATAGATTTTATCAAGAAACAGCGAGTAAAAAGGAGGAAATGACAGGGAATATTCACACCCTAAACGGAAAGAGAAAGGTGACTTAAAATAAGGTTCTGGACTGTAACCTTCAGGAACATTGATGGAGAGGAAGACAAAGAAAAAACAGGAGTATTAAAAGAAAATAAATAACAGAAGATGTAGGGAAAAGGTACAAGCAGGGAGGTACGGGCCCTACTGGAAACCAAGTTAGATGAAAGTGGTAAATGCCCTAAGCCTCAACTAGGAGCTACAAGTTATTTAGTAAAGGTAATTCGGTTATTATGTAAGTTATGGAAGCATGGATGAGTTGTTGGGAGATTTTAATCAAGTTCAGAATAAAATATCGATAAGTTTGACTGCATTATTCAAATAGTCATGTCAAAAGGAATCGTTGTGGTATTAATTCACTAAAGTAAAGTAGTAAAGTACAATACTGGGATATCAGACATATAAATATTTAAATCCTCTCAAACGCCCATCTAAATTTTGATTCTAAATTGATTACTTTGATCAAAAAACACTACAGTCCATCATAATGAAGACTATCAAATCCGCTTTTCTCACTACTTTCACCACAGTAAACAACCACAGCTAACCTGTACAGTGATGCTGTATTGCTCTGCAGCATTGAGTTTCCCGATTGCCTCAATAGCACCGGTCTGAGGGTCAATCTTGAACCTATTTCTGCCGTTGTTGGACACATGATAGATGCTGTAGGTTATCTCTGCGTTCTCTCCTAGGTCATTATCAGTTGCTACCACCTTTACGATCTCTCTTCTCCCCTCGCCAGCCTGCACTGTGATTGGGGGAATCATTGGTAATCTCGGGGCGTTATCGTTAACGTCATTCAGAGCCACTGTGATGGTCATTGGAGCACTGGCTGCATTGCCCATCTTCTCTCGTGCTACCACCTAGGAAACAAGAATTGTTTTATCTTACGTAAACAAACACAGGAATGACAGAAGTATGTTAAATTTACACATTTCCTAAATACCATAGATAAGAACACAAAAATATTGTTATCTCGTTCATGTTTACCTGAAAACGAAATTTTCCAGGACTCGGTGGGTCCCTGTCCAAATTTTCTTCTGCAACAGTCAAAGTTCCCTCTTCGTCAATTTGGAAGAAAGTCGTTGTAAGCTCAAATGAATACAAGGGTTTTGGATCTTCAGGTCCCTGAAACATATAAAAAGTATATAATTTTACGAAACAATACAAATATAGATAATGAGTAAAGTAATAATGCTCAAAATGAAAAGATGTTATATTTTATGTGTGGTTGGTAGAGTATGGTTTACAATGTTTAGTATGGGGATACTTTAGTAAAGATACCAGTAAGTTTATTAACCATCACTTAAAGTCCAAGCCAATCTAAAATAAATTTCTTGATTATAGCTATTCAATACATAGAATATTTCTGAATAGTTACATATTCTAAAACCACTATGGTATACATATTGTTATCAGTCTTCTTTCTATAAGAGTCATAAACTAGATAAAATCACTGTGTTTTTTTATGTTTTGTGTATATGTATAACCCCCCCCCCCCACCTTTTATTTCCTCCAGCTAGCTGACTCTGCTACTTTCCAAAAAAATCCTTCATTACATTATTTTACATTTCGAATTTGATTAACTCCTGCTATTTAAACATTACTTTTCACTATAAGCACTTATAATTCTATGACAGCCTTGGGTATAGAAGCAAACTAAGTTTAATTTTGGATATAGGCCTAACAATATACCTATATGAGTTAAAAACTTAAAAATGTTTAGTGTTGACACTTGAGCGGTTTAACATACCAAGTCTGTGTCAGTGACAGTGAGTACTATAGGGTTGCCATCCACATCCAACACTTTGGTCCCGACTGCTGTGTTCTCATCCACAAACCCCTCCACAGCGGAAGCAGATATCCTGGGAGGGCTGCTGTCCACTGGCTTCACTGTGATGAACAACTTGGCTGTGGTGAACCTTCGACTCTCCGACATCTCTTCAGCCTGAACCATTATTAAACGTTAGCACTTACGTTTTGCTTTAGTAAGGCGCCTATGATAACCTTTTACCTAAACATTCTGTGAATGTCTATTGGTCCCAGCTATTGCATATACTAAAAAAATATCTTTCATTGAGTGAGTTAGCTACGGTACCTCCATGCCATAAAGTTGTTGACAAAGGTATTTTTTTATTTAAATTTTTTTTATTAAATGTTAATATAAAATTGTAACGATAGTTTATTAGGTTACCATTCACAATTTCTGGACTCTACGTAATTCCTAAGATAATACTAAAATGAGTGGTCTAAAATAATCTTCTTGACACCTAGTGTGTTTTTTCAGGAACAAAAACAAACTAAACAATTTATTAATTCTTTTACAAACAAGTACCTTACCTTAACAATAATCTCAAACTTTTTGGCTACAGTAGTGTCAACAGGTTTTATCTGCCTCACAGCTCCAGTAGAAGGGTTAATCTCGAAGAACTCCCGGTAAGAGCTAGGAACTCCAGAGAGGAAGCTGTAGGAGATCGGGGAGTTGATGGAGTCCATGTCCACTGCTTGGATCTTCTCAGGAGAGATGCCTAGGATACCAGCCAGCACGCCACTGGATACCTGGTGATTGGATATGAAACATCAGGAACCTTAACATGTCCTCTAGCAGTACAAATGACAGTTTGTATTGAATGAATTGACTAAACAAAAGAATCTTGTCAGTGAAACTTCTATTAGTGCAGGGCCGCGTTAAGAGTCAGTGGCGCCCTGGGCAAACCCAAAAGCAGCGCCCCCTTTATATATATATATTCGCCGAAATTCACAGCAGGTGGGTTGGGGGTTGGGGTGAGTGCAATGAACTTGACAGTAGTCGCCATGCGAATGCCTCTTGGCCTACGCCAGCAGCTTTATTGCACTACGCAGTGATTTGATTACTGTACAGTACAGTGTGCAGTTCATTGCATTACACACACGTATTGAACGAGATTCTACTATGTTTCGAGAGGGAGTTTTCAATTCCGTATCAGTGGAAATACTGGTTAATACATTTAACTTTCTTTAAAACTGCTTCTTGAGTTTGTTTTCTTTGAGCCAACCACTTGCGGCTCTCGGCTCCACTAGGTTTATGCATTTTTCACTGTTTATAGGCCTACTTACTTGTATCAACACTTCTCTATTTATATATTACTGGTTCACTAACTGCAGTGTGAGTGTCAACACTGACTAGTGACTGTCACAGTTTAGGTTGTGTTGTGACTGATTTGACGACTGTGCAGCAGGCACAACACAAACACAACCTACTGACTACTACTGAGGAGTACAGTTCGGCCAAAGTTTCTGTGCGCGCGACCAGATCTGGTTGAGTCTAGGCGATGGGGTTGGCGGGGGTACTTTTGTGAAAACATTTGTGTCTTTCTACTCACTCACCCCTCAGGCCTAGAGAGCACTCCTACCCCCAGCAATGAAAATAGCCGGCACCCGTATGTTTTAGTTCGGCTAGTAGCAACCCGTCCACGGGCACAGAAGTGTACTGGACTGGACTGGCGCAGCGCGGTAGTTGGTAGTTAAGTTGTGACTTGTGGGGATGGGGGTGGGACTGGGAGGGAGAGGAGGTGCAAGTCAACCGTAGGCCCGTAGACTACAACTACAGCTGGCCTACGTGCTATTCCCGTAATTTGCTGATGTCACCCAAATTGCAAACAAAAAATCAGCTGATGTATTGCCATATAAGTATATATTTGTTTTGATTTGATTGTTATTGTTTTTACAATTTTTTAATGGTAAAATGGTGTTTGCAATCTGAGTGACGTCAGCATACGACGGGAATTAGCACACCTATGTATTTTCCTTCCACCATGCAGGCCTCCCAGCCTCTGATAGTATAGTGAGTGCACCCGGTTCACACTGCTGCCTACCTTTCCCTGACTACACGAGGTATAACCTGAAAGTCGAGTATTTTTAATTTTGTTGTATTTATTTACTTTTGCAATAAGGGAAAATCACTTGACTACAAGTTGAAATCACCCATTTTATTTTTGAAATCCCGGCTGATAAAACCCTTTTTTCCCTAGTGCGGGCGGTGGTGCAGGGCGCCCCTCGGGCGCCCCCCAACCACCGGCGCCCCTGGGCATATGCCCAGTCTGCCCGTTTATAAAAGTGGGCCTGTATTAGTGTGGTTATATCCTTGATCAAATACAAATGTTTGCAATGATTAGCACACAAGTTATTGAGCAACATTTTTAAGCCTTCATAACAAAAAAATCTTCAGTAGTTGACTTTTACTTTTCTTGCTAAAATCCATATTTCCTAGCCCCAGAGCTGATCCTACGACTAAATGAATAAATCAATAAATTATCTTAGTCATTCAGCTCCAGTGGCGTAACAGAAGGGCCCGCAGGGCCCGCGATGCGGGGGGGCCCGGGAGCTGAGGGGGCCCGCAAACCGGTGAGCGGGAAACGGCGAGCAGAGAGGCCCGTGAGACGAGTGGGGGCCGAAAAATTGGAGTTCATTCTTATTTAAATGTATTATAAATCATTCAATAATTGTATTGAACAAGTAATAACATTGATGTTATTAATAATTTGTTGTTATCAGTTATCGTTTAATTTCGTTAGGCCTCTTCAGTGATAACGAACTAGGGTAACAAATTTAAAGTGCTTATGGGTTTTTGATTATTATGCAATCTTACTTTCGTCACCGAGAAATATTTTACTTCTCGGTGATTTCGTACACTGCTTAAGTCGTCTGCAAACATTTTGTTACTTTGGAGCCTGTAGTCATGAACGTTGGATGGGGCTTTTAATATTGTATTATTTTACATTTTAGTTTTGTTCTAATATTGATTGTATTTTGTTAAATACAATATACTGGTACTCTGCTGACTGTGTTTGTTAGCCCATATCTTATTTTACCTCACAATTAACCAATACTAAAGACATTTGTTGTAAGATAAACACAACATAATAAGACGCTTGAAATCCATACAAAGATAAAATATAAAATGCAATAGGCTATTTTAGCCTGTGATAAAAGTACGTTAATCTATTAAATTAACCAGCTTTTAGTGTAAAAGATTAAACTAACCTAATAAATTAACACTTTCTCATCCTTCATTCATATTTGGGTTAAAATACGCACATAGTGGCGTCCCCATCTTAAATAATTGATTGATTGCCTTTAATACTTTACTTTGAAATGGTGACCATACCAATGTAGGTATTTTTAAGCCAAGAATTAATGGAGATGAGTGTAGGATGAGTGGCCCAACCTTTTAGTTTTGAAAGGGACTAAGGCCGACATATTCCTTAGACACAGATGTTAATTAATAGCCAATACATCTAAAGGCAACTAAGGGGCCTAAGGGGGTTAATAGGGGAATTCGAACCACATTTTTGCCTTGTAATTAACAAATTGATAACATGTGTGATAAATTAAATGTAAAATTTTTAACCTCCTTGATACAGTATAAACATTCTGATAGACGATGGAAAAAGGGTTTTTAAAATTTGATTTCAAAACTATTTACAATCACTAATATTGATATAATGATGAAGTGATGTAACACTTTCATCAAACCACGACTGAAATACTTAATACTTGTATGGAACATAGCCCATAATTTAATATTAAAATTCGTAATTTAATATTTTTTTTTATTATTTATTTACCACTCTTTTTATGATTAATCTGTTTGCTCATTGTATCGGTGGTCCAAAAATAACTCTGGGGGGAGGGGGAAGGGAGAGAGCGTTTGATTATGTTGTATCGGTGGTCTAAAAATAACTCATGAGAGGGGGGGCCCAAAAAATAAGTTTGCAGGGGGGCCCGTACAAATTTGTTACGCCACTGTTCAGCTCCAAAAATAAAGGTACTTCAATATCTTGTAATTTTATTGATAAAAATGAATACTGTATACCTCCTCTTTTTGACAGAAGCTCGAGTTTAAGGACTAAGGCAAACACGAATAGCAAGGCTAGAGAGAAGGTACTTTTGGGCTGTGTGATGAACTACATTATTTTGTCATAATATAAATTTCACAAATAGATAGTTTTATTTGGTTAAAATTAGTTTGATTGAAAAGTGATTACCAACTGTGGTCATAATTGGTTTATGCAACTGTGCAATATTTTAAGCTAAAGAGTATTTCATGTGTCAATTAAAATTTTTTCTAGACAAAGGAATGTTTGTTTGATGAGAACACCGGAGTTTTGTATTCAGCATATTTTGAGAGGAACTACTAACTTTACTGTAAACTAAACAAAAGTATCAATATATATAACAATTTATTATTTTCTAATAAAACTATGATGCACTTACAGTGGCGTAGTACTCCGGATTGATGCAGGATCCGTCCAGTAGCATGCAGCCTTGATAGATGAATGAAGGATCTTGATCATCGTCATCTCTGACATTGATAGTGAGGGTGGTTGTGGCGGAGAATCTCTCTGACTGATTCCTGGCACGGTCCTGTACAAAGCAACAACTTGTAATATTCGAAATAGAAAATTTAAACTCATCAACTACAGTTTGCTCCGGATAATCCAACATCTACAGGACCAGACGGCTGTTGGATCACTGAAAACATCGGAATACTGGAAAAGACCTGAAATCAACCAATCTGATAAAAAAACTCAACTTACAAAGTCTATGCACTTGACAACTATCAGGGGAAATGAATCAGTTTAAGTTTTATGAATAAAATGTGCTTACAAAACATGAATAAAATCCATGACTATACAGACACCTCCCAATGGTTTATTTTATATAGCATACCATCAAATGTTGGACGGATTATCAAGTGTCCATTGCAGTTTAAATATGTATTAACAATAACATACATTACCGAGGATGGAGGATAGCAAATACGTGCTGAAAGCAGAGCCAAGAAATTCATCTTGTCTTATAGATAAAATCCTAAAAAATGCTTTGTATACATAAGAAAGGATGTATACAAGGACAACAACTGTATACAAAAACCAAGAAAATACACAACTAGAAGCAAGAAAATAGCACACGATAATCACAAAGTGCTAGTTAAGTCCTCTTCACCATTAATAAAAGGCTTAGGCTAATTTAATCCAGAAACCAGAGCATTGTGAATGAAGTGTGAGACAGGTGGGTAGCTTGACAAGGTAGGTGCGGCCGAGACTCTTTATCAATTGAAATGTATTATAAAAAGCTGCACAAAAGATTAATTGGGGCGGTTGCGCAAGCAAGAGTCAAGCAGTCTAGCCAGACACCTGTGGCTAAACGCTGACCTTCAAACCTGCATCTCATCAATGTAATTGTCGGTTCGGTCGGCAGGATTATCCCCAGGCGTTGGGAGATATGCATCTAACTGGCTAAATCCTAAGTGTGAAAAAACTGAGGAACTATTGGCGGTGTTATTAGTCTTTAAATTGATTGTGGTTTGGAATTCTTGTTTTTTGCTGGTCGAGTGTGTAACATTGCGGTTGGGTATGGATTCAAATTTTTTAAGGAGAAAATATAATTTGAAGAATAAATTGTACACTATGTACAACGGAATGTTGACAATTGTTATAAACATGATTGAATTTGTGTTAACCATCACAGATTGGTGCAATTAAGGGGGTTTTTTGGTTACACATCAACACATAAAGTAATCGGATATTGTAATCTCGTCCCTACATTCAAATAACTTTTCTTGTTTTTACCAAAAATGGAGGAAAACCATCAAAACAGAGACAGTTTCTTTGTCTAAGAGATCTAGTTTTTTCCTCTTTTTGAGAACTTACAGCTTATATAGTCTTAATTAAATGTAAATAAATCCAAACCATGGGACTAGACTCCAGGACTCAAGAAAAGAGACTCATAAAATCCAGGATAGTGATTTTGCCTTCAACTTCAGGGCATATCGCGTGTGTGATTTTCCGAGTTAATCCCAAAACTCAAGAACTCCAGAGTAGAGATTTTACCTTCGAGCTTAAGGATGAGAAGCGCTTCAATGACTAAACCAACGTAACTCTGGTAACAGTGTTTCACCCTGCTCCAGATATACTCACAGTAGCCACCACGGTGAGGAGGTATCTCTGGGTCTTCTCATAGTCCAGACTCCTGTTGACAGTGACTTGTCCCTGATGAGGAAGGTTGATGGCGAAGTAGCCGTACCCGTCAGCCACAGTGACTCTGCTCCTGCCCACCCCCTGGTCTGTCCCAACTCCTCGCCCGTCACCGGGGATGATGGAGTACTCCACCAGGCCATTCACTCCAGCATCCAAGTCATTGGCTCTAAGACCTTGGTAGACTGTGGTGCCTACTGGTGTAAGCTGAAAAAAATTTGTTTATTAACAAAGTTAATGTTAACTGTATTATTTGGGATTATAGTTCGATGCAGAACAATACCTGCCAGCTGATTAGTACATTTAGCTATAAAAATTGGGGGGAACCCAGGAAAACGTCCCATTTAACCGACTAAATTTTGTGAACGGTCTATAGGCACTCAAATCCTCTGTCTCAAAAGCCATTCCAGAGCAGTCCCTCTACTCATAAAAAAAATTAGAAAACAGCTAGAGGCTTGATTACTGGTACCTACAAGTTTAATGGTAAAATATAGACTCATAACCATAAACTTTACCTTCTTTGGCCTTCACCCTACAGACCCATTGCTCTTTGAACCAACCACAGTAATAGCTAGAGCGTACGTCCTGCGAAAAACATGATTAAATATTTCCTCACAGAGGTATAAGTGTTGTGATTAGAGATGCAGTTTCGATGTCCGGGCGTGTAAATGTAGAGTGTTCATTAAACTGTGGACACAAACAGGTCTCTCTCTCATGTATTAAAGAGCAGAGTCAACGGCCGTCCTGCCACAGACCACCACTCCATTCCCCATACATGTGGCACAACTGCATCATGCCGAACTGGCTTTGGATCTTGTATGCCGTGTTTTGGCACAATGAGACAATCCACCACTTTCATATTGGCCTCAAAAACTTTGAGTACATGAAACAATCAACCTATACCTATTTATCTATATCTATAAACAAAATTCTTCCAGGTTAGAATCATTTTTGTACTAATAATTAATTGAAAACGAAGCAGTCCTCCAACTTTCCTTTGATACCACAAACACTCCAAGAGAAGCACCACAATCATCCAAAGTAAATTTTTCCTAATCCTAAGAACAACCTCCACAATGACCAAATAACCTCTGTGATAGAAGACTTTGACAAAAATTGCAATCGAAACTTTATAAGGGAACCTTTTCAGTTATTTTATCGATGTTGGGGGAAATGTCACATATTAACTTGAAAATGGATTTTGCATCGTTCAAAAGCTATGTTTCCTTACCATCAATGTTAACAAAACAAGTACGAAAATAAAGAAGAAAACGAGTGCTATTAGTACTAGGCAATGATTTCAATACATTGTCTTAAGTTGTGATAAAATCAAATCCAACACTGAAGAAAACTTCATGTGGCTTCTGGGACATTTCCACAAAGAACTCTGTTCCTACAGTGGCAGAGATGATGTCGTTTGGCGCCCAAATTATGAGTTGCGGTCGGCTGCTGGGGCCGTACTGGGAGGGATGAGATTCCATTGGCACTGAGTCGGAAGACGGTGAATCATTAAAGGTGAGATGGGGCCATTAGATTTGGCTGCTGAGCTTTACACTCGCATGCTTGCGCGGGAACTCGCACACTCACACCGGGGCACATATTGGCTTCTGGCTCCTTGGTGATGAAAGATAAACTAAAACAATTTTTATGCAATAACTACGAAGAAGAATTTTTTGTATTGTGTTAGTAGGCCAATTTATGAAGTTTCTTTGGAAGTTTTTGTCTCATCAATGTCGATAATCCATTTTATATCGTTCTATGACATGACATAAAATGTATTATTGACGTCATCACTAAAATTAAGTCACTTTTACCAATCTGACGATAGGCGTAAAACGATTGTTCACGTACTCCAAAAATAATGTATGGCTTTGTTTAACTGTAGTCTGTAAAAGATAAGAGTTATTATCTGTGAGGGTTCGAATTTGCTGGGGAAAAAACGTAGTTCTAGAATATAATCAACGGCTTAGTACTACTGTATTAATATGAATCAGTCATCTCTATCTGCATTCTGGATATAAAGGATTATACGTTCCAAGACTAAGTAAACTCTAATCCGTGAGGCCAAGAATACCAATCGCGATTACGATCTGCTAAGAGTGATTCTGTGATTACCGTGGTGTTTATCTAGTGGCTGAGTTTGCATACAGTATCGACACTAGATGGCGTTACATGGACAGGAGAATGGCGACGGTTGGTAGTCCTGGCACTGACAGGTGGTGAGGTTAGTTTGGTACCACTGCTTGCATTAGGCAGGCGCGGTGACGCATGCGCATTGCTCTAATATCCTTCTCGAGGTTCATCGTCTACTAATGATTACATATCCATAGAGTAAGTACCTAAACGTTGACACAAAAATTACTTCTCGAATCCTGCAGCTAGATGATACTTTCACCGCAGATTCTCATACAATCCTCAACCCGTACCCACGTAGCCGTCAAGTCAATTTACAGGATTCCTGATAATATGAAGTATTTGAATCATGCAGAATCTTCCTCGTGCTGGGAATTGGCATTTTGTGCTAACGATTATAGTGGCGCTAGTTATGGGGTAACAATCATGTGAAAGGTGAGGAAAGCTGGAGCAATTATCTACGTTTATATGGTGGAATGCTGATGACTTCGCTACAAATCGGCCGTCGCGCAAAGACTTTAAAGAACGGTGATGACTCTGATATCATCACTCTCACAGATTGAAAACCCCCACTATGGTGAACTATTCAATCAATTATTCTATTGAAATATGTAGTATTTTTTCATTGTAAATACTCATTGACATTAACCTAAAAAGGTCTAAGAAGTACTTTCCGAATCGACAACGAATTAATTTCGTTTGGACAAATAAATAATAAATAAACACCGCACCATTACGCAAATATTCTGCAATGCCTTGTTCCAACGGAAATATATAATCCGTACACTCTTTAATTGAGATAGTTTATAAAACCTTCCTCGTTTCTTGTAGTCTACGCTTTAGGCAGGATGTCTTGTAGAGTGTACACATAACGCTGTTAGTTAGAAGAAAGCGGTCCAAAACACACATATTATGTTTTTTTTTTATGTTAGGTTAGGTTAGGTTTAGTACAACAAATACAACCAAAATCACTCAAATCTGGTTTTCTTTATTTCTTGGCAATGAAACGACTGTCAAAACAAATTATCTCATTACTAGATGATTTTAATCAGCCATTAGTGCAGCTCAGTTGTCAAGAAGCTTTCCAGTTGACAGACAGGTATTGGAAGCGTACTAATATAATTAGAGGGCGTGCCTCGCCGGTCCTACTTTACACGGTGTTCGCACGCGTTTTATGATAGGCTGATTGCTATTGGCTACTCGGCAGTACGCCATTAGTGACTTGACTACGCAGACGCACTCGGCTAGCCTTGGAGTCCAAAGCCACCTAGTGGACATTAGTTTTTGTTACTGCCCGTCGTGCTGCTTCCATTTCTTTTTTGACCGCTGTTAAACAACCTATAATCAATGTTAATACCAGCGGAGGATATTATTTCGGAATTACTACCGCACACGTTGCATTCTGATTTTGATTAATTGGTTGCACGAGCATGTTCTAAAGCCGAATTTAAATAAGTGCTAGTGGTGTAAACACTAGGGAGTGAGTTTATCTGTGGTAGATCACGGGTCTTCAAACCCCGAGGTCCCGGGATCAAATTTCACAAATCACCAAAGACTAAAGGCAAGCTATGTGATGCTATCACGTTCTTCTAGTTCTAGCCCGAAGTAATGTGTACAAAGGTTCCAAACTGAAGAGTCCTATAAAGTGTTGAGAGGTTACAAAAGATGCGTAAACATTCTCTCGCTTTCAGTTCTTCAGGATTTTAATTATTGGTCATCCTCATCTATGCATGCTGTAGCACTTCATCAATATTTAGAATATGTTTTAAGTACTGAATTATCTAAAACTTGCTTCAAGCTAACCTCGAGAAATATATTACATCAGCATTAAGTTATAAACCACCGTATTTTACAAGAACGATAAAAGTCACAGCACCTCCTAAAGAAGGAGGATTACCAATTTGTCACGAGCAGTAAATAACGCTTTGCCGCAGAAGACTGCATCAACCTGCCGCGTAACCTTTAGAGATATCCTCTTTGGGTAATGTATAGTGTTTTAATGTTAATGGTATGATTAATTTTAGATGACCAAGCTTTAATAGTGTTTGAATAAATAAAACACAAGGGTGCTTCAATGCAATGTGATATTGTTTATGATGAAATTGAATTTGTTTTCATTTATTGCCTTTTGGGCGTCTGGTAATTTGGTCTAGTAGTCTTGGTATGCAGAAAGAAAGAAGTAAAGGTAAAGGCTCCACCAAACATGGTGTCAGAGAGCTAGAAAAACTCTTTGTAAAATATTAAGGGAAATCAGTAAGCAACAATGTATTGCCTCTGAAAATTTCATTTGTAACCAAATATTCTGACACTAGAGCACGAGTTGTATGGTTGTAGGCACCAGAGCCTGTGAACAACAACACATTCTAGAGGTTTGCTAAGCTTCAGTGATCATATGTTGCAGGGTTGTTTCAAGAAAAAATGGTCATTTATAGACATATTCCAATGAAGTAATGGCACTCACCAGTCACCACTTACACAACCGCGGCAACTGCAACGACGGACGCTAGAGGCGAGTGACATAAGACATAAACAAGGAGTATCTCAGTCTGCGATCTACCACAACCAGAACCAGAACCAGAGCAGAGACCAGAGAGCGGCTGGAGGCTAGAAGAGCCAAGACAAATGGCAAGCTAGCCTCGCCCATCGTCATGACGCTAGCCTCGCAGCAGTGTCGACAGCCGATGCTATCAGGGGATGATATTGTTGCTATCCAGCTCTAGATCCACCCTGACAACAGTTCCTTTATAAATTGCGCCGCGATATCGCCGCATCTGAAGGGACTATATCGCCGCCGATCAGCTGATATGTGCCGGTCACTAGATCCTTGCAATTAAAGGCCATAAATTCTCTTGGTCCTCCGTTTGTCCTCGGTTGCCTGGGGACAGTGTCAGGTGCAGCTGAGAATGCTGATAATGGAATCGCCACTGCTACTGAGCTTGAGATATTTGGTTGTGTGTCTCAAACTTTATTTACTGGGTTTCTGTTAGAGTTTAAATTTGTGCTGAAGAAGAATCGAGACTTTTCTTCGCCAAACTATCTCTGTCCGCGATGGTTTGAACGAGTAGAAGCAACGCGTACACACAATAATAACGAATGTTCGTTATATCTCGTGCAATAAAAACTTCATCATACAGTATTTCAAACCAGAAACTAAATAATCCAAATTGTTATACTAGTTTATTATAGTATCCTGCCTTTCACGAGTTGGCAATACAGTAGTCGTGTCAAAATTTGGAGTTTTTTTTTAGATAAACGGATAGAGTAAAGGATATGTGGATATGGATGACACATTAGATATGACTCGTGCGAGATTTACAGCAGATCCTCACCTCTGAGACGGTGGTCTCGTACGGTTCGTGCAGGAACATAGGAGGATTGTCGTTGACATCGGACACTCTCACGATGACGGGGATGGTCCTCTTCTTGTTGGACGACTTGACAGTGCAGGTCAGCTGCAACAGGGGGAGTATACCGTAAACTTAACTGTATGAGTGTTTCACCATTATCATAATTACATTGAGTAACTAACTCAACGATGAGCAAATCTGTGAAGAATTAGTTTACAGAATGGGGTGATATGTAAATTGTGAAGTTTTTTCAACCTGCTATCTGCTAAAAAGGTGTTTCGCTGGAGCCAGTCAATAAAAGATCAATTTTAAAAAACAATAGGGACCATTTTAAAACAAACAAAAAGCTTAAACAATATTTGTCTTTTGAAACCAAAACTTACAGTTAACCCAGAAAACACATTTTCAGTTCGTAAGCATATCACATGCATTGCTTGAAGGATTTCGGAGCTCAAAACGATAATAAACTAAAAAGTATCCAACACTCAACGGTAAAAATAAATAATCTCTACAAACACTATTTTAAAATTTACCACCTTTGTTTACAATGCTTAAAACCTGACTAATAAGATAAATTAGCTAGATTTAGTACCAAATGAAGTGAAACTTTAAGTAGAAGCATCAAATGTGAAATGTCATCACCACTCTCAAGTTTCAGGATTTTAATGCTTTCGCAAAAAGTGCTTTTATCACTTTTTTATTGCTTAATTTTAAAAGCGGTCTGGATTCGGGTGTTATAAACAACTGTGGATGGCCTGAAGTATCTTTATAGCCAATAACATTCCATGGTAAACCTTACTTCGTCTTTTATTGCCATCTGCCATCAACGCTTTCTCGTAATATTTTAGCTCCAAAGTACATTAAAGTAACTATTTTAACGAAGATGGTTGGAAATATGCCGTAGGTTCTGTAGTGCTAAACAAATTCTTTAAATTTGTAAACTCTTATTACTGAAATACGTACTTGTATATTTAGTGATTTTAATAGTTATAGAAAAAAAAAAACTCAAATAGGCCAAACAACTAAGTGGATACTATGGAAATGCCGAAGACATCGATTGAGTAAAAAATAAATGTAGAGATACGTTAAAAAACCAAAAATCCTATAAACATCCACAAGTTTTTATAGATGTTGACCAAATATATTTAGTCATTTAGTTGAAATTGAATTGCGGTGTCTCTGAAAAATTTACTTATTGGCTTGTATATGATCTCGTCAATGTTCTTGAAGCCATATCGCTGCTTTAAAACAACGTCTAATGAAATAAAAAAATCCTAAATACTGAACTGTTTTCTCAGTATTAGTTTCACATGTAAATTATGACGATGTGATATACTATGTATATACTAGGGTACATTGAAATCCAAATGTTTCATACATCTTTTTTTGTGGCAACTAATAAATTTTTCTAAAAGAAAACAGTTCCTATGTTATTAAATTATGTACACTTTATTGTTAAGTATTAAAATTGAATATTCAATGCCGTACAGCCTAGTACTAACATCCTATTTCTATTAAATACTTTAAGGCATAAAATATACTCCTAAATCTATTGACAATAATGTCATTTCCAAACCCACTTGATTACACCTAAATTACTCACGAGACCAATGAGGGTTTATTGATCCCTGTTGATTTTAAATAGAAATAACCACATGTAGGCAGTTTAATAATAAAGTAATTAGTACGATCTAATTAAACAAGACAGTAATTAATATTGCTAATCAAGTAGGCCCACGGTGTCGCAGATACGAGCGAGATACGACCGTGGGAGTCGCATGTTATTAGGTTGTTGAATGTATGAAAGATCACTTGATGATATCACGCTCTTTTAACTGCTTCCGCCTGCAACTTGTTTATTATTAAGAATTATCGTGGGATAAGAATATGAGTTGACATTCGTGCCTTGGAGTGGAACATTTAAACTCTCTCTATCTTTCTCTTCAATTGCGAAATAAATTTATTGACTTTGTTCGCTTTCTAATAATAACTTTATAATCCCTTAAGTTAATAGTTAATGTAGTCTACAACAATTCACTTAATTGACTTCATCCCATGTTACTGTCTGAGAGTTTAGGCAAACCTATCAATAGAGTTCTGGTAAATGTTAGTTAAGAATTAACTTAAATGTGAGATCAGAAATCAACCAGTAATCATGAAACAAAGGTTACGCTTCTTAAATTTTTCACACACGAGTTTAATATTTTACCACAATGATTCCACATCGAGCATAAATATATACAATTATTGGTTCCCGGTATATCCAAATCACACGTTTCGGAATAAAATATCCTACATTTAATATACATGCAATTTTATATACAAGCAACCTTTTAAAAAAAATTCTATCTCATTAAATTAACTCTTTGATCAAAGCAAATTAGTCAACAATATTCTGTTTACTTGAAAAAAACTAAAAGATATACGTTCGCCTATTGGTTCTGATGATGATTGGAGTGTCCAATGGAAATCGATCACCACTTACCCACCTTCAGTATTTTACTGTCTTGTGTGTCAACAGTATAAGTGTAAATATATTATTACGAGTGTTATTAGACGTTTTTTTTAATGTAATTTAATAACACGTACGTTGCTGGCCAAGAAGGTATTCTTTTTATATTAACATAGTGGACACACGAGTAATTCCAGCATAATCTGCTGGTTCCTTCTATGAAGTATTACAGAATTTAATAGGAACAGATACAATCGTTTTAGGATCTTACATCATTTTGCATTCTATTAAACATGTTTTATCTCTGTATCTTTGAACGTATACACACGAGATGTACAGTATGTACTGTTCCCTATGATCAAGTTTTTATTTATTTATTTAATGAATCTATTATTAAAGTATCCTAATTAATTGTTTACACAAACATAGTATTTATATTCTACGAGGCCTACAGGATGATTTGTGCTCTAAACACACCAGCGTTACGTAAACTGTTGGGAACTGGTTTTGAGTAATTCCTGTGTATGTCAGAGTTATGTAAACCTCACATACAACTAATGGCAACGGCAGTACATCTCCCGCGGTGGGTGATTGTAATTACAAACCTACACAACTGGAAATACTTCCACATAAATGGCAAACTGTGTTAATTGAAATTTCTAATTTACTTATGTGGTTGATGGTTAATTCAATTGATTTGATTTCATAAAATGAAATAACTAATTAATCAATCTGATCGGAGTTTATTATGAAGAATCCAACCAACGTGTGGAAAATGTATATTTTCTACAGTCGCCCGACAAAGTGGGCTTCCATCTCACAGATATAAATATTTAAATCTGTGTTAGATAAAATGTCAACAACGGACTTCGGGGTTCTACTTTCAAAAAGCTACGAATAGTCCCGGTAACATCCAGCCTTAAATATAACCGGAGCTGAACTTTTCGCCAAGTAGTTCGACCTTTCCTTATTTACAAGCAGAACCAACCGCAAGTTACGAAAGTTGAAATAACGTCGACCTGATGGAGTCCTTAGTAATTATCGAATTACCCGCGTTGCGAGCCTTTACACGCTTCATTTGATGTAATTGCTTGTGCCGAGCCTCAGCTGGAGATATCCGAATAAATTACACGCTTTCAGCACCGAATAAGCGTTAAACGAAGGATGTTTGGAAATAAAACTAATTTTCCTTACAATAGGGTGTCATTAGTTGACTGGACATATTGACTAAACAAGTTTCTGCTTTGACGAGGGTGAAATCTTATTACAAGTTATTGCAAAATTTTGTTTCACACATTGTAAGAATGCGCTTTCTCTAATAATGATCCTAATAAATTTAGCATGGAGCGCATATAAATAATCTATTTTGTATGGTTGTCTACTTTCGTTGAAAAAGTGTTGATTTATACACAATTATTTTAAATTAATTCAGAACACATGTTAGTTTATTGTGGTAGCAATAGCTTGGATAATATTTAAATATTTATACTCTATTGGAACAATGTAATAACACTTTTTGCAGCTCAAATATGTCTTATGAAATTAATATAAACACTGTATATGTTAGAATATTTTCGTGTCCCCCTTACGTCGAGCGACATTAGACCATTTCTCCTAAATACTTTTTTTTACTTTACTTTACTTCAAAAACTTTATTCTGAAATTGCTACCATACAAGTGTAGGTATTTTAAGCCAAGTATGAAATGGAGATGAGTGAAGGATGAGTGGCGCGAGAGAGTTGGCGCCAAAGATTTTAACAGTTAAATATGTTCTTCGTTGTTTCAGATAAATGATTATCAATGTAATATCCTCACTTAGTAACTTGAACAAAGTAAAGATAATTTGCTATCCCTTGAGTTAACAATCTTCCCCGTCAACTAAACTATAACAACATAAACACTTGCTGATTGAATTTTGATTAATAATACAGACTTTGATCGATTTGTTTGTGATTTAAAACTTTAATATGCACCACCTCACAGCGAGATTATTATTTTTGAATGTGTGCTGAATTTAAATAGTCAAATTAGAGAAGCCATTGGTTATCAGCGTCACGTATCTACTTGTAATAATCCAACTTGCGACTTTCTCCATTCAAGGCGCGGCCTGTGTTTATCCATGCAGCTATAAATTGCTAGATGACAGTTGAGTAATACTAATAAGCAATGAATACATGGTTCTTTTACATGGAGTTTTTGTGTATGAGATTTAGATAGATTGAAAATGAAAATTTGACATTTGAATATTTAAGTTTTCAAAAGTTTAAAGGGATAAGTAATTCGAGTCAAAACCTTATAAATGACCCAACATCAACTAACATGTAAAGTTTAAACAATATTTGAGAGTCTAGTATATCGGAGGTTACAATATCTTATTTTTTTCGAAATAAAAAATAAACTCTGTCAATTATTTTAATTATATGATTTTGTAATTTATCTCTATGTTTCTTTAGGACTCTCTTCGTATTTCATAGCTCTCATCCAAAATATTCGTAGTCTCATGCGTTGTCAGATAAATCTAGGATGGATTTCTGATAAATGCTACTACGTTTATCCAACTTATATATAACAAGTAAAAATATTTGAGACGAATTACTGTTATATTGTAACTATAAAATAGCTACTCCCTATAGGGAAATTCGTTAATAGTTCTAAGGTTAGTAATCTTGTATTAACTTTTTGAAAGTGAATCTCAACATTAGAAAATGTTACACTCAACGATGTAAAGAACTACGTTACACTTTGTGATATAAACATTTAGTTTTCCCTCTTTCTTAGCACACAAAAAAAATAATTTTATTCCGTTGATAAAAGTATACTATTGTGTTGTGTTGAAGAGAATATTAGCGGAAATATAAAATAAATAGTATATAATTGAAATATTACCTCGTTTGGCACACATTTTTTCAAGTTAATTAAACAAACTGGCAAAATTATATTAATCAAACACTATGTTACGTTTAATTACCTACAATAAAAACGGTAAATGTATAGATAAAGGTACACAGTGGAGTATGGTAATTTAGATTTTTTTAGTATTGGTGGCGCTGTTAGTTGAAGCAAAAATTAAAGAAAGTAGACTTAGACATTAGAATGGTATGTAATTTCTTTAATCTGTACGTTGAAGAGAAGGAACGTGTAGGGTGTATAGGCACCTGCGGGAGGTTTGTATAAATCTTATGTTCCGTTGCCAATATAGAGTAAATGATCGAACAAAATGTACGTCGGCACAAAATGAGCACTCGTGTCCAGTGTATTAGCCAACCAAAAATCGGTTGCATAAACTTCCTGATGTTAACTGTAAACTACGGCCACTATTTTTTCACTTCAACCGGCAGCAACACTTCAGCGTTTATTCAAAAATATTATTCGTCCCGCTAAGCCTGTAGAGTGTGGAGCAATACAGCAATATTTCAACAATCTGCAGACTAAAAGTAAAGTGCAAAAGTTAAAAGAGTTGGTGAACTCACCTGAAATACAATGTGTGAGAGATTATCCCTGTCCCTGTCTAGAGGCATGAGCAGTTGGAGCTTCTTGCCATTCAGGATGAACACAGCCTTCCCCTTGGGGAACACCAGGTCCAGGGCGATGTCAGAGAAGGGGTCTCCTACCACAGGGAGGTCCCGGGGCATCGTCTCTTGGCTGATCTCTGCAAAACACCATACATCTTTTGATATCGACTGCAAATATGATATTATAAAGTGTTATTTATAATGTGTATAGTATGATTCCCTGCATAAAGTAATCTAAGGTTAATTTGTTTGCAATTAGTTGCAGTTAGATTATACCCTCGTAGGCCCTAAGGTGGTTCAAAGAAGGTACTGAAACTAGTTGGCACCTCAGTAACCAAGAATTACTTGTTTTAAGCCATTTACGTACAAAAAAAAGGTATTTGGGGAACCCTAATACTGTAATGGTAAATAACAACTAGAATTTGATATCGTTTGTTTATCACACAAAAATAATTTAGTTTTCTGTCATTAGTCAATGTTGTTAGTAAAAGTATTTTAAAACATAGGTATACAATCAAGAAGCAGGTTCATAAATCTGTCATAAGAATTATGAAAATGTTGGTCGACGAAACAATATTAGAGAGACTTTCCGAAGAAACATTACCATTACACGTAATTTTTGTGAAAATGGAACACTATTTTTACATGATTACAACATTTTACTACAAGACATATAGGATTTAGTACATATGATAAAGGTTGAAGGCCAATTATGAAATTTATCAACAAGCCAGGGACAAAGATATTTTGATAAATTAAAAGAATTTCAGAAGCTCTTATTTGAATTCTCAAATTTTAACGCGATTATAAAAAATATACATATAAATTTGATTGCTGATTAAGATTTTGCTGAGAAAATATAACACACAGTGAATAACACACAGTTAAACCAAAATAATACATAAAGTAATTGATCGTAAAACAAACCAATACAGCTACGGGGCAATCACAAGCATTAGTCTATCAGGAATTATTCATAGATAGATGCAAACACAGCAGGGGAATGTTGTGGGCTGCATTATCCATCCCGGTCAGGGAGTTCAGTCTGAACAAATTGAAATAATTGGTGGAAACATAGTGGGGCATTTGTCAGACCTGTCAATTTGCGGTGGTTTGAAGAGCAGCAGAAATGATACGGGCAACTCCCACGTATATAAAGTGAGTTGGCACGTGCGTGTGTGTGTGTCTGTGTGCGTATGTATGCAGACATAAGTAGGCCGTGACCCCTCAACAATTGACAATCAATCCAACACCGTTAGCTCACACTGCCGTGCTTGTATTTTGTATTGTTGTTGGCACCGACATATCACATTTACATGGGGCTGTGTGCCTTTTTAGGCGCGTACAAGTACTGTAGTACCATTGACACTACAGATTGTTCTGTGTTAACTGTGCTGCCGAGATCTACTTTACGTTCTGTTCCATTAGAGACGGTGTTGTCTTGGCTGTTTAGATGATCATTTAGATACATGTATCTGGCGCTAAGCACGTGATTGTAAACATCGTTTAAGCTTAGATTGAGAAATTAGCTTTAAATTGGAGTGTGGAAATGGTATATTCGATAAGTTGGTACTATTAAGTGTTTCTAATCAATCCAGGAGATTAGCCAAGGAAACCCTCTTCATCTAAAAGGCTTGTGGCTGCAAAAATTTTTTATTTAGTTTGTTTTTACGTTGTACACAAGTTAACAGAAAATATTGATAAACACTTACAATACTAAATCTTTGTATCCATTGCACTTAAAAGTAATCGTACTTTTGTTGGCTGGAAAACAAATTTGGCGAAAAAATAAAATTGATGTAACTATAAATAAGTTATTTTACAGTACCGTCAACTTGTGAACGGAATGTCTACTTCGCAAAAGAGTAGCTATAATTATTAAATTACATCAACAACTGCCAAATATTCATTACTCAAAAATGTAATCACTAGTTAATCACCTGCCACTTTTTGCCAAAAATAAAAGTAAAGGAGTAATTAGCCCGTAGTGGGAGGAGCAACAGCCACAACTCGTTTAATCCAATTCACACTTTTAGATTACAAAATTCGCTCGGAATTAACGTCTTAATGATCGAGTTCTATCAGCGGAATAAGGGTGTCTCATTAAATTTTAGAACAAGTCGATTCCGATTCGAAATTAAAGCGATAAAATCCCTGGTCTCTTTTAATAACCCTTGAAGCGTAAGGAACGATAGTGATCTAAATCTGGAGCTGATTAATGTATGCAGAACACGCCACTGTAATAACAGCTTCGGTGGCCCTAAACTTTATCGAATTAATATTGGACAGTCCAACGTCAAGGATAAGTTCAGGGTTGGCAATCCATTGTTAGAAGTAAACTATGCAGATAAGATCTGCGGCAAGTGGCACTTGTAGCTGTGATGTATCTGCAATCATTTGATTCTTTCGATTGTTTATATCCTTGCTGAGGTTTACTAGAAACAACAGAGCTTAGTTTAAAAAACTAGTTTACTATGGCACAATGCCATCATTAATAGTTTTTGATACTATTTTATTATGATAGAGGCGTTCTATTAGTTAAAAAAATTACATGTGCCACGATAAATCAACTTTTTACTTTCCCTGTTTGTTACGAGTTTAAAGTAAGACAAGGTTTTGTTCAGGGAAAAATATCTTCTCTGTCTTCCTTTTGATCTGTTGTACAAGAGAAAATGTAATTGTTATGATTTTGAGAGTATACAAAGTTATGATTATTATGTCCTCATGAGTTACTTGAAGACAACTTGATACTATTTGAAGAGGTGGTGTCTTGGTGGACATCAAAGTGAGTCAAATTTATATACTTAGGCTCTTCCCAACTAAATTATCATCACAAAGGTAAATTTTCGGCAGTAAAAATATATATTTTTATGTTGGGTTTTTCAAGGCATGCATCAAATAGTTTCAACCCAGCAGTTCACGCATCGACTCCATCGCCGCCGCTGATCAGACCACACGCATTCCCAGGTCCAGATAGACGCTGTTGGGGGAGTGACCACCAAATCTCGGCCCAGCCCCCGGCTCGCGGGCCGCAATTAATTGTTTCCAGAAACCGGAGAGTTGCAATTATCATCTCCACCCACGACGCCTAAAGCCTCTCTCTCCGTGATTGTGGCCGAATTTACCAAGATTACCTTTTCTGGTCAGGTCCTTGATCGTAAGGTTTGATTCTGTTCCTGGTTTTCAAGTTCAGGAGGGCGTGTTTGCATTCGATTTTATTGCAGAAGATAGAATGTTTGAACAACTGTTCACAATGTTAGGCAATCGATTTCAGCAGGGTTGGGTAACCTGTTCAAGATACGCTGATTTAAGGAACTGTAATTAGTAAAAATTGTGTTTTTGGTCTAAAACAAGCCAAGATTTAGACAAGCATACGAGATTTTATGTACTCCTACTTGTAGTACTAAAATCGTGTCCAATTACTACTACTTAACGTTTAAAATCGGTTCCCAGCTGAACTATTTGATAAAGTTCATACTACACCAACACACAAGGAGAAGGTGAGTGAAGGATGAGATTTAAATGGATGACATGACAACTTTGTTACCGAGTAAGATCATGAAGTCTTTAAGCCATTGGAATACCCCCATGACCAAGGACAGTTTGGTCCAGTTCTCAAACATAAAATGCTACAGACTTTTCTCATGATATAGATGAGCACTATATACACGCAGCTACCTATCTAATGTCGTATAAAGAAGCGAGAGATTACATCTATCAATGTACACGTTCTCGTATGATCGCAGTGTCTGTAGTATAGCGGCAGCGTATTGAGGGTGACTGGAGGAGTGTATCAGGTCCGAGATGTTTGTAGAACTCCGCAGCTTCATTACACAGGACCGGTCCAGAGTGAGCGAGTGAACGAGTAATTGGCGATATTGTTCAGACTCCGTGAGAACAGACAGTGTAAATAATCTACCGTTAATACAACAGGACACCGACACCGCGCCTCGGACTGTTCAAGTAGTCCAGAGCAGCTTGAACTTGCGGATATGGAGATGTGAGATGAACTTGAACATGGGGATCAGGATATGTAGATGTGAGATTAGCTTGAACATGGGAATCAGGATATGAAGGTGTAAGATGAACTTGAGCATTGGCATAGCGAGTTATGAGCTGTACTGAGCTAGACATTATCAACTAGTTTGATTTGCTTCCAAGGTTAGAATGAACTGTCAATGTTGGTCTTAGGGACATAAACCGCGTCGTTAATTAGCGAAGCTAGTTGTTGACGTTTCGGATACGTTGCAGCAATCTATCTTTGGGCAAACTACAACCTTTGTCTATTGATAGAACTATTCTTCAGTATCCAAAAGTGAATGCTACAATCATTGGTCACTATCTTCACCAGTTCAGAGACGTAGTCATCTGCCAAAGACCATGATTCGACGTTCCCAACCAAACGTATTCATTTATTGGTTTTTTTTTATTTTCAATGCCAGAAGTATATAGAAGTTAAAAAAAATTAAATCCCTTTGGAAAGTGGTCCAACCCCCTTGACGTTTTGTGAATATACTGGAATCGAACTCGCAATAAGACTAAGCTAGGAACAGACCGACATTTTGTTGTCTGGTGTGCAATTCTAGCCTAGAAAATAGAACGAGTTTGACAAAACTATGATGAAGGTGTGTGACTATTACCAAACATTACTTGCTTATTTGAAGAAATATGATTTTTTAACTTCGAATCACCAATGACAATAAAGTAATATTTAATACCTAATCCTCTAGGCCATATGGGTGCTTAGATTGAGTAAATATCAGTAAACGGAATTGGTCACTGTCAAACTACATTTTTTTTAATACAGTTTGTTGTTATGAACAGTTTGTTCATAAAGGAAAATACTTATATGCTATCGAAACTATTTGTAGTCTATGTAGCTGACCACAAAACAACTTACTTTGTATTTAAACACAAAAGAACCAATTTGAAATTATTATAATTTATACAGTATGTGCAACTATGATGTATACAATAGTCAAACCTTCAGTAATCAGGTAAGCGTTTTGCGCGAGTCTCAGAACATTTAAGTCACCGGAGACTTCAACGGTCGGTATGACTGGAGGCGTGAACTCAACGAAGAGCAAATTAATAACTAAAAGATGTAGTTTTAAATAATAAACTCACGTGTTCCTCTGCTCTCTTCGATGTCCAGGATGATATTTGAGTGGCCACCCTCCACTTCGCAAAGTCCTGCAACAGAAGAGAAACCAATATATTAGTTGATAAATATATTTTTACACCCAGAAAATGAAAAATTATAAGGTGCTAGCCAAAAAGGCTCATCGTACAAAAACATAGCCAACATACCATTCTTTCTTTGCGTACATATTTTTTTTTTATTTGGCTATCAAATAACTATACAAAAATGATTTTAATACAATAATCAATTAAATTCTCTCGATTATCACAGGTGACATTATTAGCAAGTATAGATATGAATCCATCCATCAAACAATGAGGTAAATTATTATGCATGAACTTTTATTATATCAATTGTAAACTACAATTGTAAAAGTTATATACTTCTGACATTGTGTTTGTTAGTCTTTTTTATCGCTTCGTGTAGTTTGTTTGATTGTTACTCCTAATCTCATTTATAGGCCGACTCGTAACGACTGCACCAGGGCGAGCGCTCATAAGATCCAATGGTTCACTGTTGGAATGTTGTCGTTCCGTCACAGTGTCGTACGACCGAAATCGTATAGTGGGCGAGGGACCTAATTGTTTCATAGATTCATCGATCCTATTTTTATTCTTATCACTTAGTTATTATTTTTACATCTGGTCGAAATAGTTTATCTTGTTGTTGCGTTCAAAGTATTTATCTCGCACTTTTTCTAGACCCCTTAATAATATTAAATATTTTGTTGTTAGGAATTCAATACTTTTTTCTTGCTATTTTCTGTATTTGATTACGTTGATGTTTTGTTGTTGTTAGTTTTCATGCAATGCTGTTTTATCAATGCTTATTGATATTGTTATTTGTAATGCTATTAACATTGCTTGGCTCTTGTGTCCTTGAACATGTAATAGTTGTAATTGGTGTATCAGTTGATATGAATAGATTAATACATAAGTATATAAGCTTCACAGTCGCACTCTTGGATGGAAACATAACGGATTACATAGTCTGTATGGGCCCGCAGCGCCGAGTGGAGCCAGAACTGTGGTCGTGCTTTGTTTATAGATGCGCCGACCACTCGAATGTTGACCAAGTACAAACAACCTGGTCTCACCAGTGCTATTCTTTCACTGGCCTCGACAAACGAGTGATAATAAGTTGTGTTTGTGCAAGCATAAGCCTCGTCTTGTCCGGTCAATGTGTGTGGCCGTTGGATTTTGATATATGAAAACCACTAGAGCCTTAAAATTTACAGTTCTGTTTGTTGTGTGACCGTTTGGTTTGGATATAGAAAAATCTAAGAGGTGAATTCGTATCCAATTATCTTAGTATTGTGTGGCTGTTAAATTGTGGTTTAAAAGATGAGCACAGTAGTAAATTCAAACTTGCAGGTCTGTTTGTGATCTGGTTGAAGTTCACGGAGACCACGAGTGAGGAATTATGGACCAAATGGTTAAATGAGTCATTTTGTTAAAAGTTGTATTGGTGAGTCGTAGTATGGATAAAATATTTTAAAATTTTATAAACTAATCATGGTCAGGTTTTAAATAGTAATCTGCCAAAAAGCAACAGCTATGACCAGTATAGTATTGTCCTGGATGTTCACATGCGAAGCTGTGAGAGCTAGGTGTCTAATACATATATTCAATGCTAATACGTTTAGTTACAGACGCAAAACATAGAAAATTATATTTAGACCTATCTCATAGCAGAAATAAGATGCTTTGCTGTTTCCACATGACATACTGTCTCCAATATGATTACATATTTAAATATAATACGACTTGAAATATTCGCAAACGTAACTTGACTTGAATCTAACTACGTCTAATCACTGATAAAAACATCACAAAAATATAACAAACGACCAGAAAGTTACAATACCTTTATTGGGGTGAAAGAAAAAGTGCAAACCCATAAATACCATTTCGTACATCAGGACCGTCACGGTACTTAGTTGCAGTTATAAATTAACTAAACAACATTTCTAAGTACGCGGAGTACGACTGCATAAACACTTTGTTAAAAATGACTACACAGCCAGTTGAATGCGAATTTATCTGCCTCTTAAACACGTTTTGTTAGAAAGCTACTTCATATTACTTATGTGCGTGTACTTTAAGTTCCCTAGTACAACCATTACTTCACAAACTAAAAAAACATTCAAGTCTAGCTACAGAGGGTATTCTTGACTAACGACTGTAGTTGAGCTGCACAGCGACAACCCTGTACCATACATCACTGTAATGGCCTCCCAACTGCCCATTATTACCTCATTATACAATAAATGGTTGGCCATTTGCTCGACTCCTCTACAAGGGAAATATTACCCCGCTAACTCATTTGACTGTTTGATAATTTGTAACGCTTGAGCCTACGACGCGCCGCGAGCTAGTCTGGCTATTGTTGATGAACGAAGCGTTTTCTTTGGCTGATTGCTTGTTTGCATTTCATTGCGTATGCAAACAATGTGGTATTTTAGCGATGCGGTGACGCTTTTGAATAATTTTTGATGAATAAGGGAGAGAAAGTTAGGGTTTTGGGACTTTCTAAATCGATTTGTTAACTTCGTTTGTACATAGACGTTGTATTATTGTCTGGTTTTAAAATTCTGTACATAATAAGGGGGAGGTTTTAAATAGAGTGTTTCGATATATTTCACTTCATATTTAATATGTATCCTTTTCATTAAATTACTTCTTGATCAGCATTAAATTACCTTACAAAAATACGTCAAATAACACGGTTGACAATAACACAAGTTACAAGTGTTATTTAACGTATTTTTGTACTTTTAGGTACTTTTAATTGTAGCCTAACCGTTAAAATATATTTTTCTTTACTGCTACAACCTAACTCTTTCACTTAAATCGTTTGCTAAAAATTGCGTTTTTTAAGTAATACGATTGCTTAAAACATCTTTTTGCTAGGCCTACCTAAATCATAATGTTTTCTGGTAAAAAAAATCCTTGGCTAAAATCCATCAACATGAAAAGACCCGATTAAAAATATAACAAGATAACTATTCCAAACCAGATCGTTAACGGTTGAATGTAACGGTTCTTGTATCTGTGCGTGTTGCGACGATTGTCTATCACGAGACTTTTGCCCCGGAGGACACAAAACTTGTACTATAATATAACAGGTCGGATTGCTGGCTGTAGGAGGCATGATTAGTGGCACGCATGTCCCTACTCAGGTGCTTGGGGTGACCAACAAGAACACACCTGTCCAATGATACAGAAATATATGATTAATTCGAAAACAATTATTTTCTCGTTTCTTAAATTTACCTTAATCACCTCTTAAATTGAAATCGTGAACACTACTCTTCAAAAAACCACTATATCTGATAAAACAGCTGTCCTTGGGAGATTTGTAACATACAAGCCACAAAAATAAAAATCAGAAGGTCCTTGATCACTTGAGTCCAGCATGATCTTCACATATGCTTCCCGACGCACTGCTCCCAATTTTCTTGTTTAATCATCGGATAAACTAAATGGATATTTACTACAGGTGTTTGTTACAATACGATTCGGGAGATACGGAAACTTCTAATAATTAACCTCCTTAATAATTTATCCTTCCCAATCATGGACTTTAAACTCACAAAATGTTTTAGTATTGCTTAAACAAGACACATGGTACATACAAATACCGTGGTCATCGATTTGGAGACTAAAGACAGAGACAAGCAGTAGAAACCATTATATTCAGATGTAAAATTAGTTGATAGTGAATAATTTGAATAACTCACCAGCTTTGGCGAAGGCTTGGGCGACAAGACATAAGGAACACAGCAACCACAGAGACGCTCGCACCATCTCGCCCTGAAACATTCAGTTATAAATATAATATAAAACACATTGCAACTAAAATATCAATTGACAAGTTTTGATAAATTTATGCGTTAAGATAATTTGTAGTATGGTTGTGCTGTGTAGTGTTTGGTGGACTGTACATGTACAGGACACGTCTAACAGTGTTTTCCCTAAACTTCTTCCCTTAACTTATAGCAACATTTTAAACCCAGATCAAAATATTTCGTCCAAAGTCTTTTTGATGTTAGAAACGTTTATATATTCGTACAACATTGGTATTTGTCATTCAAAGTCCATTCGAACTACAACTACATTCGTCAGCCTTACAAATTATATTGGACAAGGTTCTTTGTACTGCTTAGTCAAATAAAGACGGATGTGTATTTCACGTCTAGCGTATTTTTAAGCATTTATCTTCAGAATCGGAATAATGTTAGACTTGAGCGTCAACGGGAGTAATTTGACACGACCGTCCAGCAACGCCCAGTTTCAAAATCGAAACCGGGACCTAAACTGCGGTGAGGTGACGGACTCAAATGTCACATTAATGACCCGCTGTGTGGGGGTTGGGGGGGGGCTAAAAGTGTCGCCTGATCACAAACTGGCCCATGGCCATGTTGCTTCACTGTGACAACTTTCAATCTATTGGGATTTCTTGAAATTTAAAGGTAGAATTTCCGGTTTTATATCGTTATTTTGGTTATTGCATTGGCCCTATTCAAGAAACGACGATTAGTCAGGAATATTAAAATGTTACGAGAGTGTTTATTTTATGTTTTGTTATGTTATGTTTATGTGTTGGTCCTTTTTTGGTTTGTTTGTAGCATTTATGTTATTCCAGTTGGATAATATTTATTTATCTCACGCGCGCATAACGTGTTGCGACCATACAATTTCACTTACATAAAAAATATAAAAAAACTACAAAGTAACAGCAATTTAGTAGACTAAATTCTCAACGATTAAATTCTCCTACGTGGAACAAACATAAATTAATTATCTACCAACCATTAGGGCAAGAGAGGAGGATATTAATGCATTCGCAAGTCCATTCAAACACAATTCCATCCAAATTTAATTAAATCAAAGACATTTTAAAATAGTTATCAAGAATGTGAGTACATCTATTAAAAGTTTTAACAAGCTGTCGTTTTGGTTCCAGATTAGCCTTAAACAAAAAGATATATTGATCCCGGTATAAGTCTTACCCCAGTTATACCATAAAAACACGTTAAATGTTATATATACAGTATGTATAGTAAGGTAATTTTATCTATCCTCACATTTTTAACTGTTACAAAGTCACATTATGCTAAGTAAAATATAAGTTTTCTGCTTATTATTCTACCTTCTTAATGTGTGTATGATAGGCCTTGTGACAATTGAAAACGATTTTCAGGAGAATAATTTCATGCCATCAAGAACTTTTTATCAGATGCACGCAGGTATAGTTAGCCTAAACACACATTACAACCATTGCGAATTGCGACCCTGTTGAACGAGTAACGCAGGAAGGGCGTTCTGCAGAGACATTTAATACCAGATGGTCGAAACAACTGTAATTATTTCCAAGCACTTTATCAAGACAACAATGGGGTGGTCCGGTCTTTACGATATCTTTATTTATATAATTACCTCCATCAGATCTTACCACTCACTTTATTCGGCTGTAAATTGAGAAATTAAAACTGGACCTCACAGCAGTCCAATTTATAACTCTATATAAAAGATAGAATCGAAACACAATCGAGTTGTACGTGCGCGGAACAAGCGGACAAGTGGAATTGAAATGGTTTAGAATGGAACAGGAACAGGGGAATGTGAGATGATCTGGTTGTAGCTGTCAAGGTTAAGGTTGAAATGGTCGTTAAAGCATTACGTAATGAAACGAATAGGCACTGTTTAGAGGTTACTAGTAATGTCTTGGTAGGTACATGCTAGTAATGCGTGTTATGTAAGGAGTCGATACTTGGTTATCATGAGCTAGATATCGTGAATTTATCTAAATTTAAAGTTCCAAATAAACCAATCTTATGTCGGGGTTCAACACTACGGTGCTGTTAATATTTGGTTATGATGGTATTGTTTGATGAAGTGAATTAATCAAAATATAAACGTCTAAAGATTTTAATGGGGTTTTAATTTGAAAACTTAAGCATTTATTAATTTCCATACCATATTTCCCCCAATAGCACTTCAGTATTATGGAGATATATTTGTATGCATTATATTTAACATTCGTCTGAGCTATCCGGGCTCCCTTCAAAGGTACAAGGTCTGCGTAGGGCAATGATTTATATCTACGATTTAGATTCTGCGCACTGGTGTTGGATGGCCTATGCGAGACTATTCTTTCGTATTTCTAATGTATATGTATTGTAAAAATTTTTGAAATCAAACAGATTTTGATTTAATTTAGTATTCAGTGTACAAAACTGTACCTTAATACAGGATATTTGATTTGATGCTTTATCTTAAAATCCCTTTTTCAATGATTGCTGTTTTAAAACTTATACAAATCAACAATTTGTTGAATAAGCCATATTATTTGGTTCTATCGACTAAGTGAAACATTTCACCATGAACTCACTGTTGGAACAAGCACCAAGTTGTAGACTATATCAAACTTGTACACATCATCAATCTACCTTCTGAGAACCTACCCACCCATCTAACCGCTTCATTGACAAACCACGTGATCCATTTACCATGTTCTCTGGACCACTGAGCCGCCCGTCAGTCCCAGACCTCCCAATCATCGTCACGTCGGATGCCCGATGACCGCTTCCGCGTGTCCAGTGTCCAAGACCTGTTTTAGTAGCCCGAGGTCGATGTCCCTCGGTCTCAGTTTCGAGCCAAATTTGCGTTCAGAAGCGACCACTTGGACGATCCTTCATCGCTCCGACACTCCCGCCTCCCCCCCTCTCACACCATCCATCCTCTCTTCTACATGCGTTATGTTCCCAAGCATATTTCGTTCAGGCATGGGTAAGAGAAATAAAACTATTTTTTTCTGCGGTATCCTAAAGGCATAAATTACATCATTGAGATGGTTAAAAAATCAGAATCAAGCGTATTATTTGTGGATGATAGACACTATTCGTTTTGAATTCCAATTCCCCCAACATAAATTTATTAATTGAAAATGTAATGCGATATAGGTTTTACAGTCAGCGATGTAATCAAATACGACTGAATTTACGGATATCCTATCGCCGAATATATTACTTCGCTCCTTCAAACCAAAAAGTCCGTTGATTCAACGATTTTCAAGTTCTTTTTCATTGAAAACTTTGCTTCTCCTTCTAACAAGCACTGTATTTTAAGTACTCTAGCGGTAGGCTAAAAAGTAGAATAATTTAAGATAATTCTTTAAACTGCTATATAAGAACATGAATTCGTTATAAGTATGCAATTCCACCTTCAAATTCGAAGCTTGGTGGTTATATCCCGAGCCGCATCAATTCTGAACCTAGATGTAATTTTTCGTTGGACTATTAATTATAACAACAGGAGGACGAAGGTAGTAAAGTAGAACCTCCACAGCAAGTTTCTAATGGGATAATAAAACCACTTGTCATCAAAGTAGACTTCTTATCGAGGTTTTGCTATAACATGTGAGTAAAGGTTACACTAATTCAAGAGTATTAGAAAATTACACTTATTATCAAGGGTGATCTGCTATTAGGAGTATTATCATTGAGGATCCACTGTATCAGGACCAGGATTTGGTTAATTCACTTACCACATAAAAAATGTCTCTGGCAAAAACAATACAGAAATGTTTATAATCCTGCAGGCAGTGCTTATTACAAACCATTATCCTTAACACTTAGCGAGCCGCAATTGCATTATCTGAGATCCATCACGGATACCAGTGCTACACCTGCCAAGGTATCACTGCCATCACGATCACGATATCTGCTCATGTCCTTGTATCTTGATAGCATCTGCTGTGTCGTGGCAGTGGCGAACATTTGTCACCTGTTATTACAATGGTTTGTCATTGTCTGGGGATGTTTCCATTTACAATTACACAGTTGAGTAGGAGGCCGCTTTATGACGTCTTATTTAATATACAGTCGTGGACATTAACAAGGATTTTCCTGGTTAACTACGTTGATGTTAACAACGTCAAAGATTTTGTGGTTGGAGTTAAGGTTGTTTCAGACAATTTTCGAATAAAAAGATTATTTTAAAAAGTTATCTTTTTCGAACTTATTTTTTGTCTATTTACTTCCTGCACAATATTAAGGTAGCCTTCCAAACCTATGTATTCTTAACATATAACATCAACCTGTTCAAAGTCTCATTAACTAATAGACCAATAACAATTGGCAACTAGTATATGAATTGATTCTTTCATGACCACACCACCAACACTTCGAATTCGAGCAATAAATTGATTGGAAGACCTAATTAGTACTTAATCGACAGTACTTTCATGCTATTGTAAAATTTTTTGGCAACTGTGTGCTAAGGTCATTTATTCTCACGCACTATAAGTTATAAGTTTTATAAAGTGAAATAAATGTAATTTAATTATTTACGATAAGTACAACGCGTATTACATTCACAGGCTCGTGAGACGTGCAGGTGCCATGTTAGGAAACCTACCAACAGAAACCAAATTAACTAACTATTTACAAGAAATTACATCCTATAACAGCCAACACTATCAAAACAAGTCGTAAACTTCAATTAGAGCCCAGAACCACGACAGAGCGTGTGACAGGCGATTCTCCTCTTCAGTAAGTTTCCAGGTTTACGTTTCTCGCCTTTATCTAATCAGATAGTCAAGGTCACAAGGTATCACGTGACCCCGCTATCTCCTGAGTATTAGCTGGTATTAATCACCTGGACATTCTATGGTAGTTACGATGCATTGGTAAGGTGGTCATTATTGCTTATCAGCCTCCTATAAGGACTGGCTGCTTTACCATCCGTTAGGGTTTATCCTGGGCGTATATCCTGCCTGCTGCCCACAGGTAGAAAGCGGTATTGTATGTGATCTGATGTGATCTTGGGTAGATGTATTGGTCAATGTGACAATGTTGCGTTTACCTCAGGTCTATGTGGTTCTACTAGACGTTCCTTAAGGGGATGTGTTGCGAAAGTAAAGTAGATAGGGTATAGATGGAAATATATGAGGGGAAATCATTTCAGTAAATCTGTCAAGGAATTTTGGATGATTAGCTTGCCCACATATTGGTAGGTATACATTTACGTACTACTTCACTAAAACTTTTTGTATTCTAAAAATATTGGCTTAGGTCTTTACAGCAGCATACGCAACATCCACTTCGAATCACGATCAACCGGAATATGTGTCATAGACCCATACACCTATTAATGAGTGTTATTGATTACAGCCACAGATAGCTCGGTATGTTCATCCCGGACGTCCATAGTTCCCTATAGCAGCTTCCTGCAGTCTGTGACACAATGAACTCTGGCCAACTAACATGGGCAATTGGGCATTTGGGAATGAGTAAGTGGAATCGAAAAAGCACCAGGAAACTGGTGGTAACAGTAAAATTTGCGTAGGTAGTGAAATGGCATGTCACAGGCAAAATCTTGTAGAAAATTTTACGGAATCGATTGCATACTCCATTAGTCTGGTCTGTATTGATCAGACTACTACATAAGCATTTCATGTCTTTGGCTAAAGGATCAACTTATCAGTAACAAAGTCGTCATACCATTCATTAAACCTCCATCATTCGACCTCTTCGACTTAAAATAGAAATCTTAGTATGTTGGCGTCTCAGACATCAAATCAAAACTTATTTATATGTGAAAAAATAGGGGTTTTGTTTATTGTCCTAAAAGCTGCCGTAGTATCAACGGAAAGGGACATAAACCTATATGACGTACAACTCCTGGTATTACTTCCTGGCTTTCAACAGTTCATACAGAAGGAAAGCTACATGTGACTAACGAGACTTGTTTCCTAGAAAGCTGAATCTACCAGAAGGCGAGGTCTGAGTGTCACGGAAAACAAAGACAATGCAAAGATTAACGACAATTAGACTACAGACAGTCGTGCACAGAGTAAGCTGCCGTACAATAGATGAATAGCTAATCCCTTTATACTCTATGTACCGGTAGACCGAGTACAGTCGAGCTTTACTTTTGAACTCTGAAGCTACAGCAGCGTTTACTTTGCAATGCGCATTCTTGAATATCCAGAGTCAAGTGGGAACATTGGAGTCGTGGAATACAAAGTTAGGAGGGATCTGAGGAAGATACCTTCCACAGACGAATATTGAGAGACTCTTCATTGCTACAGGATATAGAATTTAGTAATTGATGTAAAATCTACGAGTTGTGCAGAACTAGATAGTGACATGGCAATGGTATTTATGTCAACAGATTTATTTGACTCTGCGTTTTTGAGTGTATCGTGAACGAATCAATCAATTTGATAAAAAAAACCTCTAAAGACACAGCTACACTTCTAAAATAATTTTAAGTAATCTCACTATCAACGTAAACAATCTCCCAAAGATAATTTGTATAGCTAAAACTGTATGCAATATGTGAATTGAGAGATTTTTGAAGGTTCCATATCAACACCACGAAGAAAGTATCCCCTGCATTCGTAAAAGCTAATATTGTAAGAATTATTTATGAGGTTACAGTCAAAACAGCTTTGATGATCGATAACGTAAGTTTTACTGTACGCATCAAAATCACGATAAGTTTATCGTTATTTTTGAGGGTAGTTACCCTCAAAAATTTTACTATATAGCTTCTAACATCAGCTGTATCGTCAAGTATCAGAATGTCTACATCTCAGACGCCACCAGATCGGAGAGAAACAAAACAAAGAAACACAATTCAATAAACCCCGAAGGAAACAATGGTGACGTAATCAGTGCATTAGAAAACAATATCAGCAGAGGCAGCAATACGCAATACATCAGCAGTCAGCAGCCGCAGTTTAATTGGTCAGCGTGGATCTGATAGTGGCTAATGCACGCCGCTGCTGAACCTATTCATTATCAGCACCGCCACCGCCTGTGATAAGTGATAAGCGAAGGTGTTGTTCTGGTGTCCAATAGCTCTATCTGCATACTGTCAAGGTCTCGCACCTGAACCCCTCGGGCATTTCCGCAGCTCGTCTCTCACGACCGCAGGAAATGGCGGGAATGCCTCAGCGTGCGTCAGAATTGGAGGGAGATGTGCCGCCCCAAGTAGGTTATGTCAGAGTGAAGATTGCGGCTTAGTGTACTTATGTAGTTTATGATGAAATATAATGAAACCTTCTTACTCGGGCTCTAAAGAAAGTGTTCTATTGAAATTTGTTTTGACTTTTGAATACTTTGGTTTTTTCCTGCAATATATTGACCAGATATGGCATTTTTTCAGAAGGACATGTTTGAAAAGATCCTCAGAGAATACAGTCAATAATATTGTTTCCTCCCTAAGTTATACTGTACTATGGTAGATCCTATAATTATCTGTCCCCTGTAATAAAGTACTTTTAATTTACCTTGGTAAAGATTATGGCAAATTTCACAAAGAGCAAAAATTTACATCATCGCACTTCATGGTTGCCTGAATCCCACTACTCTCATTTGTACACTAAAACTGGCTCCAAACATGTCATGCCAGACCACTATAATGTTGTTTGTATTCAAACGTATCCCTTAACGTGTGCTATAAAATATTTAGAGACTATATCCACTTAAAACCCCTATCAAAATAATCCAATCTCACACAGAGAATTCAAGTATTAAATGTTCAATTTTATTAATCAATTTTATCACTTGCATATCTTGAACTGTCCAAGAATGTTCGCAGCAGATAGAAGAAGAACAAATAGTCTTCTCACAAATAGTCCATCGTGCATGCGATTGCTTCCCTTGATCCGATTAATCTGTTCCTGTCCCAGTCCATTCCTCCGTTCCTCATCGTGAGAACTGGCTGGTTATCCCTCCGCCACCCACTTCTCAGAACCACCGTTCCATTAGTCCAGTCTCTGACGTCATCGCACTTAATTAGACCGAGTTATTGTATGTAAATCCATTTCACCGAGCTTTTCGCGACGTAGATGTAGTGATAGCGCTGGTCAGATCAGATCATTATCATGGTCATTCTGTTGTCATAAACATGCAGCTCTTAAATTGCCATCTTGTAGGGAATAAAACAAACGTTTCGGACAACAGTGCATTAACTGCAAATTTAATTGCTTGTTGAACATTTTGAAGCAAGCTAATTAGTGATAGTATCTTAACTGATAATTAGCGTGTTGATAGTATCTTCAACAGTGTTGTTTGAGTTTGACAGCTTCTTCTATCTGCTGTGAACATTCTTGGTCATTTCAAGATATGCAAGTGATAAAATTGACTAATAAAATTGAACATTTAATACTAGAATCCTCTCAAACTCCGATTACAAATTAGATATAATCTCATTGAGCACCTTCCACTTAACGTCTTCTCCTACGAACACAATTGCGTGATATTTCACAGTCTGTCAATTTAAGCGTTGATCTTTACCATTAATCCCTCTATTTCCCTAACTTTATAAATGGAAACTGTAACGTCGAAAATCATTTAAAATCCAACAAGCATTCAAATACAAAGAGAAATGCTCATACGGAATTAGAACACGAGAAAATTTACATAATGAGCCGGTCCAACAAGGGTTGGGAGATTTGGTTACTAATTGTAGAACAGACACGGTCGTTGGATGTCCACGGGGTCTTCACCGTTGTTAATGTTTATTTACTGAGGTTTTTAGCAAGGTCGCAGAGGTCAGAGTCCGAAGATCCCGATGTCCGGGTCCAGTTTATGATATTATCATTACGGCCGCCTCCAGGTGTTTTCTTTGTAATCACTTAGAAAACAATCTCGTCTCATACATATTCAAGGCTGATTTGGCCGTGACCGTTTCTAGATAGTGTGTGATGGAGTTTGATTCACTACGGGAACGTCTCGTGTGGTAACAATAGTATTGGATATTTGTTGAGCGCTTCACTTACAAATAGTAAATTAGTGGATTATGAACAAATGATTATGTGTAAAAACCTTTGACCATTCCTTCAAAAGCAGCCTCTTGATATTTGTTGGAATTTTTGGAACGATATATGAGCAGTATATACATCGTTGGATTACTAAAGACTTTCAACTTCTCATTGCACGTAACACATTTCTATTGGTTCAAAATGATCAAATAAAGTTGCAATACCACATATATGACCACATAAGCTGGAACAGGCACGGTTTCCACGGTTAATATTTAGAAGAGTTGAAAATAAAACGAAGACAGTATGTTTTTCAAAATTAAGCAGATATTTTGTCCAAAAACTTGATATAAATATGAGTAAAACCCTCGTTCGTTAATCCATATCACAATGAAGTTAAGTAAGGATTTTCAATATTTTGCTTGATTGTTAATAAATTTTCATAACAAATAACTAAAATCCGAGTTGTAAAATCTCAAGCTATGCAATTTATTCAAAAGAGATCAGAAGTGTAACATTAATGAATAGACATTGTGATGATAATTTATATTTAACAAGATCAGGTGCAGTTGTGTCAATAATGGAAATAATATTAAATTCAAAAGTTCCTCTGTTGATCCCGTTTTCACCTTTTTGTGCTTTTATTTTTTAAATCTTACTTGTTAAGAAGAGTAGGTCTAGTAATACTGTTGTCAAAAGTAATAACTTTAAGTCTCAAATACCACTAGAAACCTAGATTGCCAAAACAAAACAATGCAAACATAAACTTTGTCTGTTCAACTTCCTTAGCAATAATTAACTACATATTTAGTACCATAAGTTTTAACTTAGTGTGAAATTACAAAGCTCGTGCGTGATGGAGTTTTTATACAAATGGGTTCTAAACGGGGCTCTAATTTTGAGAAAACATAGAAGTTATGGGTTTTTTATCTCTGTTTCTGGAATATAATGTAGGTTATAAAGACCGACATCGGTTTTGAGATTGGCCTGAGGAGTTGGGAACAAGATTTTGTATCGTCGAGACAAGGCTCTCGCCCCGGGGTGGTACAGGAACAGTGGCGCTGAGAGTGAGAAAAAAACAATCACTATACCATACCATAGTATTTTCATGGAAATCAAAATTAAATTTTTTATTCGCAATTTGATGCAGTCTAAATCAATCTCCGCACTCACCTATTAACTGAGGTTATACGTTAACCGGTTTACGGCACAAAACTTAAGAAACTGAATTTGCTGTTGATATCGGTGGCATTGTGACAAAGCATAGTTTATTTAGTACATCTTATAATGATATGAAGTGTTATTCTTATTGTTCGGGCCACAGAAAACAAGTGGGTGTCGAATTACTGTAAAACCAAACCTAGTCTTTTGTAGTTTAGGTTTTACTAAATTTATTTTGTATTAAAATAATTGAGTGTTTTCATTGCCAGATTATAACTAGATCGTAGAATATGTATAATTGTGTCCTAAAATATATTTTTTATGTATAAATTGCTGGAAGAATGGTACTTACCATGAATACTTGACAGGAACCGATATGGATCATAAACATAAGCAAATGACGTTTTTGGCTCGAGGATAAACAATAACATTGCTTAAATGGAACTGCCAAAAATGCCATTAGTATGATTCGAGCCAACGACGTCATTTGTTTATGTTTATGATCCATGCCGGGGTTTATTCTAGTATTCGGGGTATTTACATAAGCACAAACAAAACGAATCGTAATATAATTTGCACTATTTATAGCTATATTTGACCAACCATTGATACATTTCACGAATATATAAAACGTATTAACGCTCCAGTTAAATATACAAATCTTTCATAGGGACGAGTTTTGAAACTTGTTTGTCAACAAGCTAAACCCATTGTCGATAAGAACCTACAACAGATAACCTACTCTATACAACAGATACACTAGACATAAATTTGTTTTAGTAAAAATCATATCCCTCTGTCTTGAACGCTCTCACGCTCACTTTACTTCGCGTTCACCGTGGTAAACCTCCAGTAAAACACAATCGAACTGAAGCAACATAAAAGAAAGGGTAATTTAGATTGATTTGCAGGTGAAAGCCAAGCACTATTAGCTTGACAGGTATTCGTCGTCGACTGTTAGCTTTATCTATTAACTTTCCTTCCGTCGCCGAGGAATGCGATGAAAGCAGCGACGTCGACGCGCGTTTGATGAACGGCGAAGACTTGACTGATTGTCGCTGAAATGATACATCACAGTTGGCTTTGAAATCCGAGCTTTGCGGTGTTGTAATCACTGTAGGCAATCAATTATTGTACACTGCTAGCTGCCGTGCAATCGTAATCAAATTGTCGTAAATTAATGCCGAATATAGCAGCAACGTTTAGTTTTCTATTAGCACAACACTAACACTTGATTTGTTATTTTCCCTTGTTTCTGTTTGAAAATCATTCATGTGTACGGTCAAAAAGATGGCTTTGATATTCTATTTGAATTCTAGCCACTTTTAATGATTAAGACTGAACGTTGAGGAAACTCCATCTGTAGTATTTAACCCAACAAATGATAATTTTTCTTCGAAAAGTAGTTAATCTTCATTCTGTCCAGTAGGGAAATTTGCTAAGGATATGAAAATGTACAATAGAAAAAACCTTTTTACGAAAACGGTCATTAGAAAGAAATCAGTAAGCAAAAGGTGACTTTTGTGATTGTTATATTGTTATTCCCCATTGAAATGGTTTCACTTTGTAAGAAAACGATACAAACCCTGGTATATTACGTCGTCAGCAAGGTTTCGACCAAAGCGTAAACTTAATTATCGTTTATTTCATAGTGCGTTTACGAATGTCAGCTGTAAAGCCTGATACTGATTCTCTACAACCTTACTATGTGACCTTGCGAAATATTAAAGTTCGCCTCCACGCTCTGCAGCAGATGTTGAATGAATGACGGGAGGCTGCTGACTGCTGAGGTGGGAGAAAGCACGGAGAAATGCTGAGGCCCTCGAGCTGTCTTTGATACAGTTCCAACTTATCGCCTCCGTTTGACCTCTGGCTGCCGAGTGCGGTCAGATAAATGTCCTAATGGATGTGAAAACTGACCAGAACTGCCATCTGGTCATGGATAATGGACGTCTCGTGTAAATGTTTACTCGCGGCGCGTCTGATGTGGTAAGGTTGGATTATAAGCGGAAAAATACTGGGCAGACTACTGTTGATCAAAGCTTTAGATTGATATAGACATTTTCAATATAGATCGGAGAAATCGCTTCCTCAACACATGTAGTGTAAGATGTTTGTGATACAGCAAACTAGCCTGTGAGATTGTGAGAGTAGCACAAGAATTGTCAAGCATTTGCCGTTGAAGGTTAGTTTTTACAAAAGCTACAGAGTTGAATGGTTCTTACGTTGCTGAAAGCTTCAAATTTATGAAAGCCTTTTCAATCATCATCGGAAAATCGTATCTTCAAATTTTATAGTTTATGGTTTCCTTGAATAATCACAGCAACCTGTAGACACAAAAAGAGTGCAAGAAATGACAAGCATGTTCCTAATTGTTATAGAAAGTTAACTTGAACTATTGCATCAAATGTGTCTGCTTTGTAGCCGTGTTGATGGTTGGATGAGACTACATACGTAACAGAGAGAAGCACGTAATGTCTTCCATTACCTCAGAGGTTGCGGTCGCGAAATGGAGATGCATCTTGCGAGACCAACATGCATTTGTCGTAATGTCTAGTGTCTGCAACAAAAGTGATATACTGCGTGTATGTGATGTGACTACTAAGTATGAAGAAGATTGTGTAAATGAATCAACCCATTTTGGGAAAAGTATTGTTAATGATTAATCTGTGAATGACTTTGCTGTTCAAAACCACTGTAATTCTGTTCTGATTTATGACGGTTTTGTAGGTGTGTTCACTTTCAGGTGACAAATAATTATTTTTCAGGAAAGACAAATGCATACTTCTGACCCAAACTATAATTGGCCTATATTGTACGTGGGTTTTAAATAACTAAAAGTCGTGTGTAGCAGCGTTTGGATACTCCAAAACTATAATTCCAGAAAAGGTAACAGTACTTCTTTTCCTGAAAAGAGGTGTCATATAATCAAATACGTATTGGACGGAAGGAACCCCCTAGGGAACGTACATTAGTTTCTTTTGTCTTGAATATTTTATGTACGCGATATGTTGATTATCAACGTTCTACATTTTCTTCCATACATGAAAGAAGATAGGATATTGATGCTTATTTGTTGAAAACTTACGACGTTGGTATTTGTAATTAACATATGGCGGCATATAAGGGTTTAAAATAGAAAATGGCATGGAGTTAAGCTACAACCACATCTCTGAAGCACAGCGGCATCTTAAATTCCAAAATTTTTCAAAATGAGACAATAAAAAACTGCTAAACTTGTCCCGCGCCACAACAGGTTGACGCTCCCACGTCCAAGCATCGCGAGACTATTAACTTAATAGACCAAGAAACACATTAAGAAGCCCGCCGACCCTCTGGGTCCATTCTACAACCGGTCGAACCTCATCCACTCCTAGCCCATTTATTATTTCTTAATTTGGCCAACTTACTCTGTCATTCGGAATAATTCCATAGCACTTCCGCAGTGTGTCCGTGAGCTGAATATATAAATGCTTAATGACTTTCGCTCAGGTTGTTTTAGTCGGTTTGACCTCAAGAGGGTCAGAGACCTGGAGGTATTTGGGTATTTGAGAGAAGAGTGCCAATGATGACATAGGGTTTGACAGGGTAATTCATAAAAACTTGTACAAAGATCTTCAACACTGCATAAGCGAAATATGTTTTGCCTTTTTTTTAGATCTTTTGGGATGTATAACCTTATATCTCACTACTACTGATTATTTTCTGACAACAACTCCAAGTGAAGAGGATTAGGGTGAACTGTAGTTTATCTCAAACAAAGATGGATGGAAGCAACACATTCGTTACCTTAGGCTAGTATTTGCACAGACCAAAATTCGAAATCAATCTTAACTTCAATTTACATCTTTACTACAACCATTGTTAACCAACTAAACATTATTTAACTACACTAAAAGCTTCGACTTTCTGTCGAAATCAATACACTAAAAGGGTTTGTACTTGGTAAGAACAACGATTGAGATTTGTTACCAGCTTATAAGGTCTAGGAATGGAATGCTTATTTGTTTCCATACATTCCACAACATTTTACCACTGAACCAATAAGGCAAGGAACGAGAACATTCGATCGTTTTTGTCATAAAAGTCAAGTTGGACTAGAAAATAAGTGGTACAGTAAAACTAATCGTTCGTTATTGGCAGACACCTGGTGCTCAGTATTATTCCTTGTTTCCCTCACACAGAACACTGAAGACCTCAAGGTGAGTGTTGGCCAGTAAACACATGAATGGACTATTAGCAGCGACAAACAGTGCCTTGACTTGTCTACGGTATTTACAACAGTCGCTTCTCTACAGATGCATTAGCATCTTAACTGCAATGACATTTCATGTCAAACCCCTCTCCTATGCAGTTATATGTACAGTTTGTTGCTTCTTCAGGCAAGACTCTTCGTTCTGAACATTCTAGTTTGCATTGGACTGAAAGGGTGTATTTACATTTTCTAGCTAACAACCAATTCAGAACCACGTTTAATTAAAATTTCATCAATTAGGCTATAACTTTTTCAACGACACCGATACGTTTGAAATTAAAAATAACTAGTGTACCTGTTGCTCGAATTCGAGCAATTGCGAAGCATTACAGGCGACTCAAAGCTTATGGAAATACTCACGATCTACACAACAGTTAGATATAATCAAAATCTTTTGTAAATACAGTATATTTTTTCAGCTTATATTTTTTCAAAAAGCTTATCTTGTTTTTTTAGTGTTTTCTACAAATTTTTCCCTCTCATAGCCGCATTAGGTCGTCTATGACAACGATTATAAATGAAAAAAAAATATTTCTATTCTTCTACTTGGTTGTGTTCTATGACTTTTTCTATGATTCCATTGTTTGCAAATCGATTAATTCAATGATTGCTCAAAAAATGTATAACAGTGTTAATTCAGTTTTATTTTTAGCCCATATCAAATTGTCCAGGATTTCTCGCTCTTTTCGATTGTAATAATTACACCAACCCAAGTTTCGTCTACAGATGCAATATGCCAACAAATATCACCTACGTACAATCTCCAAGAAGTGGTAAAAAAGGCAGAAACCAACCCATACAATAGATATAAGTTAACTCCAAAAGAAATAATTTTAAGAGTTACTGTGATATTAGGATTTTCCACTGATTTGGGAATAGAACATTATATTGCAAAACATGACACGATGCAGAAGAAAATCCAATTTATCAATCAGAAAAACCCATTGCAAATACTGTACTTCATTTTGACAAATTCAATAAATCACAATTTAAATATTAACAGCTGTTTCATTAAAAAGTAGTGTAGAATTATGCATATGGTCGTAATGTAAACAAATCTGAAGAGGCAACTTTAAAGGCTTCTGGGGCAGAGCCCCAAGGGAATTTACCTCGTTCCTGTTTTGATGGCTCATCTACAGACCAAGACCTTTCTTTAGAGACCCCTACCAAGTTTCTACGCCCAGCCGTTCTCTCAAATTAGCTGTGACAAAAACCCCGTTTTCCTCCATAAGAATAACATGGGATGGGAATTTAAAGGCCACTGGGGCAGAGCCCCAAGGGAATTCACCATTTTTCTCTTTTGATGGCTCATCTACAGACCAAGACCTTTCTTTAGACACCTCTACCGAGTTTCTACACCCAGCCGTTCTCTCAAAATAGCTATGACAAAGAAAAACTGTTTCAAATTAATATATAGATAAAATAAACAGTTACCTTGTTCAATACCTTTGGTATTGTTAGATGACCAAATAGATGATTGATAGATGATATTGAACAAGGTTTATTTTATTATTTAAATCTTCAATATCCAGTAGTAGGAAAATGAACTATGGAATTAAAAAATCTTACTATGTACGAAACTAATGATTTAGTCAAGGAAGGAATGCCTATCCCAATATTTATTCAAATAACAATTGCTTTATCCAGTCACTTGTATTAATTACGTTGTTTAATACTTTGTTTGTGTCCACAGCGACCCTAATAACATATTATACCGAAGATTAAAGAGTGGAAGCAGCTTTATATTTTTTATCTGTGATTATACTAATAACCGTTATCATGTTATTGTCACTTATGTCGACTTAGCCAACCTAATAGAGTTTTCGTCTAGTCTGTGTAAACACCTATTATCGAATACACCCGAGAGTAGAGAATAAAACGTAATGCAGTATATGATGCATCCTCGACAATAACGCCAAGTTTGACATAGGTTACATAGATTACCAGCGATAACTTAAGATAACGTCTTCATAGTCTGCTTTTATGTCTGGACAACTTATGTCGACTGTAACTTTTAACGAGTGTTTGTGGCTTAACCAGAACGAGCGGTTTGAGTGAAATATTTCGACGGAAATGTTATTTCCCGAGTTTGACGACTTGCAATAATATTGTGTAACATTGTGTGGTAGAAAAGATGCTCTCTTTGAAATAACAACCATTGCAATCGACGTATTGTTTATATTTATTTTTTTTATTATTTACCATAGGTTATACTTTATTTTCCTTTTTACGGAAGATTCCATAATCTAAATTCCATGGATTAAATATACTCCCTTATATTTCTATCTTCTTGATTTATCCTCTTTATGGATTAAGAAGTGTTTAAGGTTAGTTCAGTTTGGCTTGTGCAGCGGGAGTTTTGTCATATTTTACTGGTTTCTTGTTATTATTGACTACAGTATTTTAAAACTATTGTGAGTAAATATAACAATGTATTGTGAAGTAGTGATTGTTCTCTGGTCCTATGACTGAAGATTAAATCACAATTCCAAATTAGAATGAGATAGATACATTTAGTTGTCCGTTATATTAGAGGACAACATTGTAGTCGACATAAACTCACTTTAAAGTAAGTAATATAAGAAGGGCTTCAGATTAACCGATACAGTAGGATGATAAGTTTACTTTGTACTATTCATAGCCAATCAATGTTAGAAATTCCATACTTTACGTGCTGCACTTCATACTTTGGTAAATTATAACCAATAACGAATATTGTTTTGTATTATCCAATACTATAAAAAAGCTTGAATGATTAAAAAACTAGCAAAATAGGTTGACTGAAAGTCAAAGTTACTAGTAGAATGGCGAGCACTAATGTCACACACGCACGAGTTAACTACTTGTCCAGTATAAATGCCCCACGACATGTCTACAGTGTGTTCCATAATTCTAGCAGCAACCAGTGTAAAGTACTCGACATTGTGGGCTGCTCTAGTGTAGTGCTGTGGTGCTAATGGCGACTACCGAGTAATTACCACACTTTACAGTTTAATCATTCAATTAGCCACAACCAGCCATAAAGTAGTTGGTTATTAATACACCGTGTGTGCGGTACCGTGCACGCTACAGGTTGCAGGCAGGTAACAGATAATATCAGAGTAGTTACATCGTCGTAACCTACTACCATGTAACCGTTACACGGAATAGGTTCCTCAATTACTTGTCGCATACAATAGGTCATTGGGTGGTCTGGTAGCTGGGGGATATTTACGTTTACGTCTATAATAAAAGTGATACAAACCGTTATGAGCTTTTTTTAACTTTTACGTTAGAGTCCAGACCTGGTATTTTTCGTCTCCGTTGTGTACATATTGTATATTAGGTGTGTAAATGATTATTATTATGTAATAGATTAATGTTTTCGGGGGGAAATGATAGGCATTGTATTGACCCCTTGGATTGTTATATTTATCCCAGGACAATTATTTTATCTTGCAGATGATATAAAAGTCATCAAATTGTTTAGTTTCAACCAGATGATTTATTTTTTATTTGGAAATTAGTTTAACTTATCATAATTTTATGACTATGATCGTTTCACAACTTCTCAGAGTCAATGCTTCGTGAACCACATAGATCTTTCAAAATTGTTACCTACTCCTACATAAAAACATATTGACTCTGTATGAAGCAGACATCCCATCTATATGGACCAGCTGCAAATCATTTGCTGAAAATAAACATAGTTAAATGAGCCACTTGCTGAGTCCACTTCAGAAAAAAGTGTTTTGTCACTTATTTTTAGGTGATGTGATAGTTGATTGACGTTACAGAAGTTATCCTATCACTGATAGATCGGTAAAACAGCGGTGGGAATCAAATGCCCAGGTATATCTTTTAGGAAAATGTTTAACAAATGATTACGGATTGAGATCAAACTGTTATATTTCCCTAAGTATTTTTTGTTCCACATTATACGTAAGCTATCTCGCCGCTACAGTATAGCCACACCGAGCCCCGCCTAGAGTTGATTAACAGGCCAACTAACACTACTAGAACCACACGCAACCGTCACCAGATAAAATATAAACACAGTGTTAAGCTCGACATAAATCTTTGTTTTTGGAAAGACTGAAAGTAATAGCCTCGCCCTTGAAACACCTGCGCGGATGCGTCCAAGGGCGCATTTACATAGCAAAGTCGGCTTCTGCTTAATAACAGATTTATGCGAATGAATCAGTGGTATCAATCCACTATTATATATGTAACACGGAACACGCAGATCCCGCGACAGGCCTCCAAGCCACATCATTCATTACCTACGTATTAATGAGCGCGATTGAGACAGATTATCCTTGATTTATCGCCCCCCTTTCCCGGGCTGCTTTTGGTATAATTGTTTAGGAAATCGTTTTTGATCGCTTCTGTGGGTGGCCGAGAAATCCTCTCAGTTTTTGGACTTCTACGAATTTGGAATGATTGGCAGATTATGAATTGGGTTTCAAATTAAGTCGTGTAAGTTGATGTCTGTAGTTTAGTCCGAGAAGTAGGCTGAATGCCAGTGCATTGACTCATAACCAGTCAACCATGCAGCAATTATATGAAACTAAATCAAACCAATAACTAATATAGTACTTTTGAATTAGACTACAACATGTATGGTTTATCTTTTGTCTAAATATACGTAAGCACTTCATCTTTGTTACGCGTTTACTTAATTAAATAATATATTTTCCAATAAAATAGATTATAACCTTGGTAGATACATCAACAATATGTATCTAACAAAATATTTGATCCATCTGTAGTAAACATAGCATAACCACCGACCTTTGTATGCTGTTGTATTCACCAATAGCCAGAGGCATATAACTCAACATGGGTCTTCAAAATCATATCCCACATCCACTATATTACCGTGGTAAAGAACGCTTTTGCCCATTGTACTCAGGTTCTTTGTCGGAGGTTTCAGAGGCAATTAACTCTAAAACGCGACCGCATTCGCAGCTCCAGAGATGCATTAACAGTTTATTGACAAGAGCTTTGATGGCGCCGAATCGTCCGGACACGTTTGTAAGATAATTACGTTTTACAAGCTACACCGAGGCTTTTAACTTTGCCAATTTGGCCCAATAAAACCCGCCAGTCTCTTGTGCTCGTGAAAATAAAAAATAAACCATTCGTTCTGTACGACTTATCTGTTGGCGTTGTCCGGAGACGTCGTTAAAATAGCTGATAATTAATACATAAAAGTGTTTTGAAACATAAATATCTAATTTTAAAATACTGACCAAATATTTTAGTCGTGGACTAAGTGGGTTTCTGAAAGATTTATATGAATGACAAAGAGAGAAAACATCAGTCGTTATCTTGTTACTATCCAGTACTCTTCGAAAGTTTATTTGAATCACAATTTGTGTATAAAACCATGCTGTACTACCTCAAGTCGAATGCATCAATTTTCCATTGTTATAAACAATTTCCTTCGTCCAAAATGTTGTTTATAGTCAATGCCTCTTAACTCACCAACATATTGCAAATGTTCTGAGAACGGTCCATCAAGATATTCAAAATATAAAACTATGTAATTCAAGTCGAGAAACGAGAAAATAAAAATCCAGATATAAATTTTTAACATTGAAAGCCCAAAAACTTTAGACTCTTTACGAGAAGAAAGTGACAAGAAATTAATAGATGTCATATTTCCATGTAAACTAATAACGAATAATACTAGTGAAATAAATAGTTATTTGTGCAACTAGTGAGAAAAGTGAGCAATTGACTCACTCGAGAGAAATCCTTACTCACGAGCCGTAGGCGAGTGAGGAATGGTTTCTCGAGTGAGGCAATTGTACTTTGAACACGAGTTGCATATTATACTTTTCCTACAGTTACCATAAAACAAATAAATTGGTGACTACATAACCTATTTTTACACAGAAGTGAACTTTTAATATAACATTTAATCAATTTAATGTGAAGTGACAAATACAACAGTACAACAGCTGACCAGCTGATTTACAGCCAGTGCTGCCAACGTATTTCGCGCGCATACGACGTTGCCTGCATGTTACGCGCTCACTATTTCGTGCCTTCACGTTGCAAATCTGGAGTGAGACAAAGTAATTAGAGTGAGACAATGTTAACATTGTCTCACTGATGAGCGAATTGGCCACTTTGCTTTCTCAAATCAGTGAGAGAACATGTACATTGTTAGGTAACTGTAGGAAAAGAGATTTTCCAACACTAGACTAAACATTATACACAATTACAATAATAACAACACTATTTTGATAAATTCATACAATTTCGACTAGTCACACCCGATCACCATCAGGACCAATCCGTTTGATATTAAATATTAAAATTTTAAAAAGAGCTCAACAACTAAAGTCTGGGTGTAACGATTTTGTTATGGTAAGCCTGGCTTAATTAATTTAAATAAGCTGATTTTAAAACATTTTCCTTATTTTGTAGTTGGCAAGTTGGCAGCGCTGGTGACGGCGTTAGCAGAATCAATGAAGTGGAGAGAACCGGTCCAGAGTGTCCTGATCTTCACAACAGCACGAGTCCTGCGCCAGGATCAGGCAAATAAACTGTGTGCAACAATGACTCCGTACACCCAAGGGTTACAGTCAGTATTTCGTCAATATATTCGAAAATTTCACCTGGTTAAGTAGGGGTTATCTCCCTTACGTTTATTGTTCGTATATTTTCAAGGTTTCATATGGTGATGTCATGGGTCATGGAAGAGACGCCGTCAGTAAAACGTTCGTTCAAGTTCCCGAGAATGAGCGAATCGTCTCTTGAAAAGAGTGTTTCAAATATCTAGTACAAGCTGCATTGTTGCACTACATACATAGGGCGAATCACAACCGTAGGATAAGCTGGTAAATTATTTTTTGCTCTTGTACTCGATTCATAAAAGGTCGCCAGTTCGATGCTGAAAAAGTTAGTAGCATGTTGATCAATCGAAACTTCAGTAGCATGTTGATCAATCGAAACTTGAACCTAGCTATTATTGATCATTGTCCCTTAGCAATATTGACCAGAACAATGCCTGATTTTTGTTAGTAACAAAGGAACACGGATAATTTACACGTGTTTTACTCTTATCCTGCATTAATCGTTTGCTTGAAAACATTCTCAATAATAACGTTGAGAAAGTGATCTTAACCAAGTTTTAACGTATGGTCACGAAGATTCAGTTTAAATGGAGTCACACGGATACACACTTTGCTGGAAAAATCCTTTATGAATAGCCTAATAAACAATATGAACCATACTAATACCATCACATTGTTTAAAAGTTTGTTTTACAAGCTAAAAAGGTTCAAGAATTTTATGTTAATTAGGTGTCCATAATATTACAACCCAGATCTAAATGGGTTACTTTTGAATCTGAAAAAGCTACTACGTTGGAAGACCAGGTCATTCATACATTTTAACGAAAATTTATTTTCTTCAATGACAAAATAATATTATTCAGCAATACTTAACATATTTCTTGAGACCCAACATCAACGGATAACCTCGATATAAGAGCAGACCGCCACACTCGGAGTCGGTCACAGTTTACCGCACGAGATCTTGCCGTTGACACGACCTCCCCCTCTAATAACACAGTATTAAATGTTACATGCAGCCTCTTGGTCTGATTATTGTAATTGCTCGCCTCAGGCCATCTTTGGCTTAATGTAATTACCCGACATTATTACATTAAGCCACAGTACGTGTAATGCGCTATGCTGCAGCTGCTTGATAAGTGGGTCGCGTTTCTTAAGTGCTTTCACCAGCTTTATTGGTATATGGCATTTTACAAGTTGGAAATTCCTTAGGAAGTGCTGACGCTTGTACATTGGTAAATCGGATGGCACTTTATTGGAGGCCTATTTACATTTGGTGGTTTGTGTCGTATGCGGATTAATATATTAGTACAGTTTAGTTTAAATTTTGGCTTGGCTTTTAGTGGGAAGGGGTCTTATCATATAGCGTTTTATCGCCAAGAATCTTAATTTACCATACATAAATGGATTTAAGTTTAAAATGTGATGTGAGCTCCATTGACCATTGAAGACTGGCGGAATAAAAACATTGGGCTTACATGATAAAATTACTGATCTTAACTAGCGGGACCTTTGTAACAAGTTTTTTTATAAGAAACACCAATATATTAATACTTATAGATATATGTTCCAAACACCGTTAATTAACACAAAGTGACATATAGTAAAACTTGAAGCTTACCATTTTTATCCGGCTCAGAGGAACGTCTTCTCCATCAGTTCTGAAAATATAAACAGAATTAGAATTCAATATGAAACATAGAGTTCATAGAAGCTTAAACTATTCGTATGGAAACCTTACATAGCCTACGATAAAATATTTGAAAATGCATAACATTTGTTATTCTAAATAAATGTAGTAATCCACGTAAAAAGTTGTATCTGTCAAACAATATCTTCTCCCATACACCAGAGCTTCTTACTTCCACAATAGATAGTTCTAAAACCCATTTGATATCACTGCAGCTACCTGTAGGAAAAAGTCACAAATTTACGAAATATCAAACCTAATAATCTAGGTACTTTTAACATAACCGAATAAAAATGAACTGCTTATGAGAGCTTGAGGAAGCAATAAAGGCAGAAACGTTTAGGGTGTGGAAGCGTGGAATCGCCCAAACCCCTAATGACGGCTGCAGGCGGCCTTGGTCCCGCAGTAAAGCAGTGATGGTCCCAGTGGTCCCATAAACACAGCTTGTCATTCAGGGCTGGGCAGACATCGAACACTGACCGAGGCCAACCTTGTACTCAGACTTCATATGCTAATTATTGTAATGCATTCCTCGGCTCGTCCTCTGCCTGAGGCACCCTCCATTATCATCCCTGTTCCTCCTTCTTTACTGTTATTCGTTCCTGATGCAAATTGCAGACTCGTTCATTAGCTAGCAGATCTGCGAAGGCTGGCTGTTGCATTGGGTCATGGAAGAGACGCAGTCAGTAAACCCGTTCGTTCAAGTCTCTGGATGAATGAGCGAATCGTATCTTGAAAAGTTGTTTTAATACGACAACTGGACTGTTTGTTACTGGAATCATTGACTATATAACACTACTGGAATGTTACTGTTTTGGGTGGATTGCGTCGTGGAAGACACATCACTAGTAAACCCTTTCGTTTAAGTCTCCGGATGAATGAGCGAATCTTGGAGATTAGAGTGGTTTTAATTGCTTACGGCTTTGGGAGTGAAACAACTAGTCGTTAACACTATTTACGTGAGCTGCGTACACTACTTTACATGCGACAGTGTTTTAGACACTAAAAACCACTACTCATAACTTCTAGGAGAGGTTTTGTTTTCGTTTATAATCTCTCATTACCACTAATAGTAATGCAAAGAAACAGTGTACCAAACACTAATTGCACCACTCAACAATTAAATTTGCCTGACCAGCTGATTAGTTGAAGTTTGAATCATTACAATTTTATCTCTTATCTCGTAATCCTTGAACCTCATTGGTCTGTTACCCGTGTTGTTATGTTTAAGTGTTACGATTTCTGTGTTTCTTTAGTATAGGAATGTGCCTGGATTATTCAAAGTATAATAATGTTATATTCTTTGACTGCTATAGAATAATGATTACAGAATGTGACAGCCTATATAACAATGTCTGTAAAATTGAATACGTATATCAAAGTATTGGGCACTTGGAAAAGTTTGCATAGGGCGATGAAGCTACTTCTCATGGGATAGGCCTACTGCAATTAGTCCAACAAATCAACTTTAAATTTTAAAATTTATGGCAATTGTTCATAAACAAGTTAATGCGATCAGTTCGATACGTTCCCTTCAATCCTAGCCCATAACGTAACATTACCTCAGACTTGAATCTGACAACACTGCACGACTGGTTACACTTAGCGGCGTGTTCACTGCAGAATTGAACCCTGAGGCCTTCGAGCGCATAAACAAGGAGGATCACGTAGTCTGGTCGCCGATTTATCCCGTGTTGAACATAAAGTATAAAACCCGCCAATAATTTGCGTGGAGCCTGGCTTCCCGCCAGATCTCGAAGGTGTCGTTCGTTACGGGAAATGATCGTCTACCAGTGGCGACACTGCACAGAGGATTATGGGGGATTCCACCACTAAACTGGTAATGTTTACTGTAAAGAGGCGTCTCGCTCAGGAATAGCATTAAAGATGCACTCTACGTTACTTTTACTTAGATTAAGTCTTCGGGATTATTTCAAATCATTCTTAATCAACTAGTTATTACTATACAGGGCTTTAGTGATTTAGGTTAGACTTATTTCATTGAAATAATAAGTATACGGTGAACTTCGGAATAAGGTGGGTAAGCCAATGTACCCCAACAGCAAAATGCACTCGATGAAAAGTCATTGATATAACTGTAATCCTGAAACCTGAAGTGGCAAGTTACTCATCCAACTCAGAGGTCAATCATTAAGTTACTCAACGGGACAGATTGGCAAATATGTGCTAAAACCACATTTAAATCGTAAACATTTCTGTCAGTGTGAAATAAGATCATTAACTTAACACAGGGAGTGCACGTTGTAGCGTCTCAGCATGTGTGATAATGGTACTCTAATACACCTACTCCAACACACTCTGATTGAAACTCAAGAAACTTTGCCACTACTTTAAAGTAGAGTATTGATATTATAAACTAACATGTTAGATGTTCCTCAATCCAATACCATACGTCTGTGGTCTTCAAAACTTTTAATTTCAATCAGAAATGCAAGAGAAGCAGTTCATAAATCAAGAGAGTTTGAACATCCGTAAATAAACCCGTCTGCTTGTAAGGAGGTCCAGGGTTTAATCGCCATATAATTGGCCACTTGTCGGGTTCAAGCCACACCTGCTTTCCCCTGTGCAGCTTTCTGGGTCATCACGCTGATAAATTTACCGACGCATTCCACTGGTCTCAGTAGGCACTTTCCCCTCGTAGTCGTCCTCTCCGATGACCACGACTCTTCTTAGTGTTTCCTGGTAGAGATATAAACCCAGTGATTCCTGGTCTTGTTCTGCTCTTTCCGGTAGGATAGATATTTCTTTCCCACTGTTTCCTGTACGAGGTGAGGTCACTATCAAACCTAGGTACTTCAGAGCTCTAGGTAGAGTGCCCTCGCACCCCTAATTTTCAAAAACACCTTTCTGGTATTTTCTGTAAAATTTATAGGACCCTTCCTTATGTTTCTTGTAGGATATGTAAAAACTCACATCGTCAAAGTTTCCTTGAAAAATAGGAGAGCATTCATACTCGTCCGTAGTCTCAAAGTTACGATAATGTTTTCGGGTAGTTCCTGTATGACAAAAGGGATACTTCACTCCTGATATTTCCTGTAGGAAGAGTGGATATCCACAAACGTATGAATTTGTATTCCTGGGGTTTCGTGTTTGATATGTAGACACTTCGACCACAGTGTTTCGCAAAATATTCGTTCTGTAGGAGTTTTTACTATTCATTCCGTAGTATGATATCGTAGTTTATCTTGCACCATGGCAATTTATTTCTGGTGTTCAATTTCAGTTCTGTAGGAGAATGGTTATGGTGTCAGTAATAATTACAAGAACTGTTTGCTCAACCATGCTACACGCATTTTCTACACACATCAAAGTATAAAATCGTGTGAGTGTTTAAAATCTGGGTCACCTCTTATATATTGGAGTATATGCACTGTTTACTGCACCATTATTCAACCACACAAATCCCAGCATTACACATATTTCACAAAATATCTCCACACAACCCGTTTTCAGTCCACGATAAATGCTTCCAAATCCAAATACAGTCAGTCCAGTCCAATCAGAAGTGCCATAAACACGACTCGCTCGTACTTCTCATTATCGGAGCGGAGCGAGTGGGTTACAAGCGATATTTCGCCCACCCAAAGCCTCCTTTCACCTCTGGCTCCTTCGTCAAACTTTTATCACTTCTTTATAATTTATCGGGCACTCCAGTAGACGCTCGTTTTAGAGCGAGCAAAAACGTAAAATAAGTTTGACTTGAAGGAGTGACGCCAGTTACGACACTGGTAATGGCGATGGAGACTGAAAATATCGTAAATTAGACGCATTTTTCTTGGTAATGAAAATATTTATCGTTGTGGTTGGGCTTTTATGTGGTTCTCGCAAAAAGGTCTTAGACCGTAATTCGCTACGGTAGCCGGCTGAACCGGTCATACGGTCGTAGGTTATTAGTGTTTCGTCACGCCAAATCAAATTTATTTGATGACAGCTGCTTAGTATAATTTTAATCTAAATTAAATCAGGGTAGCTAGAAAAGTAGCCTTATAATGTAGAAAAAAAAGCGTAAGTATATGTTGTTCAGTACATTCATCTTTAGGACGGTTTCAGATGAAACAATAGCTCAAACGTACAATTCAGCAAATGCGAAGGCAGAGCTGAATGTCTACATCAGCAATGCCAATGTGAGGACCTCGTCAGCACTCTGACACTCAGCACTGCATCAGCAACAGCCTAGAGGCGAGGTCAAGGCCTGGAGATTGTTGTGAAACTTTATCAAGGAGAAACAATCAAGAAAATATTTTGTCTGTTGATACAGTTGCTTATGTACATGTTATAGCTCTTAAATCTCTAAAGAAATTTGAGTCATTTTTTTTAAATATCTTTTATGCTTTGACCCATCTATTACTTCTTCATTTTATTGGCTATATTTTAAATCAGTGCACATTAAAATTAGTTTTTTGAAGTTCATTGTTGGTGATGGTGAGTTAATGTTGTTCAAAGGTTTATTGCGGACATTTTCCATTACGAATGTAAAAATTAATAAACAACGTTTCGGGATCTGGAATCTGATCCCGTCCTCAGGTGCAAAAAACTTAGCTTTTTGACTGCTGCCCTCTGTAGTGTATTCCAACTTAGGTCGTGCGTTTGTGTATTGTTAGTTGTAATGTGTTAGTTAATTTTTGTTCACCTGAGGACGGGATCAGATTCCAGATCCCGAAACGTTGTGTATTAATTTTTTCGTGATGGAAAATGTCCGCAGTAAACCATTGAACAACATTAAAATTGTTGTTAAAAATTATGTTCACACGAACTAGTCTGTAAAAATATAATGTTTAGGTCTTAGTAGTAGACTCTAACTAGCTTTGAAATGGCATATATTTTCGAAAGAGTATTGGTGCAAAATCTCTAGATAGTATGGTAAAAATAAACCGAAAATCAACCAAGTTGTAACCTCCTGTCAGCAATTTCAGGTTCCCAAAAGCTCAAAATACATCGTAAATTAAGGGTTATTACGTTAAATCTCGTCTTACATAATTTCTAAGCCACGTTTGAAGAAAGCTATTATTTATCTACAACAGAAACATATTGACAATTATAAGTAAACAATGTAGACAACTTTAATGTTAAACTGTTTAAAGTAGATGAAATAGATTTATAAATGTAGGCAAAATACTTATGTAAATAATTAATTATTGGCCAGTGTTTCATCAGTTTCAGAATAATAAGTACTACTTGTATGGTGCAAAGATAGGCTTTTATTAACAATTAGTAGTACTGATGCATCACATATTAACTAACCCGGATGAGATATTCTAAAACACAGTATAATTGATGGAAACGACCAGCAACAAAGGCAATACTGCACAGTAAAGATTATGTCCCTATAAAGGTAACTGTACAGCTGTGACCGTGATCCTCTAACGATGTTTACGGATGTGTCAAGGTCTGGGGGATGAAACGGCAAAAATAACTCCTTGACCTGCAACGGGAACTGTCTACGGTGCAAACCATCTCCTTCGACGTCTAAACATATAAAAATTGCTGTCTGTTGCGGTAAATATGTCCACCAGTGGCGACTTGTCATCTTGTTGAATATTGTCGAAACAAGCAGTGGAAAAGTCTGAAGCGATGTCGTTGTTGGTTTAATTGAATTTTACTGGAGGAAACACAATCTGTTTAATATCACCAGAGGTCGTCCAGTGGTCGAAAATTCGACAAAAATTATGTAATGTACAGACCACGAATATTTACAGACTCCTATATTTTTACCCAGCGCTGTAAAGAAAACATGTGATTGGAAATTTTTTCATTTGTAATGATTCTGTTTATATTTCGTCAGCAGCATAGCAACCTATAAGGCATATATATTTTTTTAGAGCCTGATTTTTTAGCCTATTTTAATTTGTAAAGGTATTCTCTACATCTACAGGTAATATGCATACATTTTGCCTGCGTTGCACATGAACTGACAATAAAGGTTTTAAAAAGCATGCTTGTCTATTAATATATAGTATATAGGAGTTCGTATGCGAGGAAACGTTTTCATTCATTCCCATAAGCGACTTCGGACCGTATTTCTAGTTAGTATGGGAATAACATGAAGAGTATTCCCTTGCACATTTAAAAAACTGTAACAGTTGTTAAATGTATTAACGTAAAAATACCAAACCTGTATACGAGTTGTAGACGTGGATTCCGTAAGTAGAGTAATGTGTAAGTTCAGCTAGTTCAAAATAAAAACCGTACATGAATAAAATGGCCAGTAAATTTTGGTATGTTGAATGTAAATAAATTAAGAGAATTGTAACTAGGTGAGTGCGATAAAAGTTCGAGGGGTATACTTTGGAGTACTGTATATTAAAAGAAAATTACAATTGATACATTTTCAAACTTAGATTTTAACTTATCATTACCATTCCTCAACTTCTCGTCCGAACACCAAGCGCAAGCGCAACACACTGGTAGGGGTATCTGGCACGTACAGTCTAACCACCGGTGTGGTGTCCAGGAAGACAGGGTAATCTCTTGTTTAGGCGGTGACGGATGAACGGGAGTGCGGATAACTGGAGGTTGATTAGATAGGAAGTCGTCCGTGACTGTCTCACTGTCTCTTTCTCTCTCACTCGAGCTTGAATGTCTCAATTTCACTTTCTTGAAATATACTGACCCATTGTTCATATCGGACTTGTTAGTCTCCATGATTATGTTCATTGTTAACATTATATGACGTTGTAGTTTACAATATTCCACTGTTTGTGTTGATTTTATATATTCAGAAATTGCCGCAAAAAATGAAAATCTAAATTACAGACTCCCACAAAAGTGTTACAACAGAATTTTGAGAGCTCAGTACGTCAGTGCGTATTTTGGATAATCAGCTCTAACCTCTTGTCCCTTAAAATTTGTTATATCTAATGGAAAAAAATATTACAAGAAATGAAAGAGTATATTATAGTACTACTACTACTAACTACTATACTATACAGATGGTATAGTATAGTGGTGGTATGGAATGGTTCTATGGTTCTAGCACGTTGTTTTCGAACTATTGTAAAGTTCTGTCTATTGTACTACTGTACTACTGTCTCAAGTTGTAAGTCAAAGGTTGTATTTAATAATTGATCGGTTAGTGAAATATTAATCATTAACATTATCAGAGAAAACTATTTCACTTTTAAAATAGAACCCGGAAATCTTTGTTGGGTGTAACCAATTTGGATTTTTTAAATACGAACTTCTCGAGAATCGATCATAAAAATGTTTACACATTTTGAGGTTAATCAATCAATTTATAAAATTTACAATGCATTTCTTCTTCTTCCAGATTTCCCGAGGTTCGTATTTTTTGTACGTAGATTTATGAGTGTCTAATACTCCACTGTCTAGCAATTGAACTAAGACTAAGCATTTAATTGAAATGCTACGCGTTTACAGCCACCACTTGGATACTAATACCTGGACAGTGGTAATAATTACTGTATTTCACGGAGACTGGCTTAGTGGGTCAGCACATCGGGAATCGGTTATACCAAGAAAATAGCTGCTAATCGTCTGCTAGAAACAAGACTATTTATTTTTACGATCAAACTGAATGAGTCTAGTCTTCTAATAATGATGTAAACTTTATTATCGCCTGAAAACGGTTGTTAAGAAGGGCGTTACTGTTATTAGAGGACTCTAGCAAACTACCTAGGGGAAATAAGCTCACTAAAGGAAATGCTGTTAAGTTGTTATTATTAAGATAAAAAAACCAATTTTATTCACAAAAATGACTCATTCACATAAACCAAATGAATTATGGTATAACAAATGAATCTCAAAAATATTAGTATGAAAACTGTATATTTACCGTTTGCACTTTGGACTTATGACACGACTTTGGTCAACTTACAAAGTTCTCCTCGTTAAAAGATGTAGAACCGATTGTTATTTAACATACATTGAATTAAAACATATATTCTAAAAGACAAAATAACTTTTTTGAGGGAGATGACTTCCTCCAAAATCCACAAATACAATCTTTGCGGACTAACAAAACAAAGCGCGCACGTGAAAGTGAAGAAGAGCGATATTAATAAGCGCGGGTAATCATCCGTTGTATTGGCTGGTATCGTGCGGAACAAGATTGGTCACACTGGAGGTAAATGATTGCCAACATTGCAGATGCTAATTCCGCGGAGTCAGACGCATCTTAGATAGCATCTTCAGGCCACGAGCCGGCAGTACACGCCGGACTCGAACCCGCGGCCTCCCGCCCACACGGATCACGACCGAGGGGGCGGATAAATAAATGACTCGGTATAATATACACCTACCACTCGCCTAATGAACACAGTTCATTGTGGGGACGACAGGATATTTTGCATCGGGTGAGTGTCTATTTCACGGTGCAAGGGTTTTTCACGAGGGCAAATTGTTATTCACATCGAAGTAGAGTGTTATTTGCTGGTGCAGAGCATTACTCCTATAGTAACTGCTCCAAAAAGAGTAAGAATCTATGGCACTGCTCTGGAGAGAATGAGGCCCCAAGGTAGGCCCTACTGATCCAAAAATAATAAGGACTTTGGACCCTGCTCCGAAAAGGCTAAGAGACTATACGACACTGCTCCGAAAATAATAAAAAATGCACTGCTCCTGTTGAATGTGCTTGGCTAGGCATTGCTGCAATACTCACTTCTTCACAAGAGATGGACACTAGTTCGGAAATTCAATCAAATCTTCATTGTCGTCAAAAATTATTTACGATTATTTTTATGTTTGACACAGGAGCCAAATAGAGATGTTTGTACCCTATACTGTATTCAAGGGTTGACTAAGATGAGACTATGTTTAAGCTATAGTCCGATATTATCGCACACTACCACACCTAGGTGGCGCCAAACATGGATAAAAATCTGCCCTAAATCGCCGTCCGTCGTCCGGATTTGGTGTCAAGATATTTTCGCAAGGTCCGTCCTCAATACTAAATATACGAACTAAACTATTGTGAAACAATGCGGGGGGATGAATGTTGTGCTGTAAAACTAAAGTGTAATTGATAGAGTTATACGGTTAAATTACCCCACAACCTGTTTCATATTGGTAACTCCCGCTTGTACTCGAACCTGAAATGGTTACATAACCCGGGGGCGAAATGGCAAGTGATACTTTACAAATTAAATTAGTGTATTAACAGTTTCAATAAAGCTATTACCATAAATTTTGCTCAACGTCCTTTTTCGTTGAGGTCTTGTCTATATTTCAAGTTTAAATTGCTTCATTCCAAAGGTTAAACTGGTATTCAGATAAATCACCATGACCAATCATATTTAGATGCAAAACAGTCGTAAGAAACTCCCTTGGGCGAGGCGAACCTACCGCACTTGTCCGAGGCTTGATGAATTGTATTATAAACATACTTGTCCTAGCGTACTGGCGTACTAGTTCATGTTTATAATGGTTAGGGGTTTGAATAATTTAGATATGTTGCTTTTGGCAATCCTTAACATACACCTGTGACCTGTAGGCGTGGATTATGTTCAGTAAAATATTGCTTTACCTTTAATTAAGGAACGTTTGTCGTTTCAGCAAGGGACTTTACAGATCGGTTAGAAATCTTGATAATCATCAGTGATAGTAAAACCTGTGTTACTTCAGCGACCCTCGACGCTCAGTGGTTCAATGCCCGACAACGTAAGTTCTCCTTCAAGTAGGTCTCTTACTACACAAAAAAGAATATATTATTTCTCTCCACGAAAACGCTATGAGTTAAATTAAGATTTTACACGGCACATGCAACTATATACTGTACAGAGCTGGCCAGCTAAGGCGCTACGACTGGTCAAGGTCCGTCTAACGGCACATTGATGTGTCTAGTGTCCATCCTCGTCAACTTTATGTGCAGCGTTCCTCTATTAAACGAAAATCAACAAAAACTGGCCACGATCAAAGAGGCAAGCCGATACGCCAATAAAGCTATTGTTGGCCACAAAGGCCCCTAGAAGGTATAATGATCCCGTGGTAGACTTGTAATACGACGCCCAGGGCGACGCATTGTCCGACGAAACGATCTAATTGAAATTTTGCGCAAACAATGGAGACGGGTAATTATAACGGAGTTAATAAATCCATTAAACCGCTTAATGGAGGGAAGTGCGAAAAATAGATAAAATAAAAAGACCAAGTGGTTCGGTGGTCAAAAGCTGTTGACCATAAAAACATCGCATGTACTTTGGGTTAGGACTTGTATGGTGAACGGTTATGTTAGGATAAGATAGTTTCTTGATTATATTCTCACCGTTTCGAGAAATTTGTCTCATTCGAAATAAATGTATCGTATAAAATTTCTGGCAGGTAATAGGTCTTGACCAAGTTTGCAGAGCTATGAGTTTTAAAATTTAAAGCGTTACCAAAGACAAAGAAATAGTGTAGGAAAACAATTTGTAAAGTTAAAAAACTCTGTGAATAGTATGATAATCAGAGACATTAAGTATATCCAACTTGATCAAATATACCATCAGTACAGTGCATTGTATGCATTTTTACTGCGAATTGTTTCTGTCGGGAAAAAATTGTTGTCCCATAGTCAAGTTTTTGGATTAGGCTACCTGAAACTACAGTTCTGAGATATTTAAACTTTGTTCTCGTATGATATTAAAAAAAAAAATACAGTTATTGATGAGCCTTGCTAACTATACTAATAAAACAATAATTATGACCCTTAGGAAACACAAACAATGTATGGAAAAAGCTATGATTACTGATCCTCAACAAAGGAGTGAACCATATTGATTATTTGATGGACCATCGAGGCAAGGTCGTGAAGGTCAACGTGGTTGTTTGAATTGGTCGGGTCTCAAGTTTCGTCGCGGACAACCCGTTGAAGTACACAAGTCCAATACATTACGATGACAAGTTAGCGACTTTCCAGATCAACAATGGGTCATTTCGCCAAAACCAACAGCCAAAGGCACCGAGCTGGGTGTGGCGAGGTGATATATTTCTCAGACCATTCTTCATCCAAACAATTGGCAATTCAACAAATATCTCAAACCCTAATTCGTGAAGTTTGACATGACCGGGTGTGGATAACTGTTGCTGGACCACCCGTCTCGTCAACACTCTGCTGGTTACTTTGTACAGTGGTTTCTTGGTGTATGTGAAAATTTATGATATTGTATGTTTAAACTGTTCAATTCTGAGAAACTGATTTCTTAAAAAATTCTAAAGGAAATTAAGGAATCGGTTCACGCAATTATGGAATGATTACTCATAGTATATTTTAAACACCAAAACATGCCAATGATTGACATTATTTTTTATGTTATTGACGTTGGTTTTTGGTTGTGGTTGTATTGATACACAGCAACTCTAATCTATTTGTTTGTACATGTTTATTGCTGCAGGTTATATATTTTTCTTTTAGTACTCGTTTTAAATAAATATTTGTTGCAACCTGGACACTTGAACACAGGGACAGTTGAATAAACAAGGATATAAAAATAAAATAAAGGAAACAAAGTTCAAATGCAATGTTTGACTGTACGTTGCACAGAATAAACTTCGCAGCACGATGTTCTTTGGAGAGCCAAATACTTTTATTCAAAAACAGCCTAATAATATTAAAAATATAAATCGAGCCATTTTACGAGCAAAGGTGTTTCCACAGACCGAACACGATAAAGTTATTCAAAACAATTGTTGAACCCGCGCCAAACACCTATGACGGTAGCAATGTTAAGATGTTTGGTCCCGTGTCTTCTTGTTCTGTTGTCAAAACACTTGCTCGCCCAGCATGCTAAAGTCTTCCCACTTCCCACATGGCTACAACAATAGCCTCCCAGATCTATTATGCATTCGAACCCATGTGAAACCATTTTTGCGACCATCTTAAATAATGAATGTCAGGATACATGGCACAACATTGTATGTATAGCTCGCAGGGGACTACATTTCCATGTGAATCACTCAGGACACGCCCTGTAAAGGTGGTATGTATTTGGCGACTGTACTTGTGTTTGGGAAATTGTAAACTACATGAAGGATGGTCGTATTTTGTACCGTATTAGAACATAGGTATGTCTTCTTAACGACAAATAAGACATCAATTTAGTGAACTGTCAACCATCACGGTTTTAAAATTTCGTTAGTATTTTTTTATCCACGTCTTTGGTGATTTTAGGTTTTTAGTCGGGTAATGGTCCAAACCCTAATCTCCAGCACATGGCGACCCCGGATCCGTATTTACTGTTTTTATAAGCGATGACTGTTCTACAACACTAAATTAACCACTCCTCTACCAAGACAATCATAATTCATCTAATTGTTGTTTTATAGTTTGCCTTAGATTACGTTTTAAAAATCAAAGAGCAGTTGTTGTAGTTGACAAGAACGAATAAACCCACGTAAAAGAGCTAAAAAGCTTTAGGCGTTGGGGCATACAATCTATTTAGTGTAAATTCTCTCCCTCGTTTGATAGTAAATTCTCACGCCATTTTATGTCAAGATATTGGGAATTCAATCGGCTTTACAAGAATGAGTATGGTTCAGCAAAAAAATGTAAAAGAATAACTTAATATGTTGTAAATGTTAATTCTCAATATGGTACTTTTACGACCTAAAACCTTTCTAAGATGTTCAGTGAACATACCAGTCCCATACTCCACACCTTAAAAGATATTACACTAAGTATTTTGAAGCGTGAGCTTATTCTCATCAGAATAATTTCAAGTTCGTGAACCCGAGGATATTTTCCGGTGAAAATCCATTGTGTGTCGGGGAGAAAGGACAGTGTTTGGGCGGTCCTGCGAGGCTAATAACACTTGCCGACATTTAAACCGCGATAAACCTTGGGACGCGGTCGATAAAATGAAATTTGAATATCGGGGAACGCCTTACTGCGATACTTTTTGACCCTGGAAGCGAGGATTGAATTCTCAAATCAGTCACGGTGGAGTATGTTGACCAGATCTGGGAGGGGGAGGAGGTAAGGGCACTGTCAAGGACTTGTCAGTTTCACCTAAGTGGAACAGCTGATAATAACCAGGTGCTGAGACTTATCAGCTGATTCTAAATCACAGTGTGCAATGCGGGCACGAAGACAAGTGTAATGCGTTTCATCAGGAAGTAAACAGCTGTTGCAGCTTACATCACAGAAAACGTAGTACGTTTTCTGTGCTTACATGTCAAACTTTATGTTTAGCGTGATTATTTAAAAATTACCATAAGTTATCATCTGGACAGATTTTACTTATTCATAACTTTTTAAATGTTAATTTTAAATCAACTACCACACAACGTAGAGCGTCAATAAATAAGCTGTTCATAGAAAATTTCCCATAACGAATAAGCTATTCCTGTTGGTTTCCTGAAAATATTTCTATAGGGTACATAAAATGCGTATATAGAATAAGCACAAGAAATATTCTGCATTTATGGAAAAGATACGATCAACAACAGTACAGGAAACTAACAAGTTCAGACTAGTATATATGGATTACAACTTCGTATCCTGAGAATAGATTACGTCATATGAGCAATACCAAATGTCAAAATGTCGAAATTATTCAAAACAACATAATATCCGTCAAATAAAAGTTCTAGACCATAGAATTTACCCTACCCTAGACCTTTGTGTGAGTTGTTTACCCTACACCTTTTATAGACTATAGTGTTTTGTGTTTTGTGACAACATAGAATTTAAACCTGCAAAACTAGTGATACCAACCTCAGTAATTGAAACCTCTTTTTGAAATGAGCAATATCAAATATTTATATCTGCAAGATCAACAATAAATTTGTCAGGGTAAATCAAATCAACATTCTTATTAATCAGAAAGAATTTGAACACCTTGAAAATAAATCTGGCATAAACAGTGGTGGTACCAACCTTAGTTATTGAAAGCATTTCTTTAATCAGCGATATTAAGTTGTCATACCAGATAAAATATTAACGAGCAATTTGTCAGGATAAATCAAAACCATATGATATCAGAGCCACAAGTTGAATACCGTGACAGTGATACTGGCATTTAAAACAGTGGTACCAACTTGAAAACATTTCTTTAAACAGCAATATTAAGTAGTCCTATCAGATAAAAGATAAACTAGCAATTTGTCAGGATAATCAAAACCATATAATATCAGAGCCAGAAGTTGAAGACCGTGACAGTGATACTGGCATAAACAGTGGTACCAACCGCAGTAATGTGTCTGAAGTAGCTGTACCAACATACAATTACTTCAGCAAGGCTACGTTGATGTATGACCAAGACTGCCTTCCTATTTTGGACTTGTGGTCACTGTTAGCCTTGGGTCGCACCTCACTGATGCTTCCTTGTCTGTTTTGGAAAAAGATTAACTACTGAAGCTGTTGTGCTGGTGTTTACAAAGGGGTAGGCGTGATCACAGAATGTCTCTTCAGACGATGAGACGAAGTTTCAAAAAAAGAACACTCACTTTTGAACACTCATGCAGACAAGACAAAACCCCAAGTGAAGGTAAGTTCAAGCCACAACACATTGCGTAACGTGTAATAGTTGAAGGAAGGTTTATGAAAACGGGATATGCTGTAAACACTACTTTGGCCTACAGCGCCATTAATCTATGAGTAATTGGCCAAGCTACCGTGGGAACTATGATTACGTTTGGTTAAGGAAAACAATAATATTTACTTGAGTTTTGTGTCACAATCCTTTTATGGTGTGCGTTTTCGCAATTATTATTCTAGGCTCTCTGTTGTGATCTCAACCATGCACTGGAAGAGGGCTAAGTTCTAGAGCCCCAATACCATCATCACCTACCGTAACGTCACGATCACCTCAAGGTAGATGCTATTGATTGGACGGTTTTAATCCCGCTCATCCTCTCCACATCAACATTGACGTATGCTTCACGTTTGGAAATTACCCCAAAGACCCACCCAAAAACGATTCCCAACAAAATTCGCAAACTCAGTGAGTTTCAATCTTCCGAATCTAAGGTCAAAATCTTCCCATGGATGGCGAATCTTGCAAAGTGTGTCGAGCGTTTATGTAAATGTCTGAAATGGCATGTGGGGTCCTAAATCCGCGCGAATGACTGAATACGGAGACTTTCTCTGAGATGCCGCGCTGCTCTCTGCTCGCTGACGACACTCTCAATTAGAGGCTTGCTCTATATGACCTTTGAACTGGCGGGTAATTTATGTGTGGTGTTGTGCCACCGGCGGACTTGTATTGTGACTGCCTCCACGAACTTCATACTGTCGTGGGAGTGGAAACCGACTGTTAATTATTGTCGGTGAGAGTGTTTAGAGAAAATGGAAGTGTCTTTAAGGTTACAAGTTGATTGGGCGTTGATTGGGCCTTGGCTAGTACTTATCAAATGGCTGGATATCAGGTGGTTACAAGTAAATACTATATTATATAGCAAATGACTTTTAATCCTATGAGCCACATGGACTATTTAGTGATCCATGTGTTTATTTAGTTTCCCCTCAACTTGTACGACAAATATAAAAACATTAAAAACAATTCTATTGTGGACACACAGAAAAGATGAGCAAAACGTAGAATAGTGCCTGTTTTGAGATTTGCAGATTCTGCAACTCACGTAAACACTTTTCATACTCTTCCATCCGAGCCTTACATAGTATATTTCAGGAGGACCTGTCTAGCCTGTGACACAGAATGGAAAACTCTTTTGTAAATCGTTGCCAATTTTTATTTTTACGATACACTAAAACAAACCAGTTCAATCTAAAAACACCCCTACCAATGGTGCGTTTGGAAGGGGCAGTAGAGCGTTTAGCTGATGTCTAAGAATTGTCAAGACTTATCAACCGAGTTATTCATCAAAGCCATTTTGTCTGAGGAATTTTATATGGTGCTTGGGTTTTCAGGGGGAAAAAGGTAAATACTTTAGCAAACTCCTAGTAACTTAATTTTATGAAAAACCACCAAATTTCTAATCACGTTTTCCAGCGTCAATTCGCTTCAGAAAAATATGCTGAATATGTCAAGAATAAGTTGTATTTTGTTCCAAGACTGAATCAACAAACTCTTTTTGAATTCTTTAATGGTGATTTGTATTAGAAACCCAATACTTCATACAGTTCTATGTAAAAATGAATTGATCAACGTTGTGAGGTTTGACTATTTTTGTCTTCTTTTATGATGTATATTTCACCACACACGAACTGTATCACTCCACGATTTGACGTCATAAATCGTGTCAGTTCGTCCATAAACATGCGAAAGTGGGGTATCGCAGGTGTGATCTGTATATTGCCACTGGTCTATATCTGTTGACATATCTACAGTGTCAGCCCACAGGGGACCCGGCCCACTACACTGGCCACATCTTACGATATTTACGGTCAGTTCGATTTTTATGGTCACTACCGTTTACACTACTGTCCGATAGTTCGATGGAATCTCGTTCCGGATTTGGTATCGGGTCTAGCGTTTCGGGGATATATTAATCTACATGGATTAGAAAGGCGAGTGCGTCTCGTAGGTTGTAGATGAAACGTTTTGTAGATGTGTTCGAGGGTTCAAACCCCCTCGATCAGTTAACTGGATTCGCATGATTGTTTAAAAAGGGTAGTATAAATATTGTATCATCATCAACTCTCATTTTAAGGCCACTTTTCGGTTAACCAATGTATTCATCGAATGCACTAAACTGAGTCACATTGATGACGGATCATGATGAATGTTTTATAGGACTAAGCGAACTTGAATATTAGATAAATGCGCGTCGTGATCAAATATTACAGTTATCAATAAAATAAGTTTAAATTTGTTTTATTAGTCATGTAGTGTCAGCATAAGAGTTAAGAGTGCTAAAATAATTCGCAACAGGTATAAAATTTACCATTCTCTTTCGATTACATAATCAGCAAAAGTAAAGGGGGCTTAAACTACAGTGTATTGTATGCAATATTATAACACAATTTCATTTTACATTATTCCAAAATTAAAACGTATTGGTCAACTTAGTTCTCTTTAAACTGCAGCTTTTTAAGACGAAGTCTAGCTCTTACATCATCAAACATCGAAACACAACATATAACTCAACCGATTCTAAAAGCAAATCTCAAAAATGGACCTCTCGCCATTTAATTTGTTGCAGTTAAAACCTGTTCCGAGAATTGATTTAAAGTGGAAATCTCGATTAATCAAGCCGCAAGTGTACAAACCAGTCGGCGAAAAAAGTGCATAATTAGTGGTAATTCATTAATGACACAACAAAAGGACACGAGTAAAAGTTGTGCAAGAGAGGAAAAAGTGGTAACGTGGATCATAACGAGCAATTAGACGAGAAGTTGGGCAGTGTTTGGTGGCGCATTAGCACTAGAATTTGGCAGGTGACGCAAGCCGAGGTGGTGACGATTTGTCGGTGAATTAAGGTCAGTTTCACATCACATGACAAATGTGCGGCCCACTTTGGAGTACGCGAGTGTTAACAAGCCTCAGCCGTCCAGAGGAATGTGAGTCTGGTGTCAGGAGAGGCCGAAAGTTCTGTTGTGTGTCAAAAAACCTTAACATCCGTTATGCTGTAGGGCGTTTGTGAACTCTCTCGAAAAAATTCACAGGATTATTCCTTGGGTTAATACATGAATATTTTACATTATAAACATGGGTCGCTGAAGCCTCGTTTCCCATCTGTCTGTCTGTATGTGTTTTTTATAAATAACCTTATAACTCGAGTTTGAATCGAGGTACAAACTTTAAATTTGACACACTTGTGTATTTTAACGTGGTACACAAACATGCAAAACTTCATTTCGTTGACTATAGCCGTTTCAAAATGGCGGCCATCTAAAACCTTTGACCTCAAATTACATGAAAACCACTAGAGTTACAAAAGAAATACAAGAATAACAAAATGTAGGAAATTTTACGCCAAATCAAATGACACATAGATCTTAAAGATCGGACAACAAACAGCCGAGTTATTAATTTTTTAAATAATTAATAATTTCTTTACTGGTTTTTAATTGTTATTGTTTATTCTTTAAAATCATCTGATCCTTTCAAAATTGTTACAACAATGTAAGACAGCTGGTTTGCCCTAACAACAACATTTAGTTTTTTTTACTAGATGGTAAATGTATTAAGTGTCCTATTTTTACCTTAACTATTGAGATCTGTTTAAGGTTACGTAATGTACTCTGTATCAGATGATTTTAATGAATAAACAATAACAATTAGAAGCCAGCAAAGAAATTATTAATTATTAAAAAAAATAATAACTCAGCTGTTTGTTGTCCGATCTTTAAAATCTATGTTTCTTTTGATTTGGCATACAATTTCCTACATTTTGTCATTCTTGTGTTTTTTTTTTGTTTTTTTTTGTAACTCTAGTGGTTTTCATGTAATTTGAGGTCAAAGATTTTAGATGGCCGCCATTTTGAAACGGCTATAGTCAACTTAATGAAATTTTGCATGTTTGTGTACCACGTTAAAATACACATGTGTGTCAAATTTAAAGTTTGTGCCTCGATTCAAACTCGAGTTATAAGGTTATTTATAAAAAACACATACAGACAGACAGACGGAAAACGAGGCTCCGGCGACCCATGTTTATAATGTAAAATATTCATGTATTAACCCAAGGAATAATCCTGTGAATTTTATCGAGAGAGTTCACAAACACCCTGTATACAGGGATTTGTTGTAAAAATCATATATCTACACACAAAAACTCTCTTTGAATGGTCACATTTCCCTAAGTAATGGAATAATTATTGGTTTTATAGTGTTGTGCCACGTCGAAGCCAATTTATTATCGCTACAGTTCAGAGTGAGGGTAATATTAGTATAGGGGGTGAATATTTAATCTGTTCTTACGACTAATAAATTCAAACTGCTGGCAGTAGTAACTGCAATGTCATACAACGTCTCTCTATATTTTATATTTAAAATTCCATTAAGCATATTAAAAAAAAACTATGTAGAAGTTTTTTAACATAGGTACAGACAAGTGTACTGATGACTAATTTAATGGGACGAAATATGCAAAATACGGTTGAATCTACAACTAATTAAAATATAAAATAAATTCTATTCAATTTAATTACAAACTGGGAAGGTTGAAACAGAGATAAATGCAAAAGAGTTTCGGTGTAAACAGTTCCATACTATCTTTTATCAATCAGGTATAATGTTTAGTAATTGTTTTGGTTCTTGAAAGGTATTTGGCTGTTAATTCTGAGTGCAATACTAATTAAGAAGACGTTGGTTTTTTGAAATCTACTTTTAAGAAAATATATAGTCAACAAACTTTTTTCATAATAATGTAAAAAAAATAACAGTTATTTGGCGTCTTGATGTACTGTACATGAAACCCAATTAGGAAGAAGATATGTCAGAGTGTTGTGAATAACACTCTCTACTCTACATAAATCAATCGCAATCCTTGGATATTTCTCTAAACAAAGTCATTACTGACGTAATAAAACAAGTAATACAATTTCAATCTCACTGGTAAATAACAGTAATTACCGACTGAGTATAGTAATCATAACTCGTTGATTTCTTCATACGAATCAACCAACTAACGAGACAGCAATCGCAGCTGTAATTCCCAGAGCTTCACCTCCTTCTGTCAGGATTATTTGCATACAGACAGACCAACTGTAATCTACTCATTGTCCTGTGTGTCCTGGGAGTCCTTTGTGTCCCGGAGTCCTGGATACAGACGAGGGACGCCTCTCCTGGACGCTTCTAATCCTTTCTGTAGCATCTGACACAATCATGCCTGAGCCGGGATTAGGATTAATGTGTTTGTGACGTATGGAATTGGATTGGTTATAAGAGAATCGTTTGTAAATGCTTTCCACTTACACGATTAGTTGATGCTAATAGGTAAACAAACATTAAAAATAAGTAGGAACAAATACTAAACAAGTATTGTTTATACTTTACGAGTAACCTTTGAACCAGCAGAATTACCAATGTTGCATAAGTTATTAAATTGCTGCAAAACTCATTGAACCTGATTATTAAACGTAGAAACGCTCTATTTAATAGGGCATCTAACAAAAAAGATAAAATCGTCGAAATTTAAAGATTTCCTTAAATCCTTTTATTGTTGAAAGAACTGCTGCTTGAACCATCAGACAAGAGAGGCGTTGGTCTAGAAAGGTTTTATTTGTGGAAAGCAGAGAGCACAGAGGTGGAAAGATAACTAGTCGAAAAAAGGTTCCGGGATTCTGGTTGTTCACTTGACTCATTTATGTGTTGTATAACGTGTTGTATAGATGAGTAATAGGCCTACCAATACGTAAGTCACTCCTAAAATTACACATCCTTCCTTAGTTGATCAAACGACTATTCAAAGCTACATTACTGCCTTTCTTGTGAATAGTCCACTCAAGCGTACTCCTAAAACTATCTGTTTTATACTAATCGAGTAGATTCCCCAAGCAATGAAGGTTCTCACTATAAGATAAGAAGAATCCTTCCAGTCCCTCAAACCAGTAACGTAATTTTCTTACATAAATTTTCAACATAAATACACTCCATTACCAACCGTGTGGTAGACCGGTGCACACAATCACAAGATATCAAATGCTCACATATTCAATGCCTATAATCAAGGCCGGTTCACAGTGCACCTCGGCAATCAAGACTGGTTCACAGTGGTCCTCGGGCGAGCCGCTTAACAATACCTTCATCACGTGACTTAGCGTGGATTGCTCGTATCACGCTAATTGCTGAACAGCTGATCTCCAAGGTCTGATTATAGCATGTCAATTACTGGGCAAGATAAAGCCTCACATTAATAATGTTTGTGTCGAATATTTTGTCATTCGTAAGGAATGAGGTCAAATGTTACATGTCAATCAATGCATGATAAATCACACATTGGGTTAATATTTACGTTGTTTCCTGATTTTCTTGCAATAAGGTCTCGGGAAGAAATCACAAAACTCTATTAAACAGGTTCGCCATTGTTGAAGCTGGCAATAGCGCAACATAACACCTGTTTTTAATTTAACCTTTCTAATCTGAAAATTATTAGCTACAAATGTATTGATTGTGCATTAACCATGGAAATACTAGAGGGTGAAGAGTACATGTCGTTTGAATTGACATTATTTTTAGTAGGAAGAGATCTTCAATGTAGACTAAAAAGTATTTTCATTTCATTACATTCATTCCTCATGGACGTTCTTTGACTGTACGAGGAAGATTTTAAAGAACGTTTCAATTTAGTATAAGAAACTTAAGATTGGTTTTTACTAGCCTTTTCTTGTTATCTCGCCTATCATAGACATATGTTTACCAAATAATCCATTTCTTTTTCTAAGGAACAATAATTGAGGAGTGTAACGCGCACAAACATTTTACCCATGGAAGTGTGTCCAATCTTAGCTAGACATGAGACACTTGTCAACTCATATTTACTATTTTACATTGAGAGGCTTACTTGCAGGATATAAGTCGATGCAGGTTACATAACCCAGTTTGAGTGCATGAGCCGGGAAGGGGGCGACCTGTGTGTTCCCAGTAACCAAGATATTTCCTACGGGAAGCTGAGGTCACGCATCACGGTTAAGTAACCGCTGCAGGACCTTGTTGGCGATGGTTCATTGATCACACTATATTTGACTATCAGAACACTACCGTAACCAAGAAGATTGAATTCGAGTTTTTTCTTAGCTCTCCTTTTATTTAGGGGTGGCCTTCTACAGGGTTGTTCATTTCTTTGTGGGTGAGATGGTGATGGACCGTGGAACATACCAGCGATGTCTTTGGTTCGAGTCCCGGTTCCGTAAAAGAAATGTAGTACAGTTCATTCTCTTACTGTTCCGCCTCACTCCTTGCTTTACTACTTCCCCATGTGTACGTACATAATTTTTAAGCCCACATAGACAAATGCAAGGTTAAAAGACACAGCTTACCTCTTAAAAATAGAAGTCTCTATTTAAACTTTCAACAAGTAAAGGAGACATAAGGACACAACAACTTAAAAATCCGTGGTACCATAACTCTAAACTATACCTAAAGCCATTAAAAAGATAAGAAACACTCTGAGTTCCAATGGACCTTTTATTTCACACTACGTCCAGTTCTTGCTCAACCCCAGACTTGTTTGAAACATTACACCTCACACGGAGTCCCGTCGAGTCAAGACAATTTATATTATACCCTGCGAATCAATCATTTGCCCAGTTTCCAAACTAATGGTTTAACTCTGCTCAGCCCACTTTGAGCGAACCTTGTAGGATTATCATAGTTACTTTACCGGTCGCACCAGCCGTACAACTTTCATGGGTTTATATGTACTTTCTCTTGTTTTTATGAGGTGGTTTTTCTCGGTAACCGACAAAGTATTAGAATGAGGTCATCAAGGCGTTGGTCTGAGGATTACAATGAATGATGTTGTGTGGATTACTAAGGAGCTTTGGTGTTGAGTTTGCGTTACGGGTAACGGGATAGTGAGTATTATTACATTTCTAGCACGTTCTTCAGTTTAAGCCCTTGTATACACCCTAACTAATTGTTTATCCGTTTAAACATAGGTTTAAATTTGTTGTTAATTTCGAACTTTTCAACAAATGTTTGTATAGTGAAAAATGATTTGGCATAATTTTTTTCCAAGTCTTGCCTAAGTTTTGACCCGAATTGATTCATTTTGTCCTTGTCCCTTAATAGTAAGGGACAAGGACCATAGGGTCGACCTAAAGATCTTATCATTGCTACGCCAGTCAGAAAGGAGTTATCTCAGTTTACCTAGTTTAAACAGTTAAATACAAAAATATATTTCCTTAAATTAGTCAATGAACGAGGGAAGCTCTGATAGGTTCCACATATTGAAGGCTGCAAATCGTTTTTCTTACAATTTCTGACTTTCGAAGATAATCCACTTCTGTTCAAGTAATTGGTTTCTAAATTAAAATTAATTCAAATTTTTCAGATTCAGGTCGCCAGTCCAATTAAGTAACTGTTAATTTCCCTGTGTAAGTATTATTGTCAGCACACAATCTCCAGTCCATTAAGCCACTTTCCCGTTCCCTGTTTAGCAAAGGATGCCGCCTCGAAAGTGCCCAAACCAGAGCAGTAAAGATATGATATCTGCCCGCACCCAGAACTAGAAAAGTTGAGTTGACACAGCTGTGGGTTTATTTTCCTCTTCTCTTTTAGAAACCCGGTGTTTTGTACCCTAGAAATATCACAAACCTAAATTGATTTTGAACTTTTGTGGACGGCGAGCATTTGTTGTCTACACCTATTGGTTCTTTAAAGTATTACTTAAAATGTAGACGTAGTAACAAAACAATCATCATACTGAACATACGACTAACCTTTTTAAAAGTAATGGGTATATGACTGGTGCTCACTATTCAAATGTAAGTTTTATCGTCCACATTTTAATATTCCATTTTTGCAATCATAACCTACGAACTAAGAATTCATCATGTACCCTGAAATCAAATTTTTCATTATTGTTATTTTGTGAAAGTATACTGTTCGAATTACACCAGTAACATGTGTGTAACAATTTCCTAACACCCAAATGATGGTTTTGTAACTTCTGTCCGTACGAAAAAAAGAATGCATATTTTTTTTCATTTCCTCTTCTTTTTTCAAGCTACAATATATGAAGGCAAGATAATTTTGTTGTGAACACTGTTCCTTATCTTCCGCTTTAGGGCCGCTTTCGAAAGGCACAAAAAGCAAAGATCGACGACTACGGCTTATACACACCCTACAGCAAGTCCCGCGTTTAACACAGTCCGGGTGTTAATTTACCCGCCAAAATACGAGATAGAAAGTCGACTTCGGGACGTGTTTCTAAGTGGAGGCCGTCCCATAAACTGGGACTACAAGGTACCAATTTGTCTGACACTCGACCCCCACTTATCACTACTAATTGATAACTCATGATAGACGAAAATGTAAGTCTCAGTTTGGTTTATTTTGTTTTATTCAAGCCATGTTATTGAGAGGTAATGATTCTACTCCCTATAGACTCATACAATAATAACTCCCATGTAGAATACAGTTTGATGGAATCTAAGTTATGCAATTTAGAATTTCAAGAAAATTTACGTACGAGTAGAAAAACTATACTCTGGTTTTAAGCTTTAATTATGTAGTTTAAACAATTTGTTGACATATCTTCTTCCTAATTGGGTTTCATGTACAGTACATCAAGACGCCAAATAACTGTTATTTTGCAGGATTTTAAAAGAGTTTTTGTGCAGAAACGTACCAACGTAACTTCCCACAAGTTCCTCAACTCGTCTCAGTTTATGATTATTTTTCAAATAACTTGATCATAAACATAAAACTTATTTGTACATACCACTGTTTAATTACGTGAAAGAAGATTTTATAAAGAAAATTAAATTAATAGTTTTATGCGAATCTACGAAGATACCTAGGTAATTATCCAATAGTTAGAAAATCAGAAGAGTAATCTTGCTAGTTGAGGCTCAAAAATATCGAAATTTATGTTAGAGGACTTGTGCAATGGTGCAAATTGAGCTACAAAATGTGTAGGCGTTTGTCTTTTTAATCAACGCATTTGGCCCTTTCATTTTGACCATTCAGCCGTTTGATAATGATCGATAGACCTTTAAGGAGAGCTCAGCTGCTCAAATTGAGCTCTTAGCCACTCCCACGGAGAGTGTGGGCGACGTAGATATCTTTACGGCACTTGTTGGCACCGACTTTCCCCCTTCTTTTATGACTCTATCCACACACTTACAGAGGTAATCGATCAGTTAACGATCACAAGTGCTGTTGGAGAATAGAATCAAGTCTTCACGGATGATTAGAATATGTTTATGTGCACTATCGTCTTATTTGTGACTGTTAAAAATGAGTTTGGAAAGTTGTGTTTGACGATAAACGATTTGGTGAGATCTTATATCAATGAAGAGAAGAAGAGAAGGGTTAAATAGTTAAACCTGATTATCAAATCATTATGATGGATGAATACAATATATTTATGTGCACTTTCGTCTCATTTGTGTCTAAGATTAAGAGAGAAGATGTACGAAAATTGGCTTCATCTATAAACAATCGAGTACGATCCTCCATCTAAGAAGTGATGAAGAGAAAGAGTTTAACGTCAAGAGTCTGATTTATTTGTTGCTTATGAGTTTCACTACACATCAATAATGTAATAGTTCAAAAAGTGAGTATAATAGCTCATTCGTTGCATATCAAAATTAATTATGCTAAAACTATTAAGAACATTTATTGCAAGACTTTCCTACATCATACAAGTATACCAATTCAATAGCGCTTTTTGTTCTCATTTAAGCATTAGATCAAATGAAAGAACTAACTCCCCAAAAAACAACGTGTAAAATGTTTGTCAGCTGGACTATTTGATATTTGACACTTGTGTATGTAATACTACATGATGAAATATTAAACTTACCATTAGAAAATTGAGATGGGTCTCATGGCACAATCGAATCTGTAACAAAACATACATCAATAAAGTTTACAGCTCAAAGTTTTAGTAACAAAATGTTACTACAATGTTACAACAATGCTATGTGCAAACATTTAAAACCCCCTATATACTATAACAATTGTTATAAACAAAAAACTAACAAGAAGATATCAACTTTTACTATAAAAGTTCATGTTATGTTAAAAGTTATACAAAATTAATCCTGTTTGGAATGTTTCACTACTTGTGAATTACTTGACACACCTTCGACACTTTATGATGCAGAATGGTATTTTGGTTAGTCTGTATCATGGTAGGTTTAGCATGGCTTATCGTTTGTTATAGCCTTATTCCATCCATTATTTTACACGAAAATAAGCTAAGCTATTAGTTACTATGTTATCACGGCTAAAATAAATCCGTGTTATAATACGTGTTTACCACACAGAGTTGTTGACTCCACAACCAGGAGTCGTAACTTAGCAGCTTTCACTTCGGTTTATTTATAGATAATGAGGAAACTCGGTGGACATTAGGGACCGTTATATTGACAGGGCTAATTTAAACTATAGGATTAGTACACACGTAGGCGTGTTTAACACATTAGATGTTGCAAATGTTATTAGGTTATTTTAACTTTTTAAATTTAAACATTGTATTGTACACGTTGTAAGGTACGAACTTTGGCAAGTGCCTTAAAAACTACTACGAGTGTCGTTAACACTATTTACGCGAGCTGTGTGCAATACTTTATCTACGACAGTGTTATAATTGCTAAAAATCACTACTCAGGTCCGTTACCAGTGTTGTTATGAGTAAAACTTCTTATGAAAGTAAATGTGAAACTTTTCAATTGCAAGAACTGAACTGAAAGGTCTACTACAAGAAACGGTCGTAGGTAAAGTATAGTTTACCATATCGCAATTGCAATGTATCATGTCATAACATCATAACCTATCGTTACACGATTGTAACATATTGTAACAGCGTTGTAACATATAGTAACATGATTGTATGGTAACACCGTCCCTGTAGAGTGTAGACGGCTGCGGTCGGAGAGCCACGCGCGGCTCAGACTCGAGGATTGTCTTTCAACTGGTTTTTATAGGTTTCTCGAGATGAGTCTCACGAGTGTCGTTGTATCTCCTCACTTGTGGTCGACTTTGTATTCGATATACTTTGAATAATGTAATGTAGTGATTCGTCAGATATAGTGATAGTACAGTGACAATTTAGAATACCTTTGGCTAGTATGAGGATTACCAAAGGCGTTATATTTCAGTCACACATCAAAACTGTAAACAGGTTTGACCTTACATGAGTTTGATTTAAGTGGTTGTAGTCTGAACTTGTAAAGTATCTAAAGTCTTCATTGATTATAATGTACCAAGCAGATCATAAGTAACTTATTCTCTCTGTAAATAATGGTGGTCTTAGTTTCAAAGGTACAAAAGTACGTACCGCACACATCCTAAACCTCACTTATATGTCAATGCTGCTTAGAAATGGTATATCTTAAGTGCGTTTGCTGATCACTCGATTCGTATGTAACACCTAATGTTATTTATAGTTATTGTTTGGAATAAGCCAAACAACCATTATTATGGAAACTATAGTAAATTATTCGAGCTGTCTATAAAGTTCGACAAGTCCCCCTCAAGTCCCACGCTGTCGCCGACACCAGGGTCCGCAGCACACACTATATCCGTTACAGAGTGGCGTGGCCCGTGTGTAAAGTGGATACTATACTGCGATAGTTTTATCTCGTCTTGAGTGTGTGTGGTCCATTCACTTGCTGGTGGTCACATGAGAACCACACACTAAGTATAATTAGATAATGTAGCATTGAATAATGATTACCTACTGAAAAAGGTGACCTTGTGTATTACATCAATTATCGACCCATTTCTATATTTCCACATTTCTCAAACAGTAAAGAAAAATCTACTACACTAGGGTATCTCAATAGAAGCAAGATTGACTGCTATGGGAATGTAGTTACGGTTGTATTTAGAACGGCCAATAAATATGGAAGCAGTCAGAGATCGTTTCCAATAATGCTGATCTCCTGCTGAAGTTCAGCACAGTTACTCCATCGCTCCCGCAATGCAAAGGAATGCCGCTAGATCGACGATGTTGTTATTTTCTCCGATTTACATACAGTATCGCAATCGACCTCCTTTTAAGGGGACTTCTGGAAAGTCTCCGTGACAAATTTATTATTCTGCTAAATAAGGAATAAATATGATTCCTCCATCGTACAAACGTTAGATATGTATTTAAATGCAGGGATGGTTTCAGTTGTGACATATTTGCTGCTTTAACTTTCTGGACTTAAAATATTATACTTGCTTTCTAGTTGTTCTTTAAATTTTTTCAAACAAATCATGACGAACTTTCCAATGAAAAGTGTGATTAGAACAAAGATATTTTCATGTATTTTTTATAAATGTGTGTGTATAGTAATGCAATAAATCATTGTATGTATAATAATAACTTATTTGTGAATTTATTTAATCGCAGTTATCACAATGTTATGCATGTGTTTATTATCGTCCCATTAGACCTTCGTATTCTATTTAATGAAGAATGTATTCAAAAACAACTTTCTCAAACAAAAAGGTACAAGGTAAATATCCACGATTGGTACATTCACATCACTAGAAACGGTTTTCTGCCCTACACAGTTTCTAGTTTGTATAACTGTGGATCTAAAGTTAAAAAAATTTTTTAAGCACATATAGGGACAAACTAAAAATTGTGGTATGTCCTGTATTTACTCGCAAACTATCCTCAGATTTAATGGAAAGACGACGAACGCGTGGCTCGCATCAAACCAGTAACCCAATATCAACACAGGTTCACAACATTGGCAACAGATGGGAAAGGTAGGTCGTCAGCAACCTTCTCTCTTACGAAGCCAGGTGGTATACGGCGCGTTGGGCCAAAAACTGTACTTCCGAAAATTATAAACTTGCAGCAAATGTGGTACCTACCACCAACGTAATTTCTTCTGCACAGCAGCTGTTATATACCTCTCAAAAACTTTACTCCTTTTGATATACTTTTACATTAAATTTATTTCAGACAATCGTTAAGTATGACATTTTTATACCGACCAACCCAATGCAGTTAACCGACAATTTGACAGCGTCTTAGTCCCCTATGCGATGGATTATCTACCCTAGTTAAATATCTTCAAATTGTGTTATCATTTTACGTAATCGAACCCAAAGCAGTGTCGTTAAAAATACTTAAAACTTTCAGTCCACGATGTTTCAGAAGATGCGCGTTTGGCGATTGCGTGCTCCAGATGATGTTTCTCTACTCGAGATGTAGATGCAGAAACCCAATACAGAAGGCAAGCTCGCGTTGGTCCATGTTGGTAACCTAACCGCTGTAGAACGTGATCAAAGACCAGTCACCCACTGACTACGGCGACAAATCAATTAATAATCCATACATAATTCATGAGTCGGCAGCAACCCACCGCATCTTCGTGTCCAGAATGGAACCTAGCTGATGATAATATTACAACATACTCTTAGGGTTATTTAGTTTGTGTCCTCTTTTTAGTTTTGTGGATTGTTACAATTGATTCCAGCCGATGGACATGTCTAGTTTATCAGGCTTGATTTGGTGAGGAAGGGCTGAAAGAGCAACCCATACCTAAAAAGTCACCTATATAGAGAACCATACATCATCATGGTCAAACGGTATATTAGATGTATATGTGTTTAAACGTGAGTAATAAACAGTAATTTTAAGGGTTACACAAGAAATTTCTGTTTTCTCATCATTTACATGGATACAATTAGAAGATAAAGATTTCAATCATATGAATTCTCGCGAGGACATTTCCTCATAGATTATACGGTAAACATTTCCAACACGTTATTACTCACTTTCACATCTCTAATAAAGCAATTTTTACAAAGTGGTGGATATTTACCATTTAGAGGAAATCGCCAAGAGCCAAACACTTACGACTGGCCGTTCCTAGCAAACCGGTAGGACTCCTTCATCAAACCTCGGAGGAATATTGGGTTTTTATTGACCACTCGTATACTTCTCCCAAACACCTCTTTGGAATTCAGTGTTATATAATCCACTAGCTAGCCAACCCAAAATTGTTTTGATTGTGGAATAGTTTTTAGAAAACTCACTAAAGTTAGCCTAAAAGACCTATGAAACACATTATTCGAGTTTACTACAACGTTTACTTACTGCTCAAAGCACTAAACCTCTTAAAATAAATAAAGCACTAATAGGTTGCAAAAATAATTTGTTTTCGTCCATGAAGTGGTATTATGATTTTTTTTAGAGGTTACCTGTAAAAGAAGAAATCTGGTTTTATACTATTTTTAACAAACCTATCAACACAATACTGTATAATAAAACTCATGCCCATGGCATGAAAAAAGATCCGTGAGGTATTAAGTTCGTCACTGAAGCGTTTCATTTGATTTCAAACTAGACACAAGTTAAAAAAAAATCTTTTCATTCTCTGTATTCGAAAATAGTACATTTCCATACAGCTGAGATCTTCGAAAGTCGTCAACTTCCATACACCAAAAAAGTAGTAGTCAGCTGACTTTACCTGACATAAACATTACTTTCGCTACACAAACAATACTATGCCTGACATCAACAAAGTTACAACTGAAGTTCCCGGTTAGCTCAGTTTTTTCATCGTGATAAAAATTATATGAAAATCCCATTTCGGTGCTCGATAGAGTATCCCATGCTCGTCAGTAGTGTAAATTGATACAGTTTCGTAAGAGTTAACCTGCTTTAATTAGGATAAAACATATTATTTATACTCTTAAAATCTCTTTGAATAGAATTCGAGAACACCACTGGCTGTATACTGCACAAAACAAATTCAAAAACACTAACAGGCTGTGTATAGTTTATCTAAATACTATATTGATATATTTTTTATTCATATCTTTTTTTTGTAACTTCACCACAAAATAAAGAGGTGGAAAAGATATGTTCTCTTTTACAATCTACTCTCCCTTTTCAGCTTGCATTGTTGCAGTCAGCTGGCTCCTCACTCCACCTGTGAGACCGAATGTTCGACAGCCGAACTGTAATGTAATGCATGCCCGGACAATTCATTGTAATAGAGGAGGCGGACCACAGAATGAATTACATGTAATAACTACGTGGCCCGCGTAACAATAGGGTGTCCGACGATATATAAAAAGTGCGCATATAATTGCAGCCAGGGAAAATATCCGCACGTAGAGAATTTAAGATGAAAAGGTGGATCACGCTTTGGGCCCAACTGCGACTGTAGTTCTACACTATGATCTGGTCCTATATCGAACTCGAAAGAAGTACATTCTATAGAAGAAATTCCAATAGATAAAAATGTTATAATTAGAGTGGAAATTGTCTAGAAATATTTACGTTCAGGAAATGCATACGTCCATACTCATTAGAAGGGCCGTACATGGGAGAGTTCCAATAGAGATGAAGTTCTGCTACCCCGAGTTACCCAACTTATTTGGTTTTCTAGATAAAGGATGAACTTACAAATAAACAAGGTGTCTAAACAAACCATTGAGTTGAGGAGCGAATACTTAAAGGCACAGGTGATTATCGATTTTTTCACCAGTGAACCGACTACTCTTGGACTCAGCCTGTCACATTTCGAGGTGTATCATCAACATTCGGATAGTCCAATATCATCCCAAGTGAATCAACCAATTCATTATGAAGCTAGAAAATAATTATTTTATAATATTCCCTATCAGTATGACTGATTTTTTTGGTATAACTTTGGACCAACTTAAGTTTTTCACCTCCAGACGAATCTCCAGAGCAGTACTCGACGCAAGCAAAGGAACCATTTCAATGGGATTTCTCGAAGAGTCGTGTAGTGCAGACTCGGTTGCATTTGAACCACCGGACAAAAGTAAAGGTAAATACTTTTATTTATGTCGCAGCAGAGAAAGTAGTGTCCGTGTCGCAACGTCTGTCGCACACATAACCAACAGGTGCTGGAGTGTCCATGTCTTTGCCGCGCCGACGCCGACGCCCGTACAACTGGCATTTAGCTGTTTGATGAATGGAGCTAGAGCTTGCAGACTTGTGAGGTAGAACCTGTCGAGCATCTTGGAATTATGGACCTGTATGGAACATATGTCTTTCAAAATTTGAATGTTCGCCTCGTACCAAAAGGATTAGGATCATGTTGAGCAAAATTTGAAATTTATGCAAATTTTCAACTTTTTATTAAGTCTTACACTCATCTTCAATAGAATGGAAATCTGGATTGTTTGAAACAGTTTCCAGACGTATGAGTTTTGTCGTTTCATCTATAATTGTTTCTGGTGGCTCTAAAGTAAAAAGCTGAATGGTCTCGAACCTAAGTCATGATCACGCAGTTTTTCTCATTCAACAAAATTCGCTAAGAGGTTCTAGTAAAAACGTCAATCTAGCAATATCCCTTGTAGGAAATTAATTTGTAACCCAAATTTGCTTATATATCATCAATAAAAGCTTTGTTTTTGTATTGAGTCTTAGATCATATTCAGGACTATATTAGTGACGACTTTTAGTGGTTGGCGGGTTCAAAATGTTTTATAGGAAACATTTGTAACGAATTTAAAATGCGTGTTATATTTAGTACCTTAAAATTTTACATAGGAAATTTAAACAGGAGTTAGTTTCAATAAATGTACGAAAATCCAATAAAGCTTGGAAAGTGCCTCTCATTACTGTTTATAGTAATGGCCTCAGAGCTGAAGAGGCTAAATGCTCTTGTCCTAGACGTTTGAAAGGGATATGACTGTCTGAAGCCCACAGTCTTTCTTTGACTCTTGGTTTGAGTCCAGAGAGATATTCACCAAGCTGCTTTCCCGAACAATCTTCTTGGTTCCTCCTCGTGGGTTCCAATCATCCTGATTGGATACTCATCAGCCGTTTTCAACCAAACGTTTAAAAGAGAAGGGACGTCTGTTTCATTCTTAAAACAATCATAGATAGCAATTGTTCACGATCGGCAAAAGTCAATTGAAACTCCGCAACAAAGAACTAATTGTGTCGCTTCCTGAGATGCAAATCCAGTAGTGGTAGGTACAGGTGCTGAAGTAGATGTATGGGTTACATGCGCGGGTTGTAGGTCCTCGCCCCACGCTCAGCCTACGGCCAGTGGCCTTCAGCCGGCCTACGTCACTCTGCTGCTGACGTGATGACCACACTTCCTCTGGACATAAGTCTTCTACCGCTAGAGTTACGCTGACAGCTGTAGGAGACTACACATTGAGCTACCGTTGTGCGGATCCCCTACGAAGGAAGATTCTAAGGAATACCTGTGCGGTTGTTGTGAAGACATAACTGTATTTGGTAACAAAGTTGTATGGAATATGCGAGATTTCTAATGCACATAAAGCTTTTGTCCTGTATATAAAAATGTCTTTCCTAATTTCATTACCTTCCGTGTAGGGGGGTAGTGACTGACATAAAAGGTACTAATTTAGACCAGGCGTTCAACTGGAGTGTTGGATATATTGTATGGAAGATAATTGTTTGAGAGCTATAATCATTGACTATATAACACTAATCCTTACTCCCAAGTACTTGAATTCTCTATAGACAGTTTCCAGTTCTTAGTCAATCTCCACATTCAATTAATGTTGTATAACCTTCAATGCTGATAATGATATCTTATTACTGTATGCACATTTCTTCTACATTTCGAGACTTTGATTCCAAGACAATTTTACTTACGAACGAGTCAAAGCCGAGAATGCACAGAAAATGAAACTTAGGAACATGATTTTCGGGACATCTTATATTTAAATTTAAGTTCTTGTGCATGACATTAGAATCGTTTACATAATAAAATTTAACGAAGCAAACACAATTCTTAAAAAAAATATTACTTGTCATATCAAAACCAGCAACCCATTTGTTTCTTGTGTAACTCATACTATAACGCGAAATAAATTCCTTTAGTTCTTGAAATAACTTGAAATTTTCAGGAATATAGCCAATAAGTATTTAATCGTTGGAGACTACTAATTTTCCTTGCAGTATGGTGAAAAACATTTCCACCATTCAAATTGTAAATACATGAAACTGGTTTAATTTATTTTATACCTTATCCTTTCCTGCGTCGTTTTTACGATTACGACACCATTCACTCACGAGATGAAATAAAAGCAAGGTCATCAGCTTGATGTCACCAAAGTAGTTGGACATTTGCCGATCTTTCCACCTCCAAGGCCTTAGGTATGGTGGATATAAACTGATGCACACTTGTCCTTGATAGAGGAGATTTGGCGAGAAGTACGACCCTCACTTTCCCTAGGAACCAAATCCATAACTACAGTCATTTTGTATTTAGAATTCCGAGGTCTCCACGCAGTATACTTCTGATCCACGAATCTTCGAATGACAAGTTGGTAATGACAGCGGAACTGTTTTCTAAATACAAGGCCTTCGGAGGCACGATTAGTTAGTAAGGTGTTTAATGCGGTGTACGTTACTATAGCAACATGCGTAGTAGGAAGCGACATTGGAGCAATAGAGTACACCATGTAGCCAACATGTGTGGGTAGAGGACCTACCTTCACTGTATTAGCAATGTAAAAGTATTTTTATATTTGTAAAAACTATTATTGTAATAGTTCAATTCCTATTTATAATTAGAAACAGGTAACTGTATACCAGTTAGAAAAAGTTCTGCAGATGTTCACTTAATGTATTAAGACGTTGACACACTGTACGACCTGAATGAGAGTATAGAATGGAGTGAAATTCTCTACTTATGATATTATCTTAAGTTCAGCTATTTTTATGCAGAACTATTTATTAAAAAGCCCAATGATGCACTAAAACAACTTCTACCCAACTTTTCAAATTATTGGAGGATTGGTGTAGTCAATTTGAGGAAATAATAATTGTAATGTTTCACTTAACATTTTGTATTGTACACTATTTCTCTGTTTTATTTATATTTCCATCCTTGAAGCTACAGTAATAAATAATGTCGAGTATGTTGTGTAAGAAAACCCATTCCGCAGAAAATATAACGGATGCCCATTTACATCTATATGCAAACACTGCAAGTATGTTGATTATGTTTAAATGGATGTTAAACGCTACCTTTGACATTTGTCTAGGATCATCAATATTCTTACTTGATGCTGGCAGGGAGTGCGTTTGTCGTTTGTATTCTTTATAATGGCGGCTGTTCACCAAGTACAATAATAGAGTAGAAGTCTCAAACACATATAAACCTGTACCTAACTTAGACCACTAAAGAAATATACCGTCATTTTTTACAACATTTCACACATAAAAATATTCGGGGTATGATGATGAACTGGGTGTTAACCTATACTATACTAAAGCTATATTTACGTGTGTCAGGAAAACTATGGGTGTCTAAGAGTAGTAGCAAAAAAACATAAAAGCGTAAATAGGCAAAAATTTTAAGTTGAGGTGGTAGAAAAACATGTTGTGTTTAAATTTAAAGGTGATGAGGAGATTATTTCCTCCTGAAGAACAAATTTAAATCTGGTTCCGAAACGTGCTATTACATACAGTGATAACAGCTCCTCTAACTGACCATACTTATTCAACCCTGTCTACAGCTATTTTCCGTGACCTTGAGCCAGATAGTGCGTCCGTGCGGTTCCGTGCGATGGTTACATTAAATTACCACATTATTACGCGGTCGCCGCAGTCACGAGCGCCGCTGATCAGGATCAACACCTTGGTCCAATTAATGCACGATAGCCTCATGCTAAAGCTCATGCTGAAGTTCATGCTCATGCATGCGTCGTGAGCCACGAGCCATCCATCTGCATGAGTAACGTGGTAATGTGTTACTTGCAAATGTGTTACTCAACTTGGCGGTAAATGTCCATATAGATCGAGCTAAAAGGTTATTTACCTTTGAGCAGCGCCATTGGATTTCGATGCTGTGACTATATTTCTCATCCAATATGAACATTTTGCAGCCTGATTTGAGGAGGGTTTCGTTTCCGGTAACGTTTGAATTTTTCGGATAGCTTTAGTTTGTGACACGATTACTAGAAAAATACCGGTATTGATCATAAACATAAACAAAGTGACGTTGTTGGCCCGAATCCTATACTAATAGCATTGAACATATGTTTTGGCAGTTCCATTTAAGCAATTTCGGGCCAAAAACGTCACTTTGTTTATGTTTATGATCCATAATGGTATTTTTCTAGTAATCGTGGTTTGTGATAACAGATAACTTTTATTGGTATGAAAATATATCTTTTTAAAGGCTTAGAATCACATTAACACACAAGAACAAGAAATAAAAGACTAAAATACTTTAAATCCATGCAAATCGTTATGTTAATGAAGTTGACCTGAATAAAGATTGTTAAAGGGCAATAACAAGACCAACAAGTAACTTTTCCAAATATTATAGTTTCTAGTTTGAAATATTGTAACCACTGTTTGGTCCAGCGCAGCATCCAACCCGCCGCTACTCAGGACCGGGCGCCATGGTCATTTGTTTTTTCATCCCCCTTCCACAAAAATAATTATACCCTCCAGACCCTCTCATAGACCTAGACCCTCCGCGCGACGGATGCCTCTAAAATTTAAGCGTAATGGTACGTTCCGTCAAATATTATCTTGAGAAATCTCCGGTTTTGTTTTATTCCATCATAAACTGGTCATTGCATGTCTGGATATAGGGCCGAGACGAGGAACTTAGTGTTTAGGAGGAGATTTTATCATTGAACCATTTAATTTGAGCGTTGAACGATGAATTCATTTACCTTGCTGTAGAACAGACGAAACTTCATGCGTGGTTTAATCGTAAATCGAGAGTGTACACCAATCAAACATAGTCTTAGCGTCTAATAATCTTGCATCTGCATAATCTTAGCGTCTGTTAATACTTTGTCATCTAAATGTGCTCAAATATTGAAGTCTTAAGGTTTTGATGGAAATTTCCGAGGTACCGAGCTTCAGCACCATATATGAAAAGTATACTCGTCTGAACTTAAACATGAATCTGCACATAGTTATTCATCATGCAACCTTTTAGTCCTATTAGAAAGCACACTTTGCTAACCTAATGAAACGTGTATCAAGAATCTACCCTGTTATGTTCGAACCAGGGACTTTCAGATTCAGATATGAAGGTGAGCACTGCAACCCCTTTAGTACTTGGACAATCAATTAGTGCTTATTATGTGTAAGGTTCACAAAGGATATACATTACAGTGTCCTAGAACGCTAGACTTCCACAGTCATAGAGGACAACAATTGTGTCCGAGAGTCCCACAGTCCTACTGACCAACTAGAGTCCCGCACTCAGCGCCTAAGGACACTTCCTATCTAGGCTAATGAACTATCCTAGCAACCCAGCAATTGCAATTTGGTTTCCGGCACTTGCCGCCGAGACTCCGGTAATAAGGGAAAGTCAGAAGTAATTATTCGGACAATACACCATTGTGGGTGACATTGTCACTGGGACTCCCTGAGGTGGTGGTTTTCACCAGCTGTTTGTAATTTAGTCGGTAATTGAATTCGGAACTGTATTCGAGAATTCACAACAGTCTGGACAATACAACACTGTTGTTTTCATTTTGGGAAAATACAAAAGAATCGTGTGGTTTTCGGGGTGTTGAAAAAAGTGATAAGTACAAAGTAAGGGTATATTAAATAATCCCATATCAATGTATCCCATATCAAATAATTATGTGGACTAAATTCCCGAGATATGTTGTAAAGGATCAAAATTTAACACAGAGTATTTTTGTGTAAAACATTGTCATGCTTGACAAAAATATAAATTGTACAACAGTCAGTCAACCTAATCGAGACCCAGTAATGAGTTATTAGTTAATAATACCGATCAATTTTATTGTGCTACCAAATCTTCATCGATACTAAGTATCATAATGACTGTAAATATCATAATGGTGGACTGTTCTTTGAAAATTATGACAAAATAAACACTATACTCGTAGTATAATCAGAGGCGTGGTATTATTTATAACTATACAAATCGGGTTGGCAATGTGTAAATGATTTATGGAATCGAAAAATTCGAGAGAGAAATTAGGAGATGGAGGAAACAGGCCTTGGCGTAGGCGCGCATGCAAATTAAACAATCCGCTCACTTATTATCAAGTGTAAATCATCTAGCCTTTCTCCTCACTCAGTAATTAAATTGTAAATTCCGCTTGTAAATAAAACATTTTATAGAATTCAGAAAGTTTGAACCTGTTATTTCAGGCGGTTACATGAAACGTAACTGGTTGTGGGACAACTATCTTTTAAATTCAAGTGTTTTGAATTTATATGTCGGATGTATAAAAGGGACTATCATTTTATACTCGAATAACAACATTCATGTGCACTATACGATTACTATATAAAATTACTTCTGAACATGGATAAGTTATGTTTAAATTTTTACTACATTCGATCTTTTGTTGATTCATACCGATCTACGGAATATAAATTATGTTAACTTACCATAACCAATTATGGTAAGTTATCCACAGAATATAAATTTGACAGATGCCTAACTTGAACTTTACTTGCCAATCATTACCCCAGAAAAAATCTATAAAATAACCTATTAAGTTGAAGAGTTGGCAAACAAGAGAGGCGTTCATTCTCCACCTGAAAGAATATAAATAGTTGCAAAGTTTTCTTTTTGATTATTCGGCAAATAATATGCTTGGTTTTGCACATACAGTATTGTGAAATACACAGTACCAAATTGATCTTCAGACATCGTTGAAAAACTTACCTCACAAAACAGTGAACGATTCACAGCCTCATCATTTAGAGTGTTAAAAACCAATCCATCCACAGAATCATTTGTTTTCCACCATGGAATGCACTGAACTTGTGACACTATATATAGGTGAACGGTGTACCATAACGGGTCCATGGCACTGCGGCATTGATATATAGCAGCTAGGGTTCCAAGGCGTGCAGCCAATGATTCACGAGTCGTTATAATTGGCAGACCGCTGAGATCTGTATTAGTTTAGCCGAACCGTTCTCACACAAGTCCTACGAGTAACAACTTAAAAATATCTGGAAATTAAAATGCTTTGCAGTTTTGCCTGATCAGTTTTGAAATGTGTACACAGTAGATGATTGTGTTTTATAATAATTCTGTTAGACTTGTTCTACCGATTATATTAGGAATGTGACAGAAAACAGTGTGTAACATTTACTACGGTTGCCAGGAAAATAACAACAATGAACCAATAACATTATGACGACCTCAACTTTAAGAACAGTTTGTGTACGGTTATGTACTTATCATTTGATACTTAATTGAGAAAGAGATTCAACTGGGGGGGAGGTAATTTAACTCAAAAATGACCAAAATAGTGTTGAATAAAGTGGCATTTTTACGTACCTTTGTTACCGACTCTCACTTGATTCTTTAGCCAGACAGTTAAAATCCTATAAGGGATCAAATCTTTGTTGATAAGTGTAGTCAGTGCAACATAGAATCGTTTCAGTGGTAAACCACCCACCTCAAACTCGTATGTAAACTATTGTTACCATCATGTCTAGGCATATGTGATAACCAAAATGAGGACCACGAACGTTGTTTACCTAAACTAAAGACATGCAATCACAAAATAATTTAACAAAGTCTTTCACCATAATTACATAGTAGTTAGATACGTAACGGTCTGGTGACGTTAGTGACGCGGTTATTGCCCCAGTAGAGTCAGTGTTCCAGACTCACTCACCGTAACGCCCAATCTGTTTGTGTCACTGACATTCAACTTGGAACATCCGCCATCCAAACCATCAAACCGTCACTGACTGCCCTTCTGGTTTCACTTTCTCACAAAGAATGAGCGCTGTTACGCCATGGGCGTCATGAGTTCCTGCTGGTAGCTCCTGGGGTTTAAGGTTACTTGTATGCCGGTTTATCATGTTTTTGTACTGGGTATTGGAATCTATATGGGCTGCTCATAGCAAGTTGGTGTTACAAAGATGATGTACATGAACGAGACACACGATAGGTGAGATGGAACGTTTTCATTATATGTTTAAGGGTCACAATAATCCATTAGATCACAGCATGAGGTTGGTGACAGTATAGCTCCCTTTTAAATCCATCCCGGTTATTGGTAATTATTTAAGTGCTAATATATAATTAGGAAACGTTAATTTGCAGCTTACTACTGAACTCCCCTCTACTATAACTTAGTCACATTATTATCCAAGAGTTAATCTAGTGTTTTGCAACAGTGTTAAGCCCCGATCTATCTCTTGCTTAGCACAAGAACTTCTCCCAATTACTCAGCCTTCTCATTTAGCTCAATAAATATCTCCAGTATTTAGTCTAATATTTACCTGCAGAAATTATATAATTCTTTACACATAGCCTATTACAATATCCACCCATCAATCACAATTGCCAACACAACAGAGTGTTCCACGTATGTTTACACCACTACGCAGGTATGTCCGACTACACGGTGGTCTGGACGCTTCCGATGGTCAAACAGTTTTTGTACGCATTAAACCAGTCGCTTACGTGATGGAACTGAGGTCCCTTTAATGAGATATCCGCCGCTCCTGGCCTGATCAGGTTTGTGTTTATTAAGTAGTCATATTTAGACACGCGCTTGTAGTTGCATGTAGCACAATGTTGTGCTGAGAGAGCTGGGTTTCTTTGATGTGCCGCTTTGTAGAGCGTCGCCTTTACGTTGTAATTTCAAACGACAATTGTTTCTTGTCGAGGCACAAGCCATTCACGTAATGTGTAAGCCACGCTCTCTTTTACTCAGGACGTCAACACTTTTAACCTATGGTAAATGTATTTTTCTTTTGATAATTTCACGGGATTGAGAAATTGTCGACAAATCTAACCTCAAACTATGTATTTCAAAAATGGTTAGCTGGGAAGAAGTTTTTTAACTACTATTGAACCAAAAGTTTGGTTAAAACCTAATGTTTTTAGATCAGGAATTTCAATAAATAAGCAAAAACAAATCAGGTTTGACAAAATTCCTGTGGATCGTTAAAGACGATATTAATTTAATGTAAAGAACCTAATAAACAATATGTATGTGTAAATTTCCGTTGATCATTTCTGTAGTTAAAAAACTGCATTTTGCTAGATCCACTGAAGGAATTTCCTTATGCAAGACACAATAAATGAAGAAAAACTGTTGTGTTAACAAAACTGATTAGTTTTAACCTTTCATACGTTGCATAACTTGTAAAACTAAAAGCAAACAAACTCCCGAAGGCTTTTTAAGATTGTAATATTAAATAGGGTTTATCACATATAGGAATCAAGGTTAGTAAAAAGTTACGTAAATGCTGTAGAAATTACAGTGGCCCAAGAGTCGTGCCGGCTCACTGAAGATAGCCACGATCACAACCGATGAGCGAGAAACATTTTCCAATTTGCTAATCTAGCTAACCTTCAACAAGTCATTTTTTGCATATTATTCAGGATATCGATTTATTTGATAAGTATGTATGATTACTAACAATCTATAGATGTTTAACATTCATTATAAGCAAATGAGTTACACACCACGATGCAATACTTATAGAATCAAAAGTTTCCATTAACATTATTTGTTAGGGGAGATTTGATCTAAAAGGAAAGTGAGCTGTGGGTCTGTAATATAACTTAAGACGTATTCATTATCATAACATTAACTTTTTTCTATGATGAAAAAAATATATCACAGTAACGGTTAAAAGTTGTGTATAAACTGATAGATGCTGACGACGATAAACACCTGATAAAAGATTGTTACAGTGTTTACAGTTGACTAACTGTCTGGATATTTTAAAATTCTTTGTAGAAAATTAAGAACCTCGTTATGATAATGTTTGTTTGAGTCGTTAATGCGTTATCACTGTCCGCATTCTTGATTTTCTGAAAGTGTGAAATCATGGAAACAATGATAAAGTCCTAACATAAATACATTCTCTTACCTCTAGTCATAATATTTAGGGAGTGTATTCTTGATCTGTTATGAATTTTATTTTGAAATTGGTACTAAGTAATAAAAATATGACAATGCAAGTATGCATCTCCAAAAATACAAACTATAGCTTGTAATATAGTTTTATGTAAAAACCTAAAAGATTCTACCATACTCTATGTTTGTAGTAGCATTTTAAACCCCGTTTCAGACTGATGCCCACACCTGAACTGGACCAATACAACACCAGCAAAAACAAAAACCACAAAAAAGTGTGAAAGCAATAATAGGTGAAGTTTTTCCACTTTTATGCGCCAACTAACAAGATAGGCCATTAGAAGAAGCGCGGCACGTGAGCGAGTTGGGTATTAGAGGATTAGTTGGTTTGGTCCAACGTCCTACAGCTAATAAGGAGTTACGGTCGGATCTTGTGCAGCGAATGGATACGTATGGCCGTGGACAGTAAACTGCTCGTTTGGATGGAAAACGGAAACGTGCGTCCTGATTTGTCACCAATACCAAGTACGCGGCGTTCTTCTTCTTGGTGGGGGATCTCCCGGACTTTAGATTGTTATCGCGACATGTTTAAGGGCTTAGGAAGAAACTAGTTGGCTATTTTATCTATAAAGGCAGTTGTGGGTGTTTTTGTGGTGAATTCAATCACGACGCCGACTCAAACCAAAACCATGATGTCATGAGCAAAAAATGTCAAGCTATAGAAATTTGGATATTTAGATCCCAGACTTCAGAGTTGACAAATCATTTGATGACTAAACATTACTTTAACTCAAATGTTGCACTACGTCATGTCAGATTCAGATATAGCTAACCAGCGGTTTTTGTGGAATCTACTAGAGCATGTACAGTAAGTAGAAGTGTGGTTATGCTAGTATTGTGTCCAACACAAAGGCTACATTTATATTAGAGCTAAGTTATTTAATCTTACTACTATCCGTGTATTTACTTACTACTATACCTCTGCAGCATTTGCTACTTCATAATAAACATGTTTTTCGACTTTTAAACACTTTCGAAGGGCCCTGAATCTGTATTCAACCGCACAAATTGTCTAGGTTATTCTGCGCAATCAAAACACACCTCCCTCAAAAAGGCAATCATAATTTGCAAAGCTGGGCGAGCAATCAGTGAAGATGGGAGGTCAGGTAATCAGAGATCCCCGGCTGTCAAACCATGAGATAAATGAGTTCGCCAAGCCCCAGAGATGAGACTACAGACCGAGGATCTTTGAGGAATGCGTGGAGAATTCTCGGCGACGGCGACGTTGACAATAGAGGTTCCATCACATGTTTTTGTCCAGGGGATGGAGACATCAGCAAGAAGTTATCTAATGCTGTCAGCATCCTTTCCCCTGGTTAATGAAGGAGGACATCTTCAATTTCTAGGTTTTGCTCGTTGACACAGTAGATCTTCTTAATGACGGTCGTTTGAAATAGCTTCACTACGAATAGCCTATGACGATGTTGAAATTCAAATAAGTCGTTCTCAGTATGGTCTTTGTACTTTCTGACTTGACCAAAATTGTATCAATAAATAAAGATTCAACCACATAACCTTTCTGAAGGTTATTGGTGCTGATACAATACCAATTGAGATGGGGTGGGGACTCATCTAAGTTCGCATTTAAACGCATATATAAGAGAAGGATGAATATAAGATGAAGTACTTACACCTTACCGGCATGATGAGATACAACGATTACGAACGAAATAATTTAGTAGTTCTGTGGTCTTTTGCCTTGGCCTCCACGAAGGTCTCCATTACAGAAACGTGTCCTTAATCGACTAGGATGATGCCAATGTTTACTTCAATCATACCTTCATATTTTGATCTTACCAATAAATAATCAGCGGGGAAGGTTGAATGTAATACAAATATGGTAATGCTACCTATTCAAATCATCTTTATAGCTTCAATATCCTCAGTTGACCAGGCCACTGTGACGCAGACGAAACGCATCTTGAGTGCCATTAAGTTTGATACCAAATGAAATTCGAAACCGGTTCAATCAAAGTGTTATCTTGAAATCGATGCGGTAATTAAGGATAGGCAAATTGGGACTTCGCGTTGGGTGGTTTGTGTAGCCTACGCCTCCAGTCTGCGACCCCAGCGAAGACAACCACACTGATTAATCGTCCATTGAAGCCGCAAACTATAACCGAGGTGATAAATGGTCACTAGACAAGGTGACTGATAATTTGACAAACCCAGCCGCAGGTTGGTTACTCTATTAATAGAGCTTGATTAACATAAATAGCTTCCCTGTGCCTGTTAGCTGAGTAACAGTTCAGTGACTAAACGGTTTAGGTAAGAAGTAACTGGCAAAGTTATATTTGTAGTCCGATGACAGGATTGGCAAAGTTTAAACATAACAATAGCTTTTGTTGATTGTAAAAGTTTAATTTCCACATCAGGAAAAGTCTAAGTCTTGTTTTGGTATCTCAAAGCGTATAGTTATCGCTCAAAGCCTCTTGCGTTTGGAGTTGTTTGTATAGGGGCTGTCAAACTCAAAACCTACTAAGATAACTAAAAAAAAATCCCTCTTTATTTATACTACTGAACGTTATTCTGACTTTGGGAGGTATCATTAATCAAATTACAATTGGCAAAAATAACTATCAATTTAGGATTAAGAGCGCAGCCATTAAGTGATCATATAACGGTCCGAATGTTTGACTTGAGTAAATTACATCAAACATGTCCCGTTTTAGATATGTGATTCTACATATAAGGTAGGTTGGAAGTTAAAATGGGAATGAAGGAGGTAAACAAAGTTCTAAGTATAATCATAGATAAAAGGAGTAGACAGTATAATGATTGTAAGTCGCACTAATAGAACGTACAACTCAAGCAATTTATTCTCCAACCCTAAGAATTGTCAAGACCAAACATAGGCATTTTAATAAACATTACCCGTACATTATTAGGTCAACATTTCAAGGTTTGCCCTGATTCGTGTCAATTATGTCAGCCATTCATGTCAAACCCTACACAGAAACTAGCTGACCAACTAAGAAGTCCACAGGAAGGTCTGATGTTTACGATCGCATGCAAACATTCTACATGCAAATGATGGGGTGCAAGTTTTGCCAAGCTTGTAACAGATGTAAGGAGACCGTATATTAGAAAGTACAGGTGCAAGTAGTCCTGTCTGGCCGGAATGTGGAGAAATTTGTCGTGTCGTAGACGATTATCGGCAGTTATGTTTAGGAAGTGGTTTCAGTCTCGGTCTGGATAGTGGATATTTAGCTCCGCGTTATGTTTCCTTCTTCGGAACCTATTGCATGAAACGGGATATTCTGGCTGAGTTTGCAGTCAAATAGGATGTAGGAATAGTATTTATTTGTTTTGATAGGTTGTTATTGATTATTGAATAGTGCACATAAGACAAGTATTTTTCTCTTTATATGACCAGTCGCGGTAGTTGGGTGGTTAAGGTGGTCGCTTGACAATCAAAAAGTTCGATACTGATCCCTGAGTCAGTGATGATAATAGTCAGTACGTTTTTTGAAGATTTGAAATTGGACGCAACTCACACATCAGTCCATGATCATTAGGCGTTTAATTAATGGTCCTAGTTAAGAAAAAGTTCATCCTAGTCACTAACAACGCCACGCAGATCATCTCACACCATTCTACACTCATTTTGATCGGAATGCGCATTTGGATAGCACTACTCTCTATGTTATGGGTAATTAAGTAGAAATAGTCCATTCTGTTCGTATTCAAAAATCTCTCATTTATATACAATCTGATTTTCTGGTATCAAACAGTTTCACCGTGAAAATGTATGGGGGAAACAAGTCGTGGGTGTTTTAGCATTGAGTAGACATGACATACTGCACCGCTTTTCCAGCCCGAGCATCGATTGGTCGTGATTGACTGAGGAATAAATATTCATTAAACCCAACACGAATCGTGTTGTGGGTTTCGAACGTTCGTGAACTGTGAACGGTTGAAACGGTAAATCATCGTGGGTTAATTCTATTCGCAGCCTTCTAGAATAATGCTAGAAACGAAGTAGGAAATTTTAATTTTACAATTCCCTTTACTAATACTGTAGATCGTAGGAAAACCCAGTGATGATCTACTGATGGTCTGGTCTGAGTCATAACTGCAATCTAATTAGGATTTAGGTTGGCTATGTTAATGTGTACATATAGCTTTGGATGTTTTGAGATGATGATACAGTATACATTAAAATGTTTTATACCACGAACAAACGCATAATGTAACTTGCGCATAATGTACTTTATACTTTAATACTTTTCAATGAAATGCCAACCATACAAAGTAGGTATTTTGAGCCAAGTATGAATGGAGATGAGTGTAGGATGAGTGGCGCGATCTTGTAGTCTTGTTAGTACCGACATATTCCTTAGACACAGCTGTTAATTAATAGCCCATACAGCTAATGGCAACTAAGGTACCTACAGTTTATAGTGGAATCCGAACGACATTTTTGCCTTGGTATTAACGAATTAGTCTAATAATCAGGATGAGGATACAACTTTGGATAGTCGTAGTACTCACTAGTGCGGACGTTAATCCACACCAGGGAGTATCGCATCCACAGTGCATGCCTATAAATATCCACAATTCGTGACCTCCAAGTAGCTGGATTACAGGACGACGCCACCCGTTCCAGTACTAACACATCCGTCACTTATCGATAAACATACAAATACAGGTAATTAATTGGTCCCGTGTATTAGCACTTGTAACCTTTAAAGCGACTGTTCAGCCCTCATTGATCTGTTGGCCTTTATTGACTGTTCAGTAGAACTAGCTATAGTGTAATACAATGTCCGATCAAACCTTAATAGACTCATTCATATTCGTTTGTTATCTTCTACCACCTCCATTGATGTGTGAAGCACTTGAGACAACTGAGTGATTGTCCGAGAGTGACTTGACTGAAGGACAAATTGTCAAATCAAACAAACCTTTGTTGTTGGCTAATGAACACCTGAGCTCCGAAACAGATAAGAGTAACTAAACGAGAGGGATATATGAAAGCTGCGGGGATTAAATTGGTTGAATGATAGATGTGTGTTATGCTGTTTTATTGAAACTATTATACTGTACTAGGTGAATCTATCTATTCTTAAATGGCATCACACGCACGAGTGCATAGTGCAAGGGAATGTTTGCAACTTGAGTGTACAATGGAGTTAAACAATATGTCTAACTTTCACTGATTAAAATGGGCTGTATTCCTTTGATGCAGAGACTTCGGTGCTGAAAAGTCCGAAAATCATACTAGATATCATTTGACAACTAACCTAGATCTACATGAAAACCAATCATTACAATATAATATACATTGCGTCTTCAACATTCGGCGGGAACTTGACATTTATCAACTGACCTCACTATATCATACCCCACATTCCAGAGCACATTTGTCACCGTGCATATTTACACATTATAAGGTGAATTAATTAAATTAGCATATTAAATGACACGTTTCCAATTCGCAGGCGTCGAAGGGCGACCGGGTGAACCTGTTATTGATGTACTGCTGACGAGTTTCGTTTCATTTCATTTACTCATCGACGTTAGTAATTAAATTTCCATCGGACGTATCACAGATATTTATGGATGCGATTTGTAAGTTTCGGCGCTGAAGGAGGCCGGTGGTGGTGGTATGTAGGCAGACGGGTCTGAGGCTTGTAGTAGGCCAGGCTGCTGGTAACGGTCCGTCAGAGGCTGCCTCAGCCTACTTTGGAGCTTCTTGACATCCGTCTGGGTTTTGTGTCGCGGACTCCGAGGTGGAGTCAATTGGTACTAATACAACACGTTATTTCGTCACAGTTTTGAGTGACAGCAGTAGAAATAGCTTAAATATTTATGTGTAACTGTATATGTCGTGAGCAAATATGATAAAATTGCAGATTTTTTTAAAGTTGGAGTACTGTAATATTCCTACAGAATAAAATGAGAGGAGTACCAAAATACGCTTCCTGTAGGCTCAAACATACATCTGATTTAAAGCCTTAAACACTGTAGTGTATGTGCAAATCAAAATGGTATGTAAATTTGAAAATTGCTACAAAATTTATAGTAGTAAGTATTTTTTTCACTACCTCGATACACTATAACTCCCTTGTATATTTGCATTTCTTAACCTGATTCCTCGACGCAAAGGACGTAATTGCATGAATAATTGAAAAATTATAAGGTAAAGATACGTTTGTTTGTATAATAATAATAATATTAATAGACCACACTTGTACAAGCTCGTGAGACCAAACACATGACAAGATGTTGAAAAACAAAGACTGACGTTCTCACATAAAACTGTTCACATCCACCAACATGTCCAAGATATTCACACATATCTCGGGAGTGCATCGACACTGTAAATTACTTGAGTAATAAAACTCTGTAATCTCATGAAACATAAACAGAAAGAGAGAGGTTACACACAGCTGTTTCAAGATTCAGGAAATTTATAAGTCGTGAGAGCCAGTGACAGAGACAGTGGACGTGAGTGTGGTTATGTAACAGAGGTGGTCACGTGGTATGTATATCTGGAGCACGCTCGGGATACGATACGGGAGATCTGGGACACTGTAGTCAGCTGATGATCAGCTGATATATGTTACGTCACTGGTGCACCTGACATCCAGGTGAGATAGGTGGTCACGTGGTATGTATATCTGGAGCACACTCGGGATACGATACGGGAGATCTGGAACACTGATAGATGTTACGTCACTAGTGCACCTGACATCCACGTGAGATAGATGGTCACGTGGTATGTATATATGTAGCACACTCGGGATACGATACAGGAGATCTGGGACACTGTAGTCAGCTGATGATCAGCTGATAGATGTTACGTCACTGGTGCACCTGACATCCAGGTGAAATAGGTGGTCACGTGGTATGTATATCTGGAGCACACTCGGGATACGATACGGGAGATCTGGGACGCTGTAGTCAGCTGATGATCAGCTGATAGATGTTACGTCACTGGTGCACCTGACATCCAGGTGAGATAGGTGGTCACGTGGTATGTATATCTGGAGCACACTCGGGATACGATACGGGAGATCTGGAACACTGATAGATGTTACGTCACTAGTGCACCTGACATCCACGTGAGATAGGTGGTCACGTGGTATGTATATATGTAGCACACTCGGGATACGATACGGGAGATCTGGGACGCTGTAGTCAGCTGATGATCAGCTGATAGATGTTACGTCACTGGTGCACCTGACATCCAGGTGAAATAGGTGGTCACGTGGTATGTATATCTAGGGCACACTCGGGATACGATACGGGAGATCTGGGACGCTGTAGTCAGCTGATGATCAGCTGATAGATGTTACGTCACTGGTGCACCTGACATCCAGGTGAGATAAGTGGTCACGTGGTATGTATATATGTAGCACACTCGGGATACGATACGGGAGATCTGGGACGCTGTAGTCAGCTGATGATCAGCTGATAGATGTTACGTCACTGGTGCACCTGACATCCACGTGAGATAGGTGGTCACGTGGTATGTATATATGTAGCACACTCGGGATACGATACGGGAGATCTGGGACGCTGTAGTCATCTGATGATCAGCTGATAGATATTACGTCACTGGTGCAACTGACATCCAGGTGAGATGGGCGGTCACGTGGTATATGTATGTAAACAATTCCTGCCAATATAACTTTATGTTTGTAAAGGGTAAATAGTAAATAGAGAGGAAAAAACTTGCTGAGTTGCAAGGTCTTCTGTTGACGAAGTTGGCGAGTTTACTCAAAACAAAATTGCACTGCAATACAGTATTTTCATAATACCAATAATACACGTTTGGCAGTCTTCTAGAATATTTACAAACTACAAGATAACTTTGCTCTGTGATTTACTTCCTGCAAATGTTACTAGAGAGAGCATCTTATGAATGAAATTGCAATAAATCTTTTGTACTATTAAGGTTTCCGCCTAGGTTGCTCGTGTATAAAACCTTGGCTAGATTTTATTAGGAATGCGTTGTAAAAAATACTCCTAAGGAGCTCAGGAGATGAGTTCTGGAAGGACCTGTAGAATGGGTCTATTCATCAGATTTATGTTTATGGTTGAAGGGAGATCGTGACCGTCTCATCTAGAGCCTCACCCTTGCAGGTGGCTGCTAGACTAGACCTGGGACCATTGCAAGGGAAGATGAGGCTACCTGCGCGGCAGGTGGGAGTCTGCTACCAAAGGTTCTGGAGCTACTCTTGTCGGCAGCTGAATCGTATAAGAAATTCAATGTTTCGGATTTCTTGATCTTCGTTTCAGATTACAAAATATTAATTTTTTACCGATAGACATTGTTTTTTTCTGTATAAAAGATAGGTGAGCTTATCTATGTTAAAAAACGAATGATAATTTCAAGCGACAGTTGGAGAAAAACGTTATTAAACTGTAGCCAGGCTTAGAACGAGAGGTTAAAATAATTGACCAACAGAGTGTTTTGATTTTAATGACTGATTTCTGACGAATACATAAACCATAGTAAGGATAACTAAAACTTTCGTAAACAATGTCATCTGTTATGTCACATCAATTATCAAATTATTGAATACTTAAGACATAAAATAGGGTTTTAGCAGAAGCAAACTTAGTGAGTGGCATTTATAAGTCCAAATTGAATACAAAACGGCTTCGACTAGTCCAGATGGGGCATATATTCCCGAGTATCGTAACTTCTTTGGAATAAAAATTTAAATAGGCCTAGTTGTTAGATTGCGTAGCACTGAATCCTTTATCAAACGTGATGTTAAATGTAGAAAACGTGATGTTAAATGTAGGAAGATTGTCGATTCAAGCCCGTCTGATTAAAAGCTACAGTAGAATTAAATAGTTTAGTACCAGACTACAACATCACAATAAACCACAATTAATGTTCTGCTCAAATATACCTTTGTGATAAAGTTTAAGCACGTTACCAAAATAAGTGTACACTAGCCTCGGCACCAATTTCTGGCTATTCGCACGTGCTGTTTGACATTTCACGTCAATCTTTGCGCTCATTACACTAATGATGGCGGCACGTACTCGGAGTGACCTCTTGTAATTTTGGTTTTCACGAAAACCTCGATGCCTCGGACTGACCTTGCTCAAGCAAGCAAATATTGCATTCAAACAGACCAAGCTGCTTGGGATGAAATTTGTAAAACGTTTGTTTCAACATACTAAGTTTTTTAAATGCAGTATGGTATTTGCAAGAAATTGTAAGTTACAGTGAAATCAATGTAATACGGATTACTACTACTGTTAAGTCATTTTGAATCGTTCCTTTCATTAACTAATAACTATTTATATGGATATATTATTATTTAGTAAAATTCAGCGAAGTACTAGAAAAAGATAAACTGTTTGAAATCACAATATTCTTTGGGCTTTTCATGATTAAAAAGAGTGTTTTGTGAATTCATTTTCTGTAAAACCTATCTATGACACTTTTTTGGCGAATAAAATGTAAAGTATGTTAATACAAGCCATAACCTTTTTTTATGGAGGCAACGGAGCAGATCCCAAGCCATTCCTGATTGGTTTCACATTCTGGATCACCAACTTAAAATACAAATTGGAAACCGCAAAAAGGAACTCGTAAGGAACTCCTAAGGAATCCAAAGGCTTAGAAGATTATATGTAGTTTTACGAATATTTAGTCAAGCTCTGAAAACAAAGACGCTTGTGTCTTTTGAGATTTCAACCGCATCCGTGGTACGGAGGCAGGGCACGTCCACGTCCATCATATCAGCACGATCTGTGTAGAGAGGTGGGTTACATAAGGCTGGTTTTATGCACCGCGACAGTCGCGAGTCGCGTGTCGCGGCGCGACTCAAGTTCTATTGAGTTAAGGTGCATTGTCCCTGAAGCGACTCTTGCGATAGTAGCTGAGCGATAGTAGCTCAGCGATAGTAGCTCAGCGATAGTAGCTAACCATGTCATTGTCCCTGAAGCGATTGTTCCAGAGCGATTCTGTATATTAGTTTGCTGACTTTCGAGTGAATTGGTGCTATGAGTGCCATGACACCTCCTAATTTTAAAACGTTTTTACTAGCTCGCTTTTTTGTCCGGTACAAACTTTGCAATAAATTTAGAACTAACTTCCCGACGAGCTAGAGAAATGAAACTAGAGAACACAGCTCACAAATGGATGACAATGTAATACTATAACATTTAATTTTCATATTTTCCTTGGGCTAAGCCCCATGGGCTTCCAAATTTTCCATGTTTACATTTTGAAGTCAGCCGTAAATACTTAAATTCGACAGTTCGAAAAGCTTGGGTAGAGGTACAGGTTCTGCTCCCGAGAGATTCTAAATATAAAATAAGCAGTTCAAAGGAAATATAAAACATATGACTTCAGATAATAAGGGTTTGGTATGTATTAACAGGCCATATAAAATAGATTTAACATATTTACACATTAAAGACTAAAAAGTAGAAAATAAATTATAAATAAAAATCCTTTTTTTTAATGCCACGTTTTTAAACGCACTAAAAAGTAAAAATAATTTATAAATATGTGGAGGGAAATACTTAAAATATTTAAAACTAAAAACGTGGGGTGCATGCAATAGATAATAATAGTTCAATAGGTAAAGATAATTGTAAATCAGCATGCGCCCACGTTTTTTTTTAATCTTACAAGTATTTATTCTCCCCACATATTTATAAATTATTTTTTACTTTATAGTGCGTTTAAAAACGTTGCATTTTTAAAAAGTATTTTCATTTATAATTTATAATAGTAGCGATTTAATATTACGTACATATCTGATATCTTCTTTATGGGTAAAAAACAGTTTTGTTTTCTTTGAAGACATTACGAGCAAAACAAGTCTACACACAACACGAATCGCTCAGCGACTGCGACTCTGACTGCCCTCAGAGCAGACCCGCTACAGTCGCTGTGTTCAGCCGCTAGCCGCTCCAGTCGCAGTCGCGTCAAGGACAATGGTCCCATTTGAAACAACGCTAACCAGTGCTCAACTACTATCGCTGAGCTACTATCGCTCAGCTACTATCGCAAGAGTCGCTTCAGGGACAATGCACCTTTAAATGGGAGCATTTATGCACCGCGACAGCGACAAACTGCCGCGGAGCGACTCTAAATACCCGCGACAGGTTTTAGAATCGCAGCTTTAAAAAATGTGTCGCGCGCGGTTCAAGTTCTATTGGATCAAATGGGCACGTTTATGCACCGCGACAGTCGCGGCGCGACAGTAGAATTTTTCATACTCCACGTGGTATATTCTCCATATACTTATATTGATTAATGTTAATAATTAGTATATAAATGAGTTCTTTACTCTTTATTTGTAATATAAATTACATCATTATATTGTGTAATGACATTTTTAAGAGGGTTGACCCAATCCCAACTGTAAATTGTATGTGTTGTTTAAATAACTGGGGTTTTGTCATTAACGTGTACAACACTACAGGGTCTATATTTAAACAACTTAATAATCACTTCTACATCAAAACACAACACACAACATTGGATTGAGAACAGACTGATTTCTTTAATTCCCCCACCACCGGATGTGAGTTTACGCGACAAAAAAGTGTCGCTGTCGCGTGACATTTTTGTCAGCCGCAAGACGTGGCGCGATTCGCGACTCGCGACTGTCGCGGTGCATAAAACCGGCCTAAGTCAGCAGTCAGTAGCCTTGACCCTGGCGTCAGCACGCAGACATTGTACTGCAGAAGATAATTGACAGCAGTTGAAATCCGAGCCAAATATAACCTACAAAGGAGAGACAAACTGGCGGCAAAGGAGCTTTCACTGCATATTAACTACAGATGACAACATCGGATTCAAAGTTATCACATTAAAATCCTAAAGAGTTCACAGAAACTCTGCTGAGGAATCGAGCTTTCACTTAAGATGTCAGTACAGTGAGTGGAGAGGGTTCAATTTTGATCACAATAAGAATTTAACAACTTTGATCATCATCCAACAACTAACATTTTGTGACATTGGTGATTGTTGTTGGCATTTTAATGCTCAAGTCAGTTCACAGTCGAATAATCAAACTCTACATTGCAACATTGGGGCAGCCACTCAAGTCAGCAAAATTCTGCAAGATTGACCCTGACATCGGGTTTAGCGAAGCTGACATTTATAAGCTCCTTATCGGCCGAAATTGATCGCTCGATTTCGACCCACAATCGAAAGGTAGTTGTACAAGTCAGCTATCAGCAACCTTGACCGTGGCGTCACCGCAGACTGACATTTCAATGTCGAGCAGACAATGCACCATCGAATGCTCGAATTCGAGCCAATTACGACCACACAATGGGAGAAGCAGGCGGCGTCACTCCTCTCTTTATTCTGGACGTGTTTTGTATCGAGATCGTATCTTAAAGCTTATTTACACGTCTGTCGCGCCGATCACGCAAGTACTTTAGTATTTGTAAGACATAAAGAGGTTTTGTAGGTACAGCAAGCTAGATAATTAATTTCTTTTGTTGAATAAATTGCATTTCAGTATACTGTATGTGTATCCTTGGATTTATGATGGACTTGGTTGTTTATGTTGTACTTTCAGCTATTTTTTCTTTTTCCACTATGTTAATGTGTAATGCAAAATTTAATCTCCGTCGAAAAAACAGAAGAATTCTTTTAAAAATTTTGAAAAATAGCTGATACTGTATTAATACTTCTACACTAATTAAAAGCGATTGATCAAAATCTGCATTCAGGTTTTAAAATAAGTTAGGCGTTTTAATAATGTTCCTTCTTCATATATTTTAAGGATAGACATATATCTTCACGATGAAGATGTACTTTGTGTTACACATACAAAGTTTACACTCAAAGACTATGACTGATATACAACGGCTGATGAAGAGCGTTCTGTTAAAACTAGACATGCAGTGATGCGGAGAGCTGTTAAATGTATAATTTATGCAATTGTTTTGAATAAAAGAAAATAAATAAATTATTTCTAACTCCACTGTAAATGCTGAAGTAATAGTGTACAATCGAAATTACTGTAATTGTTAATGTATACTGCTAACGAGTTATTTCTCGAAATTTCAATTTTTTTTTCAATTAAATCATAAAATATACAATTTGGATTTGTTTATTTTATTTTTTTTTACTATTCCTACCAAGATACAAATCATTTGTACAGATTTTACTTTGGCTTTGCTTCCGAGGAAAATTATATATTTCTCTCACTGATATTGTCAACTGCAAATCACTCACCGATATTCAAATGTACTCCAGAATGTCCCCGAGTACACAGAACGTATGACTCGTATCAAAAGCCCGTAACCATAACATGCAGAATGAAGTGAAGTGCGTTCACCGCGGCCGTAATGCTGTATGTTTCATATATGCAGGTATTTGTCTACCCTCTGCCCACGGTTTGTCCCTGTCGCATATCTAGGCTAATGTGTAGACCCGTTAGACAAAGACACTGAGCGACTGAGCTCTGTACTCATAGCTATGGGCTATTGTTTACGGTACCAACTATATGGGCTCCTCGAACTCGGGTACGGTACATCGACTTGCGTACTAAACCTGTTTATATGACTTATGTCCGGTTACAATTAGGTGGATTGCAGCATGTGTTGCTTTTGTTCCGCGGTTGAAGGCTAATTTCTTCACATCACTTTTGTTCCGGGGGTCAGCAGGTAGATTTCGGGATCGGCCGAAACATCACTTTTGTTCCGCGGACATCTCTCTTGTTCCGCCAGAGAGGGGGCTGCACTCTCCCTCCCCAAATCCTCTATTTTCTCTCCTCCTAATTCTTTCTTTCATAGGTTAAGTTGGGTTAGGTTAAGTTATTTAAATTACAGATATTTTTGTCAGGTGAAAATCAATGTTTTAAAGCCCGCATGAAAGAAATAATTAGGAGGAGGGCGAAAGAGAGGAGTTGGGGGATGGAGAGTCTAACCCCCTCTCTCGCGGAACAAGAGAGATGTCCGCGGAACAAAAGCAATGTTTCGGCCGGCCCCGAAATCTACCTGCTGATCCTTGGAACAAAAATTATGTGAAGAAATTAGCCTTTTAACATGTAACAAAAGTGATACAGACGGATTGTTCGATTGAATGTTATTCCTCTAGGGTTGATTTTAAAAAGGAGTTTTTTGCTTCAAAACTTAAGGGGTTGGCAATATGACCTGGCCTAGTGAAGCGTGGCAACCTAAAATCGCTTATTTTATTTATTTTTACTTCGATTTTAGAGACATAAATTAAATGAGAGATTAGTTCTCACTCTTGAACGAATTGAGTGACTATGTGATACTTTCCTATATTACTGGAGAGACACAACTCATAAGCATCTTTAGGCCTAGAGGCCAAAGTAATAAAACATAATTTAAAACAGTAATAATACAGAAGGAACAGTACATAATAATATCTTGACTCACATGCAATTAGGGATTTATCGCTAATTTTGTAATGAAGCTGTTTTCTGTTTTCGAGCAAACTAAGCCGCTTCAGGCGACATAGTATTTACAATATATTGTAGATAACGCCAATGTGGTTTCCACCTATATGTCACTTAGACTAGTGTAAGTTCAAAGGCTTATTTAAGCACGCTTATACAAAACTTACACAAACAGCTTAGCAAGATGCTTTTTTCAAGCAACTAGTCAGAGTTTAACGAACCGAGTTGAACGCTTTGTTACTCAACAGGCAAAGAGCCACGCGATATGTCAAGCGACTATGACATACACGGTCGTATTCAGCAGGTGTTGACAAGGTACACTGTCGCTTGGCACATGCCTAGCGTGTAGATAGGCTACATGGTTGCATGGTAAAATGTCTAGCAAGTGGAGTAGCATTGTTGGCTGACCCTTCGTTGTTTCTATGATGTAGGCCTACGCATACACAAAAAGAGAACGCGAACGATTTTTTTAATAAGCAAGAGGATTAAAGATACATTGTTCGGTGTTGTAATTTGCCAGTTTTCATAATATAAGAAAGAAGCATTTTTCTAAACACGTATTGGAGTGGGAAGATTATTTTAGTTTTATGAATGGGAGGGATTGGCGCGCGTTGGGTGGGTATTTAAAAGAAGCTTGGCATTTTAGGTGGGGATTGATAATCGAATTTAACTTACAAAAATTATTTGAAATATTCATCTCCTGAATTAGATTCAAGGAAAAATTCACTGACTTTGACAAGATTTTTTTTGGTGGGGGTATTTGTTTTTTATATTTGTATGTTTATGTGTGTGTGTGTGTAGCCTATATGTGTGTGTGTGTATATATATATGTATGTATGTACATGTATGTGTATATGAGTATATATGTATCTAAAACATATATTGGGCTGTGAGCCAGCTATTTTATTTCTTTAGTTTAATTTGCTTTAATTAAAAATGTTGATTTCAGACTTTTTACTTTTGATTTTAGTCCAGAATTGAATTTATAGTTTTAAATTAAAAGTGTACTGTACACAAAAAAATTATGCCAACCAAAAATAAAGCACTGTTTTCATTTCATTCATTCATTCATTCATTTCATTCATATTATAGTTTCATAATATAATAGTTTCAAAATTAAGTTCCTAACTATGTCTGAGGAGCAATCAAGTATAACAAAATTACAGATACCTATTAGAAGTAAAACAGGCTCTAACATAATTGAGTCGGGTTAGGTTAGGTTAGGTTAGACCTCTTGGTCAATAGTGTATTAATAAAAAACATAAATTACGACGATGGATAAACTAAAGACATCGATGAGTGACTGTAAACACAGGCTACAATATAATTGTGAGAACTAATCTCACTTGTTGCATTAATACGTATTATCTTTTAGTACTGAGGTTAGAATCTGGAGCAGATTAGAATCGTACAAAGCACATAACTTATCACAGTAACTTAACACAGTTAAATAGTTTTAAAATAAGTATTTTTTTAATTACCATACATACTCCGCGTAAATAATTGTTAGCTTCCTCGCCGGCTAATTCGTGACGTTTATCAATTCCCGCAACAATTATAACAATATGTTATAATAGTAGAACAAGAATAGATGGAAACAAGAGAGGGCGAGTTGAAAGATAACAAATGTAGGTTAATCATATAAGAATGCAGTGCTTAATTTACAAACCCGTACACATATAAATAATAAAATTAAATATTATAATGAACAGTAGTACTGTATTCCAATTCTTCGAATCATAAAGTACCTATTATCGTGTACAAAAGTAATCGATAAATAACCAAAATAAATAATAGGCCTACAAAATAAAACTTTCCTCTACCTCTTCAAATAAAAACACATCACAACCGGTTAGAGGACGCCACTCCTCTAACGAAAAGATATCAAATACACGACAAAAATACCTGTATATATTCAGCAAAGAAATAAAAATTTAAGCGCAATGGCATAACTAATGTCAGTGCAAAAGTCCACTTACCAAAAATTAAGGATGCGACTAAATGTAATCCAAAATATGGGAGAAGAGGTTATACACAATAAGAAAAGAGGCGCGAACGCACGGCACTACCTGCTAGACGCACTACTGACACTGAACTGTGAACGTGAACTGAAGTCAGTAACGGAGAGAGTGAGAGGGGTGGGAGAGGGAGAGAGGGCAAACACCGCGACAGGTGCGCCGCCAGACCTTGGCCGCCACCGCCGTCGCACTGCAGAGTTGCGGGTCAAATGGGAGCATCTCCGATCACGAGCACTTGCACTCTCAGACTGCAGAGTTGCGGGTCAAATGGGAGCATCTCCGATCACGAGCACTTACACTCTCAAACTGCAGAGTTGCAGGTCAATAGGAGCATCTCAGATCACAAGCACTTGTACACTCAGACTGCAGATTTGCAGGTCAAGTGGGAGCATCTCCGATCACGAGCATTATTTGTAATCTCAGACTGCAGAGTTGCAGGTCAATAGGAGCATCTCCGATCACAAGCACTTGTACACTCAGACTGCAGATTTGCAGGTCAAGTGGGAGCATCTCCGATCACGAGCACTTGTTCTTAATCTGCAGAGTTGCAGGTCAAATTAGAGCATCTCCAATCATGAGCATTATTTGTAATCTCAAACTGCAGAGTTGCGGGTCAAATGGGAGCATCTCCAATCACGAGCACTTGCACTCTCAGACTGCAGAATTGCAGGTCAAATATGAGCATCTCCGATCACGAGGATTATTTGTAATCTCAAACTGCAGAGTTGCAGGTCAATAGGAGCATCTCCGATCACAAGCACTTGTACACTCAGACTGCAGATTTGCAGGTCAAGTGGGAGCATCTCCGATGACGAGCACTTGTTCTTAATCTACAGAGTTGCAGGTCAAATTAGATCATCTCCAATCATGAGCAGTTGTACTCTCAGACTGCAGAGATGCAAGTCAAATGGGAGCATCTCTGATCACGAGCACTTGCACTCTCAGACTGCAGAGATGCAAGTCAAATGGGAGCATCTCTGATCACGAGCACTTGCACTCTCAGACTGCAGAGTTGCAGGTCAAATTAGAGCATCTCCGATGACGAGCAATTAAGTACTCTCAAACTGCAGAGATGCAAGTCAAATGGGAGCATCTTCGATCACGAGCACTTGTTCTTAAACTGCAGAGTTGCAGGTCAAATTAGAGCATCTCCAATCATGAGCAGTTGCACTCTCAGACTGCAGAGTTGCAGGTCAAATTAGAGCATCTCCGATGACGAGCAATTAAGTACTCTCAAACTGCAGAGATGTAAGTCAAATGAGAGCATCTCCGATCACGATCACCTGCCTCTCAATCTGCAGAGTGGCAGGTCAAATAGGAGAGCAGAGTAGCAAAGTTAAACCTCCAATAATTGATTGATGAATTTATAACCATGCCCAATAGAGCTTGTTTTAATTTAAAATGATTTAATGGTGAGTGTATGGTGAAACATAAGATTCCTAATATTCTTTTAAGATAACTCATCAAAAATCTTGTTGATATGAGGAGCTTGGTCGAGCTTTGTACTATCTAGAAGAAGTTCAAACATTATCACAGGACCGACCTTTGGATTTCAAAGAGAGCTCTTTGGCTTCTTAGTTCAGTTTTAAACTGTGTGCTAGCATCTATCTGCAATGTCCCATAATAGATAACTCTTGTACTCCCGAGCTTTATAAATGCTGGTGAATTGTTATGTTTCTGAACTGTTAAATATATGACCCATCTCTGCCTCTAAATCATCAGTCGTGGTTTCAGCAAACTTTATTATTTTTGTAGTGCGTGTTTACTTATTTCCATAAGTAGTTCCATAAGATTACAGTTTTAGAATACATAATTTTTACTCGCGTTTGCATTTTAATGATTATACTTCGATCCATAGTATTATAACTTTTTTTCACATTCCCACGAATTCGCTGAACACCAAAGTGGTTCGATTTAGGGAATATCATTTATTTATCACTGTCCCGAAAACATGGTCTGTCCGATGGAATGCCTTCATTACTGTTTGTTAACAAATAAGCCATCACCACTGAGAGCCGGGCTGTGTTAGGCGGCCAACTTAATAGGAGTTGGTTTGCAAATTTATGTCCCGATGTTATCTCCCTAGTCTCTACTGGCAAGCCGCATCTAATCTTTTATTTTCCCTTGTTTATTTTTATTTGAAAATTTAATTTGTGTTGACTTCTGCTGTCGCTGGTGGTGCTGGGTTTTCAGTCTACAGCGTATTATCCTTCTTGTCGGCTGATGAAATATAAAATCTGCCAACTGGTTTCGCCGGAAGAAATCTATCTGAACTTCCCTTAGAGTGTCTTGTTAGTCTGGGCGTTGTCAGGTTTGGCGGTGCTTAAATCTGGAACTTAGGAAATTATATGTCAAGTAAATTGTATTTTAGTAAAGATTTTACACTGAAAATGTGGTACCCAATGTTAATAGTTAAATATAATCCCTAAGACACGATAAATACTACATAAAATTAATAACCCCAACAATGTATATAAAGAAAATTAGAATTCAGTCTGCTCATTGCTCAGAATTATATATATATATTGTTATTTTTACGTTTAGTCAATAGTTTTATACAAGCCGAAACTAGTCTTATCTCAATTTCTGTCTGTCACGGCCCAGAAGGCATTTTACGCGGCCTTCTCCTGAAAAAAAGAGCATCGATCGGGATTCAAATAGCCTTTTTGTATTCACTGGATTGGCGAGAGTGTCCTTAGCCATTAAAATATTACCTCACTACTGTTGAAATATAATAACGGACGTTCAAACCCCCAATTTTGTGCAATTTTTGTCAAGTTTTCTCTTAACGCTTACAATATAATACGTCATATTTTGAAATACTCATCTGTTTGGAGAATACGACATCTATGAAGTACGAACAGCTGTTTGGATAAAGATTATTTTTTCTAGCTGTCACTGGATATGTTTACATTAAATATTGTTTACAAATACTGCAACCATTTCCAATCACGTTTTGTAAGAAAATCCAAAACCAAAAGAAATTAAAAACGTTGTGCCTTACATAACGGATTTTATAAATCGCAAGTGCAATAATGTGTAACTGTAAATGAAATTAAATTTCTGTGCATCGAAATTATATGACAAGGAAATTGTGTTTTAATAAAGATTTTAAAATGAAAATGTGGTACCTAATGTTAATAGTTAAATATAATCCTTAAAACTCGATAAATACTATATAAAATTAACAATCCCAACGATATTATTTAAAATTACACTTCTTCTATGCATGGGACTTCTAATTGCAATAATTGATCACTACCAATATACAATATTTATAAACAAATATCGTGTGTTATTTTGATTGTGATGTGTTCATTCCGCCATTTAATTGTCATTTGATTGACGTATTGTAATGAATCATAATCACACAGTAAAACTACACATATCACAAATTTGATCTTATCTCATCTTGGAGAGTTCAGTCGGCGTTGAGATGTTACAACACAAATTAGTGTTTGTTTCTTCAGATACATTACTACAAGACACGTTTAGTGGAGGTACTGCAATTTCATATTTGTGCTTTTTTACACGCGTCAAAAGTAATCTTGTAAAATAAAACCAGCTGAAGACCACATTATGATAAAAGTTTTAGTTTTTGTGGTGAGTGTAACGTTTACGAATTGTGATGAAATAGAGGAACTTTTCGCACAGAACTTTGTTTATGAACTCACATCTGAGCCTACTATTGTAAGTGGCGTCGCTCAGTTCTACACATCAGATTCTAGTAACTTTACCGAGGTGACCAAAAGTGATTTCTTCATCGATAAGTCGCTATTGATAAAAGAACTTTTGGACAGTAAAGTGTCAACATTTCTAGAGATTTCTGCAGCCCCCCACTTTGGTAAATCTACTAACTTAGACATGATTAGACGGTTTTTAGAAATCAACGTAGATGAAAAAGGAAGAAGAGTGAGTAGTAAAAGTTCAGTTAATTACGAAACATTTTCAACCAATAAATTGCAAATATTTCAATATAAACATTTATTCGATGAACATTTTGCAAAGTACCCAGTCATTTTCATTTCTTACAAGCCTTTAGAAACAGTTACGAAATTTAACTTTCTCCTTAAAAAGTATAAAATAGTTTTACTCGAAACATTTTTACAACACAAATATTTATTACAAAACCACGAAATTTGGAAAGCTACAAACATTTGTAAAGATGATTTTGAAAAGTATTTCAATGAAACTTCACTGGAAAACATGAAGCAAGAAGATGTTGAAAAGGGGTTTACATTATTAGCGGAAATATTGCACAACTATTTTAAAACACCCTTAGTTGTGTTGGTGGACGACTATGACATTATTATAGACGCACCAGTGTCCGAAGACTGCCGAGATTCAGTTTACAATTTTACAATCGATATGTATAATCGAATTATAGAATCGAAATACGTTAGCCGAGTTATAATTACAGGGTCTTTACTTCGTGGGGGGCTTCCATACTCGCCGAGGGTCAAGTCTGCTTTGGACAACTATCCCGGACTGTTGAAGTACTACGGACTGAGTAAAAACGAGCTCCGTTTGCTACTGCAGAGATTTCTAAAGAACAGCACAGAGATAGAAGAAGCTGAGCGGTGTATTGTTGAGAACTACAGCGGATACGTGCGGTCTTCTGAAGCATACGATGAAATGAAGGTAAATCCCATGAAACATGTTGTATGTAGTGCGTGGTCTGTCCTGCAATACATCACTTGTGTGAAGAAAATCAACGTCGCCAACATAGGAGAGACTGATGCTTTGTCTCTAACATATTTGTCTGTTAGAGATCGCGCCAGATTGATTAAAACTTTTTAACAGGAAATTTTAAATTATTAATTATAGACTACCAATACATTTTGTGTGTTTATTTGTATGACAATTATTTTGTATTCATATTTTGATTACAATACGTTCATTATCTTCAAGATATTATCTGTCCTGTGTGGTGTGAGAGGTAGGTATTAAAAATAGATAGCTTGGAAATTGGCTATTATAATAGGTAAACGTCAAAAGTAAAAACGCTTGAGAATCTCTACTGCAAATCTAAATGACATTATGGTACTATTTTAATTTCTTTATTCAAGCTGAAAAATAAAAAGCACAAATATAAACTTTGTATTTTTTAATGTAAAATACAAACTTTTTATCGCATAAACACTTAGGCTATTTAGCCAATAGAAAGTATTGGAATATAATCATTTTTCGACTCCTACATAACATTGATATTGAAATTAGGCAGTGTTTACTGTACAGCGAACAATATTTATAAACAGTATCAAGATTTTACATCGTATTACCAATACACGAACAAAAATCAATGTATTAGGTAGAATATTGGGGGAAAACAGGTTCACGGGTTGTTTATTGGTTTAAACAGAGGATTTATATCCAGTAGGTCCGAGTTCCAATCATGCCAATCACCAATTGAGTTTACCTACTCTACAATGCATCTAGCAATGCTGTAACTCGGGGGTTTTAATACACATTAGATTATACAGTATATGATTAGTAAGGGGATTCATCACTGAAAATAGTGAAAAATCATGAAATTTTCAAAATAGTCTTTTTGCCTGATTTCGTCATTTACAACCTACTGAACGAAAATATATAGTACCCTAAGACCTATATCTTAACCTAAGTATGAAAAAATAACATTTTTTGCATACACGTCAATGTCCGAAATTTCACATTTTTACTTTCAAACGTGGTTTTCCGAAACTTTGAATTTCAACAAATTTTCTGACAAAAATCGACAAATATCTTGAGAACCAATTGAGATAGAGGGTTCATATTTTCACCATATTATTTAGTACATCTTTTATTAAATATTTAGGTAGAATTAGACTTTTACGTAAATATGTTGCTTGGAAACATAATTTTATATATATGGATGTCTTCTTGAAAAAAGTCTTAAGTTTACTCTACGATTTTTTATAAACCTCTAATGCTACCATGATAAATCTACCTAAATATTTAGATTAGATCATTATCTTCAAAGTTAGACCATGAGCATTGCAATATCTTGCATAGTTTCTTAGATATATGACATTGAAATATGGTCTAAAAAACGTGAAAAATCAGTTTTTATTTGCTGTAGCCTGTAGGTGACAACTTTTTTGCCGTTTCATATTTTTGTATTTTTTGTTAGCCTACTACACACTATAAAAAATAGTTAAGCCATTTTTATTGTGTAGGCTATTTCAACAAAAATATTTTTTCAGTGTGAATACCGCTGTTCTTACAAACATTCAGAACAGTTTTAAAATATGTTTTCAGGGGAGGAGAACTTTCTTTATGCTGGAGAACTCCTCTAAGGAAAGCAATAGTGATCACATTACAAATATAAATTATGCATATGAGTAAATGGCACACTAAGTATAAATCAAATAAGTATTTTTATCGTTTGTCGAACAAAACTAGTGCAGGATGACTCACACTCAAGTCGCAAATATAGAAACTGTTCTAAAACTAGACCGGAGTTACGTACCTTCCTTTGTAACTTGAAGAGCTCAGACCCAGTCCCAGCCTGGCTTGACGTGAGTCGAATGGAAACAATTGAATAAATAATCAGTACAAATGACACGAACGACCGGACCCTTTGACTACTGCCTTCTAAGGATATTTTAGTCTCAAACTGCATTTTGATTATCTGTCAACGATACCGAGAACTGCGACACTGGAAGTGATTTTTTTCAATCTCGAACACACAAGGAATATACTCGATATGGAAAAGTAGTTCCAATATGGATTCGATCTTGTATCGTGGTTCGAATATGAGTTGTTAAAAACACATGTTTATTTGTGTTGTTGCGTGAGATTCATTAAATTTCTTCATGGGTAATAAATTACTGCTTACTTAATGCAAACTTAAACACAAATTTTATGTGATTTCTTGTTGCACAGTGTTTATCTTTATTCATTGGATGTACATGGTACATGGGTACATGTAATTAATCAAAGTCACAGGTCGAGCGTATTAAGTTATTCTTTGGCGGAACGTTTAGTGAACTTTTTATTCACTTGGTTAGGGTTTTAGTTTTTATATTAGCGAATTTCCCATATAGGGAATAAGCTATTACCGTAGTACTCATGGTAAGACCTGGACCCGGGACCGATTTAATTTTTCGTTTTGAGGTCCCTAGAGGCCAAAAACACCATCCGTTCAAATTAATATATATATATATATATATATATATATATATATATATATATATATATATATATATATATTTATACATATATATATATATATATATTTATATATATATATATTTATATATATATTTATATATATATATATATTTATATATATATATCTTACTAATATTATAAATGTGAAAGTTTGTGTGTTTGTTTGTTTGTTTGTTTGTTTGAAGTTCAATCACGCATTAACTACTGGACGGATTGGGCTGAAATTTGGCATGATGATAGCTCACATTCCTGATTAACATATAGGCATATTCTTATCTCAAAAATCCTTTCGGGCTCCGCCCCAGTGGCTCTGTAGTTCCCCATGTTAACCTTATGAGTATTCATATTTAAAGGGAATTAAAGTATTTAGTCAGCTGTTTCAACTGAAAAAGTTGGTTCTATGATAAACAAAAGCATTAAAAAGTTATAAGATTTACCAACAGGTTGCAGCACTATTATTTTTTTGCATTTATGAAAACAGCTAATTTGAACTAAGCAGCAGCAAAAAACTGTGATAAGCAATGAGAACTGTCAAAGTAGGATTGTTTACAGTTATATTTATTTTTTATTTCATAAATAATTTTGTGATATTTAGCAAATTTTTTTATAATTTGTTTTTATCTATTGTTTAGGTGAAGTGGTAGAACATTATGACTATTGTAGATGTGCCATACTATAGTATACTGTAAATTTAAAGAAACAAATGTATCAAACTGTGTCCTCCCCCATTGCAAACGCAAAGCTTGAATATAACTGGAATAATCATTTTATACTTATATGCCAACCCCGTACGAAGGACGGGTATGACTGCTAGTATATTTATATATATATATGTGTCCGTTAGCGCGATAACTCGAGCAAAAATGATCCGATTTTGATGAAATTTGGTACAAACGTGTAAACCTACGTTTATTTGAACGAGTTCGCGAACCAGCATAATCGGACCATGGGAACGGGGGTTTATGGGGGGTTTTATGGGGTAAAAATGGGGTTTTCCCATTTTTGACCCTAAAAACAAAAAATTTCGCAATTTCTTTTCAAACTGTTTTGTAGAGCTTAAAAAAATAAATAATTTAGTATATTGAAGCGCTGTTTTGTGCCTAACGGTAACGGAGAAAATTCAAAAATAGTGTAATTAAAAATTCCTATGTTATTCTTATGGAGAAAATGAAAACTGTTGTAGTTTACTTGTTTATGGATGTATATTGATAAAATTTGGCAAATTTATTTATGTCATCTTATACTATTGACGTATGGTCAAAAAACACTTTTTACCTTCCCCGTAGCAGCAACCCTAAGCACTCATTGAATCTAAAGTTATTTATATTATGAATAAATATGGCTTAATTATTTTAAATATTTGAGTAAAAATGTAATCAGGCAAGTTGAAATTCGCTTAGTCTGCAGGTTTGCTGCGGCGGGGGTATTTATACAGTATTAAAACAGGTACAGGGTACAGTATAGATAAAATACTCCTCTAGAGCCCTATAGAGTTGGAAGGGGAGGACTGTCTAATTTTACCCGACCGAGTAAGGGTTTTACCTAAAATTTTCATAGCTAGAGAGTGTCAAGTTTAATTAATTATTAATGTTGATTTACATTCTTTTTATATTGTGTCTGAAACATGAGGTAAATTAAAGAACTACGAGAGCCATTGTCTATCAAGCCGAGAAACACATTGAAATGGAAAATATTGAATGTTAAAAGCTTAAATTGCACTTCACAAAGTATTTGTCTGTATAGTATGTACTATTTGCAAGCCTGAAAGCAACAAAAATACAACATATATTTCCCAATGTTGTATTCTCTGGCCAAGACAGTTTTGAACAAAAGTCTTACATAGGAAGAGCAATGAAATGTGTAAAGCCAAGCAAATCTTTCACACTCGTGGAAGCTTCTCTTCCGTTTTTATTTAACTCCCCAACAGCACGCGATCGTGAGAACCCTGTATCCTAAACACTGCTGTGAAATTTACATCCTCCGACGTGAGCATGTCCTCGGAGTAGACAAGTGCTAAAGCTTGTGAGGAGACGAGGTCCTGGGGAAGGTACGCCCGCATCTGCGAGGGTACAAGACAAGCTACCTGGGTAGGTCGTGTACCAAGCAAGGTGGCCTGACAGAATATGGTAGACTAGGTGTGCCCTGTACCAAGATAGAAGCTTACCCAGGTATCTCCTGTACCAAGAGAGAAGATTTCTTAGGAATGTACCAAGATAGGAATCTTTCCTAGGCATTTCGTAATATGTACCAAGATTGTAAGCCTAGCATCTTGCTCATGTACCAAGATATGAGGCCTAGCAGACTATGGCATATTAGCAAAAGGATATGTTTCAGGCATGTTATGTTGGAAACCTATCAGGTCATCTCGTGAACCTAAGTGGTAGGTTTTACCATTATAAGTTTTAACAGATGATGTTGTAAAGAATATATAGAAGATTTATCAAATTATGTTTTGTAAGTCTACATGATGTAAGTACATACTTCTAATTGGTAAATGCATGGTGTTAGTATAATATGTTATCTCCTATGTGGGAAGAAGTCACTTTAGTACATAGTTTAGAGTGTAGGATACATTAGGCCTATTAAGGTACCATACACACAAAGACATTCGACTTATTGTTTTGTGTACAATGGTCTAAACACTTCTGAATACACCATAGCACATAGTTACGTAATTAGGAACAAATTTAACTACTTTATACTGTTATCTTAGTTTTGTACGGTTGGCTTTTCAGACTCGACAGCTAACCTTTGAACTCAACCCGCAGACTATTCAAAAGCATTTTGAACTTTACCTACAACACAGATACGATCTCAATCCTGAAAACTTTAAAATCTTACCCAACCTGTAATAGTGTTATTTGCAAAGTCTTCAAATAATGTCATGATGGAGATGACGGCGGCAGATATCTGAACATCTAGATGTGCTCAACTGGTGGCCGACGACCAGGGTGCGGCAGCAAGTAGCAGGTTATATCAGCCGCTGCACACCAGGGGGTCGACCCTCACTGCTGTTATAGATATAGGATTGGCGACGTGTGAGGGAATATCTTCTGCAATACTTATGATTCCTTGTCACGAGGGGCGGGCATTAATTGTACCAACTGATCTGCGTCAGGTAGTCGGGTATTCCTGAATTGCGCCAACTACTCCAGGGAGTCACCCAAAACGTTCAGAAACTGGACCAAGTGGCGGCCGTCTTTGAATGTATAATTGAGTAGGTTAGGTTAGGTTGGGTTTGGTTAGGGTAGGTTAGGTTAGGTTGGGTTTGGTTAGGATAGGTTAAGTTAGGTTGGATTAGGTTAGGTTAGGATAAGTTAGGATAACATGTAAACAAGGGCATTGATTCCTTCTGCCGGCAACTCACCCCTACCTGACTTGGTCTTGACTCAACTAAGAAACATTATTTGGGACCCTTTGAGGCCTTAGCAATTAAGGAACTCTTGGGCGCAATTAATGCACGACTGTCTCGAGAGTACGCAATTACATGTGAGAACCTCTGAAAAGCCGGGCAGTGTCAGTAACAATTGCACCTTGTACTATCTGGACCAGGGTGTGTCACTCTTGACCTGAATGTGTGAATGTGTAACCTCTGACCTCACCGATCATGCGCACTCACGACTGACACTACTTCACTGAGCATGCGCTAGCCTTGCGCTGTCTATTGCTATGGACTAATTAAAATACGCTGGTGAAGGACAGTTCTTGAGTAGAACTGAGTTAATTATCATGGAGAACTTTTTAAAAATGTAACTATTGATAGAAGTATACACGACATTCTAATGTTAAAACTGCGGCCAGTGTTATATGGAAGTATGGATTAAGCCGACGATAGAGTGCACTGATATAACAAATTCTGATGAATACTACAACTTTTTAACCAAGCCAATGTGAAAAACAACTATGCAAACCACGCCATCTTTTATTAAAATTTACAAATATCGAAGTATTCTGTATGAATGGCTGTTCAACAGTTCTTTTGTATACAATTTGGCTGCAGCTGGTCTATCTATATACCCGTGGACGAGATGTTAAATTCAGTATTTAAAACTCAATGGTAATAAGGTCGAGTGGAACGTTGGTTGCTCTTCACATACTAAAAATACAGCAATACGACCTGGAATTGATGTTTTTGGAAACAGATCAAAATATTTGAACTTCACGAAAGTGTTCGATAAATAAATAGGTAGTGAAGAAGGCTTAACACCTTGTCAACACGATGCTTATCTGTTTTTTATTACAATGATCATTGGTTAAATTATGGAAGGATACACTAACTTATGAAAATAAAAACAATATTCTAGGCATTTGATTCCACCACAGAATAAGGCAATGATTCTTTGATCTGTGGTAGCATACATAAAACTCACAATACAATTTAATATTTAGTTTCTATGATTGGTTTCTTCAGAAGGATGTTGACTACTTTTCTTGTTGTAGTTTTTTTCACTCAGGAACTTTTTTCTTGGGTGAGAAAGTCGTGCAACATTAATTTTTTCCTTAATGTTTTCCTCAGCCAAATTATCTCTCATTCAATTCCAACCCAAATCTCCTATAGTATCTCTTGTATTTTTGTTAGGTTATTTTAAATTTGAAAAATCGTTTAGTTCGTTTAATAAATTAAATGTATAACTAAACAAAAATCTGGCATACTTTCGTAAACGTTTGCCAATCTATGAACGAAAACAAAACGCACCTGTTGGTATTTCAATGACAATGACCAGCCTGAGTTACTTCCGGTTGCGCGTGAGTGTTAAGTGTTTCCGGATGAACTCTCGCTCTTTCCTCTTCCGGTCTCCATCGCGCCCCCGTGATGATACCTACGTCACGATATTGTTGCACCGCTATGTTGATTGTCTGATTACAGCAAGAATTCAATTTTTGTCATGTGGTCTGAATCCATATTGCAAGAGGGCATATTGTAGTCTAGATTTATGTTGTTTCGTAAAGACAATTATTTTGAAAGAGATTTCCAAGTTGTAAAATCCGATACAAACATATATGAACCATCGGAGTTAAGATGATTGATAAATATTACTAATTGAATTTTGATTTAATAATAATAATTGCTTTATGGTTAAGCTAGCCTATTTGTTTAGTTCTTTTAAAATATAGATTTTCTTCTCATATGCCATGCCATATCAAAGCATTGAACTTGAAATATAGAGTAAAACATTTACATAGAGGTAAAATATAAATCTGTGTCAATCTCATGAAAATGAATTGAAACATTTGTTGAGTTCTTGACATCATCGCTAAACTAAACCTGAAAAATTTGTAGACGCCTCTTGCTCAAACCATACTACAGCCGTTTATTTTTTCTATGCAACAGCTGTCGCACATCGCATGCAAACAGGTTACTCTTTGGCAGCGTGGCATAAACAATTATTAAGAGAAGTGTTTCTGCTGAACATCACATGTTCATACACAGGTGACAGAATGTCCTGTTAAGATTTATTATCTGCAAAAACTATTAGTTCTCTCATAAGGCTTTGTCAAAAGGTTAGCTTTTAACACATTTTGCGCTTTATAATTAGAAAATGCAGAGGGAACATATTTTTCTAAGGGTTTAAGGTTTTAGTGATACAGCAAGATTTAATTTTACAGAAGACGACTTCTCACAATACACTGTTATTACAGTTCAAATTATGGGTACTGTACATACTTGTTATGTGTTTTATTACTACAATGAGATGAGGACGCAAATGAGGCGTAATTTAACCCAAGTACAAAATGGAAGATAAGAGTGTGTGTGAGATTCCTATTGTAGTATTGTTACTGACCATAGATAAGATCAGCTTTTTAATGAAACCACAGACAAGGGAAACAAAACGGAAACTTTTATTTCCTTAGTCAATGATGAAACCATCTAGTAATCTAGTAAGCGTCTATTGATCAAGCTTAGAACAGCTATGATCTTCTTATGATCGAACCGGTTATCTTCTATTTAATTAGCGATTTGCACAACCATTCAGCTTTATAGCTACCATAGCTACATAGTCATACCAGAATTGTTGTTATGCTAGTATCCATCTTTAGATGTACGAAGTGGCTATAACATTAAAAAGGGTGAGGTTCATAACTCCAAGTTTTCATAACTCCAAGTACTTTTAAATACAACATTTCATAACTCCAAGTAAAATTATGTCCAAGTAAATTAAAACCAAAATATCATAAGACCAAGTTTCATAACTCCAAGCGTTCATAACTCCAAGATTCATAAGTCCAAGTTAAAATAAAACCAAGTAAATTAAAATACAAAATTTCATAACTCCAAACGTACAGATTTGCAAGGACCACAAGTCCAAGTTTCATAACTCCAAGGGTTCATAACACCAAGTTTCATAACTCCAAGTGACAATGGGTACAGTCCGTGCAGGAAACGATAACGTACGCACACACACACGCACCCATTACACACACACATGCTATGCTGGAAGAGAGTTTCCGATGTTGGCGAGACTATTCGAAGTGGTGCGTTCCCTGACGCTTTGCAAGTTCGTCTAAATTGTAATACAAATAGTGAGAGGATGAAATTTACATATTTAAATTCTGCGTAAACTGATGTTTAATACTATATAAATACAATTTAGTTCGTGCAGATGATTAATGTTTAATAATGGAAAATATGAAAAGGTTGTTCAATGTAAACATGAAAAAGTAAGTGAGCGAGGATTTTTTTTATTTTTTGGTCAGATGAAAACTTTCAGCGAGAAAAGTATAGATAATAAGATGTTCTTCAATTTTTGTTCCCAACATTTTTTCGTAAGACTTTTAGTTTGTCCAATAATCGACTTAGATGACCACCACGAGGTATGAATGAATTAGTTTACGCGCACGGTATTTTAGCAATTGCCGTCTTCCAACAACAATATTAAGGAAATACAGTATTAGTTCACGTTTTAAAATTTCTAAACTATGAAAAATATTTAGTCTTAACTTCTTCAGCTGTATGTACGAAATTTCGAAATTTTTTCTACATAATATTCGTGATGCACAACGCAAATAAGTCGTAGGGCCTTTTTTCCACTATTTTTCATCTCATATTTTTCGGAAAAAATTTACACAGGATTAATCCACGTTAAGGTTTCATCTTGTAGCATTCATTTGTAAATATAAAATTTGATTATAGTTACAATTACTTGTTCCCTCATAAATCTTTATTCCGTAACAAATATGAGAGTGTATGTTAGCAAAGTAAATTGTACGCAAAATGTCTATATTGCATAATGGGTTTAACAAAAAAAATACCATATTTACAATTTTCAAAATACTATCTAGATTTGTATGATCCAAACAAGCGGATATAATCTTTAGATAGGTCTAAAAATTTGGATTTCGAGACTAAATTATCATAGAAATATGTTTTTGAGTAAATACATCTATACTTAATACCAGATTGTTTTATTTGAGTTAAATAGAAGGTATTTATCATTTAGGTATTATTTAAGTACCTTAATGAGTTAAGTACTTTAACATAAGAATTGATGTCGTACAGTGGTCAAAACCCGACCACAATCCAAATAAAATATGAACTTATCTATATTCATCCCGCGCTGAAAATCAAACATGTGATGATTGTGTACCAGTCTTCAATTTGTTTTGATTTTCTGTATATTTATCGTTGTTATTGCGTCACCAGAATTTTAACTCATAATCCAAATGTTAGTTTTTTGTTTATGTTAAATTCGTTTTCGTACTTATTTTTCATCATTTTTTAAATTTATTAAGTTGTTCTGTTTATCTACAGGAAAATATGTTTCTAACAGTATGCGTAGATTTTCCTTGCGATGCACACGAGCTGAGAAAAGGGCCTTAAAGAAACATATTTGCCTATTAATACAGGGTGTTTATAAAAAAACTTTACAACTTTAAACAATCATAAAACCTTTATTTTTTCACTTACAGCTATGAAACAAAAATTAAAATTTAGGAAATTTTCTCAAGTTTTATTTACATGATAAGAAGTTTACCTAACTTCAATGTGTTTCCCGTTGTTTGCTCGCAAAAAATCAAGTCGACATTCCAGTTCTGACCAAACACGACGCAAAATTGAATGATCTATTTCATCAAACGCTCTCCTGATCCTTTCTCTTAGTTCTTCTTAGATTCTTCTTAAGTTCTTCTCTTAGATCTGGTGGATTTTTTCGGGTCGTTCACAAATGATTGTTGAACACGCCGCACATCTTCATCGCTTACACGGGGTCGACCGTTTCCTCTCTTGTGATTCAAACTGCCAGTGTTCATAAACTTATAGTACCAAGCCCTAATTGTGGGTCTTGAAGGAGGATTCCTATTATATCTTGTCCGAAATCTCCGTTGAACAACAACATCAGATTTCGTTTCAATGAACCACTCCACACACTCCGCTTTGATTCGTGCTTCCATTGCGATGCTAATGAGACTTTTCAATTATTTGTTTTTGTTTACCAAACAACAATGTAAGGCCATCAGCTGATTGAACTGCCAGCTGATTAAAACTTTTTGAGCAGCCCTTTCATGTGGTGTCAATAGGAAACGTTTATGTCCCATGGATCATGAATGGGAGAATGTTAAAGTTGTAAAGTTTTTTTATAAACACCCTGTATATAGATATAGCTAATACTTGTCATACCAATAAGGAGAATAAATAAGCAGACACAAGAAGGATCTTATTTAAGACACATAATTTCATGCAGGCTATTCTAATAGCCAGTGAAATTTATTTTTGTAAACCTCACAAGAGAGATAATAGTAATAATAATCGAAAGTATATAGTAAAATTAGTAGGATTCTGTTAACTGCCGCAAACATTTTATCAGTACTGTTCACCTTCGTACTGTAGTACTGGCTCATCCCTTGCTTTGCTGGATACGTTACACGCACAGATCTGTAGTCTTATGTGGACGGGCAAATGTTAAAAAAATTTTAACAGAGACCACACACCTCTTTGTTTCCCTAGTTGGAACACATAATTCTTCATCCAAACTCTATGGGCCTTGAGAGTCACTTAATTGTATACACAACATATGTAAGCAATATCAGTTGTGTGTTTTAGCTAATTTCCCATATAGGGAATAAGCTATTACCGTAGTACTCATGTAAGACCTGGACCCGGACCGAATTAATTTTTGTTTTGAGATCCCTAGAGGCCAAAAACACCATCCGTTCATTTTTTGTTACATTTTTTTGACAAATTAAAATATGATATTATGGAGCTATTTATGTTGCAAGCGCTAATAAGTGGATGATACTTAAATAATTTGTAGAGAACGGATTGTCCAATTAATTTGTTTGTGGCGTCAAACCATATGTTTATGAGAGTAAGGAATCTGTTACCAATACTAACTAGTGTACATTTTGCTCGAATTCGAGCAATTGCAAGGTACTGGTATTACAGAAATTATTTCAAAAACAATAACAGTAATATTCCCGTGGCGGAGCACGGGCGGTTAACTAGTTTACTACAAAATGAAAACAACCAATAATTATGGTCGCCGGAATAAGGCTGAAACACCTTTGACTTTAAATAATCTAAATATCCATTACATTTTAACCAAATATAAGCCTACCATTGAGTTATATTTCCATTTAACTTGCAATTCCAAGTAGGCTCTCCATTTCAGTGAACTAGACTTACAATTAAATAATGCAGACTTAGGCAGAATAGGTACTGCAATAATTAGGACTTCCATTAATATGAACCGAAGATACCACTGAGTTTAGATGCTGCAAGTAGACATTCCATTGACGTGAACCAGACGTAACATTGACTTAATATACTGCGAATCGGCACTCCGTTTATGGGAATCAAATTAACCATTTCTTTGGATCCTGCAAGTAGACAATTTATTTATGTGAACGATATGTACCATTGAGTTTGTATACTTCAAGTAAACAATTCCTTTAAGTGAACCCGACGTATCATTGACTTTGAATGCCGCAAATAGGCATCTTATTTATGTGAACCAAATGGACCATTGACATTGGATACTACAAGTAAATTTCTCATTTTTGTGAAGCTGGTGTACTATTGATTTAGGATACTGCTACTGCAAATAGACATTTAATTTATGAGAACCAGATGAAACATATATACTTTGAAGTAGACAATACATTAAAATTAGACATTTCATTCATTTGAAACAAAATATATACTAATGAGATTGGATACTGCAAGTATGCATTTCATTTACGAGAAACATATGTAACATTGACTTTAGAAAATTATTTGATTATTATGTCTGATATCTGCTCAATATTGCAAGCAGACAACTGCATTGTACACCTAGTGTAAATTACCTGAAATGTAAAGTTAAAACTGTGAACGTTTCTCATCCAAAGTCCCCGTGCGATCTCTAGTGTTCACTTGGTAATACATGTGTATTACCAAGTATGGGGTGTTTTCAACTCCCCACGTGAGTGTTAACGTTTCGTAAAAAGTACAAGTTCCTGTATAAGGTAATGTTTTTTCTTTTTGCGAAAGACTCTAAAAGTAATGAAAGGACATTTTTTATTTACATTTATTTCGATAACAAACAAGTGTTTTTGACATATAAATAAATTTGTTTGCACAAAACTTGTGTGTATTACGATCCCCCCACCCCTAAAAACTGTTTTTTAGTAGTACATTTTAGGAAAAAATAATACCTTTACCATTCACAGACATAATATAATCTTTTAAAAATTATATATTTTCCGGATAGTACATATGCTAGTTATTCAATATCAAACAGTTCAATGACAAAATACATATTTTTTAATACAACAAATGGTTTATATGCAAAAGTTGATCAAATACACACACAAATTACAATTGGTAAAAGAAATATATTATTTACATTGTATAACTTAAAATAAATAACTCTTTCATATTGGAAACAGTATACAGTAAAATAAACTTAAATAACAACAAAAAATGTTATTTACCAATTATTAGTGTTAATACAATTATAACAAAAATGTAATAACGGGGTGTCAAAAACACCCCACGCGAGTACATACGTTAGTAAAACCCGCGCGAGTAGTTAAAGGTTAAAGTCCCTTTAGCATAGAAGTAAGAAGTATAGCAATTAATTAATCTGTAAGTATATAACAAAATTACATAATCGTTTGACAGGCGACGGTAGGTATATAGATACTGTACAATGGTGCGGCAACGGCTGCTGACAGTATTACAGCGGAGCGGACAGCGCAGGAACTTGTGGCGCTGACTGTACTACACATTCCACTTGGAGATATGAGACTCCACTCAACTTTTGGAGTTATGAGACTCTGGTTTAATTTTACTTGGACTTATGAAACTTTGGAGTTATGATCACTTGCGCTTATATTTTTCTTGGAGTAATGAAATTATCCCTTTTCGGGTACTTGTAGTTGTGAAACTTTGGATTAAATATAATTTGGAGTTATGATCTCTTGGACTTATGAAACTTTGGAGTTATGATCACTTGGAGTTGTGAAACCTTGGAGTTATGAGATGATCCCATTAAAAAAGCAGTGGCGAATCATCTATTACACCCTACATGATTTTACTCGATAACATTGTTCGGCTCGATTTTACAAAACAACCAACAATTATTAATTACACTTTTTCATATGTACGGAACGCCGGTGCGCAAACACCACATTACTCCCGCATCATAAGCAATTTCTCAAAACGGGAATGCCCGGTGAGCGCATTACATAGTTAATTGCGGCGAATCCCGAGTCTGCGATCTGCGATGTCTGCGATACGATCGTCTGCGGCGTAATGCAGTCACACAGTTTATGTTCGTGATAAACCCTGCGATTACCACGCATCCGACTGTTGCCATATCGGCTCAGCACAACCGATTATTACCGAGTCGTAATTAATGATTGATATCGCCTCAGTGAAATCAATTACTCGATAAACACTTCCGATCCGTTAATTACCTCGGTCGCGCCGGTTAGCGAGGATTTATCTGCTCGAAAATTGGACGTCGAGTCGTGTTCACGTGTTGGCGAACAATGATGAACACTCCTGATCGGCGAACACTCACGAACACCTCGACAACTCGTGTTGACTCGCAAATATCCGCGAGATGCGGTAAACGGTGTGGCAGCGCCGCGGGTGCGGTAGGCGCACCTCAGTAGTTGCGCAGAGACTTTACGGTTTCAATTGCGAGTTATGAATCGTGCAAAATAATAACTCCGACTAGACCGAGCATACTTAAGACTGACAAGTGGGCGTGTTTGAGTTATTGTGTCGGTCGATTGATTTTCATGTTGTTGAATTTAAAAAATGTATCTTGATTTATATAGCTTTATGATATAGCTATAATATTGTATCTGACAATGAGGTGCCCAAATAAGATAGATTATGTGTCGGTCAGTTATGCACGATGATAAAACAAATAAAAGCATAGTTGTGTATTTAAGTAAGTTGTAGTTAGCGCAGTTTGTGGGGGGCCGTATTAGAGCACATCATAAGTTCTCCCTTTACTTGAAAAAGGGGGCTCGAATATACCAACTGTGCATTCCGTGTATACGTTGACAAAATCCCTTAATCTTTATGACGATATATTTATCATTTACTAAGAAGGAACTCCTGCAGTAAATGTTATTATGCTTGCAGATTTGAAGGGTTCTTTGAAGTAAGAACATTAAAAAGAGAAAAAAGGTGTATTGCTAAATTTTTAAAATGAGGTCGTCCACCAGATCAAGCTACTATATAACGAAAATAAAAAAAATAAAAAAACACGTGAATAGCATAATGACTCTATACATCCTGATAAAACCTGATTAAACTTTTAAGTAAGCTCAATATTTCTCCTCCTGTTATATTAACAAAATCTACCTAAAATTGATGTCAGATTATTTTCATCGTCACTTTTGGGTGATCCTTGTAGTGACCCATGCAAATATAAGGATTGATTGGGTATATGATTTACACTAAGTGTGGATTTAAGTATAGTTTTAATTTTATTTATAAAATAAATATATTCCGTTTTGTGCAAAGATTATAATAAGCGATTGAAAATTCACGAAGTATACAAGTTTACTGATTTACTACCGGAGAAATAATGCAATTTTAGCACTTCGCAGTTTGCATATGTGATCTAAACAAGCAATCCGCTCTGTTAGAACGATTCAATGACTATATAATACTCAACTGCGTCGTACTGACAACCGGATATGATCCCGGGCGGTCAACTCTATCCCGTGACTCCCACAGGACTCCTACACGCCGCACCTGCCCGCCAGCCTCGTCCCACTGTCACCAGAGCACTTTCTATTGATCGTCTTGCATCAGAGCAGGTCACAGAGTCACATTAGGGATGAGGATGAGTCACTTATGTAACTCGAGTTTTGCAGTTTTTATAATGTACATTAACAGGTTGTTGGATTGGTCGTGCATTAATTGCGCCAAGCCCTCAAATGTTCCCAAAAATGTTCCTTAGTTGCGCCAAGTCCAAGCCAGGTAGTAGTGAGTTGCAGAAGGAATGTTCTTACTTACGTTGTATCCTAACCTATCCATTAACCTGTATAATTGAGTACAGTCAAGGAGGGCCGCCACTTGGTGCAGTTAATTAACGTATCGGGTGGCTCCCTGGAGTAGTTGGCGCAATTCAGGAATACTCGACTACCTTACTCAGGTCAGTTGGCGCAATTAATGCCCACCCGTTGGATCTATAGTTGGAAGCGTCTGACTTGGATTCATATAGTTGTTAAATATATCGGATATCCACGTGAATGAGTAGAGAATCCTTTTTTCACCAACATTACAAGAAACCCGAGATAAGAGGTTCGGCGCTTGGGTATGGAAACGTTCCAGTTCCAGCAATATATTCCCTCGAGAATGATTTTTTTTTTAAACTTGTAAGATATCAATTTTCATTTCCTCTTTCGCTCAAACTAGGCTATCCTGTTAACGAAGAAGAATCTTTTCGAATCATTAAAAACCCTTTACATTTGGTAATAGCTATTTACTTAAAATAAAAAATCGCTTTGTTCATCAAATAGACCCATAAACCTATACATATTATAGGTATAAGAAGAAAGGGTATACACCGTTACTTAAATAATCAGCGTAGACCAGTGAAAAGCGACGACTTCGGTGCAGCCACCTGTTGAAGTCTCCATTGGGGTGAGCGCCCAAGTTTATATTACTACAACTGCTTCTCTATAAATGACTTCCCTCCTGTCAACTGGAGAAACCGTTAGGGTATTTGTGTGACCGGTAAAACTTGTGGCTTTGATATATTATTTTTATCTGTTGCTATTTCACTCCACGGTAATTTACGAGCACTTATAACAGTACATTAAATAAATAATAATCACCCCAGAGAGTGTGATCAAAAGGTCAACGAGTAATTTAACCCTTAAATAATACAACTAATTTATTCGACATTAAAACAATATTGTTATCGGGCATAAAAATAGGCTTCAGATTTTAAATTAGGATGAGATGTCTGCATGTAGTGCCTAAAATTAGTCCGAACCTTCCACCATTTTCATATTGTTGGACATCCCTCCTCCGTACCTTGAATCCCTGATTGAGTGTGCGTGCGTGTGAGTGTGTCCACCTTGCGTGCCATGCTCCTGCCCACTCACCACGAATAAATATAGATTACCATTACCGGAGCTGCAGTGCGCTGTGCACGCTGCACGAGGCTGCGATGCGCTGAAATGCGGCCGATCTCGCAGTTAATAGCGCAACGATCCGCGCAATCCGCCTTAAATTGCTCAATAAATATACAAGTCGAAGCCCCTCCTCGGACCTCAGACTCATAGAAAGGCGATACCTTCGTGGGAGATATTCCTTCTTATTACTGAAGCTTCAGTGCAGATTATGTGGGGGATTGAAATGAATGGTTTTGCTATGTTTAAGGCAAACTTTTGGGCTCCATGCAAAAAAGATCACTCAATCAAGTAAGTAATAAGGTATATGTAGAGTGAAGTGAGTGTGAGTGAATGTTTTCTGTAAAGAAATCCCCGACTCAATTTTAACTGCTAGAGTTTCGATGATTTTTTTTTTATTTCTGAATAATAGATTGATCCTCAACCACTCAATAACTGTCTTTCTTTCATGAAATAGTTTAAAATTTTGTCTTTTAAAATTTTTTAAAGTATTTTTTCAGGTTAAACAGTTTTGTAGGGGTATGTAGATAGACCCTTCTAGCGTTCTTAGTTTTGAATATAGATTTCTTAACAAATTGTGAACATACACAAACTAGATATGCAGTGTCCATTGCCAATGAGTACGTTTTATGTTATGTCTTTTTAAACTTGAATGGTCATCATTCATCAGTTCTTGCCCGATGACAGACACTTGTCCCTGGTTAGGTGTAACCAAGGACATCTGATGATCTCATCATCATCATCATCCATAGCTCAACGGTCACGTGATCGGCAAGCTCAACAATAACAAGAGCAAACCTCTCTACCACACGCTGAGCTACTGTATTGTTCAGTTATATTGTTTGTTTAATCAATTAACTCGAGGAAGATAGACTCTCTTTGAATGCACGATGAACTCTTTTCAGCTATTTACTGTGTAGTCAATGTATGGTATTAAATATACAATCTTATATTTTGAAAACTTCGACCCAAGACATGTGTTTTGGGTGTTACCGGCGAAAGAGAAATAGGAAACCCCATTGGTTAAAGGAGAGGCTTCTGTTAGAAGTTAAAAATAATTGTATTTGTATTATGTGTTAGAGTAATACCAATTCACGACACGTTGATAGTATTTGCAATATGGCTACTACAAATGTGTTTAATTGTTCGGAAGTATGATTATTGTATATTTTATCGCACCCAGCGTTCCTCATGGCAGCATTTTTAATAGACATGTGGCAAAGCTTTATTATTGGAGTTTCTTATTGGACGCTTCACACTAAGCACATAAGTTTAGCTTTAAATCATATTCTACTACCTTACAGTTCGATTTTACTTTAAGAAAATCTCACATATTAAAACATTCTTAGAATGACTATTTATGCGTCTATACAGTAATTTTTGTTCCAATAAACATTAATAATATAATAATTTATCAATATAACGCTGCCTACCACATTTCCTTAGCATATTTCTAATTTTCCGCGACATGTTAACAACATTCTGGGTATAATAACGGTGTTTCACACATTATGTAAATCCCAGATAACTAGTCAAGTCTAGAGGTCTAGTTGCTAGTTCATGTCGACACCCAGTGTAATACTGTTACCAGCACACATGGCCGGGCTGTCATAACTATGTTTACTGGAAACTTATGGTACTGGACCTTTGTAATGTAAATGTACCCGCTATGTGTGTGGTACACCGTTGAAATGCATATCCTGTGTTGGAAACGATCATAGGTTGTACTTACTACGACTTACGTCTCCGGGTTTCATATTTTATTTCCTATATACAAAATGTGTTATTGTATTCATATTTTACGTTTGAATCTTATGAAAGGTATGGTTTAAGATTTGACCGACGAGTTTTTTTATGGAAATTGCAATAAATAAGTTAACGTGCATACCACGCAATAAGAACATTTATGTTGAAAAAAATAATATAACAATCAGTGTTTAAAACGCAAAAATATTTTGTTATCACTATTTTAGTGGTACAACAAAAATATAAACAGATAAAGTTATTTTATTGATCGTATAATCATGATGATCATGATCATCGTCATCGTCAAATCATCTGATTGGTCACCTGAAGACAATTTCAATGTCAGTTTCGTTTGAGTCATGCAGAGGACAAGTAGTGGTTGGTTGTTTACCATTTTTCTCATGTTAACCAATTTTGAGTTTATACAACCAAACATAGCTAGAATCAAAATACGATCCCCCCCTTGGTTAGTTTAAAATTAGCTACAGTTTTATAATTGCAATGGCGTGTCTACTTCTAAAGATATAACTAAGTTATAACTTATCCGCAAACTTCTGCGATAAGAATTCCACCTCTTGTTCCACGGTGTTGTACGTAAAACCTAACTACACTGGTTACTTGCGGTCATAAAATTCCGCACCATTATTGGGGAGCTAACTACCTGATGCACGATACGACGATTTTGCGATCGATATATCGATGTTTACGACGCGATTCGGTGTTCGATAACTGCGAGTCACTGAGCGCAATTACAGCACATGCGCAGAACGTGGCCGCCGGCGTCATACTCCTACCGTGAACTATCGGGTGCGACTTGTGTTGTGACTGCAGTGTAATACAGTTGTTTTGATGTACATGTACAATTTTCCTAGTTTACAAGAAATCTTTCAGGTTATAATAAATACTGGTATTGATTTTGTTTGAAACATTTTGGGATTTTTAATAATTTTTCTATTGCAAAGAAATATTGAAAAAAATCCGGTTCCATCAGTTTTTAAAATTGAAATCCATGTGAGTAGTCCCTGAGCTGTTGGACATGATGTTGGACTAAATTACTTACGTAATCCCGTCACAGCTCAATAAAATATGTCAATTCAGGGCATGTTTCGGTGTTAAAACACCATCGCATCAGGTACATGTAGAGTTGATCAGTAGATAACATTGAAAGGTTAACTACTGATCAACTGTACTCAACTGCGCCAAAAGTACTTTTCCACCATACCTCAATTGTTCACTATACCTCATTATACATACATACATTATCATGAATCCGAGTTAATAACTTCACAATCATTTTTCATAAACGCATTTTTGAACTGTGTTAATTATAAACTGATTGACTACTGATTCCGGGAGGAAATGTAAAATACAGTCTTCTAGACTGCTTTTTTGAGTGAGAACAGTGAACGGTCTGCAATTGTTGTACTGTCGTCACTGTGATATTACTTCGGTGTCCACAACTTCACCTATTACTAGTATTCATACACAGTTGATTACTAGATTACAAGATTTAATAGGTTGAAATGTCTTAATTTATCTAGGTTTGGACCATTGGTCCTTGCTTCGCTCTTACCATTAGACACAGACAGTCGGAACCTACAGATTTAATCGAATTCTAAAATACATTATGTAGTTAGCTTCTTGATATCCTCTGACCGACTCACATGTTCTGCAAGGAAACTGTATACTAGATAATAACAAGTTGCAAGCAAGTCTGGCCAAACAAAGTAATACATCTTGGTGCCCTGAATGTCTCTATCTCTAGGCAGGAATTAATTGACACCTGATGACTGCCCGTGGACACTCGTGCTGTGTACAGGAAGCCTATAAATATGCTAATTCATGCGAGTATGCAAATCTATAGTTTTTACTCTTGATTTTGTCTCACTTGTCGCGTCGGATGTAAGAACCTAGCGGTTTGGCATCGGATAAGAGAACAAGATAGTGATGAGTGGTGAAAAAGTAGGAGCGAGCATTTCCGTTGTACTTGTCAGGACTGCAACAGTGTAGTTTATTTACGTCTTGTGGTTAATTATCAAATGAGATTTAACACTGATTTGTGGATGTTTCGTTTACTATCATTTGACCTTTAACACTGATTCGTGGATGTTTCGTTTAGATAACAATTCAAAGTAGTTAACTGAAGCAGGGGTGTTTTGTAGATTGTTTACTTGTATGTATGAAGAAAAAGTAAAGAGTAAATCTTTGTTGTTTTAGATGATTTTGCTATACTGTCATCATGTTGTCCCTGTTGGAGACCAATAGTTCAGAATCTCGAGATTTATTTTCAAGCCGAACACCAAGTTGTTTACAACCCTCTTGCCCGGTATTATCTGTATCTATATTTGACATGACTCAGAGAATCCGGGGCTGGAGATATTATCTATTTTACTTATCTCAACAAATCATTTCAAAATGCTGGTTCATAGAGACCATTGTTCATCAGTCGAGACTTCATTTGGGGGCAGGATCTAGAACGCGACAGTGTTCTTTAGGCCATACTCAACTGGTGATTATAAGTCAAACATGAGCCCTAACTGAATTAATTAATTTTATGCGGATGTTATCTATAACATCCTAAATTAAGCATGCTTTACAAACTCTACCTTGTGCTTGTGCGTTGTGTTAAATCGTATAGTTTGAAGAGTGATGTAAAATATCAAGAGACGATTTGACTGCAGCTCAGCTCCCGCGGCGGTCTGTGCGCAGGTCGCAGATTATTCTCCGGGTAATAATATTTTTCCTCGGACACTCGGCGTAAAAGTGATGGCCACCGGTGGTCTTTGTGTTGTGAAACAGACCAAGTGGCAATTATCGGGCCAACCTTCGGCGTCCATTCACAGCAGAACAAAGCAGTCAAATGTCAGCCGTTGCTCAACACTTCTCTGAATCACTTATCTTGCTGAGAAATGACGAAAGTGATCAGTAAAAATTACAACGAATCGATGTTTGACGAGATAAAAACCGATAAGTGCTGGATGAACGGAATTCGGGGATTGGGGGAATAATCTCCAAGCGAATTTACCTATCAATATATTGTACGATGGGCAATTTATTGCTATATAGTATTTCTAGTATATATTTTAATAACTTTGTAATATATTGATTATTTTTTATCTAATTTGAATAAACGTGCCAACCAGTGTTAGAAATCTAGGGAGCGAGCTGGTGCTCGAAGTCACGGGTTAAAATCCAGCTAATCCCGGGATTTTATCCATGTGATAATGTTGTAACCCTTTAGTATTGGCACTAGCTCAGAGTATTTTTTTTATTACTCTGAGGTACTAGCCTGTGGTAATGTGTAAAGCAGTTCTGGACTAGAAAACTAACGTCCTAGGATGTGAAGGGGCATAAAATAGTGTGGGAAATCTATGTACGTGTTCACTAACCGTAATTAAACTACAGGGGGTTTTGTACTCCAAAAAGTGTTTTAAAATTATCCACAATGCTTGTTCCTAAGAAGCAAACCCTAGCAAATTCACCAAACTGATTTTCTTTCATTTTTTGGCGGTATAGAATTTTAGTGTATACAGGGTGTCTCACGAAGAGGTTTAAAAGTTTTATTTTGTATTTCTTGCTCATTTATAGACGGAACATTTTGAAATTGTACACAATTTATAAAGTAGGTTTAAAAAATATTTATGGAAAATTTCAGTTTCCTAGCTCTTATAGAACCAAGATAGTCACATATTGAAAATTTTTTATTAACAAGACTAATTATAATAAATTAATAAATTAAAATAATTTATGATTTTTTAAACTGATTATGGATCATGGTTTGAATAGGCCATAATATATAATGTACTCTACTTTTTGGTTTTTCACTAGGCTATGAAAAAGTTTTCCTAGTTGCTAGTTTCCTGAACAGAATCCTTAATTCCCTAGAATGTTACAATACGAATATTTTACAAAACCTAAAACAACATTTTCAATGTTTTTATTCGTTCAATATGCCACCATTTTGTTTTTACAAGGGTTAGGAATCAGAAATTTTCCCAGAAAATCTTTAAACCCTACTTTAGAAATTGTGCAAAGTTTCAAAATGTTCGGTATACAAATGGGCAAGTAATATAAAATAAACATTTAAACCTCTTCATGGGACACCCTGTATATTATTTTGTAAAGATCTCGTTTATGAAATAATCAATGGGGCAACTAGACATTCGCTGAATATAAAGAAAGGCGTGTTGTGAGGGGGACGAAGGGGACGAAGTTGGCTTTATAGAGTACCAGAGAAATGTTATTTGAAGTGTGGACTTTACAAACCGAGCATGAAGAAGATGAGTAAAGCCAATTGTAGATAGCAAATCCATTTGATGTTGATTATTCTTCTTGCCATCTCATAATATAATAATAATGTATACTTTACCAGATGGACTGTAAGCAGTCAAAATCATAATTAAAAGTCAAATTAGACAAAAAATCTAAAAATATATAAAAAACACCTACTTAACGCACGTGCTACATTAAAAAAAATGTAGTGAAAGGAACAAACGTATTCATATTCAATCTAAGGAAAACACCTGCCATAGTTAAACCGCAGCTGGAAAACTGGTGTATTAAATTACATGGCTACAATACGCCGAGATACAAAGAAGAAGATATGCGTATAATGCGGTGTTAAATATGAAGTAGCGGGTTTTTATTTTATGTAAATGCTTTGCAACAGACGACCCCACATGGTCTAGTGATAAATTCCACGGGAATACCTACACGGACCGCGGTTTTGGCGGGCTGGACACAAGAACTGGTTAGTTTAGAGGTTAGTTAGTTAGCAGACATTCACCCACGGGTTTGATAGTTTCTCTCGCATGTCCTCTAGGATATTGGACAGTTTGTATGTTAAAACATACCAATGCGTTAATTCAATAAACCTCAGTCACAATTTGTGGGGGAGTTAAGTCAAGTGATTATTTTAATGGTACCTACTAGAGATACTGTAGTTTAAAGTAATGTTAGTAAGGAATTCAGTTAGTGAAATTAACGTTTTAGTAATGTTGACTGGGACGGGTGGCGTCGTCCTGTAATCCAACTACTAGGAGGTTACGAATTGTGGATATTTTGAGGCATGTAGGCCTACTGTGGATGCGATACTCCCCGGTGTGGATTAACGTACGCACGAGTTAGTACTACGACTATCCGCAGTACTATCCTGAAAATTAGTGTTAAACACATTGTGTTTAAACACATTGTGAACACATTGTAATTAAACACATTGTGTTAATTAAACACATTGTGTGTTGTTAAACATTGTGTTGTGTCATGAACAATACTAATATTGATAAATAACCTCTTACAGTAAATACAAAAAAAAAAACGTACAGTAATCAAATATTACAACAATAATTCACGTACTGAACGAAAAATATGTTCCGATGTTCACTCCAATCTTCCTGGAGACCCCAAGTATCGTTCAACTTAAAAACAGAATAACAGATCAATAACAATCGTGCAATAATTCTCAACTAATTAAATAATAGTTTCATAATGAGAAGAACAACTAGTGTCCCATCCACCAAAACAGAACATTTTAAGCGTCTTGCATGGTATTTTTTTCAAACTAACTTGCATTTCCTCCATATCTGCTTTTCCTAGCAAGGAGTGTTTACTATCTCTAGCCTACAATAACTGTAATTCTTTCTAACGTCCCGACAGCACGTGGATGGTATATATTTAACGTATAATTAGCGTCCAGTATCATATCAAGATCTACATAAACATCCTCTGTCACTTCCTGAATCCCAGAGTAGGTTGTCGTACACGGTCCTTCCTCCGTATCGAGTATCCTATTCCTACATCGTCCAAAGACCTCGTGTCTTCAATCTTCAATAGTGAATTCAACTAATGTTCGTGAAGAAAAATCTGTATCTGTATAAGTCTCACGGTGTACACTAGGCAGACAATAAGAACTCCAATCTTAACTTTTGATGTAATATACAGTAAGTGCCTGGATATAAACCTTAAGTCGGCTAAAAGGTAATAGTTTTTCAAATGCATTGTACCGTGCACATTTCTACACTCTACTGGCCTATAACCTATGCTCAGTAACTTATTAATCACGAGAAAATATTTTGAAAGATACACATTACATGGGTTCTAATTTGTAATACAGTAGATCCAACTGTGTGTAAGGAGAAAATATGTTTAAGTAAATCGATATAAAAAGTTCTGTAAGTGTGATACTTGGAAAATATACGATTTGGGTATTTGTCTTAAACAGATCAATAGCTTCCCATGTACAAATAAATCAACTCCTTACATTCTAGACAAAAGTTGCCTAAAAGCTTCGAAGTGAACCTGATTTCATAACTCACCGTTAACGAACCTCCTTCACTTAATTGTAGTGAAGACTGAGGAGAGTCCATTTGCAATCCAAATCCAGTCCAAGTCGAGTTATAGTGGATACGGCGACATAAACCAAGGAGGTCCGCAGGCTCTAGATCTGGTTTATCCTGAGTTTTTTGAGGTTTGGGGTGCCTTACGCCATCCTCAGCCAGAGCAAGTCCTGTTTTAGTTTTTTATTTGCTTTATTTTGTATTCACCAACGCAATGGAGGTTTTAATATATTTTGTATTTGATTTTGGGATACTGAAGCAGTCATTCCATTTATTTATTATGTCACTGTTTTTTAGGTTAAGTACTGTCTTTGTATTAAAAGTACCTCTGGACTTAAATAAATAAGAAATGTACCATCATTACGCAACAATCTTGCTGATTAATTTCTTAGTGAACATTTCTCTGGAATAAAAATCAGCACACAATTTAACAGCATTACATAAAACTCTTGTTTAAGTGCTATTGATTAGATTACATCTAGACCAAATTTAACAACGGAATTGAATAGCATTTACGTAACAGTCTTGTTGATAAATGCACTTTTATTGACCATCGCTCTAACTAAACCCTAGACTTCAGTGTAGACGAAATGTAATAGCCATCTGTTGAAACTGTCATCGTCTGCACTTGTATTACGAGCCGGGGACCACTCTCGCCATAACAGTTGCTCAGTTTTCATACACAAGTAGGGCACTGCAGTAAAGGAGTTTTTAGGTGATTTTCCAAACCACCTTCACTCTGCTATCTGATCTCCAAAAACGGACTTGATTGTATCATTAAGCGTTGGATTGTATGGTCCTCGGATTGTGTTATCGTTGTTTTTGCTGCAACGACTTCACCGCCTTTACGTTTGATTTCACCTTCGTAGTCAATTGTTCCACATTTCAGTCAGTGTTTCCTGTTAATCTCGTTTAAGAGAAAGGCTCAGTGGTGTCTGTATGTTTCACTGTGGTTTGGTACAAGTTGTGCCTTGTGGGACGATGTTTGACACTGATAAGAAATTAAATGGTAAAAATAGGCAAGTACTGAATCTTTCAATGGAGACGTTAACGGTAATAGGTTTAAAACGTGTTTCTTGGTTTTATTCCTGATACTCCAAGTGATGTGGGCAAAAGTGAATGATATTCTAAGTTGTTAATACACATTATCATCCTCTTACTTCCTTTAGGAAGTTCGAGGATTTGGATTTCAGAGATTGTATAGAGCACCAGGCCAAACACCATAAAGAACAACTAATCTAAAAACATATGTATACTGATGAGAGTTAATGTTTAATAGTGAGATCTAAAAACTTTACTTTCCAATTTTCTGTAATTTAATATGTATATGGGTCATGGATTTTTGACAACTGTTTGTGAGATGTTTTAAAAATATTTTGAACTGATTGACAAAGCTAGATGCTAAATAATATTTTCAAAAACTATCTCAATTTCTACCACAAAAATAAAACCAACATTGTATACTTGTAAAATATATACTGCATTGCACAAAATTGGAGTTGTTTTAGCAAAAATTCTTTAGAGTGTGCTGTTATCAAAAATAATTGCTTTAATATATGGTAGATTTTGATGGGAACGATTTTATCTGACCATAGATTAAATACCACAAATAAAGTCTTGTAAATTTATCAAGACATAATTATATTTTTGCCTACAATAAAAGGAAAATGGTGGTTTTGAAAATATATACGCAGAAGAAAAGTGAATTTATGAACTGTTGGAAGAAACATGGACTTTTACGAAACCTGTGAAATGAAATATCATATTTAAAACTGTTTTATTGTTTGTTTAGTTTGCAAAACTCAGCTTTTTTTAACCCTCTCCTAGTGTACAGTTTCCTGAAACGCGGTTAAATGTGGCCTTATGTAATAAAGATCAAAATTGTTGAACAGTTCGCATTGCGAATGGTTAATAAACCCCGGTTTGGAGTTGTCGGAGCAAGATTTAAAAAAGTCTTTTAAGTGTGATTCAACTTTTTTAAAGTACTTCTAACCTTGGATATAAACTTTGCTTATGTTTTAGTGCACGCAGTATGCAAGGATCAAGCAAATTTTTACAGGGTGATTTTGAGTAAATGGCTTTGTGTTAATATTGTTATTAATTTTGTTGAAATTTCATTATATTTTATCACATTTTCTTTTTATTTCCAGCAAGACCTACCGCTATTGATTCCGTAGTATCAGCTAGTCACACCTAAAAGTTGCAATTTAATCAGTAATAGTTTCCAGTTTTCATAATTTAAAATCACTCAGTACGCGCACACTCTGAACCGCGTCTCGCTAGAGCTGGTCTGCTACAGTATTTCATAGTCCAAGACCAGTTTGTTCCCTCGTAGCTGTGTGTTCATCTGGAATAGTTTTACAACATTAAAACTCGTGATTTATCGTGTCTTGGACAAATTTACACCGACAAACAATCAGTTTAGGATCCCTTCTCTAATAAAGATATCACAGCGTTCACGTTCTACCCCGGGGCGACGAGGCTGTATTGCTGTATTGCAGTATTGCCAACGTTAACTTGCATGTTTTATTCACTAAATAGAGTTTCGCAAGTTCACAGTTCAGTAAGCAATTGTACTCGAATGATTTGTTGTATTTCAGTGCTGTTTTATTACCCTATCATGCCTTATTGTAGTTGGTCAATGTCGAGCTGTAGTCTTGCTCACATTGTCATTGTGCTACAAACGTATTCGAATATGCTTCATACTGTAGGATACCGTGTGCATGTCTGTGTTTTTAGTTTTAGTTAAATAACTTACCAAACTCATGGTACTGATTAGATTAAGGACAAAATAAATGTTCATTTTACCAAGGTGTAACTTAAAACTGATCCTGCATTCTTTATTCTAGTATATTTGTTTTATAGTAAAACCATTTTACCGACGCTCAATAAATTAAAGTCATAGAAAAATAGTTATTTTATCCACTTGTATATTTAAAAACGTATACCAGATTTTTTTGTATATTACTTTCAGTAAGTTAATTAATTGCAAGAAACTTCATGTGAAATCAATGTTAATTGTGGTATATGGCGATTTCATTCGACTGTGTGTTTAAAAATGTATGGATTATGTCCATCAATTCAATTATCAATTATTTATTATTTAAGATGGGTACGTCACTATGTGCGTATTTTAACCCAAATATGATGAAGGATGAGTGTATAGGATGAGTGGCGCGATCTTGTAGTCTTGTTAGTGACTATAAGGCTGACACATTCCTTAGACACAGCCGTTAATTGATAGCCCATACAGCTAAGGGACCTACAGTTTATAGTGGAATCCGAACCACATGTTTATTAAAAATTCATTTTATTCAAAGTTTACAATTTATTCAGGATTTCATTTGAACCGGAGTATAATGTTAACACACGTTAATTCGTAGTAAAGAGTTGCAAAACGAATTGTTGCCAAAAATAATAGAATCACTTTAAAACCATGACGAGCGAAGTGATCTCAAGGTTAAATCTTCCTAAATCCTCTTGTACTATCAAGGCAATGCACTACGTGGGAACCTCTTTGCTGAACACTAATACACATTGCGCAGCAGTAAGTTAAGTTTGCTTATTACTTTCACGCACGCATCTATTACCTACGTAAGTTTGCAATATGCGCTTTCTTTATTGCATTACACGAAGACTTTCTCACAATATAACGTAGAATTTACTCCTTGAATTATCACGTGTTTATGGTGGAATTAGTTGATAAATGTCAGCGTTTTCTGTGACCTCGGTGGCTTTACTTGCGCTTTGGGGGGAACACTCCAAAAATGTATAACGTTTCTTCGTTGTGTCGTTTAATCAGATCTGCCTTGTTTAATATTTGGTTCCGGACCTAAGTTTTAGCTGAAACACTTACTCTCTGATGAACTGTTTTTCTTCAGATAGTTTTTTTTTTCAATTTCCCCGATGGATTGATCTGATATTCAACGCATACACTTCCAGCGTGAGTATATTGCGGTCTATGAGTGAAATTTCAAATGATTGCTTTGTTTCAGAGGAAAATCAGCTGGTTCTATGTGCAGGATGAACAATTTTGATTTCAGCTGAGGTTTTTCGATACGGACGAGAGCATTATATTTACAGTATTGGCTGTCAGCTGTCATGCCGAAACGTCACTCTCTTCTCTTGAGGGAAACACCATTACCGCAAAGATACGAAGTGTAGCCATCGGGGTTTGTGGTGTAGTGGCTCATTTCGTCCGTATCGAAAAACCGCGGCTGATATAAAAATTCTCATTTATTAAAAGCCTAATGATGAAGGACAATTATTGTGTAGTATTAGTATAGAGTGCATGAATGTTTAAACTTCCCAAAAATCAATCAGATACGTGTTATCCCGGTAATTGAACCCGTGACCTCTAGACTACAGCAAGCAGTCCCCTCGGATGGCCTGCGGACTTGGTCCTTTAGTCCCTTGTTTATGTGTAGTAACCTCAACAACTCCTCTAGAATGGATTTGGTTTGCAAATAGACGACTCTTCTCTGTAATTAACTGAACGTTCGTTAGCCGTGAAAGATGCGTAGTTGATACCGCATCTATGCGTAGTTGATACCACATCTACTGAATACGATGGCATGTATTTGCTGAATACGATGGCATGTATTTGCCAATAAAATGTAAGAGTAATGGCTGATAGTCTTAAACAAACATGTGCATAAAAACTGTTTCATCTGACGTTAAAATTTGATGCTAAATATTATTTTCTTTAGTGAAAATTAAAACTCGCATTTTACTGCGGTGGAATTAGCAAGGCTCTTTTTGACCTGTATCTTGAAATTCAAGGGGTCTAAACCTTAAAGTGTAGGTGAGCCATAACAAGGATGTGTATTTTATGTAACTCGTTCAATATTTTCCCGGACTAACAAGGATCTCGAAACAGATAACGCAATTTGTACAAACCCAACGAGGGAAACTCGATAAGATCGGACCAGAAACACCGCGCGACCTTATCGACAAAAATCATTAGTAGCTCTTAAGGACTGGCCGTAAATTTCGGATATAATCGTTAAAACCGAATCCGAGGTCCAAACACGCATAAACTTCATCTTTAATAGTGTCCATTTGCATTCGCGTTCGGACACTTTTGTACTCTATGCAAATAGCCGGTGTACTGTGGGGTATCGAACATTCCCGTTCGTAGGTGATTTACATACAGGGGACGCGATATTTCCCGGATACGATCTTAGATTTTATCGCCCGTTCTAGTTATTGCTGACGGAGAATAACTTCATTACGGCATTCCTACAACCAATTTAACGGCGAATCGAATGCGGCGGTCGATCGTTAAAGGGTTAATGTTGACCCGTTAGTGGGCATGTGTTGGTGGTGTTGGTTTGTCCACTGAGACAGGTTTACTAACGATTTGTTCCGCAATTAGTACTATTAATTGATTCCAGGCGAGACGAATACCGAAATTTCGGGTGCGGGGAACGTTAATAGTAAAATTGGCTCTTGAAAAAGCATGAAGGATTCTAGAAAAATATGTTGTGTAATATTACTTTTAAGGTTTTTGTGAAAACTTGATTTCATTTCACAAGAGAAAAATCTTAACTTAGCGTACTATATAACCAATTAGTGTCTGTGATTATACTAAAGACAAAATTTTTTTGACATTTCCACGTCTAGACTTACACCCTGTAACCGCCACCGGGTTGTAAATTAGTTTGTGTGGCCATGCATTTTGCCCTTTTGTGTTATGTAATCTTACGTGTATATGTGTTACTTATTTTTCAAGACTCATGACGACCTCCTAGGAGCGATTTTACGTCCCGCTTGACAATAAAAGGCATCGTAACCGGTTGCCTTAATAACGAAGGATTAGGGACTTAAACGGAATAAGGGTAACTTAACCTCTTGTATAAAATTTCCACGCTTAACGAAGACTCTCGATGCATTAAATCATACACAAATACATGAAAAATGGATGCAAATGACTATTCTGAGCAATAGCCTGCCAGGTACAGGAATTGTCATATATTGTTACCGCTCAAGGATTTTCACCAACGCCATTGATACACTGTCAACAGTAACGGCGCATGGCAAATTATTAATTTATCGCCGTTTTAATTGCGCATAATTGCAAAACAGGCACAAGTTATGTTACAGATATCATTTACAACGAGTGCTTTACATTAAACAGTCTGGCCATTAAAAATAAATTGTACCCCTATATGTTCTGCTGGCTATAAAAATGACGATTAGAACTAAAAAAATAAATCATCCTACGGAGATTAATGGGTGTACAAGTATTCCAGTAGCGGTTGGGTGTGTCATTGCCACCTACTGGGTAATTACTGTGTAACACACGGAAAACAAGGAGTGGAGACAAACTAACATCCGGCACGGTGGACCATTTTAAAACTCCAAATCAAATTCAGTCCGATATGATCGAGTTAAAAACATTTGCAAATCTTGATACAGCACTGACCACCTGTAGGCGTTGTATTTATGGAAGTCTAACTCATTGGGAATTTCGAATTCAAATGTACGATTAGTCAACGGCTAATGTGATTTAGCAGGATCACTTAAACTGTCGAACTCCATAATCAACGGCGGAAAAAGTTTATTGTTCCGCTCCCGTTCGAGCAAAAAGTCGGCCACTGTGATTATAAAATTAGAGGCACAACTGCAACGGTTGTGAAACTGTTGCAATGCAATGTGGTCGGAGACCTGGATCGGAACGTTTTTTGTTGAATATAAGTAATTGTCTGTACTTGTTCTTTCACCCGAACAGTTAGTAGCTATAAAATTGGTTATAAGAACTGTTATGTTACATTTATTTTATTAGTTTCCATTATTGTAATGTGTTCAAAGTCAAATTAAATTAAAACCATAATTTAAAATACACTTTAGTTTCACGCAACCGAACCATTATTTGTGTACCGTAGGTTTTTTCTAGTATTCGTGGCATCGATATTATGTTGAGGTAGTTTAGTTTTGCATGGTCATGTGATTTTCACAAATTTCTCCAAAATTCAAATTCTAGTTCTCATGGAACCGAACATGTTAACCATCAGTATTTAGTTTTCACTCAAAGACTTGTGGACACTACTAAGTAGAAATCCCATCCATGGACCAGTAGTACAAATCCTATTTCTGGTTAAAATCATCGATGTATTATAATCTAACTATATCGTTAGACTACATCGATGGTTAAGTAGAAGGTACAGTAGTTGAATGAATTACTCATAGAATGCGCCACAGTCTAAAATGCTATTTTCTGTCATTGTTTTTGTTACTGAAAAAGCAATATGGCATAAAAATATATTTTAGCAATTAGCTAAGACGTCAGTCATATCAGTTTGACTTAATAAAAAAGTTGGCATAATTTTTTGTAATGAAATGTATGGACAACATGAAACATGAAATTTACAAATTCAACAAGGCCAATATACAATAATTTTATTTATTTTATAAATATGTATTTATTTTATTAATAATAATATTATAATTTTTTGTAAAAAATAATTTATTGAAATCAGCACACTCTGTCGTGGCTCAATTCAGCAACATCCGTCAATTTGGATTAACAAACTATTATGGTGACAACTTAACGTGGGGATGGAATTTCTAGTTCTATCAAGCTATAATTCTTAGGTTGTACAGGTCTGGTATTATGTTTGTATGCCTGCAGAGGTAGCATTTTGATTTTAAACAATTTAATTTTTTGATTTAATAATACAAATCGTTAAAAATAGACTTACAAAATTCAAAGGATATTTCAATCGATTCTGCAGTGTGCACATTGATCATAATTGTCTCAATAATGCCTCTGCTCTCTGCGTAAGAAATGATTCACAAATAATGTCACTCAATCACTCCAAAGTACAAAAGGCACCTGTTTTTGATACTCCGACCAATAATTTGATCAGCACACTTAATTTCACCACAGATGAAATCAAAAGCGCAAGATCTCAGTTGCATCCCTAATAGAATGCTGACCCTGGTCAAATTCCTCCTTCTTTGTTGCTGTGATATTTTGACTGCGCCTCTTCAATGAGTTAACAATGCTCTCTCTCATGTGAGAAATTCCCTCAATGCCTCTGGTAATTTTGTTCCGGTGTCTAAATCTGGTGATCCCACTGACTTAAAGAGTTACATCACGTAATAATTTTATTTTTATCTGCAATCTCTATGGCCTTTAAGAGCTTGGTTTTGGACATTCTGTTGAAGCTCATTTGAAGTTGACAACAGTCAGCATGGATTACTGCAATAATTGATAATTAGCATGGTGTTACTGGGAGGTCTACTACTACTACCAATCTGTTGATAATTCAAAAAAAGGCTCTTCGGCGTGAGAAAGGGTTCCAACTGGATACTGAATGTATTGATATATTGGATGTATTGAGGCCAAAAATAGCCATATAGAGTATACTAAAAAAAAAATACTAACACAACTGTACCTTCCCTTAACGGAGTTAACTACATGAGTTATTTACATCAAGAGATAATTAAGTATTGTTTGTTGTTTCTAGAATGAATAATAAATGTAACTATTTCATACAGCCTATCTAAAGAGCAGTAATATATTTGCATGGCTGGGCTCTTCCCGTTGTGAATCACAGGTATAACAGTTCATAATTGTTTATTTTAATTAAAATATATTTTAAAATGTATGTATATTCCTGAACAAGGCAAGTAACTCAATTTAATGTTATCCTTAAATGTATCATGGGGTTTATAAAACAACAATATACATGGTCAGTATTTTATTTATGCTTATTTTAGTATAATAATTAAAAGACAATAAATTATTAGTTATAACAGTTTGTGCACAACACACTTAGCTACTTTGGGCTTTCAATAACACTCTTATGTACCATTGCATTAAAGAGTATTTGTTACCGTACAGCACATGTTAACTAATTAACTATAACCTCTTGTTCCAAATAACAAATTGTATAATAAATATCCCTGTAAAAATTATCATATATTTTCCAAATTCATCAAGTTGTAGCTTACAGTAAATTCACAATAAATATTATAACACATTTTCTAGGTTAGTAAATATATAAAGTATAAAGTAATATTTTTTAACCTCAATTTTGTTTAACTATGTAAAGATCAAAAGTAAAAAAATTGTCAACTTAAAAAATATGTCAGTAATTACCAAATCAAATTTGGGCTCAAAATAGGGTGACCAAATTATGCTACAATATTCAAACCTTTGACTAACTAGTATTTATAAATTCTCTATCAGTAGCAAGACAACAGTGTCTTGCCACTGATAGAGGATTTTTAAATACTAGTAAGTCAAAGGTTTGAATATCTGTACCAAGACTCATGATTGATGTAATGTGTAGGCTAAGAACACTTTTGGAAGTTTCCAGTAGTGTTTTAGTCTACATTTAGACTTGTATGCAAAATATAACGTATTAGTTTTTGATAAATATATTCAGAGAACAAAAATAACAACTTCATAAAAACTAGGCCATTCATTATAAAATATCATACATTAAACATGGTAGGCTATAATGGTAAAGAATAGGGAAACAGCTAGATAAATACTCTATATTCTTAAAACCGGTTAAACCTCTTAGACTAATAACTGTATATAATATTACTACTATAGCAATAACTGTATTCAATAAGGTTTTTTTTTATTTAATTTATTTGACACTGACTAAGTGACTAAGACACATTTCTAGGAAGGCAGTGTTAACCAGACTATCAATCTATCATTTATAACAATAAAAGTTCTACAGTAAATAACACATTTGATTTATCTTTCTTCAATAAGGAACAATTAAATGTGGAGCTTATGTTCAATAGACATTTTAATCTAAATACAATATATCCATATAATAACATTAGGCCTAGTATTACAATTTGAGAATGGCTATTAGTTGAAGTTTAGTTTAAGTACTGGTGTCAAGAATGTTTCTTTAACTTTCATAACAATAAATAAAACAGTGTTTTCTAGCAATATAGCTAACAATAATACAACAGGCACCATGTGTTAATAAATCGTGTATAAATGAAAACAGTCTGAAATACCTATCCAAGCGGAACAATTGTGTTGGGAGGATCATTGAGGATAACCTACTAGATCCTGATAATCAATATTTGCTACTTAGTATATCCCAAGTATTGTAGGGGAAAAGTATAACATATTTCAATTTAATCCCCCCTCCCTCACCACTCCAGATGATGTAAAACACATTGTGCGAGCAGGTCAAGTTGTCAAAATAACATCAAAGAGAGGTCATATCCTTTGCGATGGTCTTAGATAGTCATAAATAAAATATCAGCCACTGTTAAATAAATCAAATAAATAACTAAAAATTCCTTTATTTATCAAGCGTTTCTCAGTGAAACTGCTTTTCAGAACCACTTTCGTCTTTAAGGTTATCAATGATATTTACTTCAAGTGAATTAACCCAAGTTCTTAATGACAACTTAAATTACAACAATCAAAATTCTGTAACCACAATCCCATCAACTAAATAAATATGCAAGGCAACTTCATTATATAGCGATAAAAGCTGAACACACTTCACTTGTTACAACTAACTCTAATGTTTAAATACTGTTAGTTCATTTTTTATTAAACATACTTTGTTCCACATTACCCTTTCAATAAAAAGGACAATAGACTTCAAAAATCATTTACATACCCAACAAATATGAAGGATATCTTACTTCTGTTGTGAATGTTGAAAGGTTCCTGTGGAACAAAGTTATTTTGTTTTCCTTGGTATACGAGGTTAACAATCCTTGCAGTGCCTGCAGAATAAACAGGCCGGCTGATGTTGATGTTATGGAGTTGTTTTCTTCGGTGTGGCCTCATGAGCTTTACGCAGACGACGACGGAACTCCCCGGGGAACTTGTCGTAACACTTCTTACAGACTGGCTTCAAATCGATTTCGTAAAACTTGGTCTTCTGATTCATCTTTTGATCGCAAACAGAGCAGGCGAAGTGGTGAACACACCACGCCTTGTTGAGGGCTGTGAATACTGCAAATGGAAAAGGAGAAAAATGACCATACATTCACAAATGCAACGTAAACCTAATGTGATACGAAATGTCAAAATACAGGCCAGGTATACACCTTGACAGACTTCATTCAAATGTCTTTATCTCTACTTTTTACAGCTTAGTTTAGCTATAAAACGTTCGGCTATCTGGAGACATTATCAAGAGTAAACCACATGTGCTCAATGATGTTTGCACAATCTTTGATGTACAACCCAATGATGTTTCTTACAAATATAGAAAATACAATACAAATATTGAACTGTTAAAATGAATACTTACCATCTCCCTGAATGACTTGATTGCACACAAAACACAAGTTACCAAACAGCTGATGGTAGTGGGTCTCACAGTATGCCAACCCTTTCTTCTCATAGTGACGATGTCCCAAGAATGGCTTCTCACATTTGGCACACACAAAGTGCTGGAACACACGTTTAAATCAAATAAACCAGCTTAAGGAACCACAAGGTATTATCATTTTCTTTTAATAAAATTTTACCAAAATGATAGTGGGATAGCAATTTGTACTTGTTTGACTTCATACTACAGTGTCTTGGGAGTGTTTCTACAATGGATAACCTTTAAGAAGACACAAAGACTTTGAACATTGTTTCATTAAAATTTACTCATTCCGTAGAATTATGGTAGGTATTTTTAAACTAAGGGTTGATTGTTGTGGGTATTTTTGTGCTAACTACTTGTTTACTTTTAAGTTTGTGTAATGAATGCTTCTTTAGTCAAGATCACTAGAACTCTACACTTAATTAGGGAGACTAAAGTTTTTTGAGATCAAACCAGCTTGAGTTAAAATTGAACAAGGAACAGCTATGGTAAATTTATTTTTTGTACATTTGTGCTTTTGTATTTTCAGGTCAAAAATACTTGAAAAAATGTTATAAGCAACTTAATTTCATAGACTTATGTTTCGTCTACACACGAACATAAAAGTAATTAATCCTTGTTCATGCCTGTGGTCTTTGTTGTTTTACTTATTACAAATTTACAACATGGTTTTAAATATTTCTAGAACATCTTCACACCTCAACATGCCAGTGTTTGCCAAGAGCAGTGACAACTCGCTCTTCTATCGGCCGACGACAAGCACCACAGATAGGGATACCCATCTTGTCATGGCAGCGCAGACAATACAGCTCATTCTGTCAACAAAGCATAGCAATTAACACAGCAATAACAATTTAACACAAAGTAACTTCAGTAGAAACTACCTCTGAACATTAAAAAAACCAAATACATAACATAACAAGCACGACATTGGTGCCTCAGTGTTGACAGCCTTTGAATCAGGAACCAAAAGAAATACTTAATCTAAATTATGTCAACCACTTGGGCGAGCTTCACAATTAAAAAGAGGCCTTGGCAAATTTAACTAGTTTAGGCACCAACCATATCATTAGCAGTGAAGCCAGGACGACTCTTGACCTCTCTGGCGTCAGAGTTGAGCTCCACCCCACACGCTGCACAGTTGAAGTGGTAAGGGTGGTAGACCTCACCACGGAAACGGAGAGGCTTGTCATCAATCATACCACTATAACAAAAAACAAACAAATTGTATCACAAAATAGTCTAGTGACTAAAAAAACTTCACATGGGATATGTTGCAATACTGTACAAGTAACCAAAATATTAAATCTTAAAGTATAAAAGCAGGGACAAACAATGTAACATACCTTTAATACCTACCTACCATAGCCTACTGTAGTATATTTTTTTGTTTTTATTTCCCTTATTTAGCATTTATTTTTGTGTTTTTAAGGTAAAACTGCTCTTTTTCTAAACCAACAGCTCAATCCAAGAATGTTCCCGAGGCATTCTGATATTAAGTTCTTTCCAAATTACTTACACAAGTTTTAACTGATCACTTTAGCTCATCTCAAAATTTTGCGAAATTAAATTATTTAAAAAAACAATTTTATGATAAGATGTACACAATGACACTAAAACTACAAGAACTGTTTCTAAAATGTGAAAACCAAGGTTCTAATCCAGTGTTAAGTTTTAACTCTCAACAAAAATTAGCTTATTGTAGAGCTATGACCCCAAAATTGAAAGATACCCAGTGTACTCGCTGCACTAGGATGATAGCTTTTCTGTCAAACCTCAGAAAGTTGACTCTGCTATGAACTTTACACACCACTCATCGGATTTTGAGCTGACTAAACTCTAAAACTATCCAAGTACAATCACAATTGCCAGTGCAAATTGAACAGGTAGCATTAGTCTTAATAATGACAGAGAATTTGGTTAGTAGTGGGAGTTGCATGATGTAACAGCTAAAAACCTGCTATTTTTGCTCTCCAGCTAGTCTCGTAAACCCACCCTTGTGTAATCAAGCCTCTAAGATATTTCTTGTGCGCAGTGGCGTAACAGTATTTCCCCGGGCCCCCCCGCAAATATGTCTGTGGGCCCCCTACTACCCCTCCCATTCCCCACCACAGCACTATATACCACAACCATCACCACACCACAACTATCACATGACGTAGGTGACGGCAGGCATACGGCCTACACGATCAGACTGGCAGAGGATGGTCTCTAGCAATATCAAGTATTTACCTATTCTTCAACCACACGACCAGAGTCGTCCTTGAAACATATTTTATATTTTGTCACTGTCACAGTGATAATAAACTTGGGAGTTATGTCCGTGATTAATATATATGGGCTACTCCATTACTCCACCATTCACATTCATTACTAAACTCAACCAAGCTTCCAACTATAATTTGAGTCGGGACCACGAAAGTTTGCAGTTGAGGGAGTAGCATATTTACCATTTGACTTCAAATGAGCCAATGAGGGCAGTGCGGTGTTGCCAAATCGAATAATACCAGCTGTTTAAAAAATGTTATTTAGTATTTTAATTAGTGTCGTCAAAGGGCGATATGGCAACGTCGCACTAGTCTTGTGATTGGCTGCCGCCAACTGCAAACTTTCGTGGTCCCAACTGTAAATGTTAGTGCTTCACTAAATTAGCCCAATTTAATGACATGCCACCTGATTGAGAAACTCTCGCGACATGCACTACTGACGAGTCACTCGCAATCCGCATGGAATGGATCTCCAAAATCAGGTGATCTACGGTCAGCTGAGTACACGTGAGCGGTTAGTGGGGGAGGGGGGAGGCGGAGGGGCTGGCTCCGAGTGTGTGTCGCCACGGTGCGGCGGCAGGCCGGCAGGCAGGCCCGGCACACAGCTCCTAGCGCTAGCATGAAGCTACACAACCACACTGACAATACACATCGTCGGGTGATCGTAGTGAGCGTTGGCGTTTCGTTAACAATATTGTTAATTAAAAGATAAAACTTTAGTAGATTTGGCAGAATAAAAGTATCTACCAACACATCGTTTTTTTATTTATAATTTGTCAGGAGAGAAAAACATTTGTGAACAAAGGATCGGTTTTACGGACGGTTTTATGAGAAAAGGGTATCTTAACCTCGCGGGCCCCTAAACCTCGCGGGCCCCCCCGCACCGCGGGGTCTGCTGTTACGCCACTGCTTGTGCGTTTAAAATAAAATGTAACTTCATTTAGGCTTAAGAAAATTCACAGCCTCAGGAATTGATTTCTCTCCTTAAATTAAAGAATCCTGTCACATTAATAATGTGATAAATATTTGAATGTTTATAGCTGCAACACTGCGGCAGGATACTTACTGACACTTGTGGCAGGTGTAGCGGCCGTAGCCAGTAGCCCTAGCCCTAGCACGACAGTCATGACATAGAGCCTGACCTTGGTGTCTGATGAAGCCCAGGTCTGCCAACTCCTTGCTGCACTCCTCACAGCGGAAACAACGCGGATGCCAGTTGGCGTTCATGGCCTTAATCACCCGGCCGATCACAAACTCTCCTGGAAATAGATGTTGTTGAGACTAGAAGTGTGCGAGTTTTGAGCTTCGGGAAAATTATTGAACGTTAACCTTTTTTCAATCCGAGCTTTTTTAATTAATTAATTCTATGTAATACCACAAAATTATTTTCTCAATAATCTTTTCTCTAAAAAAGCAATTCAAACTTACATACCTATTTGTACCATATTAATTTGGTAATCATAAATTTAGTGCAATATGCATCATTGGCCACGGAAATATATCATTAAAGTTTTCGGTGATCACAGAAAAATCCTGGAGAAATCCTATGCTCATGGAAAATTCATCGTCGACTTTGCCATCGCAAAACAATCTTGGACAATTCTCACACTCATGGAAAAAACATCATCATCTTCTGTGATCGCTGCAAAACCCTGTTATTAAATTATCCTCATACATCATCACCCTCTCCTAAATTAAATATATAGATTCTATAAATAAATAGCCTACCTACCCAATTTCCGATCTTAGTTTACACAGCTACATATTATATTTTATCTTATTTGTTGCATTTTTTGTACTGACTGACGTTTGCTATACAATGTATAATTGTCAAAAAGCAATAAAGAGATTATTATTATTATTATTATTATTAAGGCAAAATGTTATTGAGTTAATATTATATCAACATCTGAGATCCCGATTACCTTGGCTCCAGCTTGGAGTTCGAACTAGTAGGCTAGGCTCAACAATTGAGCTTCTTGCACATATCTCTAGTTGAGACTTATCACAAAATGTTACTGATATCTACAGCTTACTACCAGTACCAATTGATTTAATACACAAAGATTCCTAACATATACAATCTCCAACACAAACTTAGACCAAACTGAACTTGCTATAGTAGGAGATCTGTATTAATGAGGCCAAAAGCTAAAAGTAAGCAATAAATTTAAATATTCATCAATTTTTTACCTTTAAGATCAGAACATATATTACAAGACTCCCTACACTTTTTTATCAGATAAAAATACAGAGCATCTGTTACATGCTTGACCACACTAAAAAAATAAGAAGCGTGTCACAAAGAATCATTTTTTTTCTAAAATAAAGTTTGTTATAGATAAAATACAAAAAAATGTATTGGTCGTTGTTTTAAAAAGCATTAAAAATGTTAACAGACCAATTAAAAAGTACTGACCACATTTGGCACAGCATGGAGCAAAGAGTACGTGGAAGTCGTGCTCACAATACTTCCTCCCTTCAAACTCATAGAACGTCCCATCTGGGAATGGACGGAAGCACTGGGCACAACTATAAAACAACAAATATAATGTTATTGAGTGAAAACTAAATACATCTAGTTAAGTCCATAGCCTATTCCATTTTTTGTTGGTAATTACTCAAGGTTTTAATTGAGCTTTCAGTAAAGAACGCTTATAAAATAATAGGATTTCAAAAATGTGGAAGTACTTTTAAATGACAATATTACAGTTTTGAATAGTTTAGAACATTTTTTCAAAGTCTTATGAAAATTGCTTGTACTGTTTTCAGGGGTTCTATACAATTTTTGTTTTTGTTTATGTTTTAAGATTTATTTAAAAACTTTCGTAAAATAATGAAAACAGAAAAAAATTGAACAATGTACGGTACAACAATTTCAAATAATGACTCTAACACATGCGGAGTGGCATGGTTCTAGACTGCAAACTAAAGATTATTCGAGGATTTTAATTTTTAACTTTGCTAGGATCTGAGTTCATGTAGGAAATCCATATAAAAATCAACTGAGAGTTGACTTGAAAGGGGCAACCTTAGAAAATCAAAGTTAAGTAATCTACACAATTAGTAACTTTAACAACTTACACAAAACACTGAGTGTGCCACAGTTCACCGTTGGAATTGACAATCTTCTCATGGGGCTCAAATCCATCCCCGCAGCGGGAACAGAACATGTTGCCCACGTTCATGTTACTGGTCACACTGCAAGAGAGGGAAACATGTTAGCAGCTGACTCATGATACTGTAGCAACAATAATTGCCAGTTTGCTGATGAGTTGGCATCTAATTACAACATTCAAAACAGAGTCAATTGGAGAGCACCAGTCAACTGCCTGTCTAGCAACTAGTAACTAATTTATGTGAGAGTCAACTTGATTCCTCTTTGTCTAATATAGGGGTATTAGTGGTACATGTAAGTAGTTTCAACTAAACTATTAACTATTGAACATCATTACTGGTTGTTAATGAGGGTGGTAAAAAACGATTTATAATGTGGCAAAATAATTTAATAATCATTATACAAATTAGTACATTCCAAGAATGTATCATTGCTCTTTAAAGTTGGTCACAGCCAAGTTAGATTACACTCAAACATAAGATTTTAATCAATATAGGCGTAACATATTAAGAATCTGTTACTACCACCTCTAACTGTAAAGAAAGCTTCATGAACTTAATTTTAGAAGATACTTACATCGTATATTTTCAATTTTCCTAATATGCAAAATCACATAAAATCGTAACCATGTATAGCTAGGCCTACCTGAAACTAAAACTACTGTAAAAGATTTATTTTACTACTAAAAACTTTCGGGAAAGCTGTTGTTTTAGAAAATATTTATTTAAAACTTTCGGCTACTATGTAATAATATAGATAGGCCTATCAAATATACTAATATTTAAATGAAAATTTTTATAGGCCTACCTAGGAACATTTTTATTTTCCCCCCTCCAGTTAAATTCATCCTTATTCTCTCGGAAAAACACTCTCGGCTTTGAAGCAGGCTTAAAAGGAGGCGAAGGCAAAGGTGACACCTCATCAATGTCCTCGTAATCATCATCATGATCCTTCCTCCTTCTCAGATAAAGCTTGCTATGTGGCAACCCTAGGAGTTCCACTGGTTCTGGACTCAAATCTGGATCTCTCTGTGTCTCTGACATTTCACTACACACTTGATGTTATAAGCTAAATGCAGCTGATGACTCACTACTTGACTTGTAATGAAAGTCAGTTGCGACAGTTTAGTTATCACGAGTTATCAGAACAAACTGAAGTAAGAGTTGTGATCAGTAGCCTCCCCTCCCTTCCCTCACAGAGCTATAACTGTCGTTCTTATCAACTGTTTACTCACGGTCTCAAATAGAAGTTGACAGTTAGTCTCTCCATATAGCTGGGCACAGTTATTTTCTTCTGTTCTCTATTTATTACATGTGTTGAATATTTTTCACAAGTGTTTCAATAAATCAAAATAAATTTTGTTTTGATAAGTTTGTTTAGTGATTTTAAATACTTTTTAAATATGTTTTAGTGATTATAAAAAAATGGTATTATTCATGTGTTTTACAACACTGATTCATTGATCTGGAGAGGACACTAATGATAGGTGAATTCACCAACAATTAAGTTGAACATAATTTTCAATAGGGTTTTAAGTTATAACTTGTATAATCAGACAAAACACAGATCAATAGATGTTTCTCTATTTCAAAGCCACCTTCAACTGCATGGCTTGTGTCTAGGCAAAAACCAGTTACTCTGAGCCAATCACTTGATAACCTTCAAAATAATTTTCAATAAAGTTGCTTAGTCATCAAGGTTATGGCAATGTCACAGACGTTTTCAATAGAAAAATTTATTAAATATACCTTTAGGCCTAAAATACAAAATAGGCCTAACCATTCTAATTCAAATTTGTAATATGTAGCATCCATTATATCTTATCAGTGACCTACACTAATGATTTACAAAACCTATAAGAAGCACAACGCCTTTGTTAAATTTCAGTCTGGGGATATTTGAATTTCGGATAGTTCCCGCAACCGATGCTAGGTAGACTAATGTGAGTGCGTAGCCAAGTCAGCTGACTGAGTGAGAGAGAGTGAGATAAAGAGTCGGCTTAAAACCCTTTTGTCGCCAGCATTTTATCATTCCTATAATCGAGAACGGCTGAGGCCATTTTGTACTAAAACGCAATGCTTATATAAAATGGCTAAGATATAACTTTTTTATTTTTGCAAATATTTTGATAAAACCTTTTTTTCTAGAACTGAAATAAAAATAGGCCTATAAATATAGGCTATAATACTAGCTGTACCCGCGGGCTTTGCCCCGCTTAACTTCATAAGTTTTTGCATGGCTCAATCGCGTCCTGGTTGAAGTTCGTTCGCTACGCTCACTCACCATCAGGTTGGAAATCGTTCGCTGCGCTCACTTGTTTTCAGGTTAGCTCGTTAGCTACGCTTACTCGCCTCCAGGTTGATGTTCGTTCGCTACGCTCACTCACCTTTTGGTTGCAAATTAGCTGTTGTCAAAAATTGTTAAAAGTCATCCCTTTTATTGTTTATTATACAGTACAGTACTTTGATAAAGGTTTTTATGTTTTAATATTTAACATTGGAGAATTTAAACGTTGTTAGGTGCACAGGTGTGATGCGATTGGGGTTTAATACATTTGGACTTATTCAAAAGTAAAATAGTTTTCTGTGCTGCAATCTGTAGAAACACTGTGGCACTATTTCAAATCATCACTAATGCTAATAAAGAATGTTGTGATTATTCAAACCTACAAAACAGTTGGTGAAAGTAAACATCTGCTTTTAAATTATATTTATTTCTAAACATTATAGATCAAAAAGTCTGACATTGGCCCACTTAAAACACTCTGGGGCAGAGCCCTTTTCACGGATCTGCACCAAACTTCACTCGAACCATCCTTGAAAGATGCTTCATAATGCCTGAAGGTTTCATTACAATCTGTCGAGCGGTTTCGGAGTCCATAACGTATATACACACACACACACACACACACACACACACACATACATACATACATAGTTCCTTTTTTTTATAGATATAGGGCTTTGCCCCGTTTTACTTTTTAAGTGAGCTCGTTCGCATGGCTCAATCACGTCCTGGTTGAAGTTCGTTCGCTACGCTCACTCACGTCCTGGTTGAAGTTCATTCGCTACGCTCACTCACCTTTAGGTTGAAGCTCGCTCACTGCGCTCACTTGCCTTCAGGTTAGCTCGTTCGCTACACTAACTCGCCTCCAGGTTGAAGTTCGTTCGCTACGCTCACTCACCTTTTGGTTGCAAATTAGCTGTTGTCATAAATTAAAGAAAAATAATAGTGCTGCACCCTGTTGGTAATCCTTGCTATTGCACTTCATAGAACAGAACCAACTTGTTTAATTGAAACAGCTGTTAAGATGCATAAATTCCATTTAAATATGAGTACTCATAAGGTTAACATGGGAAACTCCAGAGCCACTGGGGCAGAGCCCGAGAGTTCGATCAGAATAAAAACAACTTAGTTTTCCTATTTAATGCCTAAAGAATCAGTGTACCAAATTTCAGCCTCCTAGGTAAATGAGAAGTGGGAGAATTAGTGATGAGTGAGTCAGTCAGTCAGTCAGTGAGGGCTTTGCCTATTATCTAATACTAGTGGCCTGTAGGGGCCATAGCCCCTAATTTAGACACAATTGTCCATATTATGAAGGCAACTCCCCATTTCGCGGTAGTAAGTCAGAAATATATCTATGAATTTGTCCCTGAATTTTAAAACAGGAAGGCCCATTTCCCTGGAATCTCTTTATGTGTAGCGGAAAGCGACGCAAAAGCCATTGCACGGTTGTATTGCCTTATACTTTTTATGAAGTTAGAATCATAAAAACATGACTTTTAGTTCGTAATTTAATTGTGGTTGTGGCATGTTAAATAGTCCATGGCAACATGCATCGAAATGTCCATTTGTGGCCTCCTCTGCGAATAATGCGCCACAATGCATGCAAGTGCTAGGAGGACCTAATAGATTGTGAGAAAAAACACTCAACTCCTTTTCCAGCGTTCTTCAGAAGGCAGGTTGTAAACCAGCTTGTGGATTTTCATATTTAGGCCTTACATGACGTTCTCTTTCAGCGTTTCTTGTGTTAGTTGAATTCCTGGATACTCTTCCACGTTTTGCAGGTCTTCCCCTACCCTGTCTAGTTACTTCACTCATTTTAAAAACGGAAACCAAAAAATTAAACGAATACATTTCATTTTGAAACACATTGACTTTCGGAATAAATGTAAACATTACAAATAAATTTTCAGTAGTTTTTCAGTCCCCATGCTTTTTTATGGTGGATATTTTACGTTATATCTCGTTTTCTATTAACTTTATGGGAATTCTGCTATTTTTCCCGAGTCCCTGGGGTCAAGACCTTTAATTTAAGACCCCTCCCACTTTTCTGCCACTTACCAGACGTCCACAATTTTCTGGTAAAGATTTTGTCTTACAGAATTATATATAAGGATATAAAATTCTCGTGTCACAGTGTTTGTCTGCAAACTCCTCCGGAACGACTTCACCGATCGTTATGAAATTTGGTGTGTAAATTCTGTAGGTATGCGAATCGGACGTAAACTATTTCCCGTTTCGAAATTCTTAAAAGGGCTCCGCCCCAGTGGCTCTGGAGTTTCCCATGTTAACCTTATGAGAAATGGAATTAATGAATCTTAACAGCTGTTTCAATTAAACAAGTTGGTTCTGTTCTATGATGTTCAATAGCATTAAGTTACAAGGATTACCAACAGGGTGCAGCACTATTATTTCTTTTACATTTATGACAACAGCTAATTTGCAACCAAAAGGTGAGTGAGCGTAGCGAACGAACTTCAACCTGGAGGCGAGTGAGCGTAGCGAACGAGCTAACCTGAAGGCAAGTGAGCGCAGCGAACGAGCTCCAACCTAAAGGTGAGTGAGCGTAGCGAACGAGCTCCAACCCAAAGGTGAGTGAGCGTAGCAAACGAACTTCAACCAGGACGTGATTGAGCGATGCGAACGAGATCATCTTGAAAATTAAACGTAACGGTACTTTCTTTCCATCGGTCTGTCTTAGGGGAAACCTATAACTTAGGCGATACGAAGTTCGCCGGGTCAGCTAGTATATATATAGATATTTATAAAAGTTTGGATGGTTTTTTTATGTTACCAAATGTAGGTAAAAAATACAAATAAATAAATAAATAAATAAAAACTTTCAGTACAACCAAGATAACTACAGGGTGCGGCAAAAAAACCGATCCATTTTCTGCAGCGCACTGTTCAGCGACAGGTCTTCTGAGGGTGGTGGGAGTAGACTCGTTGGAAAACCTATATACAATTATATTTTGTTGTGGTGTTTCCGGACCAATTGATTGACAAATAAATAAAAGGTTAAATACCTGCTTGTCGCCTTCTGGTCCAAAGTATTGTCCTAGTGGATTATGTACATTTCGGCACGAGCGCCATCGTCGGATCCGTATAAGAACTGTTAACACTAAACTTGCCTGAAGAGGTGCGTAAAATGTTCACAACACAAAATGTTAGTTAACGGTCGACCGGTTTTTATGTGTGTTTTGTGTTGTGAACATTTTACGCACCTCTTCAGGGAAGTTTGGTGTTAACAGTTCTTATACGGATCCGACGATGGCGCTCGCGCCGAAATGTACATAATCCACTAGGACAATACTTTGGACCACAAGGCGACAAGCAGGTATTTTAACCTTTAATTCATTTGTCTATATACAATGCCATTTTTTGGAGTCATAGAGCAGTGGTCGTATGAGCTACATGCGGTTGTTATCGAGACATTTAAAAAAAAATTATGATTTAGTCGTTGCAACTCAGCGGCAGTTCCATGTTTTATTCAATTAGGTCGACATAGAGAGGTTCCATCGTGATTATCTGTATGGATTTGTTGGATCACCACATGTCTATCAAGCATTTTAAAGCATATAAAGCTTCTTTAAGGGTTTATATTCATTGCAACATATAGGTTTTAACAATTAGGAAATGAATTATATTCCTGGCAGTAGGCCACATTTTAGTGATTTTATAGCTTTTTAAATTAATAATAAAGTTTAAAAAAATCCTAGAGAAAAACATAATTGGAAAATGAATTAGGCCTATGTTTAAATTTTTTACTTTATAACGTTTGAACAATTGAGATAATTTGTCACCATGAAAAACATAGAAACATTAAAAATAATATCGATCCTAATGAATTTTTATTTTTAGGCTATGGTACCTCTCTAGTAGCTCTCTAATAAAATATTAGTGATAGATAAAATATCAAAATAGGTAGCAAAAGTAATTAGCTTACCCTGGCATTTGTCACACTAAAATGGCTCCAACTGTGATAGGAAGATAACCTGAAAACAATTGTACTATTGAGATATGTTAGAGTTATGTTCATTAATGAAAATTAAGAAATAAATAAGACCTCAGCTATGAGATTTAGAGGCAGTTTACGAGTATGGGGTTTCGTGGCCAGCGGTTATCATTGATTTCGGCCAATTTTAACGGACGGCCAAAAAATGGGTTAACAATATAGAGTGTTAGCCGAGACCAACGCTGGCCGTCGCTCAACAGCAGGGATTAACAGGGGATTTTTGTTGGAACATACATTATTATGATTGGTTCATAAATTATTATAATTATACAGGGTGTTAACTGATATTGTATAAAAGGTTGTAGAGTAAGTGTTAAGTTACTGGATTATTCCTTGAATTATGAAAAATACACTTTTACTGAGTACATGTCATTGAATGGGGAAAATACAATTGTGCCAGTAGCCTACTTAAATAAAATTTGTTTGAACAAATCTTGGTAATCACTAACAACCACAAACCAAACACATCAACCAATCAATCACCAACTAACTAAAATTTGATCACCAATTATTTTTAAATAATACTTTATATCATACTGTTATATCATACTGTTCTTTTAAAAGATTTGTGATTATCTTTTATGTATCAGTAATTTGTTTAAAAAATAAAGTTGGAGGAACATTTATAAGAGTTGGGATGCCCTCATATGTAATTAAGTAATAATATAAGACGTAACTAGTGTACGGTACCTGTTGCTCGAATTCGAGCAATTGTTAACTATTACAGGCGATATGATAAAACGAATAACAGTCATAGTTTCTGATGACTTTAAAAGATTATGGAAATACTCGGGCACAGTAAATATTTAATTTCAGCCAAGTCAGTAAATTTTTGTAGCAAACTCCTCGTTCCCACCACCACCCCTGGGACTTATTTGCCAGGCCAATTCACCATGAAAATCTTCTTTCTTTTTACTTTCAATCCTCGTCCAGACACATTATGTGTCCAAAAGCCTAACAGCACGACTCCCTTCCCCATACCGCCCTGAGCGATAGGAAACATTGAGATTCGCTCTAACCTTTCCTCTCCCCTTCATGGAAAAGTTTTCATTCCTTTTCTTTCTTGGTTTTTCTTTGTTTCTTTTTTTTAATTTAAAAGGCTGTATGTATCAGTGGTTTTTCCTATTTCCCTAACTACTTTTCTAAACGTCTCAATTGTTTCCTTGTCACTCATCATGTTTTATTTTCTCATCTCTAGACCTATCTTATCCAAGACTTATTCCTGTTCTCCTACTTGTCTCCTGAAGTGGAAAACTTATAAATACATGGCTCGTGGTTTTTATTTCTTTACATCTACATACTTCCTCTTCCACCAGGTTAAATCTCCACAAATCCATCTTAAAATTTTCCATGTCCTGTGGCAAACTGTGTTTCATAATGGCCCATCTCCCAATCTTGTTCCAGTCTCTTTCTGATGTTAGGTATATATCCAAAAGATTATCTATAGGCCTAAAACGTTTAAAACACTCTGCTCCCAACGCATTTGCCACTCATCTAATATCTCCTCTCTTCTGTTTCCGATTTCCTTGTATTCCAAAATTAACAGCTTATAGGCAGCGATTATCCTACAGTCCAAAATTGAATGTACGTAATCTTCAGGCAGCTGTTGGAGAGTATACTTAAACCCAACACAGAAGGGTGGTTGCTGTATTTGGCTATCAACGACAATAGTATTTTTTGTATTTCGTTCGCGTCTACCAGTTAAATTTCGTCGTCCTCCTCCTATTGGCCTGGCCGTCCTGGTCGACGTCTTATAGTCTCCATTATTTCAAAAGTTTTTTTTTGTTATGTTTTGATTTTGTGCAAATACAAAACTGATCTAAAAGAAACATCAATCTTTTCAACTACGGTAATCTAATAAATCCTAAATATCTCCAATTTTAGTACAACCAGCTGTTTCAAATATTAGTGTCAATTACAAAGTATTCATCTGTTCAAATGTTAACAAACATTTTCTCTCTAAGAATAACATGGGAACTATGAAGGCCACTGGGGCAGAGCCCTGATGGAATTCCGAAGTTTTTTTGATTGATGGCAAAACTACATGTAAAAACTACAAAGCTACAATATTTCATCAGCATGTCTAGACACCTTGTTTCACTCGGGTCACAGAAAACATACTACCATAACCCAGAATGCTTAATGCATGGTAAAAAGTGTTAAGTACTCGGAGAGAGCTTTGCCTGTCAATTCGTGGCAGCGCCACCAGCATAGCAACGATGGTGACGCTGCCTACGAATTAACAGGAAAAGCTCTCATATAAGTACTTAACACTTTTTACCATGCGGTTAGCATTTATTTATTTATTTATTTATTTATTTATTTAAATGCTACAATACAGACTTACGTCCAATTACATTGCAGCATAGTACAAATACTCATAATACAGCATATACTTTGTGTGAACACGTGTCAAAATGTCTTTTCTTCATCATGTAGGCAACAACACAATATTAAATAAATTACACTTTACATAAACAACAGTACAACAACAACAGAAAATGAGCAACTTAAATTAAATTGAAAGACAACAAATTGAATTGAGACTATAGCCATGGTACTATGAAATTATTCTTAAAATAAATTATCATTCAACAACTGATTTCTGTAAGAGGCTAGGGTCGAGTTGAATAAATCAATACCCTGGGGTAATGTATTATAAAGCCTCATTAAAACATTGGCAGGAGACTGGGCACCCAGGCAAGTCCGGGCGAATGTAGGAGCAAAGAAAACACGGACTCTGGACGAGGGACGAGGCACGAGGAAAGATAACAGCGATAAGATCTCGCTATCATCAACTTTTCCATTGACCAATTTGTGGAGAAATGTCAGCATTAGTACATCCCGACGACTCTTTAAGCTCTTCATTTCGAACAGATCCAGTAATATAGGATATGATATGTCATATGTGAAATAGCCGAATCTTTTGAAAAATAGATACCGTAGGAATTTTATTTGGATTTGTTCTATCATCTCAATGAGATAAGCATGATGTGGATACCACACTATTGAACCGAATTCAAGTCTAGACCTAACCAGGGAGAAATATAGTAGCTTGAGTCCATATATGCCTTTCAGGAAATTCCCAGATCTGATTATAAAACCCAAGTTACGATAAGCCATCTTACAGGATTCAGCAATATGATCTGCATACGAAAACTTGTCATCAATTGTAATTCCAAGATCTTTGGTTTTAGAAAGAGACTGAAGGACAGCACCATTCATTGAGTAGCGAAAATTAATGATATTCTGCATACGTCTTGTGTACCTCACGACAGCACATTTATCTGGATGAAATTTTAAGCCCTTATTACTCCAGCCTACTAAACGATCTAGGTCTTCCTGAAGAAGTATACAGTCATTAACAGTGTTTATTTCTTTGAAGACTTTTAAATCATCAGCATATAGAAGAACTTTACTATGATGAATACATTCAACAATGTCGTTAATAAAAATTGTGAAAAGTAGAGGACCTAAATTAGAACCCTGCGGAACACCAGATGAAACAATGAATTTATTAGAATAATAGCCTTGGAATACGACATATTGCTTTCTATTAAATAAATAAGTGGAGAAAAATTTTAGTACATCGTAAGAAAACCCGTAATAATTCAGTTTAGACAAAAGGATCAAATGACTGACTGTATCAAACGCTTTTTCAAAATCTGTGTAAATAACGTCAATCTGACCTCCCCTATCTAAAGAAGATATGCAGAAATTAGAAAAATTAAGAAGGTTGGTATTTATGGAACGACCCGGGAAAAAACCATGCTGAAAAGGAGTGATGTAGTTTTTTATATGAAGAAATATTCTATTGTACAACAAGGATTCCAAAATTTTCGCTGGGGTTGATAAAATGGCAACAGGTCTGTGATTCTTTAGGTCGTTTTTCTTTCCTTTCTTGTGAATAGGGACAACCTTCGTGCGTTTCCAGCGATCAGGAAAATATGAATTGCTAATAGAAAGATTAAAAATCTTTAATAAAGGTGGAACTAACAATTCAGCACAGCCTTTGAAGATGTACGAAGGTATGCCATCCGGACCAGAAGAACGTTTTGTCTTGAGCTTCTTAAAAGCCGAAATCAATTCATCTTCAGATATATCATGCAAAGTGAATTCGTCAATATAATTATGTACTGGAGAACAAACTGCCTGACGACATAACTCCTCACTATCAAGATTGGAAGGTACGTACACTGATTGGAAATAAGTGGCAAATGCCTGGGCTATCGCTTCACCCCCCTCCACCTCCTCCCCGTCCAGTGTCATTGTTGCGGAACTATTATTGCTCGACCTCAGCCTCTTTACAATTCCCCAGAAAGAATTCGGATTTTTTATAATACTATTTTCGATATCACACATATAATTTAAATAATCTTGTTTAATACTACGTTTGGACTGAGTGCGCAGGTCTTTGTAATCATCATAAAAATGAAATGGAATATTGTTTTTCTTCAATTTCCTTCTTATTTTTTCCTTATTTTTTATTAATTGAATCGAATGAATAGAGAACCATGGTGGATATTTGCGTTTCTTTTTAACATGCAGAGGAACAAGGCTATCAAAAACAGAGTATAACAATGAATAGAACTTATCTACAGCTAAATCAACATTAGAACATTGTAAAACTGATTCCCACTTGATACTTCTGATTGAATTGTAAAGCTTCAAGTAATCTACTTTATTAAAATTATACGACTTAGGTTTTCCGCTAGGATCATTATAATCAACTTTATTATACACCAATTGAAATTCAATGCCCAGTGGTGGATGATAACTATCAATTCGACCAAATGGAGATTCTTCATGCACACATAAATTGTTAATATTTGTTAATACTAAGTCTAGGGTTCTATCATTACAGTTAAGTATATCATTTTTCAACTCAAGGCCGTGCAACTCGCAAAAAAACATAAGTTGTCTACATGTATTATCACCAGACAGCAAATTAAAATTAGTGCCATAAATATGCAAATTGAAGTCCCCTATAATAATAATTTGTTGATTGTTAAGATCATAAGCTTCGAGTTTATCAAAAAATGCTTTATAAACTGAAGGACCAGAGTGCGGAGGGAAATAAACTAGGCCCAAGATAATTGACTTATTAACAGAAAAAGTAATTTTCAACCAAATATTTTCCCCACTATTCTCTAAAACATGTAACCGACTTACTTTAATTTGATCATTAACAGCAAGCAATACTCCCCCACCCACAACATTATCTCCCTCTCTATCTTTCCTGTAAACATTATAGCCAGGAGGAAACAATTCAGAACTATAAATGGATTCATTTAGCCAGGTTTCTGTGATTGCAATTATGTCAAAACTATGCTCAACAACAGCTAATCTAAACGGTAGGATTTTTGTTCTCAAGCCCCTAACGTTCTGGTAATAAATATTTACACTATTAAAACTGTTAAAAACTGACATTGGTGCAATAAGACTTATTAAACAATTTAATAATAACAGCTATAAAATAAATTAACAAACTTAACAGTAATATAAATACAATCAAAAGTTTAGAACAATTAGTTACACCAAACATAGCGATAGGGACTAGTAAATTTAGGATCCATTGTAAATAAACAACACAGCAATAAACATTATCACAACAGACCTTTTTGTGAGTAGATACTGTACTGAAGTTATCCATTAGTGGGCGATAGCAGTTTTCCCAGGCAGAGAGACGACAACATTTGAGGCGACTTCGGTGGAGGCGGCGTTGTTGGAGGCGGCGTTGTTGGAGGCGGCAATATTGGAGGCGTCAATATTGGAGGTGGAACCGGTGGAGGCGGCAATGTTTGAAGTAGTATCTGTGGAGGCGGCAATGTTGGAGGCGGCATCTGTGGTGGTGGCATCGGTGGAGGCGGCAATATTGGAGGCGGCAATGTTGGAGGCGGCATCGGTGGTGGTGGCATCGGTGGAGGCGGCAATGTTGGAGGCGGCATCAGTGGAAGCGGCAATGTTCGAGTTGTCAATTTCAGAGGCAGGTGCAGTTAACTGGACAGGTGATTTCGAAGGTCGTGTGCTGCGGGGTAAATCTGTCTTATCTTCAATCAAAATAGGCCGACTGTTATCAGTTCTCCGGAGAAATATCTTCCCACTGCTCGTTATCCACGCGTATTTGTAATTATTCTCATCTTTAAACTTACGCGTGTCTGACCACAAAATTCGAGTTTCACGAGTCATTGCCAGATTTATATAAACTATATTATCACTGGTAAAGCCAAGATTAGAGGCAGAAAATCCCCTTTTAATCATAGCCTTCCGACGCATTGCCTCCATATCTATTCTACGGCAAAACTTAACAATTATGTTTCTCGGCATATTTTCATTTCTGTTTGGCGCTAGGCGGTGAACAGCGTCTATACATGAAGGTTGGAGGCGAATACCGAGTACCGATGCAATACGAATAATTATGCCCATTATATCTTCATGCGGTGTTTCCGGAACTCCTTGTATTTCCAGACAGTTGCTCCTGGAGTATTGCTCAGCAGCGTTCATTCTTTTTTTCATAACGCCAAGATCCTGTTGCAATTTTTTATTTTCCGACTTCAATCTATCAATTTCCTGATCATGTATCAATGATTTAGCATCAGTGTTAAGTAAACCAGTTTTGACACAATTTATCTCTTCAAAACACATATCTGTACTACGGGTTACATCTTCCTTAAATTGTTGAAGCTCATTCTTTAGACCAACTATGTCCTCTTTAATTGATGAACTGTCAGACTTGACCTCACCAAGCTGTGCGATGATAAAATCAAGTTTTTTGTCCAAAGCCTGATAGTCACTGGCACTCTGAGATCGTGTACGTATTGTTGTATTTGTAGTCGTGTTGTCCTGCGACGTTGGCGGCGGCGGTTGCGGCGACATCACGTTCGACGTCCAGATAGCATTCTGGGTACTGTAGGTAAGTATGTTTTCTGTGCTGAGGTTTACTTAAACAGGTTTAAGCATGAGAGATCTTAGGTGCAAGAAAACAGGTTATAATTTTTTTTTTTTTGTTGTTGTACCACAACGTTTTGAATGTTTAACTATAGAATTTATCTTTTGTCTCAGCAAATTGAAGCAATTTATTGTAAAATTCGATATGACAAATATTAAGAAATTTTTAGATAAAAAGGTCTTTAACTCTTAGACAAAACCCAACAATAGTGTTTGTTGGAACCATTTTTATTTTGCAATTATTCGCCTGAAATAAAGTGTGCAAAAGTGCTAAATGAAACCTAAGTAATAAACTTAATTGCAATTTAAATTTATATAAATATGTTAAGCTATTAACTAAGTTATTTTTAAAAAGTAATTAATTAAAATGTGACAACAGAAACTTTTTACGATGTTTTGCATGTTTTTCACAATCAGTAGGCTAGTAAAAAAAAAATGAAAAAAAAAATATTATTTTGAGGGAAATTAAGTAAAATTGTGCAATTATGAAATTGTACAGAATTTAATGGCGAATTCTAATCATTCTTTATGCTAACAAAAAAAAAAAAAAAAAAAAAAACGAGCAAATGAGATAATCCCGACATGTCAAATTAACCCTGCCCCCCAGTGGGTTTAAGTCCAAAACCGTTGTTATTTCGACCGAGATTTTCTTATTTGTGCTAAACCATGACTCGTGGTGTGAGGTTCATAAAGTCAAAATATCATAAAGTCCAACGGTTAAAATATTAATAAACAGAGCGTTTCACAAGGTCCAAATTTCATAAAGTCGAAAACTATAACTTTCAAATAATCACCGTTTTACAATGTACAAATTTCACAAAGTCTAACGTTAAAATATCAAATAAATAGAGCGTTTTACAAGGTCCAAATTTCACAAAGTCCAAAACTATAACATTCAAATAATCACTGTTTCAGTTTCACAATGTCCAAATTTCACAAAGTCCAACGTTAAAATATCAAATAAACAGAGCGTTTCACAAGGTCCAACGGTACATTCTCGGCCAGAAGTCGCTGCAGAGGTTGCCGTGGTTCGGTTCGGCATGTAGGCACTACACGATCTAGTGTTGTAGCCGCACATCACAAAACATCATTGTGGGTACGTAGATGCATTGTAAAGAGTGTAAAGTAGTTTGGTATTTACCCCCTCTACAGCAAAGTATCGTAATTTCTTTTTCCGTCATATCGTAATTGGAAAGCGGCGGTCGCTGAAAACTTCGCGCAAAAACTAGCCAGACCTAGTAGTGGTCATGTAGACGATTATTGGACAAACTAAAAAAGAATCTAAAAACTATAAAAAGGTAGTGTACCTGTCTAATAACCGTTGAATTATTTACATTTGAACACTATTTCCTATTAGAATTTTATGTAATAATCGTTATACAACAGCAACAACAACTTCATAGGTACCTTAATATTTTATACGAAAGTCACAGACTCCTTTGCTTGTGATTACGCATTTTGGTAAATAAAAGGTAGGACTATAACTTACAATCCTTAGCTCTCCACTGAAAAGGCAAATCCAAATATAAATTATTGTGTTGTCAAAACTTTAACATTATTGAACTAGCAACATTAAGTTGCAAAGAGAAAACGAGACTGATGTCAAGTAAAAAAGTGTTAATACTCGAGTTTCAGCTTATATTGACATAGGCTATACTTGCAGTATACAAAAAATACAATATGATGTCTAGGCCTACATATGAGTTAAATCCTATTCATAAAAATTTATTTCAGCGTTTATGTGTGTTATTTTCTACCTTTTGATGTAGTTTCAACTCATTCTTTCAGTGGGTAGAATGAATTAAGTTCAAGGTTTTTGGCACTTTTCTAACAACGGGCTATTTTGACATTTGATATAAAAAAATAAAACCGATGTAATCATCATGACATTTTGACAGCTATAAGACAATATAGGCCTACTTATAAAAAATATATTTAAATATTTAAACATTTTTCATCGGTAAAAATATCTCTTCCGATATATGTAATCGCTTTTTAATTGAGAGACGGAACAGTTAAGAAACTCAGCTGAATGCTTGAATCAAAGCTATTAAAAATATAAAAATGTAAATTTGATTTGCACATTATGTGTTAACACAAAGTTGAGTCAAACAGCTAAGTGTTCTTCAATCATTAAAATGATCAGTAGCCTAGTTAAGCGTCGGCGGACGGTGCCTGCTATCTGACCAGGGCAACTACTGTAGAGACTTCTGGCCCAGACTGTACCGTTGGACCTTGTAAAATTTTGACCGCTCTGTTTATTTGATATTTTAACATTGGACTTTGTGAAATTTGGACATTGTGAAACGCTGATTAGTTGGATGTTATAGGCCTAGTTTAGGACTTTATGAAATTTGGACCATGTGTTTTTAAAGCGCTCTGTTTTTTTGATTTATATCTTAACATTGGACTTTGTCAAATTTGGACATTGTGAAGTGCTCTGTATATTTGATATTTTAACATTGGACTTTGTGAAATTTGGACATTGTAAAACGGTGATTATTTGGATGTTATTGTTTTGGACTTAATGAAATTTGGACCTTATGAAACGCTCTGTTTATTTATTACTTTAACCGTTGGACTTTGTGAAATTTGGACTTAATGAAACGCTCCCGACTCGTGAATCCAACAAGTTAATTTGTTTGGCCCGGGGTTTTGTCTAATTGGACTCGCGAAGCCTTGGGTTTAACTTGTTCGCTGCGGGCCATCAAATGGCAGGCGTAGCCTCAGAGCGGCGCAGCCCGCAGCGTCGAACAAACCCGATTGCCGGGTGTTTGGCTCTCATATTTCGGTATGACGAATAGCAAATAACGTGCGGTGATGTCCTGTTTTATAACAAGAGTCGACGTAGTTCACTAAACACTCACATATAGCAGCACTGCTTGGAACGTAGCCAGTCCCATCGTATTGCCAATTGGAGGGAGAAAGACGGGACAACAAGTTGATTTTTAAGTTTGCCAGACGGGGATTTTATGGGGAAATTTTACCACCAACCTACAACACAACAAAAAGCAAGTCACCCACTACACGCTAACGTGGAATTGGTCTGCCTTCGACCGACGCTAGAGCAAAAACGATGATATACGAAAGGCATTGCCGAGCGTATCCGATCGGTTACGGCAGCGTCTGAACAGCGCTCGGCCCGTATCCGATCGGATATGCCCGCAGTGAACGTGTTAATCCCTGTTATAATTGGGTGAAGATAATTGGGTCTGCGCCTGAGCGCAAAATTGGGGTCACGAGTACAAGGTTATCCGAAGTAGGTAAGGTATTAGATTTAGATAGGCCGCCACGCCGTTAAGTTTACGGTAACTTACTGCATCTGTTGGCAAACCAACTAAGAAAAAAAAAATCTCTGACGAGGAAAAAAGCTAAATATTAAATTCTATCTTGGAGAATGAATCATATTCTACGACATAAAACAAAGTACTTTTTAGCAAGAAGTTTGCAGTCACTAAGTGTACGACAGCCACCATGTGTGAAGGGACAAGACTTAAGGTAAGCGTGGCTTCGACCCTTATGGGAAGGCGGCCCAAGGTCCAATTGTTGCTAATAGTCCCTAGAAATATTAAAATAATTGGTAAGTTATACCACAGGATTCACAGGTAATATCCAGACTTACTGCAGTTTGGTTAAGGTCATCATTTGGTTAACAGTTTCATTTTATAATCAGCAGGTAGTTAATGTATAATAGTAAATGTAGGACGTAAACTAATCCAACTACACCAATCCTAAAAAGTGCAACCCCCCTAAAGCCCTATATTCAGGGTTTTTTTTACTGGACTCATAAGTTTACTAAGCTTGGATCTAACTTAGTTTATTAGAAATTAGGCCTATGAGTTGAAACCCCAGAAATGGGGTTCTTGGGCACTCCCCCATGGGTTAGGGTGAAACTAAATCTTATATTTATTGTAACTAAAACCAATATTTAATAGAGACAACAATAAAAAGTGGCCCAGTACAAACAGTAGGCCTAAAATTAATAGTTGGGATGACAACTTATAAATCAATGGAGTTTTAAAACAAATGCCCGTGCGGAGACGCGATTAAAAGTTATAAACACAAGCAATTAATATACCTCACCTCCATAAAAATTAGTAAATTCAACAAATTCTTGAACACTGTTACAGAATTATTTTACCAAGAATTAATGAATGAAACCTCGCCCATCAGCAGTCCATATTTGGTTATATTTGTTGAGGTTTCCACACTCCACAGCCACTAGTATACGAGTGACATTGCAGTGCCATGCCCGTAGTGGGGACTATAAAAAGTTGTTATCGTAGGCCTACTATAATAATAACTTTGACTTTACATCTAAACTGTGTAGATATAAAGTCAATTATAAAAAAACATACTCCTCAAGGAGTATCCTTGAGAGTCCCTGAGGAGTATGTTTTATCTATGATATAATCCATATACATATATAATCAGTGGTTCTATGTCTGTGTTCCTGTACAACATTTTTATACTGTAGTCTTAGTCTTAGTGGACCCGGGCCGACTGGAGCTGAACCGGTCGCGATGGGGGGAGGACTCGTAGTAGGACGATGACGTCATTAATTAGTTCAAATTTGCTCCACAAGCGGCGCGCCAGACGGATTCGGGATGAAGATGATGACGTCACCGTTTCTCGCGACTCGCGAGCGGAGAGAGCAGGCGTAATCAAATTCGTCTGCTACTTGATTTGTCAACTGTTGAGTTAGGTTAAGAAGCATTAATTTACTTGCAATAAGGTTTTTTGTAATAATTAGGCCTACAATTTGATTAATTAAGTTAAGTGGATGTTAGAACGTCAGTTTAACTCTTGAAAGTAATTAAGTGAACATAATTTATCGATGTAAATTAATTTAATAAGTTAAGTTAGCTCTTAAACTCAAGTAAGTTAGGCCTTAAAACTATTTTAACTGTGGGTGTGGGACATTTACATTAGTGAAGATATGACACTGTGACAAAACACCCTTAAATTTTAAATGATGTATGCATAACTTAGGGCCTAACGATTTCATTTCAATAACATCCAGTCAGTAACTTTAGTTGGTTACACTTAGAGCTATCCCAATTAATTTTGATAACTACTTGGCTGTAACCAGTAAAATAAAAAAAAACTAGGTTAACATTAAAAAACAAGCTCGAAGCCTTTGAATTAAGGCTATCTAACTTAGGCCTAGCTTATTCATTTGAGTTGTTAACAAATCAGTCGATAGATAAATCTAAAAACCTTGCCTACTTGGTCAGAATTGATCTGAAACTAAGATGCCAGATATAGTCTGTGGAAATACTGTAAGTTAGCATCTAATGTTCTAATAAAAAGCAAGCCTCGACTTGAAAACTAGGTTTGCTTTTATAGCAGTGAAAACCAGTTGAGTGTAGCAATCATGTTTCATGGTTTTTAATGAAACAATAAATATAAAAAAATGTTTATGGATATAATACAAAATACAAATGTTCCCACACACTGCACTGTTAGCCTTTACTACTTCCTTCAGCTCTTCCTACGTCGTGGACCTGTTTCCCTTCCTTCCCATGGCATTTTAGGATAGCCGATTCATTAATCTTAATGCCACAAACAGTTCCCACACTCAGCACCTTTACTACTTCCTTCACCACTTCCTACGTCGTGGACCTTCTCCCTTCCTTCCATGGCCTTAATGTAACTGCCACAAACGGTTCCCACTCTGCACTGCTAGCCTTCACTACTTCCTTTTCCCCTTCCTACCTCGTGGACCTAATTCCCTCTTCCCTCCCTTCCCATAGCATTTTAGGATTGCCGAAACATTAGTCTAACCAGGGCAGCGTTAAGGGTCAGTGAAATTCTGGTCAAACCCAAAAGCAGCGCCCCCTTTTTTCCTAGTGCGGGCGGGCGGTGGTTGGGGGGCACCCCTAAACCTCCGGTGCCCCTGGGCATATGCGCAGTCTGCCCGTTTATAAAAGTGGGCCTGAATCTAACTGACACAAAGGGTTCCCACACTCTGCACTACAATAGGTTGGTGTGTTGCTACAGAAAATAAAATGAGTGTTTTTTATTCAAATCTTGAACGCTTAATATGAAATAAACAAATTTGTCAAAACAAAAAAGTAAATCGGTTGGTGGTCTAGGTCTTATCAAGAGACCTGCGGTAACAGCTTATTCCCCATTTGGAAAATTCACTAAAATTAGGTGTAATGGCGGAGGCCGTATTAAATAAAAATAAGTAGTTTTTAAACGATAAATACTTACCTTATACCATTGTCTATTGGATAATAGTCAAAGCTTATACCTAAATATTGAGAACTCACAGTACCTAAAATGTGCTGTGGTCAGGGAAATTAACAGAATTCCGTCAGGGAATTCTGTTAATACACTCACGTCACTTAAGATATTTTTGTGGGAACCCAGTTCAAATACCTTGGGAATTACTGGTAAAAGACTTAGGTCGGTATGATTTTACCTGTTCAAAGAGGCTTCCCAGGATTTGGGATGACAATTGATTGTACCGTTTTGAAATGAGCTGGTACATATTCCAGTCTTAACATTGTATTAAATAACATGGTAAAAACTTAATTCCTTTTTGTGGAAGCTCTATAAATATTTTGCCAGTTATGAGGTTGTAACCAGGAGCCTTGTCAGAATGAAGATCGTTGACGATGATTGATTTCACCTACGATGATATTTACTTCTGCAATGAGAAGTCAAGTTGTAATGGAGACTACAAATACTCAAATATCTCTTCCTCGTTGTTTACTTCTGCATTTGATTTGAACACATCCTCAAAGTATTGAGCAAAGGCTTCTCTGTGTTACATTTGGCCCAGGCAATTAGACTTAAAAAAAAAAGTTAATTTAAAGTTTAGGTCGTTTCATAACTCACCAGGAAATGCAGGCTCCCCCGGTGAAACAAGACGTCGCGAAATCTGCCAACTTACCAATATGGGAGCCGTGTTCGCGACTGGAATGCTATCCACCCCCTTAGCAAAATATGATGCTATGTAATAGTAATTTTTAATTTGGGTAATTCCGTTTGATATTAGAACAGTTTGACAACGAAACTTGTGTTTCCGTGACTGGAAAACTCCCCCCCCCTCCCGATCTCTGATGTCAACATGACGTAGGAACCTGCTTGGGGGGGGGGGGGGGTAGTTGTCCGGGGGACAGTCTTCCGGTGACCCACTCCCCATAGTGAATAATCTTAGGCTTCGCCATAGGTGATAGAGATCGGGTACTTCTCACTGATGTACTTCTCATACCAGTGATTATTGATATTATATAACAACTGCTTTAAATGTTAAGATGACCTATTAAAATGTTTATCAATTGGATTCCTGCTATTTTGCCAGATTCTTCTCAAAATATATCCATAAGCATTAAGCAATCAAACTACGTAAAACAGTTTAGGCTACTTACAGTATCCTCCAAAAGATTAAAAAGGAAATTTTGAATTTTTTTTTTCTCCGTTACCAATAATTGTACAAACACTTTAATGTACTAAATTATTTTTATATTTTTAAGCTATTCAAAATGGTTTAGAGAAGAATTGGGAATTTTTATGTTTTGAGGGTCAAAAATTAGAAAAACCCCATAACACCCTGTTCCCATAGTCTGATCGTGCTGGTTCGGGAACTCATTCAAGTTTATCCTGCCCTACACCTTCAAGCCAAATTTCATCAAAACCAGACAAAATGACTTGAGTTATCACGTTCACGGACATATTTATAGTTGTTATATATATATAACAATTTGAATGAATAGTTTTTTTGGCCTCTAAGGACATCAAAATGAAAAAGTATATCAGTCCCGGGTCTAGGTCTGATCGTGCCACCTACAGTGATAGTTAATTCTCTCAATACATTCGATATGCTTGATAGGGTCACATAAATATATCTTAAGACTAATATTTTCTCACTACTTAAACCAAAAATAGCAATATAGGCCTACCTTGGACAAATTGTAAATATTAATCAATTGAAACAAAAGAGTTGTTGAAATATAGTTTTATTTATAAAACACACATATTTATTTTCCAAAGCTAGCTTTTAAAATGTAGGTGTTAATTTTGTAAAGTAAAAGAATAAATTGTTAAATTAAAAATAACTATTCTTGGTCTTTGTTTCCAAGTGTTGGGTGTTGCTTGGCTCCAGAACCAGGAATATTGTCCCATTTGTTCCTAAAAAAAATTGTAAAACTATAGTACAAATATGGCAATGTACATTGTTGTAACAATATTTTTGGTCTGTAGACTGGCATAGATTTAAAACATTGACAAATTGATCGGCTGTTGGCAAAATATTTCCTACAGTTACCTAACAATGTGCATGTTCTCTCACTGATTTTAGAAAGCAAAGTGGCCAATTCGCTCATCAGTGAGACAATGTTAACATTGTCTCACTCTAATTACTTTGTCTCAATCACTCCAGATTTGCAACGTGAAGGCACGAAATAGTGAGCGTGTAACATGCAGACAAGGTCATATGCGCGCAATATACGTTGGCAGCACTGGCTGTAAATCAGCTGGTCAGCTGTTGTATCATTAAATGTAATATTAAAAGTTCACTTCTGTGTAAAAATATGTCACGTTTCTTTACCATTTATTTGTTTTATGGTAACTGTAGGAAAAATATAATGTACAACTCGAGTGCAAAGTGCAATTGCCTCACTCGAGAAACCATTCCACACTCGCCTACGGCTCGTGAGTAAGTATTTCTCTCGAGTGAGTCAATTGCTCCCTTTTCTCACTAGTTGCACAAATAACTATATTAGAGAGGAAGAAACAGAATAGACACATCTCTTCTGACTGCAACACTTGAAATAATTTTCACTCTGTAAAAAACATTCATCGTCAATTTTTTATGTTCTGGAACTTAAGTGTTATATTTTTCACTATGCCTAGTCATAAACCGTACCTATACAGTAGAACCTCGCTACGGTAATTCGAAAACCTATATAATTAGAAATGTTTGTCTGTTCCCCTCACAAAGCCTCTAAAATTAAAAAAAATAATATACCGATAGTACAAAGTAGTACAAAGTAGTTTTAAGCTTAATACAGCCTCTACAATTTGAATTTTGTTGCCATAATTAAAACTGTTACTTCCAAAATTCGAAGTCAACCTCTACAATTCGAACTGCATTACCGTAAGACAAAAAATATCTTTGTTGAAACATGAACTGACAATCCGTCCCCCAAGATGTGTTCATTAGTCTCCATTCTCTCAAACTCCACACTTAAAACTGGGACCTCCACAATTCAAATTTTATTTTTCTGACCTCTATAAATCAAACTCTTTACATTTTAAACTTCCCATAGTTCGAAATATATTTTCTTTCCTCTGAAATTCGAATAAGCTAAGTTCTACTGTACTAAAGCCTGGTTTACACGGGTAGAGTTGTTGGTAGTGTAGAGTTTATAGTAGAGCTACTTTCTTGTCCACTCTACCGATTTTAAGCAAGCGACTGTTCACACATAGTAGAGTGTTGATGATAGTTTGTGAACTGTTTGTTCCACCTCCATTCCCAAAATGAGTGTTATAAACCAGTTACAAGACAGTGTCACTCTATCAGAAACTCTACTCTACTGCCGCGGATCTCATTTACACAAGTATAGTGTGCAGGAGAGTGACAATTTCGCTAGTGGTGGGGGAAGTAGAGTAGAGCTACTATGCCACATGTTGCTAGTAACTCTACTCTACCACCTACTATCTACTATACTAGCTACTAGGCGCCAGTGGGTGTTTACACGGGTAGAGTTACTATACTAGAAACTCTACTCTACCCATGTAAACCAGGCTTTAAGCCTACTCACTTACCACTACTAAGACTTACCTTGTATTTGGCTCAGACCTCTTGATTTGGCTTGTCCGAGCCAGTCTTTGATTAACTGCCTCTAACTCAGGGTCTGTCGCTTTAGCCGAAGATGCATGAGTCTAAACATAAAAATAACACAAATTTGTTAGTGATGGGTTGAATTATGATTAAGATCATAAAATCAAAAATAAATCTAAAAAAGTTGTTGGCATTAACAAATTTAGGTAAACATTTACTTTGATCCTCTATAGTCTATAGGCAGCCTACATATTTTTGAATGTGATGAGTGACTACCTGAAGAAACATTAAGAGGATAGCTTTGCAATAGCCTACAATTTTATTAAAATGGTAAATTAAATCTTCTCTAGCTGGAATAAACATGATTTAATTTTTCCCAAATACATGTTGGTACATAAAACTATAAGAAAGCCTCGACTGTCAGATGCTTCAGCAAAAATTGATAGCGGCTCTGACCATTGCAGTGATCTCGTATTTGATTGGCTAAGCCAAAAGGGATCCAGCAAGAGACTACCGTTGACTTATCACTATTGACATTAATGCACACATGGATATGATTACAAAATAATATATTAACTGTTCTTACCAAATAAGGTAATCTTGATTTAAAACAAAGATCAGAATTCAACACTCGTTTCTTCTTGAACCGTACTGATCAGATGTTACTTTTGATGCCTTGCATTTTGTTGAGCCACCTTCAAGGAATCTGTAACAAGACAATAATAACTTAGTGTAAGTTAAACATAAGTTATCGATTTTTTTTTGTCGAGGCATATAAATTTTAGGTAAAATGGTGGTCAAGTTCATCGGGTTAACATATATCATTTGTCTCAAAGAGGTGAAAGGTGAGTTAACTTAGTCTTAAAATGGATCAAGATAATGCTTTGACTTAATGTAACCAAACATGCATGTAGGCTAGCCATTTTTAATTCATTAACTAAGACATAGTTGGATGAGCCACTTCAGTAACTTTGTCGTACAGCCAGTTTATACTGACACCCGCAGAGCTTCCTGGATCAAACTCGCTATCGGCTTAGTCATACAATTTATTCATCCTTCATCCATCCCTTGCGATCAAACTGTTTTATGCTAACTTACCGACAAGTGTTCGTGCCCTATATGTTACCTGAAACAATTTAAATGTGTATATACTTTGCGGAGCCTACTCTTAATTTTAGGCCCTGGTAATTTATTTTATAAAAGAACATTTGACGAGCCACTTGCATTTCATAAAATCTGAACCACATCCGTCAGTTAGGCCTACGATTAAAACCTAAGTTGTAACTTAATAGGCCTAAGTAAGTATTTGCCTATCTTCAAGACAGTTTGTATAAAGCACTGTCTTTATTTCCGAAAATACAATACAAAGTTTTAACAATTTCGCTACTGTTAGAATCGGCTCCGCATTACAAGACAGCAAAAAGCAGGCAGCTCCAGCAATACCTTGTTTAGGTGATGAGACCTTCATGAGGCTGAAAGTTCTAAATAACTTACTGTTGTAATGCCTTCAAATGCCAATTCAAACTATGAACACTATGCCTAACTGATAAATAAGTAGCAAATAACAAGTTAGTGTCAGTAACTTAGTAACAGAAATCTTGCAATAATAATACTGTTGTAATGCCAATTCAAACTATGAACTATGCCTAACTGATAAATAAGTAGCAAATAACAAGTAAGTGTCAGTAGTAACAGAAATCTTGCAATAATAATAAAAATACTAAAATACTCAACTGCAACTCTTGTCTTCTGCTGCACCGATCGATGTATCAACATCAACAAAACATCAAGCCAAGCCTAAAAAAAAGTAAAGTTGATGACGTCATAACGGTGTCGGCTGCCTGACTAGAGTGCTGCCCGTGGAACAAATTTGAACTAATTAATGACGTCATCGTCCTACTACGAGTCCTCCCCTCATTGCGACCGGGAGCTGAACCACGGCCCCCTTTAACTACAGGCCGCGGCCAGCGAGAATTGGCAACGTCGCACTGAGCATTAACTCCCGGCCATTTCACCATTACGGTAGTACGAAACTAGTGGTCGTGGTTTAAATATACTGCATTTTTACACCCTTACAATTGAGATAAAATTTTGAAATTTTGTACAGAGCTAGGGAATAAACCCTTCATGCCAATGGTATGGTTTTGAAAATTAAAATTTTATTTGGTAGTACATATATATATTTTTAAAATTAACACAATAGAAAATTTTTGGAATAGTGAAGTGAAAAAGTTAGTCGCCTACTAAAATTTTTGTTTGTTGGTCAGAGAAGTTTCGTCTGTGAGAAAGTTGTAGATAATTAAATATACTTTAATTTTTGTATTTAACTTTTCTTTCTATCATGCTTAGTTTTGTTAAAATTTTGGGTTGAACAGAGTGACCAAATCTCAGTTTTATGGCACGGCGCGGCGAGTAGCGCTGCTCGCAACTGTATTGTAGTATCGCATAGCTAATAATTAATTAATGTAGGCCAACTGAATTATTTCAAGCATTTTAATATGCCTTTTGGTTATCCACAAGAATATTACTTTTGTATCAAATACTGCACGACTTAATGTCTTCATAATTAAATACCGTAGCCTAAAACAAAAATGCCTTTTCCTTTTAGTTTTAATAATTTTGCTGTAGTTTATTATGAATTTTAAGTAAGTGTTTTATTTACACGTTATTATGTAGTATTATGAGAAATAAACCATTATAATAACTAATCCATTGATAATATTCTTGCAACAGACAATCGGAAGTTGGGGCTACCGAAAACTTTTAATTTAGCGCTCATCAACCAATAGTGGCGTGGCGACCACCATCTTCATTGAATTAGGTGGAATTAGCGAATAACTAAAATTAGCGACAACCTGTACCTATAATTAGCGTGCAGTTGTTCTTCTGTGTTGGCTGGTTTTTAGTGACTAGTGGTTTTTATGTCAGATATCGATATTTTAGAAATAGCTGAAACTGTTTGAATTTTTGGAATAAATAATTTGAAGGAAATAGTATCAAAAATTATTTTGAGAATGAGCAATATTTTTTAAATATCTACACGAAAGTAAAAAAGACCAAAATAATAGCCAATGTAACCATTGAAAAATGTCAATCCTTTCTTGAATAAAATAACTTTATTTATTGCTTTTGTTAATTTTTACTTTGTATAGTAAACGTCATCATTCCAATGATAAAACAATAGCTTACACAGAAGCTGTAACTAAATAACATTGCAGATAGGATTTACATTTTAAGTGTTTAACAATTAATAAATCATATAGAGTAAATACGTAGAAGAGACGGAAGAAAACTACAATCATGCGCCTACTTATACGTTCAATCATGTTCAATGTACCGTAAAAGGTTTTAATAAATATTGTATTACATTCTTGCATTGACACGAAAGCCTCACATAATTATTTACTCCTTTTCCTACACATCAGTGTTAACAGATATAAAACATCTAAATTAATAGATAATTCGCGTGCTTGTTCCAATCCTCCGCGGCGCGAGCGCGAGCGTTCACTGGTGTTGTGGTGAAGCGTAGCTTAGCCATCCAGCCATCCGATGCGGTGTTGCCACTTCGAACGCCGCGGCCTGTAGTTAAAGGAGGCCGTGGCTGAACACACAAACACAAGAAGAAGAGGCGAAACGAAAACAAGAAGAAATTTTCGTCTGCAGTGCTGTGCTATGTGCTAGTGCTAAAATTTTGATTTGACTTCCGATTGAATATTATTTATTGCTGAGCCCTGAGCCCTAACAGCAGTGTTCTCAGACGTACGATAATTATCGTTTTGTACGATAATTTAGCCTCCCGTACTATGTACGATACGTCACCGTACGATAATGCTATTTGTACGATAATTTGGGCAATTGAAGTACTCTTTTACAAAATTGGTTTGGGAGGTTATACCAAGTAATTCGGAAACATTTTTGCTGTTTTAAATCAAAACTCAGAATTTATTAGAGATGGGATATAAAAATCAATACATAAAAAAATCAATCTTATGAAACCTATAAGTTAACTGTTATTAAAAAAATTAAAAGGAAAACATTTCCATTATATGTGCTTCTGAACTTCTGCTTGAATGCTTCTGCTTCTTCGCTTCTTCTGCTTCCCCTACACCGCGGGAAAGTCTGTTACCATAAGAATAGACCTTCCGTACATAATCTCGCCCAATTGGCGAATTATTGGGCCGCGGCCTTCGAACTGGCAACGTCGCAAGTGATGTTGTAACAGCTGATTTTTTTGGAAGCAACTAATGGTATTTGTGTATTTACGAAAGAATGATTACTGGACTATGACAATATTGACTCCGCTTAAAAATGTACAGATATAGATTTTAATTCATAATGTTTCAATTTTCAATTCTGTATGTTTTATTTTCAATATTTTAATAAATGTATGTTCATAAATTAAAAATTAAATCAATAAAGTGCGAATTAATGAGATGATGTCACCTGTCTGCAATGTTTGGCTTATGGGACGTCTGTCACTGAACAACACCACTGCGATGTTGCCAATTCTACCAGGCCGCCGCCTGTAGTTAAAGGCGGCCGTGATTATTGGCGTAGTGCATGCACAGAGCATAGAATAAATGGAATAAGAATGGTGGAAGGAAAATAGGAAAATACAGGTGTAGTGTTTGTGTTTAGGTTGCTGGGTAGGTACAGCATTAGAGTATTATATTGCCTGTATTCACATAATTTCAGTTACTATGATTATTACATCGTGCAAAACTAAAAATAATTTGGTTTTATGGCAATTTTAAGATTTATAACAAAAAAATATATAAGTCTATTAGGTATTTATTGATAACATCAATACTCAAGCCAGTTACGATGGTTATTTAAAATTGTACGATAATTTTGCCTGAAATACGATAATTTAGGACCGCGTGTACGATATTTGACTCCGGCCAATCTGGGAACACTGCCTAACAGTATCAGAAGGTTTTGGGCAGGCCTACCCATTTTAACAGTTTTACAGTTACCAAATATAATATTTGTTTAGTGGTATAAAAATAATAATTGTACCTCTGTTTTGCCTAATGCATTAAGGTTAGGTTAAGTTGGGCTTATGTTCAACAGAGATTGGCAGATTGTATATCAAATTGGTTTGGTTGATAAAGAAAAGAAACTTAACCCATTCTTTTAACCATGTAATTTGGAATAGATACATTGCTTTGTAGATTCATTGAGAAGACTTTCACTGTGTATCTTGTGATAATTGTGACCGCAATATCTTTTATAATGTGGAAACTACTTCCCCACATATCAAAAAACCTATTGTGCCGTAATAGTGTCTTCAAAGTTCCTCAAATTAGGCTGTTTTTGTCAGAATCTTATAAACTGGATAATGTGTGGAAGGAAAGATTGCAATCCCCTATTCTCAAAAGAATCAATGTGAGTGATATGTTTTATGAACTGGATAACCAATTTCAACATTTTGCTTATGCTAGTGCTTTGGATATCGATCTTTTTGTAAATGCTGTAAACGATGATTCCTATTTTGATGAAATAGAGGATGTCCTCTATAAGTTGAGATTGAGTCCAGAGGCAGTTAATATGTTGCCCTCAACTCATCATGCTATTGTTCGATTGTACATGGAATGGAATAAAACTCAGGATTTGATGAGAGTCCTCGATGACAGACTCAACTATGGTGTATTTCCAGATGACTATTGTAGTTTGTTCATGATTGACTCTTTTGTCAAAGCTCAGAATTTCAGGGACGCTGCCAAAGTTAGTATTTTAGGCATGCTACAGGAAGAGATTTCAAATCCATTGTTAAAGTATTATTCACTGTATTCTTGTCACAAGTATTTGGAAAACCCTATTCCGTGGAAAGATGCTGAGGATGGACAGAAAGGGGAGGAGGAAGAGGATGAAGACGAAGTTGTTAAGGTTAGAGTTAGGTTTCTTCGTAATCCCTATTTCGACGACAACTTTGATCTTGTAGAACCTCATCACTTGATAGGGAAGACAATGACGTATATTGGATCAGGTATAGACAGTTGTGTTGGAAAAACTTACAAACTTCTTGGCTTGATCTTGCATGAAAAGTTTGATGAAGCAACCAGTTACATTACTGCACTCTCATCGTCAAAAGAATCAGATTTAGTTTACGAGGAAGGGCTAGCCCTGGCAAATAGGATATTAGAAGAGAAATCCAAAACTGAAAGTAAAGATGAATCATTTAAAGCATCTGTTAATAGATTGAAAGAGATTTTGAATACGTCTTTTACCGACACTCAAGTCAATAAAAGAAACCTCTTGGAAGAGTTGGAGTCAACAATCAAGGAACTTACTTCAAAGCATGAAAAAGTAGAGATTGATAAACAATTGGACGTAAGTTAAACTTTTTACTGTATAAAAATAATTAGGCTAACCATAGTATTTTAAATTATTTTATAGCCTACATTATTATATTATATAACTAGGCCTACTCTATATGTACTCTATATATGGATGTAAAGTAATAATATTGCTCACAAATATTAAAGGATTATGGCAATAACATTTTATTATTTTTTTCTGCTAGCCTACCTTACAAACTCTTAACTTTTAAGTAAACCAGAAGGGAGCTGAGTTTGTAAACAGCCTCTTCTTTACCTGGAATTCAATACTGAGACCTTGGCCTAAGTAAATTTTTTTTTAATTTTACCGGTATAGGGTTGCTTAGGTAAATCAAGTCAAAATCTAACACCCGTGTTGTGTTCTTTAATCTGCACTCACTAGCCTACTATTTTATCTGGTTCCATCCTCCATGCGACGATTAGTCTCGCTACAGTAGCCAATAAGTATTTAAGAGAAAATTGATGCCCTCACCAAGTATGAATCACCCCTATTAATCTGCTTCCATGTGACAGGTGTGTAACTTACATGCAGAAAAGTGTTTATACAAAAAGCAATTATACCCTAAGTGTCTCAAGAAGTTCACAGAAAAGCCGTACCCTACACATTTGCATGATGAGGACGAGAATATTATTTTTTTAATTTATTACACAGCCTAATTAAGTTGCGGATGCATAAAAATTGGTATGATTAAGATTACCAGGGTTATCGTTGTCTTTAGTTAGCTGGTCGTAGAGATGTCCCTAAATTGATAGTCTCATCGTTCAGGTACACCTCGAACCGCACTTAACTTTGGTTACTCCCTCAAACCAAACTGATCCAGTGAATGACTGAAGCCATCATGCAAAACATTTTCACTATTGCACGAATGCTTACAACCACCACCCAACTGTCCTACGCTCATTTTCTAGGTTCAAATACTTTTCTCAATTCTTCTGGCAATAGATTTCAATAGAACACCTCAAACCTCAGAAATCTAATCACAAAACACGATTCAGAGACTGCTTGGAGGGAGCATAGATTTCCCTAAACATAGTTAGTCAGACCAGTATTTAAAGAACATGGCACTTGGATTGATGCATTAAGTGTTGCATGGACAACCTTTATCAATCCACATCATAACATTGGAAATTGTAAATTAAACTTGTTAAACTGTTGAATACAATAAGTTATTTAATTTTTCCCACCTAATTCACAGCATAGATCTCAGTCATTATGCTAGCAAGGTAGTTAGCTGGAAAAGGCAGTGGACTTTATAACTGTTGAAGGTTCAGAGTTCTAGTAGTTTCTTTTTAGAACTTGGCCATTGGCATTTATTTTATAGAAGAGGTTGTCCAAGAAAGAGGTTCGTTTTATAGAAAACTCAACTAAAAATATGTAATGTACAGACTTCTCTATATTCACCCCAAGCTGTATACATCATGTGATTGGAATTTCTTCCATTTGTTTTGATTTTTGTTGTTATTTTGTCACCAGCATAGTAACCCATAAGGCCCGTGTCCACTTTTTTGAGTTTTGAATTCATTTTTGTGCTTATTTTGAGTCAATTTGAATTTATTAAAGGAATTCTGCTCATCTAGGCCTACATGAAAATATCTTTATTATGCATAAGTTTTCCCTGCAATGCACATGAACTGAGAAAAGAGGTTTTAAAGAAACATACTTGCCTATTAATATATAGATAGGCCTTTAGATAAAAATTTTGTTTGCCCCTAGGGTTGCTCACAGGGTTGTCAAGATCATCAGATTAGTTTCTATGCAACTTGGGTATAAATTTTCTCCAAAGTATCGCTACTCAATAGTATGTATTGTTACTTAGGTCATAGAAGAGTTTTCCGTAGTATCAAAGTTGACTCCATTTTGTTATTAAATGATAAATTTCATTATCAGTATCAACTTACCCACCAAAATTATTTGTATTTTTTAGGCCTATAAAGAGTGGGAGAGACTAAGAGAAAGGCTGTTAATAGAACAAGTTGAAAAAATAAACAGGGAAAAACAACTAGCAGAGGTGCAACGGCAAAAGCAGCTCTTGCAAGAGAAAGAGGAGGAGCTTTTCTTTTTTGAAAATGAACCTAAGTTGGACTTAATTATTGAAGAGAAAGAAAAGAAAAGAGCTGAAGAGGAAGAGAGAAACCAGAAGATCAAAGAAGCTCTGCAGCCTCCGAAGAAAATTGAAAAATGGAACAAGCCAATACCCCCAGAACCAACAATTGAAGATTATTTTGACGACAATATCCCTCTGAAGTTAGTGAAAACAAAATAGTTTAGTACTGTGTAGGCCTATATCTTTTGTACTGAAAAGTAGGTATCTTTTTAAGCAAAACTGTAAATAAATAAATTAAATTTGCTTGACTATTAACAGTTTTGTCTATCCTATTTCCAGGACGTCCGGCAAGCCAATAAGAATAGCAAAAACTTGACGTTCTAAAATTTAGAAAATTTGTTAGTATGTCGGACCAACATGTTGGTGTTTATTAATTTAACAATTGCATAATTTCAAGTATCTTCAAATAGCATTAAATATACCCATTAAACACTCAGTTGTATTACTACCTTAGACTAATGCCAAAATTACAAAACAACTAACTGCTTGCTTAAGGGTAGGCTAATTTTATCAGCTGTCTATAAGGCTGTTTTTACACAGGCCAATAGAGCTGGTAGGTTACCTGACTCTAGTGTATTTCAAGTTACCTTTAGGAAGGTAGAATGCTTGCCAAATAGTTCAGTGTAAACTCGGCTTCACTAGCCTATTTAAAAGTCAGCATTACTTTAAGAATTCATCTCAATGAATTTAATGATTCCTGCCTTACAGAAATAGAGAAAATACAGTTTTACTTTTAAAAGTTACTGTGCTGGAGTGCCTTTCCTAACCAATACATAAATGATTTATACAAAATAGCTAGATGACCCCTATGTAAACAAGTTAATGTATTACAAAAAAGAATAAAAGTTTTTGAACTTATGGTTATAAAAAATTGCACAAAAATAAAAACATACCAATTATTGATCAATTTTTTAAACAAAAATACATTTTACAGTTGTTTTCTAACTTACCGTACATAAAACAGTAGGATATGATGATAACTCAATCAGTAATAAAGTTTTATTAATGATAAATCGTTTTGTTAAAACAGATTTGGTTTGATGTTACAAAAGAGACTTATTTATTACATGACTGAACAGATTTAAAACTAGTTTCATAGACTTTGAGAATATCGTATCACAGTAAATTGGTATCGATCCATTATCAACATTACAGAGATAAAATAATTAAAATTTTAACATTATAAATTCAATACAAATCAAACTATAAATAATTAATAGAAAATAAAAACCTTATATCATGACTAGGTTGTGCCCCAAGGAAGAAATAGTATTTCTACAAATTCAAAGCACAGAAAACTAAAATAAATTACATTATTATAATACATTTACGTGCTTAAATTATTATATGAGTCTACAGCCCCAAGTACTTTTTTTCATGGACGAAAGCAGTGTGAAAACACGCAAAACATTTGAGCAGAATTAAAACGGATACATGCCCGCTTCTGCGGAAAACTCACTGCGTGTGGAATTCCTCATTACATCTAATGCTGCTCATATTTTTATGTGTTTTCACACTGCGTACGTGCGTAACAGCTGTTTGTAAAGGAGGAAACAAAAAAGCCCATTTTCCAAGCTACCTTTTAAAGGTAAACAATGTACGAATCTACATTACGTGAATTATTTAGCATAATGAATAGTGCAGTCTGACACAAAACAGTTCATCAAAAGGGCAAAAAGTCTCTATCTTTAGCCTCGTCTTGGTTGTTAAATTTGAGCTCGGGCTGAAAGAGCCAATGGGGGCTCTTGTGGCAAAATATAGCCTACCAGGGGTCTCCAACCTACGGGCCTGCCAAGTTCTAATGAAAAAATAGTAATTTCATTTGATTGTATACATCTTTGAAGACCCCTAAAATATACAATTAATATTCATTTTACATGCTATTGAAATAAACAAAATATAATGAGGTCATTTGTGTATTTAAATACCAAAGGATTTTTTGGGATTTTGTTAGAGAAAAGTGCCAAACGTAGTCTTGTATATTACCTTACGTTGACCTGTTCTTAGAAACCATAACTAATGACCCCAAAGACCATTGGTCACCAGTCAAAGAACTGTTTTAGGGTTTAAAGTTGAGCACTACATACAGTTAGTGAAACTTTTACAAACATCCAACATTACTATAAAAAAAAACAAAAAAAAAAACACCCTAAACCAACATAGGATATGTGCAATGTGCATGGCTTTTAAACAGCGACTGCTAAATCATTGAGGCTCTGCCAGCTGTGTTGTTACTTTACCTACCTGTTTAGTGTTTATCTACTTATTCTTTCTGTATAGTTGTCTTCAAAATCAGAACGGTCCTTTCTAGAATTGAACAACCAAGTGTTAGATCCTTCTAAAGTACCTATTATTGGAAATGTTGGGTGTGTATTATGGAAAATCCACTCCTTTCTCTGAAGTGTCTTATAACCAGTATTGGCTAAAAATTTTTTGTCTTAGACGCTAGGCACGAGCCCGGAATTGTTTTTCACATTACTTCAGGCTAGACCTAGGGTTTGCGGCATTATCACTTAGATAAAATCCATTGGTGACTTGGCGGGATTTGAACCCGGGATCTCAGGCACCAAAGTCCCATGCTCTAACCTCTACACCAGCTCGTTACCCCATTATTATTATATACAACAGTCACATTAGACGGTAAACTAAGTCAAGCTGAAACTGTGCTTATTGCACTAGACTGTTTTTAGTGATCATCTCTGATACATTTTTAAACTGAATTGAAAGATTTTCCTCTTTATTGATAGAGATTTAAAAATCTTAATGAATTGCTCAAGAGCGTAGTTTGATTAGATTAAAAAAGAAAAGTACCATACAATATACAAGCTTGAAAATCCAAATTAAAATCTTAAAACAAATTTGTTGAAGAAAACAAAGTTTGGTCATGGCTAGGATAATTGAACAGAATTAAATTTAAATGTTGGTTTCTTTTTAGAAGTATCTATTGACATAATATTTTCAACTACTTTGGCATACTCCACCTATTGGATTTAGTGTAAAAATAGTACAGAGCATGAGTGTTTCTCCGAACCAATTTAAGGAACAAATATTTGCTTAGTCGCTGAAAAATTCTCCTGACAACATAATTTTTATAAAATACGATTGAGGTAGACAGGTCAACAAGTCATACTGCATTGGCCATGTCGAGTTCCGGTAATACTTTGGATTGTTACGTATCCGCTCTAATAAAACCTGAGGATCAAAATTGCTATCACTTGATACAAGTGATTTGGGAAGCAGTCCCACAACAGTTTCAGTCTTTATTTTTAACTTGTCTGTAAACAAAGGTCTATCATTACTCTTGGAGCTTAGTTCATTTCTATCCTTATCATCCACTTGGTAAGATATATCATCAGCTTTCCAATTATCATTGTGCAACAATTTACCCTCATCACTTATGTAACTATTCTCCTTGTTGTCATTCTCAACAGCATCCTTGTCAGTGTTGCTGATGGTATTTTCTTCCACAGAAAGTGTTTCAATGTTTCCTTTGACCAAATTATTATTTTCAATACTTGTACTTTCCTTATCCGAGGACTCATTTTCATTTTTGTCTTCTAAATTGTATTTTTCCTTCTCGATTTCAATTATCTTCTTTGTTATGTCCATAAACTGCTTATAGTCATCCAAAAATGTTTTTACTGTTTTTCCATCGACTACCAATTCTATTAACCTTTTAAAAAGCTCCATAGTAACACTCTGGTCTTCTCCTTCTTGATTTAGGAGTTTTTTTGTTTCCTCAAGAGATCTTTTCATATTGTTTGCTAAGACAGTAACTTCAAGCCTTTGTGTATGAAACTGAATTCGTATCTCAGGACTGTCGATAACTTCATCCAAACTTTTTGTCAACTCCAAATTCTCTAAGCATTTTGTCAGATGAAGCATCATCAACTCTGCCTCAGCTAAGACGGCTTTTTTTATGTTGTTAAATTGCTGCCTCATCACCAACTCAAACAATCCCTTCTCCTTCTTTTCTTCATTCGTTCTAGTAGATTCTTCTGAGTCTTCACTTCCTTCAAATAATTCGGTTTCCCCTTTATTAACAATCTTATTTCTATGACTACTGTTTGCAATGTGTTCTCCTTCCTCATTAATATCCTTTGAACTATCAGAACTGGCATTACGGTCTTTTGCTACCTTTTCTTTAACAGATTCACTATCCTCTTCTTTTGATTCAGCAGAAACTTTGTTGTCTTCTATCACTTCTTTTCCGTCCAGACCTCGTTTTTTACGACTCAGGATTTCTTCGGCATGTTCAATGACGTCTACAAGTTCCTTCAGCAGGTCATGACTCCAAGCAGTTCGCTTGAGATGTTTATCAAGGTTGTTGTTGATCAGAGTTTCAATCATCTGCAGCATATTTAGAGACAACCTTTTCTGTTTTCCATCCACTATAGGCTGCACTTCTCCCGGGTTGGGAGGAGGAATCGTGACAATATCCACTGCTCTGTTCTTCTTCAATTTCTTAAAATAGGCATCACCTTTCTCAATGACTGGTTCGTCATCCGTAAAAGCTGAAGGTAAATCTTCCACTTCCTGTCGATCGTTTCCTGAAAAAGGCAAACAAATGTTAGGTTAGAGTAGATAATTTTGTTTTTACAAATCCTATGAGCTTAATTGTATTAATGGTTTACTGTACTCACCAGAAGTGCTTTGTGGGACTGAGGGTGGTTCTTTCATTTGATTGAATTTTGCAAAGGAAGAAAGTTTTTCGCCACGAGCGGCTTCTCTGTTGTATCGCTTTGGTTCACTGTTATCACTGCAGCACAGTAATGCTCCTGGATCAATTGGATGAGCTTCTGCAAGAAATCATATATTTTAATTTTGACATTTTGATCAAATTAGCGGTTAAATTGAATATTGAAAATTTATATTAAAAAAAAATATATATTATAATACTAAAAGAGAAAGCGTCTATAAGTATTTATTTTAATTTACTATTTCAAAAACTATCACAATATTAAAAGAATTCAAAACCATATGATTTAGACAGCTTGCAGCATGAGCAAAAATCAGTACAAAAAATGATCTTGCTCTACATTGAAGCACACCCGCTTCAAAGTCTAATAGATAATTGAACTAAAACTAAAAGCTAGAGGTGAGATGATAGTAAAAAAAAACAATAAAAAATTAACTACCAGTGTTGAAGATATATCCTCCAGCATCCAAGATGCATTCTCGCCCTGATGGCAGTGTGTGCACTGACCCTTGCTGTCCATTGTTGTGTATGAAGTTGTCTGGGTCAAACAGCAAATAGAGGTATTTTGTTGTCTCCGACAGGAAAAAAGATTCCATCCTATTCTCTAAGCTGTGGTCTCTAACGTCTTTTACCTGAAAAAATATTGGAAAAAATTTAGTAGGCCTAAAGCTAAATTACCCCAAGATTTATAATTAGATTTTTAGCAGAAAGGCAATAATATATTATACAATTTGTCTGTTTTATTTTATATAAATTGAAGTAAAGGTCATCCTGTAGAAAAGGTAATCCTACTTTTACTCTCAGGATCTAGTTAGGCCAAGTAAGGTTGTGATTGTCTAAAATTCATTAATAATCAATTTGAGACACAGGCTGATTCCTGTTTTAGTTAAAGGGAATCTGGAGGTCTTAAATGTTTCTTTCTATCCATTTGAACTCACCGTAGCATATCCACATTTGGTTCGGCTGCTGTGTTGAATACTCCGTAAGATATCTAGGCCAACATCCAGCAGGAAGGGGTCTTTAGTAGCCCTATGAAATAGATTATAATTACAACCAGCACAAATGATGGTATATAAAAGTACAGTGGATAATCTGATAGTCATGAAATTACTTTGTGATGATTAAACGTAAGTATAGAGTCAGATAAGGATGGCATACCTATACAAGTACATGGTGCTCTCTATGAGTTCGGGTCGCAGAGGGTAGGCCTCCCTGTTGGTGCCAACCTGACCTTGGGCGATGTTGTAGAACTCCGGAGTGAAACCGTACTGCTTCCATACCTGGTGATAGTTGTGAAGCGACTTCATACCTCCGCTTATGTCTCCTAAAACACGAGGATAAAACTTGTGTGTTAACTTGTGACTAGTTCTCAAATAGTAGCCCTACAAATATAACATCTTTACAAAACACTCTAGGCCAGGATTGTGATTTTTATAATAAATGAAGGGATAAAAATCAAAGTTCAGGTAAACTATTGTACACTTAGAAGACACAGAAGCTCACAATGTTTCGTCCCATGATAGACTTTATCAAGTATGACAAAACATTACATCTTTTCTGTGTGTGCGCTATGATAACCTAACTAGACTTTTTCCAATGTAATCTAGCTCCTCTTCCTTTACAGAAAGAATAAGCTATGAAATGAATTTGAAACCAAATTCATCTTTGCCTAAGAGTTATATCTTTTTTTTTAAATAACCTACAAGACTTAGTATAAGATGGGCTCTGAACTATCAGGATACACAGCATTAACACGTTAAAAGCATTCTGTGATTGGTGGAACTTGTACCCTGGACTCAAGTAAAAAAATCCTTCAATATAACTACCACGCCAGCTTCACATTAAGGATATTTTTTTAAGTTTAAATGCTCATTTTTTTAACGCAATCAGTACACTCACACTAGCAATTTCCTCCCCTGGATAAATTTTCACTTAAACAGTGTTTTGGGCTATTATTACGTAATGCAGCATTTCAACTATCAAAAATGTTTTAAGAATGAAATATAAAGTAAGTCTAGGACTGTTTCGAGCCTTTATCTGGAAACATCGTGACTCTATTTCAAACAGGAGCAAGTAAAGTACTGGACTGGCAATCCAAGATATATGTTAAACAACCTCCTCACCTATAAGACTAAGGACTCCAGGCCAATAAGCTTCCAAAGACTGGAACACCGGTAGAGTTACTTGACCTTTGTGCATGGAGACCCACAAGTACCAATCGTTGTGTTTGAGATACTTGTCAATGGCCACTCGCCCTTCATTGAATATGGCCATCAGTTCTGGCTTTTGAACCAGCAGAGCACCTTTTAACAGTGAGCCATTAAATTACTGTACCGTACTCTTTAAAATGTTTTAAAGCCATCAGAAAAATTCACCAGTGTTATTACCACGAATTGTACATATAAAAATAATAATAATACACAAGTGATTCTATGAGGTAGCATAGATAAAACATACTCCCTTAGTAGATTTCTCATCCTTATGGAACAGCTGAAGACAATTTTATTGTTAGTTCTGTACGGTTTTCTGTAGAGGTCGTGTTTTGTTTACAATTTGTTTCCCGTTATTACAGCCATTTAAAACCTCGTTCAACCAAATAATACGATCTAATCATAAACAATAACCTGTCCCCTAGTTATAGAACCAAACAGTAAAGCACAAATCAAGAAATTAACCCTAAAATAATATAAACAAAGTTTCGTCGACACTAGCGCCCATGTGTCACGTACATAAACTAGACACGAAAAACGTGCTTCAAAATTTACAATGGGATGAGAAGTCTACTTGTGTTGGTTAGTCTATGGAGGTAGTCTGCCAAGGTTATGGCCATTGAACCATGTTGTGAGTTGAGTGCTCTGGGATAATTCTAGTTTTCTCCACAATCTATATATTTAATACACAGTTGTAACACTGTTTTCTCAGTAATTACTGGACCGATCTACAAGATTTATGTCTCAAATTAAAGGGGATAGTGTGTAGATTTGCCGAACTTCCTTAGAATTTACGTTTTTTCTAAGGGCTACGACCTACAGCCCTTTAAAGGTCGAGTCAATACAATTCTTATTGAAGAATATAATACACAGTTTATAAATTATTTGTCAGCTGTTTAATGTTTGTCAGACATTTGTTATTATTTTTATAACCTCACTTTCAGTATGCAATTATTAAACCTGGAGTTTCTATTTGTAAACACAAGACTTTGATCAAGGAAAGTGTATTTGTTAACTTATTTTTGAAATGTTTTAGTTTTCCTGCAAAGTGATCTGAAGGGGTAATTGAGTTTAAGTTTGAGTATGGAATGTGAAATAATACCCATAGTAGGGAACGGAAACTTAATGTTTTGATCAATATAATTTATTTTGTACGGCCACCAGAATAATCATGGGGAAATCCGCTTGCAAGTTGTACATATAATTGCTAATGAGTGGGAAACATACAAACATTTTATAGTAGGTGACGAATCTTACTCAAGATCAGTGTTAGACGTTCAGTGGTACCAAACTTTACCTTCTCGAGATGGCGAGTACGCTGGGATACGTGGAACTACAATATATCAGTGAATATTTTTTTCAAGTACACAGGGAAGTTGCTTGAGAAACCGTGACTTACCATTCGGTTCTGGCGAAGAAGTATGTGACGACTTGATGTTTAATGGCAATGTTGACTCGGGTCATTATAGCGTTATAAAACTTTATCATTAACCCCAGGGTGTGAAAAGTATAAGGTAATCATTAACCGGGCGTAAAGAGACATACCGAACGAAAAAAAATGTAGAGAACCATCGGACTAAAAAGGTAAAGAGCAGTGTTGGTGTTAAATGTGCTCTGGAAGTCCCTACAAAAAAATACCAACTCTTTTGAATTGGGGCCCTTAGATTGGATTTGTCACTACTTCAAATCTATGAATTTCGAGTCAGAACAGACTAACTGGGACACAAAAATGTTTTAGTTTTCCTGCAAAGTGATCTGAAGGAAAGTGGTAATTGAGTTTAAGTTTGAGTATGGAATGTGAACCATCGAACTAAGTAGGTAAAGAGCAGTGATGGTGTTAAATGTGCTCTGGAAGTCCCTTCTAAAAAATACCAATTTTTTTAATTGGGGTCGTTAGATTGGATTTGTCAGTAGCCTGGTTCTGTGAATTTTGAGTCAGAACAGACTAACTGGGACACAAATATTTTTTCCTTATGTTGTCACAAGGGGAAGGTAAAATGAACTCCTTATCAACATTGTGAGTTTATGGAAAATCTTATCAACAGTGACTATAAAAAAAGTATTAAGGGTCAAAAGAGACAAAAAACTATTTGAGTAAAATATAATACAAATCTGCATTTGAAATGGCCAGTTCTAAGTCTCACTTGAATCAACATCTTTCTGGTAGTGGTAGTCTACATAGTTTTAAAATCCACAACTCCTTTTCCATCAAATTGGATCGTTAATACCCTCTAACATTGAACAAAGTATGCCCAACTTTATACATACGACGTAAACACAGCTTTTACTCACAGTATGGGTCAAAGATTCGTGAAATGCGACCAACTGCTGATGCGTGATTTACATGTAGGCTAAGTGACTATCTTTATTCCATAAAACAAATGTAGCCTAATGAAAAAAAAACTACGAATAAAGGAATATACTTGAGCAAATTATCTAAATAGCATAAATAGCTGCTTATTAGGTTATCAGCATTGCCCAGTTCGTATACTATTTATTTTTCAAATGAAACTCGAATTAATATAAAACATTCATTTGGTTAAAATAATATATCGGTTTGATTAACATAAAATAGTTTATACAGGCAAACTATCAGTTCTATTTCATGTACAAATTAAACAGCCCCTAAATAAAATACAAAGATAAACAGTATTTGTTAATTATTTTTTTTTTTTTGCTGACAATATTCCCGTGGCGGAGCACGGGCGGTTAACTAGTATTAAGATTAAATATCATGACTAAGTGTTCCCTGATCAGGTATAAAGAAACACATCAACATAAGTGATAAAACAGCATAATTTCTAACTGGTGCCTACCTAATGTTTTTACTCAACACAAAAGTAGTGTTCTATGAGGTTACACCAGAGTATAATAATGAGTTTGAGTTTTAAAAACATTAGTTTAGTTCAAACTAGAACATTGAGCCTCAGTAAGGTATACTCTTAAGAAGTAAGTTGGACACTCTATCTAAAGCTGAGATTATAGCATATTTAAAAACATGAAGATAATATTATATCAAAAAACTTGAAAAGCTAACCTTTTACAAGATACTCCAGGTAGGAGTCAACACCAGCTCCAATCCCTGAGTCCTGAGCTGTCCATCGTCCAGTCATCACATCAATGTGGTTCCCATACAGGCCGATGGATGACCGGTGGTTGTACAAAGCATGGAGAGCATTCATGGCTACCTGCGACAGATAAGTTGTCAAATAACTTCTGAATCAGCACCATACAGGTAATTTAACTACCCAGAAGTACAAAAAACCACTTACCATCTGTAATAATCCATGCCTGCCTTTTTTCTTTATTTTAATAAAACATATGTTAGTTCAATTAAAATAAAATAAAGGCAGGCATGGATTATTACATTTTCTCCCCCCCCCCCCCAAGAACTGCGACCTTGGTAAGTAGGCGCCCGAATGTACCTTTGGTTGTTTTTATGTCCACAACTCTTATAACGCCATCTTTACTTACAATAGAGTCGGCAGACGTCAAAACATTTTCAGAGATTGAGCAAACCCAATTACCGGTAATCTAAAATACCCAGACCACGATGTGAGAAAAAGTGATTACCAACGTCAGATTGTAAGGCCTAGATTTTCCACTTTGTTCTAATTAAACATACGTTACTACATGAAGTGAATTTCATCTCTAGCCACATGTATCCAAGATTTAAAGATTACATCTGAAGGTAATTTACCTCTTCATATAGAGGGTCGCCAGTGAGCCTAGAAAGAGTGCCAAACTCTAGGATGAACGTCCCCACAGCAGCTGTACAGGTTACACTGGTCTCCCCCGGCGGCACCCCGTGTCGTAGGTTGACAGTGCCGTACGGCATGCCTGTGGTTGTGTCGAACGCTGCTATCAGCCTACGAGCAACGTCTTCAGCCAACCTCAGCAGTGGTCCATTGCACGGCCATCCTGGCTCTAGGTCTACTCCTGCCCTGGAATAGTATTTTTGTAAGCCGGATATTTTGAAAATCTAGGCTAAAAGTTAGTAGCACAACTAAAAAGCTTAGTTTAGTAGACCATCGGACAAAAGTTTTTGAATCAGAACCAATTATTGTAAATTTAATCAATTTGTATCTTTTTGAAATATATGTTACACTTAGTATTTGTTTGTGTTAATATTTAAAAGTTATTTTATGTAGGATTATCCAAACTCTGGTCTTGTAACCATCCAACCTAAAAGGTTTCTGAATAAAAGACACCTGCTTGGGAAAAAAACCAGCAGCACACAGATTTTAAAATTAAAATTAATATAGCCTACTACCACCTGGCAAGTAGGAAAACTAACATTTCTGATAGCCGTTTCCACTGATTTTGTGGAAAGCCCCAAAATGTCATAGGTCTACAAAGGATAAAAGGTTTAGGTTACCGTACTTAAATACTGTGAATTTGACTTAAGTTAACTTCTGTTTACAATAATGACCATTAGGCTACCTACTTTCTAAAATATTATCTGATAACTATTGAGCTGAGAGGTGTAATACTAGGTCTACTTACCTTTGAGACAGTAAGTGGGCACTCAACAGTCCTCCAACAATACGAATGTTTGTCTCAAACACAGAAACATTGATGTTAGCATCAAAGTTGGCGTTTGACACAACGATGTCAACCACCCGGCGGAATTCTGTGTAGTTGCCCATAACTGCTAGAGTGTCTAGTGCGTCTATTAGCGTTAATGAGTAACTGAAAGAAAAGACAAATCAAAATTTTTTCTAGTGTCTTATTTGCATTATTGATAATGTAGGCCTATGGATTAGTTGTTTTAAAATTAAGACTTTGGTTGGTTCCCGGGTGAGATTGAGTAAGTTAGATTAATTCTACATACATTACCTGTACTCAGATTACTTAATAATTTTACTATCCTTTGTTCGGCTTTTAGGCCTAGGTACCTAAATTGAGACAAGTTTTTTAAATTACGGTAAGTTACCAGTAACTTACTTAACCTTTTTTTTTGAAATAAGTAGGGTTATTTTTTTAAGCTGGCATATTAGTTACGTCAAATTAATAATTACCTTCCCCATGTGTCTACACCATCACATGTTAGAGGCCTGAGTTCATCATAAGGGTAGGCATACTTCAAATACCCTGAATAAGCGTGGTTGAACATCTCTCTTACTTCTTCCCTGAAAAAAACCAACTTATTCAGTTAGATGACTCGTAGCAGTAAGTTAATACAAGTAGACCCGTTGCCCGTATTAACCATTCAATTAACTAAGGCCGTTGGTTTCGCAAGGGAAATTGTATCTAAAAATAGCCACCACTTTTTGAATCGTAGGCCTAAATAACCTATTTATGTGATGAACACATCAAACGTGGTCTGACTTACACCAAGCATTTTTTTCTATGATGTGATGATATTAGTTTCCTCAAATTTGATAAACAAGCTAAGTTTGAAAACAGTGGAAGGTAAAAATTAAACTTTTTCAGACAAATTTATTAGAGTCTAAGTAAGGTCTAGACGGAGGCCATGGAAAGTGGCAAAAAATTAAGTTGTTGCATAAGTACATAAACATACATAATCAAAACTACAATGATCATACCAAGGTCGAAGGAATATGTTAAAATGTATATAGGTCTTAGGTTCATAGCAATCTCACCTTAATTTTATTAAGTCATCTTTGGTGTATTTCCTTCCTCCATATCCCAAATTTGGTTTGATTACAGTTAGAAATATTACTATAAGGTGTAATTGAAAAACTAACCACTTTAAAACTGACATTGTAACAAACTAACATTTATAATTAATTTTGCTATTTTACTTTATAACCTAAACAAACATAGTTCTGTTTGTGTTGTGTTTGGAACTTTGACGTTTCAGATTAGCCATTTGTTTTTTTTTTGTCAACATCAGCAGATCAGCTCCAGCTGTTCGTTGAGTGAAGCTTGTTCAACAAGTTTGATCAAGTATTAATTATGTGTTACTATTGATTATGAAAACATTCTACATCTTTTCCGGATTCACTAAGCTGGGAATACATTATTAAACATTGAAGTATACGAAGAATAGTTTATTTGAGTAACTATTGGGGGAAGTGGTACATTGCTGCACTCGAGCTCGTGTTACACATTTCATTTAATTTATTTCAACGGCAAATTTCCAATTTATACATGCACAATTCAAAATAGACATGATAACTGTGCAAAAATTTCACAAGGAAAGCAAAGAACAATATGCCATAGATAAAACATACTCCCTTAGTAGATTTCTCATCCTTATGGAACAACTGAAGACAATTTTATTGTTAGTTCATGTACGGTTTATGAAGAGGTCGCGTTTTGTTTACAATTTGTTTCCCGTTATTACAGCCATTTAAAACCTCGTTTAACCAAATAATACGATATAATCATAAACAATAACTTGTTCCCTAGTTATATAACCAAACAGTAAAGCATTAATCAAGAAATTAACCCTAAAATAATGGAAACAAAGTTTCATCGACACTAACGCCTTTGTGTCACGTACATGAACTAGACACGAAAAACGTGCTTCAAAATTTACAATGGGATGAGAAGTCTACTTGTGTTGGTTAGTCTATGAATATGCTTAACAAACGATGCAAGAAATAGAAACAATAACAGATCAGTCAACGAGAAATATCAATACATAGGTACAATAACAATGCAAAAATTGAAACAAGAAAACAAAACTATAAAAATAACACATTTTTTACAGTCACCCGAGAAAGTGGGGTTCCTTGCACTGATTATAGTACAGAAAGCTGTTAATTGTATCGATCTCTATGTAATAATAGAGATAGAGATCGATGGTTATAATTGCTGCATTTAGCCTACTTATTTTGCCGCACACTTTTACTTTGTCGCAAACCAGTATTCCAACCAAAAAACACAAAACAGCGTTCTTTTTACTATACAAGTAATTCGTGTGCTCTAGGAAATAGGCTGGCAACACTTAAAGATACTACGACTACGATCAGCTGGTACAGCGTTTCCCATTTCGATCATTGTTTGGATTTAACCTAATCTAAAAAAAACGTGTTGTGCAGTGTTTGAAAGACAAATTATTTATATGATACTAGCTGACCCGGCGAACTTCGTATCGCCTAAGTTATAGCTTGAGGAGTATGTTTAATCTATGGTTATAGGTTTCCCCTAAGACAGACCGATGGAAAGAAAGTACCGTTACGTTTAATTTTCAAGATGATCTCGTTCGCATCGCTCAATCACGTCCTGGTTGAAGTTCGTTCGCTACGCTCACTCACCTTTGGGTTGGAGCTCGTTCGCTACGCTCACTCACCTTTGGGTTGGAGCTCGTTCGCTGCGCTCACTTGCCTTCAGGTTAGCTCGTTCGCTACGCTAACTCGCCTCCAGGTTGAAGTTCGTTCGCTACGCTCACTCACCTTTGGGTTGGAGCTCGTTCGCTACGCTCACTCACCTTTAGGTTGGCGCTCGTAGAACAGAACCAACTTGTTTAATTGAAACAGCTGTTAAGATTCATTAATTCCATTTCTCATAAGGTTAACATGGGAAACTCCAGAGCCACTGGGGCGAAGCCCTTTTAAGAATTTCGAAACGGGAAATAGTTTACGTCCGATTCGCATACCTACAGAATTTACACACCAAATTTCATAACGATCGGTAAAGTCGTTCCGGAGGAGTTTGCAGACAAACACTGTGACACGAGAATTTTATATATGATACTAGCTGTTGTACCCGTGCTTTGCAACGGGAAGAGGACACAAAATAGAAACATTTTAATCTTTATCTCTTGCATATAATAGTTACACATCCGCCAACGCTTTTAGAAACATAATTCACTGTTATGCTGGCCTTAATAGAAACGTTTAAGTTATGACTTTTAAATCTGGTAAGTAGTGGATACCACCATTTTGGTTTTGATTAATTTTAAATCTTGTCTAGGCTGATATGAGAAAAACTGACCAAATCTTCGAGTAAAACATTGACATACATTATTTACCAGATTTACCTTCATCTCCCTCAATTAGGCCTACACATCTTTTAATTTATTATTGACATTTTAAATTTCAATTTTGAAGTTGCAAAAATACTAATTATTAAATTTAAATATCTTTATATTAAACTCTTCACTCTTCTTTATACAGTATTAAATCACAAATCCTTTCATCTTCAGTTTTTCCACTCACATTAAATCATTAGCAAAACTAAGTCAGCTGTTATACAATTTATAAATATTGCTGTGCCTTATCAATACAGTATTTTGAAATATTAAAGAAACTATATCTATATGTACTATAAAAAATTTCAAACAAATAATTTAGCATTAATATGATTATCAAAGCATCAAGGACTAAAAAATGTAATAGCAAATACAGTATATGTTTCATTGCATCTCTGATTCTACTATACAAAAATATCAACAAACAACTTAATATACAAACCAGTTCTTTTAATCAGTTCCATCGTCCATTGCCTTTACTAAATTTCATTAACATTAAATTTAAATTTAATAATTAAATTTTAATAATAAATTTAAATTCATAAAAATGTTATTGCCTTTAATAAAGTAAATGTGAACTGAAAGCTATGTTATGATAAAATAAGAGTATTTTGTATTACCATTTGATAATTAAATATAGTTACACATATACAACAGATTTTAGAAAACAAAAATCAACGACAATTTAGTTATTGATGATATTCTTTAGTTTAATTTAATCATAGGTTTAGCAAAACACAATAATTTGATTTACCTAAATATACATAAAATGTAAAAACAATGTAATGTGCAAGTTATGTTAAGTTTTAACACATGTGAAGCGGTTAGAATTTATTTAAAGTAGCCTCCAAATTCATACACAAAATCTATACATTGTAATTTTCATACTGTTTTTTTATGAAAACATATCAATAACATTATTTTCACTTAAGATTATTAACTTAAGACGCTTTAAAAAATCCAAAGCAGAGCCGAAGGTTGATACAGCAATGGTTATAAAATATTTTTTTCTATAATCATTGACATAGTTTTAGAATAAATAATCCATGATAAAAGGTAAGATTAAAATAAACCTACCTCATATTTATGGAAAATATTATATTTAATTTCTTTGTATCAGCTGTCTGAAATTGTGAAATGCTGTTTATATTTAAATGTCAAAGCAAATGTAAACAAACATTGTTAGTGTTCTCATCACAGCCATGGAGACCAATCAATATTTACTTTTAAAATGTTCACCTCAGAACGTTTAAAGCCAAAGGGGCAAAGCCTATGGTCAGTATCGAAATGTGAATAGTCCTATAATGGTCCTTGGTATGGTAGCTATATTTTTGTAAAATTTAAGCCCAGTTGGTTCAGTAGTTTTTGCACCTATTAGTAATACACATACAGACAGACACCATTAGATTTTTATATAATAGTATAGATATAGTTACTGTGAGAAAAATTATTGCAGATTTTTTATGACCATAATTATACAAGCCCGAGATTTAAGATTGTCATGAATCATTTTTGTGTTAGCCTAATTCGGAGATTTGTTGGTACAATAAAGAACATGTTGATAGCGCAAGCGCGGTGTATTCATATTCTTACTACCGTATCCACGATTGATATAAGCCCAATTCCAATTTTCTTAGGCGAATGGACCTCAAGTGTGTGTAATGGACTAGGTGTGGTGTAGGGGCTGTTAATGTTTTTGTAGTTAGTTTTTGAATTGCAATGGGCGTAGGTAGTTGAATAATTGAGCTACCGACAGAATACGCTGATGTAAATTAAACACTTCTATAATCAAATATGTAAATTTTAACTAAGTCTAACTGATAGGATGATGTATTCTAGAAGCTACATTTTAGATGTATTTTGTGTCACATCAGCTATTTCAGTAACATTTAATGACTTGGTGAACCCCGTCGAAATCAACGGTTGCTTTAAAGGCTTACGACAATTCGACAAAAAGAGTGAAATTATAAAAAATTTGAGTATTTAGCATTAATTGTTTAGTGAGTAATAAATAGGTGTCGAAACAATAATGACTATTGCGTTAGTTACAAAATATGGTTGATCATTCAATGAATAAAATATTTCTTATACCGTCCGTCATAGGAGTTATTGTTCCTATGTTAATTGGTTTATCTTCTTTTTTGATTAATATATAATATAAAGAATGCTTTTGTAAGAATATTTAAATAGTATTAAAATCGTATTGGTGGATCTTTTGTGGTAGGCCTACACAATTCTGCGATTTAATCAGTGTTATGTTTTTTTATTGTTGAGAAGGCACGTTCTAACTTCAAAGGGAGGCTCACCCTAACGCTGTGTAAGTTTTATTTTTCCTTCGTCACGTCGGTCAGCATACCGTACTTTTGTGCCAATGAATAACCCTATAAATTTAGCAATAATATTTTTTAGCATAACTTTGATTCCATGATATGCGGATGTCAGTTGTATCAGCATTATCAATTACATAAAGTGTTCAATATAATATATCTTCGGAATGTTAGGAATATACATGTAGTGAAGCTGGCTTTTATTCTTAAAATGAAGGACCTCGTTCATGTGATCATGCGGCTTCTTTGGCAACAAATAATGCAAATGACAAAGCGATATGCTGCATTTCCAAAAAGCAAATACTGTAAATTGTTACGTAAATAGTGACGTTTACATGCTTTGTTGTTAATCGATGTATGTTAGAAAGGATGAGGATATCTCTTGTGATGAGCGTTATAAAAGTGCCGCTTGTCTCGTATCCACCACCGCCACTGACACCTACACTCCACTCATATTGCCGCCTGCCACTCATATCGTACCCGAGGCAAACAGTTGTTTGGTTCGTGGTTGATTGCAACGCCTGAAAGTCAATTGATTCTCTTAACAATTTGGCCGCCGCTCTGACATCGGGTCGGGTCCCATTTAGTTTAAGCAGTGTGTAATATACTTGATGGTGACCACGTGGTGGCTCGCCGCTCATATCGTACCCATTGAAGTGAACATTAAATTAAGATTATGATCCTTACATTTCAGATACATTTAAAAAAAAAAACTACCCCATTATTTTCTTAAAAAAAAAAAACATGACAAACGCAGACCCTTGAGGCACACCAACCCCACGGCACGCAGCGCCATCTATTATGCACGGCAGCAACTAGCGGCGGCGGAGTGTAGTGTATTGATTGGGGCTCAGTTGTAGTCCAGTGGTTGGTGGCCGCGGAGCTTAGTGACCTACCTGCTTATCCATGGAATAAACACCAAGGTTAGTAACAACCAATTAATTAGTAACAAACTTTGCATACACATGTACGGTAATGTAATTATTCAAACTTGAGTCTGGTATAAAAAAAATTAATTTCCACAATCATTTTGCTAGTTTACGATAATTTGTGGTTAAATTTATACAATTTTCGAAAATTTTCAATTTTGGTGAGAGTTTGTATTAGGTGTAGCCTATTTGGATTTTCAATTAAGGAAACGAGTAATTTTTATTTTCTTACACAATTATGTAAAGCCTAATGACGATAATAAAAAATAAAAAAACAATACATAGGCCTAACTACTATGACGGCATCTGAAAATGCAAATAATAATTTTTATTTGCAATTTATATTCTTGAATCCGTAATAAAAAAGGTGAAACCATTGGAGAATCCCAAGCAAGTTTCACTAGGTGTGACAATCACGGTGTTGGTGAGTGTCGTGTCTTGACGTAGTATTTTCATTCAACCCTCTTCTCCACGCCTAACGATCCGGGTCAGATGTAATGCGGTTACTTGTGCTGTAAATTAGCATTGGAAACAACACGCATCGACACTTTATTTAATTACGTAGAATTTATTTTTTTATGCCCCATGGTACTGTAGGTCTACATGGGAATTTGGCTCTTCTTTCTCTTATAACAAAATAAGTAATTTATTATAATCTTATTTCAGAAAAATTGGCGTACTTATGTATTTTTAGGTTTGATATTTTTATACAGTCTATAAACTAATTCGGGTATGAACGTTTGTTGTTTTTATAAGAAGTTGGGACAAATAATAATAAATTGTCTTGAATATTTCTTTTAAATTTGCGAGTTTTTTATGTTTTAATGTACGATAACTAACTTGTTGTAGCAACCAAACATTTTCGGCTATTTAACATAAAATATAAAATATTTCAGTTTCGAAAAAATATAAAAACGTTCACTGGGTGTCAATTAGATTTACAAATTATTGAAGGCCATACCATAACACAATTTTTATAAAACTACAATTAGAGATACCAACAACTAATTTCTCAATGTCTGCATAGTATTATACTGTATAGTACTTGTGCTTTGCTTTATACATTTATACAGTGTGGTAGAAAAGTCCCGGAACGCTTTAATAAATATTTTACCAATATAAATAAAGTAGTGAGACTTGGTATATCAATAATAGTCATTAATCTCTACTCTTTTAAGCTATTATCACTTTTTTATACCTTAAGGGGGACGGCCCACGAGGAGTCAGACAAAATTCTTAAATAGCAGCATTGTTTTTTTATAATATAGCTCGAAAATGACAGTAGTTGTTCAAAGGTTCATTGAGTTTGCATTGCTATTATACCCTACCTCCTCAAAGGGGCGACTGCGAGAATTCAGAAGAAAATCATTAACGAAAGCATAGGTCGATATGCACATCAAACTCTTAAACAGTAGAATGCAATACCTACCGCAAGTTTGAGCACAATAGATCAACGAAACAAGAAAGAAATTGGCAGCCGCTCAAAGATTCAAAAATGGTAGATTCCAGAAAAATTTGAACGGCTGCCATTTTTGACTCAATTGTACGTTTGAGTTCGGATTTGCAGCAATGTGTTCTACCTGTAGGTATATATAGTCAATGGTTCTACTAAGACCTTTAATTAGATACCAACCTTGACCTATGCTGCTATTTAAGAATTTTGTCTGACTCCTCGTGGGCCGTCCCCCCTGGGATAATAAAGTGAAAGTAGCTTGAAAGAGTAGACATTTATAGCTTTTATTGATATACCTACCAAGTCTCATTACTTTAATTATATTGGTAGAAAAAATATATTAAACCGTTCCGGGCCTTTTCTACCACACTGTATAATAACATTTTAATATATCAATTTGAACGTTAGTTTCTCTATTTTACTTTGAACGTCTATTTATCGTAAAAATTGTTTATCTCGGTAAAAAGATTCATTAGGATGAATTCAACCTATTTCAAAAATAATTTACAACTTATAATGCCGTAAATGTGTTATTTTAGGTAGTTATAGTAACCCTAACCTAGCGGTTTATCAACACAATTCTTGTTTGCCTGAGAGGCAAGTTGCCAGCTGACCACTGAGCTGGAAGAGTCATAAAAGTCAGATTTACCACCTGAAACAGTAGGCTACACTGGCTACACTGCGGGTTTCGTGGTTTCTAAATTAAAATAACTCTGTAGTGAATTTGATCTACGATAGCAAATTTTAAAAGATTCGCCTATTGGGTCTGATGATGGATTGGAGTATCCAATCGAAATCGATCACCACTTACCACCTTTTTTGTACATTTACCGTCTTGTGAGTAACAGTATAAGCGTAAATATATGTTTTAAGTATTATAAGACGTATCTTTATTTAATTTCCGTAAATTTAATAACACGTACACTGCTGATCAAGAAGTTATTTATTCCTTGAGCTAAAACTAAACATTAAATTCCCATGCTACTGCTGTAGCGAGTTTTAGAGAATTCAACCACCGATAGAGAGCGCTGATGTAAACTCCTGACTTCTGTAACACACACCAACTGAAAAGACGTCCTATAGCATATTAAATGCTACATATCGCAATTACAAAACATCTATATAAATAAAATTAGAGTTTTGTCTGTACATTGCTCAGAATCATAAACTTTTAGGTTATTTTTACGTTTTATGCATTAAAGAAACCGAAACAAGTCTCATCTAAATTTCTGTCTGTCTGTCTGTCTGTCTTCCTGTCTGTCACGGCCCAAGAGCAAGAGCCATTTTACGCGGCCTTCTCCTGAAAAACGAGAGTACCTATCAAGTTCCAAATCATTTTAATGTATTCACTGGATTGGCGAGATTGTCTTTAGCCATTATAATATGGCGTCACTACTTTGTAAATAAAATGACGGACGTTTAAAAACAAAATTTTGTGCGACTTTTTGTAAAGTTTACTCCAAATGTTTATCACATATTCATCTATGAAATAACGAACAGCTGTTCGAATCAAGATTATTTCTTCTAGCTGTCACTGATATGTTTACATTGAATGTTGTTTACAAATACCGCAACCGTTTCCGATCACGTTTTGAAAGCAAATCCAAACCAAGTAAGATTAAACACGTTTTTCCTTACATAACGGATTTAATTAATCGCAAGTGCAATAATTTGTAGGGTAACCGTAAATGAAAATAGAGATGCTTTGTGTATAAAGTTTTTGAGTTTTGATAACCGGGGAAAAGACCTTGAATCCGTGTTGTATATGGCTGGGAAACTTACATTTTTAAATGAGCGTTTTCAGTCGAGACTCGGCACACGACCGACGCGCGTCTACATGTCCATAAAAATAAAATTAGGCCTACCGTGTATTTATGTTTTATTCGTCATGTGTATAAGTCTACAGTTCGTGCATGTGTTTAAAAAACTCCAAGATGCACTTAATGGGGAAGCTCAAGACCTTATATTAGGACTGATGATGGCGATTTAATTTCGCCGAAATGCATCTCCTGTAATAGGATACATTAGGATCGACCGGCGGACACAGGTAATTTAACCTTTTATTGATTGTCATACCGATCCGGAACATCAACAAACAACATAAAATGAAGTTATGTATAATAGTTTGGCCAGCATATCTGAAAATATGCAAACCAACTGCTGTTCTGAATATAATAAGGTTTTAACTGAATACTATAAGATCCCCGTGCGTAGAACGGGTACACAGCTAGTCATGAATAAAAGTAATTAGACTGCCCAACTACACCCTTTTTCATAGGAATGATTTTTACCTAAAGTAGAACATACTCCACATACTTTTAAATGTGAGAAAAATTTCATTTTTTATGGAAAAGAAATTATAACACATTTTTAAAGGATACTTATAATCGGATTAATATAACCGCTGTATTAGCTGATAAAAGGGAGCTAATTGCCTATTAAAACTAGCATTTCTTGAGAATTAATTTAATCAATGGTAGGAGTGTTTAATAACTGATATTATTTCCATTTATCACCATTCTATAAGCAGATCGCAAACAAATTAGAATAATGCGATTAGCTTTACGAATGTACAATTCTTGGACATTAAATGATTGTTATCGTATGGGTTTTATGGAGGCAGTTATACTCATATTAATAGTACGGATTAAACTTTTTTTACCTAAGAGACTTATCATTTTATTTTTAATTAGGCTTAGGCTCCGAGCTACGGAATTTTTTAATTGTGGCGCTAATCAATTGTAATTTGCAGGATTTGAACCCAGAACTCCAACGTTTTACACTCTGATCACTCGAGCAGCCGCGCTCATATAATTTTCGTTTGATAATTGCACCATTATCATTAATTCACTACATCCTGGAATAATTTTGGAACATCTTGGAATTACTAACGAAACCATTTAGGTAACATTCCTCTAAATAATCTAAATAGGTTCAAACCATGCTCAAACCAATCCAAGTAAGTTAAGTTACCATTTGAGAACATCCAATTACTGATATTGAACATACAGTACTATAATATTCCAAAGCTACTTAACATCGGTTTAACCACCACCGTCCTCTTTTAACTGCTTAATCATGATGTTATGTTAATTATGGTTAGTTATAAACTCTTCATTAGCTGAGATGATTGTTTTGTAAAACTAGTAAAAAGACAACTAAAAGACAACATTGTCGTTCGTTGCTGTTACTTTATAGGTATTTGTGTTGTTTTATGACACCTATAAAATACCAGCGACACTATAAAGTTGCGATTCGGAATGAATATTGCCTTTTGTACGAGAAGAAACACTGTGCAACATGTATTTTGTAAATTTTAGTTAAATACTCACAATTAATAAGCCACAAATTGAAATTGATATACAAAGTATCTTCCTGATGTAGATCGCTTACCTATGGTTGTATCTTTATACAATTCACCATATTTCTTGGTGTTATGGAGACTGTAACCTTAACGGAAGTGACAATGTTTGTTATCCTCAGTCTTCGTATCAACTAAAGTACAACGAAGGCAATACTTTTATACTGGGTTGGGGTATAAATATTAATTTATTTTTACTATAAACAAGTTTGTATAGAAATTTAAAATAGCAGCAAAAGATTTGCTTAGTCTGAAGGTTTGCCGTGAGAGGGGTATTTGTGTTTGCTGTCGCATTCTTTTCTATTCAAGACATTTTATGCAAGTTTTCCGAATAAAGAACTGAATATTACACAAAAATATTACAACGACAGAAAGGTTAATATAATTTTAAATTTATAATCTTTGGGTTTAAATTGCGTATCATCCTTGCCGTGCATCACGTTAAATTGAATAATATTTATATGTAAAGCACCAAAGAGAGTAGGCAGGTAAACCCTCTTTCATACATGGTAAAAGGTTAAGTTAACACTTTGCACGTATTTAATCTATTTACTTAACACTCGGCAGTATTTTAAGACGTATGATAAGGTTAGTGGTCGGTTCTAGTATAGTCCGTGGCAGATGGCCAGATAGTATAATGTAGTCACACTCCAGTTGCTTTGGACACAGTCACTCTGTCTGGGCCAATGGATATGACGTCTGGGGCACTAAATAATAAACAAGAATTATGAATCAGTGTTACTGAAAATTTATGAATTGGACAATCCTCAAGGTGGCAGCGCTGCGTTTTGCTTAGTGCAAGTCTTGAGGTATATTAATGGCTAAAAGACGTCTTAAATTATTTGGTAGTTTTCCAGAACAAAATTACCTGAAAGCAAATACGTCAAATAACAATTATAATAATATATTTACACTTATACTGTTTACTCAAAAGACGGTAAATACATATAATACCCCCACTGCAGCAAACCTGCCGACTAAGCGAATTTCCATTTGTCTGAATTGATTCTGAATCAAATCTATTTAAATAACATTAGGTTTAAGAAGTACCTAGGTTTGCTGCTACAAAGAAACTAAATAAGTGTGTTTTTTAGTAAAATATTGATAGCTTATTATAAAATAAATATGTTTGCCAAGTTTGATCAAAATATATCCATAAACAAGCAAACTACAACGCTTGACAATATTCTCCATAAGAATAACATGGGAATTTTAAATTAAACTTTTTAATTTTATCCGATACCAATAACCGTAAAAAATTCTTTGATTACTTAAATTATTTGTTTTTAAGCTCTTTAAAAAGGTGTAAAGAGAATTTGGGAAATTTTAGTGTTTTTATATACATATATAAACATTTGAACGAATATTGTTTTAGGCCTCTGGAGACATCAAAATGAAAAAGTAAATCGGTTCCGGGCCTAGGTCTTACCATGCCACCTACGGTAATAGCTATTTCCTTATAGGGAAATTTGCTAAAAGGTGGTAAGTGGTTATCGATTTCGATTGGACACACCAATCATGATTTGGATAGCTATTGTGTTGATTGTTTGGTTGTATCAACCGTATTCTCCCTAACACTCCTAAAAAAGAGTGTATTTCTTGCACTAAGAGTAGTGGTGGACATACTATCGTGGTCTATGGTCTAGATCACCACAGGTAACTGATATTACCTGTAGGTCTGGATCTGGCATGCCACAGCGGTCTGGACCTGCACCTAGTGATCCGTTCGTCTAAAGTCTCCAAGGAAAACGGGTTGCATAACGTACGTGGGCTGTGCCGTGCAGATATTGATATAGACTGACGCCAGCTATCGACACTGGGGACATTTAACTTATGTGTGACATAAACATTGTTTGATTAAATCCAAGGACCTTCTAACATTGACTTGGGTCAATGAGAACATCCCACATCTAGGTCACTCAACTACCAAGTATCAAGAATGTCCAGCCACTGGTGGCACCTACACAAACTAGATTTTAAAAATTTCTACAAGTTCGATTCAAGCTATAAACACGACTAGTCAATTCATTAAGGTATCGATTATTAAACACGGAGTTTTGATACATTTTACTTCGTCAATATATCAAACAGTCTTTATAATCACAGTGTATGGAATTTATTGCATGAACTCAGAAATAAAGTAGTTTTGTTGTATAAGCCCTCGACATAAACTAAACATAGCTTGACGACTTTACCAATAGCATAGAGGCATAAAATAATCTGTAAAGTCAAAAATAACGTTATATCAAACCCAAGATGCATGGAGTAAAAGTCAAATACTTTTACTCCATGCATCTTGGATCAAACCTACGACTACGGCTAATAACCGTTATATTACTAACGGTCGAAACGAGTCGAATTCACACCTGCTTTCGCATATAATTATATTATAGTTCATGAAGTTTTGAATGAAACCTATGTAAACCTAATAATCCTAAATATGAAGTAATATATGGCAGTTCTAGAGTTTTAAGTAAATTTCGAATAAAATTAGAAATGTCAAGCAATATCTGCCTAGCATGTGATTGATACTGTATTTTGAAATGGATGCAACATATTGTGAAATAAATCGGAAACAGTTTATTCACAATTCACGTTGGCGAATAAAAACGTCACCTGTCAAAACTCGAGCCGGATGTTCGTGATATTGTTGTTGGAAATGTTTAGTTCCTGTAAGCTTAGGCCTATAAGTTTTTCATTTCAAACATAACCGGATAAACATATTCCGGCATAGATTTGCTACCTTTTGGATTAGCTGATGACAATAATATGCTACAGTATTTCTAACTTCGACAAAGTTTGGATTCATTGATGTCTATTCATATCCTGTTAAATTTACATAAATTTTGAAAATAATTACTGTCAAGCGAAACGAAATATTTGTAAGCCAATGCTTTATTTCTGTAACTAAAACCAACGTGTTTTTTTCATAGGGCGCTAGTCATGAGCCCGGAATTGTGTTCACATTACTTCAGGCTAGACCTAGGGGTTACGGCAATATCACTTAGATAGAATCCATTGGTGATTTGGTGGGATTTGAACCACGGGACCCCAGGAACCGGAGCACCGCGCTCTAACCACTAGACCACAGACAATATAATACTTTAATGTTTATTTAGGTTTATTCTATTGTCTGTGACCAGACCAGCTCGCTCCCCAGCCTTTTAGGATTAGCCACGATTACTAGAAAAAACTTTTTCTAGTAATCGTGGGATTAGATGATGGCAATAATATGCTATGTCTAACTTCGATAACGTTTGGATTCATTGATGTCTTTAATATTCATATCCTGTTACATACATTTTTTAAATGATTACTGTCAAAAGGGACGACATATTTGTAAACCAATATATATAATATGTAATATATATAATATGTTTCCTGTTGTAAACATTACCTCTTCAGAGAGAAACAACAGTCAAAATAAACTCTAGCGGTTTTTAAAAACGCTGGCAAATCTGTACGTAGATTTGTATCTGTATATTTTTACCAAGCACCTTAACATTAACAATCGCGTTTTTTTCGCATGGCGTAAAAATGGAACGACATACTCAATAAACCCGATTTAATTAATTAATAATTAATTAGAATTTTAAAATGTTTCGAAAGTTAAGGGAGTTTTATTTTATGGCAACTGTTTGTAATCACTCAACATTATTATCTTCTTTTTAAGTGGTTGTGGGAAAGCCTGTCAGAAATGAGTGTCAGTTTATCTTCTCAACAATATCTCTTGCCAATCCCCCCTCCCCCCACAACCCAACCCAACCCCCCAGACTGACGTCATACAACTGGGAGCCTGCATTTAACCGTTTTTGCAAGACTTAATTCAGTTTGTGTCTCTATATAAATTACTTAAAAACGAATATTTTTCATCGTTATCAAATTGTTTAAATGGGATGTAGATACATTTTGTAGTCCTGTACTGTGATCATCTTAAAGAGTAGTGTCTTCAATTATATTTCTTATATCCAACAAATAAAAAATAAAAGGTGTTTTAAGGAAATTTCGAAACGCAAATCTTTATGACATTTAAAAATAAAAACCAACATTAATATTATGTTAATATCCAACCAACATAATGCAAATATCCTTCATTATGCTTACAACTTGTCTTGAGGATTAGGAGACATAAAATCTCACAAAGCTTGTCATCAAATATTTTAGTACAATATGTGATAAAATATAATCTTACATCCCACAAAACGAAAGTTGTCAACATATAATTTGTAACTCTTTCAAACAACTTTGTTTTTTTCAAAACGTGGAACATTTAAGGATTATAAGTTGCATAAATTTTCTATTGCAATAATCATTGTTACAAAGGTTTGTTACCACTATTGATATAGAAAATTTAAAAACGTCATTATCTAATCAATATTTTTTTTTTTTATTCAAGCATAAAAATGGTAAGAAGTGTAAACTTACATCTTATTTTTACCCAACAATAATCAATGACTTAATTATTGTTTTAGTAGTTTTTTTTATGAACAGATGAATAATTTTCTATAGCCAAACTGTTCAATTTCACAAGTCAATTGTCGTCATTATGAACTTCGCAAGACATCAATAAAGTTTCTCACCCGAAGTTGTGAACTTCCGCTCTTTATCGAGATCACGTTTCTGAAGTTCAGAGCTTGCCACGCTAATTGTAACATCCTTCAAAAGTCTAATTAATTAACAATAAGTGTCTGGGTAGTCGAGTGGTTATAGTGCTCGCCTTCAAATCTGAAGGTCGCTGGTTTGAATCCAAGCGACCCATATGTAATTTGTCATTGGGCTATGAATTAATGGTACTATCTAACAACAGGACAACATTACTAGTAACAAGACCAGGGTTTGGACCGTTTCCTTGCAAAAACAAAAACTCAAATTAAATAAATTTGCCTAACACATATTTATAAACTATTACGGCATGCGCTTTTGTGTCTTATTATAACATAATTACAGATGACTCCGTGCAATAGGGTTGTTTATAATTTAAACCCCAAGGCTTTAGGACCCGTCAGTAAAATGTTCAAATACAAAGAATATTGGATGTTTGACATCGTTCGGTACACGCCATGCTTAATGTTAACACATAATGTTCAACAATTTAATGGAACAATACATTCAAGAACAATACTAATGGCAAACATTCACCAAAGTTTGGGATGAAGCAGATAACATGCCTTTGGGAGCCGAATGCTAACTTTACCCATTAATTTCTTTCCTACCCCTAAGAGATAAAGAGGTGTTTTACTGTTTAGATCAATGGTTGATGTTGAGTCTATGCCAAAACGAGTATTTAGAAACCCCAATTATTAAGTATATTTATGATTAATCTAAACTAGGATCAATAGGTATTCATACAGTACAGTTTCTTATCAAAAATATGGAAAACCCTTTTTTCATTGCAAAGTGAATTCATAAGTAAAGTAAATTACTTTATGTTTAAGAACTTCTCAAATTTAAAAGAATAATGGAAACTGTCTGGTTACAATTGTTTTCCGAGCACAGATGTGAATCTCGAATAGTTTCAGAACTAGTTTAGAGAACCACTCAACTTAACACACAATGAGTTTCAATTTCAATGTTTCATAACACTTGATCCAAAGAATTTAATTATAAAATTAATTAATAACTAAAAAACCCAATCCAATTATAAAACACACATTGCAAACTAAACTGTACTTGGATAAAATCAAATGCTACATATATTTAGTTTATTGACAAAGGTTTCAAAACAAGACACCAATACAGCTATTGTTTCAGTGCTGATTTCTGGATGCGTAAAAATTAGAAAAGACTATATTGAAAACTAAACTGAATACAGATTAAATTGGTTTCGTTATTACAAGAACACCAGGCCTAGCTTTGTGTCTGTCCCAACTCATTCTGTTGGACGTAAACATAAACAGACAAACAAACAGACAAACACGCAAACAGATGGACACGGGCTGACCGTCGAAAAATCTTCTCCTACACATGGTTAACCGATGCTCGATTCTATGCATGACACCTCAAGAGAAGAGATCTTAGTCTGGTAAAACAGAAAATATGCGTCTAATATGGAGTAAAAAGAAATGCAGGCCTAAATGTTTGAATTGTATACAAAACTTTGATTTTTACAATTTATTTTTCATCAATCTGCATACAAACAACCAATAACCAATATCTACGAACATGATCGGGTTCCATTCAACCAAATACAAAAAATGAGTTGGCTATACCTGTTCCAAACATTACTTTTATATAGGTAGTATATATAGGTAGTATGTATGCGAATGTAGCTCATTTACGATCAGCTGAGCGAATCGTAGATTTTCAACGTATCAAAACGTATGATTTTGCCTGTCCTAAACAAACCTTTTCAGCTAAGTTCTCGTTTGCCCAACAATAGCACTAATGTGCTCTATATTACGAGAAATGTAAGATAAACAGCTGATAAAAAAAATTACAGCTATGTTATGTAAATAAACTGTAATCGTAAATACTAAAATATGAAATAGGGTGTTGATTGTTCAAAACAGCTGATTAAACAGCTGATATAACAGCTGATTTAAAAAAATGTACAGCTATGATAGGTAAATAAACTGTAATCATAAATACTAAACTATGAAATATGGGGTTGATTGTTCAAAACAGCTGATTAAACAGCTGATAAAAAAATGTACAGCTATGATATGTAAATAAACTGTAATCATAAATACTAAACTATGAAATAGGGGGTTGATTGTTCAAAACCAAACGTCGTTGATTTGCATCGTAATGAAATCTCGATCACTGATCCTCACGTTACGAAAGTTCTTTTCGGAACTAGTCGGAAAATAAAACATTCTTGCCCAATGGATACTATTGCTACAACGCAAACCACATTTTCCTTAACATTTAAATATCCTTTACTGGTTAATAGGAACACCAATGCGAAAAAAATACGAAAAAATATCAAGGAACGTTTTCGTTACGAAAAAATAAAATGTAAGAGTACTGTATTTATTTCTCTACCTCAGGTAAACTCCATGGAGATACGGATCCTGAGACTTAAAATGCTTTTTGCAGTTATCTTCTCTGATGTATTTGACAATTTGTAATACAAAATACAAATATCTCAAATTTCGTTATTTATTTTTAAAATACCGTGTTGAATTAGCAAATTGTAAGAGCGTATTAAGTTTTTTCAAAGAAACTTTTTCCCGAGTTGTATGTAATATCAGGTACTTATAGAAGCTTAGTGTTGTTATTTGCAGCGCGATGCCGAGTATTGTGCACAACTCGACACAATAGTCCCGTTTTGGGACTCGACAGTGTTTTCCACGCTCGGCTTGGTCTCAAAATGGGTCATTTTCGTGACTAGTAGTGAAATATACTATTTTCCTACACCAGGGTTTCACATGCAGCTTTTTTGGAACTGCATTTCGTGAACAAAATCAGGCTGTGTCAGGTCGGGTCTGAAACTGCTACCTTTGACTTTATGGATCATTTGATCATTTTTTACAGGTTTAACATTAAATACCCCACTGCAAGTACACACAGATTGATGATTAAGTTAACACATGATTTAGTTATCTGACCAGAGCATCTAAACTCAATAATTCGCATTACGGTATTAATTAATGCTACTGTTAGATAGGTAGGTAACTTAGATATTAATTTAACGAACTATTACATTACCAATACTGTACGTGAATAACCTCCAACCTATTTTAGCTTTTCACAATTCCCTATCATAACTGTTAAAAATAAATATTGAGAGTAAGGGCATCATTATAATGATGATTGCATATAAGATTTATAACCTAATTGGAATAATTAAAATACTGTATAACATTTATTTCAATCTTCAATTTCCCCAAAGGCCATTTAGTAAAAATATAACTTAATAAAAAAATACGTAAATTTATTATTGCTACAGATCAATAACATACATGTCCATAGAATAATATATATTTTAAACTATAAAGTATTTGTTATGAAACATACCCAGGCCTGTATCGGTACATTATTGAGCTGAGTGATATTCAGTGAGGATCAGTGGAATGTCATATTGGGATCCTAAACTCGGTCTTTGATGGGACAGGAGATGAGTTGTATCATTGATGTCCTAGTCACGTGATCGTTGGCTGCTTACGTCACTAGATGAGGGAGGAGAGCTTTGGAAGGAAATACTAGTTGACACAGTTAGTTGTTAACATGCATTATTTGAAGATAAAAAACTAATTTTAGATACATGTTTTATCCCGGGGATTAAATACTAAACATCATAAATAAAAAGTTGGTACCCTCGCCGCAGGAAACCTACAGACTAAGCGAATTTCCATTTGACTGATTGAATTTTTTAATTAAATCTATTTAATATCAGGATCAGGTTTAACGAGTACCTAGGTTTGCTGCTACATGGAGTCTAATACAGTGTGTTTTTTTTTTGTAAAATATTAATAGACTACTAAAAATATAATAAATTTGCCAAATTTGATTAAACTATATATCCATAAACAATCAAACTACAATTGTTTAGTAATTCTCCATAAGAATAACATGGTAATTTTAAATGTATATTTTTTTAATTTTCTTTGTAACCTATTAGCGTAAGAAAACACTTCGATATACAAAATTATTTGTTTTTTCGATCTCTTTAAAGTGGCCTGAATAGGAATTGGGAAATTTTATGTTTTAGGGGTCAACTATGAGAAAAATATATTTTACTCCATAAAACCCCGTTTCTGTGGTCCGATCATGCTAGTTCGTGAACTCATTCAAGTTCATTCTGCCTTACAACTCACAGGCCTAAGCTTAAAAACCTTAAGCTTAAAATTTTACGTTTTAAATAGTCCCTTCGACATAACTACGTGCGACATGAGATCGGGAAGGCTGTGGGATTCCATGTTGTTTTGTAACCAGCTGTTACATTCGGCGCAGCCTGCAACGTAAAGTACACACGGGCGTTTATCTGTGACAAGGGGATATTGCAACACACAAATCATCACGGCCTTACAATGCTTTCATACAGCAAATAGACTGCTGTGAGTGTTAACGTGGAAATTGAATACATTCATGGAAAAAGGTTTCAAGATGTTATTTGCAAAAATACATTTGATTACAGCTGATCCACATCGTGCCACTAACACAATGTTTTCAGGATCATTTTCGATTATACACTTTTTGCAGTGAACTGAAATAATTGTCGATCGCTCTAATCGAGGACACGTTAAAATACAAAATGCCAGTTTTTAAGTTCTTACAACTGTTTTGGAAATCTTAGCTCGTTTCAATAATCTTTCTGTTCTAATCCTTCATTGACGCCGTTTGAAAATTGTTTGGATTTTGATTACTACTTTTTGACTCTCCTCTTCCAATAGTAGAACAGTATAAAGATTGATTGAATGATTTAATTTGTTCAAAATACCCAGATTTTTGTGGACGTGTACATTCTCCTATTGTTCGTTGTTATTTGTATACTTACATGTGTACTATCATACTGTCATGTATATAATACTTACACGATATTATTATCGTATTAGCGCCTATTTTATTAAAGGGCTTTTGTTTTTTTATTTTTTTGTGTGACTACTAACATGTTTTGCGTGTGGTTTTAATTGTGCTTTTTTCCAAGTTAAGCCAGATTTCTATACTGTTCTTGTTATCTTTTAATACTTTCTCACTTGAAGAAGGGGTCGGATTCTATATCCTGAAACGTTGTAAACACATTCTTTTTTACGGTGATGGAAAATGTCCTCAGTAAACTATTGCGTACGTTACGGAATAATATCTAAAGTAATCAAACTCACCATCATCAAAGTTAACTTTATACAAACAAATGTGTTCCTGATGTGAGTAGAAAAGCTGTAACCGTTCCTAAAAGATAAAACTAAACAAAATCGCTTAACCACACGCTTCAACATTATCAAACCTTTAAAACTAGCTGTAAAGTAGATGTTATAATAACACCTGTTTTTTATACATCTACACTACACTATATCCATTACCCTGTGTTTTTCTCTTACTAAACTCTGCCTCTCACCTCACCCGCTGCTTCTCTGAGCCAAGTCATTAATTATCTCTAGATAAGGATTAACCTGCCTTCTGCGTCTCAAATGTTATTTAATAGTTTACTTCGTCATAATATAGTCTGAGATTAGTGCAATGTGGGTTTATTAAACTATAAGTGTAATTAAAACTGCCATAAAGAAATATGAGATGTAATTTAGTAGCAACGTAAAACATATTGATGAGGTTTCATCATACAAAATGTCCATATTATGATTTATGTTATCATAGATGATTCCTTTGGCTAATATAACAATTTTAATATATATGGTATAATTGGGTATTTGTTTTGAAAGAAGACATAAAATGTGGGAGAATTAAAATGGAAATGAGACCTCTGTTATACGATTTTCAAATTTCACTTGGGGAACCTCATTCTAGTCGTTGGCATACCATCCACGTTCAGTTCGTGTATGAGTATGATACACTTGGTAGACTAATTTTTATAGCACAGGCTTTCGGTCATGGAGACAGAGGTTCGAATCCCATCAATCAACAACGGCTTCTAGCTGTCAATATTTTGTGATAAAATAGTTTAAAACCCTCTTTAAGCTGTAGAAAGTAAAAAAAGGAATATATCCCCCAGGGGAGGAGAACAAAGTGGAGAACCTTTTTTACTAAAATACATATCATAAATACCAAAGATCCAAACATATTATCAATCCACATCAAAAGGCTCTATTTAAGCCGTGTATTTGATCTTTATGGCTCTCAAGTGTATGTCTTTTTTCCCATAGATGAAGTCCTGGACTCCAAAACCATATAAAGGTGTTTTTGAAGGAGTATGTAAATATAGAATGTAGAGGCTCAGAATGGAGGAGTAGACTTTTGTTCTGTCTGTCCTTAAAATAAAAGAAATGTTAATACCACAACTCTATGGTTTGTAAATAATATTTCTAATTGATCCTAAGTCAAAATTTATCTTAAACACAAACAAATAATATTAAGGTGATCCAATCTTTTAAAAAGTGTTCGATTCAGTTGATACCTTCAATATAAGTTGTTGGTCCCAATGGCATGTTTCGCCGATGTATACATATTTAACACATGCTCCATACAAGGCCATCTGAGGTGATCTGAGGTGGTATAACGTTTAACGGGACCTCCATATAATGAGACCACTTCAATATTAACTTCCTGTGTTCAATGGTAATGGTTACCGTCCACTAGCAGACCGGAGTCGGTGGCAATTACTGTAGGTGATTGTAATTACTGTTTATATCCACCTTCTGTAATGAAAACGGTGTTATGAGATCGATAAAGCGTAAATATTGTTTGATTAGTTTTTACATAGTCAGTTAATAGGGTATTATGAGTATTATATTTGTTTCGAAATTTATTTCACGGGTAACATTGCAATTTTAAGAACAGAGTAAAAACCTGTCCATATAAATAATGTATTAAAATATACGTCGTTATGTACATAAACAACAATAAAATCATCTGTTTTTTTATGGATCCACAAAATTAACTACCGAATTCAATTTTTTTCTGGGAACACGTTACATGGTAAAACTCTATACACAAATTGTTTTCCATATGTTTAGTATCACAGATTTTCAACAGTTTAAGTACTCTAAAAGGATGTTCGCAGTTTTGATAGCACACCGATTAAAAATTAAAACACCGATAATATCTGCACCGAATTGTAACCCTTGACAACGATGTTTTACAGTGTTTGCTGGCCAGTAAAGTTCAATAGTTGATCACCACATCACTATTCAGTCCCATCCAGCCCACAGTAACAGTCCATGGAGCAAATTGAGAGTAACGACCAACAATAACGACGGACCCGTCGGCGCGGCGCCGTCCCTACACACGTGGCTGACCGTCAACTTTAACCCTCAAACTTCTCAAAGCCTGCTAACTTTGTTGGGGACAATAACATGTTCTTGAACCTAGTTAATTATCCGACAAGTTTCCAGGCTATAAATTAAACGACCAATTCTCGCAGAATTACATTTCTATTTCAATCACATCTGCACATAACTGAATGAGATTCGCCCATTCGATCATTCATGTATTCACCTATAGAACCATTCATCTTTTTATCTATTAATCTATTCATATTAAGGGCTGAATTAGTTTAAAATATATTTTACCATAAGTCTGTCTCCAATATATAATATGTTTTAACATTCAAATACTTTTGCCTTTGGCTCTAACCAAGGCCACACTAAAAAAAACAAAAAGTTTTTTTAGTGTGGCCTTGCTCTAACACATATTTTGGGTTTTTAGAATATGAACATCTGATGATTATTGTTGGTTTTGTTTATGTTATGTGTTCATGTTGAAGATATATAACTCAATTAATGTGATATTCTTTTTAGTGTTTTTTTGTCTCAAAGTTTCAACAAAGTTTTACCCTCTTTTCACTCTACTGTTTTAATAGATCTAAATTTCAAATCTACTACTCAAACCTCAAGATTTATACAAAAAAGAAAATATTTACAGGTAAAATCTCTTCCTAAACATATAATTTGGAACTACTTTGATGCCAAATTCTTTTCTCACATCTCGTGTTCTTTCCTCTCTAATAATTTCACATATAATATTCTATTTATGATATTTTTCGTGTTCACCTTATTCCCCTATTAAATCTTTTGCCTATTCACTTATCATGCACAACGATCAACTAATCAACCAATGTACCCCATCCATACATGTCTATGGCCAAATAATTATCTATGAAAACTAGCCATTGATAACATTTCCTGTTCATCTATCCTCCTCATCTATTCCTGCCTATTTATCTATTCATAAATTGGTAAATTTATCAATTTGTTCAAACTTTTTATCCACACATATCAATATAACTTTATCTTAATTTGTATGTGTTTACCTATTTATTTGTTTGCATTATAAATAAAAAAAAACCCTTTCCAACTTTTTCCTTTGTCATATTGCACAAAATCATAGTTTTCAATGTAAAAATTTGAATTAACCTTAAACACTTAAGGGATTTTACCTTTATTTCCAAAACATAATGCGCGTTTGATGTAATGCATAATCTACCTAAAGAGGTTGCTTTAGTGTACTCTGTATGAGACTCAGATTGACCTGAAAATCCAAGCCTTTGATCCGTTAAGTGAGGCACTCCTTACACTACTCAATTTTATTTTGTTAAATTATAGTTTTAAATTACTAAGATTGACCATTATATTCGCAATTATAAATAAAATATAGTTTTAAAGCCATTTTGTAAGTAATTCTACTCCATGTTAAGATATGAAATTTGGGATTTTAGATAAAAACAATTAGTTTACTAGCTGATGAAATGGCAATAACACGTTCGTTTTATGAATTTATTAAACTACAAATTATATTACACACAAAATCAAGAGAAACGGTAAAGTCGAATAATTTTATTGGTTAAACCAATTTAAAAACAAGATGATCTGAATTTCGTGTTTTAGTGGAGTGTTGATCGAGATAATAATGAGTGGTTATCCTAAACAAAATGAATCTTGAACTTGAACAATGACAAAAAATGTTCATTTGCCATGACGGTAAGTAAGTGCACGGTACATAACCCTATTTCTATTAAACATTGCCTTTCATAAATTAACACAAGAATCTATTCACGCAGGCTTGTTCTGTTGAAAAAAACTTTATTGAAATGAAAAATTCATGTTTGTAAGAACAAAAAAAACATTGTTATCTTCTTTTTGTGTTTACATTTCTAACGTAAAACGAAATAACTATAACTGTTAATAAATTACACTTATTGTTTTAAAAACGTAACCGAGAATATGAATAAACACTTCAAAAATGCTAAGCACGATTCGACCATCTACAAAACTCTGGATCGCATCATCTTTGAGTAGGGACATTTGGAAACATACGAGTCCGTGTGGAAACTCAACATTTCTCTCTCGGAAGAGAAAATTGAGAATAATCTAAGGTCCAAGGAGAGTTAGCGTTCTGTCAAAGGCTATATCTTACATTCCTGACGAAGAAAATGGTTTCAAACGCTTCCTCAAATAAATTAATGTTGATATTGTGTGAAACGTAATTACTTAAATTAAGAACTACTGTTAGACATTAATACACACAGTTTGTTGGATTTAAGAAACAATTTAAATCACCCTTAACAATGTCAATTTTCGATGTCATTGACATTTGTCGTAAATATTTTAAAACTTTTAAATGAGATGACAACCATACAAAGTATGTATTATAAGCCAAGTATGAATGGAGATGAGTGTAGGTGAGTGGCACGATCTTGTAGTCTTGTTAGTGACTAAGGCCGACTTATTCCTCAGACACGGGTTAATTATTAGCCCATACAGCTAATGGCAACTAAGGGACCTACAGTTTATAGTGGAATCCAAACCACATTTTTTCCTTGGTATATACGAATTGGTCTAATTTTCTGAATAGGCCTGCGGATAGTCGTAGTACTCATTTGTGCGGACGTTAAACCACACCAGGGAGTATCGCATCCACAGTGCATGCCTATACATATCCACAATTCGTAACCTCATAGTAGTTGGATTACAGGACGACGCCACCCGTCCCAGTTAGTCCCAGATAGCAAACTGTTTTCCCTTAGATACGTTACCATAACTAAGACATTACGGTCCCATTTTGAATTTATAGGCAGTTTTATGATAAAAATAACAGTTCAATTTAGCCACTGATTCATATTAAAATATCATTCCCTATAATTTAATCACACTAATTGCAAGAATATGTCATGTTAACTATGTATTATTTTGTGACCTTATTAACTTTCATAGTTTGAAAAAAATACAAGATAAAAATAATCGCAGTGGAAAAATAACTGCAATGGAAGCTGCTAAAAGCTATTTAACTTTTTTAGCAAGCATTAATTAGTAATATGCTTAAACCGTAGTGTATATGCTTTAATAGCCACTAAACCGATTATTTGTTATATTTTATCTTAAAATCTGCAAAAGGTTGATCTTAAATACCAAAGATGGGTTTTAATATTTTAAAAAACTCATAATGTACTAGAAATACTTCAGGTGTAAAGTAGTTTAGGTCGAATAAACTATAATCAAAATAATATTTTATACAAGTTTTATAGATAAAGAAGATAACATGCCTTTGGAGAAACGGAGTTAACCTGTCCTATTAATAACATCTCACCGCTTGATTAAAATAATGGTAGAGAACCTTATATAGCTTGATAATATAAACGAACGCACTAAATTATGTATATCTTACTTCATTAATGCTGTTTCCAACCGGTCTTAATCTCATGGTCATAAATACTATACTATACGATACTCCTATTTAAAATATGTTTGGGATCCGCTAAAACAAAGTCTGTCAAATAAATTATATTTAGCTGCAAGCAATTTTAAAATCCATTTTGGTAAACGAGATGTATCAGTAGCCCTATATGCTGTGTCACACACTGGATTGTTGATTCAACTTTTATATACTGTAGTTGACGAAAGTACTATATACTGAGTCGAGTCCATGATACAGAGATGTAAACTAGCCTACATAAAACAAGTGACTGTGCACAAGCGCAGAGAGTGGTATACACATAAGTTAAAATCTCGATTATAAAACCCCCCAAATATTCTATCAATCAAGAATTTTTGTTGTCTTATAGGTGGTATTGAGTAGCCTATGTTAATTTTCCCGTGATAAATTACTATTGCTTAACAACATTTATAATTGAAACTAATGTAGACTTTCCATCCAATGTAAAAATGTGAAGCCAAGAAAATATATGTGAGGACCAACTCAACAGAGGGTACTACCATTGACTATTCTATTACTAGTGTGTTAGGTGTATTGGGTTAATAGTTTGTTAGTCCATGATTAAATCGTAAAATATTAATTTAAAATCTATGCCAACATCTGATTGATTTATCACTTGACACAGAATATGCCATTAGTTGTTAGACCATCTCAACAAATTGCACCAAGTTTTTTAATTGTTTTGTCCTAGGACGCTAGTCACGAGCCTGAGATTGTTTTTCACATTACTTCAGGCTAGACCTACGGGTTGCGGCATTATCACTTAGATAAAATCCATTGGTGATTTGGCGGGATTCAAACCCGGGACCTCTTGGACCGATGTCCCGTGCTCTAACCACTAGACCAGCCTGCTCCCCCGATCAAATTTTTACAGTGGATGGGAAGTTTACTAGTAGTCAATGCTATAGGTATCGTTATAGGTGCGCATAAAGCCCTAGCAAAAGAGAACCATTCTGAAATACCTTCCTCGATTAATGGATCCCATCTTTTAGGCGAACTTTACGTCTGCTCTGGCAATTACCAGTTCTGCCTCTCTTATCCTCTCTTTACCTAAACAAAGCTGCAGCAATACAAATATATCAGTCTGTTGCCTGGCGATGCTCTGTGTGAATGCAGTTGTTGATTGGATTGTCTCTGAACCCTCTCTGTATGAACCTGTGTTTTGGGAATGGCATATATTATTATCATAGCACCAAAGATTATAGTAAAGTTTGTCATAATTTTATTGTAAATGCTCAAGACAAAACCTTGCGAAAACCAAATTTTCTTTTTCTTTTGACAGAGCTACAATATATGTGTTGGTGCAAATTTATGTATTTATTCTGTTAATAGGAAAATAACCAATTCAACGCGTTACCTTTATTAACATGCGGAAGTTCTAAATTGCTGTAATGGAAGTCGGTTTTTTAGTAAATATATAAATAGTAAAAATTCTTTATCACTAATTTATAGGCCTACTCCTTAAAAAATAAATGTCAAACTAGTGACCATGCTTTCTAATATGATTTTTGATATAACTAGGAGGCATAAAAGATCCATAGGTTATAGAGACTAAGCTGTTTTATACCACATAATTTTATTATATTCTCTAGAGTTGAGCTTATAAGCTGTGTAGTGGATATAAATAACAACCTAATCAATATATGAACCTCGTAAATAGCCGGGCATTATTTTAACCATGGAGACAAATTAGGGTTCACTTCAAAAATCTCTATCTATCTCGGAATTCTGAAGGCGTAGCCAGACGTTATGTTAAGGTATCCAGAAGTTAAATTAGGGACATGCCGAACAACATGCTTTTAATGATCAACTTTCGTGAAACATTTTAGTCCAGTTCTAAAATTTTGCGGTTATGTAGACCAAATGGGTTTACAGATTTATAGAAATGGGCATACTTATAGAAACCACCTGTATGTAATAATATTGCAGATAATGTTACATAGATAAAATACTGTAAGACATTATAAGGCTACTGGGGAAAAGGTACCCACAGGATCATTTCCCGGGACGGGGAACATGCTGATATCTTGTTTCAAGGGTCGGGTGAAAGTCATCTCTATTTTTTTCCGTTTTACTGTCTTACGTCAAATATTTAATTTGTGATTATGTGTAAACTATACGAATTCTTATTTGCCTCATTGAACTTCCTATTACCCTTAGCTTATCCTGTTTTATTTAGCGTTTCACAAGCGGGTAGTGGAAATTAAAACCAACAGTCCATCAAAATGTTTGTATTTGTGTAATCTAGCAGTAGAGTTGATGTGTAATCTAATATAGCCAGATGATTAACAACAATCTCGCTTTGTTGTGTTAAGGTCGGCCAGAACTCTCACCCCCCATATACCCCCCACGTAACCCCCCATGTAACCCCCCCCCCATGTCCCCCTGTACACCCTATCTACATCCCCCCCATGTATCCCCCCCCAACAGGTCTCTCACACACACACAAGACATAGCCATTACTCTTGACCCGCCTTTGTAACTTACAACCTGCGATTTGCTCAGCTTATTGGCCACTTCTCCTTCTTTAAACAATATTCCTTCGGTTAAATGTTCATAAAATAACTTCCTTGACAAGTTTAAATTTGCTAAGCAAAACTAGCTTGGCAACATTTTTAATAATAAACCATAGCTTTTTGGATTTCTAGAAGCTTATTAACATGAACCATTCAAATTTATGGGTTTGATTTATTAATTAAAATGTAAAAAAATAAATCGTTTTTCTTTTAATATTGATATCTTACCTCCCTTGCATCTAGGCCCTATGGTACAGAATATTCTCGTGGTAGTTAAAAAACAATAGGTCTCCATATACAAATTAAAAGTACTTAAAAACAAATAACGTTATAATAATTAAAATTACATAAATATTATCAATCAATAAGTAAATACTAAATGGGAATACTAATAAGACTGTCAGGGGAAAATATAAGCTCTTACACATGTTTGTTTTTACTACCAAATATCATGGGATTTGATTAACGTTTGGCAGCATTTAATTTAGGAATTTCGGCACATTTAATAAAGTTTTCGGTGTTTTCTACAAGCATTGAAACATAAACAAACATTGGATGAACATTTTCAGTACATTCCGCTCCGTCGCTTCTCTAAGCCAAGCCATTAATTATCCTTAGATTAGGACAAGTCGTCCTCCTGTGCCTCAAATGGCCCTTAAATGTCGCCTTACATAACGTTAATAAATTTATTGCTCACAATCTCACAAGACATAATCCTGTTCAAATTAGACTTAATGTCCGCCAAACAAGCTCTTGTGGATTTTAGCGGGGACACAGAAGCAGTTTTCTTCGTCTGAGAAATCTATAATTTGTTATATAGATTAGTAGACATAATTCCAAGGATTTATACAATATTAACTTGAATACAGAGGAAAAAACACTTGGATCTGATTTGAAATTAGGCCTCCAGAAGATAAGTCCTGTCTTCTAAATGTATAATTATAAGATCTAACACAGTGAGTTTACATTTTTCCCCTTGCTTAGAGAAAAAGCTTCGACACCGGTCATGCACCCATTTTATTTTGATAGTTTAAATACTTTGAACACAATTTCTCTTAGTAAGTGCTTACAACTATAGAGAAACACACACTTGCACAATTTACATTTTGTTTGCTGTAAAATATGACACTGTAAGATGCAATTAGCTAAAAATAACCAATGTCTAACAATTGCATCGGAAAACTACTCTGCAAAATAAAAGATCGGCACTAATCATTGTAGTAGATAGGTTAATAAAATAAGTAAAATCTACTCTACTATAGTTATTTGTGTGAATAGTGGGCGAAGTGGCACTTTGTTGCATATGACAGAAATGTTCACGCACGAGCCGTAGGCGAGTGTGAAGTTTCTCGAGTGCACCAAAGGCAGTTTGCACTCACGTCACATTAGGGTATATTTGTCCTACAGTTACTATAAAGCATATAAATAATTAGTCTTTCAAACACTGTGCAACACGTTTTTAGGTTAGGTTAAATACAAACCTTGAACAAAATGGGAATCGCTGCACCAACTAATCGTAAGCGTAATATCTTTAAGTTTTACCAACTTATTTTCAAGCGTACACGACGTGCCTTATAAAGCCCGCTGTTTTGTGTTGTTGTATGGAATACTGGAGTGCGGAAAAATAGAGCGGCAAAAGTAAGTAATTGCAGCAATCAACAACTTTTTGTGTTGGAATAAGTGTAAGGAAGCCCACTTTGTCAGGTGAGTGTCTGAAAAAGCTTTTTTTTTGCAAGCTCTATTTGCGTACAATGTTTCAAATTATTCGAAAAGAGGTTGTAGTGAAGGAAAAAAAACTACTATACTTGGATATTGTTTTAGATCGGCTGCAGTGCATTTGCTTGTTGCTAGACATGTCCCGGCTCACACACCTACGTGCGCTGAAAACTTAGAGTTTATTTATTTCTTACCACAAGTATTGAATCTGTTACAATACAACTGTAACTCATACCATGCACTATGCAATGAAAATGTTTTATATTGTACATACGAATATTTTATGATTTACAAAATTGATTTCTAGTTATTTTAATTGGGGTAGAGCAACAAAAGAATAGCCGGCCAGCTTGAGTTTCCACTTGAATACATGACCAGAAAAAGGTAATTTCGCTTCAATGGAGGGGATAGTTTAAAAGTATCGTACTTCGTCTCCTCTACTTTCTAGTTGCAAAACCTTATGCATAATGTTTGAATGGAGGGTGTAAAATGCAGTTGATTGCACATTAAGCATTGCACCATATACATATAATAATATATTAATATAAACTAGTGTACATGTTGCTCGAAATCGAGCAATTTCAAATAAGTACATGAGTTGAGGAGTTACAAATAAACAAATGACTTGTTTAAAAACTAATAACTCATAATTTCCGATGATTTTAAAAGAGTCAACTAAAAGGTTATTAACTGATAAAAATACTCACAATTTACATAACAGTCCTCTTCCAGTTTAAAGGGTTAATGTTTAACTATCAAACTGTCCATGGACGGGAAAAGGTAAGCTTACAATTTAAGTCAAAGTAAAAAGGCTGTCAGCTTTTATAATGTTAGGCCTACCTAAGTTATTTAGCCAATTTGTAGGCGAGGGTGTAGGCTACTTTAAACTCTACAGAACAGAGGCAAAAACTGGCAGAACTCTGAAATGGAGTTATTTATCATAGACATACTCATATGCCAAACCCTTAAAATAAAAATTCAATAATTAATAACGTATATCATTAAACACAAACCAACATCCAAAACTATACACATTTTTAATACAACATAGTTAATTTACACATTGACTGTTTACAATTAACAACATGTGTTCTTCTTCAGGCATTTGATAGTTCTGGTTGTTCACATATTTAATTTCTGACAACAGCTGGAGTTTCAAAACAATGTTTGTTTCCCATGTTAATCTTATGGAGAAATACGAAACTTTAAAGGGCCCCAGGGACTCACTCTCTAATTATTTACCTAAAAAGAAAGTTTCCTGCACAACTTCACGTTACGCTCTTTCTAATGACACCAAAAACATGTCAATCGGTTCAGTAGTTTCGGAGGAGTAATTGTCACAAAAATCTTGCTTGCGTATTAAAGAAGTAATATAGATATAAACGAGGTGTTAGCCCGTCCTACGTACGGGAATTCAGTAGTCAGTTAAAACCGTGTACAATTCAGATCAGCTAGTTTACACATATAAAGACAAAGTTTCTTGCAGTTTTAATGTGAAAAATCATCTTGTAAACAAATGTTGTGTGACCAAATATATTTTTATTCCATCATAGGCCTATACGATATGCATTTTAAATCCGATAATTTTACAATAAAACAGCAATTCTGCAATTTTTACGACGTGAGAAGCGTTGAAGTGAGATTTGCAGCCGATTCGCACAGACGCACACTGACATAACTAATTTAGCATTTTTTATTTTATTTTATTATATTTTTATTTAGTTTTAATTTCTAATTTTTTATTTTTAGTTTTGGCTTTTATGGTAAATATGTTTTTGCATTCAATGAGTAGACTGCTATAGCATGGATTGTTTCGAAAAGTACATAGTTTATTTAGTAAAAAAATTGTAATTTTATTGAAATTTACAAGTCTGAGTAAGATGTTTCATATTAATAAATGTCTTGATGCATGCAAATTTTAAATTTGCACATTAATTAACTCGTAGATCTCCGAAGCCAGTTTCTCGTTGAACTTTGGAAATCAAACTTTTAATGTCGTGTAAGAAAGTTCCCTGGGACAAACTTTGTCATTATCATTCAGAAATGGTAATTAAATGTTCTCATGAGTGTAAGCATAGAGGAATTTATAGTAATTTGTTTAAGTATTTACAGAAATTTTAAAGTAGTTCTTAACTTCTAGTTACAAGTTTTTGCATCGTATATTAAACGAATGTATTTTGGAAACAATTCTTATATTATTTAAGAAGTAACATAGCTTCAAGGGATTTAAATATTATAAAACACATTGCAAAAGGTAACTTGGTGAAGCAACAATTGACAGAAAGAAAAAGCCCTGACAAGTAAAGTGGTTTACACGGCACGGCGCCAAAACAAAGTGTTAAAGTGGGGCGTGAGTTTTGGTCAGCTGATTTTCATCTCGACGAAGCTGTACTAACGTGACCTTCAAATTACAACAGTATACATAATAATTTAGAGATTATCTTTGTATATTGTTCTTAAGGTAATCTATACTTATTTAATACGCAAGCAGGATTTTTGTGACAATTACTCCTCCGAAACTACTGAACCGATTGACATGTTTTTGGTGTCATTGGAAAGAGCGTAACGTGAAGTTGTGCAGGAAACTTTCTTTTTGGGAAATAATTAGAGAGTGAGGCCCTGGGGCCCTTTAAAGTTTCGTATTTCTCCATAAGATTAACATGGGAAACAAATATTGTTTTGAAACTCCAGCTGTTGTCAGAAATTAAATATTAATAATTGGTCTCCATGGAAGCATTAGAAAATTCACAATGTTTACATTTGATTGACATTTAAATGTAAACAACCAGAACTGTCAAATGCCTATTTCAAAATTTCGTGTATAGTTTTTGATGTTGGTTTGTGTTAAATTAAATAAGTTATTTGTTATTGATTTTTTTTTAATTTTAAGGATTTGGCATGAGTAAGCCTATGATAAATAACACCATTTCAGAGTTCTGCCAGTTTTTGCCTTACTCTGTCCTGTAGAGTTTAAAGTAGCCTACACCTTATTGTCTACAAATTGGCTAAATAACTTAGGTACGGTACTTTATAAAAGCTGACAGCCTTTTTACGATGACTTAAATTGTAAGCTTACCTTTTCCCGTCCATGGGCAGTTTGGTTGTTAAAAATTAACACTTTAAACTGGAATAGGACTGTTATGTAAATTGTGAGTATTACCATGAGTTAATAATCTTTTAGTTGACTCTTTTAAAATCATCGAAAATTATGACTGTTATTAGTATTTAAACAAGTTATTTGTTTATAAATAACTCCTGTACTTCTTTTCAATTGCTCGATTTCGAGCAACATGCACACTAGTAATTGTTTAAATAACATTTGTGTGCTAACTATTTTGTTTTATTTGTAGTATCGATGTTCTGGGAGAAAACGTTTGAAGAAAATATCCCAACAAAAGAGAAGTTTTAGCCTCAACGTCTAAATTAAATTTGCCAGAATATGTACATTGTGGTAAGGTTGTGTTTACCCAGCCATAGTGTTTGTTGTTTGTTGTTTGTTGCCTCGTAATCTTGTTTGTTGGTTTGAGTTCCTTGTTGGCTCCTATCAATATTATTCTTTAATATATACAATCTCTCGGTTATAGATTGTGCTACTTACGTAGTTAAACAATCACTGTACGTTACAGTTTACTGTAATAAAACAATAGTTTGAAATACAATTACACATTTTATGTAAAATATCGAAGAACAAAGGTTAATTTAAAGTAATTATTTGATAGTTCCCATAACAAAACATATAATTAATCCAATTACACATATCGATTGCCAGAAATGTATTGTTAAATGGTTTATTTTAACACCATTTGAGCTATAATCATAAACACAATATGATAGTAATCATAAACACCTATCGATTCGATATTCTTTTATTTCTTTCTTTTGCTAACCGATTATTATGGAAGCTGAAGTACACCATAGAATGAATTAACGATGCTACATAAAGTTGCTGCATATGATAGGAATTTTTTACCGACCGGATGTGGCTGCTGGGTTAGGACTTGTAATACTGATGAAACTGAATAAAGTTAGTACTAAACTGATGATAAATATTATTAGAAACTGCATATTTTGACATATTGTAGTGTATTTGTATGGTTGTCTTTTGGCCATAATGTATTAGGTAGCGTACGTAGACTTGTTCCTTAGATTTTAAATTTTGCTATGTACTCTTACATGTTTTATATGAGTATCTGGATTTGTTATACTCATGTAATTATCCTAGATACTGTGTTTGCATAGAATTGTTGAAAATATACTAAGCTTTGTAGATACTGTATTATAAAGAGTTGTTGAACAGTGACGGCTCTACTTGACTGCCTCCATTCACAGGCCTGTCTAAGAAACCGTCCAAACCGTTGGTCTATACAATGTATTTCTCTCATAAAATATACAGGACTAACACCTGAAATATCTCAACGTTTCTTGAATTACGGGTTATAAGCCTAAGTTTGTATATTTATAACTGTTCTACATACAAACAAATATATGGAGGGCAGAAAAAAATAAACACATCTTCCTTAACAAAAATATTAAACATTGCAAATGTTTAATATTTACGTGTTCTCCAACATTTTGGAAATGTTAAAGAATACATTTTTTCTATATAAACTAGTTATTTAATGTCCTTTTTAAGTGATAAGTATCCCATATGTGAATAGTGGATGAAATGATACAGTACTCAATTTATAGAAAGGAATAATTGTGTTCGTCGATGAAAAATATTATATCCTAGAAATGAAAAATTATTAGTCGTGAAATTTCAATTGTAATTAAGGTTATGAAATGACAGACATTATTTAATGTTTACTATACTGTATAGGTTGTACCGCTTTCATTGTCAGGTATAGTTGTGTCCAGAACATTATATTCTCAAGTTAACAGTCATTATTGTAACTTAATTGTAAGTATTTCGATGTCGATATAATTATATACATATTTCAATTTGTCACAATAATAAATATAAATATTAAAAAATTCTCGGTGTGATGGGATCCTCAAAGTTCTGTCGAAAAAAGTAAATTGAGAGTGATCCAGTGACAGGGGACACATTGGCCTCCCAAATTAATCTATTTTTCTTCCCTCCATCTGATCTCATCCTGAAACTCGTTCTGTAAATATAAAACATATTTTTCACATACATAAAACTTGCCTGATTATTATTAAATTATTTTTAAAGAAGGCTTAAATTTAGTTTTAAATTTTATTCAAGGAAAAATAACTCTAAAAGTGTATGTTTAAAAAACATACTTTTCCAATTTCATCAAACATTGGTTCTTATGTTCTATTTAGGTTTGGGTGCAAATATTATTAATGCATATGTTTTGAAACAACAGTACAATAATACGTTAATGTATTAAAATTACACGCGTATTATGTTAATGTTATGTTAATGTTTTTAAAACAATGGTCTTTTTAAATATCTATTTAAGTTTTTTACCATTAACTGTTTTTCAAGCTATACTAAAATCCAAGACTATGTTTACCACTGTATTTAGCAAACGTTTTTCTACACTTTACCCAATTGATATAGACATGTCTGGACAGCTTAGCTCTTATATAACTAAAAAGACAATCAATTATCAAATTTAAAGTTCAAAAGTTTACTTAGTTTTTGGCAGTCATCACAAAGGCCACAATGAAAGCTATTTTGTACAGCTTTTTTCCCTAGGAAAAAATTAATTGGTACCAATTTCATTCAAAAACTTTTATTTCAAACATATTTATTTGTTAGCAATATCCGTCAAAAGAACGTTTAAATAGCTTAGAGTGTAAACTATAACACAGAGTTTTGCTTGGTTAGAGGTAAGCGATTTACCTCCTGTGAAGGTGTTAATCCCATATAGCATGCTGGGATAGCTGTGATGCGATCAGAGCTGTTGTAATGCATGGTTGCTGCCGGGGAATCTCTGGGGCCCTTTACACTGCATTCTCAGATGATGAATTTCCTCCCGTTAAAACAACACGAGATGTAATTTTCATGGATAATATTAACAATTAATTGATAGCAAATTATATCTATATAGACTGAAATATCACAGCCTCAAATATAAAATACCTTTTTTAAATTCGAGTTAATTTTTTCCACAACATAGAATATTTTCTTCCTTAAACGGGTTTCTCTTTAGTATAGCGATTTTCACATTGATCAGTAATTTTTAGTTAAAGTAATATATTTGTCTTGGAGGATTTTCATATTAGAATAAAAATAAACTCTAAACGTAGAGGTTTTAGGTGGTTGGTTTCTTATAAAAGAACAAACACTGACTTATAAAACTTTCACGAATCTTAGAAAAAGAAACAGAATTCGACTGATCGAAGCCCGGGGGAAATACATGTACTGTGTTACTGTTCCGTGGTATCTAGCATTTAACTGTAGCATTTACTGGGGAATACGTACAGAAATATTCTCCTTCAATAGTTGTACATTTTGATATACAGTTTGAGGCAATGAGAGCACAATTTGTTTTCGCAGTTTCATAATAAATTTGCAACAATGAATTATCAGCTGTGTTTATAACATCAATTTATTTGGGTTATTAAGTCGAAAACCAGTACTTTTAAAACCATAACTTTAGATGTATAATTATGTTTTAAATCATCATAAAATTAAATGTTCTATCTCTATGGGCTGTTTGCCACGATGAGGGTCATAGATGCAGGATAACAACAAAGGAAATATTTGAACAACAAAAGAGTGGAGATAAGGCTAGTGCTGCCTGAGTTCTGAAATCCATGCAGCTGCTTTTGTACTTTTCCCTTTTAGTTCAAAGTTATGTTTTCAAATCAAATAAAAAAATAGTAGTTGGAACAAATGCTCCTCTTCAATGTACATTTTTAAGATTTTTGAGGTTTCCTGTTATACTATATAACCATTTATATATATACTGCAGGTATATTTTTAGCGGTTTTCCTTGCCGGTTATGATTTGAAATACAAATGCATAGTAGAAAAACTTATTTGGAACTAAAGCTCGGTTAAATCAACTTAATTCCCATAGTCAGGTGAGGTTTTATTTTTGTGAAGTCTCGAATCTCTTACACATGTAAATAACTTGTAACGTTGCTATTACTTTTAACAATAAAGATTGATTAATTGACATAAGAGGTTAATAATAACTAAGGTTGAAAATAACTATATTGATATATGTTTCGACTTGTAATTCTTAAGCCTCCTGTAAAAGGGTGTACAACTATTTTAGAGACGGTTTGTTGGTGAACTCGATAAAATAAATTACCTTTCATATGTTTAAACTAAAATTCATAAAAATTTGAGAATGTGCCCATAGACGATGAAAATATGTTTGCATTTTTACAAGTAACATTTGACAACAATAGTAACCCCTACCCCGTAAGGAATCTTGTTAAAAAATACCGACCCTGAAATCTAAAGGAATTTAAAAGCGTCTAAATTATGCAACTAAATGATGTTAGCCTAAGGTTAACTACTATAGAGATACATTACAGACCTAAGATACAACCTAGTTCATCTTACGTAACAGGCACTGTAGCCAATTATGTCTGATTACTCCCATTGTTGCGTTTATACCATTAGAGCCTGAAAGCACACTGTAACGCTCTCAGAGTAAATCACACAGTTAACTATTTGATGTCTGGAATGTTAAAACAAACTAAAAATGTTTAAAGTTGTACTAATATTGCTTTACTAAGATGTAATTCAAATGTATTACAGCACGAAATTTGATTGTAGTATAAAAGATACATGTGAATTGTATTTGAATAGTTACCTCTGGCTACAATCTACTAAAATAACTACGAACCCTACCTCTTTTGCATCCTTCATTCCAAGTTGATAAGATTTGGGTTATAATTTTTTTTTACAATATCATTCTGCTACTTTAATTACTAAAAAGTGTTTTTTTTTCAACCGTGCACGAAGTTTAGCAAAACATTGTTTATAACTTTTCAACCTAGCTCACGTACATGTGCAACACACACGTAAAAGTTAAGAGTTGGAAAATTATCCGTGTTTATTTTACAGCCTCCCAGAAACGTGATGTGAAAGTCTATACACCTTCAGGATCTATACTTTGCATGCAACTGTTTTATATATTTCAACGTGTTTTTATAAACAACTTTTACAGTTTATTGACTGACTAAGAATTTGCTGATAATCTAGGTCGAAAACGTATAAATTGTTGGACGGAGATTAATTTTAAAATATACTCTTTGTACAGAAGGTACATAAGGGAGAAGAACATAATTTAAGAACATTTACTTTTATGCCCAAATATCTAAAGCCAAAAGTCCTATCAAGACGTAATAGTTTTCGTATACATAATAACTGGGTTGCTTAGGGGTTATAGTGTTCGCTGGTTCTACCCTGAGAAAAGCGTGTTGATTTTTGATGGTTCGAAACTGGACCGAGCGTCCTTGATCATCGGGTTTTTAATAATGTCCCTGGCTTACAAAAACTCTGGTCTTATCCAGTTAACAAAGCTACACAAGGCCTCACTTTATTCTACAGTCAACCTTCACTATTTGGGTTAAAATACTCACCTAAACCTAGGCGTCCCGATCTCAATTAATTGATACTAACAAATATAAGTTTTATTAGATTAAGGGGCTAATGTAAAAACATTTTCGGTCTTAATTGACTGCTTTTGATAGTTGGAAGTACATTAATTAACAATATCCTTTATAGATTTTTAAAACTATCATTTGATTTTGGATGATTTGTATAGCAAAGAATTTAGTTAGTACTGTAGTAGTAGTTAACATTATAATTATAAAACTTGAGACTTGTTTTGCTAAAAGTTCCGTTTGCCTCTGTCTGGGCTGGAACAGATTTCAATGGACTTCCACAGTTTCAAACATCAAAGAGTTGTTTCAATTCAGTGTTTGTTTTGTCTGGTAAGAGGAATTCGTGTGGTGTTTCATGACATGCTCTGTTGCCACTGAATCACACTTAGTCATCAAATATTAACCTACCCTGAACAAAATGATTACATAGAGACAAACTATTAGTAAACAAAAGATCATTTAAACAGGTATTAAACTTATTTTAAAAGTTAATTATTCTGAAACAGTAAAACATTTCTTAATATAAAGTGTCTCTGTCTGTTTGTTTCTTTCAAGACAAGTATAACTTGAATTCCACAACATTTCCTTGTAAGACAATGCGATATATTTTATAGTCTCCATTCCAATGTAACGCTGGAAGACATGAGATATAAGTTTCATATGAGCGTATGACGGATATATACACGTGGAGGTCGTATTTCTCCCATACGTTTATCACCAAGTTGGTTAGGAAATGTGAATGTTTACAGCTTTTACAATGTTTTCAAACTTTCGTCTCTCTCAAGATACTGAAATAATAATCCTCATTAACCAAGGTTTACGACGCAATGTACAAGTGAATTAATGTTACAATGAAGTAATTAAGCACCTGAATTGCCAGTTATAGCGGTTATACTGTTTACAAAACCATCGTGCATTGTATAATGAAACAACTTCGATAATTATCGTAATGAATTTTATTGTATGATTAAATAAATAAACAGTATGCTACTTAAAATAATACCTCTTATAATAAATTTCGTAGTTATTACAGCAATATATTTGAGAGAAAACAGTTGATATTAAGTTAATATTTATTTACAAATATTGAAAAACTAAATAAGCCGAGGTAAAATCGTCCAGCGTATAAGACTTAGTTGACTTAATTGAAAGTTTACAAATTCATGATTTTAGTTCTGTTTCGATTTACGCACGTATTGTGTTGAATTTAATATGTGAGTACGATTAGTTTTAGTTCGAAATAAACTTCGTACTAAATCAATTAAATTTATTCTTTCAGTCACGAAAAGTATTTTCGCTTACAAAGAACCTACACATACACTGACTGAACAGATTGGAAAACTGAAACAGTAACTTCATGTTAGTAGACCTAAGTTGCATTGAATAAAAAAATATGTATATCATAGAAAATAATGTAATGTCAGTTGAATCTGTTGATCTCTATGGATTTATTCGTATTTTCAATGCTGGTTTCAATAAAATGTAACCGTTCCAAGATAGGTCTGATCCGATATCAGTTCTTTATATACCTTTGCAGGTTGAGAACTGCTCAATGAAGTGTACCGAGTCTTGTTGATGTTAATTGCAAGTGCTTTACGGTTATGTCTCCACCTCGTTCTGTCCTTAGTCTGTGAAATGTGATACTGTAGACGGCTTTAACGACCTCCTCCAGATACTACAGATTCAGTGGTTGTAATAAAACCACTGTTTTATTTTCTATAAGTAATGAGTAGCTTTGCTTATGCTTTGCAGCCCGGTAACACATTGTAGTTCATTGTAATGATACATTGTTTAATCCACTGTTAAAATAAAATGGAGTTCTAAAATAGGGTTTTCAATTTTTTGCTCTATGAGTTGCTCTATGTCATCTCCATAGATTAAATTATAGACGTTTTAAGAAATCTCTATTTGTTCAACCAACATATGTCATTACAGGCATTGTGAAGAAAAGTGATTTTATAGTCTAAACAAAATAAATGTAAATAGGAGGCTAAGTTATTTTTAGACGGAGGATAAAGTTACCAAGTAAAAATATGCAACATATGTCAAGAACCTCTTAAACTAGGTAAATGAATAAACTAAGTAACATTATTCCATATATAATTAACATTATTTGTACCTAAAAACGTTGCAGTTATATTAACACTTTCATTTGTTAGTAAAGTCTGTGAAGCAACTAACTTTTAATATTAGAGGAGAAACTTTAACAAGCCAAACTTTGCTATAACAACTTTTGCTCCTTCAATTGATTGAAAAGTTTTAACTATCTCTTGGCTGGAAATCAAACAATTCTCTAATTCCAAATTGACTGAGTAATTTATTCAGACTTTTAGTAATGTAATGCAATTCTTTTAGTAATCTTAGTTACTTAGTTTTACATCAACTTGTTACTAACAGTTTCCCCTAGTACATATTTTAAAGAGATTTTATCGTGTTAAAAACAACCCATATTATATTCTCTTATTTCAAAGTATTCTAGTTGGAATTTTATTTTTATTTTTGTATATGCTTAGTAAAATAATTAAAATTATACTTTTCTGTGATTTAGGAGTTCAACATTCCGTTCCTTTTTTTATGTATAGTTCAATCAATTTAACACGAGTGGCAATACCGCCATAAAGACTGAGAGAAATATTAGTTTTTTTAAACGCCATAAAAGCAAAACACATTGTCTCTACAGACTAAATGATATATTTCCTCACTAGGGCGTAAAGTGACTGTTTTCGAGATGGATAATCTTTATGAAGCTAGTTATCACTGTTATCAGTTGTAATAAAAATACAGTTTTTCAGTTATAAAATAGTAAATAATCAAAGGCAACAGTCACGCAAAAGAACGGGTTTATAGGAGCGGTGGATTAAAGAACAATGCGACCCTCTTATTGGTCGATAGAAGGAGATCCTGGGTTCCTAATTAACTCTTGCAGGAACTCTCCTCCCAGAATACATATGATCCTGGCAAAGGATCACGTATAGAACTATACGTACACCCTGATACTATGTCCTGTTAAAATATTTTTTAAGGGTTAAATATTACTTCGAGTTTGGATTGTTTAATACTCATACCAACTAACCAACTAGTGCACAAGTTTACCACTATGGTATGATACACTTGGTTTACATTGAGAAATAATATAAATGTAAACTTGTAGGATATTCACTTAATCACAGTGTATAATTTTTGTTTGTTTTTTATAAAGGTTAAAATATATTCAGGACATCCACCTAATGCAGAATCTATTTTCATAAAATAAAAACTCTGTAGTGTTTCCCGTTATATTGCAATTGAATTATTACTTAGCTTATAAAAATGCTAGGCTAGTCACGGCACTCCTAATTTTGCCTTATTTTATAATAATAAAATCGTGATACTTTACTAAGCTTTTTTTTTAAATCAACCATTCTTTAATGATTTAAGTACCGTAATAAAAATTTAAACGGACGCCATTTAAAATATCAAATTGGACCAAGTAAGTTGTTTTTCTAACTTAGGTCACTTCTACCTTAAAAATGCATAGCAAGTTTCATATCCATTAGAAAATCTAAAAGATAAACATATTAATATACTAGATATATGTAGGAGTTTCTCTTTATTTTTATTCATAGAACAGTTTTCAGGAATAAGCTGATTTTACTGGTATAGATAAGTGAAATAAGCGTCCTTTAACCAAGTTGAAGTAATAGCTAGTAATATAATAAACCTGGGGAGGGAGCTGGTTAGAGCGCGGGACTTCGGTCCCTGAGGTCCCGGGTTCAAACCCTGCCAAATCACTAATAGATTTAATGTAAGTGATAATGCCGCAAACTCTAGGTCTAGCCTGAAGTAATGTGAAAAGCAATCCCGGGCTCGTGCAGAACGACCTAGGACAAAAAAAGAATAAACCTAGTTTAACAAAACATTGTCAAAGTGTCTTGGTGAAAATACATTTTTCTTTCTTATTCTAAAACTTTTAAATCGAGCCGAACGGAAGGAAAACTTATCTTGAAGTAACCCATCCTATAAGTTCCCGTTATGTAATATTGTAGAAAAATTCATATATTAAAGAATAGGTTATAATAGTGTAGTTGACCTACAATTGATTGAAAAACTGGCTACTGGTGGACCATAAAAATGGAATAGCTACTTTAGAAGTGTGTACCATGTACTTATTACAAAGGGAGAACAAGTTATATTTTATTGTTTAGAGAAGAAGTAAGTGGGCCTATATGTAAAAAATCGTAAGCAGAGCTGAATTCAAAGCAGTTATTATTCAATGATTTATATTATGGATACTACATGTTCTCTAAGCCTTCAAACAAAGAATGGTTGAATTCATCCTCAAAGGCTATAATTCCATTCTAAGCTCGGTGGTAATGTGAAATGTGATATAGGTGATGCTGATATAGGCTGGAACGTGCTCGCTAAGCACTACAATGTTGATGACAACCTTATTCATCTCTGCTATCTTAAACTGTTCAAACATCATATTAAAATGTTCGCGGGACCAATCTATAGTCTGTAATAAGTTCAAGCAATTTTGCTTTTGATCTCATTATGATATTAGTTACTAATTTAAAAAGAGCTCTCCTTCGATTCTGATTGTTTACTTCGATAAAAATATAAATCTTATACAACTGTAAATTGTAATTAAAACTATTCTTCATGACAGTTATTTAAACATCACTGAAACTACGAGTATTTTTAATATTATTTTATATTAATCAAGTCACACAATAAGTAAAGGTTTGTTCAATAAAAGTTAGACGTTCTCATGTTTCAACAATGTGTACTATATTCAGAAAATATTTTAAAAAGTTGAATTTTCATGAGGTTTGGTACAGTAACTTGTTATTTTGAATGAACAAACACCATTTGGACTAACACAAAAGTCCCTTTGAGTTTAAACTAGCTTCTAGCTTCAAAGCATGTGAACAATAATTGAATACCTTCAAGTGTTACTTTTGACAAAATAACTAATTAGATTTCTAGATTCTTTTAAAATATATCCTAAGCTTTATAAACACTGTGAGATTGTAAAAAAAACCTCTATTACGTGAAAGCAGCTTTTTAGCATTTAATTCATTATTTCAGGAAATATGTCGACGTGCTTTTAATATAGTGTATAACGTAAAACGTAATGATACAAACTTTATTAAGTCTATGCAACTTTTATGTGTACATTTTTTACTGATGTTTTTTAACATACAAAAATTAATAAAATTACTTAACGTTGCTTAACTTGCAACTTTACGTGTTTTTTTTTAATATGGATTGGAGATTCATGTTGAAATTTTATGTCCATCAATAATATTCATTTCCATTTATTAGTGACCTACTGTGCTCATAGTAGTAGCTTCTTTTAGAAATTCAGTCACAGAAGAATTAAGTTGATCCATCTTTAATATTTGCAAGTATTTGATTGATTGGAAAGAGGTCAACTCTAGTTCCTGGCACCATGAAACATAGGTTTTTGTGCATTTATCTAAATATTAATAGACAAGCATGTTTTTAAACCTTATTTCTTAGCTTGTGCATCACAGGGAAAATCTACGCATATTGTTGGAAAGATATTTCCTGTATGTGTGCAGAATCCCTTCATAAATTAAAATAGGCTCAAAAGTAAGCACAAACAATTAATTTAAAATTTAAAAAATAACGTGGACCTTATAGGTTGCCATGCTGGTGATGAAATAACAACGCAATATAAATAGAAAATAAAATAAGGAAGAAATTCCAATCATGCTTTATTTACAGCGTAGGGTAAAAATAGAAAAGTTTGTACATTACACATTTTTGGTCAAGTTTTCGACCACTGGACGACCTCTAGTTAGAATTATTATACAAAATGTTACAACATGAAATGTAACTACGTGAACGGAAATGTACAAGTAAATGTATAAATATCGGTAAGTGAGCGCGGGCGTTGCCAAGTACCTCTTGACGGGGTCAATACAGGTCAAATGGCATGAATTACATGTGTGAAGATACTGTCATCCTTTAGCATATTATTCTCCATATATGTTTGGATAAATTATATCTCAGATTGTTTCAGAGTAGTAAAAGATACGTTTTGCTGCATTCGGTTATTCTGAAACATACTCCAAAACTAGAGTATTCTAAGGGAAATTACTTATTTCTGCAAATTGCTCCATAATTCGACCTCAGATTTGTGTATTTTGATTTGTTCCTATAATAGTAGTCCTAACTGTCAAAATATTCATCTCTCTCTATGTTGTGTAACACAATCATTTTTTGCTTGATGGATGATCGCTAATTCCTCATTACAGTATATGTTTGGGATAAAACGTGCAAATAATTGCCTACATCTTCAATATATTAATATATCAACCTAATTACCTTTCCCTGTTTAGTAATGTTCTTTGGAACTAATTTACTAATTTAAAACACACAATTACCATCAAACTAGTTGAATCGTTCAAAAATTTAAGATTGCAAATATTTAATGGCAAAATAAACCATCCCGGTACTCGATGTGGGAAATAAGTTCAATCAAGAATCAGCTGCAACATAAATAAATAACGTGATACAAGAAACAATAATACGGACTCTAAAATAACAAAACAAGGATGAGATACGGGTGTTTAAGCATCAATAATTATAGGGAATATTAAGTGTATAGAAACTTGTGATAACAAGAAGGAGACATTTTTGAAAAGCAATAAATATCAAAAGTATACAACACAATAATATTCTGGTTCAGATATCTCCAGTTGTGTAAACGAAAAAACACTTTCATCTGCCAAAACGATTGAATTCCCTTAGAAAGACGTTCTGTAGTATGAGATTGAAATTTTGACCCTATTTAACAATTTAGGTGATTTCTACAAGTTTAGGATAGTTTTAAGTTTTAGGCCAGTTCGCATATAAGACACAGCCCGTGGCACATAGTACGAAGTCTCAGTCACAATGCGGCTCTGTGATTGGTCGATAGACGTTGACCTCGGGGTTAATTACCACCACACTCTAGTGTCTTACTTACAAGTCAGCTTTATACAGTCTCTACTGGTGAATATCCTACCTAAAAATACCAAGAAATTAAAAAAAATAATAACTATACAGTACATATATTTTGTATAATTTTATTTTTATCATCACCGTTGTCATTTTTTCAAACATTTTTGTGTAAGGGAACGGTCCAAATCATGTTGTTCCTACTTATAAACGCCAATGTTTTGTTAATTAACATAATTAATAAGTCTGAAGACAAATGGCCGAATGACATCTGAGTTTAGAATTCATCCCGGTTGGAATCGAACCAGAGAACTTCAGATTCGAAGGCGAGCACCGTAATAATTCATCTGCTCAGACCTGTTATCCTTTGTGGCTGTGCACCTCCATCCATGAAGAAATATCCGATATTCAAAATCTGCCAAAAAGCATTGAATTTATCAAATAGTGAATAAGTTGTTTGGGATTACATTTTGACCCCTATATATTAGCGTATACACCATCCATAACCTGAATGTATGGGTTACGTGTTTTAAAACAGTAAAGGTAACCAAACATAACATTTTAACTTAACTTAAGCCGCGCATTTTTGAAATTGTTAATTATTTTTAAAATAAACTAAATATATTTTGTTATTCTGCTTTATCATAGTAGGGCAGACATAATTTACATAAACTCAATCGTATTTGTATATATTGTAAGTCACTGACCTAATCTCTTTGTATTTATCAGTTGTATGTGATTAATTTGAGACTGTCATTAGCGAAATTAAACTTTAAAAGAACAGTAAACACGCAAAATCAATATAAGATTGTGGTACGGCAACGTTTTGGTTGTAGGGTTTCGTAGTGCTATTTATTTCTGTAAATTATTCGGCTCAAAACCCAACCAGGATGTTTGCCAAAACCAAAAAGTACGCAATTTATTTTTACCATACCCAGTGAATAAAACCACACATCTAAACAAAACAACGCATTATCATTGAAGCTATTTCCACTTCAGCTGTCATACGTTTTCGCTGAGATGGTTTAAGCTTACGTTCTGTGCTATATGTCTGTTTCCACTTCATGGTGCTATACCCTTCTAGTGAAAATTATTTACTCCCAGCACTTTGAAAGGTCGTACAGTTGTTACTTATCGCTATATGTTTATGATGAATAACGTTCACCACTAGCGTAGGTTAGCTCTTCCATCTTCTTACTTTAAACCTGTACTATTTAAAAATGTGAAAATATATTTTTCTTTAACTATAGTATTTTTTTTATTTTTTTCGCTTAAAATGTTAACATTGTGACAATATTGTTTATTCTACTTCATCTACTCTTATGGATTTTTACTTTTGCAATAATCGCAAGGAAATGCGTATTAAGTAGGTGAAAATATGAATAGTACTTTGATAGAAGTAAAATAACCTATGCACATTAAAATGTTGTATTTTTTCAATAATACTATTTTTAGTACAGTAGTTACAACCAACAAAATTAACATAAACAACACACTTGCTTATTTTTTAAGATCCAGTGTATGTTTACAAAACGCATATATAGTGTAATTTACTATCGAGAGTTCAATTTTAATCTCCAGTCGGGTCAGACCATTACCGGTCATGGCCATTGTAACATCTCGTGCTGCGGTAACCATGGTTACCATGGGTTCTGTCGCACACCGCTGAGAGTGCCGTGTAGTTACGTAGCGCGTGAGCCGTAACTACATGGCGCTCCCAGTTATGTGCGCCAGAACCTATGGTAACCACAGCACAGCTGACGGTCTATATTTAATTCTATTTGTCTATGATATGTATTCAAACACACACATATATTTACCAACTTGTACGACAGCATGCGAGTATTCATATCGAATAGTGGTGGAAGACATATTTGTTTTTGGATCCGTATAAGGTTTCCTATAGGTTATATTTTGTTATATTGTTTTTATAATATAATGTGATGCGGAGTTATGTGATGGACATTGTAAGTCATTAAACCCTGCAGCCCCAGAGCAAGGTGTAGAAGCTAATATCACCCCAGTCAGGCTATATTTTCCCTTTTCACTCACCAGTCCGTCTGTCTTGGATCCACTTGAATGGCTTCCTTATCTCTCGTAAGCTCTAAAGACCTCTTCATATCAGAGGCCTCTTTGTCCACAAGTGTTATTTTCATGTTATAAAACTATTTTTGGTACTCGAATGTTTGGAATATCAACTGGTATACATATTTAGCCAACAAAATGTTTAGCCTCTGAAATGTATCAGTTTTTAAAAACTCACAATGTAGTTAAATTTTTTTAGTTAGTTTCATTATTAGTTCTAATTAAATGTCTACAATTCATTTTGTTTGTGAAATGAGCTTATTTTTACGATCTTTGAAACTTAGGTAAAGTTACAAAATTAATTAACAAAAGACATTTAGACAATTCTTGACTACAACAATAAAAAAATACATTAAGTTTCGCCCTTCAATTTTAGTATAATATCTTATTGAGAATTTAATATCAAAAGGGGTTTCGTTCTTGAAACTTGAGTAATCTAATATGAATCCTACAAAGTGATAATGGAATCAATGCAAATGAGGGTATTTCTAGTGTGGAAGTTGTATTAGTTTTCAGATTCCATTTGTTCCACGTTCACTTGGCGACATTTTTAATATTGTGATTCAACATATCAACAGTTCAATTTGAAGTAGAAATTACATTTCTAAGTTTAAGTTTAGCAACAAAAATATTCTAGCTTAATTTAACCACGAGCATAGTGTGTTGCAGCAGGACATTTTTCTTTCTTTTAAATAGAATTTTCAATTACGCTGCATTCAATTATCCATTATAGGAAACATCTAATCAATCAATTATAGCATCAGTTGTGACTTTACAAACAATCATAGGGGAAAAAATGTTCAAAAGGAACTAACCTCATGTGTTGCACTCCTGTCAATGTTTTCTTTACGTAGAAATGACTGTATAGCTGTTCCATACTGATGTCTATTTCAGCATCCAGAGGAGCAGATGAAAACAAAATATCATGAGTTGACTTTTGTTGAATGTGTTATTCAGATAACACGTTTCTTAATGTATAATGTTAGGCCTACCAATAACGGTATTTTTATGTAAGATATTTTTTCAGGAGCGATGCGAATCAACATGAGAGCGATGGCCACTCCGATCATGGAGGAAGTGGACAATAATTTAAAGGTAAGATAATAATATATTTTCCATATATTTAAAGTTTAGTAATACTGTAGAATGTGCTATAATGTACAGTCATATTTAGATGCTTGCTGCTTAAATATTTTTATTTTGTCCTGAACTGAAATAGTTGTAAATTATAATCCATCCAAAAATGATAAATCTTCATTGAGTTTAAAAAGTTCTTCATAATTTTCTCAAATGTAACCATAATTAAATATCCAAACAGATATAATCAAATCCTAATTTAATTATCTTAAATGTATATCTGATATATTTTTTGAAAATGGAAAAATTACCTTTGAAACGATATTGCTAAACAAATTACACCTATAAAATAATATTATATTTTTAATTTTGTACGTTATCTCTGCCATATGTTTTTGCTTTTGTTTTGAAGGAATGGTCTTCTTACTACCGAACGCTATCTCTTGTTGGATAGCATTAATTAATGTTCACTGTCAAATGAAACCAAATGTTAAATCTGTGTCCTAAATCGACCTTACTTGAAATCGAACCAGCGAATTACAGATTTGAAGGCGGAAGCTCTAACTACTAGACACACACCTAATTATTATTCTACTACACAAATCAGTAGTATACTAATAACTGCAGAAGTAAAATAATTTATCCATTGGTCATAAAAATATTACTTAATTTTTTGTTAAAGAATGTTCACAAGTTAAAAGTCTTGTTAACTAAAAATCACTACAGTTCCCATCCGTAGCACGACTGCTAAAGGAGGCAAAGCACGTTAAGTTGAACATGGTTGAACATTAAACATCGTGACTTACGATTGAGAGTTCGCCTCGGTGGAAGAAACGCCATATGTTTGCGGCGATAACGTCGATATCTGGATCGCATTCGTTTCTCGCGTTAATTACAAGCGCCATGTCCAGAGATCGCTTATCATCTCTCGGTTCATTTACTTGACTTAATTAAACACAACGTAATCAGCTGGGCCTGGGTTGTATCATTGACTTTGGATAGTGCAAGTAATCTTTGCATCGTTAAGTTTCAAGCACTGTACCGTTCACGATGATGACTCATCCTACGATCATATCAATTCATACTTGGCTTAGAATACCTACATTCGTGTGGTCACCATTTCTAAATAAAGCATGAAAGTTAAGTAAAGTACTTAATGGGTTTTTGAGTTTCTGAGTAAATTTTACAAGAAATGCTTTAATTTTAGTCATGTAACCAGCTGATATTGTACGAATAGTTTTTGCTTGAACATTGTATAATCGTTTTCAAGCTAGCTAGTATAAAAACTTTAAGATTCAATATTAAGTCGGTTGTTATTTGCTGTGAACGCGTTGAATCGGGACGATATATTTATATATATTTAGTATCGATACTGATAGACCAGTTGAAATAATAAGCTACTTGTTTAGTTTAAGCACACGGGGAAAATATACGCAGATAAGATAATAGGTCATAATCAACCCAGCAACAAGCAAGGCTAAGCGGATTATAAGCCTGCAGTGTTGTGTTTTCTGTAAATCGTATTTAGTTAACGAGCTGCTTGGCAATGCGTAAATGTTACAGTTAGAACCTCTGAACTATGCATACTTGCTTAATCCGTGAATTTATTCCTATGTTTGTACTTGTAACAGATTTCTCAGTCATGTGTTGAAAGTTTAATTAGAATTTATAAATCCGTCTTATACCATGAATAAGTTATAAAAACGTTTGAATTTGCACAGCTCTAAAATTATATATTTTTTAAATATCAATATCCTACCTATAGATTATTTTTTTTAATACTAATTATAAAACGGGTTTTCTTCGTTGGATCCCTTTTGCTCCTGTCTTACTTAATTAACTTATTTATACGACTGAGATGTCATTTTAAAGCTTATTAATCAGCGCATCTGCACATTGTAACTAAAAAGGTACAGTGATATCCTTTAGGGCTTCACACCTAGCCTTCGATTTATTTCTAGAGTTTGCTTTGCAGTGGCGCTGACCAATTTTTTTCTAACGGTTTAAATTTTAGTTGTAATTTAACAGCTGATCCTTTAGTTGATTGTTTAAACACATTCAGATACAGTAGTAAACAAGAGACGGAAGAAACAGTTCAGGAAAATGGGTATGCTATTTGTTATAATCGCAACCTGATTGAAGTTGGTAAACCACTCATCAGTCTTTATTAAGGGGTAGATAATAATCTCAGTATTAATCATTGAGAAGTGAAAAGGTATTGCGTTTTTTTACCTTTAAATTAAGTTTTGAACCCTAATTTACGTTTAAATTATATTTCTTGTTTTAAATGTTGCAATGGTGAGATAAACCAAGAAAAAGTTGTGTTATGGAAGCCATAGACAAAACTTTAAACACCACACTATACCCTATTACCACTATACACCACAATAATAATGTACACTGATAGTCAACACAAGTACAACTTTGAGGTTATGTGAAGAAATAATTTGAGGAATCGGCAAAAATAATAATAAACAGTTGCTAGGCAGCGGTGACAACAAACCAATAAACCAATTCTATTGCAATGCTATGGATACTGATTGTGTATTTAATATGCATTCATGTTAAGAAAGTCAGTTAAGTCAAAGTTAAGAAGCATAATTTTGAGAAAGTAAGTGGGCAGCTGATTTCGCGTAACTTTCAGCCACCAATTAACGTGTAAAACAGCTAAAAACATCATAGTGTGGTGAAAAAGATGTTATGATTGCCTTCTCAGGTTAGTTATAAAATGTTATTGTAAAAAATAAATTATATATTTTATAAAAGCACTCTTTAATTTTTGCAATTTATAAGTTATTTTCTTTTTGTATAACCTTCAAATTTACCATGGGAATATAATGTATACGCCATGGTAGTAATTTAACAAATAAAAGACCTTTACTTAAGCAAAGAGTGTTTGTTGCTAAAGTGATACACTCACATTTGCCACATGAATTATGCATACAGCCCTTCTGGCTCGATTATCAGTTAAACAATTTCGCCTCGAGAGTATTTGAAAGTCAATGTTTATGTACAAGATGCTAGCGACCGGGTTCACCTTCGGTAACCTTTTACATTGAAACTCGTCTTTGAATCGATATGAGAATCAGATGTTTGTCGAGTTGAATGCGAATAATACGATTTGAAATATTGATTAGTTCGTCTGATCATTGTGGATGTTCACAAGGTTACTGCGAAGTTTCTTCAATAAAAAAAAAAAATGTTATCGTACTAACTTTTGAAAAGGACGTTTGATCAATATTTGAAATTACTCCAAAAATTGACCATATTTACAAAACGTAAATTTTCCTTCCAATAAGAAATCGTTGTTAGTCTTTATCAAATAATCCAGAGATGGTACCAGTCTGTAAGAGTCAGAGGGTGTTAAGATTTTTTTACCCCGGCACTTACAATATCAACCTACATGACGATTTAAATGAAAGATTTTACTGAATCGTACATTTAATTAATTTTGTCATAGCCAGTTTGAACTATTATCGTGTTAGTATGGAATAATAACATAAGTTCACATTTATCTGTACTCATATTAATTTAATGTATAGTTCATACAAAATATCATTGCTGAAAGATAAAAAGCAAAGTAACGAAGATCTCCAGCTGTTCTGATAACATATCAAGATCTGTAAATTACATTACGTCTACGAGGCCATCTCACCCCGTCTCATGCTCCGCATTACTTCCAACCTACTGGGAAAACCTGATGTAACCTACGCTGGATACTTGACTGTTTCAATGTAAGTGACATTTTCTAATGAATATTTTGAAGGGAAATTATCAAAATGTCTTTGTTCAACCCTCTGAAATATTTGTGGATATGCCGGGATGGAGCTTCCATACGAAATAGCTAGATGATCATATTATTCCTCGTTACATGCTAGGTACTTAATAACCTTTATTCCGGAACTCATAAGTTCTAGCTATCATTTGTATAGCAAACAAAACATGAAACACTTTGGAAATGTGTCTTCCCTAAATGTTTTTTTACTGATTATATAATATGTTCACGGCATGACATGTTTTCAAGAGCAATTAATTATCTAACTATTTTGCTATGATCAGACTCGAGACTGAGACATGGTTTTAAAATTTAACATTACTATCCAGTGAAACCCAGATTGTCAGGGAACATTACACATATTTACTAGCTATTTGCCAAGTTACAAGGATCTTGCTGTATTCCTAATTGGACACTCAGTAAGAAACAGATCATCTCACACCATTCTACACTCATCTTTCACTCATATTTTGGTTTAAATACGCACCTAGGTGTCCTCTATCTCAATTAATTGATGATTGGTTATAGGTATTCAGTAATGATTATCCAGCAATTATTGGTAAAGCAGCGATGGGAGGTTACAAATATAGACAGCAAGAACACTTGTTTTCTACATGATTGGCCCAATTGTCGATTAGGAACACCCGTTTAGCTTCCTTACTCCGTGGCTGCAGTGTCGAGTGTATAGTAGAGAGGAGTGGTAGAGTGGTAGAGTAGACGTCTCAAGTACAAGGCCACAGTTGTGTTTGTATCGTAAATCTAACACTCAACAACAAGGGGGCGACGACATGGCCCAAACCCACGTCCTACCCGCCCTGACACACACAATGATCTTGTATAAAAAATAATATGTACACTTTCCATTTATACTTGAAGTCCTTTTAAACTTGATCTTCTGACGTCTGACGTCTTGACTGTCTGACGTTAGAGAAATACGCATTATTAATATAACTCATTCGGCCATCAATCTCAAAATTCCAACTTATCTCGCGATCAATTTTAAATTTTTAAATGAAAGAGGTGCAAGAAACACCCGCTCTGGCTCATCAACTCTCCAAATTCCTCCATAAGACAACAGTTTATAATAGATCATTTACAGTAACAGCATTTCGCCTTTGGAACTCACTACCATTCACTATCAGGAGTATAGAATCCCGTTCCCAACTGACGGCGGCGCTGAAGGCGTACTATCTCGATAGGATGACCGTGGCTTGGCGGGATGGCGTGCGTTAGGCCTAGGTATGGCAAAGAGTGAATGTGTGTGTGTATGCGTATATTAGGGACAAAGATTTATAACTTTAGTTTTTACTTATTATTTTGTTTATAGTTTTAAAAGTTTTATAAAAATACATTGTTTAGTATAGATTTAGTACATAAGAGGTTAACTGTAAGAAAGGACCATGTGGTCCTAATGTTCGCCTCAATAAAAAAGTATTTTCATTTCATTTCATTTCATCTTATTCAAATGTATCTTATTTTTGACCATGGATGACCAGACATTTCATGTACATGTTTAAGCTGTAGGCATAATCATTTAAATAAATAAACATTAAGGTAGATCAATGTGTGCTGTAGAGTTTGGTGATGCAAAATTATAATTTCTGCCGATTACACCAATTTTTAACCAAGCAAATTGAAAGCTATATTCTTTTTAAATAAAATTCAACCGTAGCTGGTTCGAAAGGACTACTGCTGTACCCGAATTTCGAGGATTTTACCCACCACTCCCGAATATTTAAAAGATTCCATGTTTCCTTAGTGTTTTAGTATAAATGATCAAAGTGTTTAACATAACTAATATTTTGGATTGCCTTACGTTCCATATGATCCGAACTCATCTATAAATTTAAATAAATTACACACAGGGAATCTTACCAAAAATAAAAACCACACGAAACCTTAAAATTAGGTTACCAAGTTATTATTTTTTGTAAGAAAGTGTTTAACTTAAAAATTGCAATTTAACATTTACTTTAGTTTTGGTGAATAAAAAATGAAGTAACACCTTGGTCTTCTACCAGTAAAGTGGGACTTACCAGAAGATAATTTTTAAGCATAATACATGAGCAGTATTCAAACTGTGAACGAAATTTTTAGCATAGTTTTAACACAAAGGCTCTATCTAGCAAGACAATGTTAAACAAACATAAATCATATTGAAGTATCTTATATTTTGAACATGAGCAGAGTGTTATCAACATGACGGTTCTATTTCCACCGCAACACATCACATCATTACAACACATCAAGTGAAATTGGTGTGTGAGTCATACGTTACATGGTGGTGGCGAATGTTTTACATGATAAAGTACCTATCACCGTTAGTGGTTTATCATGGGCAATACCTAGGCTAATACACAGTCCAATCGACAAAACTGAATTGGGTGAACGACCACGATATGTGTCAGCATTACATGTAAATCTACATATAGGTCTATCTATATACGTATTGGGTTAGGTTAGGTTAGGTTAGGTTAGGTTGGGTTAGGTTGGGTTAGGTTAGGCTAGGTTAGGATGAGTTAGGTTGGGTTGGGCTAGGTTAGGTTAGATTAGGTCAGTCAAATTCAAATTATGTAAACGAGTACCTGTTTGGAGGTTATGTCATAAATGCTGAACGTCATGTCAACAATGTGTATTCAGTCTATTGAGCTAAGTATCAAGTAAATAACCGACTGGCGAATTCCCAACTGATTATTTAACCACACAAAGTAATTATTAATACATTGTAAATATATTAAAATGTTGATGTGACGGGAAAATGGGTGAAGCAGATTCATGCAGGGAATGTAGATGTCTTGGTCCAGGGGTTTGTAATACAGGTTTTATTCATTTTAGATCCTAAATTAAAATTCTAAATAAAATGTTTTAAGCGGAACTTAATTTTTTGTGCATTGATTTGTTATCACATAAAACAAACAGAACTAGTAAACATTTTTGTAAGCAACAGTACAGTGTTAGTACAAACAACTTGGAGTTTGTGGGTGATTCAAAGCTAATGAAAAGCCAATTAAGTCGTAATCAGGTCATAGCTCCAATAAAATTGCTGAAAATTGTTAGTAAACAATTTAATTAATGTGCTTGTATTGAAATTAAATTTAAGATTGTCATTGCGAGATTATTAGTCTAATGGCATACATTTATTCCTATTCTATTTTAGAGTACGGTGTTCTTAAACTTATACAATAGTAGCGAGCGTCATACAGCAAAATGGTATGATACAATTACAGTCATAGGTGTTTTGAAAGCACAAGACCTATATTTGTAATATTATTGATAGGTTACATTTATATTCTGTTGTCTAATAATATGTTTTCAATCAATAAAACCCACAAAGCAAACATTGAAATATATCAGAGGTATTATGTTAGACTAAAGTATGTATATATTTTATATGTAAACAAAATATTACATACATTAAAATATGACTCTCAACTTTATTTTATTTGGCAGCTAGATGTCTACTCATTATGTGTGTTGTAATGCAATTTTTCATTATATGTTGTTTTAATTCAAGCCATATTACTAAATCACTCAGAATATTTGTTCCCCTTTACCAACCTTTACGATTATTAAAATTGTACACTTCATATTATATTACAAATCCTCTTTATAACTTTTAAAATAAATTTAGGAATTATTAATCAACTACGTGCAGACAATTATGTACGCCAAAAACAAAATCAAACTAAGGAATTAAATATACTGTGGTTAAATGATGGTTGCCTTGGGCTGACTGGTCGATAGCACAGGGTGCAGCTGATGGTACTTATGTAGATCGCTTCTATTGTTGTGATTTAGCAAGGAATAAATTTATGGCAATATATTAATATATTAAGTATAGAGAAACTATTGATTACTTATATTAAAATACTTACAATATCCATCAATCCGTGTATTTCTTAGTTAGTTGTATTTTCAAACATAAATGCTTTAGCAAATGTGTCTTAAAATAACCTTTGCCTTTTTATGAAACATAACTAGTTTTCTGGTCGTTTAAAAATAAAGTTTTCCAAAGAGAAATCCATTGTTTTAGTACTGAGCAGTGCTTATTTATTTGGAATTAAAATTAGTATGATTTTTTTGTGCTTTAATAAACACATCTATGGAAATTTACTACAAGAAACACATTAAATATGAAAATAGTTATTGGGTTAAGTTATAAATAAATACAAATAATCTCATTAAATATTCAAGCAATATTAGCTTCTAATTTTCGTTATATGATCCATTTTTGCCTTAGATAAACGTATTATTAAATTAAATTTATTTCATGTGCTTTCAAGTTGTAGTAAAAATAACAGCATAAGCTGCAGAAAATAAATCGTATACTCTGAATGCAAACAAAACAAATTTTAGTCAGTGTACCAAGCTATTCCTGGAAAGAGAATTTAAATAAGTTAGTTTCTTTCCATCAGCCATGTCTTTGTAACAAAACTCGGCAAATATTTTTGAGGGGGATATTATTAGCAACGTTGTAAGATTGTTATCAAACAAGGTTGTCTACTGCTTTTAATTATACCTGCCAAGCTTCATTATTGCCTTCATTAACCTCTCTCATGGATGAAGTTTCCAAGTAACAATCTCCTTTATGAAGAAGATACCTGGCATCGATTAAAGGCTTCATACTACTAACTGTATACAGTATGTAAACCAAATGCTTAATTTTCCTCATATTAAACGTCATCTTGTAATAATAAATACTAGAGGTCGTCCAGTGGTTGAAAAGTCGAAGAAAAATACGCAATGTACAATATATTTTCACCCCACGCTTTAAATAAAACATGCGATTGAAATTTCTTCTTTTGTTTTGGTTTTTTTTTTATATGTCGTTGTTATTTCGTCACCAGTATGGCAACTCATAAGGCCAATGTATTTTTGTAAATTTTAAATTCCTTTCTTGTGTTTTTTGTGCCTATTTTACTTTATAAAGGGATTCTACAGGAGAATATCTTTCTAACAGTGTGCGTAGATTTTGCCTGCGATGCACCCGAGCCGAGGAGAAAGGTTTTCATGAAACATGCTTGCCCTTAATATGTAGGATTTTCAGAATATCTGATACTTATTTAACCAAAACTCACATTATGTATTTTATAGTTTTTGTTAGTAACTTCTCAATACTAATTTAACCACAAGAAATTTGCCCATTGTAATTATTGTTTATAAATTGTTATGTAGTTTTATTTCATACCGTGCATAACCTATTACACACAAAGTTTGAATCAAGTTCTGTTTAGATTCAAAACCAATTTATTTAGTTAAAAAATGCAAGGAATAGTGAATGCAGATCATATAATATTTTGTATTCAAAGTTTTATTGCGCCGTGGTTATGAATAGTAATTTAAAATGACATTTATGAAAGAAAACTCATTATCTAGGCGTGAATACCAATATTTCATAAAGTACCACGAGTTCGACTTCGTTATGTTTTTCTTTACCAATAAATTGAAAACTATATATTACTTGTAAACAAAATATAGTGTGAGAACTCTTCAGTAAATTCCACAAACGTCAACAACATTTCCAACAGCTCAATAAAGCTGGCTATGCTGTTACTGCAAGAGTTATGCTGTGTTCTGTTCTAGGTAACTTTTCTACAGGACACGTTTTACTATTGAAATTACTATTAATATTGCAGGGATAATTTAGAGAGTTGCAATACAAGCAAATATTAAGTATTCTTTTTTAATATTTTTCATGCCTAATAAGGTAAGATATGCATTTCAATACCTACCTTGTTTATCTTGATTATTGTCCAGTTAATTTACTCAAGTTCACTTAGCTTTTGTGCTCGAGTAATAAATCTTGAGAATAACGAGAGTTTTTCTAAAACACAGCTATTTAAAATCCAATTCGATCTTATCTATTTGCTTATGAAGAATACTGAAATTAACTCCCTTAAAGGTCCATTTTAATCTTATTGGTAGTAAAATTAGTGTAAAACCAATTTACGATTTTTATGAAAACATAAAAGAACAATACAACCATCTTAGTAATCTTTAATTGGCAGTAATTGACTCACTCTGAACTATGATTGTACCCTTGTCAACTACTTTGTAAGCTTCTCTTTTAAAACTCCGACGTCTAAATTCTTGCTAAAGGCCAAATCAACTAACAGTTTGGTGAACTCGGAGAAGTCTATGTTAGTTTTACCCAGCTTCTGGAAGGCAGAAGCAAACTCCTCTTTGGTGATGCTTTGTCCATCAATAACCTAAGACATTGTATTTATAATGAGAAGTTGTGTCGATACAGAAGTCCGTAATGGTAGAATCGTACAGTAAATCTGTTTGTTAATTATTAATTAGTTATTTAGAGTTCCGAGCAAACATTTTTTAACAAAAAACCAAGAAAAGTGTTCAATCTTAGAATTCTTAATATTTTCTGTAATTTTGAAAAATTGAAAACCCAAGACCGGGGGAATAAAAATAGGTACGTAACATTACACACTCTTAAGTCATTTGCCTACTTTTTGTAGTGACATTTTGTAGTGCAATATTACTCTACCTTTGCCTTAGTCAGCCAGTCCACCACTGTCTGTTGTGTCATGGATCGACCGTCCCCAGTAGCCTTCTTAGCGGCCTCTGTGAACGTGTTTCTTAGGTTTACGTCCACCATCGACTCACGGTCCATCTTGTTTATGCTGCACATCTTAAAGGCTTAAATACTGAAAATTTACCGGTAACTCTACAAAGAGAAAAAACAGTCCAATTATTCAGAAAACGTTTCCGTAGAAACCATCGCCTCAATGCCTATAGCAACATTCAGTTGCGATTGACATAACATCTGAGATACACAGTCGTCGTCGTGTTATTGTGTTGGATTTGCTAGACACTGCTTGTGCAAATCTGTAGTGGAATGTGGGAAGCGATAAACAGAAACTTCCGTTCTTATGAATTAGCTGGCAGATTAAAGATATTTTCCCTTGGATATGTGGAGTTGTGGTGTTTACTATTTACTTCTTGTCATAAAACTACCAAAAAGAATGGTTTATTTTGGAAACTTTAGGTTGAGCCTGATCTACCTACGTGAAGGACACACTGTAAATGCTGGCTCTAAAATATGAGAGAAAGATTACATCACCGGTGACACAATCGACTAAAAATGAAATACATATAAAAACAGATAATGGGAACATTGATATAATGTGAAAATGTAAATACATTAGGATGGGAATCCTACTTTCAGAATACAAACTCACAGTAAATACACAAATTAAAGCAATAAAATAATCTTTCGACCCAAATACAGTACTATGCTAACAACTTCAACATGAGAGCACTGATATTTTTCATTTTGTACACTTACAAAATTCTGAAACTTCCGTTTAAAAAAAGTAGTGTTTTGTTCGGTTAAAATCAATAGTAAGAGTTGTTTCAATTCCGAGTCAAGTTGATGGGCCAATCACTCAAATGAGAGAATGAATTTCGTCGTCGATTGCTTTTCCGAGAAGTAGGAATTAACCTCACTCTAGTTTAATATTTATATTTACTATTTCAGGGATACCAACATTGTAAATACTTATAAACATGCTTAACGATGGTTTATAGTGAATAACGGCAGAATGTTGATGGGTAGAGAACAATGTAAAGATATAACATTTGTTCTATTGGCAATACAGTTTTGCTATTGACGAAAATACTCCATGCAAGAAATGTCATAGGCATTCATTCTAATTCATTAATCAAAATAACGTCAAAATAAATAGGAAAGCTTTCTCCAATTTGTTTGAAATTTTGTAGTTTTATTATATAATAATGTTAATTTAAATAAATTTGTTAACATTGTATATTCATTGCATGCATAACAAAATATACACGTTACAGGAAACCAAAATTTTAAGTGAATCTTCAGTTGCATTTTTAAATTATTTCTTGAAAATTACATGACAAAAGACCTCGACTAATATGAATAGCATACCATTATCTCAAGGAAAATCCTAATGTTTTGCAGCAATAAAAAAACAGTCAAGATAAACCAGGTAATCCAGATATCTCATTGATTTTAAAGATTGTCCAATTTAGTCAGTTAAAACAAATCAATATTAAATTTAAGCCGGATAAGAGTATAGAGTATTGCAAAATAAATCCTGCTCTGGAAGATAAATGATAGTAAAGTAGAATAATTCAAGCTAGATCCTGATGTCAATAACGGCAGACGGGCTTGCATGGAATCTGCATCGATTTGACATTATTGCTTCTTGTACTCTATTGTACTTTGCTTCCTCTTACTTCAGTACTTAAACAAAATACAGACGGAAACTATATTATATGTCTTAATATTCATTATAATATATGATTTAAACTTCAAATGTAATAGAAAAATATAGTGGAGTGAAAGTAGAGGAGTCTGTGAATTACATATTTTTGGTTAAGTTTTCGACTACTGGACAACCTCTAATGTGGTTTGGTTTAGTAAAGGTATGTGGTATGTGTTAATAAATACTTCTCATAATTACTAATTATGAGTGTTAAGTCCTCTCATTATTACTACATCCTAATTATGCGGCTTCTACAGAGTGTAAATACCTGATTTCCAAAGTCAAAAAAAAAAAGAAACAGCTTAGTTGAAAAAGAGCTTAGAACGAAGGAGATGAATGACTCTTTCAAGATCCAGGATGAAGTAGGTGAAGAGGTCGCTAGTTTAAAAACTAAAATTGTAAATTTAGAAAAAAAGATTATCGAGACTGTCAAACAGTGTCGTTATGCAGAGTCATCATTACATTTAGCTTTAAGTGAACTCAAATCTGAGAAATGTAAAAATTCTCAGCTATGTGAATTAAACAAAAACTTGAATGATGCTGTTAACCTAGCGAAAACTGACGCAGCCAACAATCATGTAGCTCATGTAAATTGTAATACTAATTCCTGGGATGTCAGTTTGTGGGCTGATGACAACACGCTGAATGCCTATTTCGAATCTATCGCATTATCCTATGTAGATAACAATAGTTTTTTACTCCTAGGTCCTGCCCAAACACATTTATTAAAGTTGTGTAAACCTGATCATGTAAAGAGTGTCTTTGAGCAATTTCAGTCTCCATTGTTAAAGTTTGTGTTTTGTTGTTTGAGCAACTCAGAAAGCTCAGAACAGGACTCTGGCTCCCATTGGAGTCTATTATTTTGTGACCTAGAGAACCGCAAAGCATTCCACTTTGATTCTGTATCCGGGTGTAACAAGCAGTCTGCAATTTTACTTGCAAAGAATTTAAATATAATAGAAGAGAGGGTATTAGAAATGGTCTGTTTTCAACAAAAAAATTCTTTTGAATGTGGACTCAATGTGTTAGTAAATGCAAAACATGTTCTGCAATTTTTTTGTATGGAAAAGTCGAATGAGATCTGTTTTGAAGAATGGTGGGGGTTACGCAAGCACACTCGTCAGGATCTTACTGTTCCTTCTGAACAGGTGATCGAGTCAGTGAATCATGTATCACGAACAAGCAGAAAATGTGACACAACACAAATTCAAGAAAAAACTGCTTGGACTAAAATCAAAGCAAGAAAGCACAAACAAAGGCGAGTTTGCTTGGGTGCCCCAAATGTTGTATGTAGGAATAAATTTGAGGTTCTCGATGTAGAGGAAAATGAATCATCCATTGTTGAGAATGATATAGATTGTGAAGAGAGTGATTTAAATCTAGGTGCAAGTGTAAAAGTAGTATGTAAATCTGACTTGAATGTAAAATGTAGGTCAAAAAAAAGAAATAAGGTGACAAATATTGAAGCTAAGGCCGTTCCACAGGGCTCGTCCGTAGGTGCTCGGTTAGATAGCAACAAAAAGAGTCAATGTAATGAACCTTTGTATGATGATGTTTTAGTTTTAGGTGACTCTATGATCCGCCATGTTAGCTTAGACTTAGAGAAAAGAGGTGCGTTTGTAGAATGTTGCCCTGGAGCACGAATTAATCATTTGAAGAATGTTTTGTTAAAATACGTTACTCACAATCTTAGAATCATCCACATCCATGTGGGTACGAACAACCTACGGATGGGTTATAGGGGAGGTCCAGGATACAATGGAGGTCAGGGGAAGCGGGAGGCACTCCACGACATGGCCGACCTGCTGTCTATGGCTAAAAAAAACTTTCCTCACTCAAAAATTTATGTTAACAGCATAGTCATCAGATCAGATATCAGTTACAAAGCTTTGTTTGATTTTAACTACCAACTTGACTTAATGTGCAATAATTTTGGGGTCATGTTTGTGGAGGCCAACTGCTGGGTGGCAAGAAAGCATCTTGCTCGAGATGGAAGACATCTCAACAGATGGGGAGTTTCACGGCTGGCGTCATTGTTTAGCACAGTGATTCCGGCGGCACTGCGTATGACGAGATGTCTAGACGTGAAAACTCCAAGTGAAGTTGTTTCCTCCGACGTGGAATTGGGTCCGGTCCCGGTTGATCTCTCTCCACAGGGAGCTGTCCCGGGCCCGGAGCCTTGCCAGGCGGCGGGAAACGAGGAATTCAAAGCCTGTGTTTTGCCCATTTAAACATCCGTTCCTTGAACACAGGTTTTGACGAATTGTGTGCACTGACAACTGATCTCGACTTTGATTTACTTGGGGTTTCTGAGACTTGGCTCAGTCCCAGCACACCCTCCGACCACTATGAGATACCTGGGTACATCCTTCTGAGGGCAGACCGAGCTCTTGGTACTGGAGGTGGTGTAGCACTCTACATCAAGAACGGTTTGGCTTTCGAGCAAGTTCACTTGCAAGGCATTGATCCAGGCATAGAATTTATCTCTGTAGTGGTCAAAGCTAGGGGTGCAAAAGTAATCGTGGCAATCGTGTACAGACCACCGCATGTTAGCTATACCGGCCTCGGCTCTTTGTTTCAGGCAATGTTTGTAGACAGTGCAGTAAGAGTAGACTCCGTCATATGTTTGGGTGATTTGAATATCGACTTATTATCATACTCTTGCCCTCAAACTAAGTACCTCCGTCACATGTTTAAATTATACAACTGCATTCAACATATTACCAAGCCGACACGAGTTACAGAAAAATCAGCCACATTAATTGACCATATTATTACCAATAAAGCAACTCAGTTTGAGATGATTGGGGTGATTGATGCTGCAAGTATATTGGATAGCAGACAAAAACAAATCACTGATCATAAACTTGTATACTGCAATATTACGTATAAAAGGAAGAAAAGAGTAGCTAAGTTTGTCACATACAGAGACTTCTCTAAATTCAATATATCTGACACAATTGAGGAAATTAAGAGAGTTGAGTGGGAAAAAGTTTCTGAAATGACTGGTGTTAATGATATGAACTTTTTCATAACATCAAATGTAAGGAGAATTTATGATATTCAAGCACCCCTTGTTACAAAGAGAATGACTAGGAAAAAAGCAGCATGGAGAAATGAGAAAGTAATAGAACTAACGCGTTTAAAAAATAAGTTAAAGAAAAAGTATTTGAGGACAAGAAATGACTATGATTGGACGGAGTATAAAAAAATTAGAAATCAATTGAATTGTGCTATATGGCATGCTAAAAAGAAATTTTACATAGATAAATTGTCTGACTGTAAAGACTCCAAAGAGTTCTGGAAATGCCTTAAACAAAATTATATTCCGAGTAAAGAGAGCAATAATACGATTCTTAAAGATTTTAATGTCAGTGATATGAACGAATATTTTGTAAAAATGGGATCATTTTATGATGTGGACAAAGATATAATGAATACGTACAGAAAGACGACTCATAATGACAATAAAAATATATTTAAATTTAAAGCTGTGTCAGAATATGAAGTAAAATCCGCTATGAATGAGATAACTTCCAGAGCTGTTGGAATTGATAAAATAAGTATTTTAATGATAAAATCCATTAGTCCGTTTGCTATTGGGGCCATAACACATTTAATAAATACATCTTTAGCTACAGGAATTTTCCCTAGAACCTGGAAACAAAGTATCGTCCACCCATTGCCTAAGAAGGAGAATCCTTCTAATTTGAATGAACTTAGGCCAATTTCAGTCCTGCCAGCTCTATCGAAAGTACTCGAAAAGATAACTGTTCGACAAATTACGGATTTCATTGATGAAGAAGATTTATTGCCTAAATTTCAATCTGGGTTTAGAAAAAATCATAGCACAAACACTGCATTGATAAACCTGTTTGCAGACTTGTTTGCGGCGAGAGACAGCGGCCGGTGTAGCTCTTTGATCATGCTTGATTACTCGCAGGCCTTTGACTCCATCAGCCATGGTTTGCTACTCAGCAAATTGAGACATTTTGGATTTGGGGATGTGGCAATTGGCTGGCTAAGGTCGTATTTGGGAAACAGATCCCAGGTAACCAGGATGGGTGTAGACACCTCGCCTCCCCTTAAAAAGCTTAGGGGAGTCCCGCAGGGGAGTTGTCTGGGACCCATCTTGTTTACACTCTACACTGCCGACCTTACCACGTGTGTACGTCACTGTAATGTGCATGCATATGCAGATGACTGCCAGTTGCATTTTTCCTACCCAATCGGCTCATTCAACAGCGCCTTTGAGAATGCAAACATGGATCTTGAGAGAATAAGTGAGTGGTCAAGGAAGCACGGCCTTAAGTTGAATGTTGAAAAATGCACAGTGATCCACATTGGATCACCACCCATCGTAATCCAAAAAATCTGCGACGGTGAAGTGCATATTCAACTTGACAATGAAAAGCTTAGGGTTTGTGACACTGTCAGGACTTTGGGCGTGGTTCTTGACAGTGGTCTTACCTTCTCCAACCACATCACTTACGTTTCTCAAATTGTTTTGGGAAGGCTGCGAGGACTGTACAGATTCCGTTCGATTCTTCCAGAGACTGCAAAACTGAAGTTAGTTCAGTCTCTGGTGTTGTCAGTGATGTACTACTGCATTCCTGCATACGGAAACAGTATTTCCCGGGAGGATATGAACCGACTTAATAGGCTGCAAAACACCGCAGTTCGTTTTGTCTACGGACTTCATAAGCGGGAACACATATCCTCTTTCCGGGATTCTGCTGGTCTGTTGCCAGCCGATGCTGTATGCAGAGTGCAAACTTGTTGTCTCATCCATCGGGTATTATCTCACAGAGAACCAAAATACCTGGTGGAGAGACTTGTGACACGTGGAGCAATTGCTCGACGGGGCACTAGGCAGGACACCCTCCTCCACTTTCCAAAAGTTAATTTGGAAATAGGTAGGAGGGGGTTCTCCTATTTTGGCCCAACCCTTTACAATGACCTCCCCTATCAGATCAAAAGCCTTTCGGCCTTGGCTTTAAAAAAAAAAGGTTAAAATACATTGTAAAGCAGGCATGTAATTTTTTGTTGATTTTTTATTCTTGTACATAATTTGTTTAGATATTTGACTTTTAAATGTTTAGTTTTAGTGACGTGAGTTATTCTGTAAACCAATATTGTATTGAGAAGCGCTCAAGAATAAAGGCATTTTGATTTGATTTGATTTGGTCAATATGTAAAGATTTACATACGCATGTTAGTTACTAAAAGATGCATTCCAATTATTATGTTTTACACTCGAGGTATTTCATTTTACTAGGTTAATTTAACTCGTTTTTGAACCAATAACACTGGAAAAACGCATTTACTTTGGCTACTTCCAAGGGTTTGTGATCGTTGACTTCACTCGGCTTTTGTGCAACTCAAGTACTTGCAGCTCAAATCAATAAAAACTCCGGTCGATTTGAGCACTCGACAGGCTGTTAGTGACTACTGTTCAATGCAATACAAAATACATTGTTGCCTTACAATACATTGTACCAGGGTCAGTTTCAACCCCTGACCACTCTGTATGCTGTACAGTTAATATTTAGTCACACACAAAGATCTAAGTCATCTTTAATTGACAATATTGACTTATTCTGTACTATGATTGTACCCTTGTCAACTACTTTGTAAGCTTCTTTTTTAAAACTCCGACGTCCAAATTCTTGCTAGAGGCCAAATCAACCAACAATTTGGTGAACTCGGAGAAGTCTATGTCAGTTTTACCCAGCTTCTGGAAGGCAGAAGCAAACTCCTCTTTGGTGATGCTTTGTCCATCAATAACCTAAAGACATTGTATTTCAAATGAGAAGTTGAGTAGATACAGAAATCCGTAATGGTAGAATCGTACACCAAATCTGTTTGTTAATTAATAATTAGTTAATTAGAGTTACGAGCAAACTTTTTTTACAAAAAACCAAGAAAAGTGTTCAATCTCAGAATTCTTTATATTTTCTGCCATTTCGAAAAATTGAAAACCAAAGACCGGGGGAATAAAAATTGGTACATAACATTACACACTCTTAAGTCATTTGCCTACTTTTATTTTATAATTTTAACAGTTTTAGACATTTTGTAGTGCAATATTACTCTACCTTTGCCTTAGTCAGCCAGTCCACCAATGTCTGTTGTGTCATGGATTGACCGTCCCCAGTAGCCTTCTTAGCGGCCTCTGTGAACGTGTTTCTCAAGTTCACGTCAATCATGCATTGTGTGTCCATTTTGTTTTTACAGCACATTTTGATTAGCTACTGAGAATTTACTGGTAATGCTACAAAGAGAAAAAAAGGTTCCAATTATTCAGTAAACGATTCCATAGAAACCACCACCTATAGCAACATTCAGATGCGATTGAGAAGGTTGTGTTATTCTAAGTGTTGGCTTTGCTAAGATTACAATGCTTACAGGTAACGCTGCTTGTGCAAATCTGTAGCGGAATTTGGGTGGTTAGGAAGCTATAAACAGAAACGTTCATTCTTATGAATAAGCTCTAAGGCAGTTTAAATATATCTTTCCGTCTGATATATGTGAAGTTGTGGTGTTTACTATTTACTTCTTGTCTTAAAACTATTAAAACCAAAAAGAATGGTTTATTTGGAACTTGAGGATATCCATAATCTACCTACGAGTAGGACACACTGTAAATGCTCGCTCTAAAATATGAGAGAATGTTTACATCACCACTCCAGCATGACTAAATATGAATTACATACCTATCAAAATCGATAATGAGAAAAATGTGAAAATGTAAATAAATTAGGATGGAAATCCTACTTTCAGAATTCGAAATCAAAGGAAATACACGAATTACAGCAATGAAATAAACTTTAGACCAAAATACTATGCTAACAACAACTTCAACTTGAGAGCACTGATATTCTTGCATTTTGTAAACTTAAATAATTTTGAAGAACAACTTCAGTTCAGAAAAAAGTAGTATTTTGTTCGGTTAAAATCAATATTAAGAAGGGTTTCAGTTCCGAGTCAAGTTGACGGGCCAATCACTCAAATGAGAGAGAACGAATTTCGTCGTCGATTGCCTTTCCGAGAAGGAGGAATTAACCTCAGTCTAGTTTGATATTTAAATTTATTATTTCGAAGAAAGCTACATAACTGCTACATAAATAGCTGTAAATACTTATAAACATGCTTAACGATGGTTTATAGTGAATAACGGCAGAATGTTGATGGGTAGAGAATAATGCAAATATTTACAAGTGTTCTATACGCAATACAGTTTTTCATACGTATGAAAATATTCCATGGTATAGGCATTTGTTAAAAATTCTTTAATAATAGATAAATATACTCAGTAATCTTTATTTGCCTGTCCAACCAAGAGGTAAAAATAAATAAGGACGTTTTCTCCAATTGATTTCAATTTTTTTAATTGTTTAACATAAAAATTTGACTTTAAAACCATTTGATAACATTGTAGATTCATTGCATGCGTAACAAAATATACCCGTTACACGTAACCAAAATTCTACGTATATTTTCAGATGCATTTAAAAAGGTAATCTACATCCCTATTTGAGTTTAAATATTGTCCAATTTAGTAAAATGGTAAAAATCAATTAATATTCAATTTAACTTGCATAAGAGTATCGAGTATCGAGTATTGCATAATAAATCCTCTACTGTAAGATAAATGGTTGTAAAGTAGAATAGTTCAAGCCAGATCCTGATGGCAATAACGGCAGACGGGCTTGCACGGAATCTGCATCGATTTGACATTATTGCTTCTTGTACTTTATTGTACTTTGCTTCCTCTTACTTCAGTACTCAAACAAAATACATACTAAAACTATATTGTAATATTCAATCAAATATTAGACTTAAACTTAAAATGTAATATAAAAATATATGTAGGTGATACTAATCTTATATAATAACAGACAATCATGTTTCTTGAAAACCTTTTCTCTCAGCTCGTGTGCATCGCAGGAAAAATCTACTTTTAGAAATATATTTTTTCTGTTGATGTGCAAAATCCATTTATAAATTAAAATAGGCCCAAAAGTAAGCACAACAAAATGTTATTAACATGGGCCTAATAGGTTACCATGTTGAGTGACGAAGTAACAACGAAATATAAACAGAAAATCTAAAAAATGGAAGAAATTCCAAATAACATGTTTTATTTACAGCGTGGGGGGAAAGTAGAGTAGTATGTACATTACATATTTTTGGTCGAGTTTTCGACCAACCTCCAATGTGGTTTGGATTAGTTAAGTTATGTGTTAATACTTCTCATAACGCGTGTTATAAATCTTTTCATTATTACTACATCCTAATTATGCGGCTTCTACAGAGTGTAAATACCTGATTTCCAAAGTCAAAATGTAAAGATTTACATACGCATGTTAAGTACTAAAAGATGCATTCCAATTATCATGTTTTACACTCGAGGTATTTCATTTTACTTGGTTAATGTAACTCGTTTTTAATCAATAACATTGAGAAAAACGCATTTACTTTACATTACTTTGAACATTATATTGGCTACTTCCAAGAGTTTGTGATCGTTGACTTCACTCGGCTTTTGTGCAACTCGAGTACTTGCAGCTCACATCAATAACTCCAGTCGATTTGAGCACTCGACAGGCTGTTAGTGACTATTGTTCAATACAAAATACATTGTTGCTTTACAAAACATTGTACCAGGGTCAGTTTCAACCTCTGAAAACTCTCTATGTTGTACAGTTAATATTTAATCACTCACAAGCACCTAATTGACATTGTAACACCTTTGGGATATCGATATAGTTTAATTACTTTAACCATGAACTACGAAATTGATGAATGTTTGAAACAAACATTTTTAAGCTCACTCGGCTCTATTAAGCCAGTAAATTAGCAGAATAATCCTGAAATGTCCTTAATCAGTTGATGTCACGATTATCGCATACTAATCACTGTTCCAAGCTTCACCTAGGTTCAACAGCTTATTTGCTAATTGTGGTCTACATTTATGTATCACATGTACAAGCCATAACTGATCTAAATGCATTCTGTTATTTTTATTAGAGTATACTTACAGCAAATTTAAACTTTAATATTTTGTAGTATAGTTTGTAATACAACAGCCAATTAATTTAACACTCGTCAATATAAGTATTGTGTTGTACATAAAACACTATTTACCCTGGTTATGATATTTATTATGTACCATGTATACTACAAAACTATATTTGAACGTACAACAATAATGTTTAACTTATTTTGATATAACATATGTAAAAATTCATTAACAGCTTAAATTTAACATTATAGTTGTGTATTAAAATTGTTCTAATATATTTTTAGTATATCCATAGTCAAAATTACACAATTAATTTAAATATTGTATTTAATCAATATACTTTTCCTAGAGTCAAACGACAAAGTTGGCTTTCTTGTACTGTTTATAGTACAGAAAGCTGCTAATTGCTGCATATTTATACTTTGTCGTACAGTTTATACTTTGTAGTACGGTTTATACATTGGCGCACATCAGGATTCCAACGAAACAACACAAAACAGCGTGGTTCTATTATGCACGTAATCTGTGTACGCTTGGAAATAGGTTGGCAACACTTAAAGATAATAATACTATGAGTTGATTGACTATTATAACTACGATTTAACCTGTCATTTCGTGTTTATAGTTTCGGTTTTTCTGAACTTTCTGGACTTTTCTTTTAAATGTTTTTAAAACATTCCTACGATCTTAATAAACAATAAAATACCTTTACAGCTTTTTTTTAGGTGCGTAAACCACTTCAAATTACAAAAACATACGGAACTATATTCTCAAAAGACGGAGCACATTTCTTGCCGAGGAAAAATAGCGGAGTGATACGGACCGGGTACTACTTTCTCTAGGGCACCTATTTGTGTTGCCAGCTGAACCTAAAAACGTGTTGTATAGTGTTTGACTAGTTATTTATATGCTTTATAGTGACTGTAGGAAAAATATAATGTGTAACACGAGTGCAAAAGGCTTTTACTGCACTCGAGATCATTCCACACTCGCCTGCGCCTCGTGCGTAAACATTGATCTCGTGTGCAGCAAAGTGCCACTTTGCCCACTAGTTACACAAATAACTATTTAATTTTTATCACAAAGATTTTTTCCTGTAATCTATTTGTATTTTATTTTGTTATGGATTTATGTAGTTATGGTATTTTAATAAAAGTCTTAAGTTAAATAATCAGCATAATTGCAAACATTTTAATCCCATATAAACAGTTTGCTCAACACGCAGACCAAGTTTTAGCGGTTGTGGCAAGTCCAGCATACATTCCAACCACAGACCAGCTCACTATTGTTACTTCACAAATGTTAAACTCAATATACAGTATTAGAATCGAACTTCTTCTACGAATGTTTTGTTAAAATCCCTAAAATTACAATTAGGCCTATTTAAAAACAAATGTACAAATTCAACTTACAACGTTTAATGTGGTAATCTATCTGAATAAATCTTCTTTGTTTCAATCTATTTTACATATTACACTACTAAGATTTTTAATAAAAATAAAATATTAAGCTTAAAAAAATTAGGGAAATCCCCATTTTAATATGATTGGATATGATATTAATAATGAAAATTATTGATTGTACTTCACTTAAAGCTATAAAAGTTGGAAGACTGTTTCTTCTCAAAGATTTACGATTCATCTTCAAAAATGTGTTTACATAAAAATTATATCCAGTATAATTGGTCACCGTTCTTGTACTTTTTATGAATAACCTGCTACGCACCATAAAGCTTTCTATAGATCTATTCATTAACTTAGGCCTACAAAATTCCTTTGGCTATTAAGTTAATTTAGCCCACATTGAACTTAAAGTCATTTCTTAATAAAGATCATTCTTAAATTGTGTTTTATTTGTATTTAATGAGGTAAGTCTTTATCTTAATCTTATAATATATTAATTATTTTAAGAATAAATAGATTTGGTAAGTTACAATAAGAAATTTATTAGTGAAATACAAATATAAGATGTTATTGGTTGAATTAGCTAATAGGGTCTAACAATGGTAAATTTACAAAATGGTGGAGCTTCCAAAGTGCATAAAAAGATTCTAGGCTATAATAGATATTGGGTTGGTTTCTTCTGAAGTGATTAATATTTAAATATATGAGCTCTTGATCTCAGGGAGGGGTGGTCGTGCCGGTTCGAATGATATATTAGGCTTTATTTAAAATGCAGATAATTTAATTATTGTTCTGAAATAGGCTAGGTTTATGATGCTATATTGTAATATGTCAATGTCCAAAGAAAGATTCCAAATGGTTTCACTGAATTTAATGAAATAAAATAAGATTTGAAGATTAAATTTTGAATAAAAGTTCAATTTGAAATATGTATATCTTGATGAGTTAAGTTAACACGTTGGGTGCTGATGACGGGAATTCCCGCAATTGCTTAACATTGAAATAAATGCAACTTTTATGTTCAAACATGTCGACAGCACAAATAGTGTTAAGTGGGCCTATTAGGCTATGCTGATTAAAATGTCCAATGAAGATTTGTCCTTAGTTATTTAAACAAGATGGATGATGGTTACCAAATTTGGAGTGTTTGTCTTCACCTTTGTACCATATGTAATAAATAAAATAGGGGTTGGTTAAAATTTGGCACTTATCAAGGCAATTGTCCCTAATACTTTGATTTAAAACAATTTAAAATTTAGGTTACACTTTGGGATAAATTTAATTTAAGTCAAGCACAATGTCCAATAAAGTGATGTTAACACTGTGAAGAGTTGGCAGGATCTGGGGAGAGGCAATGGTTGAAGCTCAGGAAGTCCATGTCCATTGTTGAAATGATGTACAGCTGGTTAATTCACATAAATGACACTTGCCACAGTAATTTTGATTTTCTTTGTATAATTTTGAAAAGTAATACTATATTTAAGATGTTGTTATTATATTGCAATTTTCTTACAATTATTTATTATTTTAAGTAAATTTCATTATTGTTGGTTTTTAATAAGTATAGGATAGATAAGGTGATAACTGGCATAAATATTATATTGTAACATAAAATAGGATGATGTTTCTGTGGGGTGATGGGGTATTATATAACAATAACATTGAACAAAATAGGAGAAAATAATACATTAACAAGGAGAAGCATATTAAATAGCTGATAACACATTATCAGGGGCATTAACAAACATTATGGGAGAAAATATACAAAATAATAGAGAAATTAATGTTAATGATGAATGAATGACATGTAATATAACAAACCAAAACGAAATGAAATCTTATAATTTAATTTATATTTAACAGCCATTAGTGGTTATTGGACTATATTTTAAATATACATTATAACTTTAATGTGTTTATCTCTAACGTCATCAATGTCGTATGGGTATCCTTCCAACTGTTGTTATATTTCTACTAAATTACAGACAATGCTAGTCAACCCTTACTGCAGATCTTTATTTAAGGTCTTCAAAGATTTAACCTTAATTTACTTACTATACGAATATACTAATTTATTTTGATAACAATCGAGGTTGTAAGTTAATCTTTTTATATTTTTAGGTATAGCAGAAACAGTAGAAAGACACACTAAGCGCTGCAAGTATTAAATGAGACCTTTACTAAACCAAAACACACAAGAAATACTGACCACGGGTTTTCTTTTATTAAAATTTTTTAAATTGAAATAAAATATTTAATCTAATATTAAGACATATAATATAGTTACATTCTGTGTTTGGTTTGAGTCTCTATTTGGTTGAAGTAAGAGGAAGCAAAGTACAATAAAGTACAAGAAGCAATAATGTCAAATCGATACAGATTCCATGCAAGCCCGTCTGCCGTTATTGCCATCAGGATTTAGCTTGAATTATTCTACTTTACAATAATTTATCTTCCAGTACACGATTTATTTTGCAATACTCGATAGCCAATATTATTATCCAAGTTCAATTTAGCATTATAGTACGAAATTGATATTTTTTTTACGAAATTGGTGTGTGGATTACCTAGTTTATCTGTAATGTTTAACTAGTTTAATCTCCGAGAAACATTAACATTTTCATTGAGAGTAGTAGGAGGCTATTATGTTCAAACGCAACCGAAGATTAACTTAGTAATAAAGTGTTCTGCAACGGGTGTATTTTGTTGTACCATTTAAAGGACTTAAAATTATGACAGGTTTTTTTAAATAGCATTCTTATTACTAAAAACATTCAAAACTTTTAACAAACTTAGGAACATTTCCAAGTTTCTTTTGACATTTAACCACACATTAAACATTTGCTGATTATATTTTATCTAAAAGTAATGAATTTGAAGTAATATAGCCTTTCTTCATATGGAATATTTTCCCCATACCATGACAGTAATATCATAGAACAAAATAATATTGATTGAAGTTGTATATACACATGTAAATAATAATTGAGATTGTAAATTGAAATCTCTTCATTATTCTCTACACATCTACTTTCTGTCGTTATTCACTATAAACAATCGTTAAGCATGTTTATAAGTATTTGCAATGTAGGTATCTATGAAATATTAAATTTAAGTATCAAACTATACAATTAAGTGAGGTTAATTTGTACTTTTCAGAAAAGCAATCATCGACGAAATTCATTCTCTCATTTGAATGATTGGCCCATCAACTTGACTCGGAATTGAAACAACTCTTACTGTTTATTTTAACCGAACAAAAAACTACTTTCTTTCAAAATCTGAAGTAGGTTTAAAAATTATGTAAGTGATGTTACTATCAAAACGTAATTATATACCATCACTTACTAAAAGTATACAGCTAGATAACTGGAAAGTAGATTACTTTCAGAATACACAATCAAAGGAAAAATACCCAAATTACAATTATTAAAGCAATAAAATAAACTTTAGACTAAAATATTATGTTAACAGCAATTAACTTGAGAGTAAACTTGAGAGCACTGATTTTCTTCCATTTTGTTCACTTACATAATTTTTAAACCAACTTAGCCTACGACTATGTAACGCAGAGTCACGTCTATCGCAGCTGAATGATTGTTTCTACGGAAACGTTTAATAGGAACGTTTTCGCTCTTTGTAGCGTTGCCTGTAAATTCTCAGTATTTTAGCCTACAAGATGAACAACGTAAACAAGATGGTCAGAGAGTCCTTAACTGTGGCGAACTTGAGAAACACGTTCACAGAGGCCGCTAAGAAGGCTACTGGGGACGGCCGTACCATGACACAACAGGCAGTGGTAAACTGGCTGACTGAGGCAAAGGTAGTACTAATATTGCACTGCAAAGTGTCTAATATTTTTAGGCTCTGTTATATTTATGAAATAAACAGAGCTACAACATAGGCAAATGTATTTAAGAGTGTGTAATGTTATGTACCTATTTTTATTTCACTGGTCTTTGATTTTCTATTAACAAAATGCAGAAAATATGAGGAATTCTAAGATCGAACCCTTTTCTTGGTTTTTTTTAACTTTTTCTCGCAACTCTAATCAACTAATTATTAATAAAAAATAAAAAAAAACAGATTTGCTGTTCGATTTTACCATTACGGACTTCTGTATCTACACAACTTCTCATTTGAAATACAATGTCTTTAAGTTATTGATGGACAAATCATCACCAAAGAGGAGTTTGCTTCTGCCTTCCAGAAGCTGGGTAAAACTAACATAGACTTCTCCGAGTTCTTTAAACTGTTGGTTGATGTGTCATCTAGCAAGAATTTAGACCTCGGAGCTTTAAAAGAGAAGCTTACAAAGTAACATCAATACAAACACAGTTCAGAGTATATAGACCAATTAAAGATGATTCAGATGGTTGTATTGTTCTTTCACGTTAGTATAAGAACCGTGAATTGGTTTTACACTAATTTGACTACCAATAAGATTAAAATGAACCTATTAAAGGAATTAATTTTAGTGTTCTTTATAAGAAAATAGATGAGATCGAAATAGGTTTTGAGTATCAGCATAGACAAAAAGAATTAAATTTAGACTGTCAGCTATACGCCGTAACTACATGACGCTCCCAGCGGTGTGCGCCAGAACCTGTAATAACCGCAGCACAGCTGACGGTCTATATTGTCTATGGTATCAGTAACAGGTTTGGGCAAACTCTCGTTATTCTTAGTTTAACAAAATATATTTAAATTTTTTACTTTGTTTTATAGGCTTCTTTTACGTAAAAGAGTATGGTTATTTAATTATTACTTACATTTTACTAAGAGGGATATTTCTAAACTTCAACAAAGAGGTGTAGGCCTATGTGCTGGAATTGCTAAATGTAATACAATTTTGTCTTGCTAATAATCTAGATTTTTATTGAAAAATATCGTTATTATTAATATTACTATTACATATACTACTAAATCATTACTTATTTTGTAATGACTCACATTAAAAACAATAACTCAGTTCTAAAAGACAAATATTCAAACTACAGAATAACTTTAAGTGATGATTATTGCCTAGGAATAAAATTATAATTGAATATGAGAGATTAGGATGCAATATCTGAGTTCAAATCCATTCAGTTAGATCCCCAGTTTGAATTTCAAACAACTTGATGTTCATTACGATTAAGTCTAGACCATGATCAAGATAATCGCAACGTTAATTATAATATTTCTCAGATCATAAAAGGTCGTATTACTTTCAAACGTCTCACCAAACGAATATTCCCTTTTAAAAATTATCCTAATGGAGTATAATACCAAAAGAAACAATAAATAATATTGTTTGTCAGTTAGACATAGTTATAGTTTAGAAGGTTGTACTAAAGTTACATAGCATTTTATATAATTATATAGATATGTTATTAAATTAAAAATAACTTGCCAAAAAGAAAACTGAAATTTAAATAATGAATTCCAAAACTTGAAAAGAAAATTTATAATTCTAAGCTAAAGGTCTATTATGTCCTTTGACAGTTTGCACTGAGTCTATATATTGACATCGATTTGACAAACAAACTTGTACAACTCTTTTAAAAAATATATCGACGAATCTAGAGAGGAATTTAAAGAGAAAATCTTAGAGCGTTTTGAGAAAAGAATTCTCGGTATTTCAATTTACTTAAGTACCGACGTGACATTGGAACTTACAAAAACCTCGGCGTTCATATTTCCCTCAAGTAATCTCGTACATGAAACATTTATAACGGCTGAATCAATTAAAATAGTACTTCACGTTTTCATTTCATAGTGGTAAAAAATGTTAATATCACAAATATAGTGTTTTATACATACAACAACGATTATTGTTGAATTGACATTCACTGATGTAACGACGTAATGTTTTATGGTTGTTAAGCAAACTAAGTATTAATTAAAGTAGTAAGTTATCAGTAGTAAGTAAGTAATCGGAAATTTGATATTTTAGTTAAAACATTTTTGTGCTTGGAATTTGATATTTGTACTCAACATGTTGACGATTCCCAGTTAATTAAATACAAAAGTTATTTAAAAACCATGTATTTAATTATGTTTTGTATTACATATTAGCATTGACTATTGGATAATGTTGTATTGATAGTCAAAGATATTAGTTATTTCTCTCACAATAATAGGAGACAATTTTACCTGGCATTTCACACACAGTTTTAAAATATTTTTTATTCTAAGCCGGGTACATAATTTGAATATTTACCTGTTATTAGTATGTCAAACTCTTACCTCAGAGCAGCAGTTTTCAATAAACGCTAAAGTGTAAAATAATAACGACTATGTGTAACTACTAACATGCTAACAAAAAAAACTGGTACGCCCCTGATATGCAATACCGTAGTGAAAGCATTATGTGAAGTTTTTACAAACTATCAGTTGGGTCTGAATCGTTGACTAAATAGCACTTCCACGTATTTAATATGCTAGCTCCGCTCAATAATGCAAGCAGACAACTGCATTGTACACCTAGTATGATTAGGGCTATGTATGGTATACTTCCTGATATCGATATAAAAAGATTTAAATACAAATGATAGCCATTACTTTTCTTTAGGGGAAAAATTTGACAGTAAAATATTAAATGAATCTAATTGAAAAGGTAAGTATAAACCGTAATGCCTTATAACGATACAAACACTATTTTAAAGCATTCGGGCTCTTCATTGATTCCAAAATTGAAAAATAAAACTAGTGGTCAGGGTGGAAAGTGTAAGGAACCCCCTCCCTCCCCCTCCCCGCCCTTACAGCCACTACACCAACATTACCGCCAAAATGGGTCCCTGAGCGCCTTTACAACTGCCATATCTCGTGGAAAATGTCTTCCTGCGTCTTCCTACATGTTTATATCCGTTTCGTCTTTTGAAACTTTTAGGGAAGTGCGTAACACATGGGGACATTAACAAAAACATGGAATGGGTACATGAAAAATGTGAAGAATATTTTTGGTTTTCTCCTTAATTCTACTCTATAAATTAAGAAGACTCAAATTTGCTAACTTACCTCATTCTGTAGTCATCATCGAAGTAGTATCCTTCATTTTAACCTGATAAAGTATATGATTTTAATTGATGTCTTGTCGACTTCTGGACAAGCCGAGATTCTGTACCGAGTTTTAGTAAATTAAAACATAGTCAAGTAATTGCTTTTAACATTACTTATTTAGTTTCAACAGTTTTTTTGTGTATATTTTAGCGGGTAATTTCCCTGATCGAAAGTACAATTCAAATTTTTGTTAGCGTTTAAAATACAGTTATTTAGTCTAGAGCTTAGATTTAATTAATTTATGTGCTTAAAATAAAAAAGTGCAGTGATTAGAACCATTTTACAATACCCATAGACTGATGATATTGTTAACTCTTCCCCTGATCACGGATCAATAGTCTATTCGGAGAAATAATTCCTTTTACTGTACTTACAATGTATCATATTAGGTTTAGTAACTACTTTAAGGTTTGTTGTAGCAGGGAAGGTAATAAAGTGTGTTTTTAGTAAAATGTCAGTAGATTAGTATGAAATTAAGTAGTATCAAAATAAATCCAAAAACAATCAAACTGCAACACTTATCCCTAACCTATCCCCTGCAATATTTTACTGTTAACTTAGGAGTTTACTTATCCTATCACATGAGCATTTTAGTAGTTTATTGAAGTTTTCTCAGTAATCATTTAACGTACGCTAAATAATTCAGCACATTGAAGTGGTATTGGACAACAATTCAAATAGTTTTTAAATGAATTCAAACGTTTCTGGCCTCTGGGGACCTCAAAACGAAAAAAAATCAGTCCTAGGGGGAGGGGGTAATAGCTGTTTCCTTTATAGGAAACTAGCTGTAACCCGCGGGCTTTGCCCCGTTTAACTTCTTAATTTTCAAGATTATCTCGTTCGCATGGCTCAATCACGTCCTGGTTGAAGTTTGTTCGCTGCGCTCACTTGCCTTCAGGTTAGCTCGTTCGCTACGCTAACTCGCCTCCAGGTTGAAGTTCGTTCGCTACGCTCACTCACCTTTTGGTTGCAAATTAGCTGTTGTCATAAATGTAAAAGAAATAATAGTGCTGCACCCTGTTGGTAATCCTTGTAACTTTAATGCTATTGAACATCATAGAACAGAACCAACTTGTTTAATTGAAACAGCTGTTAAGTTTCAATAATTCCATTTCTCATTAGGTTAACATGGGAAACTCCAGAGCCACTGGGGCGGAGCCCGAAAGGATTTTTGAAATAACAATATGCCTATATGTTAATCGGGAATGTGAGCTATCATCATGCCAAATTTCAGCCCAATCCGACCAGTATTTTTCGCGTTCACTTGTCACAAACATCCAAACTTTCTCATTTATAATATTAGTAGGATTATCTCAAACTAAAACAATGTACAATAGCAAATGTACTGCATCTGAAATCATTAGTTCACTCGCTGTATAAGTAAAAACATCAAAACAAATAAAAGTTTAATTACAACAGTAACGTATAACACTGCAGAAGTACTTGGCTTTGGAGGCTAGGAGTGCGGGAACTAAGTATTTGCCATGATGAATTACCTGCAGTGCTTTCTCAACCATGTGTTACACTGCAATATAAGCTGGGTTGTTGTGTTCCAGTGAGTGTTAAGATATAAATAATGAACAAATAAATATATCATAAATTGTAATTCATAATTTTGTAAACTTTTAAAAAAAGCTTAAAAACTCAAGACATGTAGCTAAAATCTATGAAAAAATAAACTATGCTTTCTTACGTAAAGATTATACTGGAAAAATAAATAGACTATTTAACTAGTATAATACAATACCATCGTACTTAAATACCTAACCACCCGAAATTTAATTGACTGAAGATCAATACAGAAAAACTTGTATTACAGTTTAGTTTTATTTTGCTCGCACGTAATTCTCATAGAAATGTGCAAATGCTTATGAAAAATTTCAAGTCATCCATTTATTTTGTTAGAGGTTTTTATAGTAAATGGTTAATTTATATAGAATAAATGATTACACCTATTTAATTTCACTTATTTATCCAAAGGTTTCAGTAGTAAAGGTAGTAAAGGTAGCGAAGGTTTAAAAAAAATCATAATCATTATTACATAGTGAGCTCTGAGTTAAGGTACATAATAATTATTTTTATCTTTACTGTAGAGTGTACACTATCTTGTTTTTTTTTGTTTTTTTGTTTTGTTTTTACTTGACGGAAATAGAGTTTCACATTAATCAGTTGCAATGAAGTTTCTTGTAAAACTTCTACTATAGTAGTGGAGTTGTGTCTATGTGTAGGGTATAGTGTGTTTCCTCCAGTTGTTTTACAAGTTTTTTTTTACTTCGGAGGTTTTAACTAAAACACTTTTAAATGCGAAAGAATTCCACCGCAGTAAGAAAAATTATTATTTGTTGTATCACATGTATAAATTGACTGTATGAACAAGAAAAGCTTACTAGTTCTCTTAAACAATTACATAATTTGTCATGTTATAATAGGACGAGAAAGATGTAGTAATTAAGATGTTGACTAAACTTCAGACAGTGATTGACGATGTTTGATTGTGGTTCAAGTCTTTAAAAAAATTGACATTGAATAGATCTTCTAATCATTAATAATTTATGCAATACAGTTTAGCGTCATTTACGATATTGGAGTTTTATTTTTTGATAGGATTTTATGTTTGTCATGGTAAGGCGTACATGATTATAATATACATTGGAGGAATATTTAACACTGTCTCTAGGCTTTAATTTATGTAAACAAAGTTTTATGGAATTTAAGTACTACTAGAGTTATATGAATTTAAAAAGTTGCACCATGATTTTGAATCGACGTAATTAACTCAAAATAACAACATTTTAAATTTAACATTTTTTCATATGCAACCTAAGTTAAGTTAAACTTAAGTATTGTGACTAATAATGGTTAAAAACGTACCTTGTCAGACAATCCTTGACATGTTTTATAGTGTCGAAAATAAACTTGCTACATGTTTCGGTGGTTATTAAATTCCACCATCGTCAGGCACACAAAAGGATCCACTTCTTGAGGTGTCGTCAGAGTTGTTACATACATTTAACACAAACACAAAACACGAAAGGCCTATCAACTTATGCACGTACATTGCCGCGGGCAGGACTGGAAGTAGACTGGACCAGAAGGACCGACGTGGACTCTGGATTGTCGTCTGCGTTATCAACAGCTGATATAGGACTATTGTAGTGACGGAGTAGAGTGTTGAAAATATAATGGGATTCATAATTGTGTTTTTCATTCAAAATTTGTGTGCTGTCCCTGGTTTTTAGGTCCTTATATATTTCAAACTCCTCCAAGGTATTTAATAAGTTTCCTTTCCCACAGTAATGTAGAATGTCGAGACCGTCATTTATATCCAGCATATCATGGTTATTGTCAATAATCATGTAGCAACATGTAGCAAGTTTATTTTCGACACTATAAAACATATCAAGGATTGTCTGACAAGGCACGTTTTTAACCATTATTAGTCATATTACGCAATCCTGGGCCTATAAAAATGAATTATTAAGTATTGTAAATTGTTAATAGACAAAAATCAAATATTGTATTAAGTCTTTATTTAAATTAGTGTCTTTATTTAAAACACTGCGGTAACATTTTCCTACGAATAAGTTTTATTACCTCTAACCAGTTTCCTCATTGGAAATCTCGTCCAGTATAGAAAACAATAGACCTGACTGAAATAAAGGGATGTTAGAATCAATTCCGTGCCAGACACAGACAGAATTATTGAGACAGATATTGTTGTCCATTTCCGTGAGAGGATTACAAGTAATGTCCAGCTGTGTTTGACGCAAATGTCACCTATTGATCATCCTAAACAGAGGCTTTATCTTCGTAACTGAATAATATTGGAAGTATATTGAAAGCTACGATGATATAACTAACATTTGGTCACGTTTACGTATTCTCATAATTGGCCTTACTGATTAAAAATATTCACCTTTTAATATTAGGGATATTTAAAGTATATTCAGGATTATTTATATAAAGCCTAGTCATAAAGGTTAGGGTCCAGTTTTGAGCCGTAAATTAGAGGGACATCTAGTAGTATATTTAGTAGTATAAGTACAGAAAAACAATTATTTATGCTATAGGCCTAAGTAAGAGCTCAAAAGACAAACAATCCCAAATTTGACCGAGAGATATGTCATGGTTGTCTCAAATATGAAGAAAAAGTCAAACCAAAGGTAACTAAGAGGGGTTCAAGATGTGTTTTAACATGCAAGACCAATGTTGCGTGATATTGCACAAGAGTTAATAAAGAGTTTTCCATCTAACCTGCCAAGCAATATCAAGTTGATTACTTACAAGTTAATAATGAAGCTAAGAGTGATGTTCACTCGAGGATTTACTTGGAAATTGATTTTCACAAACACTGGCATCTTGTACTCTAAGCTATTTTAAGTGGCTTCTTTCTATGTTGCTTTTGAATATATCTCTCGCTATTACACAAATATTAGCTTATATTTTTTTATATTGCAGTTTGTAAAATCCTTCCTTAAATTGGCAAAAAAGTGTTATATAAAAACTTTATCAAATATAAGCAATATGTTTTATTACTGTTTATATTTAATGGTAACATTAAAACAAGGATTAAAACTGTATGCTGCAACTTGATACCGGGCAGAATGCAGTAACTAACACGATATCATTGTGGTTAACGTACAAATAATTAAACTTTACCATTTATTCTTGAAAAACTTTGTCAAAATCATAACAGTTCAGCCTTTCAACGTTCATGTCATCATAAGATAGTTAACCTATATTAACTCATATTGTGGAATAATTACCTCGTCAAGTAATCCAAATGTTTTGTTGTTAGGTTAAAAACCTACATGTTTCACCGTTAATACGGCATCGTAAGGGTACAAACATATAAAATACATTACTGACACACGCACACAACAAATAAATAACACGAAACGAACATTTAGATAGGCCTATCACACGACGCGGACGGTCCCGGCTCAGGTAGTAGACTAAAAAAAACGACTTAAATCAGAAAATATTCACAGCGGCCCGCTCTGTATAGCCTATACACGATTAAACGAAATTATATGTATCATAAACTAAGCTACGGTTTTAACATTAAACGAGCTGAAAACTATTTATAATACAACAGAATATCCATAACCACGTAATATAAAATGTTAAATTCCACACTTAAGCAACTCAAAGCCAGCACCAAGCAATACAACAGTCTTGGTGATAGTGTAGTGAGGGAAACAGAGAGAACGCCCTTGTACAACTTGGATAACCAAACAAACAGTTGGACGCCGGATCTACATAAAACTCACATTGTGTCGGTTTGTTGGGTACAATTCAGGGACGATTCACCCGGAATTTCCACCTCTTTTTAGTTCAAAGAGACTTTCTGTATTATATATGTTTCTGATCTATTTAAATCATGGGTTTTGTGTATACAAGGTGAATCTGACTACCCGTGCACATACGGGATATACAGCCGTTTGGGTAATTTACTGATCAGGTATACAAATGTCTACCCATTTCTATAATAGATAGGGATCTGAAAATGTTTGTGGAGGTTCGTCTTGGTCCCAAACCACCCAGAAAATAAAAAAAGTTACATTTTCAAATTTCAACCCCCCCCCCCCAAATGCCCTTAAATCTCAGTCTTTTTAGAAAGTTTTTTTAACGGCTATAGCTTTAAAACGGTAAGAGCTAGCAAACATTTGAAAGAATTGTCAGGATAACTTCGGCGTTTTTCAAAAATCACACTCGTTCACCATTAATAAACGCCCTACTTCAAAAAATAAATTTCTTTGGATTTTGACGTTTTTAAATTTTTCGGACATATATTTTTACTTTTAATGGTCCTAACATTTAAAGAAAAGTGCCTACAGTGACATTTTAGGATTTTTGCTCGCTAAAAAAAATTATAATGGTGGATTTTCTATAAAAAGGTCGTTGGTGGTCTGATTCACCCTGTATGGCATTCTATTCGATGACTGCATTAGAAAGAGCAAAACAAAAACCACAAAGTTTTATCAAAACAATCTTGGAATTGTAAAAAGAAGGAGTTGGCCTGTACTTTGTCGTTCATACGAAAATGTTTGATATCAGCCATAAATTTAATTTCATATATTTCTAAATTCCTCTTTTTAAAGTAATAAGATAACCGTACCAGATTAAGCTAAATGAAAGTAAAAAAAATGTTATGAGTGGCAAGTATTTAAACTTTAGTGTCAACAACACATTTTTTCGACTGTAGTAAAATTATGCTTTAATGAACTTTTATCTGCATTTCCAATGAATGAACCGCTGCAATGACAACAATGACAAACTCTATGTAGTTGATTTAGTTATTCACTCCAACGAACTGGGAGTGATTGCTTTCAACTCTTTTTATGAAGTTTATTTCTGTGTTAGAATTAATATGATCTCTTTTTTCACAATGTTTGCCTTCATTGCAATCCTCTGGTGATGCATTAGTTAAGGAAATGCAAATTATTTTAAATTTAATGTATACAATAATTCAGTCCAGATTATTCTAATTTATTCTTTTAACCATATAATTCATTCGTTGATAGGGGTTTAAAGTAATTAATTGTACTTGTTACAGGTAACCTGAAGTCCATCGCATGGTTAAAGTGAGTTGATATTTTATTTTACCTTTATATATACTTCGTTCAGTATAGGCCTATTTGTGTTTCATAAAAAAATTAAAAAAAAAAATGGTAAATTCGATTCTGGGCAGAGTAAGGTGTCCATGCATAAGGCGTGTTGAACATAAGAGGTACAAAGTATGTCCTTGATGATGGAACTGAAAATAAATAGTCCTGACCAACAGCTACGAACGGTTGAAATTCATCCTTCAATCTTTGTCTGTCTTTGTAAAATCATAAATGTCGTTTTACATCGTAATAAGACATTGAAAAACTATAAACATTTACATTTATTTTACTACTAAAACAAAAAGTGTGACAAATGTATTTTGTCGTATAAGCAGGTTCACTAGCGTAGTGATAAATATTTATGTAATTTTGTTTATAAATCGATAGCTAGATGAAAATGGCTCTTTCTAACTCTTCCTTGGTTTATAACAATACAACAATATTAAGGAGCATAGCTTTTTATGCACTTAGGAGAGCGATTATCCTATGAATATCATTCTAGAGATTTTCTTATTTTGTAAATGGTAAGAATAGTAAAAACAACAAGCCTTTAAAAACACAAGAAGTTGGACAATGACAGTACTTTATGTTCACTATGAAAATCATTTTTATGTTTGATTTCATTCAGTTATTTACCATACTTAAATATTCGAATTTAAATTATTATTCCTCTTTTGCATTAAGAAAGCTATGGACGATCTATATTAAAGTTTGAAGGCCCTCAGAAGATTACACCAGTGACAGAACCGCCAGCCTGACAATGAAAAATGTTTTCTGATAGTCTGAACAAAAACAGTAATCTCGCTGGGAATCTATTCTTCTTTACTTTATTAAAGAAACCCATAATCTGATCATCTGCTACAAAAACTCGTATTTCTTGCTGGAAATTCTCCTAGAGACGTATTTTTTAGAGACATATGTAGACTTACACCTTAAAACAAGAACGGAATGTCGGAACTGTAGCACGTGGCAAGTTACCTATATTGTATAATTTTTATCATTTTTGGTTGGCGTGGGTTTTCAGCCTGAGTCTGTTGTGGTATTAGTCCCCAACATTGATCACTAGATCTATTGTTGGTTTATATGAAAATTTAATAAATAACTATGTCCATAATATGCCTAATATAAAGTGTGGTGATAGTAAATGTAATCCTACCAAATCATAGTGTTTGTTTATGGTAATTGAAATATTTATTGAATTACACTTGTACCATATATTTATATGCAATTTTCTTAAATAAGCACATATTTGTAGCACATTGAATTTGTATTCGGGCACAACCCTAACTTGTACACATTCAGGGGTGCACATCCCCCCCTAGACTCATGACGCACCCCCCCCCAACTAAGCAACAGCCCCCCCCCCACCATAAATGAGGTACACAACAAATTAGAAACATTATTCCCCCACCCAGCACTATTTGAAAAACTAAAAGAAGTTTTATACATTTTTTTAGATATTTAAAATTTAAACCCAGTTAATCTATATAAATAGTATTAGGGTTTTGTCTGTCCATTGCTCAGAATTATACATATTTTGGGTTATTTTTACGTTTTATACATTGAAGAAGTTGAAACATGTCTTATCTCAATTTATGTCCGTCTGTCACGCCCCAGAAGGCATTTTACGCAGCCTACTATAAAGAAAACTGGAGTACCGATTATGATTCTAATGGTTTAATTAATTGTATTCACAGGATTGGCGAGAGTGTCCTTATAGCCATTAAAATATGGCCTCACTATTTTGGAAATAAAATAAAGGACGATAAAAAACCCAATTTTGTGTGATTTTTCTAGTTCTTTTTCTCCATGTTTACTACATACGTCATTTATGAAATACTAATAATCTGTCACGAATACTAGACGTCATATATGAAATTACGAACAGCTGTTTTATAAAGATTCCTTTTTCTAGCTGTCACTGATATGTTTACATAAATGTTGTTTACGAATACTGTGTAGGCCCTAACCATTTCCGATCACGTTTGTAAGTAAGCAAATCCAAAACCAAGTGACATTTATTAATAACCGTGTGGCTTTGGCTTACATAACGGGTTTGATTTATCACGGGAACTAATATGTAACATTAAATTAAATAACTAGCCATCATCCAGGTCGGGAACCGGAGATTCTGTGTGTATCAAGTTGTACTTGAATTTTGATTAACGGGAAAAGACTGTGAATCAGTGTTGTACAGGACTGGAAAACTTATCTTTCTATATAAATAAAATTAGAGTTTTATAAGTCACCCCAATTTAAGGAATTTGTTATTGCCAGAATATCTATATAGCGTTCGTAACCTCTGCTTAACGTCAGCGCCTTTCTCTTGATATAACGATCCCCTCTCCCTCCCTTTGGAAACATCACAGCTCCTTTGATGAAAATGGAAACAACGCCTGCGCCAACAATCGTCTGCTCCGTTTTACACTTCTGTCTGCTGTGCGCTATGTTACAACAGATTTCAGATACAACAGCTGGGGAATGATGACGATATAAAACTTAGTAAACTGTGATTGAGTGATTAGTAACCATGGTAGTAAGGCTGTGATTGGCCAATGAGTAGGCCTAAATATGGCGACTTATTGAATTTGGGTATGAATTGAAGAGAAACCTAATATGTAAAGAACAGAAGAACAATGAAAAAGAATAATAATTGTTCTCGTTACATTCTTTTTTAAGAGTGTTTTTATTATCTCTAAATATAATTTTACACTTTTTTAGGTACTTATCTATCAATTCCTACTAGTGTACATGTTGCTCGAAATCCAATTCCTATGCTGTGATACAGCACCTACCGGTAGCCTATCCGTCTGTCATGAGCAGTACCTTACAACACTTTCTAAAGGTTCCTTATTTAATATTTACGTTATTTATAGCAATGCAGTGTTTGGCTTGAGTTTGAGTTAGCTATAATTTTAAACGTTGCCGTTTGTACAACTGAACCAAGATAAATGATTTGAAATGTACAATAATAATGTTATTGCACAATAATAATGATTGTGCAATATTGAATATCGTTTATAAAAATGCAAAACGTGACGTTAATGGCTGTTTACAGCGTTTAAATGGGTTTGTCAACTGTTTTATACTATATTGGAATAATCGTATTTTTCATTACCCCCCCCCCCCTCCCTATTACCTCAGGTAATCGAGTATCTACACAATAGTGTAAAGTATTGTAGCCTATGCTACTTGATTGTATGTTAACGAGCTTTATGTCAACAAAGCGTTCTGTGCTGAGTCGCGGTGTAGCTGGACGTGTCTGTACCACGCGTTATCTTTTATCCATCACAGCAGTTGAGCCATACCGTGCCCTCCCTCTCACGTCTTGCTAATCTTGAATATTAACTTCCTACACGAATCCTAAACTATCCTAAAATCCTATTTTAACTAATTGAATTCAATAATATAACTGTTGTCATTAATTAATCGACTTTCTATCTGGCGACATCGTAATATATTTTTGATTGTCGTCACGTTGAACACTGTTGCAACTCTAGCCAACCCCCCCCCATTTGCATTTTTTGAGCCCCCCCCCCCAAGAATTTCAATGACGCAGTCTGCGTCACAGCCCCCCCTTGTGGGCACCCCTGTACACATTTATTAAAATGTATTGTAAACCTTAAAAATATAACCAAAAACACTTTTTTAGTACGACGATTGTCACAACAGGGTGGTAAGATTTTATTTGATTAAGGACAAAGATATTTTATTAACTAATAGACAAAGTTGCCCCAGATAGAGAGATATAGAGACCGTTTGTGGCTGTGGCAGGTTTTACTTTAGAGGTTTGAAAATAAATGTTGAAAACACGGAACACTACTTCACAATGTGACGATACTGTCCGAGTCTGCCATTTATTGCACTAGCTTCTTTGAAGTACGAGATTTTCCACTAGGAATATTCTTTAGAGTATCATATCAAAGTGGGTCAGAATTATGATTTGGACCAAGAAAAGGAAGAAACATTTTTAGGAACTACTAAGCAATAAAAGCTGAATTTTTCTTCATACACATAAATAATAATAAGAAGTAATGGCTATTGGATATATACTTAGTAGTTACAAATAATGACCATTGATAACCTCTATTAAACAGCTTGTTTGATATTTCAAGTAAGACATGCTGAAGGAAGAAGTTACCCATATCCATGCATGATACTTTATAAATGTTGTACAGGCCATATAATAAATTTGTTACTTTTCCCGTCAGGAATATTTCTAACAGCCTAAATCTATATGCATAAAAATATATTTTCATTTTTTATTACTTATAAATTCAATGGTTGACATTGAAAAATATACCTACTCTCACTTAGGCTTTGTGGTCTTACTTTTACATTTGTGTACCAATTGGACCAAATGTTTATTTTTAAATACCTTTCTTTAACATTTAAATTCATGTAATTTTCTCAGTCAATTAGTAATAACACATATTTTCGTGTAGAGATTAAACACACCGTGTGTTGTTAGAAGTTCACGTAGCAAAAGCTGTGAGTGCGAATCGTAAAGTGCAAACATATTTCCCTGGTTTTACGTTTTTGGCTCATCAATATTCTCCCCTAGACTTGTTCTAGCTTTCTCTATTCTATACACGTTCTAACTGATACAGCCAATTCGTGGAGAATATCTGTTACCACTCTGGCAATGTATTTTGTACTATTGAATTTTTAGCAATTTCGAGTAATCACGTGTAAAATATTTTTGTACAGTAGGTATTCAATATTTTTATGTCAGCCTAGATTATTTTCCATATACAAGTTTGCTTGGTTAAATGTGGGTTTGAACTCTATATACGTTTGTACTAATTGTAATAAGAAATGTGTGGCATATTTCCTTTGACTTTGATACTATTCAAATTATCATCCTTTTGTAAAATCAAAAAATATGCAGCATACTTAAGTAAATCTTTTTATGTTTGCCAATCTTAGTTTTTAACAGTTACATTTGTTTCCCATTATTCAAGTTAAAATTTTACGAAATGTAGATTATTTTGTTTTTTATAAATGTAACAAAGAAAGAACAAGCAATATGTTACGATTGTTTTGTATCATCTATAAATAAATGGTCTTACCTTAAAAGTGTTTATATCTAAAGTAGATAAATCTGTAATGGAGTACGTCTCATCAAATATATTTTTAAGTATTTTAATGCCTGATATATTTCTTTTTATGTCAGTTTAAATACCTTTTAACTTGAAAATAGTTCTAATGAACTTAAGGATATTTAGTTGAGTTATCGATATCGCATATTTTCCGAATATCTATTCATGTCCCTTAAAAATGTAACCTAATTTGACATTTGAAACAACATGTCAACGTAAGATGTATTAAACATTAAAGCTGACATTAATGCTATTAAACCCTCTTATCAAACTTGGAATCACATGTTTCTTACTCTAACCCCCTCCCCTCCCCTTCGCAGAGCTTATTTTGAGATAAGGTCTAATGGTTTCTGTCACGGCAGTGTTTTACATTCGGTCTGAATTCACCTTTTTTTCACTTATTGTGAAGATATAAAAACCTTTACATGTTAACATTAGGAGCTTTTTCATGCTGTAGTTTTATAATACGTAATATATTGGATTTTTCTTCATATCCTTTGTGTGTCATACTGATAAAATTAAAGTGAACAACATGTATTTTCATACTTATAAATAGTACCACGACAAAAATAAAATGTTCTCAATTTCAATATGCACCCATTATAGTAGAATTTGTCCTTATCATCCTTATACGAATAAAAATATGTTCTTGAATTAGTTTGATCATAAGTTATTCAAAAGTTTCTCCATCTGGAACCTAAAGGGAAATGTATCGTATATCTAGATCACATTGTTGTTGCGACAGACTTCCTGTATCTTTGTGCCTCTGACAGCTTTACGTGAAGGCTTTAGAGATGTGTTTAAACCTTGACACATATCTTTATCACATATCGATTCAATATATATCCCTTTAGAAAAAATATATATATATTACCTATGTCCTTTGTTCATAAAATCTGCTTCAACAATATTATAACGTCCATAACTCCCTGACACTTTATAAGGTTCATTTTTTTTTTTTTTGTCGCAGGCATCTGATTCTTAAGTCCAGTTTAGTTAAGCCTCTAATTTGTAATACAAATTTTTAATCATATTTATCCATCAAAGTTTTTATACAATTTGGTTACTTGTGTCCTCGAGCAGTCTAACTACTGATCCGTCAAAATTATGACTTATAAACTAATTTACCTGCCGTTAAATAGTGCTTGATCTGTTGCTAAGGTGTAAATCTATTCGTTTTAACCAACTTAGTATTTGGCCTCCTACTTTTATATTAATACGTTACTTATTTGAAACACCTACCCCTAAGAAAATTTAGTTGTTTAACAGAATTGTTGCCATATTATTTAATGTCGGATTTATACACCTTTACATACATAGATAGCTAAATGTAATACAAAATTGTAACGTCAATTCATTAGCTTAAAACACTATTGTTTTATAACACATTTTACTCCATGGAGTTTTTGCAAATGTTTTAAAACACTGGCACCGATAGACCAGCCTGACACTGTAGTGGTCAATGATTTATGCAGCAGGGATTTGGTCGTTGCAAAACAATGTTTGTCTGTATAGAGTTGGACATCCGACATCCACAAACACGCTGATGGATCTACCATCTAATCACATTGAAATTATATGCAACTCTATAATGTACGTGTATTGGATACACAGCATTGGGTATAGTACTGGGTATAATGACTACATAGTGATTGTAAAGGGTATATAAACGGCCTACTCGACAAACATGATCCTAAAATTGGGTTTTACTCAATTTATTATAAGATACATTTCACTTCAAAGTACATTTCATAAATTTATATTTTCCATAGTTTTGATATCACTTACTCCTTACTAGGCGATTTCAAACAACAAAAAATACACTTTCTGAAATATAAAATTGTAGGAAGATTTTGGTTTTGTGATGACACAAGTAATTTTTACCAGTAGCTGTATTATTTCTTTAAATTCAATTAAATTGTGGAATTTAGTAAGTGAATTTACTGCTATATCCAACATAATTTCTAAAATATTCCATTAAAGCACTACCTTTGACATTCTGTTTGATATCGCTTATATTTATTATAGTAAAAACTGTATAGTTATTATAAATCAGAACATCAACTTTTTTGAAATTTATAAAAGTTTGAAGGCCCTCACGGAAGATTACTCCAGTGACAGAGTCGCCAGCCTGACAATGAAAAATGTTCCCTGATAGTCTGAACAAAAACAGTAATCTCGCTGGGAATCTAGTCTTATTTACTTTATTTAAGCTACCCAATAACTTGATCATTTGCTTACTAATATGTCTATAAACAGTTGTGTGAAGAAATTTTACTTAGAGAAGGATACTTGGATGGAGAAAAGTTTAAAAGTAGTTTAAAATGTTTTAAAATGAAGTAACTTCACAAACTAGGCCAACCATGGTGGTTGGAGGGAACTATTCGCAAAATGTATAGAAACACTCAAGTAGTTATTGATTATACGGTCGAGGTAATCTCTTCACTTTATCGATTTGTAGTCTGACCTAATATTTGCGATTGGCAAACTACTTGTATTCCTAACCATGGAAAAACGATTTACCATATTTTACGATAGATAATAAAATAATGTAGTATTGACAAAAAATTAAGTTTTACTATTGTGAAACATGTTTTGTTTCTATTATTTAGCACCCGACAAATGAATGATTTAATTAATAAATTTGATTGTACCTAGAAAGTGAAACAGTGCTATGTATTTTGTACTTGCTTTGAAGTTATTAATTTATCCGTGGTTGGTGAAACTTTTGTCTTATAGTTATATTTTTTTACCTCTTGTAGGTAAGCTTGTTTGGCGTTTACTGAAGCATGCTTAGTTCAAAGGTTACGTTTGATTGTGATTTATTGTTTACTACTTCAGGGAATATACTTAGTTTTTTCTTTCATAATATTGCCAAAGGACAAGCAAAGTAAATATTATTATACTACAAACAACACAAAGGCAATTCTAAAACTACTCTTACCTACATATAATGTGCCTATGAACGAAAAAAATGAGTAATTTTCATCAGTAAAATAACTAGTTAAACATTAGTTAATTTATTTAATAAAAAATCATCCTGTTGTAAAATTCTAAAAAATCTTATTTGCTAAAAGGTAATAAGGTTTGGTATCGGTGTTGAATCTCTGATAGAATAAGTATCGATCTTTTACAATCTGATATCACCTCCAGAATTGCTTTCTTTCATCAGACGAGTCTTTGTGGCGCGGTGACGTTTGGCAGTTTAATAAACCCCATCAACCCGATGGTGACGTTGGGAATATTTTTATCTACGTTATTTCACCTAGATTTGTTGGACAAAGTTATAAAATATTAGTTAACCTGTGATTAGTTTTACATGTTTTAGTGTTTTCATGTTTGCAAAAACAATTAATTTGAACGATACCCTGATACGTTGAATCCAAAGTCAGTCATGGCTTTTAACTTGTTATACGGCTACAATGATATACAATACCTACTTTTCATATTTTCATTTTCAAAAGCTACTTATAGTTTTGGTGACATGTACCATTTTCAATGTTGTTCATTGAAAGAAAAACATTAGTATAAATGTTGCCTTTAAAATTAGTGTACTTGATATCAATTACTACTGTATAATGCTGATAGTTTGTGCCGATAGCAACGTAAATTTAGCCCGAGTATTATATGGTTTATTGTAACACTTGAAAGACAAAATTTAGTCCAAAAATTGTCGGTGCACAAATTTTGTACGGCCTTTCCAATATTATATTTGCTAGTATTTTTTTTATACACTGTGCATTGTATAACGTCAATGTAATACACTTTGTACTGTATAACTTTATCCCTCTCTGCTATTTATTTTCGCTGTTTAACTGACCACAGTAGATATGGAAGACTATGTATATTTAGCTATAGAATAAATTGTGTATTAACTAAAATTATCCAGGCTCATATTAAATTTGCCCCATTTATTCCCTGACAAATACAGCAGATCCAAATTGCAGTAACGCCACGCCGGACAGCAGCTGTCGCATTAAAAGCTTATCACTGATAAGAGCAGAGTCGGATTCAACACGCACCTGTCTAGCCACTCTTATCACTAAGTGAGATTTACGTAATCTTTTAAATCGATGAAAATAGCTTAAGCAGCGATTTATGCGAATACAACCTTCTGTAGAGTCTTACTATGCAATATAGCCCTATTTATCTTAAACCTGGTATAAATCGTATTTACACATTGAATAATTTTATTTCATTTCTTTATCTTGCTGAATGCATATTTTGTGTTGTATTACATATATTACAAGCCCAATTAAATTCCGGTGCAGACAGGTTAAGTTTTTATTTTAAAGTCTATTTAAAAATAACCACATTACTGCAGCCCATCCATTTGTAGATGTTGTTTGGCATCCTTAAGGGTGGATTAGTTTTTAATATTTACTAGAATAAATCACTATGATTTGGGTTTCAGAAGAATCCAATTATTTAATTATCCATTGTCAAAATATGTAAGTTATTAAAAATATTTGATAATTCATTCAAGTTGTGACTGCATTAACCTCTGATATTTTTCTCATAAGAGATCTATCTAATGTAACCTTGTATGATGTGATGCTACGTGTACCTAACTTTGTTGTGCGATGGGCGACGATGCAGAATTAACCTGGTTGTATCTGGTCTCAGGCTCAGGTGTTATAATGCATAGAGCAGACTGAATTAATCTCGTAGTCGCTGAGGTAAAGTCATCGTTCACTAAAAAAGTTCGTTTTTATATTTTTTATCCATCAACTTTTTCAATAACTTATGAGTATATAGATTCCTTTTTCTACAATACAATATTTGAAATTAGTTATAATTTGGAACCTACCAGTAGGATTTTGTTTAGAGAAAAGCACACACATCTTGTTTACCTAACGTAGTCTTTACATTTACAGATATTATTATATCAGCATAGTTTCAACTGACAACTTGGTTGTCGGATCATTCCTGTATTTAACTGAAAACTAAAGTGAATTATATATACAGTAGAACCTCGATAGTTCGACACTTTGTGGACTTAAGGGGTGTAGAACTATTGAAATGTCAAACTATTGGGAGTAAATGGAGTTTAATATACAGGAAAGGAAAAACACAAGTCTTATATAGATTATTTATACTTATAACTACTGTATAAACACACTGTACTATAAACACATTTTATACAGTGTGTTATATTTAGTCAATTGCGTCATGATAAAACATTACAACATTGTTAAAACAATTATTCATAAACACATTCCTTTCCGCTCTTGTTGTACCACTAAAATTATTATAATTTTTTAATTATTTTAAGATTATTATTCTCATAAATAGCATTACAGTATTTTATTTCTTACACAACTTTACAGTTAGAATACTTGAAGTAATTATAATCATTAATTGAAATGTATTATCTAGGAAGGCGATAGTATCGAAGCAGATTCAATTAGTGTTAAGATATCAACGAAAACTGAACAACATTAATCAAAGTCACAGATTAAACCAACGATTAGTTTATCTGTTCAATTAATCAATCTTTTCCAGTTTATATCGTGATTTCATCTTCCCTTCCTATCTTCTCTGCTTCACACACTTTCAGTAATATTAGGATTATAAGATATAACACTGTTGTATTAGACAACTACATGGGCCTGTTTTGGCTATTTTACATAAGGAAAATATAAATTTAGTTTTTTTTTCAAATACCTCGTTCATGATAAATCTTCATTTGGTAACAACGCATAAATATGAATTTTTATATGGGGTAGTTGGGTAAAGGAATTTAAAAAATATCAATCGTCTGCGAAAGTATTTAGAATATCTAGGTCGAAAGAATGTATAATGGAATGCTCACTAAAGTTTGTGTATATCAAATATATTGAAGAATATTGTTTGGCTCAGCTTTTAATTGAAGTGGGTTTTTTTCATTTTATGTTTTGCTGAAAATTATCACAGGCTGTTTTATTAATGTTTATAAATCATAAGAATCCTTGTTATAATTAAACCCAGTTTAAATCAGAGCGTGGGTTGACACAGTAAATCTCTACACAAACCCAACACATTGTTGTATACATTAGCTGAACAAATTTGCCCACATTGTAACCATTAACTTGAATGTTTTCGATAACGAAAATTATAGTATAGCATGTCAACTGTGCGTTAACCGTTACCCAAACCAAACAAACTGTATAAACCTAATGAATACAAGGTTCGTATGGTCTTTGTCACCAAAAGAAAGCTTATACAGTGTGTTAAAAAGTCAAGACCCCCCTCTCTAATACTTTCCTAAGGAAATGTACAGAGATATCCTTTTCATGGTCGTGCAACCTTAGCTTAGCAGGAAGTTTCATTTTATGATTTTAAAATGTTTGAGTGTCCCCCTATAAGGGGGGATTAAGGGGGCAACTCAAAACTTTAAAATGTAAACCCCATGAAGTGACAACTCATTTTGAAGTGTTTACAACAACTTAAATTATGGTGAAAACTAGAGTTCACTATCTCTTCTCTATCCAAAATGGTATCCAATATTACCATTGATTTTCCACAACATTTGACGGGCTACCATTTTGGATAGAGAAGAGATAGCGACCTCTAGTTTTCACCATTCTTTAAGTTTTTCTAAACACTTCAAAATGAGGTGTCACTTGAATGGGGTTTACTTTTAAAATATTTGAGTTGCCGCCCAAATCCCCCCTCAAAAATTTTAAAATCATAAAATGAAACTTCCTGCTGAAATTGCACGACCACCAAAAGGATATCCCTGTATATTTACTTAGAAAATATTAGAGGGGGGGGGGGGGTCTTGACTTTTTTAACACACTGTATAAGCTTTCTTTTGGTGACAAAGACCATACGAACCACCTGTATTCATTAGGTTATTAGGTCATCAGGTTTATTCACCCTGTATAGTTCATTCTAATATAATTCACCAGAGTTGCGTATTTGCACCATGAAGAGTTATTATGCGCAGTTAAAAAGCGAAAATCATTTATAATTTTCATTCAAAGTTTAAAACTTGTATAAAGAGGAAAGGTTTGTTAAACGAATAAATAATCGTAGAGTATCGTAATTGAATCGGGAACGCCATTTTGGCTGTGGTGTTACTGGGATCATTGTTTGTACATTAACACTTGTCTTTGTGACAGTTGTTTTTCTATTAATTCATTTCTTTGTTAAGCATTCAAACCATGTTTTTTGGTACTATAGCAAATGCACGATGTAAAAAAGTTACGTAGGGTGGTTATAGTGGTCAATAGAAAGTCCATAGGCTGTTAGATCTTGGACGGATTGTTTATTGAATCTCTTTGTCACTTCTTGCTATTAATCGGTTATGGTATTTTAGATTAATTTAATGATGGATGGTTCCGAGACAGATTGACAGTAAAACATAACTAAATAAAAGCTGAATGTACATTTTAAAAATGACAATGACATAGAAGACCAAAGCTTTACGTTAAAATTACCGAAAAGAAAAGTAAGACCATAACGAAACAACCAAAATATTGCGTCAAATATTGAACTGAATATTTGAATAGCCAGATAGAAGTAAGCCAAGTGATTGTAGAGCTCGCCTTCAAAATTTAAGGTCACTGGTTCTAATCCAAGCGAGATCGTTTCCAGACCCAGATTCCATTGTCATTGGATATCAATGAGAGTGAAAAAAGAGACCGACGTTAGATTCTTACAAGACCAAAGTTTGGATGGTTCCCCTACAACAAATTTTTAAAGACTTATGAACACAAATCGAATAAAATATTTATTTATTTTTTATTGGTAACTTTTTTCAAATTAGATATTCAGGATATACTATAGTACACATTAAGCAGTAAAATCTGCAATTTTAATTGTAGCATTATTACTATCAAATAACACATTACTCGTATACAACAGTGTATCGACTGGGGGAAAACCTAATTCAGGCAGTAATTCCCAAGTCAAAGTATTAATGTATAGTCAAAGGTATTATGTTTCTGATAGGTTATAAAGTATAGAGTATAAGAAGAGGCAAAATTTAATTTCGCGATCAGCTGTTTGGTGACATTACATTGTATACGCGGGCGTGACCAGACTGCTGAGCTGCTGTGGTAAAGAGAATACTTCATCTCTCAACCATAATATGTAGGCCCTATACGGAAACATCTGATAGTTCAAGATTTATTTGGATTATATAAATGTATAGTACTAATATTTCTATTGTTATTAATATATCTTTTGGTATTTGTACGTTATTTATTCTTCACTTGGTAGGAATCGTATATTTTTACTTAGAACTTTTAAAACACCCAAAATTATTCTTATTGGATGTAATAAAATGTATAGTAAGTTGTTTATTAACCCGTCAAGACATTTTAGTGGCATCAATATGAAATATAAACATATTACTTGGAATGAAGTAAGTAATTTACAAAATAAGTAATTTGTACTGGAACTTGTATTTAGGCCAATATCTTACAAGATCATAATCCCTAGCTTTTTTCATTGGACTTAAAACATGTATGAGGATTATAACAGTTCCTTATTATTCGGAAATTTGTATTAGATACATAAAGATATTTTGTCTTACCAAATATAATCCGTGGAAGAAAGGGGTTTTTGAAGTAGGTAGTATAAGAAACTCATTACACAATCAATTGTCTCTCAAAGTGTTAATAATCATTTTTCTGTCCAAGTCTAAACAAAAAGTTTGTTTTATTTTTATGTATCATACGTACAGAATTCTTTTACTTACCAGTATGTAAATAAAGCTACCAAATAAGTAACAAAACTACTATAACAACGGCTAGCTTGTCGAATTGAATGAGTATGTGGATACCTAAATTGAACCACCCTCTATATAACGTATCAATAAAATTGCTAGAAATTTACTGTTATCATTCATGACTTGAAATTAACGTTTGTTTTCAAAGCAACAACTTACTCCAGAGAATAACGCAATCCAGTCTCTAGGGACGCTGTTTTCAATATTGTTGTTTACGTCTATAGCATCATTAAACTCGGGCAAGGTTTGTATTTTGAACAGCGATTAAGATCATTTCTATTTAACAGCCAAGCAATCTGAACTATGAAATTTTGTACTCTACTGCCTTTAGAGTAAGATAATTTCCAGTTTGTTTATTAACTTATTACTCGAAAAATCTCACAAAAATGCTCACCCCAAATATAAATTACATAGTCTAGACATTTTCTTGAGTTTGCCGATTGGATTAATACAACAATATTTGGTCTTGATATTATATTGTGAAGTATAAACAGAAAGTTAAACCCACCTCAGTGAGATGTGAGCATGTAAAGGGTTAAAAGTTTCAATATAAATGGTCAGTCTTGGTTTATCTGTTGCACGTGCCTACCCTGTCAAGCACTAAAGTTGTAGGTTTACGAGAGGAGGAGGTAGCGCTGTAGGTTACTAACTGATAATTTCTCCAGAGATTTTACTCCCCAAACTGGCTGAATTGATCAATTTATTGTTTTCCCCACTCGTTTCAATTTCAAATACACTAGAAAATTGAACAAAAACTATTTTAAAATTAAATGATTACGGGGAATTTATAATTTGTTACAATTAATACATTTATGTGTTTGAAGGATTTACAGTGAAAACTTATTTTTTACTAATATTTGATGTAGGTCATTGAAATTAGTATAATTTCGTTTAATAATTGAAAACACTAACAAACAAAATGTTGGCAGGTAGAAAGAGTGTTACTCACTTAATTTCGGAAATTCGTAACTTATGTATAACGATATAGATTCACACTGTAGTTGTTTATACGACATTGAGTACAGAATATCAGTAAGAGAAATTAGTGTTGGGTAGCTCAGTACCCAATGTTATTACAATTTGTCTGTGATAGAATCCATCGGTTATTTGCGTCAACGCTTCATAATGAAGTCCACTGACTGAATGAATGAATGAATATATAGTTTATTCCAAAAACATTGGCTACAAACAGTGATTATAAAATCAAATATACTTAACAGAGACTTATGACACTAAAAATAGTAAAATACATACAAGTTTTAATGAGCCAAAATATTCTACAATAAACAAATGGAACTAGCAGACATAGGCAGTGCTACCTGTGCGTCTGCTAAGTTGCTGTCAAATAGAAAAAAGTAAATTATTGAATTTGTGGAATGGCAATTAAAAATAAAAAGGTTGTTATTATTAGTGATGTATGTAAACGTATTTTCATGAACACAGCGCTGGTGAGTCTGCGCATTGATTTCGTGGTGGCCAGGAGAGAGAGAGAGAGTGAGTCTCAGCCTATGATACTTATAGCTACTTCACAGCAAAAGGTGAGAAATATTTAATAGTGAATTTCATCTGAAGACCCCGGTTGACAAAGAAGACCGATTGGATACTGGTACTGACTGCAAAAGCCTATAATTATGTAAGCCTTTATGTTTTGCAGACTTACTAAACCGTACTCTACATTACCAAACTTTTACCTGAGTTTCATATTTCTCATCTCCGTAAATAGGTTGGCAATTTGTGAACAGAATGCTTATATTGTGATTTTAGAAATCCAAAGCACTTACGATCTCAAATTTGAAGGTGTGTACCACTTTCCTCGCAAACATTTTTTTTTTTTTTTAATAGGAAGTGCTTCTAGCGTTGACTAAGCATTTCAGTTGGACATTTTCCAATGCAAAAAAGCAACGGAATTTACTTTCTGCACAGCTACTATCACGAATACTAGAACAGAACCTGTACGGGCCATAAACATAAAACAATTATGTTACTGGACCGAAATTAAACATTACTAGTAAACACGTTGCTCGAAATCGAGCAATTGCATAGAAGTAAAGTAGTAATTTAAAAACAAAAATAAAAGTCATCATAATTTCCGATGAGTTTAAAAAGACTTTGAATTGAAAAATTAATAACAGCAATTAAATTATACAGCTGATCAAAATGTAAACAATTATGTTCTTCATAAGGATAATGGGAAATTAAACAGCCACTGGGGTCTGAGACAGGCTGAGGTTAGTTTGCAAATCTACGCGACACACTCTTTCCAATGGATGGTTCAATGGATAAAATCGGCTAAGAAATGGCAGAGGAGTTCAACCGACAAAGTTTCATGTAGCGTATTAATTATATAGATAGATTTAACATTACTTAAATAGAACCGTCCAAACCATTTGACAATGTTACTAGTATAGGATCCGGGCCAGTTACGTCATTTGCTAATGTTTATAATCCATACCGGTTCTGTTATAATATTTTTGGCTGCTACGTAGTATCTTCAACTTTTGATACAAAACTACAGGCGATAGAAATAAAGTTGTTATATATGCAAGATTACAATGCATCGTGTGGTTCATGAGATGATATCTCAGATATAGTTGTTTGAAGTTTTATTACTTTGTGTTATGTATCCGCAACTGGCAAATTGCTTTCATAACTTGACATCTGCTGCAATGAATATTTGCCGGCTTGAACGCTATGCTATACAGTAACACAGTTGCATACTCGTGTCCTATACCGTTGTATTAGAATTGGCGTAGTGGCAATAATATATTTTGAATACAGTATATTTGTATGATAATATAATATTATGATAATATATTAGTATTATTATTTTAAGGCAACGTTTTGGTATACAGAGCCCTTGTTTCAAATCAATGCACGCACAGAACTATGATGTATTTTCGTCTAAACCGTTGTAACATTATTGTATTATCACCCCAGCCTTTATTGTTAACCCTTTTACATTTCCAACTGCACAGACAACTTACATTTGTAGTTTTGCTGGTGTTTCCCGAGTTTTTTGCGAGTTCAATGTACAAAGACGTGAATTATGTGTGCACATAAAAATTTAAAATAAATTACTAACTGGCAAAATCATAATCAGATCATAGACGGCATTTAAACATATAAATGGCATTTAGGTCTTGTGAATATAGTAGTCTTAGCTAACGTATTTTATGTTGTGTTGATCCCTTTGATAAGAATCATGCCATACAGTTTTTATATGATTAAAAATTAATAGCTCCAGTATTGGTGATGGTTTTCTATATGTTTTCCCTCATAAATTTGATTATTTCTCGGATATTATATTTGTTTAAACACTGAAGAGCAGCACGGGTCCTATAGACTGACAATAATCAGTAAATTATAGGCTTTAATTTGAGCTATTGATCGTGTACTCAGTTAAGCTCAAGATACTGTATTACTCAATCAAAAATCTAAAATCATAAATGTAATTATTTCTCGGATATTATATTTATTTTAAAGCTGCAGAGCAGCATGGGTCCTCTAGTTTGTTTTGATTTTCTGTTTATATTTGGTTGTAATTTCGTCACCAACATGGCAAACCATAAGGCACATCTTATTTTTTGTATTTAAAATTCATTTTTGTTTGCTTATTTTGAGCCTATTTCAATTGATAACGGGATTCTGTATATCTACAAAAAAATATCTTTCATGTGGTACCAACCGCGTGTAATTCGGTCCACTAGTATGGTCATGTCACAAGTTTTGCAAAAGTATTTTTAGTATATAAGATAACGTAATGAAAGCCTGGATGATGGCTTGTAAAGAAGAAGTTTTCTTCGTTCAAACATAACAAGTAATGAAATGGAAAACTAGCCATTGTATATAGAATAATAAGTTAAATAGTTTTATGAACAAGAAATACTGTTACACAAACTTAAACAATTGCATCATTTATTAAGGTAAACTTGCAAACAAAATCGCTTTAACAAAATTAACTAAACGAACAATTCAAAGTAATTACATTAAACTCCCATTGAAAGCAAGCTTCTTTAGTGATCACTACAGATTGCGCTGCTCCTTCGTTTGGTCGTTGAAGTGTTAATTTGATTAGTAGAATTACAGTAATTGATCAACTCCACAGTAGATAGAGAGATGAGAACTTAACACGTTTCAAACGATTGCCTTCGCTGTGATTATTTGTTTTAATTCATAACCGCATGTTTTAATTCATGTGACTTTTATAGTTTTTTATAGAATTTTCCTCTTCAGGTACCTAGTAGAGTTAAAGTTTCTCACTAATACTAGTATGCATTTGTTACTTTATTTGGTTGTTTGTAAAAACCATGAAACATATTTTTAACACTGTATCTAACAAAGCAAGCCAGTATACATGCCTTGTTCATGTAAATATTCTTTATATTTTTACTGGACTGATTTTGTGTCTTTATTGATTACTTGAGTGTTTTGAGCAGCTAAAATCATATATCTAACCGGCGAAAAAACGTTGGACAATTTTACATGTTTAAGTAGATAATTACTAATTAGGTAAACTTAATTAATGACTGTAGGTACGCCTAACTACGCGATTCATAACTATAAGATGGCAAAAATACAATTAAATGGTAACATTAATAAGCAACACAAACAGTACAAATTTGGAGATTGTCCACTAACTTATCTTCATCCTTTCATACCACATTTATTAAAAATATCAGGTAGGCTTATCATGAATCTTGGTAATTCGTTAGCTAACCCAAGGTAGGGCCAAATCATTAGGTTGAGGTCACAAAGATACCCGGTTGACCTTAGTCATTGTACAGAACGTTTTGGGATGTTGGTTAAACAGATTAAATGTTCCGTTTATCCCAACATCCCCTTCCCCCCTCCCCACACCCACTCCCCCAAAACCCAGTGTCTGTGTGGCTGAATAATTAAACCAAGCTCCCATGGTTCGACACTGGATCCTCTATTGTTTTGTTGCTTTAGTATTTGGGGTGAAACGGATTTATGGTTCTTGATTTCTCGGTTGCTTTATTTAATTCTGCTATTGTTGTAAATATCATTGTTTTAAAATGTTGGTAAACTCAAAGTTTTAATGTAAAATAAAATTTTATTTAGTAATTTAAAAATGTAAAATGGAAAAAAATGAATCTACTTAACATTGAAGGAGTGACCTCACTAAATACCACATAATAGTCAATAATTTGATCAGAAATAACATGCTTTTACTATATCCTTATACTACTCTACAAGCATTTCTGACTTTCTCAGGTTTGGTTTGTAATAGTTACAAGAAACATCAAGTCGATTATTTTGTGTCAACAAGTGTATTTTATATAAAAGAGAATTTTTGTAATTATACTACAAAGCTTCAAAATAATAACATGACAATCTTACAGTCTAGAAGTTAAAACAATGAGTCTACTTATTCAGGTGGTGTAAAACTAATCTTTGGAAATTAAATGAGACAATGTAAACTGTTTCGGGATGAAAGGTCTTCAGGAGAGATTTGAGTTGGAAGTTTGTCAGAACAGGGGAGGGGAGGGGTGAATATGTCAACAGGGTGACATGAAACACCTGAGCTCAGTTATGGGGGGGGGTTGGGGGGGGGGTTGAAATCCGGATCAACGTCAGCCCTTAGACATCTCTGGCAAAGCATACACCACCCTTTGTTCTAAACTACCCTTGATTACTTCTAGATTAAGCACATACTTGATTCATGAATACTTTATCCAAACCCAGTAAAATTTTGAAACTGTCTCAACTACTGTATTGGTTTTAGTATATACCACCTATTGTCAAAGGCATATAGCATAGAGTATGAGTAAACACCCTACTCCTTATGTCCTACTCCTTTAATCTATTTATGGATTTAGAATTTTGATCTGTATTCATTTTCAATGGAAGATATTTTTCATGAATAAACTAACCTTCAATATACAAGTTTTGGATTTATTAATAGCCAAATTATTTAAATTTACCCTACTGCTAGTGTATTTGAAATACAGACACAGCAAGTTGATTCTGCTTGATAATGTACCTTATCTAAGCTGCGTGTTTTTGATTGTAGCCTACTGTACTCGGAAAATGGTCGTAAATCAGTTTTGTAAGGGATCGAGGAATTTACACTATTCAATTATCGTCACCAATAGTCTACAGTCGGACGTATATTCATTAACGGAGTTATATGGTTGTGTCTAGTAAAAATTGAAAGACTATAGAAAAAAAAACCTTAATAGATGATGATAGTAGAGTTAATCAAGAAAACTATGTAAGACTTATTTTATTCTAGTATTATTTTCCAAACATCTACAAACTGTCATATATTTTTTGTCTTTGGGGCTACTATATTTATTTACGTCTTTAGTTACTTTGTACTGTTTCGAGTTTTTGCCTCAAGTTGAACTTTTCTATGCTCAGTCATATAAAGGGAACTGGATAACTTGCCACAGTCAATTTGTTGTGGGCGACAAATTGAATTTTTCCTACCTCAGAGAAATCGTTCTCAGTTACTTAAGGCACTTTGCCCTCCAAACTATCAGGGAGAATACATTCAAGTTATACATCTACTATTTTGTGTAAGACATTTTTCATTTGACAAACAAGAGAATAAACTTGAGTTAACAAGACCCTTAAAAACTGAATACAGCCAAAATTTGTACCAATAAAAGGGTATTACTATGAATATGAAACAAAAACTAACAAATCCACTACAAAAGTCAACTTATTATTCATATTACAGATACTTTATGTAAGATTATAGTTTCATCCTCATGTATTTTCACATTCTATTATTTGAATAAAAGAAATGGTAATATGTATTTGAAGGATGTTTCTGCATTCAAAGTACAAAACATGAATCTATGTCTAAAGGGAAGGACTTGACAAAATGAGAACACCCCTTGATTTGGTATGCATTAAAGGATTTGACCTCTTCAAGATTGTTCTAAGGTAGATTTATTATTATATCGTTCCACTCTTGAAAGAACATTTTCCTTGGTAAAAGTAAGCTTTAGAATAAAATTATCTTAAAATAATTATTGTTTGTTTTATCACTCCTGCAATTTTCATTACAAACAAAATGTTGGAGCTTCTTATATTCTTAATGTTGTTACGTAAGAAGATAATTTAAGAAGTCAAAATGTGCAAAAACTAGAATATCAAGAACTCAGGCAAAAAAGGCAATAACTATTATAATTTAGGTTCTTGAATCAGAGAAAACCTAAAAAAATTCAACTATATTTGAAGTTGGGATGTAAAATTGTTGTTTCCTTTGCATTTTATTTGATTCACATTCAAAGCCTCTCCACTTACACTTTATTGCCTACTAGAGATAATGTATTAAGTATTCCTAAAACTTCATCCTGTTCATTCAATAAGACGCTTCAGTTCTTGGTCGCCTTCATCCAATTATATGAAATACCCACCTCGTCCTATGATTCTCACGTAAGGATCTGTATTTGCTGAAAAAATACTAAAGTTATCATTTTTTGTAATAAAAAAATATAGCTATACCGGTAAACAATTTTTGAATAAGTATGAATATTGTTAGGGGAAACAAGCAGCCTGACTATAAAATGCCGTCACCAATGCTGTGACTAGGACAAAAGTCCTTACAGGTGAAATCCCACATCTAATTCAGAATGCATGACTGAATGTAAATAACCTCGAGCTTAACCACTGTGGTGATGTATACTGAATAGCGCAGAATAATTTCCTTTTTATATTACTTTTTAATATATTTTGTAAGCTTTCTTGCAAGCTCCGACTTACTTAATAACTCTATTTTAGAACACTCAGCAGAACTAAAGATCTAGATTAATTATTTTATTTATATTAATTGATAATTTTTACTATTGATATTTAAATTATTTTTATATGGCCATATTTTTAGGTGTTAAATACATATTTTTCTTCCAAAACTACTTATTTTTGCCCCTAGTAACTAATAAGGAGATCAAGTTGTTATATACTTTATTTGTTACTTTTCCAATTTAGCTAAGTTTGTTTGAAGAAGTAAACAACTAGAGAAAGTTGAATTCATTCATTTGTCAGGGAGTGGATCATCATGGGATAAGAAACCTGAGCCATTCATGTGTTGGAGTCTTGAAGAATGTCTTCAAGTAGGTCTTCAAGTAATTCCTTCCTCAGCAGATCTTGAGAGCTTTATTGATTTCACATGTCACTCTTTAAAAGTTCATCCGAGGTCATGGTACAAATTGTTTGTTTTACTTATATTTTCTGGTTGAAGAAAATAGAACATATTACACACACCAATAGTTTTATATGTTTTGAAGTGTTATCCCTGATAAAAATTGTTTACTTTTTCATATTAAAAACCAACATTGTGTCTGGACAAAACGTAGAAGAAAGCGCAAACGTTTGTTGGGGAAAATTAAGTTTCAAAAGAAAGCGTTTTTTTTTTTCATACAAATAAAATATTTAGATAGTATTTCATTACCCACGGTCATCATATACTATATTACTTATCCTACTTTAGTACTTATCCTTTTAACAAGTTTATTACTCACTTAAAAATGATTTATGACATTACCTCAGGTAAAATATTTACATTTACTTAACATTTCACCACCTTTTCTATATACTTAAAAATAAAAAATCAATTCACCACTGCTGCCAATCGGGTATAGCAGCTCCGACATTTACATAACGTTTGGTAACAGTTTAAAATATACTTAAATATTTGACTATTTGTATAAACATTCGCCAAACAAGCCTTGCCCATTCCAACGTGTGAAATGTCAGTCTGGATTTTATGTTTCCATCAATTAACCTCCTACCTGTCTCATTATCATATTGTATTGCTTAACAATGTCCCTATTTTTACTAAATTTTCTACAGCTTTATTGGAGTTAGTTTTCAAATACATAAAATATTTTTCTAGTTGTTAGAGGTACATCCTTTTAGCGAATTTCCCTATAGGGAAGTAGCTGTTACCGTCGGTCTCATGGTAAGACCTAAGCCTGGGACCGATTTCCTTTTTCATTTTGATGTTCCCAGAGGCCAAAAACACCATTCGTTCAAATTTTTATATATCTATATATAGAGATATATATATATATATATATATATATATATGTGTGTCCATCCGCACGATAACTTGAGTAATTTTTGTCCGATTTTGATAAAATTTGGTTTGAAGGTGTAAGGCGGGATAAACTTGAATGAGTTCGCGAACCAGCATGATTGGACTATGGGAACGTGGGTTTATGGGGGGTTTTATGGGGTAAAAATAGGTCTTTCCCATTTTTAACCCTAAAAACACAAAATTTCACAATTTCTTTTTAAACCATTTTGTAGAGCTTAAAAAACAAATAATTTAGTATATTGAAGCGTTATTATGCGCCTAATTGTAACGGAGAAAATTCAAAAAATTGTAATTTTAAAATTCCCATGTTATTTTTATGGAGAATAAGTCAACTAACTGTTGTAGTTTGCTTATTTATGAACATATTATGATCGATTTTGGAAAATACTTTTATTTCTTACTAAACTATTATCATTTATAAAAAAAATCTTTTTTACCCTCCCTGTTGCAGCAAACCTAAGTACTCATTAAACTAATTCTATTTAAATAGGAAATAAATGTGCTATTTTTATGGAGGCATTTTAGTGTAAATCCAATAAGGTTAATGGAAATTCGCTTAGTCTGCAGGTTTGCTGTGGCGGGGGTATTTGTTTTTTATATTGATGATCCTACAGCTAACTCTGAACTATATCTTGGGGTAGTATAAGGTAGCTGAAAAACGATTTAAATCCGACGGTATTTGAACCTGATGCTACTAGGTATCTCCCACTATACCAGCCCACATTTCTTAACTTTTTGACTATCAAAATTGTTTGCAGATTTTTTATAAAAACAATATCTTGATACAAGAAAAAGACAACTTAAACTAAGTAAAATATAAATAAAGTTTTATATTTTTTTGGCTTAATGTATTTTTTTTATTTATATTACAACTATTATTTTATCCTGTTTTGTATCTAAAATTAATAGGTATCTGCCCACTCCAGCTTCAAAGCATTCTGTTAGAAGACAACTAACTACAAAGGAGTGCTGGGCGGAGGGTAGTTTATGTTAAGGGTGCAACTTGCTGTAGAGCCCTCCTGTTAAACAACTGTCATTATTCATTTGGTTAATTGGTTCTTGCAGAACTTATAGTGCACTTTTTCTTCACGCTCTGAAACAATTGGAGTTTTCCCTAAATAAACCTTTCATTGAATTAATTAAGATCCAGCTATTTCACTTTCAAAAGATTAAACATTTTAACTGATTTAAAAATTTGTATTATGTTACCAAATAATTGTAATTTAAAATATTTTGTTCCATTTAAAACAAATACAACCAAGATTTTTGAGTAATATGTTGTTTATTTAAACTACCACCTACTTGGGGCTTTATAAAACAAGTAGAATCAGGACCAAGTCATGTCTTCCATTTTGCCTGGCGGAGTACGGACCTTGAGGGATCCATAACATTGTGAGGATAAAACCGTAAAAAACACTTCTCAGAACGGCTGGTCCGATGGTCAGACCTTCCGATTCTGGAAATAGTATAATTACCAAGATGCTACCTCACTCGATCAGCCTAATACTAATACAGAGATAGTTAATACTAGCACTAATATTTGGTTACATACTAAACTTTTCAATTCTAAAATATCTGTACTTTTCATTTTGTTTTCTTCATTATCTTTAGTTGATCTGTAGAGCTTGATGTACAACAGCTAGCTCTGTTTATAGATCAAATACTTTGTCCAGTTGGTTGTTCTTGACATTCTCAGTTTGTTTCAGTCCACATATTTTTCCTTAACATTGTATTCCTTTGTATGGATTTTTTTTATCCTCCAGTTCATTCTATTTCAAGTGATAAAGCCAAGAGCTACAATATCAGAGACTGCCTACCTCCATAATGTTCCTTGTTTAACTAGGTTTAAGTTTCCAACATTCCAACATGTTTAGTTGGTCTTTCACTAGCGTTCTCGTTAGATCAATATAGTAATGAATCAGGCAACTGACAAACATGCTAATGTCAAGCATTTTCTAGAATTTGTGCGATCTGCAGGTCTTGGTAATAACAAAGCCCCACAAAGGATCATACTTCATTCTACAGTTATCATTCTCTCATATGGGTTAGAAATAAACTGGTGGCATCCCCATGTAAAATGGTAATACTGTAATTTAATGTTGTAGGACTTTTCTCCATTCTTCTGAGCTCCAATTCACAGCCTCTCCAGCCCAACCTCCAAATACTCTTTACTGACTAAGTGGTATATAATGTGATGTTGATGGTGTTGACAGGTCCGGACGGGTATGGTGAAGGTGAGTGATGGCAAGACTAGACCAACCCCCATGAGACTGCATCTGTCCATGGAGCTACTGAAGCTGCAGAAGGAAGAAATCTCCCCAATAAACAGGAACCACAACCACAAACCATCTCCTACGGACTCTAGGGTGAGTATCTCATTAAAGTTGGGAACATATACCATACGTACCATACATATATACCATACGAGTTTGTATATAACACCTAGACAATAGTCTTGTAATGGCACTTGTGTGAATACATAAAATATAATTGAATATGAACACACTGTTCTGTTCTCAGACATAAATTTGGATAATTATCTTTCATATTTTTGCTTTAACAATATAATTTATGATAAACCTTTTACTTAAAACTCATTACAAATCTGGCGTTAAACTCCTACAAAGTACACTCACCATTTAGTAAGAACAAAGAAAAGTGAAAATAGTACTTATAATTTTGTTTAATATCAACAATGACTCAGATTATCCATAAAATATGGACTGATGCCAAAGAGGGTTTTATGGTTGCCAATATTGAAATTGTTCTTAGATATGTAGGGACAATGTAATTGATAAATTATAGTTTCATTAGCTGATGAGGGAAAATATGCAAATGATTTCGTCTCCTTTGCAGTTATAATTGGTTGGGATTTCATGTAATCCCATTCTCAATCAATTCAGCTAACTTGAACTGTCATATGGTGTTATTTGTGAGATGTATGCACACTGCACAGTGCACAGTACCGCCACCGGTATGCTAATTATTGGCAGAGTTTGTATATTTAGGACTGGCTTTAGCAAGAAATGGCATGATGAGGTGAAGTTGTGCAGTCACTGTCATTCAGACTTTGACAATATTGTCACAACACTGTCACCAGTTGAATTCATTCAAACAGAAAGCTTTGATACCACTGTGTTGAGAACATTCCTCTCTTGGCATTGTTAATTAAGTACCAAAAACTGAGCCAACATTTAGGTGCAAAAACTTGCCTTCATTTAGGTTTCGCAGATAAAACAGACACATGTATAATTAACTAAAAATATTTTCTTAGAACAAATAATTAACATTTTATCAGTAGGCTATATTGATAATAACCCTGCAATGAAAAATATTGAGGGAAACTGTCATAATTTTTGAGTTAAAATGCTACTCGTACAGCATTTTTCTTGCATCTAGCCATTGAAAACCAGTAACAATTTTACTTTTTTGCTAAGTGTACATACTTCAGTGGACTTTGAAATCGCCTGTTTTTGTTTAATGTTTACCACCTGCAAAGTTCAAAACACGAGTGATAGTGGGTCATTTAGTTTTCTTGACCATATTTAAATATTTATGGTCTAAAATAACTTACTTACTACTATTGTTATGAAATATACAATTTTACTCTCATTGAACACATCCAATGAAATACATAAAGTGAATAAAATCACATTAGTTTTGAATTAGACCTCTTTTATTTTCATCTTGTAACCCAAGTCCCAAGGTCTTCAGATTAGTGTGTTTGGTGATCCAAAAATGTTATCTTGGATTAGGTACTTTTTTGCTTCCTCCTCTTCTGCTTTTTTGGCAAAATGATGATGTAATGCTGATTGAAAACCTGTGAAATAATTGTTATAAAAACAAATTTCGGTTAAAATTTCATTTGTTATAAAAGATTTAGTGTTGATCAAAGAATTAGTTTATACAAATTTTACTTTACACAAATTTATTTTTCTACCAGGGGCTTAAACTGGACATGCACTGAATTTAACCTCGCACAAATGATCATTAAAAATCAATAAAAAAAAAAATGTCAGAACATTTTAGTTGTCTTCAGTTAGCTGAGCTTAAATTTACAGCAGTGGACCACTGTAAAGTGCTAGTGGTGCAAAGTTGCTCCTGCGTTAAGCCTGACAGTATAAATTACTTTTATTTCGAGCTCACACATTCATTACAGTTAACTCGGCCAGGATTCAACTGCAGGATTACAGTCTATTCCCTGTTGCTGTCTTCTGTTGTGAGTTGTGATATTAATATGCTTTTGTTTTACTTTTTCATACATTTATCATCAAAAAAGTAATAATTTGATGTAGTATTGTATATTATTTTTCTTTTATACATATATTGTTTTTAACCATTTAAGCATTTTCATAATAGTTTAAGTACCTGCATTCAGTAATCCAAATTGCTTCTTATGGCAACTATAAACAGTAGTTCGAGTGATTCAAACTACGTCTTCCGCCCATTCGCGTCGCACCTGTTTTGTGTCCCTGAATACTCGGTTGTTTTAATGTTTAACGTTTGCCTATCAATGTGCGTGTTCGTGTGTGTTTTATGTACTCAAAAACGACTTTCATATACAGAGGTAAATAACCTGAACAACACCTTGTACGGCTTGAAAATGGTTCCTTGGCAGAACCGAAACTATAGTTGCCACAAGCAGCAATTTAGATTACTGAATGCAGGTACTTAAACCATTATAAATATTCAAACGTAATCTAGAGGCTAACAACTCTTGTAAATAAGCATTTTCCATAATTTTTGTAGGGAACAATCCAAACATCTGTCCTGTTATTAATCAACGTAGACCCAACGACAAATTTACATACTCTACTACATTCACAAAGTTTGTAAAGGTAGCTGGTAGTGTTTAATTCCAATTGAGATTTATTCTGACTCTAGGTGCCATAGACTGTTGGACTACCGACTAACAATCCTATCTAAAAAAAACCTCAATTTTAAATAGTAAAAAATTGTGCAGATAACACAAAATATTTTAAAAAATATAAAAGAAGAAACCACCCTCTGTTGCAGGTGAGGATAGTAGGGGTGACCAGACAGAAGGAGGGAGGTCTGGGACTGAGTATCAAGGGAGGAGCCGAGCACAAGCTGCCGATCCTCATCTCTAGGATATTCAAAGGCCAAGCTGCGGACCAGACGGGGGAACTGTTTGTTGGAGACGCCATCATTAAAGGTGATATTTTGTTTTATACGTCCAATGTAGAAATTTGATCACACTTCATTTGATATTCACTGTGCAATATGGAGTACAGAAGCAATCATCGAATTTTTCCCGTAAAAAATCAGAGTCTGCTCAGTTTTCTATTTTTTTCTATGCTTTATAGTACTTAAGGTCAAAATCCTAATCATTAAAGAAGAATACCAATCTCTAACAAGCGTAGAGACAGAGATAAGTAAGATGTTCTTTTTACATCAACTCGCATGGCAATAAACATGTTTTTTTTGTTATTTTGTGACTTTTACCACACAGTGAATGTGGAATTGAGTAAAACCCTTTTTTCGGAGGTTCATCATTTTTACACACCTTCCTGATACTTTTGGAACTATACTATTAATATTGAAGTCATTGTAGTTTTAGTGCAATGGAATTTGATCTATTTTATGACAAATTGGTAAGTCTCGTAGGTATACACCATTCTACTGAATAAGCAAGACTGATATTGTACACTAGTTTAGGACCTAAGGCATAGCTTTATCAAGGTATAGGAACCCCACTGTTGAACCAACTTTTGAAACAGCAATACCTGATAGAGATTAAACATAATTCCATGCCACTAGGCACTCTTTGCTGATTTCTTGATCAAAGATAGCAGTAGCGAAAGCAAATAGAATCTTTTTTCTTGTTTTATCCATCAACATATAACTGACTGCTCTCGAGTAAAAATATGATAATGCTAAAATGAAATGAGTTTATGTGGAATGGTAATTTTTTTTAAAAATGTGTAAACAAACAAATCAAGTAAATATCCCTTCGATAGTTTATGTATCGCTAAAACCCACATGTAATGCACATTAAACAATCTTACATGGTAATGTGAGTGTGTTCTCGGCCTTACCTGATAAGTAACATATTTCTCAATGTTGTTGTTGATGTTGATGTCAATGTTGTTGTGTTCTCCAGTCAACGGAGAACTGATCACAGCTTGTCAACACGATGAAGCAGTCAACATTCTGAGGAACGCAGGAGACATAGTCATGTTGACCGTCAAGCACTACAGAGCTGCTACTCCCTTCCTGCAAAAGCCAAGTGAGTTCCACCAATCATATATAGCCCTTGACTGTAGATTCACTGCCATGGCGTAGACATTTCATGCCTAAGGTAATTCAAGCTTTCATTCACATATAATTTTATTTACAACACTACCATAGAAACAATGGAAAGGGAGAGGGAGAAGAATGAAACCCACAAACAACCTGTTACTGATAAGACATCCCCCGACCATAGTGCCCGGTAGTCTAGACGTAAACTCCTGCCGGTCACGTTGTTAAAGCTAGGCCTAGGCATGCGTGTTACGTGTTTTAAATGTTTTTTATGTTTTGTTAATATTGTGAACTTTGACGACCGCCGGAAGAAGTGACAATGTCCTAGGGAAAACCTGAAGAAGGCTCCATTGTGAGCCGAAACTAGTTGTTTCACAACCGATTGGATTATCAACATTACAGGTATTTAAACCACTTTAAGTTAAGGTAATGTTTATTTGGTTTTAGAATGAAGTTTTAGATCACCTGACAATCAAAAGGTCACAAGTTTGAGCCTGAGAAAATTCAATAAAATAACTTTATACTTACGAGTCAGTCCTAATTTATGTCCTAATTTAAATTTAAAAAAAACTGTGCTGAATTTTTTTAGGCGCAAGTGTTTTAAAGTTTTTAATATGTTAACACATAAAAGTCTAAGTGAACTAAGAATGACCAAAAGGTCAGTAGCTTTTTGATGGAGTTGTCCCACCTGTTCCTAATGATTGATTTAGTAAATGGTCCTGGCTCATGCGGATGTTATTCAGTAAAAAAGCTTTTCAGGATTGTCTCATTCCATTATTTTCCATCTTGCATAGTTTAAATAACCAATGTCAAGAGGGTATTGCTATAAAGTGTTATTTTCATTTTTTAAACCAAATTTACCTCTACAGGGAAACATATAGTTAAGTATCACATCTTTTACATACCCATCAGCTATTCCTATGAAGATTAAAATGTAAAATATAACTTTATTAGAAGTAAATCCAATAAGAACTACAATTTTTTAAACTATTTTTCTTGAATAAAAACTGGTGTAGTAATCAATGATTCAAAATACAATAAGATTGGATATGGTAAAAACCTCAAAATAATATATTTTTACTTTTATAACCCAATAATAACTACAAATACAATAGTGTTTCAATTTAATATTGTTTTTTTTTTTATAGGGCACCTAGATAAAAATACAGTGCTGATAATTATTTCTGTTGAATGATTGATTATACAAGTAGAATTTTACAAAACTCTAACCAGGCTGACACAATCATCCAATAAATTTTAACCTCAATATCGAACAACAAATAGAGTAACACATTGTGTGAATCTGTAATGGCAAAGTTAAAATTGGATTTGGTAGAAGACTGGGAAGTTATAAAGTATACAAGTTTTGGCACTTCCCTATGGATTGGGTTTAAAGTTGTGTTTGAAAAAAGGAACAAGTAAAAATGCACCTTCAAGGTGATATTAGAATTTAATTTTTTACCTATGATGAAATGTGAGTATCAGAGTTGTTGGAGGGTACTCAAATTCAAATCTGAATGCTGCAAGGTCAATCCTCTGAAAAATGTATCATGTACATTGTCATTCATTCACTACTAAGCTGTTCTCACATACAGGGTCGTAAAAAAGTTCCAGGACAGTTAAATATTTTAAAAAATAATGTAGATAGAGCTACAATACTTGGTACAAAGTTACAGGGCATAAAACTCTATTTTAACACATATTCAGTGATCCAATAACTCTTTAGGAGGACGGCCCACAAGGAGTCGGAAGAAAATCTTAAAAGGAAGCATAGGTCAATATGCACATCAAATTAAAGGTATTTTTTAGTAAAATACAATGCCGAAAACCGCACTTCAAAAGGTTGATCTTGGAAAATGGCAGATGTTCAAAGATTTCTTGAATCCGCCATTTTGAATCTTTGAACGACTGCCATTTTTTACTCAGGCATTCTTTTGAGCTTGAATTTACGGCATCCTAATCTACTAGTGAAGACCTTTAATTTGATGTGCATATCGACCTATGCTTACGTTAACAATTTTCTTCCGATTCCTAGGGCTGTGCCCCCTGAGGAGTAAGCGTATAATAGCAATGTAAATTAAATGAATCTTTGAACTGTCATTTTGCGCAGGATCAACCTTTTCAAGTGCGGTTTGCGGCATTGTATTTTACTAAAAAAGACCTTTAATTTGATGTGCATATTGACCTATGCTTCCATTTAAGATTTTCTTGCGACTCCTTGTGGGCCGTCCCCCTGAGGAGTTATTGGATCACTGAATATGTGTTAAAATCGAGTTTTATGCTCTGTAACTTTGTACCAAGTATTGAAGCTCTATCTGCATTATTTTTAAAAATATTTAGCTGTCCTGGGACTTTTTTACCACCCTGTATATTCTTATTTCAAGAAATCGTTCATAAAATAATTTGTATTTTATTTTTATGTTTGTAGCTTTGAGTTATTGATGTCCTTACTTAGTCACTTTATGCACATTTTGCCAAAGGTGTGGCATCTTCAGAGTTGTAAATCATTATCAAAAATACTAAACTGGAACTACATTCTATTATTTACAGGTGTTTATGATTCACTGTTTTTTTTTTTCACATCAGTTACGCGACAGGTCGATATTACCATTGCGGGTGCACTTCCATCATGATACACAACCATTTGTGGACGGACTGGGGACGAGGGGTGGGTTTTTCACGAATTGTACCTACAATGTTGCCGGTTTTTCACAGGATTGCCTGATTGGCTAGAGTTGGTTTCTATGTCACAAATGGTCTTAAAAATGGTGGAAACACAATTCTCTTAGACCCCAACCCATACTCCAGCAAAATAACCGTTAACTACAACAAACTTACTACAACTAACTGCAACAAAGGACATGCTGGTCTCATTCCAAATTGCATAAATAGAATCCATATCGACATCACCTTTAAAATGAAAACAAAGAAACTAGCAGAACAAATTTCTTTGATTTAACCATTTAAAAAACCACACACAGGAAAAGTAACCATTTAAATCTATAGAAAACCCATCCAAACAGATCTCATGACAATTGCTCAGGGCTGCCTAGAGGAGGGACAGCAGCCCACATGCGCATCTGTGATTGTTTTTGGGGGTGGAGGGGGGATTTTATTTTACATATTGCCCTTGATAATTTATGAAGTTTTTCTATAAGTATCCCTAAAAAGTGTGTTTTTTTTTTGTTTTTTTTTTTTTTTTTACTTAAACTTGCAACACAATTTTGGCTATTCATAAAATTAAAATTAGTTGGGGTTGTGTTGTACAACTTCAGTGGTTTGCTATGTTGGAACCATCGGGAACATGTGTAGTGAAATGTAACGACAAAAGACACTATGAAGTTCCTTGAATTGTAGGCTGCACAACAGTCAATGTACGATCCAAACTGCAAGAATACAAAGATCGTGATTTTAGGAATGCAGCAGCTAACAGGATAAGCAAAGCAATATGGATGGCTATCCCTGATTTGTACCAAACTTTGTTGACTAACGTAATTGCCTAAAATTCCACTAAAATGAGACCAAAAACTGAACAGTGGTACAACTCTCAACAATACACTTTTCATCGTTGACTTTCTGAGGTAAACTAAATCCAAAAGATAGACTATGAAGCGTGGCTCATTTGAACATTCCACGCCTTACAACAGATAATTACAATTACAATAATTATTACTACAATAATTACAATTAAATTACAACACATAGTAATCTATATACCCACCAGAGTCAGGCCCAAGTAAGTAAGCTGACAAGCATATATTCAAGTCCCGTAGGAACCCAGCTCTACTCAAATCGTTGTGATGGATGTAAACTTCCCACGATGCAACTCTCAACCCCCACCCACCACCGCACTGCCGCGTAATCCTAGAGATGTGAAAACAACAGTATCAGTAACTCACAAATATCTTTGAATGGTAAAATGTAGTTTTGTATTTTTTATAATTAGGGTAGCTCTGAAGATGCCACATCTGGGGCAAAGTACCCATTAGTGACTATGTACGAATCAAGAACACAATGTTTTTTTGTAAGCATCATATTTCCTACAATAATGATACACTTACTCAACCACCCTCATTTTGCAGATGAAGAAGAGAGAGTGTTGGACAATGAGGAGGAGACAGCTGGTGAGGGGGAGGGAGGATGGAGACTGAGCCATCACGGATCTACATCATCCATCGCACAGACACAAGTCAGATGGGTGGACATCATCACTGGTAAATCACTTTGAAGATTTAAAAACACAAATTACCCCAAAAAGATAGTATTAGTATTCAGCGTATAAATTCTGATTCACAGGGGTGCCCATCCCCCCCTAGACTCATGACGCACCCCCCCTAATTGAGCAACAGCCCCCCCCTCCATTAATGAGGTACACAACAAATGAGAAACATTATTCCCCCTCCCAGCACTATTTTTAAAATTAAATAAGTTTTATAAATTTTTTAAGATATTGAAAATTCAAACCCAGTTAAATATATTAATAAAGTTATAGTTTTGTCTGCACATTGCTAGGAATTATACATATCTTGGGTTATTTTTTCGTTTTATACATTGAAGAAGTTGAAACATGTCTTATCTAAATTGATGTCCGTCTGTCACAGCCCAGTAGGTATTTTACGCAGCATACTCTAAAGAAAACTAGAGTACCGATTATGATTCTAATGGTTTAATAGTATTCACAGGATTAGCGATAGTGTCCTTAGCTATTAAAATATGGCCTCACTATTTTGGAAATAAAATAACGGAAGATCAAAAACCCAATTTTGTGTGATGTTTCTATTTTTTTTCTCCATGTTTACTACATACATCATTTATTAATAATCTGTTGAGAGGACACGTCACATATAAAATTACGAACATCTGTTTTGATAAAGATTCCCTTTTCTAGCTGTCACTGATATGTTTACATAAATGTTGTTTATGAATACTGTGTATGCCCTAACGATTTCCAATCACGTTTGTAACCATTTCCCATCACGTTTGTAAGCAAATCCAAAACCAAGTGAGATTAAAAACTGTGTGGCTTTGGCTTACATAACGGGTTTGATTTATCACGGGTACTAATATGTAACTGTAAATTAAATTTAAAAACTAGCCATCATCCAGGTCAGGAACCGGAGATTCTGTGTGTATCAAGTTGTACTTGAATTTTGATTACCGGGAAAAGACCGTGAATCAGTTTTGTACAGGACTGGAAAACTTATCTTTCTATATAACTAAAATTAGAGTTTTATAAGTCACCTCAATTTAAGGATTTTTTATTGCCAGACTATCTATATAGCGTTCGTAACCTCTGCTTAACGAATCGTCAGCGTCTTTCTCTTTATGTTGATAAAACGACCCCCTCTCCCTCCCTTTGGAAACATCACAGCTCCTTTGGTGATAATAAAATGGAAACAACGCTTGCGCCAACAATCGTCTGCTCCGTTTTACACTTCTGTCTGCTGTGCGCTATGTTACAACAGATCTAAGATACAACAGCTGGGAAATGATGACGATCCTAATGCTTAGTAAACTGTGATTGAGTGATAACCGTGGTAACTTTAGTAAGGCTGTGATTGGGCAATGAGTAGGCCTAAATATGGCGGCTTGTTGAATTTGTGTAGCCTATGAATTGAAGAGAACCCTAATAAAGAACAGGAGAAAAATTAAAAAAATAACAAGATCGTTATTGTTACTTTAAGAGTGTTTTTATTATATCTAAATATAATTTTACACTTTTTATCACTTATCTATCAATTCCTATGCTGTGATACAGCACCTTCCGGTACGGTAGCCTATCTGTCTATCATCAGCAGTCGCTTATAACACTTTCTAAAGGTTCCTTTAATATTTACGTTATTTATAGCAATGCAGTGTTTCTGTTTGGCTAGTTATTAGTTAAGTTTGAGTTAGCTATAATTTTAAACGTTGCCGTTTGTACAACTAAACCAAGACAAATGATTTGAAATGTATAATAATAGTGTTATTGCACAATAATAATTATTGAGCAATATTGAATTTCGTTTATAAAAATGCAAATCGTGACGTTAATGGCTGTTTACAGCGTTTTAATGGGTTTGTCATCTGTTTTATACTATTTTGGAATAACCGTATTTTTCATTACCCCCTCCCTTTTAACGAGCTTTATGTCAACAAAGCGTTCTGTGCTAAGTCTCGGTGTAGCTTGTGTCTGTGCCACGCGTTATTATCTTTTTCTCAGCATCAGTTGAGCGTTGAGCCATTCCGTGCCCTCCCTTTTATATCTCATGTCTTGCTAATCTTGAATAATAACTTCCTATACAAATCCTAAACTATCATAAAATCCTATTTTAACTAATTGAATTCAATAACATAACTTTTGTTATTAATTAATCGACTTTCTATCTGGTGACTTTGTAATATATTTTTGATTTTCGTCACGTTGAACACTGTTGCAATTAACTTTAGCCACCCCCCCCCATTTGATTTTTGCAGCCCCCCCCCCAAGAATTTCAATGACGCAGTCTGCGTCACAGCCCCCCCCCCTTGTGGGCACCCCTGTGATTCAAATCCTGTGAGCTTCTTGAAGATTAAACAACTACTCTACACTTATTACTTATTTATATTAGCCTTGAGGTACACCATGCAGTTGAGTTGCAAGTAAGTCTTGTACAGGGAGGGGAGAAGGGGGTACACCTCAAGTTGACAATGGGGCTGAGGCAGTAGGCCTAATATAAATGTGTACAAGTGTGTGATGGATTCAAAGATCAGTTAGATCTTTAAAGTAGAATTGTTGCACATTTAAGTTAGCACTTGTAATTTTATTTTACTTTGACAAAATCCCTTATGAAGACTCTCTATGAATTAAGGGATGCCACCTACTAACAGGGTTTACCTTTGTTGATGGCGGTCTTAGAGATGACCCTATAAGTTTGGCAATCTCTGGCAGTCAGCCCAATTCACACAAAAAAATCTCTCAGAACCCTCTCACTCTTTTCCAAACAGACAAACACTACCATTCTTGTGTTGGCATGTACACAGCCTTCTGCAAACTTCAAACAACACTTTCCTACATTTGTTATGTCCATATACTTGTCTGTTAATGGACACATTACCTAATACAGGATTTAAATGAACTATGCTTTAAATTGCACAGCTCTAATCACAGAGCACAATCCACCACACAACTTGGTGATTGAGATCATACAACTCTTATCACAGAACACAATTTGGTCACATCGCAGTAGTAGGGGTGAGCATCAATAGTCAATGTTTTGGAAACATCGACCTTTTTCTATCGATGTTTGATGTCTTTTACATGGACGGTATGGTAGGTTACCAATGGTTTTGTTACATCGATGTTTTTCTATCGATATTCTATGTTTTTTACATTGACAGTATGGTAGGTTACCGAAGGTTTTGTTACATTGATGTTTTTGTCAAACATCTATGTTTTTGGCCATTAATATTGATGTTTTCTATTACTGGAGAGTACAAAAACATCAACGGTTGACCTATCGATGCTCATCCTTAAATCACAGTTTGGTTATTGAGATGATACAACTTGGTGGATGAGTCAAACTTTTGATATTACAACAAGATTGAGCTTTAAAAAGAGGTGTGAACCAGCCAGAATAGTTGTTTGGGGTTTTTAAAAATATTACACAGTTGCATGATTTAAACTAGATGGCTGTATCACAATAATAACTTGTAGAATTTGATTTTATAGGAAACCCAATATTCAATCATTTTAAAGAACATTTTTGATAAGACAAAGTACACCAAAGTCTGTAATATGCCTATTACCTTGTAGTGCAATTTCCGTATGATACTAAAGGCAAAAAATTAAAACCAAAAGATACATTTACCCGATGTTTAACACTATTCAATTGTTTCCAGTTCCTCTGATGATGGCGTATGTTACCCGCTACATTTTCGGCACCGACAAGCTGCGACCAAATGCGTTTGAAGTTAGAGGTTTGAATGGCTCCAGCACAGGAGTCGTGCATTGTGACGATGCAGCTATACTCTCCCAGTGGCTTAAATACATCACAGACAATATCATGGGACTTACCCACTTACAAGTGAGTATCCAATGGCTGAGCAATCTGAAAAAATTTGTAGTTCCAAGCTAGATGTTCACTGCCTCCATTTAAAGGTCTTTCTGGACCCTCTTGTTTTGTGGAGTAGTCAACCTTAACTGAGTGGTTTATTTTGCTTGCCTCGTAGCTAGAAGGTCTAAATGGAAGGAAAAGTCTAAATCTGTTTCCCAGAGCCAGCCTTGTGTGGTGTGGGGCCCAGTGCAAACATTCAGAGCGAAGCCCCCATACTACAAAAATGTAACATCCTACCCAAGAAAAATCTCTAATGTATAAATATTAGTATTTATACTCCCCCGTTTTCTTTTTTCACAATTTGACTTTTGGTATTTTTTTTTTATTTTGCCTCAAGCAAGGGTTCCTCCTAGGTGTGTGGGGCCCTTTGCAGTCGCACCTTTCGCACGTCCCTTAGACCGGCTCTGGCCATACCTTTCATAACCCTTGATCCAGCTTGTCTTTGGGCAAAAATGATCCTGGCTAAAGACACAATGTGATATTAGTCAGTAGCAAAGCTATTATCACATTTATCTATCACTCATTATACTCTCATCTTCACCAATACGCACAATGGTGTGTTGGCATCGTAAAAACTATTCTAATTTAGAAGTTTAGAGTAATTAGACTTTAAGATAAAAAAGATTCATAACGCCATTCATCTAATACAAAGTAACTTGAACAAGAGCCCACTTGTCTTTCTTAGCCTGGTTCCTGATTCAATCCAATTTCCGCAACATATATATGTATAATTTTAAAATGTGACATTTCTGCAGATGAAACTGTACAACAGAAACTTCCCAGCAGCAGAGAGAATCGAGTACATGGGTTGGGTGAATGAAGGAATCCTCAACAACAACCAGCCGTGGCAGAGCTACCGGCCGCGCTTCCTCACTCTCAAAGGCACAGACGTGCTGCTGTTTGAGTCACCTCCGGTGAGTGAGTAGATCAACCCAAGGCCTCTTTTAACCTTTAATTTGTCCACCCACATACACATAAAGCCTGTTCATAGGATGTATCTAGCATTACAGTACAACAATGATCTGTACTAAACAATACTAGATCCGATGGAACTGCTGCGTTTGTTTCACAGTCAATTGCGCTAACGACTGAGCCACCGACTCATTTAAAAAATACCACCTTAAGTTTCAGATCTTAAGGTTTGCCTCATCCAATCAACAAACAAATACAAGCCACCTAACATAGCTTACGGCTGTATTTTTAAATTCCTTGGATGTGACTGGCTTAAGATCCGGGGACCCAATTTAATAAAAACATCACAATCTTAAACTTGAAACTTGACTTGATAGTCACACTTTTAAATTCAATATACTAGAGTATATACCTTTTGTCCATCTTCATTCTAAAATTATAGTCTAGGGATGACTAGCTTTGGGTCAAAGACCCATTTTCAAATCAAGGGCGGTTCCAGGGGGGGGGGGGGTGAGGGGGGTCGTGACCCCCCCCCAAAATATTTTATATATAGATAAACTATTATACCAGGGGAACTTTAATAATTTGTATTGCAAATCGTTCTACCAAATTGAAATTCATTGTAGTCTTTAAACTTGTGGTGAACGAATGGACTAATTACAAACTCTAACCCAAACCTCGGGATCGTTCGAGTCTGACTATTTTTTGTACGTTATGAAAAGTAGGGAAGATCGGCAGACGACGGGCGCTTTCAGCCATATACAGCAATGGCAGTGTCCGATGCTGGCGTTCGACGTTCGGCCGCATTCTTCTTCTTATTTAATTTTTCGGCATTTAATGTTATCATTCATTTTAACCTAGATGGTTGAAAACTTGAATTGGGTATTGGATAAAGAAAAGAAGTTGTATCAATAGTCGAAGCCTGAAAGGTAGTTGAATATTAATTTATCTGAGTTCAGCGAAAGAAATTTGTAATTACAGTAAGTTAATGTAATTCAATGATTACCGTAGAAAATTTTAAAACTTTAAATATTAAATATCATTTGTATTTAGAGCACCTGATGTCATATTTAAGGAATAGCACAACCCAATTGGTATGTTGCTAGCCACGAAACAACAACAAAATGGTAGTGTCTCAGATTTAGATGCGGAAGGGGCGGATTTAATTCCCGGCACAGCCACAAAAACGTTGCACAAAAACTTTATTCTCACGTTGACCCCTTGTAAAATGCCACTGGCACTGGCCTAGAAAAAAAAATAGAACACTGAGAACCAATTCTTCAGGCGGTAGCAGTGACGGGACGCCGACGTCAACGTTAGTTGGGTAGTGTACTTTGTGTAGGTTAAGGGTGCGCTCTACCTCAGCTCAAATTTCTCAATACGAAGCTGCTGAACGCCGATGTCCCTATACCATTGCATTGAACAGCGCCATGAAGAGCGCTTGCAAGCCTTTCGAGTCTGCGTGTTTACATAGTTATCATTCAACTTTTTAGTAAACTAATTCCAGGTTCTTGTTTTTAAGAATCTATTGCAGGTTTCCCGTTTTTTATTTTTTCTCTAAAAATTATTTTAATGTATTAAAACTCATGATAAAAAACGCCTATTTTTACATTTTTCACCAACCTTTGAGCCCAACATTTTTTAAATTATCAAAATGTAAAAAAACGAGAAACCTACAATAACATTTAACGAAAAATATGACACCAAGATCTTTTAAATCGGTTCACAATTGGGGCTACAATCAGGAAGAACTAAAACCCTTACATTTGCGCGAGCCAGACGGGTAGAGCGCACCCTTAACTGTTGCTTACTGGGCAGGTATAATGCAGTCGTGTTGGGTGCAACTTCTTAAACACTTCTTAGATCAAATAAGTTCATGGTTCGGAATCTTGGTCTGATTTTGGACAATTTCTGTTTAGCATGCACACTGGCACCAGTTGAAAGGGTGTTTTCGTAAATCAAACATGCTTGAATGTGTTGTAATGTTGCGGTATTCCTCTAATATTAAAACCACAAGTCTCAATAATGCAAAAACATTACATCATACAAGTTTATTTTTTAACATTTCTTTGACCTTTAAAAAATAAACTGGGAAGCTTGAACACATTAAACTAGGTCCTCAAAATAGCTTAAAAACCACTATAACAACCACGTTATTTCCAAATTTTTCCCGGGGGGGAACCCCCGGACTCCCATCCTTTGCTGAAAAATTTGGAAATAACGTGGTTGTTATAGTGGTTTTTAAGCTATTTTGAGGACCTAGTTTAATGTGTTCAAGCTTCCCAGTTTATTTTTTAAAGGTCAAAGAAATATTAAAAAATAAACTTGTATGATGTAATGTTTTTGCATTATTGAGACTTGTGGTTTTAATATTAGAGGAATACCGCAACATTACAACACATTCAAGCATGTTTGATTTACGAAAACACCCTTTCAACTGGTGCCAGTATTCCATACCCCCAGGCCCTCCAGCGACCCCCCCCAAAATATATGTCTAGGACCGCCCATGTTTCAAATCCACGTCAACTGAGTTCCGTCGTGTCTGCCGTGCAACCTGCGTCTATGTATCTATGCATGGCGTATCTATGTGTATACATGTATCTATGTATTTGTGAAGACTTCTGTTGGATTTATGGACTAACGTCAATTTGAAAATCAATCTTTGACCAAGTACTAGTCATCCTTAGACTACGGTTTAAAGACCGGAGACGGTCAAAAGGTACCCCAATTATATTGTTGTACAATCAGTCTTGGTGGCAATGTTTAAATTTAAATTCAAACGATCAGGGACTTAAATAAATATTATAATGGTCCAAAACAATGAAATGCCAGTTTTCAGATCTTTAAAATTTCCTGATTATTCAAAGGAGTTTATTAATACCATCCGAATCTTACTACATTTTAATTTTATCCTTCTCATAGACACACTTTATCTGACCACTTACCAGGTCCTTATGAATCATAATACAAACTTTGTGACTTTCAGCTCAACATCGGGGACTGGCTCGAGTGCAAGACGGTGTTCAAGGTGTACCAGTCGATGTTGCGGGTCATCAAAGACTCGGAGAACGTGGACGAGAGACAACATTGTTTCCTGATCCAGACGTCGGGTCAGGAGTCTCGCTACTTCAGCGTGGAGACTCGGCAAGAGCTGCTGAGGATAGAGAGTGCCTGGCATTGCTCAGTGTGTGCGGCTGTCATGAAACTGGGGGTCAGTTGGGTTATTATAAGTAGTATTTGGGTAATTTAGTCTTTAGATGCGGGTTTTGGAAGAGTAAAAAGGAAGACCATTTACATTCCTCCTTACCATCCTACCTGTTACCCACTCATTTCAGTTGTTTATCCATACAGGAATCCTAGTGTATTCTCTGGAGTCCCTCAGAATTTAAAATGCACTCTGAATCTTCATAACTATACAGTTGAGGAGTCTGTTGTACTGTCAATGTAGTTATTCCTACATGATTGTTTTGAATTTGTTTTTGCAAAAGAACAGTTTATATGTTTGAAACTCCTGGGACTGGCTCAGTAGAACGTCCAGTTTAATTAACACTTTTTATTAAAAAGTTGAGCTCTAAAATATACCAGAATATTGAAATGGTCTAAAAACTTGCTTAATTATCCTCAGATTAGACTTAGCAACTAGTTTCAAATTTAGCAAAAAAATACATTTTTATAGTTGAATCCTTCCCGGACGGGTGATGGAAATATCCGCCTAAGTCTTTGGCGATAAAGGACGGGTGACGGATATATCCGCCTTCTTTTCAGACAGACTGGCAGGTGCTTGAGCAGTAACCAGATGTTTTGCGGTACCAAGGCGCCACTTTCCTGCTCTCTCCATGGCTGCGCTCTCTCCCGCACTCCCCCCTCTCTCACGCGCCTGCCCTCTCCCGCTCCTCACCCTCTCCCCTCGCACCACCCACCTCTCCTACGCTCCCCCCTCGACGTTTCGCGCTCAACACTACGTTGTCTTTATTTATTGTTTACATATTGTTCTTTATTTATTGCCTAACGTTGTCATGGTCATATCTTCAAAGACGGGTGGCGGATATATCCGCTGCTTTTCTACTCACCCGCAGACGGGTAGCGGATATATCCGCACATTTAAAAACGAGTAAAAAGATTATTTTGACATTATGAAGTGTTCTATTGTGTTTATTTCATGTAGGTATACATGTATAACCAAACACAAAAAAGGAAAATAAATTTATATTTTTTTCTATAATTTTTTCCCGTCCTATATCACGATTTCACCCGTCTGGGAAGGGTTAAGAATGCAGCAATTTTTTACAAAAACTAGTTACTAGTTAGGTAGTTTAAAACTACAGTAATCACCTTTTGAATGCAATCTGTAGATTTTTATACTTAAATGGTATTTATACCCTTTCAAACTCTCTTTTTCAATTAGCTGACGGGGAACGACACCCTAGATAGTCCAATACCAAACAACCTTAAACATTAAACAATTTTAGCTGTCACTAGCAACTCAACTAAGTTGAAGCGTATGTCTCATTACAATATACTGTATCTCAATACTGGTTTCCAGAGTAAAACCTTCAACGTGACGACAGCCAACGGAGGCACCAGCGCTGGCCTCACTCTAGACTGGAACCTTGGGTTTGCGCTGTACGACATCCAGGCCCGGACGTACTCCTGGCAGTACAAGTTCTCCCAGCTGAGAGGCTCGTCAGACGATGGCAAGAGTAGACTCAAACTGCACTTCCAGGACTCAGAAACAAAAGCCATAGAGACTAAGGTAATGGATGTATTAAGTTAAGATGACACCAAGTTTGAATAGGCTATGATAAAACACGTATGACTATAATTTAGGGGTTTTCTTAAAAGCAACTCAATATGGCACAAGAAGCACAAACCTTACACTATGTTCAATAATTAGAATATTTCACTGTCATTGACATATTTCCAAACTCTCGACCAATGAAGGTTAGAGCTAAAAAATAATCAAATTTCAGGTTTAGTGCTGGCTAGGAAGCTCTACCCTATGAACACCATTTATATCTTCCTGCAGAAGCTCAAAACAACAAAATTAATTAATTGCCTTTTGTATATAAATACCGGTAGTCCAAATAAGTCTGCCCATCAAAACTCCACTGAAGTTTGAAAAAGGACGTAATTAATAAACCTAATACTATACAATCTTTTCAATGAGTAAATTAATTTTTCATTAAATATTTAGAATGCTGTACTCATTATAATAAATTATCTCTTTCAATCAATATGAAACGATAGAGTTTCTAGCCACTGTGCACAAGCGAGTAACCAGGATTTTCTTTTGGGGGGTGCTGACATTTAAGGTTCTTCAGGGGGCTTTGTAAGGGTTAGCAACCCAGGGAATATTATTTTGAAAATTTTTGAGCAAAATTGTAGTTTTAAGGCAATTTGAGCATTTAAAATATCTTATTTTGATTCATTACGGACCATAGTAAAATGTAAGATTGAAGTGTAAGACTTAGTTCCTTACCTTTACCGTTCGACAATTAACCATACTATTTACTTTTTTTTTTTTTTTTTTTTTTTTTTTTTTAGGGTGAGGAGGGAAAATGCCTTTACGCACACAGGTAGCCAGCCTGTAGTGTGAGACTCCTGAGTTTATCACAGACTACTCACTAAAAAACCCCCTCTACTCTGTCGGACACAGACCTGGAATTGTTTGTCACATTACTTCAAGTCAGGCCAACATGTGACCTAAGCCCACAGGGCTCGCACCGTTTCTGGCATTATTTATTTTTTGACCTACACCGCATCCCGGTCGAGGTCAAGCTTCTTGGCGCGGAGAACACCCTGGATGTAAAGTGACACACAGGTCCAATTGTCCTCACCCTCCATCATCATCGGTATGACTGTGTCCACCGACAGCAGTCCTACAAACTGTTGAGCCTCTAGGCGGGGCCTTTCCCAATGCTGGCAGTGGAAGAAAGTGTGTTCCACGTCATCGGGAATGCCTGGGCAGTATATGCAATCGGGTGACACGGCTTTGCCCATCCTGAACAGGTACGACCGGAAAAAGCCGTGACCCGTCAGAAATTGGGTGAGGTAGAAGTTCACCTCTCCGCACCGCCGATTAACCCAAGGTTGGACCTGTTGTATCAGTCGCCTGGTCCAGAGCCCCCTTGTCTCCTGTTCCCAGCTCTCCTGCCACAGCTGGAAGGTCCGGGTGCGTTCCTCAATTCTTGCCTGGTCCTCCCCACGGCGCTGATAAATTGCCTTCCTCTCCGCCGCCAAAAGTTTGACGGGGATGACTCCAGCAACCACCAGGACGGCGGGTTCGGACACTGTTCGATAGGCAGATGCTACCCTTAGTGCTGCCTGACGCTGCACTCGGGCGAGCCGCATCCTATATACCTCCTTATTGAGAGCGTCTGCCCAGACTTCCGCACCGTACAGGAGCACGGACTGGACCGCAGACATCAACAGCCTTCTGCGGCTGGACGGTGGACCTCCGACATTGGCCATTAACCGACTAAGGGAAGAAACCATTTTAGCGGCCTTGTCCGCCGTACGGGTGATCTGGTCTCGCCAGCTGAGCTTGCTGTCCACCATGACCCCAAGGTACTTTGCGGCACGAGTGGTTTGGACTTCAACGTTCCCCACCATCAAAGGCACGATGGTGTCAATCCTCTTTTTAGTCAGAATCACAATCTCAGTTTTGCTCAGAGCGAGCGAGAGACCATGTTCTGCCATCCATGCGTTAATGGTTCGCATGACTCGATTTAGTTTCAGCTGGGCAAGCTCAATGCTACGTGCAGCTATTAAAGCCGCAACGTCATCTGCATACCCAACTAGGACAGTTTCCAAATGCATCTCGGATCTCAAGAGGCTGTTGTAGGCGACGTTCCAGAGGTTCGGGCCCAGTATGGATCCTTGAGCAGCACCAGAAGTTACATCCATCGTCCTGGAGCCTTCTCTAGTGTCGTAAATGATGAGGCGGTACCGGAGGTAGTCCTCTATCATGCGCATGAGGTATGCCGGGACGTGGAAAGTGTTCTCCAGTGCGTCCAGCATATCGCACCACCTCGCGGAATTAAATGCGTTTCGCACATCAAGTGTTACAAGCAGCACAACCCGACGGGAATAGTTGTTAAAGTCCTCAGCTCTCATTACGGCTCGCTTTACCTCCTCAATAGCGTCAACCGTTGACCGTCCCTTCCTGAAGCCGTACTGACGAGGGGATAGATTTCCTGCAGCAACCACGGCTGAATTCAGTCGGAAACGGATCAACTTTTCCAAGACTTTCCCAGCAGTGTCCAACATACAGAGAGGTCTGTAAGAGGAGGGTAGGTCTGGGTTTCCTTTTCCCTTCCCCACGAGCACAAGCCTAGCTGTTTTCCAGCAGAAGGGAAACTTCCCCTCGGCCAGACAGGCATTGTACGTGCTCAGAAGGATTTGTGGATTTATTGAAAAGACTTTCTTCAGGGCCTCACCAGGTACCCCATCCGGTCCAGGAGCCTTGTTGTTCTTCAGGGATAGAACGGCCGCCTCCAACTCCTCGAGACTGAAAAGCGGTACGTCGTCCACCCTTCCGAACTCCCGCAATGGGCGCAGTGTGTGAGTCGGGAAAAGGGACTTTACAATCCTCTCCATAGAGGCCCCGTCCATAACGGAAGGTGGAGAGCGGGTGCCAAGCTTCTTGGTTACTATCTTGTACTACTAATTCCATTAAATTTTGAAATGTTCATTGTTAGTTTATAAATTAAAATTTTGAGTACAATTAAACTAATCTCTGGAGATATCACATAAAACTTATCTGTCAGTTACATAATTGTGCCTCTCCCACATATTTAATTTCTTAACATTTTGACATATCCTCAAGTATATTTCTTCTTAAAAGTTAATCAATGTGATTTCTTTTACATTTCGTCCACACAGATATGGCCCCCCTCCACCCTGGGCTGCAGTAATCTTGTTGAAGTGTAGTTCCACACAGATCCACTCATCTTACGAGACCACTGTCCACTACACTTACCACCACTAGTCTAGACATAGGGTTCCTACAAGCAAATGCACAATCACATATTTTGTATATACATGTTTTTTTATAAATTTTCCTAAAATTTTGTTATTAAAATACATAGATTAAGATATTATTTTATACTGTAACACAATCTGTAATGACATTTTATTCACTGTACACAACAGGTCTTTTAGGTAGAAGATACAACATTATAAAAAGTTATAGAAAAAATTGGTGTTCTTTAGTTCTTTTGCAATACAAAACTTTATATTCATAAGAGTTGGGCTGGTTAACAATATGTAAAAACTAAACTTAAAATATTTATATTAGCTTAGTTACTTGGTATTGTTTTACATTCTTTAATTGCTTATATTTTGTTGGTATAATATTATAATAACTAACATTTTGAATATATATTCTAAGTCAATAGTTTATTTTAAAAACTATTTTAACTGTTACATCTAACAGTTCTGGATTACTGAAAAAGATAGATTACTGATTACCGTCTAAAAATATCTGTTTTGGGAGGAGTGGGTATGCTGATAAATTAGAGAAAAAATGCCAAAGGGTTAAAATGAGTATCAGACTGTTATAAAAGTTAATTATAATCTCATAAGCCTGCTCCCAAACTCCATTGCCTCGGTGGTCTGTTTCAGTGTAAAAAACTCCTTTGACATTTCCTCCTTACTGATTTTCGGGATGAAACAGGACAGTATATTCCTCCCTTGCAACAAGGAAAACTGTAGTTTGTTTGGAAGTAATGTGCGATATGTCTTGCAAATGTATATGAATTACAAACATGATATAAAAATTTTCAGTCTTGTATAGGCCTACATATTGTTCTATTTTGTCATGACTTAAATCCGTAATCACGGCACTATAGTTTTTTCCTGCAACCGGAGGGACATCACATCTTCAGCGGCAAAATTGTGAACATATCCTGCGACCGCGCCAAATTCTTAAACATCTTCTCCCGCATGTGCTCCCAAAACTGTAACTAACTACCGCAATCACGGAGATATCACCATCTTTTTTTGCTTGCAAAACCCCCCAAAATCAAGAACAACTCTGGCGATTGCGTGGACATTGTCTTGTCACTCGCGATCTCTGCGGTATTTCAGACAAATGGAACAAATCTCATCCCAAAAAATATCCTGAATTGAATGTCCCTTGAATCCAATTCTTATGTCCTTGAATATTGAATATCCACTTGAGGATTGAAAATATATTCCCCCCAAAAATTCTCTCAAATTTTGGGACCCATAAATCCCCAATAAGTACGATCACATATTGAATGGTTAGCATAAACACGTAGAATAATTCACAGCCAACTAATAACCTGTCTTTCGCAATTGAACAAAACGAACTGACAAGATAAGACAAAGCGACAATCAAGTAGTACAATCGAGGTATTTGCAGTGATGAGTCATGAATGTGAACTGAGAGTAGCGAAGATTCCATTGGTGCCCAATTTAAAATGCTTTCTTTAGCATGGGCCCCCAACGAACCTGAAACTTCTTGTGCCCCCGGGCCCAATTTCTAAAGATGTGCTTACAATTGCACTCTAAAGTGGCTATTGATAACAAAGTAAAATCTGTATATATTTAAGATATTTTAACCTAAGTTTGAAAAAAAGATTATGGGTTCTTACTTTGTAGAGAGCCCCAATTCACGGACCTATGTAAATAGTTATAAGTTATTCTTAGTGTATATTCATTGAATTTCACATACCATATACTGAATATACCTGGTTTTATTCCTGCTATACCCATGCCTACCTGTGCAGTAAAACCATATTCTGGCGGTTCAGAACCAATTTAAAAGATCAGTCTTTTAGGTGAGAAGATTATATGTATTGGAGATATATAAAATATATATATATATGATTTAATTTGATTTTTGTTTTGTACTCCTGTCAGTTAGCCAGCTAAGCTTGCAGCCTGTTACAGGAGTTGGAGTGCCCCACATTGCAAGGGTTGCTGTTCTGCATGCATGCGTTCCTAACCGCTAAAGTCGCCTCAGTCGACCCAGCCTTCCTCAGCTCCAGAACGCCCTGAGCGCTCCTACTTCTCTCCACTTCATACAACCTCTATGTCGCGACAGTAAACGTTAATTTTCATGTTCTTTTATAATGCAATAGTATCCATTGTATACAGTTTTTAATATTTAAGATTTTTGTTGTTTGTAAAACTGATTTAAAATTGTGGTCTAGACATTCCAGTTAATGTAGCATTCCGTTTTCATTGTTCCTCTTAATGTTTTTTAATAGTTTTTCTTACGTGTACTTTTAGTGTTATTTATATTGCAGTGAATTTTTCAAAAGAAAAATTAATAATCAGTATTTATATTTTGACAAATATATTTGAAAACAAAACATAGCAAGATAAAAATTATGTCCAAGATTATAAGAGCAGGTGTACAAAATGTGCTTTTTGAAAAATATAAGCCCAAGACTTTTTTACTAAGAATTGTTTAAATTGTACAAACATTACTAATTACTATGATATGCAATAAAATTACAGTATATGAAAATGATTTAAACTCTTTGCAAAACGTCTATTCTGAGGAATAACTTTAAAAGAATGTCTTCTGAATTAAGTTAAATCTTTTTTTTATATTGATGCTATAATTTTATTTCAAAATCTTACGGAAGACATTGTAACCTTTGAACATGATACTTGTATGGAGTGGAAGAAGGGACTTTTGATTTGATTTATAATATACATGCATATATTAGAGATTGCATTGATTAATTCACTATTTGAATCACATACCGTACCTGCTAGCATGAATTTGAATTTGTCATGAATTGTTGCAAAATGTTGTGCATGATCAAATCAGTAAAAGCATCTTAAAGTCAGATATGCTTGAATAAAAAGAGCATGTAGGTCCTCAAAGATTTTGGAATTTTTTTATTAATTGAATGGCAAGGAGAGATTATTTCCTCAGTAATATTTAATTTTGTAATACCAATAAATATTGATGTTTGAAATGTCAAAAACATTCAAATAGTTAAAAACTAGTTGTATCTCAAGTAAAATACAAACTTTTATCTGTCAATCTTTGGATGGTTTGAAAATTTTCAAATTTTATATTTGATTAAATAAATAAATCTTAAAACTAATTCTTTTGCAATTAACTCCTTAAAATTGCAATTTTTCTATATTATACTATTATTCAGCAATTCAATTAAGTAATGTTTGTGGTCCACTTGTTCTTGTTATTCAACAAAAGCTAGCAAACAATTACCTATAACGATACAATAACTTTTCTATTTATTAGCTTAGGGCCCCAAACATCCTTTGTATATAGATATTAGTAATTCTAAATGTATTATATGTACAAACACGGTTGTAAACTTGTTTTTATTAATTGTAATTTTGTTATCCTATTAAATGTTTATCCATGTACATTAAGTGTATATACATTGAAATGTTATATATTTTCTATATATGTTATCTAATTAAAGCTTTTTAATGTTGAACTGTTATTAGTTTAAGGAAACGTTACCTCATTAAATGATTTGCATGATGAACTATTTAACCAACCTGTAACAAATAAAGTTGACTTCAAGGGGGTGCATGAAGATTTTTCACAAACAATGTTCTCACTATCTTTTCTTTATTTGATAGACATATCTTAACAAAAGACTAACAGTTTAAATAACGTCTTAAAAATTTATCTAAAAAATCTTAAAATGATCAAGGGAAAATCTATAAATTGTACATTAAATGGTTAAATTATTGCAGCAATCTGCTGATTTTTAAATCATCAGTTTGCTCATCTTTTAGTATCTTCCAATAAATCATTATAATTACATTTCCTCCAAATTTCTTTCTTCACCCATCTGGTAATTGAATTGTTTGATTGCTTTAAAAATATAGTAATAATCTCATTCTCATGATTAGTGGAAATTCTATTTGAATTTTATTTCTCAGGATTACTGATAAAGTTCATAGGTACATAGCACATAAGATTCTATGATGGAAAATAGACTGTTTTAGTTTCTGGTTATAAGTGACAGGGTTATAAGTGACAGGGATTTAAAAAGAAATATTTCACCGTTACAGAATTTAGTGGGCACCTCCTTAAGCAACTTTCTTGCGTTAGTTTAGAAGTTGTACATTGACTATCTTTCAGAGTATTCAAGCCTTTGATTCATGGCAAAGTACTACATAAATAGCACTGTAGATGAATTGAGAGGAGCACAAACTGTATGTCACTAGATAGCTTGCCTCAGCTTGTACGAATAGTACCTAGTAGATATTTGCCCTTTGGAATTGTTACCCACGGAGCTATTTATGATTTTGTTCCTTTAGTAGATAATATATCCTGGTTTTTCCTGGTTTTATTTTTTTTTATCAAGGTTGAAATTTAATCATGAGTATTTTTTTACCTCGGTTGTATGCATAAGATAGCTGCCTTATTAAACCAATGATTTTCAGTACCTGTAGCATTTCAAAGAAGCATTCAAAGAAATTCTACAATATCACATCTAAGATTTTAGAATCGGTAAGATCATGTTCGATATCTCCATGGTTAGATATGATAGCAAGTCCAAATAGAAACTGGTGAGGCTGTAAAAGTATTGGTACTGTAAATTAAACATTCTGGGTAAATCGGTTTTATGTGGGTTGAGTAAAACAATTGCCACTTAAAATCAAATTAATTAGATGGTTTACATTCTCGAATTAATTTTAAAGTCACAACAAAAGAACAAAAAAAATATAATTTTTGTATACAACTCGTATGTGGCATCTATTGTCCTTGTTGATTTTATAAAACAATGAAATTACCTCAGACAACCAAATGTGACATAATGTAAAAAAATATTCTACTTTTGTTAGGTTTTATTTTTTTAAATTTATACTTCTAACAAAAACTGAAGTTTATATTGTTTTTACCAAACAATTTTGTTTAGGTAGGTACTGAACATGACTACTAAAATATTTGAATATACTCATATAATTAATACCTTTACAATATCTTTATACCAAAACCAAATACATTTTGTCAATCTACACTCTTTCAGTACTTCACAAGTCATTGACTTTGGATACTGCAACTGCAAGTAAACTTCCCATTTTAATGTATTATCAATGTTCATGAGTAAGAAACATATAAATATCATGTTTAAATTGTCCGGATGAAGTCCTTAGTTACTCACAGAGCCGCTATTTTGATTTTTCCACTTATGTTTGTCAAAAAAGTGGTTAAAGACACAAAATTAAAACTTTACAAAAACATATGACTTTATATTGTTATGTGGCTAAAATTTATTTAAGTGTTCTGTAAAATTTCAAGAAATTTATAGTAAACATGAAATAGTATATTTCGTACCTAGGGCCAAAAATGAGGTTTTGCCAGCTCGAGATAGTTTTTAACTTAAATAGATTGAGAGCTGCAAAACCATTTCGGTCCGTAGTACGAACGTTATTGTTCACCACACTATACCCTATTACCACTATTCACCACTATATAATGCACACTGATAGTCAACACAACTACAACTGTAAAGTTATGTGAAGAAATAATTTGAGGAATCAGCAAAAATAAAAATAAATAGTTTGCTAGGCAACGGTGACAATAACACAATTCTATTGCAATGCTATGGATTTTGATTGTGTGTTTAAAATGCATTCATGTTTTAAGTAAGTAAGCGGACAGCTGATTTTGCAGCCCCGGCCAGTAAAAACCTGCTCGGTCCCCAAATTACGATGACAGCTGGCATTGCCGGAAAAACGTAACTTTCAGCCACCAATTAACATATTTAATACAGCCAAAAACATCATAGTGTGGTGAAAACACCCTTTCACCATTTGATTCAACCGAAATTCAACTGAATAATTTAGTTTATGGAAAAACTGAATTTGTGTTGCTCAGTTAAACTCAATTCATTTCTATTCTTGGACTAGCTACAGAATTAACATGGGATGGTATGTTTGGTCATATCCAAAGTCAATGTTTTATCCATGCTATATAAAGCACAAGACTGTTAACATGATGATGTGTATCAATGAAGGTTGTGCTGAAGGTGGTAAGGTTAGTTTCCTCTGCTTGTACATATAAAGTCTATACATTTGTTAAACCGTGTAAACATGTATATTCTTATAGATTAAACTACTTCACACAGATCACATTGTGTCCTCATTTTATCCCTAAACTAGTTAAAAGTGTTTCTGATCCTAAACATAATTTTCATCTTCTATATTACGTGATTGGAATATTCCTATCAATGCTTATGTTGTTTGTGGTTTAGAAAGTATCAAGTTTTATCAGAGATGTAATTTTAATTTTTAGGATCCATCATACACCTACATACCATTATATGTCTTTAATGCGCTGATTCTTTTTGTTTATATAGTGGAAGATTATATACAGTAGTAGAGTACAAGGATTCAAACAAAACTTTACATTCACATAATTAAGTCATTTACTGAGAAATAATAATATGAGGTTATTTGATTGTTTGAAACCACAACAGCTGATTGATTTCATCCAGAAAAATACTTATCTACTACCATTGACAAAAAGAATTAAATATAGACTGTCAGCCATGCTGTGGTTACCATGGTACCATAGGTTCTGGCCCACACCGCTGAGAGCGCCAGTTACGTAGCGCATGCCATAACAAATGGCGCTCCCAGCGGTGTGCGCCAGAACCTATGGTAACCGCAGCACAGCTGACGGTCTATATTAAATTCTTTTAGTCTATGCTACTACACAGGCACATTAATTAGCTTATTGTATTTCATGACGGGAAAAAATTGTAGGATACTAATCTGTCCACAATGATCCATATGTGTAAAGTGGCGCTGTGGTGCGGAGTTAGCGCGTACTAGCTTACAGTGTACTGCTTTGCCGACCTTGGTTAAAAACAGAACGATGTCGATATTATATGTAAAATGTGCTTTACTAGGCTACTGTGTTATGTAAGAATAGTTAATGCCAGCAAAGAGATTTGAAGGAAAACTACAATAACATAGTTACTTTTAAACAACAATAATTTGTCTTATGGACATAACATACCAATTAGAAATTGGAATCGGTAAAAGTGCGGTTTTTGAATCCTAAAATTAATTTAAAACTTCAATATATAAGCGTGTTGTGTGTTTCGTAGTTTTGGTGTTGCCAAGCAGGCTAACTAAAACATACAACCTAAACATTACATTTGTATTCACTTCTGTTTCGTATTGATATTAAAATTTATACTATTAAAATTCTATTTCAATTAATTATTGTTTTATTTCAACATTGGCGTGTTATAAAAGTGTTATAATATTTGTCTAGATTCTAGATACTTTTATTTCAGAATAACAAGTCAGACGGTTACATAATTACAGCATTTCCAAAGCTAATTCACTCTTCATTCTGTGGTTTCCATACAATATTGAACCCGTGGCCAAAAAGCATTTACATTGGGCAAAATTCAACTTAATTTTTCACTTTTTACTATTTAAGTGACTAGCAAGGCAATTAATCCATGATTAGTATATTATTAGTAACAGCAAAAATTGTATCAACACGTTGATTACTTACGTTTGGTAAAATACCAGTTCAACAAAAAGTAATGCTTTTTATTTTACCACAGAGTAGATATTCCATGTAGAAAAGTTCCTTACTATGTGCTTAACTCTCGCCTTGCGTAGTTCCGTCTTCATCATCGTATAGACAATGGTCTTCGTTAAACGGTAAAAGTATTTTTTTTATTAGTAGGAAAGTTGAGGGAAATAGTATATTTCATTACTAGGACCGAAAGTGGCATTTCCGACGTGCGCTCAAGTTTCGACGGGAATATTGGGGCAAGTGTCGGAAAAAAGCTTTTGGTACGAGTTATGAACAATACTTTTCATCACGACACAAAAATACACACATGCCAAATAACATATCTCAGTAGTATTAAAATAGTTTTAGATCACTCTTTATCATTGAAAATACACTTCACAACTAACATATACGGTTTCATAGTTATTGTAGATTATTTAGATAAATGTCTTAATAATTACTTCGTCAATTACGTTAATTAACTTAACATTTTGTAATTTGTACCAGTGTCTAAGCTTTCTGTATTCCTCTTCTTATCTTTCCCGTGATTTATACGGTGAAATGTGATAAGTTAAGCTGTTTTCATCAAATCATCAGTAATGTAAGACATACTTAAAGCAATTTCAAACATGCACTATGGTAAAACACAGCTAAAAAAACAAATGCATGTTTCTGTATGGATTTAGATTGTGCAACAATAAAAACAGCTGTTTCAATTTAGGGCGAGGGAAAATCGATCAGCTTATTTTCCCTCGCTCTAAATTTTACTTTCCCTCGCTCTCAATCAGTTATCCATTTACTCACTACGCGCGCTAGTGTTTTGTTACGGTTTAAATGAATGATTTGAAACAGCTGTTTTTATTGTTGCACATTCTAAATCTACACAGAAACAGGCATTAGTTCGATTTGCTGTGTTTTTAACATAGTGCATGTTTGAAATTGCTCAAAATATGTCTAACATTATTGATTATTTGATGTAAACAACTAAACTTATCACATATCACCGGATAAATCACCGGAAAGATAAGAAGAGGAATACATAAAGCTTAGACACTGCTACAAATTACAAAATTTTAAGTTTATTAACGTAAGTGATGAAGTATTTATTAATACATTTATCTAAATAATCTACAATTGCAATTACGAAGCCATATATTTAAGTTGTGAAGTGTATTTTCAATGATAAAGAGTGGTCTAAAACGATTTTAATGCTACTGAGATATGTTATCCTGCATCTGTGTAATTTGCGTCGTGATGAAAAGTATCGTTCATGACTCGTACCAAAAGCTTTTTTCCGACACTTGCTCCAATATTCCCGACCTCGGCTTTGCCTCGCACGTGAAATTTGGTTTTCCTGTGTTCGGCTTTGCCTCAAACATGAAACAGGCGCGCGTCGGAAAATGCCGCTTTCGGTCCTTGTAATGAAATATATACCATTTTTGTACCTACTACTACATAGTAATGAAATATACGATTCCTTCCTTCATTTAATTTTCTCGCAGATTCCTATTCTAGAATGACTACATAATGCGTCATGGGAATTCCTTTATTTCGAGGCTTAGTAAAAAGTACGACAGAACCATAAAATCAATTAGAGTACAGTATTTAGAAACCAAACAATAAAAACATTTGACGACATTTTTCATCACTCAGTTCACGAACATTTCTGCTAAGCCGTTACATCCCCCCCCCCCACACCAAAGAAGTGCTTAACACCAGCGATGAGTTATAGCACCGTCACAATAGGTAGGGGAGACCATTCGATTACTGTACGATACTCGACAATTCCATACTCAAGGGTTCAATTTTCACACATGCCCCGGCGAGCGTGCCCTGTAATATAGTTATACTAAAAGGATCGACTGCCGTATTCTTTTGTTCGCCGGGTTTTTAACTTAATGCGAGGGGGCGAGGGGCCCGATGGTTGGCGAGGGAACTTTTCGCGCTTTGAATTGCAACAACAGCCCAGGGGACCGAGCTTGGCATAATTGGAGGGTCGCAAAGCTGGATTAAATTCCTCGTTAATTATTCCGAAACAATTTGTCTCGCGAAGGTTGAATGTAATTGCCATGTGATACTGTCCCTGTGGGATTTGGGAGAGTTATTTTCTATTTAGTCTGTTAGAATTAATTTGTAGTGTTTTCCACATCATTTCATCAGTAGCTTTTCCTTTTTTTTGGTGAAGTCTCAAATCACTTTAACATGTAAATAAGAGGTGAATTTACAACTACAAACTTCCCGGTTGTGCAGCAGTTTGGGTTTGTTCAATTATTTCAATCATATTTTTACAAAGAGTTTTTCATTGGATTTATAATTATTGTTGTGTGTTTGTTAGAGTTTTTAGATTCATTACCTGTCATCGTTTTCGTGTATATTATACATAGTCTAATACTTACATATCCATGTTGTTGGTTAACTCATAATATTTTGATATACCTAGAACCAAACAGGTCTGGTATAGCCATTGACTAACCAACAAAAGAGAGTATGTATAATCTATATAGTGTACATGTAGGCCTATGTATGACGGGTACAACCATTTGCTAATTTCAAATTTTTTAGCTATATTATTCCGTATTACCTTGACGATAATAGGTTTCGATACACACATTCGATTTGTGTATACGTAAATTTGATTTTTAAAAATCATTCTGATGGTTTTACATTCTATATTTGACTATTCCAAAAGTCAATGATTATATACACTACAGACGATGAACCGTGATGGGTTCTAAGCATCTACAACTTTATGGAAAATCTACAATATTTGACACCATAAATCCTACGTTAGGTAGCATTGAATAGTTTAGTATAGATTATTTATGAGCTGTGCAAACATAACAATGCGTTGAAGAGGTTTTATATATATTTGCGATTTTCATGCTACCGTCGTCTTTTTGTGTTCATTTTCCATAGCGAATTCTAACTCAAATAATTTAAACTAAATTCAAATTAAACTTACAACTCGACCATATTTACAATCCACACTATACCTATACAGGTAACCCGTTACCCAGATGTAGTCACTCTGCCTCTAACCCCTTATTACTTCCCATCATCTTGTCAGCACAGCCCACGGCTTCTTCCATTATCAAATTGTATTTAAATAAACAACCGGCGATTACCTTGGGAATGTAGGCGGAGTCGCCGGTCTATCTACTATCACAGATTTATCTTTTTAATTAAACATCGTCGATTGTTTATTAATTGACCGATCCAAGATGGCGGCTCGTATATTCGATTTAATTGCAAGGCTGGTGAGATACGACTCTTTGTGCCCATGTTGACAATGGGGACCCACGCGTGGCCGTATGTTGTATTGTGAGTTGTGTTTGGGTGGACACTCACTGTTGGCGCTTCGGCCAAGCTGTTAAAGTTTATTTTGTTTAAAATTTGTTTGACAATGTATAAGGAATAGTATAAACTATATTTGCCATATTTAGGTGTACCTAAACACTGTGTAAGAATTTATTGGTATTTGGACTTTTGAGTTTTTGACGTCGTGTCTAAATTTTTAGTTAGTAAAATATCTAAACCTTCGTTTTAAGTAATTATAATATCAACTGTGTCGCTATGTAATTTTCCTCTTGTAAGATTAGGTATGCATCAGTATTATACATACATGCATACTTCTAAGGCCTAAGATAACTTCACTTTTTTTGTATTTTGTGTACAATGTGATAAAATGCTGAAGTGTTTAAGTTATCATTTTTTCCTACCTTTGCATAAGAGAGAACAACCTTAATACAAGCAAATGTTTATGAACAAAAAATAATCTATTAAGACTGAAAATATTTCAATTTCAAATATTCAAATATTTCATATTTAAGAGAATCAAATTATTAAATTCAATTTTTACAATGTAACAAAATTGAAGAGGGAAAAGCTAAAATTGCCAGACCGATTTAAATCCTTCTAGACGCTTAAACAGCTCCAGGCAACAAGTAGGTTTGAAATGAGCAGTTGTGGAAAAGACCATTTTGGTGCAGAGTTTACCTTGTTAATTGCTTGGGAGCGGCTTTAAGCTAGCAATTAGGGGAAGGGGTGGCTTTAATGTTACAGTTTAAACGGTCTGCACCGGCCACTCGTAGAAGCAATAGGTGGTTTCGGCTGTCTGGGTGGTTGAAATTAATGTATGTAGTGTTGAAAAAATGTAATCTAACTTTAAATTAATTGTATAGGAGCAGATTACATTGTTTTTGTGTGCGACTTCAATTAGAGTTAAAGATGTGTGTCTTGGTATTAGATAACACTCTTTAATATTTATTGCACGCAAATACAGTGCATAAAACGAAAAATAAGTCAAAATGTTAAGTTTCACACGCTTCCAAAAATACGACACCTAGATACAATAAAGACTAATAATGTTCTGCTCATTTATAAAACACTTTTAAAATTGAAATTGATCATCATTACTGTGAATATAAAAATCTGGTCTCGACTTTGTCTCGAACTTAAAAAACTAACTCGATCCGGCAAAACCTCATTTTCGGCCCTAGGTACGAAATATACTATTTTAGTGTGTACGATTAATGATAGTTCAAAAATTTATTTCACATCTGGATTTCAGGAGATTCTGCCCATTCTGGTATTCAATTATTTCTGTTAATACAGTTTGAAACAGTAACACCCTTGCTTCGTACAAAAATATTCCTAAACTCTCGACAAAAAACTCCCCGGGTCAGTTTAACTTGACGTGACACATTTTGGGAAAATTAATGCGGCCAGCTGTTTTATGCCGGAAATGCGTGAGGGATGTGAAATGTTGACCCCTCACCCCTAGACCGGGGCCTACCTCCACAACTCACCCCTAGACCGGGACCTACCTCCACAACTCACCCCTGTCACACGGACAGCGAGGTCCAGCGACGTGGAGATAAGGGAGTTGATAAACTGGACCAACACGTGGGGCTATGGGGTGTCAAGTTCTTTGTAACATTAGGACCATAGTTAAATATAAACTTCTCAGTCGCCAGCCAGTGAGGAGACCAGTTAACATGTTCTTGATCTGTGGTAATTGTTTGGGAAAATAATTTATGGCGTAGGAATTATCAGTTTGATTCATTTCAATTATTTGTTTGGTCTAATGTAATTCGTTTCTTAGTTGTCATTTGTCATGTCACATTGGACCAACTAATGATTTTATCTCACAAAAGGTTCATACCATGATTGGAGTTTCAACAATTCCTTTACACGAATCTTTTGGATGTAGAAACACAATTAACACATTCAGTACTTAGTAACTTTAAGAATACTAATAATATTTTTTTTTATATTTGAACAATGAAATTTGCAAGTTGTCAATTCCTTCATTGTAATCAACAACTTCATTGCGATTTCCACTGCAGTCTGGAAGTAATTCATGAACATCCACTTCATTACATTTCTTAACTGGAATTCCTTGAAATATGATTGTAAAAAAATTAAATGGGGTAAACGGTCAAATGAATTTCATTAATAAAAGATAAATACATGTGACCTAAACAGGTACATAACTTTGGGGGGGGGGGGAATGGACCTAAATACAAACCACGCAAACTCTGCTGAAGGACTCTTCCTCGTACAGTGTTTATTTTATTTTAGAGGATTATTTTAATTTTAAATTGTATACTATTGGAGAAATGTTTAACCTTTTGTTGTAATTAGAAACGGAAATATTGTATAATGGTGTTTGATGACGATGTTTTATTTGTACAAGATTTTGACTCTACTTCAATATTTTAAAATACTGAATGAGCACTCAATTATTGGACATATGACATATTTGTGTTACCTCAAAAGGAATGTCAGAACATTTTATCTCCTCCGCCCTGTTCCAGAGCTGTCGTCACCCCCTATACAAACATCCCCTACAATCATGGCCCATATGTTGACACTAGTTATCTACTTCACCTCTTCTGTTATCAGTGTCTGGGTCATCCGTTATCTCTTATCACATCCTTGTCAGCCCAGGTCGATTTCACATTTTATACTAAGTTATGTATCCGTCAGACGGAAATCTGACGGTTCATTAGACTGTTTTTGTAAGCCATTAGAGCGATAATGGATAACAATTATTTGGTTGTGTTAACAAGGCTATCTACTCAGTTCAATGACTTTATTGACTTTGATTTGTGTGACTTAAATAAGTGTTATTTTCCTTCTGATACTAAAATTAGTCTAATGATAGAATGGAAACGAGTGGGAACTGTCAAGAGCAATGTGAACACATGTGACTGATCTAATAAATTCGAACATGCAAGTCAAAAGCTGAAACATGACTGAAACATGTAATTTTATCTGTTGTACGAGATGGCACCTGCATTATTCTGTATTTATGATAAAAGCACAAGAATAATGATCAGAAGTTACAATATTGATATTAGTTTTAAAAATATTTTTACCTCCGAAAAGAATATTTGATTATACAAGGTATATAGGAAGGGTGGGTCCCAAAGATTCTGTAAAACACCATTATTGTGTTGAACAGGAACCTTGATATGTCGTCAGGCTTGATTAAGGAATGACTGTAGGTAAAGGAATAACGTTTGAAAAACATGTGGAGGAAATGTACAAAAAAATTAAAGGAGTCTTCATGAAATTATCAGGACATGCCAGAGAAAATATAGGCATGACTGGGAAGCATTTGATGACGCTGTACAAAGGATGTTGAGCCAGCAATGCTTTACGGAGGCGAGTTTTAGGGTAAGGATGCTAGGTAGTAAAGATTTAAAATGAAACTTTTGAGTATACAAAAAATTGTTTTGTAGAAAGTAGGGAAATCATACAACACAGTATCGCATGAGTGGCATGTGCCGAATGTATAATTTTGAAGAATCTGTGAGGTATTCGTCATACGTTTAAAAGTGGAAAACTGGTAAATAACTCAATAACTCATTTATTTAACCAAAATAACAATTACATGCATTGGTCATGTCATTTAGCAAAACATACAGTTTCTTGACTTAAAATGAGAAATTATAACTATTCTTTTTTTACACTATGGATACCTATGATCAAACAAGTTTGATAGTTTATTTTAGCCGTCAGCCAGGAACTTACGGACGCTGTAATAAGCTTTTTTTAAAAGAAAAGATTTTAAGTTTTTTTTTTATTTCAGATGGTTTGATACTGCTTTGAGGTGAGAGGGAAGATGGTTGAACATTTTTATTGCATTATATCGGAGATGGTTTTGAAAGAAGGAAGTGTGGTGTCTAGGAACTGGGAGGGTATTTGTGGATCTCAAACTATAATGATGGTCTGTTGGAGTGTTAAACTTGCCAGTGTTTTGGTGCAGAAAGGATAATGTCTTGTAGATGTAGAGACATGGGAACGTTAATATTTCGGATGATAGAAAAACTGGTTTACAAGTCTGACGTCTATTCATTGAAAAGATTGCTCTGATTGCCCTCTTTTGAAGGCGGAATAAAAATAGAGTTCTTTTGTTCTCACACCCCCAGATAGGCAAGGCGTACACGAGATGAGGGAAGATGAGACCGTAATAAGCAGAAAGAAGGACATCGGGCTTAGATAGCTTTGCAAGGGTGCGGATGGCAAATATCCCTGAACTTACCCTATTGATGACGTATTGAATGTGGTCATGGAAATTAATCTTCTCATCTAAGATCAGCCCAAGAAACGGTGTCTTCTCTATTGGGTGTACTGGAACTTCATCCAAGTGAAAACTAAAATACTTAGAAGATCGATCAGAGATATGAAAATTGAGAAGTTGAGTCTTTTGAGAGTTTATCGAAAGCAGATTATTCTCAAACCACTGAACTAGCTTGTTGGCTTCAGAGAAGGTCAATTGCTCGAGAGTCTCTACATCAGGGCTGGACAAGGAAAGAGATGTATCGTCGGCATAAAGAATGGTCCTAGCCGATTCAACACCCATGGGAAGGTCGTTAATGAACAGGAGAAAAAGTGTAGGGCCTAAGATGGAGCCCTGGGGCACACCTCTCGAGACAGGGAGCTCAGGTGAATTGAATTTCCGCAGAAATCCATGCTCATCGACTGACGATACCCGTACACACTGCCTCCTGTCCCTCAGGTATGACCTGAACCATTCTAACACCAAACCTCTTATCCCATAGTTATGTAATTTTTCTATTAGAAGGTCATGATGAACAGAGTCAAAAGCTCTACTCAAGTCAAAAAGCAGTCCCGTGGAACAGTTTCCTTTATCAAGAGAGCAGACTATGTCATCAATGAGGGCAAACATTGCACTCGTCGTAGATCTATCTTTCACAAATCCGTGTTGGTTTTCACATATTATATTATGTTGTTTAAAAAAAATTGTCAAACGAATTGAAACAACCTTTTCAAAAATCTTCGAGATAGCAGTCAAAATGGATATAGGCCGATAGTTATTGAGGTCTTTTTCATCACCCTTTTTATGTACTGGTGTGACTATTGAAAGTTTTAAGGCATCTGGAAAACAACCCGAGACAAAAGAGAAATTAATCAGGTGGCTGATTGGTCCAGCTAGTAGATCTGACATACTCTTTAAGATTCGTACTGAAATTTCATCTGAACCAGCAGAATTTTTGTTTTTTCAGAGAACAAAGGTAAATGTACACAACCTTTTATATTTAAATCTACCAATCGTGTAGACACATTTTCCTGACTCGCAACCCTCTAATAAATTCTTCATAAAAAAACCTACCATATACCATCTAGTATTCAAAAACTACAATCGAAGTCTAGTTGAGGTTCGATTAATCTAATCGCAAGACGAAGAGGCTGCCAGTGAGCGATCCCAGCGTAGATGTAGTCAACATAAGCGTAAATGTTTGTTTTGGCCCGTGTTGAACCGATACAGGAACCACATGGACCTGCGTATTTACAAATACTTGTCGCATAAATCAGCCCCTGTAAACAATCCCCCCCGCCCCCCTTCCGGTCGATCTGGGAGTCGTACCCCCCCCCCTTGATAACGGGGTATAACAGCGGTGGACATGTGGAAACTGTCCGGTTATAAGTATCGGTTGATTTTTAATAGAGGAAGTTGTTGTTTGTAGCGTAATGGTGGATGTTGTAATCACGGTGTGAATATTGGAGAGTTCGATAATAGCTTTTATGGGTTACGCCAAACCAGCTCCCAGCTAGAGTATTATATTCTGTTATTTTGGACTGTAACATTTCACAAAACATAATTAATTGTTATACCAATTTTTTTCTTATCAATTTAAGTTATTTCATTGGACCGATTTGGTGGTCTTAAATATTTCACCAACGGTTGATCACGTGAATTTTAATTTTTTACCAAAACATACTTTACTTGCTTTTACCCCGTGTAGTCTCAACTACTTGTAGACCATTTGAAGTATAGGATATGTACCTTTGTTTCTTAGTATAATCGCAACTATTGCAGAATTTAGTCTCCTTATCTTGACGGCACTCACGAAGTAAAAGGGCTAAAGTAAGAAAGGCCCATGAGAACAGTGCTCTTTCGTCGTTCAAGGCAAGCTTTCAGATATTTTTAGACGTTAATTTGTATTAAAAGAATTGTGGTTTGAGAACCGCATGGATTTATTCAAAGGAAGTAAGGAAGTCAAATAATAAACAATAGGTAGGCCTAATGTTAATTAAACATTAATAAGTGACAATACATATAACGGGCCCATCCTTGAGGCAAATATTATGACCCTGTCTTTTAGAGTTTGTCGAGAAAAACCAATAATCTTTACCGTCTACTCATTATACTTTCGCCTTGTTTACTCTTTATGGACCAGCTCTACCTCAAGATTGAATTCGAAGAATCCTAAATTAGCTAATAAAACCTGAAATTTAAGAGCTTGTTTGACCCCTTCGGTGAAATGTTAAAAATCTTGTACAACTTCGAAACAAGTAATAAAACTCGAGTTTATGGTTTTTGAAACAATTAATTTGACAATAAATAGATCATATCTTGGAACCATTAAAGGGTATTAATTGAAACGATAGTTATTATTATGCATGGTGGTTTCCTGTACAAGGTTGACAATTGATAAGCATTATTTTATGATTGTAATTGTGTAAATTTAATAATCCTGTATGAATATAAATTTCTCGGATTTATCTCTTTTTACATCAAAGGAGACCATTTTTTTTAAAGCAAAGAATAAAAGATACCTCCAGGAGTTAGACTCTTTCTAGGAGTTGAAGTGAGAACTATTAATTGTTAAAATGTGGAACACGCTGTCCGTGATCATTGCGTCTTATGAATCGTCTTTGGCTTAAGAAACAATTATTACTACTAATTTAAAAAGTTAAATAGGTTATCACATTCATACACTCACCCATCACTTATATTTAGTTGAAATCTGGGTCGCTGCTGGGTATTCCTTCATTGCATCCTTAAACTGGGTAGTGTAATCACTTTGCACTAAAGTATAGGTCTAACCCCTCTACAAACCATTGCAGACTCTCACAGATAAACTAGCCCATTTATATGTGAAGCAGCACCTGTAAAATAATTAGACAATTATGGGCTAATGGCGCTCGATTTTCACGTTATTATCGACAGGATATTGAGGTAGAAGGATATCCGCTGTCCTGGGAGGGTCCAGTACCAGGGGGGGGAGGTTGTACCCGGTACCGTACTGTCCTGGGACAACGCCCCCGGGGGGATAGCTGTATTTCCACCATTAGTAGGTTAAATGTATTATAAACCACGGGTTTTTAACCCTTATCTCCACATATTTGTATTTGTATTTGTATACATTGACTTATGTGTTGTGTTGCCGATTACTCCTCGATTTTAAATGGATTATAGTTTTAATTTACGTTCACCATATTCAGATACTGAAGAACCAATTATTTAAAATCAACCACAGAATCAGTTACAACAGTAAAAAAATACGGAGACTAATCATCTATCAATCCGGGTAAAAATACTAAATTATACTTTTATGCAGTGTTGGGATCTGTTTAAACATATTTTTTTAGAGAAAATGTTTAGCCTCTGAAACCCAAAGTGATTGATGTTTTTGTTAAAATATGCAACAGCATTGTTTGTATCACACTATCATTTTCATAAGTCTTAACTATTGCTGAAACTCGATCGACTATAATTCTTTTTTTCAAATTGGTGAACAAAAACTATGCATTACTGTAGCTTGTCTCAGTCTGGCAGAGGACATATATTTGTAGGGGACAAAAGAGTACATCAAACTATCTTTATCTATTGTTAAAATAATAATTGTTATACTTTCATTGTGTGGAAGTAGACATGTTACTTATACACTGCTGCCAACTTTCAGAACACATGTTGTGTTATATGCCAAGAACACATGGAAATGTCTCAACATTGACTATAAACTTCTCTAAACAAACAAAGAAGGGAGTATGTTTTATCTATGGTTTTACTATCCATGAAGTAATTGCATCACATTGTATGTATATATTCTATGGTTCTACCATGCTATTAACAGAATATTCAACATATCAATGTTTGGAAACTTTACCCACTCCCTCTATTATACTATTCACAGAGAAAAATATGGTCTCTATAGAATGACCACTCGTATAAATAAATTATTTCAATAGCAACTAGTTGTTGATGATTAGATTAAAAAAAATAATTTAAATGATAAGTTATATACCTGTTTTTAAATCATATTCTGTTGAAAATATGATAGTTCGTGTTACCAAACATCAACAACCATCCAATTACTTTCTCATCTCAACAACTATTTTACCTTCCATCCTTTCAACATCCGATTAGAACTACCGAATCCAAAATTGAAACTGCGCCCAATTAGCCCTAGCCTAATCCTCAGCCATTTTTAATTTTATAATCAGCTGATCGAATCTCGTTTCCAATGCCGGTATTTCATGTCACGACTATCCGTCCAAACAAATAACATACTCCCATCTCGCGGGCCCAATCAGGCTCCGATTACCCGTGATTACCAGTGATTGTCTCGTGATTGCCGCGTGATTACTGATTACCGACGACCACGTGAACCAGATCTGGGGGGTCAGTTGAAATTGGCTCTCCGCCTCTTGTTTGCTTAGCCGAGTGACTGATGAGCGACGGACAGGTACATTTAACCTGCTCAGCCTGAAACCCCGGGGTCAGTTGGGGAACACGATTTTCGGATTGTTCCAAATACGCTTTTGTAGTCCGTTTGTTGCTTTTATAGATGGAATACATTTAGTGTTATTGCTATGAATAAACTAATGAATAAATCAATTAACCACCTTTCATGTTCATAGGTAAAAATGATATACTGTAATTGGTTACACTGATTAAACTGTACCCCATCTACCAACTATAACATACAGCTTGCAATGAGGCATGAAACACATTAACAACCAAATATAATCCTAATGACCCACTAACACCTTAGATCGAGCTTAAACTTAATAATTAATCACCAAAAACAATCCACGAAAAAAGGTTTACTATTCAGTACCATATATTTTATCTCTAATAAACTGTCAAATTTGCAACTTTTAAGCGAAATCTCTGACTGCGATTTCAAGTATCCTTATTTATCTCCCAACAACACTTTCAAGCACAAAAACCACTCTGAATAGAACGTTTCAATCATAACTATATAACTCCACCAACACCAACAGAATCAACTACAGTACCAACTCGATCCCCGACTCCAACGCCAACTTCTTACTCGACTGATTTAAAAGAATAGCCTACTGTCCTTAAAAAAAAAACAATCTATGACTCCAACTCCAACTATACTACCCAACTCCAACTACACTACCCAACTCCATCAACAGAACCAATTTCCATTTCCAAACACAATCTCCGTCTCCAAATCCAACTGTTCTACCCAACTACATCAACCAAACCAACCCGCAAATCTTCGTCTCAAACTCAAACTGATCAAGCCAACTCCCAGATCCAACCCCCAAACACAATTCCCGACTCCAGTGGTTCTGCCCAACAGCAGAACCAACCACCAAACACAATCTGCAACTCCAACAAGACTCCTCGAACACCCTCGAATCGCCCGGTCACTCACCCAGCCACCTGCGCTCACACAATAAATAACAGCTGATCGTCAAGCAAACATCTCCCCTACCATCACCACGGTTGCAAACCTGATAATTAACACTGCCATTATCTTTCACCGCCTCTACACCGCGGGCGCGCTGGCTAGCTTTACGGCTGGCGGAGTGCACAGCGCGCAGTAGGCTCCTCGGGCAATACCTGGGCATGGGCGTACTCATGCTTCGCAAACTGCACTGGGCAATCTTGTCAAGAGTGGTTTACTACTTGGTAAATACCCAACTGGGCATTAACTGTTGTAAAAGTTATTGGTTGTTAAGTATGAATCTTTATGGATCCGTTTTGCAATTATGTTGCCGGAGATAATTTGTAAGTTCCTTTTGTAAGCATTACAAGTATAGCCTTCAAGATGAATGCTGCTAAAGATACTTTCTTTTATTTTTACATGGAAAATGTATTCTACTTTGTATGTGTGCCAAAGTTTCCATACAGAAATAGAATCGAAAATACGGCAAAAAATTAGTAAATAAGTAAAACATTATACCTAAAACAACCTTTTTTAGCCCTTAACAAAACGTTCTTGAAACCCTTGTAAGGTAATCAGTTCAGGTAATCAAGGAAATTCATCTGATTTTTACACTTAACTAACAGTCCGTGTACTTAAATTCTTGTTTTGAAAACCCTATCTGGTTTGAGGGTTGCCTCATCCAATACCTATAATCATTTTCGTGATTCAACATACATATACCTCCACCATCATTTAAATGCCTAATAGCACAAGTATTGTAATCACGGTTTTACTGTTTTATTCTTTTTGTTTACAGTATGAAGCATTTGTTCACACAAGATATCACATCATATTGGAAATCAATTCCTCAAGCCTCAAGTAGAGTCTAACGAATGTTTCAACGGTTTCCCTATGACACCCTTATAATCCTTGGCTCATTTTGTAAGTTCCCCTTGACCATTGAACCTACACAGCAGCTACCAGTACAAGTCCGGTAACTATATACAACCTTCGATAAATAACCGAGGCGCTGTGTTCCCGCCAAAAAAAGGAAAACAAGAAGCGACGCCCCTCCCCGGCCGTGTCTCAGGTTGTTTGTTTTCCATTTAATTAATAGGCCACCCGGAACATGCCACGGGCTACCAAGAACGAGCGGAGTATAAACCCCTGATGAATAACGTTGTAGGCGAATCCGCCATTTTGGGCGACGTTCGGATTAATTGCTTTATGAGTTATTTCATCGTTTACGACTCCGAAAGTTTGCTCCTCGTTACCTCCCGCAGATTTATAGATCCATATTTCGCTTTGAACGTCCGAAGAGAATATTCAGCTATAAATAAAGCGTAACCTTTGTTTGGACAATGAGGCTTATGGGGGGATTTGACGTGGATTTTATTTGAATTTTTATGTTTGGGGGGTTTCTGGTTGAATATTTTGAGTGGGCTGTATTTTTCTGCAAATTATTGGGGTTTTAAATTATGGGTCGTAACTTCTGTTTTGGTGGTAAAACAATTTACTAGCGTCGTTAATGGTTTGATGTACTGTACATGCCATATATTTGATTCGGGGCATTATTTTGGACTATTTATCAATGGGGAAAATATGAGAACATTTTATGGGATTTAGACTCCAACTATTTGTATCCTCATCCTGTCATAACATTTTAACATCATACTGTACCGGTCCAACCAAACACATCATTTCTGATTAGGAGGAACAAACAAACAGTAGTTCAGCGATTTTCGTTTATATGCCTATATTTATTCTATATCTTTTGAATTATTATTTTAAGAGATCAAAAACAAGAGTATCTAAATGGAAGGGATTTAAATATACCAGTTTAAGCTTTCGTATTTGTTATTTTCAATCTGAAACCAAATCAAAGTCTTATTCCCTTGAAAAAGATGGCAATGAAACGTAATGCGATTGAATAAATTTACACGAAGACGACAAATAGCTATATTACAGCGAAATAAGGCTTTCGCACTCCTGAGATCCTTTTCAATCCTGAAGGATTTAACTTCCTCCTCTACCTTTCCCACCGTCCCCTTCAAAACAGGGGTTGTAAACGGATGTACATTCCCTGTTACAATCATCTCCTGAGCCAATTTTCGGTGCAGAGAAGGGTATTTTGACGGCATAAAAATCACATAAAATCCAACCTGCTAGTGAAATAGAAATAAAAGCGGTTTAGCTGTTTAAGAAAATTATTCTAAAATACAAATAGTTTGTGGATAAGAACAAAGTCAATAAGATGAAACATATTTAACAATGGATTAATGGCACCTTTTAATTAGTTTCCTTTGTGAGGTTAAGTGACTGAGCTTCCTGGCTAATAAAAGCTCGAATAAGCAAATAATATCACAGTATAAACCTTCTATTTACATTTTATGAATAAAGTTTATATTTTAAAAATAAATTAGTACTATTCAAATGAAATTAACCTCTGTACCGGATGTGGAAGCACGTAGCATCAGTGTTTTGTAAAGAACTAAATTATAGTCCAAGTACGCAAGTGAATAATTATGAATCAATGCTTTTTGAAACCATGTTTCTAAAAAAAAACTAATCAGCTGATTCTTAGTACGTTATAACTTGACCTTGACCTTATACCACAGATTATAGTAGACATAGATTCGGTATACTGATTTAATCTATGCTTATACTGTACTCAAGTGAATTTGGCAATTTTGTAGTGAAGTTTAACTTCAACAAAAATACAGCAATTATGGCAATGGAATGTTAGGTATGGAAATGGAAAACCAATTCCATTCCAATAATTATATTATTGTTAACTTAGCTCATGAATTATTCCATTGCAAATTAGTTAAATGTAGTTACCAAGCAATAGTCATATCACTATTCTGTTAGTACTTAGCACCTTGTCTAAGGTTACAAGGGGAAACTTTTATATATAAAAAATAATTTATGAGAAATTTGTATTTTAAATCATTTAACTGAGGAATATCAAAGCTTTGAGCTCTTTAAGGGACTTTACTCAAGACCTGGTGAGTATTTACAACAGTGTGTGTAGGCCTACTCGCATCACGCAGTAAGTACATGATAAGGGGTGAAGTTAACGCACCCCGTGAGACATACAACCCTGCACTACGGTGCTTGGTGGGGTAACGGGGTGATAACATCATTGTGTTATGGTAAAACATTTCTTAGGCTTAAAACTTTCCTCCAGCTTCCTTTATGGAGTGAGACTCTGGTTACGTTAGGTGAGGTAGATTTAGCTGTCTATTTAGCGTAGTTTTGAGAGATTCGTCAATATTTTCGTAAATTAAATACATTTGAATGGTTAAATACTGTTATCAATTTTTAATGTGGTGTGTATATTTATTTGCCTTCACGTTGTTCCGTCGTATTCACTGTTTTTATTAGTGTTACAGTACACATGTTCCGAATATCTACTATATTATTAAAGTGATACAATCAAATTTTATGTAAACGGTTAAGGCCATTTACCAAATAAAAATATAGGCGTGTGTCACATCAAAATGAAGCTTAGAGTGTGTAGATTTGCCAAAAAGTATTGATATGGACGAATTTCCTAAGAGTTCTGCCCCACAGGCTGATTTCCAAAGGGCTACGCCTGACATGCTTCTAAAGTTTACATTATTTTATTTTATTTAGTTAATGAAACAGCTGGTCAGTACAATTAAATGGCGTTTATTTACTCGAAAAAAGATGTTTGTGATGCTTTATGTAGATTTAGGAGGGTTATGTTTGGTTTTAAAGAAAGGTTGTATACGTTTTTGTAAAGTATTGCTCAAAGTTTCATTTTGTAATTTATATAGTAAGCTACATGTAAAGAGGCTTGACTAAAGTTGAATAATTATGGTAAAATATGTCATTCGTGAAGCATCAATATGAAGCGATTGATGCTGTTGCTACACTAAGGTATGTTGTCATATACTTTTGGATCTATTAACATAAAAAGTAGGGGTTTGAAAGTAAGTAGGTTTACACTTTTGAATCATTTTATATTTTCAAACTAAATCATAGAGTTGCGCCGTATTTTAAAACACACATCAGAATTACTTTAATAGCTCTCTAGGTCACATTTTCTTCCCGTTGCAAAGCACGGGTATAGCAGCTTGTAACAATCTATCACAAGACAAGCAAGAAGGATAATTGATATGAATTCGGAAAAAGGGATCTTGTGTAAAACATTGTTTCCCACGATTTCATAAAATTCTTCTCGTCCTAAGTAGAATCCAGTGGCCATGGCTCGATCAGCTAATTTAAGAGCAATGACTACTAAGCCCGATTTAGGTTTTAATTTATCACCAACTTAGTTTGCTTACACGAACTGGGTTGAAAATGTATTCTAGAAATAGTCACAAAGAAATACTTTCATTTCTACGCAAGTTGAAAAACATTTTCGAAGTATTTTGATTTCTTCTATAATAAGTTTATTTAATTGTGTGCTTTTGTTATTCAGTTGGAAATAATTACGTGAAACGTTTGTTTACATAAAAAAATAGCCAGTCCATAAAACGTGTACAAGCAAATAGAATATTATAATTACGAATGTTGACGCTTCCTACTTGGTTAAAAAGAATAAATGTGCTTTATCCTTATTCTTTTAAGTGTATGTACACTATAACATAGATAAAGTAATATAATTATATTACTATATTACTTCATCATTATATTACTTCATCTATGACTATACGCTGATTCCTAACCATTTCTGTATTAGGAGTTCTCACTTCTGCAGCATCACATTTACTGTCACCCACATAGTGTAGTAAGCTTCGCCCAATTTTATCTCACAAGCTACTCTATTTTACTTTCGCAACCGTGGCGGGTTTTTATTGACACTCGCCCCTATAAGAGAAATTAAACAGAAAATCTGACGACAATATGAAGAAACAGAAGGGGATGATAGGGAGAGGCATGATGAGGGGACAATCGTCCCTGAATATACAAGGGGAGGGGGGTCACTCACAAGTAACTAGGCATAAGCCACCCTCACAGAAGCATCTGAGAGAAGTAATCAAAAGGACTCCGGACCGACTGACAATGAGGAAATTAGATTGGAAACTGCAGTCAGGGGTTGGAATGTTTGAATAATCATTGAATGGTGGGTTGTAGAGGGAGGGAAAACGCCGAAGCAGAGACAGTTATCGTTTAAGAGACCTTTTTACTTGATAGTTTGAAATGTGTATTTAGGTAAGTTCCGTACTACATGCTTACATTTACATGATCACAATCAATCGATGGTTGGTAAAGTTTTAACCTGCGGCTCCGCACTCTACCGTTAGACCACGTCTTTTCGAATAAATTATTAAGTGTTTGGAATCATTAATAAAATTGAACATTTAATGTTCAAAATGCACACATTTAATGTACATGAACATTTAAATGAAACATTAAATGAACATTTAATGTTGTTATGTTGGTGTTGTGTATTTCACCTTGACGGTCAATTTATAGTGCGTCCTGTTACTGCAAAGAAGCATAGGTAGAAAATTTTTTAATGTAAAATTTTTAGAGAGTAATTCCTTAGATAACAAAATAATTATACAATGTAAGACTGTTCAAATATTTTATCGCAACACTTATTATGTGTTTAACTTATTGTAAATGTTTTTTTTTTTTTAGAGTGAGGCCAGCTATGGAGTTGTGTACAGCATGCTAGCAAGTACCCAAAATATAAAATATAGAACATCTCTAAAACTCAATATCGAACCACATAAAGAAAATATATAAAAAAAGATTATTGAGGTATGAGTGAATACAATTATTTTGATAAGTATACAATCATCACTTATTTTACATCACATTTAATAAAGCGACAATAACCCTCGTGTATTTTAATCACAATCATCTGATCTTTTACAACATAAATACATCACAGCTGGGTAAAAATTAGATCCCCACTCGGCAATTTGTCATCGTTTGTATACCATTGACCCGTTTGTTAAACATAATCCAGTTTGTAGGTCCCCTGCTACTTGCCAGCTGTAATTATCGACAATGTATGATTTGCGGCTCAATACTGTTTGCATCCCTTGTACGCACACCAGCTGATTGGGCATTGTTGACTTTTGAATGTTGATTGTATCCTTACACTGCTGTCCGATCGAATTATATGCGAGGGAACTGGTGCTAATCTGAAATATATATTTGCTTAGGGATTTCTGCATAGCATGCAAAGGGGGTTTTATTAAATAAAACCAAAGGAAATCTGAATTGTCAACAGTGCAGTGAAACTGTGAATTTTAAATCAATACTTTGACTAAACCTTTAAATACGATTGCTAAAAATATTTTCTTCTTAATGAAAAAAAAAACATTCATTTTTATGTCAGATTTAGTAAAGATTATGATTTTGTAGACAAGTACAATTTTAATAGACGTGTATAAATGTGTAGTTGCTATCGTTTAGTTATTATATACAACTGGCTTACCTCTGAATACGTGTTATTTGCATAACAGCGATCAGATATAACAGTTACACCTCCCTTATCATAGTTCAGCTCTGTTGGTTGTTGTTTCATGGCTTAAAACTCCCTTGACACCCCTAACAAAAGGCTTGTTGCGTGTACAAACTACAATTTCAGAACCATCAACATAAGTTTGTTGCTTGTACAAACTTTAGCCAGAACTTCACAAGTTTGTTGCCGACTTGGAGTCTACTTGTATTGTTGTATCACGAATCTGGATCTTTGCAGCTAAAGTGTCACCCTTACACTTGTAATAGTATGAATTGTTTTAAATAATTTTATGTCCAAGATTTAATTACACCCGCTTTTTCATGAGTGACTTAATATGATTTTCACGTGAAGTAATAGAAATTAAATATATTTTATTGTTCTCTGTAATGTTGATGGAACAAATTAATTTTGGAAAATCGTTAAGAACCCCTCAATTGATTAAACAGGTAATGTAGGGGTTATTTCTTCGGCATATATCTCGGAGATAGATTTAAGAACCGTATACAATTTGCAAACTTCAATAGGTCTAAATGTTTCCTTTTCCTTTTTTATGAAGTCAAGGTAATGTTGTCAAGTGTAAATGACAATTTTCTTCTAGATTCGTTGTACCAAGTAATACTTTTGCAGATGAATAGTTTTTTATATTAATTTTATTGGTTTTATTTGTAGACTTTATAGCCCGCAATGTATTGAGTTCAACAGTAAAACTGTTATGAAAGGAATCGAACACAATAACTTTCGTACCTAATCAGCTGTTTTTAGTTTGGTACATTTTGTCCACCATACTGATCGCCTACGGAACTCACACTTACAACTAAAATGCACACAAGAACGACAGAAGAAAAACTGTAATAATATAATGCCTACACTAATGGTACTAATACAGTACAGTGTTGTTGTTTGCATAGCCATCACTAGCACTAAATAAAAGCAAAGTCCGAAAAAATTTGAACAAACTCAAATGGAAACCCTTTGTTGCAAGTTATAATCAAAAGCAATAAAGCTACCACGCCTTCTGTGATTTAGGATCCGATAACAATTATAGCAAAGGTGTGTGTGTGTGCGTGTGTATGTGTCGTAATTGTAAGGTACACTAGAATGGCGCGTGTTGAAAACACGCGAAGTAACATGAGTGTATTTCAAGTAGCTCAACAATGTAACTGTAACGGCCATTGTTGTCATACTGTAACAATCCAACAATACAAATAAAGAGAGGCCAGCAATTACACACACAGGTAAACTGAGAGCTGTACTTAATTTTTCATAACTTTTTTTTACTGAGCTACATGATAAGGAATATATTTTATATAAAGTTTATCATATGGAAAAACTTTATAAAATAATATTTTTAATTACCTCAAAAAACTACGTAAGTAAATTACTTTTATATTCTACACCCGTAGATTAAGGTAATAAAAGTACAAAACGCAGCATGTTGTTTCTTATGTCATGATTGTGGAGAATAAATTAATTGCTATTTATTAGTTGTATATTGATCAACAAAAAACAACAATTTTTGCTCCTTGTAGCACACAAAGTTAAGAACGCATTCGTCCAAAATTATTGAGAGTATAGCGGACTTTTGTTATAAACTTGTTTGAATTATAATATAACATAGCTGTGGCTGTTGGTAAAATGAATTTATTTCAAATAGTCTTTACTTGCTTTTGTCAGCTGATTATTTAAATGATTTAAATTAGTCATCTGCCAATGTTTTGTTTTTTAGTTTTTATATACACAATTCTTGTTCAGTTCATGAAAATAAAATAATGTTAGAAGTGTTTGTTAATCTGTGAGTTTATCTTAAATTAAGCTCTCCAACATGGTGTCAGGTTATTAGAAGAATTACAATAATGAATGGAATACCTCTACCAGATCCACTTGACATTTCGGACAAAACAAATGCAGCAGAGAAATGGATGTTATTCAAGGTCCAATGGAACAACTATCTAACTTTGGCTGAAGCGTGTGGTGGCTCAAAATGCAGCAAGATAACAAGCAAAAAAGTTCAGGTAGCTTTATTCCAGTCTCTCATTGGAGGTAAAACATTACAGCTAATAAATAAAATATGCAATGACAAGGCCAGTGTTGATGAGATTATTGATAGACTAGATGATTATTTTAATAATGCTAAGAATGTTACTTTTGAGCGCTTTATGTTTAATAGTGCTACACAATCACCAAATGAGTCTTGTAAAGAGTATATTAACAGGTTACATGAAATGATAGGAAAATGTGAATTTGAGTCACTGTCAAATTTATCTAGGCTTGAAATTGAAGAGCAGCTCTTATGTGATAGGTTAGTAGTAGGTTTATCAAATAATGACTTAAGAAAACGGCTCTTATCAAAAAAAGATCTGACTCTTGATAATGCGACAAGCATATGTCTTTCTGATGAGCAGGCTAGTAATCTTGCTAAAAAAATCAATGAACGTAGAACTAACGAGACTGAACCTTCTACGGAAAATATAGTTAATGAGTCGTTTAGAATAAACAGTGATCAAAAACTTCTTTCGTGTAAATTCTGTGGGGGGAAACACCAAAGAGGAGCAAGTTACTGTCCTGCGTTTGGAAAAGCGTGTAGTTTATGTCGAAAAAACAATCATTTTGCTAAAATGTGCCTTAAAGCAAAAGAAAAGATTAAAGTAGTAAGCTCTGCTTGTGAAGATACCATTCCTGGAGATTATGTAGACAAAAATGACATATATGAAATGGAAGATGACATTCCAAAAAAACGTCTATTCGTCCATTTGAAAGTCCCATTTAGGAAAGGTAATCGAATGCTAAAATGTCAACTTGATAGCGGGGCGACATGCAATGTAATGAGTTACGATATTTTGAAGGAGCTGGTTGGAGTTGATCGTCCAGTCCTCCAAAAAAGTAATACAACGCTTACTTTCTATGGTGGTGCTTCAAAGGCTTCTCTTGGGAAAATAACATTGCATGTTATATGGAAGAATATTAAGCAAAGAATGTCGTTTGAAGTTATCAATACGAAGCATATTCCATTGATTGGAGCTCAAGACTGTTTACGGTTAGGGCTTATTGCAGTAGATGAGGATGTTTTTGAGTTAAAGAATTCTCCAAATCCAAGCTCCATTCTATCTTCTTTTCAAGACATTGGTCAAGGTCTAGGATGCTTTGAGGGTAAACATAAATTTAGACTTGACGAATCTGTTGTTCCTGTAGTGGTTCCACCTCGAAGATATCCTCTGGTTTTACAAGATGAGATAAAAAGTGAAATACAACGTCTTCAAGAATTAGGTGTAATACGTAAGGTAACGGAACCTTCCTCATGGGTCAGTGCTATGGTTGTCGTTAAGAAACCGAACAAGTTACGCATTTGTATTGACCCACATCAACTAAACAAAGCTATCCAGCGGTCACATTATCAGGTCCCCACTATAGAAGAAGTTGCTCCAAAACTTATAAAAGCCAGGATATTTAGTACTCTAGACCTAAAAGATGGGTTCTGGCATATAAAGTTAACCGAAGAGGCAAGCAAATTAACGACATTTTGGACTCCATTTGGGAGGTACCGCTGGCTAAGGATGCCTTTCGGAGTAAAGTCAGCTCCAGAAGAATTTCAACGGCGAGTACACGAAGAGTTGGAAGGACTAAAAGGAATTTTTACGATTGCAGATGATGTCGTAGTTTACGGCAGTGGAGACACAGATGAACAAGCTTTAGAGGACCATAACAAGAATCTGCATGCATTGCTTGAGCGAGCTAGACAAAGAAATATAAAGTTCAACATGAATAAATGTAAAATCGGACTGAAGGAAGTTAAGTACATGGGACATGTTTTGAGCAGTGATGGCTTGAAAGCAGATCCTGACAAGATATCAGCAGTCTCAAATATGAAAGAGCCTCAGAACAAGGAGGAAGCTCAAAGGTTCTTGGGATTTATCAATTATTTAAGTAAATTTCTGCCAGGACTGTCAGAAGTAGCAGTTCCAATAAGAACTCTAATTAAAGAAGATGTTAAGTGGACGTGGCAGGAATTACATTCATTGGCTTTCAAGAAATTAGTTAACATGGTGACCAACTCTCCAACTCTACAGTATTACAATAAGGACTCTCCTGTGACGTTGCAATGTGATGCAAGTCAGTTTGGTTTGGGTGCTTCGCTATTGCAAAATGGTAAGCCAGTTTCATATATATCAAGGACTTTAAATCCAACAGAATGCCACTATGCTCAGATCGAGAAAGAATGCCTGGCAGTTCTATTTGCCTTTGAAAGGTTTGAACAGTATTTGTTCGGTAAGTGTGATATTACGGTAGAAACCGATCACAAACCTCTTGAGACTATTTTCAAAAAACCTTTGGTCAACGCACCTAAGCGGTTGCAAAGAATGTTGCTGCGATTGCAGAAGTTTACATTTACTGTTGTTTATCGACCAGGTAAAACAATGCTTTTAGCAGATTTTTTGTCACGCGCCCCAGAAACTAAGTATGAATGCAGTATGCAGGACAATTCAGTAATGATTTTTGAAACCTCAATGAACAGCTCGACAAAGGAGTTTGAACAGTGTAAGTCCTTAGAGTACATAAATGTTACGGATGAGCGTTTAAACCAACTGAAAGAACACACATACAAAGACCCCGTGCTTCAGAAGCTTATACCGGTGATTATAAATGGTTGGCCTAATAGAAAGACTCAAGTTGCCAAGGAGCTATGGAATTACTGGCCTTTTAAGGAAGAGCTTGGAGTTGAAGACGGACTTGTCCTCAAAGGAGAGCGGATTGTTATCCCAAGTAGCATGACAATTGAACTAGTCCATAGAATTTATTTTCCACATCAAGGGGTTTAATCATGTATAAGGAGAGCAAAAGATGTATTTTTTTGGCCGGGAATGGCAGGAGATATAAGAAAAGAAGTTGAAAAATGTTTAGTATGCAAGAAATATGCACCGACTCAACGGAAAGAACCCCTCTTACTTCAAGAAACACCATCACGACCATGGCAGCGAATCGGGGTTGATTTTGCTCAAGAAGGCTCAACTCACTTCATTATTGTGACTGATTACTATTCGTCATTTTTTGAGATTAGGAAAACACAAAAATGTACCTCTGAATCATTGATTGTTTTCTGTAAAGAGTTATTTGCAAGATACGGCATTCCAGACATTGTAGTTGGTGATAGTGGCACCCCTATATTAAGTCAAGCATTTAAAGATTTTTCAGAAGAGTGGAAATTTAAGATAATTACTTCCTCTCCATATCACCACCAGGCAAATGGAAAAGTTGAATCTGCTGTAAAGATATTTAAGAGTATTTTAAAAAAAGTGAGAGAAGACAAAGGCGACTTTCAGCAGGCTCTTCTTGAGTTGAGAAATACACCACTCAAAGAAATTGGTAAGAGTCCAGCTCAGTTGTTAATGTCTAGAAGAACTAAAAGCTTTGTACCCACTTGTGAAGATCTGCTGCGTCCTAATGTTCCTGTGAAAGTAATTGAAAAGTGGGATAAAAAGAAAGATGCATACAAAACATATTTTGACAAAGGAGCTAAAGACCTCGCCCCACTGATACCAGGACAAGTTGTTTGGGTTCAAAGGAAACCTCAAGAGAGAAGGGATCCCTGGGTAGAAGGTAAAGTTATAAAAAAAGAAAGAGATCGAAGATATGTGGTACAAGTTGGTGGAAACTTATATGTTCGCAACAGACGCTTTTTAAAGACATAAAAAAAAGTTAAGAAAGGGAGGATGTTGGTAAAATGAATTTATTTCAAATAGTCTTTACGGTTGTGTCCTGATTGCGAACAGTCCAGATTGCGAACAAGGGTAAAATCGTCCAGACTGCGAACACCTCAAAAATGCTGTGGACTACCTGAACATGAGTCGTCCAGACTGCGAACAAATATTTTTGAATCTGTAAAGATGGTTTAGTAGCTGTTGTTGAACGTGAGATTTAATTGCTTGTTGAGTTGGGAATGTGATTGAATGATTTATGTTGTAATGTGTAATGCATATACATGTTATTTCGGATGTAAGATGTATGTAAGTATGGTATTTATTTTAGTTGCTATTTAAATTGCTCGTTGACGATGTTTTTTTAGGTAATGATTGAGTTTGGAATGTGATATTGGCAAATGTATGATATTTCGGCTAATTATAGTCAGTTTCTCTTATATTAATATGTGAGGCTATTTTTGTGAACAAAACTCCTCCGTTATTTCTGGACCGATTTTAACGTTTGAGGTGTCAAATAATTCGTCTCAATTTGTAGTATTGCATAAACGTTTTAGAACTTAAAAAACTCTTACCCTTAAGGGCACGAGACGCTATCAAAGGTCGCATCTTCCCCATAAGAATTACATTGAAAGCAAATTTAAAAACAAAAACAACTGTATATAAAAAGAAACTCACCAGCTTTTTGGGAGTAAATATTGATGTTTAACTGAGGTTAATATAGAGGTTAACTGTAAGAAAGGACCATGAGGTCCTAAGTTCGCCTCAATAAAGAAGGATTTTCATTCATTCATTCATTCATGTTTGTAATATTTATGAGGTAATAGACAAATCTAAACAGTCAATCAGTTTTGTTGGAAGAACAGACAATTTCTTGAGTTTAAAGGAGAAATGTTGAAAACAGGAGGAGGAGACAATTAATAGGAAATCTTATACGAATAAGAAGAGTAGAGGAGAGGCCTGGTCTCACAGTAAGGAATCCAGGTACACACTCACTTGGGGAGATGAATCATTTTTGTCAGTTATGCTAAGCAACTTAAAAACATGAAGAATATACAACAGATGTTGTCACAGTGATAAAGTAAACCTACCTAAAGTCCGAACAAATAAATACATGCAAGAAATGTTTACTGGTTAAAAGCTTTAATTCGGGAAACATTTGTAGAAAACACTAAAAAATAAGGCCGGGTCCAAAAAATTCTAAAATACAAGAAGCCTTTATTATATCAAAGAGCTATTTAATAGCGTGGGTATTACAATTAGTCACATAAGCATTTAGTCGGGTCTTTTAAACTCATCGAAAATTATTACTGTTATTACTGTAGTTTTAAAATAACTTCTGTACCTATAATACCTGCACTTGACAGTTGCTCGATTTCGAGCAACAGGTACCCTAGTTCATATGAAATGATTGTTTTATTTCCTTTACTCTGAGATTGTTTAGTAGTTGCTTGTTCAAGTCAAACATATTATAATTAATTTTAAATAAACAGCCAATTTAAATACCTATTATCAGAACGAATTTGTGAGTCTGGAAGAATCTGTCTGTTAATAAGGGGCTTTACCACCTAGTTATACTACGTCTCATAAAGATATGTGTCTTCAAGAACATTCATCCTTTCCATTATGTATATTACCAGTCTTAAGTTGTGATTTAGGCTAAATCATTCTGTTAAGGGTTTATGAAAGGGTTATATGAAAGGGTTGAAAACCCCAACCACTCAAAATGTGTTCGCAATCAGGAATCCTCCCCACCCCACGGACGACCCCCTCCACCTCGTAGACCCAAACATGTTCGCAGTCTGGACTGTTCGCAATCAGGACTGTTCGCAATCAGGAGGACACCGTCTTTACTTGCTTTTGTCAGCTGATTATTTAAATGATTTAAATTAGTCATCTGCCAATGTTTTGTTTTTTAGTTTTTATATACACAATTCTTGTTCAGTTCATGAAAATAAAATAATGTTAGAAGTGTTTGTTAATCTGTGAGTTTATCTTAAATTAAGCTCTCCAACTCTCCAACAGTGGCAAAGCCATAACATTCCCCAAAAGACTGTAACATCTATAATATTAAAACGAAACAGGGTTTTTTTATTTCACGATTCTGAATCAACCACTCGACGGATTTTCATGATTTTTGTGTCGAAAGAAAGATAATTTTGAGAACTAGGGAATGTCGAAGCCATAATTTTAGTTTAGGGTTTCAGTTTTTTAGAAAATAAGTTTACAATTTTAAAAAGTCTAGCAGCCGACGCTAACATTCTACGCTAGCTTTTGGTACAAAAAAATTTGCTTAACGTAACAGCTGTAAACATTGTGTGACACAAATTCAGCATTTGGATGATAATTACATGCATAAGGTTGACTTATTTATACTATGTGTAATGCTATACTCATTTTTATTTTTTTTACAAATATTTATTTACAATCTATTCTATACTAGAATAATAAGTAAATTCAATAACCATTTTAACATGGGTTAGTTACACTCCATCAAGTGCACTAACATACAAAAACTTTTAAAAAGTTTAACTAAAAACGATTTGGAAGGTCTATTGGATTAACTCTTTTGAGCCTATATGTAGCTTCACTATTGTCGAGGAGGTTAACAGCCAGGAAATTTGGATGGGTTTCTAATTTTCTTTGGTATTTTTCACTTCGTTTCTTTATTTCTTCTTTAACATAGGGTAATTTCGTATCTTTATGAATTACTTTATTTGTGACAAACCAAGGTGCTTGTAAAATGTTTCTCAGTGTTTTCGATTGAAACCTTTGAACTATTTCTATGTTTGAGTTGGAAGTGGTTCCCCAGAGTTGGATACTGTAGGTCCAAATAGGTTTTAATATAATTTTGTATAAAAGTTAACAACGACATAATAATTAATTAATTAATTAATTAATTAATGACATAATAATAATAATAATGGTTTTATTTTCAACAGATAATTTTGAATTTCGACCAATGAGCCAATTTAGTTTGTTTGTTTTTAAATTTAAATGAAGTCGTTTGTTCCAAACGTGTGAATGCCATGTAAGCCGTCTGTCGAGATGCATACCAAGGTACTTAACTTCGTTGGATTGTGGAAGCATGACATTATTCAATGTTACTGGGGGACAAGTTCTTGTAGACATAGTAAATGTAACTTGAATGGATTTTGTTTCATTTACTTTAATTTTCCAATTCTGTAGCCACTGAGACAAATCGTCTAATGCAGCCTGAAGGTTTGATGATGCTAGAATAGGATCCTGATTTGATGATAAAAAAGCAGTGTCGTCTGCAAATGTTGCAACCGTAATACCCTGAGTACTTGGAAGGTCATAAGTGAACAAAATAGGTCCAAGAACACTGCCTTGTGGTACACCTGATTCAATTTCATGCACATCTGTAACTATATCTTGATATTTAATTTGAAAAAAGCGTTTGGACAAATACGATTTCAACACTCCATAGTATGTACGGGGCAGCAAAGTTTTAATTTTGAACAATAATCCTGTGTGCCAGACTTTATCAAACGCCTGGGCTACGTCCAAAAAAGCAGATGAACAAAAACGTTTATTTTCAAGATCTTCCTTGATTACATTCTCTATTCTATGCACTTGCTCAATGGTGGAATGCCTTCGGCGGAATCCAAACTGATGGGAAGGCAACAATTCTTTTTCGTCAATTATAATTTGGAGTCTTTTTAAGAAAAGTTTTTCAAAAACTTTAGAAACCACAGGAAGAAGAGATATAGGCCGATACGAGGATGCTTGATTTAAAGGTTTACCAGGTTTCGGAATAACAACAATTTGTGAAACCTTCCACTGTATTGGGAAGTATTCAAGGCGTAAAACTGCATTGAAAAGTACTGTAAGGAAAACTATTCCTTTTCTAGGAAGCTCTTTCAACACTTTACCTGTTATCAGATCATAACCAGGGGCTTTTTTGCCGTTTAAATCGTCTTTTATTACTTTAGCTACTTCAGATGGTGTGAACAATTTTATTGGTAAATCAAGTTGATTTGGAGAATCGAGGAATTCCAAAATTTCTTGCTCAACATTTGAATTAATATTATATGGCTTGAAAACTTCCTTGAAGTATGAAGCAAATACATCTGCTTTCTCGATGTTGTTTTTGGCCCAAGAACCGTCTTCTTTTAGAATAGGCGGAATGCAAATTTGTGTACGTTTTAAGTTTTTTGTAACTTTCCAAAGGGAGTAGTCACTAGCTTCAGATGGAGAAAGGTTTGATGTGAAATCTTGAAATCTGTCATTGTTTAATTTAAACAGTAACCTTTTTAGTTGTTCAGTGGCCCTGTTTAGATTTCTTTTATCCGTCTGGTCTCTAGAGTTTTGCCATATTCTACGGAGTCGGCGTTTTTCGGCAATTTTCCTATTAATTTCAATTGGATAGTGTATTCCTGATTTTAAATTATGTTTATTCTGGTCTGGAGTTGCTCTCCAAGCGGAGTCTTGAACTGTTTTTTTGAAATGTTCAACAGCAAGATTCAAATCTTCTTCGCTCTTCAAACACACAGAAATCTTTAAATTTTGATCCATTAATTCACGAAAATAATTCCAATCTGTATTTTTGTTGCATAAATGTGGTGGAATAGGTTTGAATATAACATTTGAAGCGATCGTTAAAATTACAGGTGAGTGGTCTGAGGAAAGGTCCAGAGATTGCTCGATTGTCACAAAATCTCGGGATACACCTTTTGTAACAAAAAAATCAAGAAGGTCTGGTATTTTTTGACGATCAGAGGGCCAATATGTCGGTTCACCTGTCGATAGAGCATCAAGGTTCCGTTCTTGGATTGACTGCAATAGTTGTCGACCCCTAGGAGTTGCCAGACGGGAGCCCCGCCCCATGTAGGATGTTTGGCATTATAGTCTCCTCCTGACAAAAATTTACAGCCTAAAGTGCAGAAGAAATACTCATTGACAAGTTCATTTATTGGGTAAGAGAATGACAGACTATTTAAATATACATGGTAAATGCTAGATGTTCTAATTTATTTTTTAGAGCAATCTTTAAAATTTTAAGTTTGTTTTAGTGCAATATAATTTGTTTTAACTAACAGCTGGTTGAATATAAAAATATTCTTAAGAACTACCAGGTTAGTTTATTATTCTGTGATGTTGCCATTGATTAGAAAATAAGTAAGATTCTATAACCACTGATGTATACAAATCGAGGCTCTGCCCCCGAGTCTTCAAAGAAAAGCTTATGCAAATTAGTTAACTGTTCGACTTTTTGAGGAAAGAATAGGAAAATAACAATGTGTACATGTTTTAATTCATCTTGGCAGCTTTTTGTTAACAGGAAATGTTTAACCGCTTGAACTTTGCTTGGATTAGAAATGGAAATAGGCCTATTGACATAACAATAAACTCAGAACTAGTCAACTTCAGTTTTAGTTGACTTCCCAATCCCGTACGTAGGACGGGCCAACAGCTCGTATGTAATTAATACCAGATGTTGTGAATATAAAAAGAAAACAATGTGAGTTGTACTAGTTGAACTAATAGCAAAAAGATAATGTTTTCTAAAACTGAAATACTTTAATTGTCAAAAATAAAACTTCTTTCACGCTTCCACATTTATATATCTACTTAAATTAGAACAAAACTTATAAATCCGCGACAATAGCAGCGGTTAATTCGCTTAAATAATCTGCAGGTTTGTTGAGTCAGGCATTTTACAAGTAAGTGGTCTCAAAACATTTTATTTAGCTAAATAATTAAATTATTTAAGGTAAGCTTACTAGGAGATTTAATTGGAACATACGGTTTGCCGAAACAAATACTTATTTAGCCCTTCTTAAGGTAAATTTCGTCACCAGACTAATTGCCTGTAAAATAATATTTGCATTTCAATTTTAAATTGTATGACTTAAATCGAAGCCAATCAAGAAACACAAAAAAATGTTTTAAATTCGAAGTTGATTTCATGTAAACCCTAAAGAGATTCAGAGAGAGATTTAATGAAGGAAACGCTTCCTAAGAGGAGTTGAGAAGATTTCTCTAAGAAGCTTACAAATTGAATATAAAATTTAATCCCCGATTTTCAATTCAATGCGAAAATTATTAAATACTATTAACGCGTCTCCTGGAGAAAATTAAAACGCTTTCGCAAGGGATTATTAAGTTACTCTCGTATCACAATAAATTTGACTACATATAAAATAGATGCTGTTACGATTTCTGTCAACTTTGTGTGAAGAAGCTAAAGTATAAAAATACCCCAGCCACAGCAAACCTGCAGACTAAGTGAATTTCTTTTCCTGGCTGGATTTGAACGGATAGTATTTAGGGGTTTTGTAGTAAAACGAAAAAGTAAATCGGTCCCGGGTCCAGGTCTTACCATAAGTACTACCGTACTACGGTAATAGCTTATTCCCTATATGGGTATCAAATAGCTTATGGGATGAATTAGTTTAACACATTTACTTCAGTAATTGTTTATTGTAATTAACCTGTACAACTACTCATTCTTATCACATAGGTACTATTAATGTGATCGGTCAAATGTAAATACAGTATTACCAACAGGGACGTGAGAACATTAAAATTAGGACGCCTTAACTATGACGTCATCATTAACCCACGTTCACATTGATTTTGAAAAAAACTTCAGACATAAAACAATGTGAAATGCAAAAAAATTCAAAGCAGTACAATACAATGTAATGCAAAGCATTTAAAACAAATCTGCAATATTATTCATCTAACATTTAAAAGTATGGCAAGAACGAATGTTTTTGAATATATTTCAATGGGATTTCAAATTTTCAAAAACAGTTTATAAGATGAAGGGAAGAATAATTTGCCAACGGAGAAAGTTTTAGGATAAGGAGCTTATGCAGTACTTAGTTCCGGGTTCAACTTGAGAAAACAAAGTCTTACCACGTACTGTATATTTCATTTTTCCTAAACATGAACAGAACCCGGCTTATTCTTCCAGACAAAATATTCATTGTTTTTTTACATGATGCTTGCATTAGCATTTTTTACTTATTGTTCTGTATTTCACTACTAAAATGCTAATTTATTAGCTTTAAAAAAAAGATTTTACTATCGTGGCAAACAAAAATTCAACATAACCATTATGTTCCTTTAGTTAACATTTGGGTATTCAATTAACTTGTGAAAATTTAATAGAAAAAGATAATTGCATTACTTTCAATCTTTTAATGCCAATGGGGCGGAGCCCAGAGAAGGAAATGTTCGAACACAGAAAATGCACATTTTTTACACAATTTCAATGCATTAGCAGCAATTAAAGTAAAATTGGTCATAAAGCTACCCCTAAGAATATAATTGATCACCTAATCATACGTTATATTTTGGTTATTTCTCTCCACGAATAATTATTATAAAGCCATTCACTTACAAGTGAAAATAGAGGTTATGACTTATCATACTGCCTTTTTCCAATATACAGCTGATGTACTATGAAAGTTTCTATATAACATACATTTGGTTAGGAAATTATTATTTTGACGTTACTTGATTTATTTTTCGAGTGAAAATAAATTTATTTTCCTATAAGACACTAATCACTATTTTTATGCTTTCCATAGATTAGTTGAATCCTAAATTACGAAACCAAAACCTACAACAGCTTTTATAAGAAAAATAAAGGCTGTAATAACATTTTGTGTTCTCTATGATAAATTAACAGTAATTAAACAGTTTTTTTCATGGACAATTGAACAATAAACTTAACTTCTTCACCGTAATTATGTCAATGTGCCATTTCAAAAGTTTGTAACTATCCTTTCACTTCCACAATTGGTAATAATTATATTTCGTTTGTCTGTTGTTTACTTTGTCTCTTCTAAGCATTCCTCTCTCTCCCTCGTTGGTAGTTATTGGATCTGTGCTGCAAACTGATGCTGTCCCTTGAATCTATATAATCCGATTGTTGACTCTTTGATGTTCGTTCTGGTGATGAACACAACTACTATTGGCTTATTAGTTGAAAAGCTCTAGAGATCTAAAATATCCTTTGGTATAAGATAAATTAATAATACTTGTTGACTATATGTAAGACTGTTGTACCAATCTAAATCTAGCAGTGTGTTGACACTTTTCAGAAAGAAAACGTACAAATTCTATAGTTATGATTTGTATGGCTGTGTTTATAATTTAGGCAACACTCTTTGGATCAGAACTAACGCCAATAACATCGATATATTTTATTGGAATTACGATTGGCCCTAATCAACCATAGCCCTGAATTAGGTATTCTAATTTCTGAACAATGAATGGAAAAGCAAGTTAAATTAGTTGAAATTAAAATCACAGAAGGGTAGACATTAATTTCTACTCTTTAATTTGCGCTAAAACGTATATTTGCAGGTACAGTTTGTGCCCAGACTCCTGAGCTTGCCAATACAAAGTTCGCAGTTGAACTCCTGCCTATTCCCAATTGGTGTTTAAGTTGACTTCCTTCCTCCCCTCAAGGGTTGTCTTAAACTCGCATTAACTTCCTTCAATCCTCGGGATATTCTGGAATCACTTTTTACTCTTACGTAGCTTACTCCCAGTATTTACTCTCCTCTTGAGAAGACATTCTGAGAATTCATTTGAAATGTTCTTCTAAAAAGATTTTATCAACATGATGACTGTTTTCTAAAATTAGTGTTGTTCGGTGTTTTGTTATGAGAATTCTTTCCTCAGAATGCTCTCTACAAAAGAACATTATCCATCCTAAAGTGTCTGTGCTGGCATAAAATACATTAGAGTACTTTTTTAGTGTATTCCAATACGTATACATCAAATCCACACTTTTAAATACTCGTACATAATAAACAAAGGTAAAAAAAATAAGATTACAGAATCCGTATTTATTTTTTGTGTGAATGTGATTATTATATTGTCTTGCAAGACAGTTCTATCCAGTACTGGATATCAAATAAATCCAAAATAAATTCCAATTAGTACTTTATTTTATCCCTAAACGTTGTATGTTTTTTTGAGATTTCAAAAAGGAATTCCTTTTACTTTTTATTCTTAAGTTTTTTTTTAAACGTGCATGTCATTTTCGAAATATGACATAAAATAAAACAAGGAATTAAATGTATAGTATATTTATAATGTATGTGGGTTTAAAGTACAAATGTTTATGTGTCACTTATTTTCAATCTCTTAGTCGATTTTACTTTAATTGAGGCATATTTTAGTTTCAATAATCTAATAATTAATAACTGTTGTAACCAATACAAATAGCTTACAAGTTATTCGCTTACAAGTTATAGCTTACAGGTGAGTTTTCCAACATATGTCTCTAGTTAGTAGTAACAATATCGTGTTTAGAATAAACTCATATGTAAATGAGAAACATTTACAAAAATCCCATCGGATATCTTGTTCCAGCTTCAGTATACACAGCTGTGTTGTGAGTTTATGTTATCTATTGTACATATCTGAACGAGCAGTCAAGTTGGTCCACTGTAGGTCTGGATGCCCTCTACTTCCCACACACTTGAATACGACGACACAAACCCACACACCTCTAGCTCTACGTACCACACCACTCACTGTCCTATATCCTACACAGATCACATTGTCGTGCAGTTGTGGTTACAAACATCCTGTACGTCTAAGTAGCGTTAAAGCATTGAAGATATTTACAATAAGTAATGAAGGATGATGAAGGATATTTTTTACTAATCTAAAGTTGTGATTAATTTCGTAAGTCCAAAAAAGTCCTATGATTTTCTTGGGAGGAAGATCTAGAGTAATAATTCATAATGGTAAAGGGACCTATGTTTGAACTTCGTGCATTCCAAGATGGACTTAAAAGCATCGGGTAAGTCACGCATTATCACATACCAAATAGCATACGTCAATTTTGTGATGGTGGGATTTGAGCTAGACTTCCAAAATAAAAGTAAGTGAAGCTGATAAAAAACCATAATTAAGATAATTAATTTCCTCAGTCACCGTAGCTTGCGGTGGAGTGGCCCAGTTTCTCTTGTTCCTCATTGTTTATGGTTTCCGTTCCCACAATTTGGCGCCAAATTACAGTCCCCGGCCCGGGAACACTCGCCGATATAATGTCTGCTACCGTTGCGCTCTGCGGTCATTTACATACAAGCGCCGCGGTCGCTTTTAACAAACTTAATACACCATTTTGATAAACAATGCCTTTTACTCGATTACCATAACTTAAGGATTGGTAATTGATTTAAAGACAAATAACCGTTATCATAGAAAGCTCGTAGTGCAGAAAGCTCGCCTAGAAGTTTAATTTTGTCCGTTAGATCCCAAGGAAAGATTGGATCATTTGTTGATCATTATTGTAAAGAATGTGCTGTTCTTAGATGTATCGTTATTTGCGTCATTTGTATATCTTCGCATTTCACTACGCACATAGGTGAGTCAGCTGCAATTAAGCCAATGACATATTCATTATTCAGGACTCCTTATGATCAGAGTGTGTGTTTATGTGAGTAGCTTGCAGCGGTTATCAAAGATTCAATTTGACTTAAAAAGCATTTTTTAATCAACCAGTTGAAGATATATGTAATATTGTAAAATTAGGGGAAAAAATTACATTGTGTTATTCTCCATTCACTTGGGCCTACTTTTATTCCAATTTTTTTATGAATACTAAAGTCGAAAAATGTAGACAAAATCGTTTAATGCTCATTTAAGCAAAATAAAAAACCTTAGTTCAGTTATTTGCACATAAAATAAACTTTTACAAGGTGTATTTTGTTTTCAATTTTAAAAGTTATTGATTGCAAACAAATTATTATTGGCTATTTGTTATAAATCGATTTTTGTTTTCGTAAATAACAATTTAAGAACCATACTTCACCAGATTTCCTAGAGCTGTATTTGTCAAAAAACCTACACACCCCAACTAGATTAAAACCAAGGAAATCTGTATTTTATCTATTTTTACAAAATCATAATTTAGAAATATTCCATACAATTTAATACAGTTTTGAAAATTATAATATATCCTCTTTGCGGCAAAAGTACAACTTTAGTCGTTGGGTGGTATAACCGTAAAACCAAGTATAATTGCCTCAATAACGACCGTGTACAAGTTATGATCACGTTAACAGCCGCTTACAGACACTTGTTGCCTAAAATATGGAACATTGAGACCCAAATGACGTCTGAAAATCCGCAAGTTATTTTAACTTACTCGGGGATGAAATTGAATTAAAATAACATTAAATATGACTTGGGTTTTTACTTGTACATTAATCTTTAATTAATTACTTTATTTAAATTTTTGATTTTTAAGTACTTTTAAAGAGTACAGTGGTGTGAACAAACTGTATATTAACAACAATTGAAAAGTGTTCATATTTACTAATACAGCTGTAAGTTATGGATTAAACCACGGCCTCCTTTAACTACAAACTATCCTAAATTGGTGAATCTAGAGGAAATAAACATTTGTAATATGGTCATCAAATTATTTTGTAAATGTTAAGTTAAATTTACTTTATTTTGCATGCAAGTTTATATTTAGGATAATCAAACTCATATAGTTTTAACAGTTTTTGAGGCATGTCATGTTTTCTATAAGAAAATAGGGCCCACTACTTGTTTCCGAGGCAATACTCATTTACCTTTTCAAGATAACGTTTGTTAAGAACAGTTATTAGGAGAATAGAACTAGTAATTTACAATACATTTTTCCTCAATTAGGTCACAGTTGGTTGTCTAAATAGTAGCATGATTAAAATACATTTTCATGATCTGTTGTTTACAATCTGACTGTGGTTAAACATTCAACTGAAGGAACATTACATAAAGTTTGTCAGCATAACTAAACCTTATAAAACGGGCTCTTGGAATAAATTAAACGTGGGGGATGAACCCCTAAATAAAATAATTACCGTTCGCTGGGCGCTAGATCGTAATATTTTAAATGACAACTCAATCGTACAAAATGGTTAAGTAGGACGGCTGAAAAGGGACGTTACACGGAAACCCCTTATTGAATTCATTAGACATTTATAGATGGATAAAAATATGAGGATTCCATAGTAAAGAGACGATTTTTATTTATCACCCCGAGCAGTAAAAAGGTGTCTATTTTGATCGTTTCTTTACCTTCAATCTGAGAATAACGTTTTGTCTTCTACGTAAAAATACAATTGCTTTTTGACAAAGAATTCAAATTTAAAAAAACACACAAAGTGGACAAACTAGGTGACACAAGGTATGGTAGGAGGTTCAGTTTATGATGACGTTTGAAGTGTAACAAGCCCCAATCACCCCCCCCCCTCCACCCAGACAGGAAACATTCTGTTTTGAATCCCTTCATTAGAGGAGTTTGGCCTCACTTCATCTGTGATTCCGCCTCTGATTGGTCCAATTATGACTTCATCGTCTACTTTTATTGGTTCAGAAGCGGTTTGTTGTTAGCTGGTAGAGTACTTGGTAGCTCACATGGTTGTTGTGGTTGGATTGGGATTTAATATTGTAGCATTGGAATTATGTGGTTAGCGAATAGTTAATGCTTTAAGACATTATGTGGACAGTAAGATATTATCTGCTTCTATCATTAATAGGCCTAAACTATTTCAGGATTTTCAACTAACTTAAATGTTTTTTGTTTTTTTTTTTTTACTGTGGGAATGTAAAACTTTAAAGAAGAGTTGTATGCCAACTAGTCTAAAAGTAATTTTGAATATTATCTCAATTACTTCTTGATCAGCATCGTACGTGTAAATTACCGCAAATTACCTGAAAGTACAACAAATATATCTAATAAAACTTGTAATGATAAATTTTCCCTTGTACTGTTGACTCACAAGAAGGTAAATACATATGAAAGATGGTAAGGTGTGATAGATTTCTATTGGACACTCCAATCATCATCAGACCCAATAGGCGAATTACGTCAGAATATTATCTATTAAACCAACTTAACAGTTTTTTTGGCTACCCTAATTGATTTTTTTCCCAATTGATTCAAGCCTATCATTTTCCTGGACATATTTACTGTACTACTACTTGCAGAGTAAATATGAACCACAGTAGTATATGTTTTCAGTATTCAACAACATTTTAAGTTTTCTTTATCAAAAAAGAATAGGTAGTTATATCAATATCCATTCAACTTGATTAACACTTTCTTCGCAGTATATAAACTACAATAGTATTCATAATCAATAAAGGGACTAAACCGTTGTACATCTTACCAATTTGACTCGTGAAAACTCCAAATTTGTCCACTATTTTCAGGAAACAGATGTCTATAAAAACCTAAAATATCTCAGCGATTACAATAATTAACCCATCCTTAGCATAACTTTACAAGTAACCCGATAATCCCCCAACTATCATAAACGCATGCATAGTGACTTGTAAATTACACATAATGCAAACTAGCGAAGACAAGACTGCAATTCGCATCCTGCAATTTGCCCAGTTTGCTGCAATTAGCTGTCAACAATCCAGACCGGTTCCCGGTTGTGCGGGAATGCGGGAAATTATATCGATTATCGAGAAAAGCAAACATCGTAATCGATACTGACTTGTTTGTCTGATAGAGGCAATCACGGCGGCCATCTTGGACATGATCGATAGGTCGAAACTCGGACAAATCGTCTGTCAACCGAGTCGCCGCCAGCTGATATCTGGAGCAGTAATATATCAGCCACATGACAAAGTCTGATTGAGAAGTATACGTTACAGCTCGTTACAGAGTTCGACATGGGTCGCCATTTGTCTTATGTTTCTAATTACGTTGCTCTTTTTACTTTCCATTCTAAAGGTTTTAAGGTTGTGAGAAATCATACCTCAATACATTTCATTGAAATGGCAACCATACAAAATATGTATTTTAAGCCAAGTATGAATGGAGATGAGTGTAGGATGAGTGGCGCGATCAGGTCCTGTTAGTGACTAAGGCCGAGATACTGTATTCCTTAGACACAGCTGTTAATTAATAGCCCATACAGCTAAAGGCAACTAAGGGGCCTACAGTTTATAGTGGAATCCGAACCACATTTTTGCCTTGGTATTAACGAATTGGTCTAATTATCAGGATATTACTGTGGATAGTCCTAGTACTCACTAGTGTGGACGTTAATCCACACCAGAGAGTATCGCATCCACAGTGCATGCCTATAAATATCCACAATTCGTAACCTCTAGATTCCGCTGTTGATTGGAAACAGTTTTTGGTAGTATTTCACTAGCAATTTTTGTGAGAAAGGAGCACGTATGATAATTTCGATAATACACTTTAATAACTTTAACTTGTCAAGTCAAAAATTATACCTACTGGACGCAGAACTATCTCAGCAAGGGAAAATGGTATGAGAAAAATTTTACCATAATATGATATGAAACTCTATATTTCTACTTTATATTTCACTTAAGGATATTTTGAGGTCTAAAATTATAGCAAATATCAAAATGTTTTATGGCCTAATTCTTTAAAACACTGTATTATAGTTTTTTTTCGACGAAATGGATAACTAAACAATGGTCGAGAGTAATAAGATATTTCTATCATTTATGAATTCACAGCTAGTTGTTATCGTAATGAATTCGGTTTCACTATTAAACTTATGTTTTGAAATGATTTGTTAATATTTTGAGACTTATGAGGGACTAATGGAGTCATAAGTATCCAAGGAAACGATCCAATCAGGATACAGTTTATAAAAAATGTTACCTTAAATAGGTCAATGTTTTTATTTTTAATAACTGTCAATATAAAAAGTTTTTATATACATTATTGTTAACTTTTTGTTTATTTGGAACAACCTTTGCACTAACTAAACACAGCAAGACCGGCAAGACCACTATTTTTCCGCAACCTTTTGCAACCTGAATATCTCTGAATGGTAATCACCATCATTACAACTGAGAAAGTACACAGAGCGACGTCAGAGATTGATGTCATGTAAGTACAGTAATTATTTTAGCTATCGCACTGGAGTGGGAGTGGACTGGAGCGAACGAGTGTCCGTAACCGCTTCCGTCGTAATCACTACGATAACTCCGTCGATCTCAGCACATCTAGTCGCTCTACATCGTTACACTCACGAGCGAATATTATAGAGTGCTCGTTCCACATTATCTTCCGTACTTGATACATTATTCCGGTCGGTTGGTGATTTCATTGTGAACCCGGGAATCAAAATTTAGAAAAGTTTTGTAGTATAACGCTTTACGGCTCTGGAAAGTACTATTTGTAAACAAAATCACGTTTACATTTTAACACTTACTCAAACAATATTACATTTTCTAACAATACGAGTTTTTTTTCCAACATTTCTAAGGGAGAAAAAACCAAGCGGAGATGAAGTAGGTGAAAATTCCTCTATAGTTTTCATCAATGCCAACCAAAACTGTTATTTTTATAATAATGAATCCGCAGTACTATCCTGATAATTATACCAATTCGTATATACCAGGGCAAAAATGTGGTTCGGATTCCACTCTAAACTGTAGGCCCCTTAGTTGCCATTAGCTGTATGGGCTATTAATTAACAGCTGTGTCTAAGGAATATGTCGGCCTTAGTCACTATCAAGACTACAAGCATTGACTATATATAGTCAATGCTACAAGATCGCGCCACTCATCCTACACTCATCGCCAATCATACTTGGCTTAAAATACCTACTTTGTATGGTCGTCATTTCATTAAAAAGTATTTACGTATATGTTTATGTTTAATTATGATACCCGAATGCCAGTTGCTGATTTTGAAAGATGTTTTAAAGTATCATGAGTAAAGAGGATACATTTTTAATTCAATAACCAGAGGAGCATAGAAGCTTTAAGAAAACAACCCGAAGTCTTAAGTTCTCCTCAATAAAGAAGTATTTTCCTTTGATTGTTATTGTATATTTGGCACGTAGCTGATGACAACGATCAGGATAATGTACATTTCTAATCCTAGATACAGATAGTGATGTAACTTGATAAAGCAAAAACTATGTATAAAATTTAGACAGGATTTAAAGTATAAAGTGTTAAGAGACGAATTGCCTCAAGATAGAATATACTCTACAGTATTTTATAGGCTTATCTACTATGCATTTATATTTCAATCATGTCTCGAAATTACGTCTTATTGTGATCACCTCACATGCAGTACTCACTTCATGGACCTTGGAATAAAATATTTACCATGTAGATGACTATTGGCGTAAATCACGTGACGTGATGCACCCTTGGGTTCCGATTGTGGATTTATTATTTCTACTAGTTCCCCTACGTGACGTGTCATGTTTCCTCCAACAGCGGTGATCGCACTAGTGACCTTTGCTAACAAAGGCCGATTTGTCTGTACCGTTGGTCTCACATCGCTCACCCGTGGTGTGATGCTGTGATGCTGTGATGTTGTGATGCTGCGATGTTGTGATGCCAGGTATCAGAGCAGTAATGACAGCTCGTCGTCCGAGAGCGCGTATCTACCGCCGGTCATCACGTCAAGGTTAACAAGCGGAACAGCTCACAAACGAGATCAATCATTGATTCCTCCTGACACGAACTGAGCTGGATATTTGTGTTTGGGTCCAACAGCTACCACCTAGTGATCCAATGAAATATTAACATAACACAGCAAACTAGAACAACTGACTCCACTAGACACGAACTAAGCTGGATATTTGTGTTTGAGTCCAACAGCTACCACCTAGTGATCTAGTTGTGAAAAATGTACAAAACAAAACCAATCATTGATAAGCCCTGAATAATACCTGCGCTTTTGACAGGAACTAAGCAGTAGATGTGTGTTTGAAGCCAATGTTAATTTGGCCAATAGGTCCCTCCTTGTGATCTAACAAAATGTGAATAGAAAGAAAACAGCCACCGAACTAACTCGATTCTCTTGACAACACGAACTGAGCTGGATATTTGTGTTTGGGACCAACATGTTTCATAACTATTGCTCATTGGAATATGAATAGAACAGAACCAAACCATTAATAGCTTTCGATATAAACTCAGATAGATATCGGGACCACCTTACAAGAAAATAATTTCTCGTCTAATCTTAACAATTCTCAACTTTTCACGAAAGTCTAGTGCGTTTGTGTGAGACAATAAATCTAGCTTCAGTTTCCCCTACCTGACAGTTATCATTAGCCTCTGTTTATTTAAAATACAACCGCATCTTATAACATAGGTTCTTCTCTTATTATAAGCTAATCTATAATTAGTTTTCATTTATTGCAATAAATAATTCATAGTTCCCACAATTCTCTTGCAGTAACGAGTCTGCTTGTGGGCGTAGAATGGCTCATCAAACAGAGGAAGAATGCAACGCGGCCCACGAGCTCTGTAGCTCTGTAGTCATCAGCAATTACTCACCGAGACAGGCTGGTTATTTAGACAACGGATGGACTGGCGTAGGTCCAGAGCAAAGCGGTGTTAACCTGACACATACCTCAGACCTTGTACAGTCAACTAGGTGAGCTAGTGGAGACATCCTAGTACATGTCGTACTAGCATCTCCTAGTTACATGATGGGGGAGCGAGCTGGTCTAGTTGTTAGAGCGCGGGACTTCGGTTCAAGAGGTCTCGGGCTCAAATCCCACCGAATCACCAATGGATTTTATCTAAGTGATAATGCCCCAACCCCTAGGTCTAGCCTGAAGTAATGTGAAAAACAATCCCAGGCTCGTCCCTAGCGTCCTAGGACAAAAAAGGAAAAAGTTACATGATTGATGTAACAGTATGGGAAATCTCCTAGGTATACGGGGCGCTTTTTAGGGTTTTTAGGTGATTAAGAACAAAATTCCTGGTACTGTCATGAAGACGACATAGGCTACCAATTACATGTATAATAATGCTGTGGTTAGATTTAGTTGAATAATGATAGCTTACTAGTTGCTAGTTAGATAAATCAAGCTAATTGAGCTGCTTGGGCTGTTGAGAGTCAGGTGTATCTTTAGTATGCAAATCATTTTATTTTAACCAAAAACTAATGGCAGATAATTTTGTATATAGCTAGAGCATCATTTATGCCTCCCCACCAAGGAGTGCCATAAACAGGAGTTAATTTTAAATCTTCCAGTTTTACTTAAGGCTGTATTTCTAAAAGGTTTCACCTATGTTTATTTTAGTTTATGCAGTTTTGAAAAAAAAACTATACTGTATGAAACACAATGCAAACTAAACTAACTACGAATACTAAACAGCAATACACAATGGATCTAAAATCTAACACTATACTCATCAGCTCGAAGCTTCCTAGCTGGTTGGGGAAAACCACGACACACTTTCGGATACCACCACTTGGACGCCCCCACACGAACCAAACTGTGGTTGTGTTGTTTTTAGGTCATGTAATATATAAAGTATAATCAATGTGTGTAAAATCACTGGGCAGGTTAGGTTGGATAGGGTAATTAGGTAAATGCTTATTAATTGTTAGTCTCTTGAAAACGGAAGGAGTTTTCTTACCTCCGAAACGCAGTGTCAAAACAGAAAGGTGTAATTAATTATGGTCTTCAGAGATTTTGTACATCTGAATCTTTGCCGCATGATAAGTGTTGGGAAATGCGTGATTTCCTTATTGCCAAAGTGATTTTACTATCTAGCACAACTCCGTCACATTTTGTGGCAGAACAGTTTCGTTGCACACAATTATTACTTTGCAAGACGCTTACGAAGACAAAGATGGATGATTAGTACACAATTGATGCAGTGGTGTAAATTATAGTAATGTAATATATCACGCAACACAATAATCCTATCTACAAGCTGTGTAAGTGAAGGGGTAAGTGTCAACTTGTAGATTGTAGCTTGTAGACAAGTCATTAGCAGAGTAGCTTGTAGTCTTGTAGACTTTGACAGCTGGGCTGGGCTGAGTTGTAGCAATGCTAGGTGGTATGTACTAGGTGTGTGTCTATGTCTGTCTGTTGTCGAGACATGAGGTCTTGCTTACTTCCATCATTGACTGTACTGAAGTACTCTACCCTGTACAAGAGGAATCTGCAGTAAGGTTTTTACTAGGTGAAAAGGTTGCCTCCTAGAACCTCTCTCAAGAATTTGTAATGTAATTACGAACTTATGGTTTACCTTACGAAATGTTGTTATGTTGGTTTCGATGAGTTACGTATTTTGAGAGCACACTGTTGTTCACTGTTCTCATTGTTTGGGGTTAAACGGTAGATACCTATGTTTAACGCTACAGTATCTAATCACAAATCAACAGTATTTTTTATAAGAGTAAATTTATGTTTAAATTTTCTTTTAGACAAAAATACTCACGCTATAAGTATATAATATACGAAGTCTTTACACCAATACGGTAGCACCATACTGACCAGAATTTAGCTCGATAGTTTACTTCCAAGCATAGTACAGTAACATTTAACTTCATGTATAAGTTATTACACTTATACATGAATTTAATATTATTTTAATATTATTACTGGTCGCTTTTAAAGTTTCTAGTAAATTGCAATTTCCTTAACAATAAATCTTGGAAGTTCTAAACATAAAAATTAAAAATCGGCAGTCACACCGTGCTCTAACACAGTATCCCTCTTTTCCGTTGATGATTTAGTTCGGTTCTTCAACAAATACTTCGAATTTTGTTTCAGTATTTTGATAAAAACTTTTCTTAACCATTCTCTCATAATACCCGCCTTATATATACATTTCACAGCGATGCAGTAGACTTATATAATTAAAATAAAAAATAAAATACACTATTATTGCAATATCATACAAGTTATATATTCATATTAACGTACTCTTTTACTTATTAAATTTGAATACTAACTACAAAATAAGATATTAAAATTTGAAATACCAATTGATAAATATAACACCTTCCAACTTATAATATTCAATTTAATAATTAAATATTTGTACCACACTAAGAAATCATGTACTGTTTAGTATTTAGGTTCTTACTTTAATCTAAATGTTTCGATATTCTGATTCATTAAACAAATAGCCTATCCATGAGTCGTGGTATCTGATTCTACCTCTTTACAAGTGTAGTCCTTAAAACCCATGTTAATTTAGTACTTTAAAGCATCTCGTGGTAAAAAAAAATAAACACAACAGCTATCTGATATAAGATTTTCTCGAAGACCACAAAGAAAAAAAAATAAACTCAAGACGTAAACCAAGGTTAGCTAAATAAAATGACCGTGCGATATCTGATCCCTGGGTCTCGCCAATTAACAGCTGATCTGCGGTCGTATCAGTCTAACGAGGTAAGGAGATCTGGCACCGTGGCTCGGAACCCAACGTCCGCGACAGATATCCCGTGTAGTCATTAACTCTCTGGAACGACCAGAGCGTATTTTACGTTCCGTCTCATTACGCGCGTATCGGACGATCTAAAACACACAATCGGAAGCGATTTACGACCCGGTTTACGGCTTACAGGTTGTTTTCAGTTTATGATTTTCCAAAATTAGTTGGCCGAAAGATGTTTAAGATAACGTTTAGTTGGAGTAGTGTTTTGCCTAAGGATGTTCGAGATTTGATCGATTTTGTAGTTGTTATTTTGTGTAGGCTACTTAAGGAAACTATTGGCCAAGTAGGAGTACTGTAACCAAAACAGAACAAATTAATACAATTTACCTAACGAGTCAATCGTTGATTCAAATACACATTCAGCTATTCAACCTCCAGTTTCTCCTTTGTACCAGCAGACTAACCAAGGTGGAAAACACTATTTCAAAGATTTTGGTCAGCATATGGGTTATCTGAAGAGTCTGAGAACAAACAAATCAACACTCTAAAACACATTGGGTGAGAAAGCTGATAGCTCTTCGGAGTAGTAAATACCCATAGAACAGGGTAAAAACATAATTGTAACCTTGATTTAGTCTTTTGTCCTGTCAATATAAGGGTGCTGCAAAATCTAAAAGAAATGTGTTTTGAGATATATAAACACATATATGAAGGCCTATATATACTATACTAGCTGTAACCCGCGGGCTTTGCCCCGTTTAACTTCTTAATTTTCAAGATTATCTCGTTCGCATGGCTCAATCACGTCCTGGTTGAAGTTTGTTCGCTACGCTCACTCACCTTTAGGTTGGAGCTCGTTCGCTACGCTAACTCACCTTTAGGTTGGAGCTTGTTCGCTGCGCTCACTTGCCTTCAGGTTAGCTCGTTCGCTACGCTAACTCGCCTCCAGGTTGAAGTTCGTTCGTTACGCTCACTCACCTTTTGGTTGCAAATTAGCTGTTGTCATAAATGTAAAAGAAATAATAGTGCTGCACCCTGTTGGTAATCCTTGTAACTTTAAAGCTGTTGAACATCATAGAACAGAACCAACTTGTTTAATTGAAACAGCTGTTAAGATTCAATAATTCCATTTCTCATAAAGTTAACATGGGAAACTCCAGAGCCACTGGGGCGGAGCCCGAAAGGATTTTTGAAATAAGAATATGCCTATATGTTAATCGGGAATGTGAGCTATCATCATGCCAAATTTCAGCCCAATCCGAAAAGTATTTTTCGCGTTCACTTGTCACAAACATACATCCATACATACATCCATACATCCAAACTTTCTCATTTATAATATTAGTAGGATACATGTATAGATAATCACTTAACTTTTAGGCATCTGAAAAGATAACCTTTCGAAATCGTTAAATTTATATAGATGAATACTTTTTTGGTGTCGGAAGACTGTCTGATATTCCGTATTGACGATGAAAAATGATCAATGGATGACAACTATTTTGAGGCCAGTTGAAAAATCAGTAATTTTCGTTCTAGCTATAGTTGTTTTAAGAGTCCTAAAGAAAATAAGCGTATCAAGATCAAGACATGACGTTGTAAAGATAATTTTGTTGTTCCTCATACGCCTCAAGGGTGTCGCCCGATGAGTACGACCTCATTACCTAAGGAATATATCTCAGCGACCCCAGCTGATATTACTTTTCGTTTCACGTTTTCTAGGTAGATATAGCTTTAGCTGTCACAGAACACTAATTACACTTGACATTGTCCGTGTAACAGTCAATGCTAGGACACCGTGGATAATCACGAGTCCAGTGACGTGAGTACGGGCGGTCACGGTGTTTAGCTCTGTTTACACTACAACAATAGACAATTTATAGCCTCCACTGTCTCCGTGGCAGTTTGGCACACGACACTGTGCACCATGAAGCTATAAACCACCCTGACGTGGGGCGACTTTTTGCGCCCAAAACAAACAAAGCCAGCCCATCCTGCGCCAAATGGGCGCGAGATTTAGTGAGTTTCTGCGGAACTCCGAATGGATTTGTGGAAGCTGAACTTTTGACTACTAACGTTCTGATAGCATACTTGTTAGCTTGGTGTCAAATACACCTTGCTCGTATTTTCTCATGTATTTTCTGATACTGAAATGAAACACTGTTTCGATTTCAATTCTACTTTTTCAATAACATATTTAAGTAGGTATTTAATATCTTCAACGAACACTGTTTTTACTACACCATGAGGGTTTACCCAACAGGGCTATATCGAATTGTATTCATCTTGGATTACAATGAAAAGTAAAAGAGAAACGCCAGACTTGGTACTGTATCGATATTTTGACATGCTTTACGTTTTCATAAACATTTTGCTTGCCTAGCATACTACAATAAAGTATTTTATGCTGGTTGCTTTATAAACTCCTATCTGATATTACTACAAAATTAATTGGTAGTCATCGTCTCTATAACATTGTAATTAAGGTAAATATATAAAATCTCTCGGGCAACCAAATAATTTTCAAAATAACATATTATGAAAAAATAATCATTCAGGATGTGATTATTTTACAAAAGTCATTATAACCTCCCTAAATATGCTTATAACCAGTTAATTATGCAATAACAGGAGATGATAAAACTTTTGAGCATTCTTAGTAAATAAATATTTAAATATTTTCTAATTCCCACGAAGTTTCATATGTGGGTAGGACGGCTAATTGCAATGCTTACAAGCTAGGGATGGTATTTTTACGAATAAGTAACGAAGTGGTGTTTTAGTGATCTTTAAAACATCAGATTAAAATGTAAAATCTTAAAATTAAAAAATATTGAATGTCTTGAGAATATTCTGATTCTATCGAATTATAATTACAGTATATTTCTTGAAATTAAGCATCTCTAGAAAAAAAAACCACATAAATCAAGATCTTTTACACCCATTCTACGTTTGTCTCCGACCAAAACTATGTAGTCCAAGTTGCACTGGCGTCTCGAGACATAATTGTTGCACGGAGATCCTTGAACCTAGTCAATCATACGGTAATTATAATCTCACGAGCGTAAAAACTGCCTTAACTATAAGTCGCAAACAATCGGAGCGCCTGCGAGTCGAAGTCGTAAAAACGATCGCGATTTTTGAAACAATAAGGTTTTGTCGGAGAAGGGTTGAGACAATAGAATCTGATGTAATGTTTGGTTAGGAGAACCTAATTATATTGGAGGGACTCCGGCGCAGCAAATTATAGGTTAGGAACACCCGAGACAAACATTGCTGTTAGCAGCTCGTTGCCGCCATCTTGGATCCGTGAGGCAGTGCGGGAAGTAACCATCTGCTGACAGACCGGAGGAAAAACGACGAAGAGCCTTTTAATTTTCGCAGCAAGAAAAATACCAAGTGACAAATTGGCCTCTCTTACCTCTCTTACGATTTACATTTGGGCGTGGTTTTCGTTGTCAGGATATTTTTCACATTTTGCACGTACAAATCAGTGCCAAAAGCGAGTTGTAGTTTCCAACAGTAAAGAAGTGTTTATTTTCTATTATAGGAAAGGTTGTAGAAAGAAGAACGGGTGAAACAAGGGAAAACCTCTCAAAGCTATAAAACGAAGAAACAATTATACTTCCTTCCAGTAAATAGACCATGACGATGTGACGAGTTAAAGAAAAGGGACAGAACACAGAGCCTTGTTGTACAAAATGTTATATTTTATTGCGATTTTATTTTCTTATTCACAAAATCAATTCCCTTAATCATTTTGCCTCCATGAGTAATATTCGATAAAAAGCTTGTGGTTTTAATTTTCACCTAATTAAAATGAACTATTATAGTTTGTTGCTGTATAATGGTCATGTTTAGTACACATTCCATGCACAAAACAGTAGACATTTCATGGGTTGAAACAAAAGTGATTTATACATTTTACAATCTTCTTTCAGAAGCTAGAAAGCAAAAGATTTATTATCTGTGAAAACCAGTTTGTAAAACACAGGTCGCAAATAGCAGTAACATTTTATATTGACTGGAGAAAGCCTTGATAGAAGCCTTAGGCGAGACAGGATCGCAGAGAAGTATCAATAAAGTCCAATATTACAGTTGGTCGGACGAAACGATTCGTTGCTCAGGTTGTTAGCCTTAGGCTTGGAATGTCTGTTATCTTGGAAAATATACAAATACTCAAGGTTAAAACATCTTGTAGAGTTAGTACAAAATAATTAAACAACAATCATGAACCTTTTTATTGTTTTAACCAATTCATAAAATGAAGGAGACATAACCTCATAAGGACATTTGAATTTTGAAAATTTTTAGATTTTGAAAAATTACTTAATGTAATTTTAATGGACAGTACTGTATATAAAAAATTAAGTGGGCATGAAAATCAAGATAAAGAGTCTTTTTGATAGAAACCGTTTCATTTAATTATTTATTGGATATCAAATTTAAAATATTCAGCGAATCCTAAAACAAGAAAGTACTTTATTCCCACAGTTATAATGAACATGAACTAACATGTAGCTATAGAGATTTACGTTCAACCAAATTTCAATTTTCAATTAAATTTTCCAGGAATCTTGGTCCTAATCTATAGGCAATTTTCTCATCGGATCTGATGGATTGGTGGAAGACATTAAGGGGATTCGCCACTGAAAATAGGTAAAAATCATGAAAAATTGTAAAAATATTTTTTTACATTTCATTGTACATTGGACCCTATTACATCCAAAAAGTATGATATAATCCATGTATGAATGTTATTATATGTTATAACCAAGGGATTTCGCTCTTTACGATAGCTACAAGATCATAGGACACCTTCTTATTCAAACGCGGTTATCCGCAACATTGAAATTTCACGTTTTTCAAAACAAAATTTGATATATCTTGAGAGCCACTAAAGGTACATTGTTGAAATTTTTACTACTTATTCTAGACAGTATTAGGAAAATATTTTGGTAGAATTAGGTATCTAAGTTAATTAGGTACTGAACAATAACGTGTTTTTTCAAACTAGTTCTTTTTTCTGAAGAAAAATTATATTTAATATGTCACAGCAAAAAAAGTATCTGAGATATTATTATGAATCTACCTAAATTTTAAGTTTAGATATCTGTCTTTAAAAAAACACCAAATTTATCAAAATCCATAAAGAACTCTCTTCAGAATATCAATTTTTAAAACCCCTTACAAATTGATCGAAAAACCTCTATTTTATTTTTTTACCGCCTATAATTTATATTTAGAAGTAAACCAAAATTTTTCCATTTTTTGTTAAACTATACCCTACTAGGAAAAAAATAGTTTAACGACTTTCCTCATTAAATAAAAAAATGCACCCTTTTCAGTGGCGAATCCCCTTAAAATAATTAAGCCTTATTGTATAGATAAAGAGAACAAGTTTAAGACATTTAAGTGCTACAATAGGCTTCCTCCTATATAGGTATGTAATAATTTGACACCAAAAAACACCAACTAATGACAATATTCTGTGTTAAGTGATAAATCAATCAGCTGTTTGCTATGATACTGTATTGCTTTAGATTAATATTCAACCCAATAGACTATAAACTCTGGTGAGATGGTCATGAACTTCGTATTTCCACGGCTTCAAATTTTTACATTGCATGGGAAGTCTGTGCTGCATGCAATATTTAACAAATAATTACGAATTTTATCACAGTTTATATCGGCAACTCTATAACGTATTTTTATTAATCAAAATCATTACATTGAGAATTCTACACTTAATTTCCTAATCGATTCCTATTAAACACAACCAATATCCTTTAATAGGAGTCGTGTTCTAATCTAAGTATTTACATTGCTAACTAGCCTACTGAATGGAGCGATGGCATCTATTGAATGGTATACACACCGTGCAGTAACTAGCCTACCGCATGGTCGTGCGTTACATTATGAATATAGATTGTATCCACATTGTCCTTATGTCTGCAAGGCTTATCGCGGATTGCTTATTTAATAACATGGAACGTACGATCCGATAGAAAGGTTATATAAATACCCCATTGTGTTTAGATTCTCCAGGCATTGATTATGTCGTGATATCTACTTGGTTTGTTTGTTCAATAATCCTGATTAATACTGAACAATGGGCGATTGGAAGCATGCATGAACACATTGTGTAGAAAACCACATAGAATGAGCTTGGTGAAAATAACAGTGTGGATCTATTTAGACCTCAGAAACTTTTACAGGGTGAAATATCTTTAAAATTAATCATTGTATTTATTTATTTGATTCTGAATTTTTTATTCTAACCTATTAAAGGGATTTAAATTTTATTTAAGTACAATAGAGTTGCATCGTTGTACATGCGTAGAAAAAATATGCACTACGAATTTCAAAATATTGTGAAAATTTATTTTACTAAGTGTTTTGTTCTGTGTCTTCGAAAATAACTCATTAGTATTTACAAATTATTTACAAAAACTCTTTTGGTATATGAAAAGCCTTTTTAATAACCTTGAGATTTAATTTTACCAAAGCGACATTTTCGACAACTAAAGTCGGAGACAAGCAACGAACTTATAACCAGTCACTGGACTGTATAATATCATTATTTCCACTAAGTTTTGAAATTTCAATAACCATTATAAAGCCTTGTTTTGGGTGTCCTTCTACAATCATAGCCCCACAATAGTGCAGTACTGTATTACCTAAAATATGAATACAGTTGAAAGTGTTGTTTTATCTTTTCATACATAGAACTTAGCTATTGATTGTTGTTGCTTTAGACCTACATTGAACAATGTTAATTTAGCAGTAGTGTATTATTCTAAATACATTTTCAAGGTTACAGCATATAAAAGTATTGTTTTAAGTTGGTTGAAAAGTTTGAATGACTAAATGGTATTTTATTAATAATTTAGTTAAATGCCCTATGATTAAGGAACAACACTCCTATACATTGCTTTGGAGATCGAATTCAACATGATCCACGATCATATGAAGCGAAGCATTCCGAAACCGTCTGAAGGATCTACAAAGGTTAAAATTAAGTAAGCAATTCCTCTCTCAAATCGACCTTTCTGCTATAGTCCAGTTACGTTGCGTTTAACATATACAATCGCCTTGTTGTTAGTTCCAAAGCGCATTTCTCCAACCTTTGTCGGCGTTTGTTGAAAAATGGCGGACCGCCTTAACACGGCCACAGAGTGAATATCAAATTAAGACGTCGTCGACTCGCCTGGATCTATAATTAAAAGAGGATTAGACGAGCAGAAGAAGAAGATAATCGTGAGAGTCAGTGGATCACGTGGTAACGTGCAATCAGTTTGGCGGGAACAGTTGTTTGATTTGGCGCGAAAATTGGGGGCTAAACGATAAATTTAAAATTATCAGAGAAACCGATTGTGACACATTTAAACTGGCTTTGGTTTAGTGTTTATTTTCGTTTTGTTAGTATCTACAACAGTGACATGTGTGAAAGAATCAAAAGCGGGGAAAAACCAAACCCCAGCAGATCCTACTCATTGTGGTAATCAAAACCGTCACTCCAGAAGTGAAGTTTGATACATCAGCCACAAGACTAGCATCAGCAACTCATCCTTTTATACATTATACGTATTTGTATAACACCTTTGTTGTTCGTCATTATGTGTCTACTGTCTACTTAAGTTTCTACATTATTTTAAACTATAGGTTAAGGTCGTCGATTCGAGTTTTCACCGAACTACAAAATATATTTCAGAATTGAAAATCAATTGCCAAACCAAAAGGTTTATATTAGAAACACCATGGGAAAAATATAAATAATTGACCAGTATGTTTTATTCCAACAATGTGTAAAATGTGTTTTACCTTCTACTTTTAGATAATCAAAATAATATTGCATCCATAAACAACTATAAGTAGCCCCCAACATAAAATACAGGTTAAATACCAAACATAGAGAATAATAAAAGCGAACAACGTAAGGTAAATAAAATAAAACATATTCAACGAAGCTGCCAAACGATACATAAATCTTTCAGTCAAAACTGGAAGCGAAGTAACAAAATAACCATATTACTCAAAGTATCTCTCTGTTGCGCGAGTGGAAATGAAAGTCTGTTTGATTCCAAGTTGTTTCATTTCTTTCAATAAAACGAACGTTGACATTTCTCTGGAAGTTTACCACCGAGATTGGCGTATTATTGCGTTCCCTTTACGATATCGTACGCTCGCCAGCGTGTCTACGCTCTACGCTAGGGCAAGCAGAGCAACGTATCATTTCATCCTTCGCGACGACTTATTTCACTGGGAGAGTATGTTATGTTTGTTTTATTCCTTCTCTCAAGTAGTAAAGAGATTTTACGACATAAGTGCAAAATACCTCCCGTGAAATATGTATATTGTATAGGCCTACTCTGTACGAAAGAGTGGGTATTCTAGTATTGCAGCTTGTATTGTGGAATTTATTTTGATAGCGTTTATATTAAACTAGCTGTACCCGCGGGCTTTGCCCCGTTTAACTTCATAAGTATTCGCATGCCTCAATCACGTCCTGGTTGAAGTTCGTTCGCTACGCTCACTCACCTCTAGGTTGGAGCTCGTTCGCTGCGCTCACTTGCCTTCAGGTTGAAGTTCGTTCGCTACGCTCACTCACCTTTTGGTTGAAAATTAGCTGTTGTCATAAATATAAAAAAAAATAAAGTGCTGCAACAGGGTGCTTGAACTTCGTTCGCTACGCTCACTCACCTTTAAGTTGGAGCTCGTTCGCTGCGCTCACTTGCCTCCGGGTTGAAGTTCGTTCGCTTTGCTCACTCACCTTTTGGTTTAAAATTAGCTGTTGTCAAATATTAAAAAAAAATAATAGTGCTGCACTCTGTTGGTAATCCTTGTAACTTTAATGCTATTGAACATCATAGAACAGAACCAACTTGTTTAATTGAAACAGCTGTTATGAAAAATCATAAGGTTAACATGGTAAACTCCAGAGCCTCTGGGGCGGAGCCCGAGAGTCCGATCAGAATAAAAACTATTTAGTTTTCCTATTTAATGCCCAAAGAATCAGTATACCGAATTTCAGCCTCCTAGGTAAATGGGAAGTGGGAGAATTAGTGATGAGTGAGTGAGTGAGTGAGTCAGTCAGTGAGGGCTTTGCCTTTTATATATTTAGATAAAATGTGTAAGATATTAAAAACTGAAATTACTTTAGAATATTCTCTTTGAAGCAGTAGTTATTCCTATAGATAGAGTAATTGTTGTATATTGTGGTGCAATGCGAGGAGGTTGGGAGGGGATTTTACAAGGGTTTGATTCTTACCCTTTTGTTTATATTTTTACTGTCAAACATATTTCATCATTATACAAATCTGATTAAAAGACACTTTGGTAAAATACATAAGTATTTTACTCCAATTGGTCTTATATTTACACCAAGTGCCATTGTTCTAAGGAAGTTATCTCCCATGTTATTCGAAGGATCGATTGACGTTGGTTACTTGTTTGGGAACTTCAGATAGATGGTATTTTCAATTTCACTGTACGATTAAACAAATTTTTATCAAAGCCAAAACAAATGATATAATAAACATAAATGCACCTAAAACAAACGTACTTTTGTAAAAGAATAAAATTGAGGATTTAAACGATGAAAAACTTACATTGATTTGTATTCCTGTAGTCAGTCGTAATGAGTGCAGTCTTTCTTAAAATTACCTTGGAACAATAACAATGCCAAAGCCTATACTTCATATTCGAACAGGTGTTTTTATGTATTTAGACTATTCAATTTGCTGGTTAATAACCAGAACAGCATGAAACAAATGCTGATTAAAATTATCTTTAATCTGTAGATAACCGAATGGTCGATTCAGCAGACAACCGAATGGTCGAATCCAGTCTTTAAATGTCTCTAGATACGGGTGGATCTGATAACAGACATGCAAGACAAGGCAATAACCAAGGTGTGTTATGTGGACGACGAGACCACACCGCAAGAATGCGACCGCAATATCGAATTACAAGATATCGATACTATCGCTATACAGTATTACTCTCGAGTTTATTCGGTCTGGTATTATTTCTCGTTATGTAAATTGTAATATATGTCCGGTCGTGTTTTGTTACAGCGGGTGAAACAATAGTCTCCATGACAGAGTGACACTTAATGCGATATATTTGTTATATTTTAATCGTGAGTTCATGTAAAATATTTTTTTAATGCAAGTAAAACAAATCATACGAGATTTAAAGCTGAGAGAAAAATTCAGTTCTTGTAGTTGAATGATAGCGTGAATTGGGATCCAAAATCTCCCAACAATAATAATTTATTTGTTAATTTAGAAAAAAAGTTTGTAATGACAGTATATCAGTGAGTGAAGTTATGCGATTTTTTTCAATAATTTTGACAAAGAACTGATTTGGTTTTATTTTATCATTTTGATAAAGCTCTCTAAATTGAATACACATGTAAATGAAAACTGCCCAAAAAAGCTTGTAATATAATATAACGCCCTAGTCCAATCTAACAAGGCGCGATGGTTAGCCTACGTCAAGTATAAATCAGTTATTCGGTGAGGACATTCTAATTAGATTGAATAAAATTATATTTCTTTAGTTATTGTATTGACTAGTGTGTAATTTAAATAGATCCGATTAAATGTAAACACGAACATATATTTGTTATTCAGCATTCTTCCAGGATTGATTATTGACAATATACGGTACTTCAGTATTAAACGGAGGCCACATTTTGTCAGCGCGCTGCGGCGGTTATGTTAGGTTGGGTTATCATAATAGAAAGTATCGTTCGATTCATAACGAAGCGAGGAAAGTCCTACACACATAATATTTACGATAACCCAACCTAACATAACCGCCGCAGCGCGCTGACAAAATGTGGCCTCCGTTTAATACTGAAGTACCCAATATACTTATAAATATCACATTTATTCCTGATTTAAATAGAAGTAGTTTAACGAGTACCTACTTAGGTTTGCTACAACAGGGAGGGCAAAAAATGATTTTTGTTGTAAAATGTTAATAGTTTAGTAAGAAATGAAAGTATTTTCAAAATTTGATCAAAATATGACCAAAAATAAGCAAACTACAACAGTTGCCTTATTCTTCATAAAAATAACATGGAAATTTTAAATAACCATTTTTTGAATTTTCTCCTTAACCAATAATTGTACAAAAACAGTTTGATATAATAAATTATTTGTATTTTAAGCTCTTTCAAAAGGTCTGGAGAGAAATTAGGAAAATTTGGTGTTTGGAGGGTCAAAAATTAGAAAAACCAATTTTTACCCCATAAAAAAACCCCGTAAAACCCTGTTCCCATGGTCCGATCATGCTGGTTCGCGAACTCATTCAAGTTTATCCCGCCTTACACCTTCAAACCAAATCTTACCATGCCAACTATGGTAAGAGCTCCTTCCCTTTTCGCTAAAACCAATTACATGTCAAATTACTTAACACTCTATAAGTATTTTCTTCGACGCTCTTGCACTTTCTCAACCACAGCTTTTGGTACTTATAAGAGATATTTGTAATCTAAACTCTTCTTTAAATTAATTGATCAACCCACAAACCCTTTTTCAAACATTGTTTACATAAGCATTTCATTATCCACAACCTATATCAGCCGTTAACGAGGTGGTACGGTAGCCCGTGGTCTCTGCCCACACGCTCTCTGTCGTCCGCGGGCTGCAGTGTAAATAAATTAATGCTATCATCCTCCCCTCCCCTCATCCTCCCGTGACCCTGAGGTACAGAGGAGGGACGGAGGAGGTAAATCAACAGGCTATGTAAATAGGGTCGTGAGTGAACGATTATAGATACCCCTGGGTCCTGCGAGACATCAGGTATTCAGCTGTTGGTGGAGCTACGTGTGGTCTGATCAAGTTGTAAAGAAGGTGAAATTGAAAAACATGAAGCAATTTAGAAAAATGCAAAAGAAAAGAGTAAACATTAGGGCTAAAGCGTTGAGGATTAAGTTGCTAAAAAATAGTTTTTACAATTTTAACTAAACAACAACGTAAAATACAAAACAAGTTGGGAGTGGAAGTTCCAAACAAGAACTGTAAAATATGAAATAAGATTGTGGCAACGTGAATATACCTACAAATTAATTGGTCATAACTATATAAGTTTTACGTTTTTATAGCAGTTTAAAAAACAGTAAAAATTAACTGTTTATTGAAATGAACTATTTACAAATGTTTTTAATAAACAGTTTTTTGACCAACCCCATTTTGAGGGCTTATGAAAATTAGTGTAGAATAGTAAATTTCAGAACCAATGCCAAAATGAATTTAAAAAATAGCTCATATAGTGTTCTACTATCAGGGTACACATTTTTTTAATAGTGTGGTAGTTTTGGACTTAAAATATGCTATATTTTACAATACAATGCTCTTTAGGTTCAAGAATGAAAAATATATTTCGCAACAACACTCTCTGGCGACCGCACAATATAATAACTTTCTAGCACTGACTTAATAGAATTAATAGAAACCTGATTGGAAGAAAACTCAATTAATTAATCTGGAAAGACTATTTAGTGTAGTTTAGAATATTATATATAGTTTTACAGTTTTCAAGAATCGTATGCAGCATGTTTAAGACATTTTTTCAAAACTACCTTCAGCAGCAGTTTTTAATGAACACATGTTTAATCAATTCATTGATTTTCTTACGTAGTTGTTACGTGTTTATGTAATTGTGACTCCGATTTATACGAAACGTATTCAAATTCCACACCCTTTTCAGAAAATTCAAAACATTCCAATACGACTTCACAATCCCACCATCAAATTCATTTCCGTGGTTCCCCGTTTCGACAGCATCTCTTTCAATCTCCCCCAAACGCATTAAACATCCTTTCACACAGAAGGTAAAGGACTACCGTATTCCCAACCCTTCCCGCAGGCGAATGCTGAGTTATGGGGAGTAATTCGAAAGTTTGTCAAAGGATTACACATGTCTGTCCACTCTATCCCGACACCACTCACTCCATCCCAAAATCTACATTATCAATGTGGAAGGGTGGTCCTGTATGGGTCGTTATGATAGGCTCTGCCCCCTCGGAACCGGAAATGGAATATATGCATCAATCACCACTAGGGAGTGTCCAGGATATAGGACTCATCCCATGGTCCTTGTTGAATAACCATTAATTTCATGGTTATTTCCCCGACCCCAGAGTTAATGGGGTGAATTGATCCATCTGGGCTTGGGTAAGCGGTGACAAACAATATTACTGGGTTGTTTTATCATTTATTGTAATCACTAAGGACTTGTCAAGGATGAAATTATTTTTTATTTTTATTTTGTGAAATCTGTCAAACCAAGTCTGATAGGAAAACCGACTATGACCTGTGTTAATATATTATATGTTGAGCTATACACTTTTACATACGGCCGTTTTTTAAAGTAGCCATTTCAGTTCAGTTCTTAGAATTGAAAAGTTTCACTTAACAGCTGTTTACTTTCATATCAGCATAGTTTTTCTCATAACAACACGGGTAACGGACCAATGAGGTTCAAGGATTGAGATAAAAGAAGGGAAATTGTAATGCTTCGAACGTCAACTAATCAGCTGATCAGTTGACAATTTTAATTATTGTTGATCCAACTTGTTCCTGTTGATACTCACGTATTTTTAACCTAAGTTGGTGGAAGTTAAAGTAAGGTAAACCGATTTAAAAATATCAGTTAGTGAAAGTGAAGTTGACGAGATGGAAATGAGAGCACAAACTGTTTGTGCTAATCTTTTGCCACCAAAATCGAAACAATTGTATAGAATTATACATAACAGAAATTCATTAAATGGATGAAACAAAATAAGTTTAAATTGATAAATGAAAATGTTTTTCTGGTTTGTTTTGAAAACCTCTTAACCACTTTTCCACCCAACTTGTCGTGGACCACATATTCGATGCTTAAATCTAACTGTAAATTTACTGTTTCACTATATTATTCAGTTGCAAAAAAAAAATGCAATATTTCCCTAATTGTACCTGATACAGTATTTATGGTAAGAATGCTGCTAGGAGAACCTATTCCCTGAAAAAGTAACGTATTATTTAACGAAGTTTTACAAACACGTAATTACATGAAATCAGCTGATTATACAATAAGTCGTTGCATCACTTTCAGTGGCAACGATTGCGTAAACTACTATAACACTATTATCGTACTGTATTATAGAGTTATTAGATACAAGATTTTGAATCTATATTATACTTTGATAAAATAAGGTTAATGTCTGGTAGAAATTAAATAAGCTGCAACTAAGTCAATATTATAAACGTGCAAAATTTAATAATGCACACTGCAATTTTACAATTCCACAATACGAGTATATTTCCATTCTTTCAAACTACTAATTTATATTCTATATATTATTGCTATATCCAGTACTTCTGTTCAGTTTCTAATTTCTTCTTGTATATAAATTTATATCGCCCCTATAAAAACTGTGCGATTCCAGTGCATAACTTTAATAATAGAGTTCTTTAAATGATTTAAATTGTGATAGTAGGATAGCAAATACTAACAAGATTTAGGTAAATAATAAATAAACGTTTCTTGCATATCAAAACAAATACAACAAAGTCAAAAGCCCGATGAAAACCCCCAAGAAATACCCAGTTTAGTCATAAATAAAAGGGTATTCAAAGCTTATTATAACACACTTAAAAAGATCAAGAAAGAGCGGAATTAAAACAGATTCGTTGAATACAACTCGAGGGATCGCTCGCAGATATAATTAAAGAACCGCTGAAGCAAAAGCTGATGCTTTGAATAGGCTTTCACGTTTTACTAACATCTTCACTTCCTTTTCTATGATAATTTTAAATTAATATTTTGCTGATATTTCCTAGCTTTTGATTATCTCTTTTCACTAAATACAAACTATATATTTGATTGTTAAAATTATTTTGTTATCCCAAACAGCTTTTAAGTAATTTGAATGGGTTTTTAAAACAGAGAAGAAGAGAAATTATTGAATACTTTTAATAGTCTTAAGATGTTATTAAAATATGCAATCGTTGAAGGAAAATGCAGAATTTCAATAGCTTTATTACATAAAACAAGCCAATTCATTCCGATAATGATTATGATATGAACAGTTTTATCTTATTTATTTACTAGATATTATGTTATTGAATAGACATTATGTTTAGTATAGAACATAAGCTCAGTGTATTAACGCAATCAGAAGCATACGAAGAATTTACTTGCAAAAGTGTTAAAATTTTGATAGTAGTAAAATATATAATTTCAAATCTTCTGATCATCAACACATTTTTATCTAGGTTACACTGATATTTTTTACGAATGTGAGCAATGCACGATCATATAAGCTTATAATTTTTTTTTCACAGACTGTAACTTGTTGATAACCAGTTAAGATAAAAAGGAACAAATTATTTGCTGTTTAGTAGCATTACAATAATTAATTACCTGTAAATAGATTAATGAGTGTTTTTTTATTGCCTCATAAAATATTTACTATCAAGATTTGTTCGTCGTATATATTTTTCATGCTCTTAATTTTATTGCTTTTCATTATTATCTAATTTAGTCTTTGTGTAGTAATTTTAATAACTATTTCGCTCAAGCATCAAAAATATATTTTGCTGCTTTATAAGTATGTTGAGGCACATCTTGCATACATTTCCTATTTACAGTATTCGCAGAAACGGAAACAACATATAAACGTGATGGGGTGGTTGTATAAATAAAAGCTATGTTAACTTTATATGAGTACAACAGAAAAAAACTAAATCTATTAATGGACTTTTTTACTACGATATCTAATCAACTTATGACAGCTAGCTTGACCATACTTCTGAACCAAATTACAAGCGGGTTGGACGAAAAGAAAGGTTATCGGTCCAATACGTGCAGGTTTTATTTGTATTTTGATATTATTTATGTTAATTGGGTCAAAAATGGAAATTCAACCTTTTTTATGGATATTTAACATGGGGCTAATTCTATATGTTAATTAAGCATGTTTATTGAAACCCTTTTTTTCTCCCCTGTGCATCGCAGGGAAAATCTACGCATACAGAAAGATATATTTTCCTGAAGATGTGCAGAATCGCTTTATAAATTAAAATAGGCTCAAAAATAAGCACGAAAAATTAGTTTGAACAAAAATCTACTTGGGCCTTATGGAATGTCATGTTGGAGACAAGAAAATCAAAACAAATACAAGAAAGAATACCCCCGCCGCAGCAAACCTGCAGACTAAGCGAATTTCCATTAATCTGATTGGATTTACACTAAAATGCCTTCATAAAAATAGCACATTTATTTCCTATTTAAATAGAATTAGTTTAACGAGTACTTAGGTTTGCTGCAACAGGGAGGGTAAAAAAGATTTTTTTTTATAAAATGATAATAGTTTAGTAAGAAATAAAAGTATTTTCAAAATTCAATCAAAATATGTTCGTAAACAAGCAAACTACAACAGTTGACTTATTCTCCATAAGAATAACATGGGAATTTTAAAATTACAATTTTTTTGAATTTTCTCCGTAACAATTAGGCGCATAATAACGCTTCAATATACTAAATTATTTGTTTTTTTAAGCTCTACAAAATGGTTTAAAAAGAAATTGTGAAATTTTGTGTTTTTAGGGTCAAAAATGGGAAAACCCTATTTTTACCCCATAAAACCCCCCATAAACCCCTGTTCCCATAGTCCAATCATGCTGGTTCGCGAACTCATTCAAGTTTATCCTGCCTTACACCTTCAAACCAAATTTTATCAAAATCGGACAAAAATTACTCAAGTTATCGTGCGGATGGACACATATATATATATATATATATATATATATCTCTATATATAGATATATAAAAATTTGAACGAATGGTGTTTTTGGCCTCTGGGGACATCAAAATGAAAAAGTAAATCGGTCCCGGGCTTAGGTCTTACCATGAGACCTACGGTAATAGCTACTTCCCTATAGGGAAATTCGCTAAAAATCACATGTTTTATTTACAGCGTGGAGTGAAAATATAGAAATTTTCACAATACATACTTTTGGTCGGATTTTCAACCACGGAGCTAGTTTTGTATATTTCCAATAATATAATAATGTATCGAGTTATATAAGAAAGAATTGGTAATTCAACTGGATAAGTCAAGTGAAGTAATTGGGCTTAAAAACCCCCTACTACTATTATTGTTCTCGGGTCATGGGTCATCCTATTCGCTCTACGAATGATTGCACGCACATTTTGCAACTATTCTTCTATTCTACTGACGTCTCTTTCAAGAGCTATGACGTTGAATAATCGATCTCGGCATAAAAAACATCAACAACCCCATAGACCGTTTAGGCACACCTGAACGCTCTGAAAGGACCTCTAAAGGATGCGTGCTCAATGCTTGACTGAATGGGCAATGATTTATTATTTTCTTTCAGGATATTTTCTCGTCTCCAAAGGCAGGTGTGGCACTGTTGACTCTGACATTTTGTTTGCATTCAGTGCTACCAACCGACTCATCTCCCATTCCCTGCACGACAGTAAACATTCTATCTTGTCCCACGTCTGGCGCCTCGGAACTACTTGGTTCTCATTTACATTTACACCTCACCTGTACACAATATGGCGACGGAGAAAACAGAAAAGTCGGGTGATAAATGTGTGGACGTCGCATGCTGCGTTTGTCATGCGGGAGTTATATGTGTGTTTCTTATAACCGGGCAGTTTTAGGTTTCTACTGGTAGTTGTAAATTTGGGAGACTTCAACTACTGTTATATTTATGGGTCGTTGAATCTATGTTTTGTATATGGAAATATCGTTAAATAAATTTAATTTCTACCAAACTTTAGTGTTCTAATATACTAAAAAATCGTTCTCATGTGTTCATCTATTGAATGGCAACAAAACAGTACGGTTTACACGTGGAATATAACCTTTGTAAAGAAAATCTATTAGTGTACTGTACGATTATTTGAGTACTAGACCTACCCATTTTATCTTAATTTTCTAATGATTTTCAAGAGAAACCCATGCGTTTAAAATGCCAAGTGGGATCGATTGAGAGCCTCAATGACGCCTTATTTTCATTGGTCTAAAAATTAAATATGTAAATTAAAATAAGGTCGTATACGTAGTTGACGTTAGATAGTATGGACCCAAAAACTTAAAACGTTATCCAGCAGCAAAGAAAAAGGACGGATAAATAAACAAGTGAAAATATGAAAAAGAGGTTTTTGATTCTTTGCTTGGTGATTTTCTCTGCAACTATGTGTAAATATTATCTTTTAAATAAAGTGGTAGCTTATATGGTTAATTAATCGATTCGCATATTAACTTTACCATATTCTAATCAAACTCTTCTTGTGTATAACAATTGTTTAGTCAAGTTCTGCGCACATCATTTGCTGCATAAACGTTCTCTTGGACGATGTCCAAAACCCAACGACTTATTCTAACGATTCGGCAACACATTTTACGGCAATGTAAATTCCGATTTGAATAAACCCTTAATTGCCACCTCCAGCATTTGAATACCAATAATAAACACGGCAATAAATCACTTTTAACAAGACCTGTATCTATTCGTTAGTGTCAAAGCTATTCTCGCTTGACATATTTAAAAAATGTAATGAATCGAAATCAATTGGCATTGTACGCCTTTACGTTTGATTTATGGAGAACCCTGCTAACCACCTCGTTTGGGAGGCTGCGAGAAGGCATAAAAACATTATTGATGGTCGGGTCTGATCGGGCGGTTCCGGCTACGCTCGGCTCCCCACTGCCCCCCACTCCCGCGCCATTTCGCCTTGTTGAGAACGAAACACGAACTTGTTACGAGAACGAGAACAGAGTGGTGTTTGCGTTCGGCACGGGACGGTCGTTCGTCTGTCGGATTTTGTTTTCTGTGAACATATTGTAAATTATGTGTCTTAGCCGATGTATACGTACTTACAGTGACTGAAGTGTGTCTTGATATGTATTGATGTGACTTTATTTACAGTGTAGATGTCTTGAATCCGTCTCCAAGCGCGATTTCAGGGGCGTAACCTCACTTGTGTTTTAACCTCTCTTTTCGGCCTAGTAGCGCGATGGCTAAATTCAAATCCTTGTTTACATCCACGTTCCTTTTGGTTTACTTTGCTTGCACGTTGAATCAGTGTTGTGCTAACCTCAACTTGTACCTGAATCAGATTGAAGTACGAAGATTATTAGGTAAGTTATCTTGTTTGTTATTCTTGTAGTTATTCTTTAAGTTTAATCGGAAACTAAGTTTTTTTCGCACTCCTTGTATTTTGTGTATCAGTTGTAATAGCCGGGAACATCTTTACCATTATGTATGTGTAAGATGATAACAGTATAAGCTATTTAACAACAATTCCCTTCAAACAGTAGTTTCCCAATTACATTTCGTTTCAGGATTCACTTCTGTTTAATTATTATAGCCAATTAATGTTCTATAAGTACCTAGCTTACTTAGTAAGTTATTATTTAACAACTTTTACATTCTTCCTGCTTTATTTAGTACATTTAATTAGACGATGATTCCTTGCCGGCGACAGGTAAACGTCCGAACACAAATTTTATATTCTTAGGTATATATTTCTACTATTAAATGTTACTGTTACCTTATAGAAATGTCAATGCTCCCAAATACTCTTAAAATATTAATTGAATATCAATCGTATTCAAGTTAGCCTATTGCTAACGATTGTTGGTACCTACCGTCCTATAGGGTAACTCTAAATTAGTGTATATCCTAATCCTCAATATAATAGACTTGACATTGTTTTCACCTCTAACATACCAATCAAAGTAAACTATGATATGATCATTCTCTGTGAAATTTAAGCTATAAAGTGTGATACATCACCATTTTTAACATCCAACCACTACACACTTTACTTAATTCTCGTTACACCGTTATTTGCACCTTAACCGGCTTCAAATCAGCATTGAATTAGTATTTACCAAACGTTACCTTGTGATTTAGCGCCACTTAAGTCATTCATAATTCAAGACGCCTTGTTGAACATAAATAGCCGCGTTAACCCATGCCAGTCGCGTAGGCGAGCTCCGAGTGAGCACATAGTATGCTAAACACGGGGTAGCGTTCATGAGTTAGTTATGGTCTTGGGACTGTTAATTCCAACGAGCATAATTTACTTTCTAGTCAAGGCCATACTGTGGTAGGTTGGCAAGAGTTTGTCAGCTTGCTGATTTCTCTTACAAATGGGAAACAGCTGATTGTTAATCAATAAAGGTTTTCGTGCAGTTCTATTCTGTAGCCTATTCTTTTCTTCTGAACGTAATCTTGTTGCTGTTCGTGTTTATTGATACGTAAACAATAAACATAACAGATGATACAGTACATATTTAGTAAACAGTACAAGTATTTGTTTGCGAATCGCGTGTATTCGGTGCGGTAGTTTTTAACTCTATTTCTTATTTCTCCTCACACATTCGATCAGCTGTTTCGCTGTTCTACATCTCCGTACAGTACATCTACTCCCCTCTCGCTCTACGTCTGTCAGAGCTATGGTGACTACCACGACACCCTCTAAAGACCGTCAGCAGCACTGCTTTGTTTAGACTAAGCGAGCCAGAAATGAATGCATCTTTCCCACCAGCTAGCCTAAACGTTAATCATTGTCCCTTTGTTTGTCGCTGTCCCACTGTGCGGTGGAAGCGAGTTTAGCCGGTGAACATGGGCCTATAGTCGGTTTCTTCTTAATTTAAGTATAAAACACTGAGTTGTACCACTAGATATGACAAAACGTAGACTAGTTTATAGTTTATTCGTTTGTGTAGTAGAAACAACGCAGAAATTAAATTAACCTGGTTGATAGTTGGTTTATTTTTTGTAAAAGGGTAAATCACTGAGTGATATTCCGCTCCAGTTAACACAAAACACCAGACGAAAAATATTAGGCCCACTTCAATCGTTCATGTAGCCTAAATGTAATGGGCTAAAACACTGCGCTAAATCTATGACGTACTATATTGGACGTAAATGGATGCAGAGTGAAATTATTATATGATCTGTGTAGGTTTATAACTGGCTAAAATCAGCTTGATCTTACCTAAGACCATTTATACACGTATAGTCAAAACACAATGCTCATATTATATTATAGCAACAGAGTTCTCCTAAATGGGCAAAATACAGGCACTCGGGGAACGAACAAAAAATAATTTCTTAACTGACAGAAAGAGGTATTTCCGAAGAACAAATATAGCTAAGTATTTTTGTAAGCCTCAAAAATCATCACTTAAAATCGCTGAATGGAAAGAAAACAAAGCCATTTGGCACTTCCCCAGAATAGCCTCCTGTCAAAATCCGACAGGTACGGAACGTCGTTTCCGAGAAAGGCATTTTCGGGTTGGCAGCAGGAGATAAACGTTTCCGTTGTTGGTTTAAGGTTTAGCAGCCCCGAGGTCCTGATGGACGAAGGGTGAGGTCCAGGTCCAGGTAGAGACAAACCCCCCACTGCTACGGCGCCGACTGTTATCAGTTCATCTATCGTTAGTGGCCTTGACCTTGACGTGATATCATCAGAGACTGCGCGAGGCCGACGATCTAGGCTAGAAGTAGAACTATGAGAGACGAAATTCGGGTTAGATAATTTCAAGAATGGAGACCCTTGTCTTAAACACTGTTGAATCTCGTTCTGAAGCCCTAAAATGGATTTTAAATATTGGTTTATAGTTTTATTTTGACACATTTACCAAGTACACATTTACCATTATTTAATGTAGGTTGAATTCGAATGCTACATTTTTCGGAATTTTTGTCACTTTGTAGTTTTTATATAGTTTGAATGTTGACCATACACACGGTACGTAAGCTTAAATGATTTAACATTTCACCTCTTGATAACCCATAGACGATAAAACAGTAGAAGTTGATAGTACTGTACGTTTAGCAAGTTTATCACCACAACATACACGATAATTGTTTTTCATCTTACCCCAGTTCTTTTTAAAAATTACATTCATAAAACACATTCAAAGCCCGAAATTTGTTATAAACGAAATAAATTCTTTCCCCGGACATACAATACCGTACGTCCCTCGTAACTAAGTATCTCATTTGGAATCCACGCAGGTATTGTAGCCATGAATCATACACGCGCCCCCAGTGTTTCTTACAAATTCCCCGTTGTTACACATTTTGTGCGGTTACGTCGTTTGGAAACTACAATAATGTTTCTGACTATCTTACTGAATTTCACGATTCCAAAACTAGGATTTGTAAACCGACGATTGGACCCGGGCCTATAAATCTACCCCTAACTACCTGCAGCTTCCTTTCCTTTAATTAATGGATCGAAGACGTGTTCAAATATTTTTTATCTAGTTCGTTAGCATAAACAAGTTCACAATTTAGACCGGCAACGACAGCGTATCGTTAACGATTTGTCTGATCGTTGATCGTTCGTTGTTTCTTCGTTTGAGTTGGAGTTGTCTTGTAAAAGTTTGATTTGTATCGCTATTCGCTGGTCATATGTAGCTGTGGTAATATAGAGTATATTCAACACTGTTAGAATTAACCTACAGTAATTCTATTGGAAACTTTTGCTCGAAAACGTGTTTTTTGACACTTCCTGCACTATTAAGGCAACTGACATTTAAAAACCAATACAGCACAGTTCTCAAAGGATGTAATGCGTTAAATTAACTTTACGTTAATTTATCCTTGCACCTTGCAAATTTCTAATTTCCGCAAGAGCCACCGTTATGCACTAATTTAAGCCTTACAGCTCTATTACGGTGTTTTCCCAGCAGTCTACGTTCATTAGATCGGTGCTTGATTGAGATGTTAATCAACATAGGGTAATGTGATTAACAATAATTGTATGTAATAGATACAACCATTAATATCGAAGTAAGCGCGTCTGATTAAGCGTTTGTTAGCGTGTATGATAAGTTATAACAAAATTATAAACCTACCTAGCATGTTGTAAAATTGTTATTCATATTTCATCTGAAGAAAATTAGAAACCTTTTCTAAAAATTCCAAACTACCTATTGTTTTTTTCGGCACTTTAGAAGGCTATTAATCTTTAAAAAACAAATAATAGCGTCATTCATTGTTTTTAAATGTTGCCAATTGTGTTGTAATTGGTAAAATTTAAGTCAGTTCTATGTCCTATCCAATTCGTTAATGACAAGGAAAAATTTGGTTTGGATTCCACTATACACTGTAGGTCCCTTAGTTGCCATTGGCTGTATGGGCTATTAATTAACAGCTGTGTATAAGGAATATGTCGGCCTTAAGTCACAAGACTACAAGATCGTGCCACTCATCCTTCACTCTTATTTGGGTTAAAATACGCACCTAGTGGCATCCCCATCTTTGAGCATATGCATGTTCAAACCAGATTCCAACAAACAAAATTATTCATCCAACGATGAATGACGCATTTAGCACAGTTCTTACTCGACAACTCGACACTTTACTTAGGAGCAATACCTACACGTGGTTACCTCATGATAAAGTCCTGGACTATGAGAGTGACTGTAGGATATGATATCTTCTCCAAGCTCTACATTGTGTAGATGTCCTTCACACAACTCGTTGTTGTCAGTTGGCGGTGATGTTCTATACGATTCTTGTCACTTGTGTTTCCTCTCCTACCAGATAACAGATTTCAATTGCAACTGAGGCCTCTGAGCTTTCATAGGTCCCTTTATGTCAAGTAAATTCGTTTCTATTTGATTTTTATCTCGAAAGGTTGTGAATTATCATTTTCACTTATTTGGTTAAATATCTGAGACATAATTACGAGACCGTAGATACAAATTTTTTTTGCAACTTTACTTTTATAAATCTCATTGTATTTTAAAATGTATTTGATATAGAATCCAAATAATGCAGTAAAAAAATCATTTTTTTCTATTCAGCTCTCGGAACAGCTGAAACAACTTACTTTCGAGACAGGCGTTGATTTATTAGGTCTATATTTTCATGTACTGTAATTTTATTAATGGCTCCAACAAATTTAGGTATTTGTAATAGCTTTTAGGCATTGCCATACATCTTCTAAAACGTGTAATGCCAAAATACTATTATTTAAAACTATACGATTGTATTTTGCCTACATTGCGAAAGACGATTTTATAACAGTTGCAATGGTATAGCAAGTAAACCGTGTTTTTCGACAATTTTGGAACCTATTAGCCTATACTAGTATATTTCTAATAATTCGTGATTGTTTATGGATAATACAGGTGGTAAATACCTGGATAAAAAGTTATACATTTGTGTTTAACTAAAATTAAAAAATGTATGGTAACAAAAAACTGATACACACACACTGTCTAGAAAAGTTTTGCATCTTGATCGTCTAAGATTAAACTCGTTGCAACACGACTACCTCACTTCACTACTTAGAATAGTAGGGGTAGATAAAGTAGTGTCAAGTTCACTTCCCGTAATGCAGTAGTAGCACTCAGTTTCCTGCAGTCCAGACCAAAGGGTCAGCAAGTATAACGTCAGCTGATATACGTGCTGATAGCACAGCCTAGTTCCTGATAAGACACGGTAGCCTCGGTACAGTTCTAGCTACTTCACTTGCAAGTTGTATTTCATAGAAACCTGCACGCTGACCAGCACTCAGCAGTTGCTTGCTACATGAGTAGTCGTGGGAAACGTTCTAGGAAGCCTCTTGAAAAATGATTAAATTACAAAGGAAAAGCTGATAACAAAAGTTTAGATCATATTAAGCGTAAAAAGACCTGGATTTTTTTATGAAAATAGTATCAACTTGAGCGCTCAACCTTTGAAAGACTAAGTAAAATAAATATTTTGATTAGGCTACAAACTTTTACTACCTATCTGTAAATATTGTGTGACCATTTACTTATTTTGATTTTACCGAGACAAAAATTGAGGTTAAGCAGAGATGTAAAATTAATCCATTGGTTTTGACTCCTTGATTATAATAATTATTGTAGGCTATTGAATGTGATTTTGGATCAGAACAATAGCGAACGTCGTTTAGAAAAAAATACATTTTCTTATTAAAAGACAACAGTGGTGTAGCTTTGAAGCAATCTACTCCTACTATAAACACGAGAAATATCCCAGTTTGCAATGAAATCACGTACATGTTGGACACAAAGCTAAACAAAATTCCACAGTACAGACACAAGTCGTAAGAAATCATCTGTACAGCAAGAGCAGTTCCTCGAACCGATTGTTCCCGGACTTTATGTATTCTGAGATTTACAATCAATAAACGAGGCCGCGTGTATTTTAATCAGCTGTTTGAGGGAACGATGTCGTAAACGCGTCAGCAACGACGTCTGGAGCGGACTGGACTGGAGTAGACTCACTCAGCGCGTTGTAAAGTCTACAACCGTTTATTACTTATATTGTTCTACGGCTATTCGAGATGCAATAACAATTGTATTGCGGGATAAGATATCACTGTACGGGTAATTATTGCGTTGGAGGTGATATAGCCTGCAACCAACGATTATAACTCGACACCTATTCCCAAAGACAAACAGGAACTAGAACGAATTAGAGCCATCCGAAACCAAAAGTAAATCAGCTGTACAATGGCATAACTCTATGTGATATTATAAATAAGTACTTAGAACAGAACGCAATAAACTACGAAGGACTAAAAATAGACTCGCATTCTATTTAGCCATCCAATAATAGTGTAGGGTTTATTTACGTTCCCAGTTCCCGTGCGGCGTTGTTACAATGACTGACCGCTGTTATACAGACTGTTATACAACAGCGTGTTGCAACGTTGTAACATAGTAACACGACACGCTATTCATGTGTTAACTTCCATGCTCAGTATAACCGTTGATAAGATCAGTCTAACATTGATAAGCGGATTTTCAACTGATTAGGGTGGACGTAACCATATTAATGGTTTTTTTTTTAAATTTCCCCCCAGCATTATGTAAGACAATTCAAGGAAAATGTGGTATTTAATAAGTTAACAATGATTTAAGGTTTTTTTTAGTTATTGATGAACTAATCTATTTTTCTTAATACACCGGTACTCAAACTTTAAAACATAGAGTTTGAGAAAGAGAATTCACATAGAAACATGAACCAAGCATTGTGAATTTTCACCCAATACGATATTTTTTGTCTGAGCAGCAAAAGCTAAAAATTTTAATTGCACAGTAGACGTTTTTTCCCTTTTATACCTTACTAGCTGGCCCGACAGACGTCGTCCTGTCCTATTGTGGTTTTATGTCACATGCTCGTTCATTTTCAAGATGAGCTCGTTCGCATGGCTCAATCACGTCCTGGTTGAAGTTCGTTCGCTACGCCCACTCACCTTTAGGTTGGAGCTCGTTCGCTGCGCTCACTTGCCTTCAGGTTAGCTCGTTCGCTACGCTAACTCGCCTCCAGGTTGAAGTTCGTTCGCTACGCCCACTCACCTTTAGGTTGGAGCTCGTTCGCTGCGCTCACTTGCCTTCAGGTTAGCTCGTTCGCTACGCTAACTCGCCTCCAGGTTGAAGTTCGTTCGCTACGCTCACTCACCTTTTGGTTGCAAATTAACTGTTCTCATAAATTAAAAATAAATATAGTGCTGCACCCTGTTGGTAAACCTATTAACTTTTTAATGCTATTGAACATCACAGAATCAAATTGTTTAGTTGCACCAGCTGTTAAGATTCTTTAATTCCATTTAAATATGAGTACTCATAAGGTTAACATGGGAAACTCCAGAGCCACTGGGGCGGAGCCCTATTGACGGATCTGCACCAAACTTCACACAAACCATCCTTGAATAATGCTTAATAATGCCTGAAAGTTTCATTACAATCTGTCGAGCGGTTTTGGAGTCCATAAAGGACAAACATACAAATATACAAACATACAAATATACAAACATACAAACATACATTGGATTTTATATATATAGATTGGTACCTGCTCATTTTTTGCGATTATTTTTTCTAATTGGAAAAATTACTTTCCATACTTTAACGTAACATTGGTTCATAGTTCCCTGCTTCGGAATTTTAAAACCTAAAACCAGCGTCTTGTTCTCTTTGTCACTTCACCGTTCCTGTGATAAATTTCTTTGGTAATTGGACATAATTTCGTATTTCGCTAATCGTTTCCAGTTTCCCACATAGTTCTACACATAGCCTATTAGAAATACTAATGAATAGCAGCACGTTTTTAATTCCCTCCACGAGTGCCGGGTTCATTACCATCTGTTACACAATGGTGTTACATTACACGGTAATCCCAGGTGTGTTACCGCGGTAGACAGCGACTTATCTTGTTTGTTGAGTGAAGCTGTGTTTACCGCGCTACTGATGCGTTGACAGCTGATAACACCGCAGATAACACACAAAACGCGGCAAACTCCTCTCACCTTCCCGCCAAAACCGTGTAATCAGTGTTATCAACACAATTGAACTGTGACAATTTGGCTGTCTTGAATGAACTCTGCTCATGTGTTGGGTTTATCATTGAGGATGCAATGTGGTAGATAGGTTTCGTAGGGATATGGTTTGATATAGTTGGGTATCGGGTACCCCCTAGATAATAGATTTCTTCGATGTAACCTGTAAAAGAGTTAATATCATTTTTTATCGGTGTTATTAACCTAAGTGTTGGCACAAACATTGATAATTTAATTCTCTTCGTAAAATCGCATACATTGATATCAGTTTTCCACTTATGTTATCACTTGCACCTCACACCTAAAAATTTCCCAAGTTAAGGTGACAAATGTCCTGATATTTTCGCTGTTGTCAAATGTAACTCTTTTGCTCTGGCTCATGTAAATATTTTTTACAGCTTTCTCACTATGTTAACCTTATGAATGAGTTTATTATAAGCTCACGTATGTATCTTTCTTTACTCCTTTCCTAGCTTCATTTTAATTTTGAGCATTTAGATAGAAACCTTTCTGCTATTTTTTCTTCAATCAAATGCCACTTTTTCTGCTAGCAAATCCCATTTCTGCATATATTATATGTATTAATAACGTATACTTTCCTAATTATTTTTATAACATAGTTTTAAGCTCATATTTTAGGTATCTTTTAACTCCTTTCCTAGCACCATTTAAATATTTCGAATAAATCGTTCTTTAGTTGCCTTGAATGTCGAACAAAGTGAATTCTATCGGAGCTGAATTATACAGTACAAACTTCAAATTCAGCAACGTGTTTTGAAAGTAAAGTTTATTGTATCCTCGCCTTTAGATCCAAAAGTTGCCAAACGAATGCACTACATTCAACGTATCTTCCTCAAAATCCAACAGTTGAGTAGTCATTCTACAACCCTAGACATCGTCTCATTCTCAAGTGAGAGTCCAAACGTTCTCAACAGCGTGATGCAAAGTAGCAATATTAACATTCTAACCTTTAGGCCTATAACCAGAATGTACCAAGCAAAACTTATATTCAAGCTATATTCCTTCCAATTCAAATCCAACACTTGAGGTTATGTGTGTCATCTTTTAGTGTTTATCCTGGACATCGTCTACTCTTGAGTGGCTCTACACTCAGTCGCGTCGTCGCCCACTCGTGTCGTGACGTAGCACCTCATCCCCTCTGGTCCTGGACCTCTAGACCCTCAGTCGTGTCGTCACGTCACCTCATCCTCTCTGGTCCTCTGGACCTCTAGCTAGACACAGTCGCGTCGTCGCCCACTCATGTCGTGACGTAGCACCACATCCTCCCTGGTCCTGGACCTCTAGACCCCGGATAAACAGCCAGGGGCGATGGCATTGTATGCTAAGTCGGACCCGCCACCGCCACCCGGGAATGCAGATTTAATCGATTATGCTAAACGAGCCGAAGATATATCGTGAGCCGGCTGTTTGCTCACGGTTTATGGGAGGTTCTGAGTTGGTACTTTACGTAAGTTTACGTGAAATGTACCCTATGGTGGTGTTATATGTCAAAAAAGATTTTCTCTGTGGACTATTTTTGTATCTAGCTGACGACGTCTGTCGACTAATCTCAACGATTTTAATTCTAACTACAATAGGCTGTTCTCATATTTTCATTTTTTAGCGTATTTTCACGTTCTTACTTGGAAACACACTTTGATTTCCTGAGCAAGTTTCGTGAAAAGTTCTTTTATTCACTTATTCATCACGTTGTTTTCAGCACCTTGAATCAAGATTAGTTGAAGTTTCAATGTTCCATGTTTTAACAAACAACACTTTTCGTCACTTGAAGTACTCGAGTTTCATAAACATTACAATAGTGGCAGAGAGTGTGAAGTGTCGCAGATGGTTCTAAAGCAGCTCTCCTTCAGTCAATGCTCATCCTTCAGACCCGTCCTCTCCTTCAGACAGACCCTCAGGACGTCAATGTATTTGGATGACTCCGCACCTTCTGGAGTCGTGACTCTTCCGTTTCACTGAGTCTTTTCTTTTGTAATCAGTTTTGTGGGCGGAGATGTAGTTTTTGTCGTGTGTAAACTTCAGAGCATAACAGATTTTTCAGCTGTCACTTCAATCATCATGGAGATTTTCATTTGAATATCGTAATGTTGATAGAAGTACAACATTGTCGTTGTCAATGGTAACGTCTAAGGTTACAAGCATTGAGTTTTTAGATCCATTAAAGACACTTGTATACCCAATCATTAAACATAAGTCTAAAAACCTACTTACGACTTAGTATATTATTGATAAGTACATTAGTGTACATTATACAGGTATCTTTCCCTTCCAACATATACACTAGGAATCAACCCAGCTGACCTTTAACAAGGCTGCCATATAATTCACGACGCACTTACACTAAAATAACAAACTGGTGTGTAGGTTTCATAAAATCTTATTAAACCAATATAATATCAACGAGGAAGATTAGTGAAGACATTCTAAACCACCTTAAGCACCTCAACTGATTAAATGAAGCAAAAACAGCATTTTTCTACGAATGCAAAAGGCGACTTGATACGTTGAACTTGCAACGAAATGTCAATGGTTATCGTTTGAACTTAGCAGTCCCTACTGTAGTATAAGTTTACAAGTTACCTAACTTGAGCCACAACTCAAGACCGCTTATCCTCTACAAGTCTGCAGCTTTATGACGCTTACCCGGTAATGGCCGGAGAAGCACTTGTGACGCTTGTCTGGGCTTTACTGCTTGAGGAAACATTGAGCGATGTCTTTCAGTTTCAGTAAACGGCTTAGTGTACCACTCTGTCCTATATTTCTCTGTGTATTTGTATTGTTTGCGTATTTTTGTCACTTTAATGTAGTAGTAGTACTGTACTTATACTGTATTGCTGGGAAATGTTACATTGTTTAACTAGTTGTTTTGGAAGAACTTAAATCACTGTGAAGATACAATGTTTTCTATCAATTAAGGTTCAGGTGCGTATATTTAGCACTATGCGTATTTACCTCAAAGAGTTTTGTTTATTGACTACATTAACACCACCAGGCTGTCAGGTTCAGGCTGTCTTAAGCTCCAGATGAAAGCCGAATGATGTTTTGGTGGATGGGAAAACGAAAAGGGACGTTGGGCCCTATCAACCCCTATTACTTTAGCCATGGAAGGCTAATGAGGATATAGGTTATTAACGACGAGGAGAGGATTTAATGATATATCTGACCTTATTTTCCCGAGGGTAGTACGATGCTGGTAATTGTTAGGTTTCTAAGAGCTTCCGATTGAAAGCACTCGCACGGCCTATGATCCTCATTCGAAGTTCTCCCAGATTCCCCTTTCTACAGCCAGCTCTAACTTCCTACCCCTGAGGTGGACGATAAGTTTCTCTCTAGAATCAACCTTTCGGCTCTCTAGAATCTTTCTCGAACTCTTTGTAGACTCTTCTTGATAGCGAGGCCCATCGCACTATCCAACTATATAAAACACCTCAGTCTTCTGTCATCCTCACACATCCTCAAATCCCTCTGATACATGACGCGACCTTGCAACCGAACCTAGAACTCCATACAAACCCATTGAGGTCCGAAAGTGAAACCGCAGGGTTCCCATCGACATTCCTGTGTGGCTGCGCACACTCCAATTACCCGGGGCCCGGGGCTCTGTTGCTGGTCGTCCAGTTGTTGTATTGGCTGTTGATTGCCGCAGCACGAAGTGACGGCCCCGCCCCCGGCTGCGGCGGCTTTGAAGCGGGCAAATACACCGCAGATGGACGATAATGCCAGCCATGCTCGCCAGCGCGGACTCTGCGTTTGCTTTGGCAACGGCGAAGGCGAAAATCTAGACCTAGAGCAATGTCTGAGAGTGAATCAGGTCTAAGCAGATTCCATACTCAAGTTTCTTGAAGGTGAACATCTATAATAGAACAATGCCTTCTGGAAGTGGCTCAGGTGTAGACTTCAGTTTCAGAAATCGACACTACCTCTTTTCGTGGGAGCAACAATCTGGACGTTAATCGATTTCTGTTGGAAGTGACTCTTGTCTAGGCTGCAGATAGGAAAATAAACACTCCTCGCCTACTATTAGACGAGTGTGACTGTAACAAACACTTCTCTTGGACCAGGTTCTTCATGATACTGAAATATGCATTGGCATCACCACTCCTTCATACATCTCTTAACATCTCTTTGATGGGAAACGCTTTAAAACTTCTAGTTGTGAAGTACAAATGAAGAAGAATCGTTAACTTGTATTGACGAAGATCTTTTCAGTTTGTCTTCGCTTTTCTTATTCGAAGTATTGACATTTAATATATATTTGTTGTAACTTTTGATGGCCCTTCTGGTAGCTGAGTGATGAGACAGAACATAGCCTAATTTTGAAGATGAATACGGTTACGAAAAGAAATGGAAATATCTCCTTGCAGAATGAACCAATCTCATTACGTTTCCTTATGAAGACCAACATCGTCTATACTGTACTATCTTTTTTAACATTGGTCTTTAGAGGACGCCGGTCATATAAAACTGGTCTTGCCTGTCAGTTAAAGCATGAAACAAATTTCATGTTCTACCAATTCTCAATCCTATAGTGACTCCTATAGGGCCTACCGAAACTCCAAAGATCGCAAAAGTAATTATTAACAGTAAACCTCTCACGTCCATTCCCACCTCACACGTACAGTAAACCAACACCTCGTTATGCTGTGTACTGAGCGGCACGACCTCCATAACTCCAGCGACTCCAGTACAGTCCAGTCGTGTATCTGATACTATAGAGCACCGAGGCGCGAGCAAGCCAAACCTGTTTATAAACAACCGACGCAAATTAAAAGTGATCAAGCCCTGCACGTTCGAGTCTTGTTGGCCGGATTTATGAACCGCGTGACCAGTTCGGCTTCCTTCTATTAACACCTCCCTCTCTCCTTGTTAACGCCGCTGTGTGGACACTGTGGTGTAAGTGAGCTTTATGGTTCTGATTCGGTCCACAGGGCCACCCGCTCTGAGTTGTGACTCCCACTGGTAATTGGATCGTAATTCGCTTATGATCTGTTGCTTGGTGATTTTAATGTGATACGTGTAGACCTGTACGTGGTCGTTTGGAGTATTTTAGTAATTAAGGTTTTATTTAGGTGTTTAGGTAACTCAGGATAATTGGATGTTTGTGGCGGGTCATTAAGCAATTGTACGTAGTTTGTTAACAAATGTACGCTTTTATGAGTAAAAAGGTCGAAAAATTCGAAAAAAAGAGTTGTTAAACGAAAATTGCCGATGTTGTGTATATCTGTTTTGTTCATTGTATTATGTGTAAAATAATTACCTGTATATTCACCTCCTAGGGAAAGTGGTCCAAGCTCCTAAATGTTTTTGAATATGCAAGTGATCGAACTATTAACTTTCGCACAGTAGTCTTAAACCACCAACTAGAACAACAATTGCACCCAACAATTCAAACATATACTCTCATCTCAATATCCCTTGCAGCTAACTAAAGATTACTTCTCAGCTGGAAGTCGAAAGTTAGCTTGTTTATATCAGTTTGTATTCAAGTTAACTTGACGCGCTGAAGTTTGTCTAAGCATTAAACTTGGACCCGCAACTCCTAAGTTATCCGTTCTACAGTGAGATTTATCGTCAGAGTTCACAAGTCAACTGAGTTCAAACTGAAGTCAACTCGACTGAGTTGTCTCATCCCAGATGACCCTTGGAAACTAATACAACTTTGTTAGAGCAATCTCATGACAGTAATTCCGGTTAGAAACACAAACAGCTTTAGAGGAATGGATAGTCTACAAATCCGGTCATGTATGTCCACTCATAAATTGGCACGTTTTACTTTAGAACAAACTTAGAAATCTATTTGAAATATACTTTCATTGAAGGTGTAAATATTTATGCTCCAATTCACTCTGTTGTAATCTCGACACAAACATGCCCCTTGTTACCTGTTGGAGACAAAACCAGAACAAGAAGTCCCATTTGCTGATAACAGACCCGCACCTTGGGCCTAATGGGTTCACTGATTCCTGAAATGTCTTTAATCTGCTTATGTAAAACCTCTGGTAAAGATTAGGCTAATGGGTGTTGTTTGGGTGTTTGGACTAATATGGGCTTGGAACGTGGGAATGTGTTTGGTTAGATTGTAACATGAGTTTGTCTCAAAATTACATAAAAAACCTGGAAGCTAACATTTGTCTAGAATATGGTAGTTGAACTTAAAAACATTGTTGGAGAGATAAACCTTGAAAGTTATTTTCTCAATGTAATTCATTTCATACATGACAAACTGCACTATTATTTCCAAATTATTTTGTTATACAATGATTTTCTTTACAGTTAAAACAGAATTTTATAATTGTTCTGCTGTATTCAAATTTCGTATGATTATACTTTTCAATTTACCTGTAAAACTACTTCCTTAGTTTTGTTACTCTCTTTGTGGTTTGAAAACGATTTTAGTAGGTATGCAAACAAAAATTGTCAAACCATTTTTACACCTAGGAAACCTTTTACTCTCTAGAAATAGTATAACTCTGAAAGAGATTAGGTTCTTAATTCCTTGCTGGACAATACAGTATTGTTGCAACTTGCTGGTTTATTTGGAAATATGCCAAATTGTATCATTTTGAAAATAACTAATTATTTTTCACTGATAAAAAAATCGACTACATAATTCGAAACACCATAAATACGACTAAACGGCCTCCCCCAATCCTCGCAAATCACATAACCACTGCGATTATTTCCAAAGCAAATAACGCGATATTAAACTCGTGTTGACTGATGCGGCAATTCTAAACAAACAGGGTGAATTTTACACCCCACTTGGTACATTGTCAATCAGTGTGGCCAACTGTGGGGTATGACACGTAAACAGTGAAGCGGTTGTCACCCGTCATGTTATGGGGGTTATGGTGGGTGATGGGGTTTGGGCTACAGCAACCCCAGGCGGTCTACATCGATCATGCCGCCGCTGCGTGTCTTATCTGTTAGAGCAACTTTTATTTCTTGGATTTTTTTGCGAACTTCAGTTAAGTTTTTTTTATTATATATTTTTCGTAATTATTGAGGGTTTGATTGAAAGTAAAATTTCATTAATGAAGTCTACTTTCATGACTAAAAGTTTCAGAACATACATTATTACATCCAACAAAATGTGACCTATAAATTTATTAAAACTTTGACCTAAACACTACTATATGCTTCGATTAGTTCTTTCAGTGGTTTGTACCAGTTTATAGTTTTTTAGTAATTTCTATGATACACTAACGTTTGCAACATTCTTAGTGACTTATCCTTGTTTAATATTTGTTTATAAAAAAGTAACGTCAATATTGTTTATTGGAGTGCAGCCATATTTAATTTAACTATTTTAACTTTAAGGGTGTAACGTATGTGTGCTTGAAATTTATAATGGCTACTACTAACCTAGAAATAGTTTATCCACAACATGTCCTATTGGAGATAATGTAGAAAACCAAATTATTTTCAATCTTGGAAAAGAGCCAAATTAGTCCCCTACCTAGTCGAATCAGCAGATAATTCTATTCAAAGTGGAAAACGTTAGTTCCAAAAAAAGGTGCAAGAGTGTCAGGCGTACCTTGGGGAAATTTATTTGAAACGAATCAAGACAAAAGGAAACTACAAGAGACCACCCTATCTACGTTCCTATATTTGGTTTTCAACAAACATTTCTAGTTTTATATTGTTAACATGAAAATGTAAACCAGACAGTAAACCCCTGGCTATGTTAAATGTAATCGTGAAGGATTCTTCTAGTGAATATCCCTTCCTGGCGGAGAAACGGACTGAATCCCAAATCAGGACATAAAGAAGATCTATACCTGACGTCTCCTTCATATTGATGAACTTCGTCGCCAGTCATTTCTGATGGGAAACATCACTTTATGTGAAGTTCATTTTGTTGAGTTGTCTTAATAACTGAAGTCTTATGTCGTGCCGACGATTTGAATTTATAATATTTAACCCCAATAGTCGTGCAGTGATTTTAGTATTGGTATATTTTTGTAAATTTTTGTGTGTGGTTTAACACATGTTTTCAAGTTTAAATATAAACAAATTCATTACCAATATATTTAAAAAAAGACATTTCAACACTTACAGTGACTCGTAGTGGATTATCGAAGTTGGTACCGATAGGTTGAAAAGCAAATGATTACATAAATTATTGAATTGAAATTACTAATAACGATTATAAAAATTAATGAACTATACATTTTTTTATCCGGATACTTGAATGTTTTCATCACGAGCTGCATAATAACTACTTCAACGTTTGCAACACCATTGCTTCATCAAAATTATAAATTTACAATCAAAATCAATAATCGAAAATCCCAATTATAAAACCAATTCATTGAATTTCCTATACTGAAGTAGTCATCAGATACTATATGGAACAGCTACAGTATCAAATTTTTATTCAATCAGATCATATTTGAATGAACCACTCACAAAGAGTGTGACAGTATTATGAAATCTTTCTCGTATTTGTAATATTTTATTTTGGAGGTTGACTCTATATAAAGTTTTCTGGAGATAAATCAATAATTGACATCAACACAGTCTGTCTGTGGCTCAGTTCAACTATGTCATGTTTTGCTGTAAAACTAATTACACATTTACATGAACAAATATCTCTATCAGCCGTCAAAGTCAAAATGTCGTCAACAATCAGCTGTTCAATTGTCACGTGATCAACCAGCTGATTCAATCAAGGATACGTTGACTGTCACTTATCTGATCCATGTAGTCGTAGTGAGTGACAGGAGCGGGCAGCGGACGTACTGGTTTGTTTGACGGACAGATCACAATGGCAGTGGTTTTTGTCACGTGATAGCAATGGCATTGGTTGCGGTTACAGCTGTACTCGTGGTCAGTCACCCACGGATACTTGAGTGGTGGACACTGGACACTGGACAGTGGTCAATGACATCACTGTAATGGTGAAGAACAAGCGGATAGTGTGAACGGCTCGAGGAAGTACAATGACCAGAGTTGATTGTGTTTCCCAAACAATTGAACAATAAATTCCATCTGGAATTATTTATTCCATGTCAACTGTGATGATTTCCAGGTGTACATTAAATCAAAACAAGATACATAAGAATTTCTTAAACAAAAATTGTTACACAATAAAATAAATTGCCAAGTGTGCACCCCAAATACAAATTCTTAGGACAATCCTACAGAACTTTTACACTGATTTTTGCAAACAGATTGGTTTAATAATTAATATTTAGAGAACTTAATTATGCCGAGAAGCCTCCAGAAAATTGTTTACAACTTTTGGTTTGATATTTTAACCTCGAAATTCTTCCTTGAAAACTACCCCGGGAAAGTGTAGTGTCCTGGTACTCCTTTTGGTTTGAGAATTGTGGACGACAAGGTACGTACCTGTTATAACTGAGAACTATACATAACTGTGTTTTGTATGGAATGAACTTCCTGGAAATCGGTGAACATTACAGTTATTAGTTAAAGAACTCATTATGATACAGAAAACACATACAGCACATACATTTGGTTACAATAACTTCTTACATAATTAACTACAAGACATTACCTAACGTGGTTATGCTACTGCGCTATCTAGTTGCACAGTCTACGATAAACTCGTCTTATAACTTTGATCGTAAACAAATTACGACGCTACTCCCGTGACTGGTTACACCACTTTAATCCCTTACGGAACCTCTGGGAAATAACCTAAGTACAGGTAATGCCTCCTACATTAGCTGTGGCTTCATTTATGACAAAACTGTGATGCAATATTTTCCCACTTAATGTAAAAAAAAAATAAAAATAGTATCCCCAATCATGTCAAAAAAATCTCACTTTACCTGAAATTATACAAATACATTATCATTAAATAGTATTGTTTTCTGGTTTTGTTTATTTATTCCAATCAATACATGGATTGGTGCAATGCAATCGCTTTAAAATCATTGTAATTCTCAATAATTGATCACTATAGTTAATTTTGATAATTTACTATTTATTTGGAGAATTTGTTTGTTTTTCTTCAACTGATATAATATTTCATTTGAATTAGTTTGGACATGTTTTGGGATGTATGTGTTGAAACGATTGAATAAAACTCTTTCAATATTATTAGATTATCGCATGTTTAACAAAATATTCTAATATACCTTATGATGCTGTTCTGTAAGCCTAACTTAATAGAACCTTTATTATAACAAATATGTATGTACAAAATTGACTCAAATAAATATATGTGTTGTAGTATACAGTTTAATATTCCAACATGTCTTCGAACCGCGAGCAAAATTAGCAAAAATAATCTCCAAATGTTTAAGCAGAGGGGTGGCTTGTCCCGCACACCTGGCCTACAGATGATGGATTAAGACAGGTAGAGGCCTCAGCAGATGGCCTAAACTGCCTCTTTATCCGGGGCTGCTCACTCGGAGACGAGGGAGGCCAAAAGTCGTTTGTTCGTATCACGTTTCCTTCTCAGCCCCTCTAATCTCTTGGAGGTTATGGGAGCGGCAAAGTGATTTTTTTGTTTCAATATCTGAACGCTAAGTGTTTTGTTATGAGTTTGAAAATAATATATTGCAACTATAACCGGGGTGCGCTGCGGGTAAATATGAATTTTACTGTGGAAGGGTACGCAGAGGAGTAAATTGAAAAGGGAGTTTACTCGGATTTCTGTTAAAATCACAAGTTTCGTCAGGCGTTATTTTTAGTATTAAAAATTCTAAAATGTATCAAAGTTTAAAACCTTTCAACTAAACGTCACCATAAACTACAGATTTGAGTCAGGTACAGATTTATTTTTCTATTTCCATATTTCATCTAAACCCCGATGTCCGAGTCCTCCTCACAGTTTATCATTGGATGCTGTGACATGTTCCATTTCACGGTAGCATGGAGGAATGTGGACACAATGCTGGACCGGTCCGTGTAATCGGTCAACGAGCAGAACACACGCGCGTGCCGTCAGCTGGCCACTGATCAGCTGATCCATTGTTGCCGCTGTCACGTGACCTCATCTCGCGTCGCTGCTGATTTAATTGGCATTGACAATGCGTCTAGTGTCTGTCGATTTGCTGGTCGTGATGTGACTATAGTCAGTACCTTGTTTGAATTGCGAATCTTAGTTAGGCTAATTGAGGAGGCATTATTTCCGGATATTGAAGGGTGGTTATGAATTAAGTTTATGGCGAATGAGGTTAATGCGGTTATTAAGAGTGGTTATGGTGAGGTTTACCTCGACATCAGTGTTGTAAAATCCATTATTTGTTTTGCAACGTTTGTGAGAAGGTTTACGACCAATCTACTGCAAGTGAACTACAATGCAGTGTAAACACTACTTTGCCATCCTTCATTACTTTTTTATTTTGACTAATAGAATCCTCAAGTAACAAACACCACCTTGTAGATCTTGTAGGTTCTGATATCAGCTACGCAGTCCAATTTCTGCATAAGACTGTTTTTTTACTCTAAAAAGAACAATCGGTGGCCAAATCGGCATACATCATGTAGCAATATTCCACATACCTGTGGCTGGAGCAGACAAAGGTAGGCTACGACAGTTTCCCACCCAGGACGTATTGTACTGCAGGACATGGGAAGATGGTTGTTGTCAGTCACAGCCCCACATGTGATATGTCATCCGTCACGCACTGTTTGTTCTTCTCACTTCCGCAGCATTATGCACCCGCCTTCCCACTTTGCATCAAAATAACTCGTCGAATCGCTCTAGAGGATGCATTTTACCGGCCAGATGTTTATTCATGTTTTTACACCGTTGATGAACCGAGTGTTCTCTTGATTTTATTGACGTTGTTCATATAAATGCATCGAGATACTGTTTGTTAAAATTTTTTTATTAAAATGACGAATTACCTTGATCCACGATGGTATAGGTATTCTTGATTCCACTATAAACTGTAGGTCCCTTAGTTGCCATTAGCTGTATTAATTACCAGCTGTGTCTAAGGAATATGTCGGCCTTAGTCACTAACAAGACTACAAGATCGCGCCCGGTTGTGTCCCGATTGCGAACAGTCCAGATTGCGAACAAGGGTAAAATCGTCCAGACTGCGAACACCTCAAAAATGCTGTGGACTACCTGAACATGAGTCGTCCAGACTGCGAACAAATATTTTGGAATCTGTTAAGATGGTTTAGTCGCTGTTGTTGAACGTGAGTTTTAATTGCTTGTTTTTGATGTTTTTAGGTAATAATTGAGTTGGAATGTGATTGAATGATTGATGTTGTAATGTGTAATGCATATAGGCTACATGTTATTTCGGATGTAAGATGTATGTAAGTATTGTATTTGTTTTAGTTGATATTTAAATTGCTCGTTGAAGATGTTTTTTTTAGGTAATGATTGAGTTTGGAATGTGATATTGGCAAATGCATGTTATTTCGGCTAATTATGTGAAACTATAGTCAGTATCTCTTATATTAATACGTCAGGGCTGTTCTTTGTGAACAAAACTCCTCCGTTATTTCTGGGCCGATTTTAACGTTTGAGGTGTCAAATAATTCATCCCAATTTGTAGTTTTGCATAAAGGTTTTAGAATTTAAAAACCCTTACCCTTAAGGGCATGAGACGCTCTCAAGGGTCGCATTTTCCCCATAAGAATTACATTGAAAACAAATTTAAAAACAAAAACAACTGTATATAAAAAGAAACTCACCAGCTTTTTGGGAGTAAATATTGATGTTTGTAATAATTGAGAGGTTATAGACAAATCTAAACTCAATCAGTTTTGTTGGAAGAACAGACAATTAGGAGAAATATTGAAAACAGGTGGAGGAGACAATTGATAGGAAATCTTATACGTATGAGAAGAGTTGAGGAGAGGCCTGGTCTCACAGTAGGCCTAAGGGATCCAGGTACACAATCACTTGGGGTTGGTAATTTTAACCTTTTTGTAAACAATTTTAGTAAGGGTTAGCATTGAAAAAATAATACAAAAAGACTACTACAATTTGTATAATGTATTATCGTAAAAAAAACTACCCCAGCACCTCACATGCAGATAAATGTTGGAAAACATTTGTAGAAAACACTAAAAAATAAGGCCGGGTCCAAAAAATGCTAAAATAAACGAAGGGTTTATTATTACAAAGCGCTATTAAATAGCGGGAGTATTTCAATTAGTTACAATCATAAGCATTTAGTTGGGTCTTTTAAACTGATTGAAAATTATGACTGTTATTACTGTAGTTTAAAAATAACTTCTGTATAATACCGGTACTTGACAGTTGCTTGATTTCGAGAATCAGGTACCCTAGTTCATATGAAATTATTGTTTTATTTCTTTTACTCTGAGATTGTTTAGTTATTGGTGTTGCTTGTTCAAGTGAAACACATTATAATTAATTTTAAATAAACAGCCACGTTAAATACCTATTATGAGAACGAATTTGTGAGTCTGGAAGAATCTGTCTGTTAATATACAAGCGGCTTTACGTAAAATTATACTACGTCTCATAAAGATATGTCTTCAAGAACATTCATCCTCTCCATTATGTATATTACCAGTCTTAAGTTGTGATTTAGGCTAAATCATTCTGTTAAGGGTTTCTATGAAAGTTTGAAAACCCCGACCACTCAAAATGTGTTCGCAATCAGGAATCCTCCCCACCCCACGGACGACCCCCTCCACCTCGTAGACTCAAACATGTTCGCAGTCTGGACTGTTCGCAATCAGGACTGTTCGCAATCAGGAGGACACCGCGCCACTCATCCTACACTCATCTTGTAACTTGGCTTAAAATACCTACTTTGTATGATTGCCATTGAAAAGTATTTAAGTTGTTAAACTCATAACCTCGCTTATCCAGTTTCTTTAATCAATTTTCTCACAACATAAACCAGCTACAAAGTTGTTCTCCCATCAAACGTACATTTCCTCAGCAATTTCATACCTGGACGAACTGATTGTAGCTTCCAACTGCAGGAAACAGTCAATTACACTGGCAGAATAGTGAAGTACCCCATAAACCATCATGTATTGGGACCTCCATTATTTACTGAGCAGGCTGTGTGTTTTGACACTAGCGGGTGTCCAGCGGTACAGACCAGTTTTGCGATTTGAATACTCGGGGCCGGGGTTGGGCGGCGGCGGCGCTCAAAGACCCAAAATAATGACAACTCGTCCCCGCCATTAACTAGCCTATCTGGCATCGGTGTAATTGTCGGGCTCGTTAATTCTATTGGCATCTCATTATACGATCGTCTCGACAAACAGCCTCCCTACAATATCTGATGCGGACTCCGTGGCTGCGATAACGACAAGACACTAGACACGACGCTAGATGTGATCGCACTGCTTGTCATGTGTGTTAATGGCGGTAGTCGTGTTGGTGGATGCATAGTGTTATAGACTTGGTAGACTTCTTGTTGCCAGATGCCGGGGTAAGCTGCATCCGGGTAAGATGCTTGTGGCTCTTGATCGGGTTAGTTGCTAAGAGTAGTCAAACAGTGAAACCCACAAGATAAAATCACCTGGGTACGTTAGGTGTCACCATGGTGTGGCATACCTACATATCGATCTCCAATTTGTACATAATCTAAAATGCAAAACGCTAATTATAGATACGCCAATTTAAATGCATTCCAAACTTTCCACTCGGCCTCTCAATTGGAAATGGTTAATTTATAATTAATTGATTTCACGTGATGAATGACTCGTGGTGACAAATGATCTTTTTCTGATCGTCACCCAAATTGATTGGATTCCACCGAGCTTCGCCGGGACGTTGACTAATCGTCTCTTCTGAACTCGTATCGCGAATTTGTTAATTTTGGCTCTCGCAAATGAAATCTGTAGTAGTATTTCAGGTGTGCAAGGATAACAGTTGGAATTCCTATACATCTTATCGTTGGTGCAGGTAGCTGCTACAGTGACACAGAACATCTGGAAGGTGATGGTTTTGTTGGAAGGAGATTGCACGAATAACGAGGTTAAGGCGAAGAAAAGCACAAAGGGGATGTTGTGATGTGGTCTTTGTGTAAGGCGTGATGTGTAACCCGAGCCTCACCCCCGCCCCTGTGGCGAGCTCTGTGGTGCGGAGTCTAGAGTTACGTCTGCCGCAGTCCGTCCCACCCCAGGAACACGACAATCACTACCCAACGAGACAAGACAGAGGTTCAGATCTTGTTTCCGATTAAGTTGATACCTAGGGGTAAAAACACGATTATAAGGGTCGTGCTGTATTTATTTATTTTTTGGACGTTTCTTTCATGTATGTTTTTGGTGTCCGATGTTTTGATCCATTTTGGCCCTTCATCTTGCTTGCTTTTGTAGAAAAATAAGATAAATGTGTTTTTGAAAAAAAAAAAAATTATTTTACTTCCGGTACAGTGTATGATAAATGTGCTTCGTATTGAGAATCTTTTCGGAAAACGTGACTTGAAGTACCTCGAAGTGATCTATATTGTTTCTGTCAGCCAAAATTAGGATATTGTACACTCCAGTAACATAGAAAATATGGTCCAAACATTCAGTTATTCGAAAGAAGTTTCTTAGATACCATCTGGATATTTATTCGACTTAAACCACAAAATAACAAAAGTAAAACAACCAATGCGTGCACATACGTATTAAACTCTCGTGTGATTGTGATTGAATCTCGCGCTAACAAGCCCCAGCACGACGCGCGCATGCACACCCACCTCATAACAAATGGTACTCGACGGCGCACCGATGGAATCGCGGGGACCGCAATAAATAGTCCGGGATGTATTGAAAGCGAGGTGTGTCGGCTCGGCAAAGAGTTCCCTCACACCTCGTACCGGTCTGCGCAGCCGCGGTGTACGGCGCATGCGCGGGGAGGTGCGTAATGCGCGGGAAGTGACGCGCGCTGCGACAGCTGATTACAGTGATATACTGCGGCAGAGACAGGTGCGCGGTAAATAACCCAGTGCGATTATAAACCATTTGTCGCATTCCTTGTTGACGGATTAAATTGTTTCTTCACAGTAGGGATTTACTGTTTACTTGGGGGAGCGAGCTGGTTTAGAGCGAGCGCAAGGCATTGGTCTCCGAGGTTTAGGGGTTCAAATCACGTTAATCGGATTTTAAGTTACAACATATGATATTGCCGCGACCTAGGGTTTGAACCTAGGTACTTGGTCTTCTTCCATTAGTCTGCATCTCCATACTTTTAACATGACGGTTCATATGGGATCAAATATTATTCAGAATCGTAATTTATGAACTTTATTACGTTATGTTCAAGGAATGGGGACATGGGTAATACACCTATTACAATTACAATACAAACTATATCATTGTGTTCCCACAAATTATATACGAGTTAATAACAAAATTGTATAATAGTCAACTCTTTGAGTTAACAATGTACGCTGTAGGTTGACACGCAAGCCATGTTGGGAGTCAGGTGCGCCTGTTTCCTCATGTCATTATTACATGCATGTCTGCCAAGTCTTCTGTCTTACCTGACTTACAATCTGTCACTTTGTAATGGATACATCCTTCATTCTGGAACCACACACGTCGCTGTGTGACTTGCGACATTTACATCACTTGGAAATGTGTATTTGATAGATGTTGCACTGTAAATTGTCGTCAATATAGCCTACTCAGCTGAGTAGGTGCTCACCACTAGTTATGAGTAGTTATGTTGCATTCTAAAAGTCACCGTATCGGTCTTGAGTAGTCAGTCAAGTTTTACTATTGCAAGTTGAGTAGTCGGTGAGTTTCGGCATAGACAAAAAGAATTAAATATAAACCGTCGGTCGTGCTGCGATTAGCATAGGTTCTGGCGTCCACCGCGTTACTACACGGCGCTCCCAGCGGTGCACGCCAGAACCTATGCTAATCGCAGCACGAATATCGGTCCATATTTCATTCTTTTTGTCTATCGTTTCGGTCTCACTGGTTCGAAACTGGAGCTACCTTCTTGATTGTTCTATAAAAAATGTTCCATGGCTAAAGAAACAAATCTTAGTAACAAAGCGGCAAGAATGTACCTCAATTATGTACTAGAATTTCAATTCATCTATATAGCCTACCTATTAGAGAGTACAGTACTTTCATAATGTAACCAATTACATATTTCTAATACCTTGAAAAGGGCAGTACAGATTTACGTTTTGATCCTTGTCTATGTAGAACAGATACAATTTTAACCGTAGTACTAATTATTTACAAAAAAACATATACTGTATGCCTAAGTCTATTTTGTTAGGTAAATATGGTTAAATATGAGAAACTGCATTTTCTTGACAATATGACAAAGCGACGACGCCTACAGGGACTACTAAATATGAATCAATTTTGACGTGACAAACGATGCTGTATCAGCATGTGATGTAGTTTGAATATCATATTGTATGGTGGACGTGGGACATCATTGGTCCCACCCACCTCAGTCATATGTCCTCATCAGTGGTAATGTCAACAATGGGACGAACCATTCATACAACCCACCTTTACACACACCTCGTGGTGGTCTGCGTGGTGTCTAGGTAAATATGTGGTAATGTTACCTTTGTTACCACGGTTCGTTTGTTTGAGTTTGCTGCCACCTACACTAGTTTGTTTAATTGTCTGTTGTGTCGTTGTTGGTCTTTGGTTCTTGATCAAACTCGTTTGAAAAGTGAACACAAGTACTTCCGAGTCGCAAGAAACGTTTTGAACAAAAAGTAATTAACATGAGTTTAAACATAATTTTTAGAACAATGTTTGTGATGAATGAAGCTCATGTTTTCAACAACAAAATTTAAAATCATATTTTTGTTTATCAGGTAGCATATGTAAATGTTCTGAGATTGTAGTTTACCAGTTCGCTGACTTGTAGGATAATCTTGATATCTTGTTTATCCTCACCCTTCGACAATATGCTAACTAAAAATAAAAAAACTTACTTCTCTGCAATACTTCCATTGTGTCAACAGATATTTTGTGTGTTGATTAAGTTAATGTACGTTTTTTGTATTCAACAGCACGACTTCCACAACTTACAGAACTTATAAACTGACCATGTAGTACGTGGTTCTATATATTGTTATTTTATAAACGTTTATTGTAATTTTAATCAGTTTCTAAGAGACTACACGTATTATGTCTGCATGTCAGTTCGTTGTATATGCAACTTCTTGTTTAAACATAAACCGTTATTTTAAATGATTTTTTGTGTTCCAGGTGGGTTTCTTGTTTTTGATGTATTACACAACTATTTAGTAAGTATGGACGACTTTTATCTTTAAACTAACAGAAATGTATGACAACTACCACATACTATTTAACCATTGTATTTAGTAGAGTACTGTATTTAACAAGTTAGAACTAGAATTTGGCTATTGAAATATTATCAATATTTGATTTTTGATTGAATTCTACAATTCTTGGGCTACAATGGCGACATTATTACAACGCATGCTCGGTAACACATGAAACGTGGTGTTGAATTCGTTATGAGTGTTTACTAGCACTTCAGATTATCTGGAAGATCAGAAGATTACATTACCGCCTGCCTCAATCCATAAATGCAATTCTTTACTTACCCTTGTTCCGAGGAATGTTTTCTTTTATGGTGTGCAAACACACGTTTTACGTTCTTTTAGTATCAACAGATTTACACCCTTTTTGCCCCTATAAACTAATATTGTAGATTGTAAGACATGCTTGTAGATTATAGTAATTTGTTTTCAACCGAGCACTGGTTATAGCTACTAAACTGTCTACATATACCTCAATATTGACAGAACTGCAATTAATCTATGCAAACATGCAATTTCGCAACATCCAATCTCAAAAACTCACCGTAAACTACACAAATTGGTCTTGCAGATGATAAATAAATACCTCATCGTGGCCATTGTGGTAACTGCTAATTCAAACTGTCGACGCAAGATGCCGCCAGGTTCAACCGATTTGGTATAATGTAATCCCATGCAGAGCGGTGACTAAATGAATTGCGGCCAATCATAGCACATAATAACGTTGCCGTCTCGTGGTAATTGTAACATTAGCCTGAGGCTAGACAGAACCAGCTTCATCTTGTCAACCCTACATAAATTTGTTGGACGTTGCATACGTCATAGTTGCAGCGTTTGCTGCAGTGTAGACGACTATGGACCTGATGAAATGTTTCTTGTTTGGTTTTCTAGGGAAAGTACAGAGCACAAAACATCACCTGCAAAATGTCCATAAAAATTACACCTGATTAAAATACTAATGACGAAGGCTCATATGGGGTTTACTAAGCGAGTACATATTTTATTGCATTTATTTTCAATCATGTTTGAAAAATCGCGGACTGTTTTATAATATAGTTAGCTAGTGGAAATGTTTGTTAGCAAGTCACAATAGGTCACAATGTTTTGTTTGTTTGCAAAAGGTTCCAAATGTACTCAATGAACGAGTCAGATGATAAAGATTTGAAGCTATTCTCATTTAATCTTCAAGTGTCAGTTTGGCAAAATTAAATTAGGTTGGTGAGGCAAAATACCTAATTCAATCATACATTTACAGAATTGAAGAAATCTAAATTAAAATTAAAAAAATAGGAAATAGTTTATCTGAAAATTAGACAAAGAGACACTCGCCCTCTTCTCTTAAAATAACAATATAAAATATAACGCACTTAACATTAACAGTCATTGAAGTCAAAATATTACAAATAGTACAAAAGTTCCACTTATTCTGACACCGTTCCATTTAAATTGCAAATATTTTGGAAACGACAGAAATAACATCCAAAGTAATTTCCGCAGTTTAATAGTTCCGGCGGGCCACGAGCGCTAGAAACTCCCGTTTAAATTATTTATCCACCAACTGCGCTCCCAACTGTAATTCCCTCCACGTAAAAAGTCATTCCGTGCTTCGAACATTAAAACTTTGTACACCACTGCTGTACTATAAAATTACACTACTCTCGAAATTAATATATTTATTTTTACTGTTGTGTTACATTGTTCATTCATTTATAAAATACGATATTTTATCAAAATCAGCCCTCGTTAATGACTATATTACTCACACGAAGCCCAATTCACGTTTATCTTACATCGTAATTTCCACAGTGGCACTGAGTCATTTTGTAATTATTTTTTATTGCCAAATAAATTACGTCCGCATGAGTAACCCTTGACACGCGACTGGATGATTAAATAAAGACTGTGGCGACATAGGGGGACGCAGGGGTGACGTAGGGTAGTCACGTGACTAGGGAGTCATCCACGGCGACTACAATCGTAGATCATAAAGTCGTAAATCGGTCACTAGTCATACAGTCCGTCATGCTAGTGAGGGTAAGTCCCGGTGAGTGGATGGCAATGAGTTTGTGGACTACCTCAAGGATCTGTTTTAGGACCTCATATTTTCCAACACTTGTTTCATCAAACGTTATTATGGATCGTATAAACATTTGTTTAAAGTTTAGTGAAAATAAGATAGGGTTGTTTTAGTCCGTCACTTTATCGTTTTGGTATTTAATTGTATTGCTATTTTAATTAATTGCTGCGAAGATTTGCCAAAACGTTGGGTACTCATTTTTGCGGTTATTTTAAAATAACGTGTTTTAAGGAAAAAAATGATTTCCCCCAATGCGCAAAGTTAAAATCCAGTTTTCAATTCATATAATTCGGTGACATTTCCACATTGTGCAGTTTTTGCCCCCGTCTACAGCAGGATTTGTCAACATAATCACTACTGAAAGCGTGAGGATCAACCTACGGTTTAAAATTTCCCCTCGATTCACATCCATTGTTGTGTTTAAACATCGGCAGCTGGAATCAAATCTGTTCAAAGCGTATTTTAGACCGGATAACTTTAATTGATGCGGACGCCTCGGAATCGAAAGCCGCGATTAACGAAGACGTTACTCGCGAACCGGATAACGTCCTTTATGTTTTGATCGGTATTGAACCGATGTCACAACATTTCGGATTCGGTTACGGTGTGAGAACGGTAGGCCGTCTCCTTCAATTACGCTGGTTTGATCGGCTGCAGCTGCTGGTACAATGGGCTCACAACACACAACACCTCGCCATTGTGAGCCTTCCGCCCCCCGGGCCGCCTTCAGGTGCTGCCGCCGACCGGCGAAACACATGGGACGGTTAGCGGGTAACTTGCAACAGTGCTGATATTTGCTGACGTTGAAGAGAAATTGCCGTGTCTATGCGTTGAAAATAAGCGAAATCAGGAACCGTTTAAATAACTGAATTACATCCAATAAGGGGGTACCATCGAGAAGTATTCGGATAAATCATGAACGATTTAGTACGAATATACGTAAAACCATGAAATTATACGATGGGCTTAAAATAAAATCTATACTGATATTTAGCATTATCACCAATATACCAAGGATAAAACCCATTTCACCTTTCTCTTATACAAAAAACTATTGAGTTATCAATCATTAGGGTAAAATTTAAAAAATATCCACGTATCAAATTACTAATCAAATCGACGTCAATCAAGGTCCCCTTATCAACTAGACAGCCTTAAATAGGAAGCCAATTACTCAATTTGCCACTAATAAGCGATTAACTAAGCAATCCAATCAGCATCGGACCATCCCAGGCTGGGAAGTGCTTAGTGGGCGGATTGGCTGAGACGGAACGATAACGTTCACTGCATGAGGTGGAAAGTTGAATGAAGAATATATTCTAATGAAAATCAACCCACGCTGTATGGAATGTTTATGTTACTGCAGTACGAAGCACTAATTCACCGTCACAGAGCCATAAAGGAGTAGCAGAGCGTCTTAAAGTGTTTATGACTTCAAACTACGGTATTTAAGTGACGTACCGTCATATTTCTTAGTTAATTTTTATCACATGTCGTCGCTCCTAATTATTATTGCTGCTTCTCTGAGTAGTTTTACCAGCTGTGTAATGATGTGTTTACTGCTTTACACGAGCTGGTTCGGCGTTGAAATATTTGTTTGTCCTAGAGGTTGGTGTTTTGAATTTCTAATGGTCACTTTACTTTAGTTATCTTGGGAATTGGGAGGTAAAAAATACGTTTTAGAAAAGAGTTACTGGATGATAATTTATTTGGCTCATAATTTAAAATTGAGTGTAATGCTTTAAAATAAATATTCTTGAACCCAGCGAAGACCCCATATATCGACGTGGTAGGATTGAAAGCGATAACACTCAATTTTACTACCGACCAACCGAATGTCCTACTTTAAATTCTCATCGTTTCGAAACTTTCCCTCAAATTCTCCTTCCGATAATTTAAATGTTGTAGCCGGGCTTGTATGAAATGATAATTTACAAATTACCAAATCTGAAGTTGATATTAAATTCCCAACCACTTTACACATTACGGATGCGGAGATTCCAGATCTGACCACCCGATCCATTATAATTATCTCCCGTCATCTGCTGGCAGACCAGTCGAGATAATTGTTTAACGATGCCACTCCACTTATCCAGGTACTTGTATAGTACGTAACTACTGATGAATTCACGTCAATTTGAGCCTCTAGAGAATGCTATGCTTAGACAATGGAGTAATTGGAAAACACAGTGCATAGAGTCATTTAGATGTGTCCTAAGGATGTGGCCTGAAGTTTCAAGGACTCGTTTGTTGCACTGGAGTTCATACCATTTTCATACTTAACGCTTTGATGGAAACCAATTTTGAAGGCATATTTTACTCCACATCTTGGGTGAAACCTACTTTGCAATATTTACCAAACAAGTTATAAGTATTCACCTGTAGAGTTGGCATACAATAATCCCTTGCTGGTTCCTCGTTTGTACACAGTACCCAATGCACCTCCAAGTTTCACCAAACCCAGTGTAGGCTGTCATGCGTTGCCTAGTTTGTTGCCTAGGCACGGTCGGGCTGTCTATTATAGACCTGTTTTCCATACTCAACAGTTGCCTGTCAAGCCATCACCTTGTCAGGCTAACTCGTGTTTGTAGGAGCCTTCGTCTTTATTGGACAACTGGTAAATCTTCATTACCGGTCGCCATCTTGGATCTGTAACGGTAAAGATTTGTTTTGGGTGCAGGTTTGTCTACTTGAATAATTCATATTTTAAAGTGTTAATTGGAGGCAAGATGGCTTTGATTAGAATTTTTGTGTTAGAAATTGATTTCAGTTTCTTACTTAATGAACTCTACTGTATGATTGTTGCAATTGAACTGAGAAAAATAAAACTTCACCTAAGAAAATGTAGCCCATATAAACTCAGCTAGACCGCTGGATCAGTGACATAAAAAGATAAATAAAAAAACTTATTTCTCCAAAATATTAAATCGAAGATTTAATCCTGTTACGTACGTTTTGAAACTCACAAATTCATATTACACTGTTATACTTCCATTAAGCATCGGTAACGCAATTAAGACTCTTAACGTTAGAGTGTTATACACTCCATGCGAAGGTGTACTTACCTAAATTACTTGTGAAGAACTCAAGTTTGACGTGAAGAAGCTGTTAAAAGCGTTCCTCTTGCAGATTTACTTCGTTGAAGACTCTCAAGTTGATGTTTTGTTGAGTGATATTAGTTTGAAACAATTTAATTTTTTTGTGTAAAAGTTGTGGAAATTGAATTTTAATAACTATTATTCAAGTAGACGTATAATTAAATACAGTAGATTCTGCTTTATTATTATTTACAGTCTATACTTTCCATACTCTTAGAATTATGTATACTACCGCATTGAAGATTTGCATAAATATATAACTGATCAAGCGATCATCGAAGTCTGAGCTTCAATAAACAGCCCATGGTTTTTGAAGAAGTGTAATATAATTTTCCTTCATATCAATAAGAATATAATTAACTTCACATACACCTTATGGCTTCTTTAGCCACGAGAAGGTTGAAATATTTTCCACCCCAATATGTCCTTTCACATAACAAAGCTATTGAATTGTAGTTTCGTATACGATAAAGATTGGGCAATCCACCAAGAACTTCTTGGCAAGAAGATATATCAAAATAACAGTAATTGATGGAGCTAAATGAAGTCTGTCATTTTCTATTTCAACTTCAGTGATTTTGTTACAAAACCAAAGTTGACGAATTTTACTTTGCAAATCCCCGTGTTTCCCCTAATTAATCACTCACATCTTTGCCAATTAATTGTCCCACGACTTTGACAGCAGGTCAAGGTCAGGCCAATTAGTCGACATCCCCGCTATATACGTGTCAATTAAGAAGATCGAGGTAGGTGGGCAATCAGCGTGTTTGCCCAATTTACCGGGCATCGGCCATCCTTGCCCGGGCACTCCATCATACACTCCTTAACGAGGCCGCCACCTGCTTATTAATAGACAAAGCATTGACAAATGCGAGCTCTCTTTGGTGGGCGTGTACATGTGAGTGGGGCTAGGAAATAGTACGGTGGCTCTATAAAGTGTACCGAGACATTGCTTTAGTGCTTCTAGTACAGTATATCTGGGCGCCTTGATTTGCAGGACTTGCAGAGTGTGGGAAAGAATTATGAGACAAATTCAATGAATTTTTAACTTATCGTGACGTAAAGAAGTGGAGATAAAGGGGTAAAGGGATAAGTGGGATAAAGGGTTGCGCCACTCTTTTAGGCTTATTTCGATCAAAGGAATCAACCAAAATTTGCTACCTGTTGTCATCATCTAAATCGTATGAAGTATTAAATTGAAATTTGATTATATTGAGTCGCCAATTAATGTGGTAACGTGTCCAAAAACTTGAAAAAATTCTTGAAACTGAATATTTTGTACTCTGGAACAAAATCGTAGCTCAAATACTATAGCCTATCTTTGTTGTAAAATGTATCCCTATTTTCTACTAATGATTAAGTTTAAGATCATGTTCCTATAACAATTTTAAGGACTGGTAGAGTTTTACAATACTCTCTCAAATTCTCTGTCATATTTTGAGAGTGTTTATGCACCAAGAGGGTATCCTCTTGTACAACTTGTTATATTTATTCCACCACTACATTGTAAGCTTGCCACTGGACGTTGAAGTAAATGTTTCCCATATCTAACACATCTTAGTGTGACGCACGCTCATTCTCGTCCAGAAGCTGGTTTTACAGTGTTGATAACATCGTCACACGTCCGTGCAACACGTTCCAATTAACCCACAACTTGACTGACAGGCGACATAAACTACTATGTAAAACACCTCGTGTCAACCGCGTCAACAACTCCGACTGTAACTCGCCACCGAGTTAATTGGTCAACACGTTAATTGGATCTAATTGTCGGAGTTGCCCCATTAGAACATCCAGGTGGAAACATTTAGTTGGGCAAAGCGCAATCTGAAAGTTGAATTTGCTAAGAGGAATTAACTGTACATTTCATGGAACTGTTGTTTGTTCAAAGGTTTGTCAATTAGATTTTTACTGTAGCCTGATTGTTGCATACTGCATAAGATTGTTATTATATTCTAACACTCAATAATTGCTGACTTGTAAGCAGTGCCTTTCAGAGAAGATTCAAGACCACACTAGAACCTTGTTAGCTTATACAGTGGACTAGTACAACAAATAAGACGAATCTCTAAACGCCATGTCATTGAGGTATCCATTAACGATAGGAAAATGTCGATGTTCCATTATAACATCAAAGGACAGTTTCGTTGCAAAATCGTAAAAAATTTTGACGAAAATTAAAACACAAATATTTGTAGTCGATTCACTAGTCGGAGTGAACTGACGAATTTGTTATTTCAACACACTATCCTGCCAGACCCTTCCCTACTGAGTGTCCCAATCACAATCTCCCATCATCTATGGTGTCACCTCGCCTCACACCATAAACTCCGCCATAAACAGTCGAGCCTATCACCGATCTCCAATCTGGCAATAACTCTGGCGGATACCATCTCCAAAATAAATACCACTGTCAGACCAGGGACAGATCAATAAATTGTCATCCTACCCGAGTACCCGACCACGGCGGGGAAGCCATATGCCGCGTGGTGTTTTATGGCAGTCGCTGATCAGGTTACATGCACGACCATGTGTCGTCTGGAGGAAGTCTCGGTGTAAACCTTGACTAGGTTACAGTCGTGTGTAGACGTTGTGTTTGCGTTTTTGTGTTTGTTTTGGGATTGCCTGTTTATTTCACTGAGTTTCGAGTTCGTGTGGTAGTTTTACTTGTTTTTGCATAGGGGAACAGCGTCGATGCTCAATGGTAAATCATTTTACTACAATAAAATATTTTTCCTACAGTCACCAGCTGATAAAGTGACCTGCTACTGATTATAGCACAGAGAGTTGCTAAATGATGCATTTACTTACTTTTGTTGCACTCTTTTTACTTTGCCGTACTTTTTTTTCGGCACTCCAGTATTCTAACCAAACAACACAAACAGCGTGCTTTTATTAGGCTCCTAATACGTGTACTCTTGAAAATAAGTTGGCAATACTTAAAGATACTATGACAGTATCAGCTGGTGCAGCGATTCCCATTTAGTTCAATTTTTGGAATGATATAACCTAATCTAAAAACGTGTTGTACAGTTTTTGAAAGACTAATTATTTATATGCTTTATTGTAACTGAAGGAAAAATATAATGTGTAACACGAGTGCAAAAGGCACTAGGCACACAAATAACTATTGAGCTACAACATAATGTAATATGAGTTGTAAAAATGTAAAGACATAACATTATATTTACTCAGGCGAAGCTCGTATTAAGAAACAGTTAATACAGTATATCTCATACTTATTTAGGTTTGAAAAAAAGAAAAACAAGAAGCTTGACAGCTGAGAAGCTCCATCACTCGCCATCGGGATGAAATAACTGTTTTGATCTTTGAGTTGTTAAATTATCCTAGTCCAAACATAGAGCTGATCGTAGTCAGTAGCACAATAAGTCTGTAATTGTATTCACCAGTTTAAAATTTGTACACAAAATATGTCGACTCCCTGCTAAAGTGAAGTTATTAGAAAATTAAAACTTGATTCGTTATAGGACATGCAATAATAGCTTGTACATGTACAGTACACATATTTTCCTCTTACTAGTATATTATAACGGATATTCAATTACCTACCTTGTTACATAAAAACCACCGAGACATAAAAAGATAATGTTTGTACCAGCTTGATATGTACGAGTAAATCCTTTATTTGAAACAGAAATAACTAATAAACTAAACCTCCTCTCCATAGAGACTTTCATTAGAAAGAAGAATGAAAAGATAATGAATTGAAATGCAGCCAAATAAACAGTCATTGTTTGGCGACGCTTTTTGATGTCACGCCATCTTGCATTCATTTTGATCTTCCAAGTCCGCTTTATTTGTGCCATTAGGCGTTAGAGTCACCTTACATTTGCCGTTGTTTTCACATAAAACTGTTATTAGTCTCTTCAGTATTACGGTTCCGTTCTGGATATCTAATTTCAAGATAATCGAGAACTTTGAATGTAGAGAAGGGGAGCATCTTATTAGTTTGAGCAAAACATTTACTTAGAGCTAACCTTTTTCAATCAACTAAATAATTATTTGCTTTACTAATTAATGACTGTTTGCCGAATTTAGCAAAAAAAAGAAGAAAAAATATTAGAAAAATCAAATAATAGGAACAAACACTAAGTAAACAATATTATACCAAAATATCCAAAATGTGTATTTTTTCACAATCGTTAAATAGTTGAATTGAAGACCAATGACAAAGTTTGCAATTAATTTTTTCCTGGACCCAAGCTCGGTCGTTCGGTATACATAGGTTTTTCCGAGATGTTTCTTACCGATTTATCGAAAAAAAAAACGTTAACGCAAAAACTACAGGGAGAGGTTCTATTATCTATAAGAATATTGTGTGTAGGTTTGTAAAGAACAGCCCAAATCTTTTCCCCTCTCTGTTTGACCGAGTCCTAACCCAAGCCCAAGGCAAGGCACTGTCCGCTTCGTTAGTCCCATGTCCCACAGCCGTACGAGGCACCCTCATTAACACAATTTATTATCTTGTTTCAGAGCCTTGTTTTAATTAAACTTAATTTATGTAAATCCTAGTTTAAACCGACTGCAGCAACAATTAAACTCAGAGGAAGCTGAAAAAGTTAATTGTATATCGCGGTAATCTTAGTTTAATTGCTCATTTTACAATGAATCGTGGGTTGAATCAGGTGTTGACAATAGGTAGTTTACGATAAAAAATTGTATTAATCTCATAATTTAAATTCTTTTAACTGGTGAACAAGTATTCATAAATTACTTTTCAGTAATATGGGAAATTACTGCACTTACACTAAAGTTAAAAGTTTGCGATCAAAAATTTATGATATTTTTTTCCTAAACGTAAATGCAAATATTTGTATGTTAAAATACACGGCTAGTGAATAGTAAACATCTTGATTGGTTTACCTCGTTTGTTTTGGAGGACACAAAGTGTGTTCAGAGAACTGATGAGTTCAGTTAACACGCTAGCCACGTGTGTCTGTCAGTACAGTGACGTCATACGACCATGCTACTGTGGTATAACATTGTTAACACCTAGGTGACGGTGATTCCAATCAATTGTCCATCTACCAGCTCTATCTTAGGGAACTGAGTAATAATTTAGTTCAGCGGTTATTAGTACTATCGAATTTGTTTATGTGTGGAAGCACCGTTAAGTCAAAATTATCTCAAGCTATGTTAGATGATTCAATACATTGACGTAATACACCAGATGTATTCCTGTATTCAGCAACGCCTGGGAACTATATCAGATTGGCAATTTCGTTGGCGAATGGCCCACTATCACGACATTCACTAACCATTACCTGATTGTATTTTCCGGAAATATGTTTCCATAACTGCTATTTTCTCGCCAGTTTCCTCCACACTTTTAGCACTAAACTGTTTTTAGTAACTGATTTATACGTGATTAGTTTTAATTTAAGTTAGAGAAGGTGGTTTATTTCAAATTACTCAAATTAGGTAGAGATGATAAAACTGTGTCTCCTGTGCCCTGCTGTATCCGTGTCTAGAATACAATGCGAATTATGCGTTTAATCATACATTATTCTTCACAACTATGTAGAAAGAGATTGGTAGTTTGGTAGGTAGCTCACATAGTAAGCATATTAATGAAGTGTTTATACACGTATTCAACATTTAATAGTACTAAAGATTACTGAACTAAATCATAGTCAACTAGTCATCGGCTTGGTCCTAAGGAAGTTCCTGAAGCTTTCTATACAGCACAACTAACTGTCCTTGCTGCTATACAATAGGCGGACTTTGCTATAGGACCAGCTGATCTTAGTCAGCAACAAATAGTCATATAATTCTTTCAACACTGCTTCACTTACCCCACTAACATGGTGGCTTCGTATCAATCCAATCTAGCGAGCTAGTCTAGTGGTAGAACGCACGGGGCTTCGGTCTCCCAGGTCCCATGTCCAATTCCCACCATTCGCTAATGGCTTTAGGCCTACCTATGTGATAATGCCACGACCCTCTAAGCACAGCTATTTCAAACTAAAGTTCGAAGTTGGAGGTTCCAGGATGTGAATACACGTATTCTGTCACCATGGTTATGACCATAGCAACGGGATGAATCAAAGACAAGTCGGCACTTTCTAAACAACCATCGGTAATTGTAACCGCCTCATTGTCATCACCTCCGCAGTTTAAATATTTCTCGTTACCAAGCGTTACATCTTAGACGACAGCGCCACCTATTGTCGCCTGCGGTCAGCAGTGGTTGTCTTCGCGGTACCACAGCCAGCAGCCAGCAGCCAGCGGTGTAGCGGTCCTGTAAATGACAACAGACCACAGTCTCGAGTCTTGTTATAGACCCCGTACTGTTATAATCGCGCCGCACTGACTACGTTTTGATTGCCTTGACGCCGCCGTCTGCTCGGCTCTCTGTCAGATTATCAGGAGATTGTACGAGAACTCTTGTTAGACGGGATCATCCTGCGTTTGATAGCGGTCATTTCTGCCATTAGGAATCAAATTAGCAATTGCAGAATGCATAGGTCGAGAGGTATTCTGGTGGAATTGGTGTTTACTGGAACCCATGGGAATTGTAAGATTGTTTTGTGGATCGGTGGAGTGGACCGTGAGGTAGCGAATTGAAGGAATTGTGGTCTATTGTGTGACTCTCTTGTTTGGAGTACCTATGGATGCTTGTTCCACCTTTACAAGAAACTCACACCAATGCAAGCCAAGTTGTCATGTGTTAATATACAGAATACGGTACCTTCAGTTTGGTAATAAACCATAAAGCGTATTGCAGCGTATATATCTCTGGAGGTTTTGATTTGCTTTGTCATATTAACCACACTCTCGTCAACATCTTTTCTTAAAGTTATTTTTTTACTATTCCAGAATTTTATCCCGGACATTTCCGAAACTAGGTAGGCATAATGGAAACTTCTTTTAATCCCAATTAGGAAGTGGTCATGAAATAATTCCTAGACTGTAACTGTAAACATCGCCTCAAAATATCTGCACGTTTAATGGCAAGGAAGAACGTTTAGTGAAGTTCACTTGGATCATAAGTTTCGCAGTTTGATCTACCCACTTTATTGTAATTTTATGATTTAGCTCCCGCTAGTTTAACGACCAGTACATGTTCCCGGACTCGGTTCACCGCGTTGTCACACCAGGAGACTCACTCCAGTCCAGTCCAGTCCGGCCTCCCGTGGGTTTACGGCCTGGCTGCGTGTCGGGTTGACTATAAATATCCGCTGCATATCTCCGCAGCTGCATTGCCATGTACACGCTGGTTTATGGGAGGTATTTGCAGATGCAAGTGCGGGAGGTTGCCCGGTTGTTCAATGATTTGTTGGGTGCTTCGTCAGATTAGAAAGAAGACTCAAGCCTTTCTATTTCATGTGACCATTAATTCAGGATTTATAGAGCAATACTACGGGAGTTAGAGGTTAACATTGCAGTAGCTGTATGTTTTTACTATACGAACATGGTGCATTTGATGGTTTATGAGTTCATACGAGTTTTCTGTAACTGTTCCTTGGAATAATAATGGTTTGGTTAGCATTGTTATATTGGTGAATATATTGGCCAACTTTCTTCTGAGCGTTGCTGTAAACTATCTTAGGAGCAAACTACAAATACAGATGGGAGATTGTCAACTGTCTTCGTCAATCCAATCCAAGGAAGGGGTCATCTCCCGTAAATCAAGATTCTACTAACGCTTCTCCAAACTGTTTGTAAAGATTTGTACCTTGTAGCTGGACTAAATATGTTTTTTTTTTTCAAATTTATGATATTCAGTATGTTATTGCTTCATCCATATCCTCCCACACACGAGCAGGCGCGACAGGTGACCAGATGCTATCGCGGGACGTCCTGCCGGAGTACCTCAGGGACGTGTTCTTGGACCTTTACTATTTACTGTCGGGACAATGGCAGAGTCATGGACCGCCTGTAGGGAGGGGAAACGGACAGAGGAGCGCAAGTCGTAAAACTGTCAACCCCTTGGCCGAAGAATTCGCCGGGGGTAGGACCAAGGAGCGCAGAGGTGCTTGCGCTCCTCGGTCCGACCCGGGCAAGAAACTAATCCCCTACTTACGAGGGTTGAACAAGACAATGCTTGGGTCGACCCTGCGAGTAAATCCCATTAGTCACGCCTCACTGACTACACCATTGATTCAGGCATATTTTTCTAGTGCAACTTATTACCAAACTAATGTTGTATCAATGAACTACCAAGCCGTGCACTTTCACTTTCGAATTTAAATTGCAATAGAAAAGCTGATCCTTCAGTTGAATGTTGAACCTCATTTAGATTAGATTTATAAAACAGTTACTGTAATAAAAATGTGTGTTATATAGGCTACTTTTTGATAATTGCAACTTGAATAAGATATGTGACTTTTTTATTCATGGTGTGTATCTAAAATCAATTAATGGAAATGTACGTTTATTAAAAGTGAACTAGTAAGTTTATTCACTTTTAACAACTGCTTTAAACAAAAGTAATCTTTGAACAGAAAGGGGTGTTGCACCGTTAGTTTTACCTTCGAAAATGTGTTGAACCCTATCAAAAATGTGCAAATTTGCAATGGGCCCCCTCGCTATGAAATATACTATTTTTTTTATGCAGGAATGGCTTGTAAAATCCTTAGTTAATATAAATCTACGAATACAATCAATTGCTTTCAACTTGTACCCACCATTGATAAAAACAAACCTGAATTTTACATCTTAGTTTCAAAGGTAAATTCAACAGTTTCTTCTTTATGATATATAGAACGCGCCTATCCATTGAAAGTATTTTTTTATTTTTTCATAGATTAATAAATAGTGTGCCGTGCGCGTCACATTTTTATACATGCATACTCAGCGCGCGAGCAATAATTTACTGGCAGAAGCGTATCAATAGAATAGTAATCAAAATGATATGTACCAATACAGTATTTAGTTGATATACTTTGTAGTTTCTCAGATTAGACAGCAAGGATCGGAGTCAGAATTTGACTATGTTTATTGTATTTGTGCCAAAATGGTGTTTTTATGTGGACAATTTTGTACAGTTTTGAATCCCATATATTTTATTTACAAACATACAATACGGGCCATACTCAATTCATTTCACATTTCTTATGAGGTAAGCTTTACTTTTTTATGCCAACAATGATAAAATAATATTACAAAAATAAAATTTTACAAAGGAACAATTTTTAACAGTTACATAGCCAACACTTTATATGGTAGCATACACCAAATTCCATATAATTTTAAAGTTATTGCAATTCCAATCGTCTTCCTAATTTAAACTCAATTTGTATTACTTTCTTTTAGTTTTCGAATTACCATATATATTTGGCATTTATTGTCACCATGTAAAACGTTTGTAAAACTTGAATAAAGACCAGTTTGAATTTCTATTATAGCCTTCTCGTTTAAAAACTCCGTCCTGAGCATGTGCCGGTTATTGTTATTTTAATTTATCATTAAAATAGAGTATTTATGTTTATATTTATTGGTAATCCGGAGGCTATAAATCTAATTAAACGATACTTAAACCATTACTTTGGAAATAGCCAACTATATTCTGTTTAAACAAATTTGTGCTTGTCAAATCAGTTAGGAATATTTAATTATAGAATCTTGAGTAGTAAAGGTTTTCATTATATACACTTTTTTGTCGGCATTACAACAGTTAAAAAAAGTAATCGAAACAAAACAATCGATTTACTTTTACTTTCAGATATTTCTAACAATGTACTACGACAACCATATACTTTCAGAAAACCCTAAGTAATTCTTATACACAAAGTATTTTAAAATGTAAATAAAGCCTATGTGAACAACACTACCTTTTAAAGTAAATTTAGTCCAGGCACATTGTCATTTGGCAAATATCACTTTCAGAAAAAGGCTCACCCACCTAAGCCGGAAATGCACAACATAATATGTTGTTCTTAAGAATTAGTTTCAAGAATGGTATGCGTTGCTTCTAAATAGTACGAACGTCCGGTAATATTGAGTCATTCAATATCCTAACTCAACCACGAGAGAAAATGTCAGGTGTTTCCACAAGACGAAGACGAAGGGTGAATCACGGGTCGATGATCAAAACACATCACGTAGAAACATGCATGTTATAAGCAATAGTCGTCATACCATAAAGGCTATTTTAAAATTTTGCAAACTATACCTTCAAAACAAAATACGTACAGCATGTGATAATTCTGAAACGCAGGGAAAAAGTTTAACTGTCTCACTTAATCTAATATGATTTTAATCATAATAAAATAATTCAAATTTAGTTCCGTACTATTTAGTGATAAATAGTTAATTTGTATTAAACTGCACTTAGAAAAATATGCAGTTTGTCTGCATTGAAAATGGGTAATAGACGTAGGACAAAAACACATAGTTTTAACTACTTGGAATACATAATACAGTATCTTCCATTGTCTCTGTTAAAATATTTATTGTTTCAAAATTACTCCTTACATTTTAATTTTTAAGTGGTGTATTCAGTGAGGCGTGACTAATTGGATTTACTCCCAGCCATTGTCTCTTTTAATCCGTATAAGCAGGGGATTAGTTCCTTGCAAGGGTAGGACCTAGGAGCGCATGGTTCCTCTGCGCTCCTAGGTCCTACCCCTACGAATTTTATTTATGACCACCCATTAGAGCAGGCATTGTGCGCTCCTCGGTCCGCGAATCTGTAGGGAGGGTTCTCGGACAAATAACCATTATCTTTAACTGGAATGACGTGCCATCAATCTTTGAACAAACATGACATGTTCCTTTAATTTCTTTTTATCTAAATCCCTCGGGCTTTATGACTTTGATGTTTAACTGGATTTACGTTATACTTTACGTATGTAAATTGTTGAACGACCTTGTGCTGAAATAATGTGATATATGATTCCAAAGTAAAAAAGTTATAAGGTATCCTTATGTATATTGCACATTAAATTGTCATAATTGTATGACAAATTTTCTTGTAAAATATACACATTTCCTTCCAACATAAGAACATAAATGTATTAATATACCTTAACTTGAAATTTGTATCTAATCTAACTAATTTGATTTGTGTTACAGGTGAGTTTTGGATCTTTATGCTCTTCGTAGAGAAATGGAAAGTTCCAAGAAAGCAAATGAGGTTCTGTGAGTATTAGGATTAATTAAGTACAGAGACGCATGTTTAAGTTTATCTTTCGATGACGAAAACAATTGAAGTTTCGTACATTAATGTGTATTTGCATACTTCGAGGTGGAAGGTTTGTAATTGAAAAACTAGTTTTGAGGGAATTTCAGATAGCACTAATAAAGATAAAGACGAATCTTATCTTTATCAATGCATTGCATTGCAGTAGTAACGATGACCCTATGGTAGCGGTGTTCTCAACTCAGTACGTTCCAAGTCACTCGACACACACTATAGTGCGGCATATCAAAGACCGCGTAGTTTGAAGAGTATCCGCGGAATGGCCATCACAGAATCACCGCGGGCCTACGATACACAAGCTATCCTGGCCCATTGTAGGTAATTATACACCTCAGCCGCTAATCTTCACCAGCTAGTTACATCTGCAGAGTTGAGTCACTCACTGGAGAATGGCTCTGTTACCTCCTGCTTCCTCACTGGGGTGTACCTCGGCGATAGACCCTTCTCAGTGGGCTTACGATACACAGGCTATCCCGGCCCATTGTAGGTAATTATACACCTCAGCCGCTAATCTTCACCAGCTAGTTGCATCTGCAGAGTTGAGTCATTCAGTGGAGAATGGCTCTGTTACATCCTGCTTCCTCACTGGGGTGTACCTCGGCGATAGACCCTTCTCAGTGGGCTTACGATACACAGGCTATCCCGGCCCATTGTAGGTAATAATTATACACCGCAGCCGCTAATCTTCACCAGCTAGTTACATCTGCAGAGTTGAGTCACTCAGTGGAGAATGGCTCTGTTACCTCCTGCTTCCTCACTGGGGTGTACTTCTCAGTGCCTTCTAGTAGCGATTAAATCGTCATCAATTTGATAATTTAGTTTGTTGATTTCGAATGGTGGTGGGAAGAAACTACACTCTGTTTTATCTACCTTTTATTGTCAAATTTGGTTGTTGGTTGATTTCAAAGTTTTGATTCTAAAGAATGTTGATAATTTTTCTTTTGCACATATTTAATTATCGTGTACTTATGAAATGATTCATAATTTATATATCATTCTATGATTTTTTGTAAGGTTACTATTCAAATCCTGATCTTGTCACCATATAACGTCGGCATAGTATCATAGTAATCGTTGGCAAAGTATCATAGTCAGCAATAATTAAAATTACCACTAATATTAAAATTTGCCCCTAACTTATATAACAATGTTATCAACTTGCTCTCTGAAAAGTTTATTTTAAAACAATTCCTGAAATTTACAGACAGTAATTAAAATTTGAATAACAGTATTCCGCTGTATATTTTCCTGTCAAATTCACCAAGGAAGAGACATATGGATTGTGTGTCGTGTGTAGCTAATATTCCTCATTCAATCACATTCCCCCAAAAAAATAATTCAAATTCAGTTTCAACACCCAACATCAAGTTAACTAGGAAAACACGATCAGGATTTGTTTCTCAACAATCCAATCACAGCTCCAAACCTCCAACTGTTACTTTTACAAGCTGTGATTAGCAGGAACCGGTTCAAAGTCAACGCCTTTCTCATCCGAGTGCATCAAACTGTGAACCATTGATGTATGTAAATTGAGCAGTTAGGTTGGCTAACAAGTCAGCACTATTGTGAAGTGTTAATGGCAGGAAGGAGTGCTTTGTTAATTATATCCTTCCCTCTCTCTTCCTCTATCACCTGTGCCGTGCTCGCAGCTTCAGTTAAGTGTTTGGTTGAAAATCAAAATATAAACCTAGGGATTCAGAATTATTTACAGATCAAATGGTTTAGAAATGCTGTTTTAATCAATGTATTTCGTTCAAACTTGCTTCGCTGTCAAGTATGGGACGAAATCGTACTGTAAAAACCTTTTAACACCCTTTAAACAACTTTACTTTAAAACTTGGGAAAATACGTTCAACACATTTGCTAGACTATGATACATATTTACTCAACCACAATAGTTTGACAATACAGTACACTTCTTGTTCTATATTATTATACGTTCTTGTTCTATGTGTCCATGTTAGACTTACGTTGGTATAACCCAACTTTAAGTTTGTGTCAATCGGTAACCTTATTAATGATGAGGCTTTTATATTAACAATGTACATTTTCGTCGTATGGATTTAATTGTGGACAGTAAAATTGTAAAACAAATTTGTTAAGGGGAAAGAAAAGATCTTCATAGCCTTACAATTTAGAGACTATAGACATCTCTTCAGGGAAAGGCATCTCTCATTGACTATTTGCTATATAATTTAATTAATAATTGGTTGGGAAATTGCGGGTTGATTTTCACAGTATGCAACAGCATATGCATTGTAAAACACCAAAATCTCATTTACCATCTCTCATCCGTAGTGTAGGCCCAAAATTTTCAAAAATTATTCCCACACAAAGCTGTAAGGAGCTTAGGGACGCCTTGCCTCACACTACCACGTCATAAGTAGTTTTCCCAGAAAAACTGTAAGATAGTACACATGCAGTCCTATTTAGTCCATAACTGCTATATCGTCCAACACCTACACCTCAGTCTGGGATGTTCTGGATATCGCCGCCAAGCCTGCAGCAGCCGCAGTTCGCAGTCCCAGATTATGATCACCTCTGATAAATTGTCAAACATCGCACAAGCAGTTCTATTTAGTCCATAACTACTATATCGTCCAGCACGTATACCTACTGGGATGTTCGGGATATCGCCGCCAAGCCTGCCAGCAGCCGCAGTTCGCAGTCCTAGATTATGATCACCTCTGATAAATTGTCAAACATCGCACAAGCAGTTCTATTTAGTCCATAACTACTATATCGTCCAACACCTACACCTCAGTCTGGGATGTTCGGGATATCGCCGCCAAGCCTGCAGCAGCCGCAGTTCGCAGTCCCAGATTATGATCACCTCTGATAAATTGTCAAACATCGTTAGTCGGACGGTGATTTATATACTCTGCCGCCAACTACTATTATTCAAACCGGTTTCAAATTGTTATCTGTGGCCGGACAGTATTTATTTTGCTTTTTCCACGTCCGACAGTCGCTGTCCCACACCTCGCACCGCGGGGTCTCCCGCCTTTATGTTGGCATTCAAAACACCATTGCTCATAAACCCGCCATAAACATTATGGTTACCCGCCGTTTTTCACCCGTGTTTATTTTCGTCCGTGTTGACCATGTCGAATAATAATAAGTTGTGATTTATGAGGTTGGTGATTTAGAGAGGAAAGATGTGGAGGTGTTTGGTAGGTGTAAAAAAAAAAAAAAAATATTGACATTTATTGGTGAATCAAAAATCACCGATGTTGAAATCCAATGTTCTTGTAAAACGGTTAAAATGCTAAAATTCCCCTTTGAAAAATGTTTCTTAGTTTTTATCACAAAGACTAATTGCCAGTTCTCACTGTTTAGAAAATTGTCTATTATTATTCAACTGTAACGTCAGATATTAACAATATAGCAGTTATATCTCATGAGTATCTTATTCCTGCGTTTTTGGTAGTGTACCCCATTCAGAAGTTCATGTATTTTATGCATCAATCAACTATAACTTCTACAATAGTAGAGTATTTTATGTCACAAGTAACTCATAATTGCCAATTTAAAAAAGCTTAATTCAAGATCATTACACGTTTTACCTCAACCCTCAACCAAAGCTACAGTCTACAGTCACAGTTTAATTAAGCTCACACCTGCCTCGACAGCACGAGGGTTTGAAAGGGTTGAAGCAGCTGTGAAGTAAAGTGTGTTTGTTGTTTCACCTGTTGTTGATTTAGTGTTTCTAACGCCTTTGGCATTAATCTAACCAAATTGCGGCAATTAAAGGTGTGAACATTAGGGGCGTGGCGGGTTTGGGTTGTTAGATTTTGAGTAGTATTTTCCTCTAAGCTGCTAAGAAGAAAACCACCTGCATCCTGTGAAAGGGATAGTTTGTACACAGGTTGGGTGAACAAAATAGTAGGAGTTTATAGCTTTTTATATTTTATCAGAAGAGATTTTTTACTAAACTAGAAGAAATATTAACAACCTTAAAATTGTAAAAGATTAATTTTAAAATATTTTAGTATACCCTACTACCAACCTACTACTGATGTTACTGATATATATATATATATATATATCATATACGACTAATCTATAAAAGTAGAACCTAATTATTATTAATTTGCAAAGCTTTTAAAAAATTTGTGAAAAGCCCTTGTAGATTTCAACAGCTCCCTCGTACCCAGGTTTGTCCACCTCATGCTACACGAGACCGTTTCTGTTTGGTAATTGCTTGAAAGCCTCTCTAGCGTGCAGCCAAACGCAGAGTAATCTGACTGAAAGATTTGCCTCAATTGCCCCAAGCAACGGCGGGTTTTGATTCACCTCTGCAGTCACATCCAGAGCCACTTCAACTTTTCAAATGTCCGTTTTTACAGTATTTCTTGAGCCGTAACTCTTTCACCGAGAGTTGTTCATTGAATGGTTCTTTTCTGTAGAGAAATTGAATTTGGTCTGTGGTAGCTTTGAGTATAGGACAAGGTAATTGAAACTACATGCTGTATTGATCCTATAGATTCTTTGTTGGGGGTTTGATTCGCTGAGAACGAATTCAGTATTAATGAATTGAATGCTGCTTATCGAGAGTACGATTGTGGTATTGAGATTCTGATCATGCTTGAAATAAAAATATGACTCCAAATTAATGAATTTAAACCTAGTTATGTAATCAAATTAAACTTTTTAAGTTATTTAAACCTTCAATCATCTTTTAATTTAAACAATTAAAATATACACCTCTAACTATTAAATCCAAGATGAACTATTCAAAATGAATTATGTAGCGCCCTAAATATTTTTACACCAACATAACAAATCGACATGTATTTACTTATCTTTGTACTAAGAGTATCTCAGAACAAAAATAAATCAGAAATCCACCCAAGAGAAGTGATGTTTAATTATATGCCGAGTCAAAGGGTAATAGGTTAAGGGAGCGGTCAAAAGCCCAATGAATAACCCCTCTCTTGTCTGTCTTAATTTACTCAACTGCCATGTTACTTTTTTCATTTAATCCTATTAGTTTTCCCCTATTGCATTCTTAAAGTTAACCATCATAGGGTTTTATTTTACTTTGAAGTGTGTTTCTTGGAGGGGTTTTATCTATTCCGGATGGTTACCACAACAATGAATAAATAACACAAACTTGATCAACAAAACACACCGCGTGGTTACAAGTTTACATCCCAATTCTTCCTGTCGGTTCTTGACATTAGTGATATAAATTGCTTAATAATGCAAAAATTACCCTATTTTTTACTTCAGTGACGCTAATATTACGTCTATAGACGTGTTAAAAGAATCTTTTCTCTTATAATCCTCTAATCTAACACGTCAGTTGCAATAATTGTATTACACCGCATTCACCGTGCAGCCAATCCTCTATTTGTCTCCCCTCTAAATCCCCCAAGCCGGGAAGATGTCATCGCCTTCCAATTTTGGATTCTCTGCTGTTATTGTACTATTTAATCCGCTTACTTCACCCTCCAGAGCCGTAAATGAACGTAACCAATTTCTACTGTGAAGTGCAATTATTTTAGTGGAGATTATGCGTTATCTCGTAGGAACATTCGAGGATTGTTCATTCATTGATGGATTTACTGGGTTAATCACCAAAATGTATTGTGCTTCCAAGGAACAAACATAGTGGCATAGGTGGTATAGGTGCGTTAGCATAGTGGCAGTAGAATAATTCCCGTCTATCCTATCAGGAGAAGGGGTGTAATTATGAAGGTATGACGCGTGAACAAAATATACAGTGGATTAAAAGAAAATATTTTCTAAATTCGAGTTATTTATATAACTAGAAACCGAGCTATAGTTGCTATAGAAGGTAAACGTTTTGACTGTGATAAACAAACAATTCACGATTGAGGTAATATAACGGAGATGGGAATTATGGCAAGTTGGTTTTGGATATTGAAAATAGACTTACCGTCCTTTTCTAAAATTTTAATTCAGTTTTGATGTGTGTCAATTGCCACACTCATTAGAGTGCTGTTGCAGACTATGTATATGGATATTTTAGAATTCACGAAAGAGTGAGGACTATATATTGTAATAACGTCAGGGAAAAGCGACATTGTACAACAAATTTTCTTTAGGTTTAGGTAAAAAAACACACTCTACATTCATCAGACTAAATCCCGAACGTATCTAGAAGGACGATCAATACTCAAGGGATTATGTTTAATCTATGGTTAATGGAGACGGGAAGGGTTAGTATGGAAAATCTCTAAAGCTAACAAGACTTCTCCGAGAATATATTAATTATATGAAAGTTTGCACATCGGTGTTTACAGTAAGTGTTTGGACTGTTGAGGCCAGAGAGCACAGAATTTCTATTCTGTGCTCTCTGGTTGAGGCAGAAAGGGGGTATACTTCCATATCTGTTAGCAAAAACAACCGAATGAAAATATCGATTATTCGATTGTTTCGTTCGATATATCGTTCGGTTAGTTAGTTAAGGTTAACCTAACCTAACCAACCAAACGATATGTCGAATGAAACAATCGAAAAATCGATATTTTCATTCGGTTGTTTGTGCCAACAGATACGGAAGTCTACCCCAGAAAGTTGCCAAAGCAAATACTTAATATGTATCACAAACGATATAGTAGCTGAATGCCACTTGTGATTCGCTCCTCAGTCTCGCCTGATTGCTGCTGGCGTCGAGTCAGCGCAATCACTCAATATATTCACGACACGCAGCGAAGATTTGCATTGTCAGCCGACAAATCATTCAGTTATCGCCTGCCAGGTGAGCTGATTGGAATGTTTACGGTTGCCAGCTCAACTAGCCCGACGTGCACGGTCAATGTGAAACGGAGAGTAGGAAGTTGTAAGCTTGTGTGATATACTGAATGTGGAAGGGACAGTGGAGTGTTGAGTGTTGAACTGGCTTGTCGTAGGTGACAACTAAATGTAGAATACAGTATGTTTACTAGCATGGAGTATCGTGTTTTGTTACAGAATGTTAAACGGAGAGTAGGAAGTTCTGTATTGTGACCAGGCTACTGAATGTAGAATGGATGGTAAATTGTTCATTAGTAAATTGGCAAAAAGTGATTACTACATAGACACATACATATGCGCACACATACACATACGACTACATAGACTCAAGGATGTATGCTTCAAAAGAAATTGTTACTGTTACACTACCGTGTGTGGCACTAGTAGTCAAGTGATAAATACATGTAGTCTATATTAAACTGTTGTTTTGTGGTCGACTTGTAAATTTACAATACAGAGTGTATAAGGGGCTTTTTGTACTAAATTTAGACCACTGAATGCAATACGAAGAGTAGAAAGTACAGTATAAACTATCGAATGTAGATTACAGTATATGAAGCTCAATATATTAAACTGGCATGTTGTCTTTTGATTGATCAGTAAATGTAAATGTCAGTACAATGACGTCACACGACCATGCTACTGTGGTATAACATTGTTAACACCTAGGTGACGGTGTTACTCTCCCAACAAAGTCTCATCTACCAGCTGTGTCTCATGGAACTGATGAGTTCAGTTAACACGCTAGCCACGTCTATTTGTCAGTACAGTGACGTCACACGGCCATGCTACTGTGGTATAACATTGTTAACACCTAGGTGACGGTGTTACTCTCCCAACAAAGTCTCATCTACCAGCTGTGTCTCATGGAACTGATGAGTTCAGTTAACACGCTAGCCACGTCTGTCTGTCAGTACAGTGACGTCACACGGCCATGCTACTGTGGTATAACATTGTTAACACCTAGGTGACGGTGTTACTCTCCCAACAAAGTCTCATCTACCAGCTGTGTCTCATGGAACTGATGAGTTCAGTTAACACGCTAGCTACGTCTATTTGTCAGTACAATGACGTCACACGACCATGCTACTGTGGTATAACATTGTTAACACCTAGGTGACGGTGTTACTCTCCCAACAAAGTCTCATCTACCAGCTGTGTCTCATGGAACTGATGAGTTCAGTTAACACGCTAGCCACGTCTATTTGTCAGTACAGTGACGTCACTCGGCCATGCTACTGTGGTATAACATTGTTAACACCTAGGTGACGGTGTTACTCTCCCAACAAAGTCTCATCTACCAGCTGTGTCTCATGGAACTGATGAGTTCAGTTAACACGCTAGCTACGTCTATTTGTCAGTACAATGACGTCACACGACCATGCTACTGTGGTATAACATTGTTAACACCTAGGTGACGGTGTTACTCTCCCAACAAAGTCTCATCTACCAGCTGTGTCTCATGGAACTGATGAGTTCAGTTAACACGCTAGCCACGTCTATTTGTCAGTACAGTGACGTCACTCGGCCATGCTACTGTGGTATAACATTGTTAACACCTAGGTGACGGTGTTACTCTCCCAACAAAGTCTCATCTACCAGCTGTGTCTCATGGAACTGATGAGTTCAGTTAACACGCTAGCTACGTCTATTTGTCAGTACAATGACGTCACACGACCATGCTACTGTGGTATAACATTGTTAACACCTAGGTGACGGTGTTACTCTCCCAACAAAGTCTCATCTACCAGCTGTGTCTCATGGAACTGATGAGTTCAGTTAACACGCTAGCCACGTCTATTTGTCAGTACAGTGACGTCACTCGGCCATGCTACTGTGGTATAACATTGTTAACACCTAGGTGACGGTGTTACTCTCCCAACAAAGTCTCATCTACCAGCTGTGTCTCATGGAACTGATGAGTTCAGTTAACACGCTAGCCACGTCTATTTGTCAGTACAGTGACGTCACACGGCCATGCTACTGTGGTATAACATTGTTAACACCTAGGTGACGGTGTTACTCTCCCAACAAAGTCTCATCTACCAGCTGTGTCTCATGGAACTGATGAGTTCAGTTAACACGCTAGCTACGTCTATTTGTCAGTACAATGACGTCACACGGCCATGCTACTGTGGTATAACATTGTTAACACCTAGGTGACGGTGATACTCTCCCAACAAAGTCTCATCTAACAGCTGTGTCTCATGGAACTGAGTAATAACTTAGTTCAGTGGTTATTAGTAATATCAAATTTGTTTATGTGTGGAAGCACAACGATCTCAAGCTATGTTAGATGATTCAATACAATGAAGTAATACATCAGATGTATTCCTGTATTCAGCAACACCTGGGAACTATATCAGATTGGCAATTTCGTTGGCGAATGGCCCACTATCACGACATTCACTAACCATTACCTGATTGTATTTTCCGGAAATATGTTTCCATAACTGTTATTTTCTCGCCAGTTTCCTCCACACTAGCACTAACTGTTTTTAGTAACTGATTGATACGTGAATAATTTCAGTTTAAGTTAGAGAAGGTGGCTTATTTCCAACTACTCAAATTTAATAGGGAGATTATAAAAATAATATAAACAATAATATAATCCTCGGCGACAGACCCTTCTCAGTGGGCCTACGATACACAGGCTATCCCGGCCCATTGTAGGTAATTATACACCGCAGCCGCTAATCTTCACCAGCTAGTTACATCTGCAGAGTTGAGTCACTCAGTGGAGAATGGCTCTGTTACCTCCTGCTTCCTCACTGGGGTGTACCTCGGCGACAGACCCTTCTCAGTGGGCCTACGATACACAGGCTATCCCGGCCCATTGTAGGTAATTATACACCGCAGCCGCTAATCTTCACCAGCTAGTTACATCTGCAGAGTTGAGTCACTCAGTGGAGAATGGCTCTGTTACCTCCTGCTTCCTCACTGGAGTGTACCTCGGCGACAAATCCTTCATAGTGGGCTTACGATACACAGGCTATCCCGGCCCATTGTAGGTAATTATACACCGCAGCCGCTAATCTTCACCAGCTAGTTACATCTGCAGAGTTGAGTCACTCAGTGGAGAATGGCTCTGTTACCTCCTGCTTCCTCACTGGAGTGTACCTCGGCGACAAACCCTTCATAGTGGGCTTACGATACACAGGCTATCCCGGCCCATTGTAGGTAATTATACACCGCAGCCGCTAATCTTCACCAGCTAGTTACATCTGCAGAGTTGAGTCACTCAGTGGAGAATGGCTCTGTTACCTCCTGCTTCCTCACTGGAGTGTACCTCGGCGACAGACCCTTCTCAGTGGGCTTACGATACACAGGCTATCCCGGACCATGTAGGTAATAATTATACACCGCAGCCGCTAATCTTCACCAGCTAGTTACATCTGCAGAGTTGAGTCACTCAGTGGAGAATGGCTCTGTTACCTCCTGCTTCCTCACTGGGGTGTACCTCGGCGACAGACCCTTCTCAGTGGGCTTACGATACACAGGCTATCCCGGCCCATTGTAGGTAATAATTATACACCGCAGCCGCTAATCTTCACCAGCTAGTTACATCTGCAGAGTTGAGTCACTCAGTGGAGAATGGCTCTGTTACCTCCTAATTCCTCACTGGGGTGTACCTCGGCGACAGACCCTTCTCAGTGGGCCTACGATACACAGGCTATCCCGGCCCATTGTAGGTAATTATACACCTCAGCCGCTAATCTTCACCAGCTAGTTACATCTGCAGAGTTGAGTCACTCACTGTAGAATGGCTCTGTTACCTCCTGCTTCCTCACTGGGGTGTACTTCGGCGACAAACCCTTCTCAGTGCCTTCTAGTAACGATTGAATCTTTACGATTGAGTCACACTCAGTTTGTTAATTGCAATGTTGTGTCAAATTTGTTTTTTGGTTAATTTTTAAAGTTTACATTTTAAAGAATATTGTAGATTTTTCTTTTGCACGTATTTAATCATCGTGTACTTATGAAATGATCCATATCGTAGTCGATATATCTTTCTTTGATTTTATTACTTATTTTTTAAGGTTATTTAGCAAATCCTGATCTTGTCACCATATAACGTCGGCACAGTATCATAGTAATCATAGTTTGCAAAGTATCTAAGTCAGCAATAATTAAAATTACCACTTATATTAAAATCTGCCTATAGCTTATACAGGGTGGGGCAATGAGGACGCCACAATTTGTTTTAGCTGTCACATGTTAATTGTTGCAACAACGAATGATCAGCTGTGCTTAAAACATCAATTAAACTATGCCATTTTAGTAAATATTATGCCCGAGGCTATTAACACTGAGATTTTGATGTGCAAACCTATTTTTAAAATAGTGGTTCCTGTGCAAAAACCCAGAGATTGTTTGGACCACATTCCATCCTTGGTCAACATGGCACTGTTCCAGATTGGAAAACAATGGTGAACTGGGTAAAATTATTTAGGATAAACGCTTAAACCTTAAAAATAATCGGTGGGTGCCGCCAAACTCTTTGTACACCAGCAAATGTTGAAAGAGTGCGAGTTGCAGTAACTCAAAGTCCAAAGAGATTTGCCAGGAAGCTGTTGTTATTGAAAGCTTTACGTTGGCTCCTTTTTTTGGAAGGGGGGGGGGTTTCTAATAAGCTACTTGAAGTTCGAAGTTTTTCAAAGTCACCCCACAGATTTGCTTGAACCGAAGTTAAGAATTGTCCAAAAACTTAAGTGATTCCTGAAGAAATGCTGGAGGAGTATTTGATGGAGTTCTCAAGTGCCTAATGTCAAGTAGGACAAGGACGTCACTTACAGGATTTCGCTCTCAAGAAATGGAAAAATGACTTTGTTAAGTTAAAATGGCAAAAGATAAGCTGTGTTTTGATGTGCTATTTATATCCATAGGGTGAATATTATTGAGTTTGTACTGCGTATAAATTGGGGCGCTTTCATTGCCCCACCCTGTATTAAAATGTAGGCCTAATCAACTTTCTCTCTGAAAAGTTGATTTTAAAACAATTCCTGAAATTTACAGACAGTAATTAACATTTGAATAACAGTATTTCGCTGTATATTTTCCTGCCAAATTCACCAAGGAAGAGACATATGGATTGTGTGTCGTGTGTAGCTAATATTCCTCATTCAATCACATTCCCAAATAAAAATAATTCAAATTCGGTTTCAACACCCTACATCAAGTTAACTAGGAAAACACGATCAGGATTTGTTTCTCAACAATCCAATCACAGCTCCAAACCTCCAACTGTTACTTTTACAAGCTGTGATTAGCAGGAACCGGTTCAAAGTCAACGCCTTTCTCATCCGAGTGCATCAAACTGTGAACCATTGATGTATGTAAATTGAGCAGTTAGGCCGGCTAACAAGTCAGCACTATTGTGAAGTGTTAATGGCAGGAAGGAGTGCTTTGTTAATTATATCCTTCCCTCTCTCTTCCTCTATCACCTGTGCCGTGCTCGCAGCTTCAGTTAAGTGTTTAGTTGAAAATCAAAATATAAACCTAGGGATTGATAATTATTTACAGATCAAACTGTTTAGAAATGCTGTTTTAGTCGATGTATTTCGTTCAATATTGCTTTGCTGTCAAGTATGGGACGAAATCGTACTGTTAAAACCTTTAAACACCCTTTAAACAACTTTACTTAAAAACTTGGGAATATACTTTTAACACATTAGCTAGACTATGATACATATTTACTCAACCACAATAGTTTGACAATACAGTACACTTCTTGTTCTATATTATTATACGTTCATGTTCTAAGTGTCCATGTTAGACGTACGTTGGTAGTGATACTACCCAACTTTAAGTTTGTGTCAATCGATAGTCTATATAATGATGAGGTTTTTATATTAACAATGTACATTTTCGTCGTATGGATTTAATTGTGGACAGTAAAATTGAAAAACAAATTTGTTAAGGGGAAAGAAAAGATCTTCATAGCCTTACAATTTCGAGACCTATCTACAGGGAAAGCCATCTCTCATTGTCTATGTGCTCTATAGTTTAAGTAATAATTTGTTGTGAAATTGAGGGTTGATTTTCAATAGTTTATATATTGTTAAACATAAACAACTCATTCTTCGGGATATACCTAAAATTCTCCCCCACAAAGCTCTAAGGGTGTTTCTTAATGACGCCTTCCCTCACACTACCATGCCATTAGTAGTTCTAGTTTTGGCAGAAAAACGGTAAGATAGTACACATGCAGTACTATTGATTCCATAACTACTCCTATATCGGCCAAAAGCTATACCTACTGGAATGTTCGGGATACAATCGCCGCCAAGCCTCCAAGCAGCCGCAGTTCGCAGTCCCAGATTACGATCACCTCTGATAAATTGTCAAACATCGCACAAGCAGTTCTATTTAGTCCATAACTACTATATCGTCCAACACCTAAACCTCAGTCTGGGATGTTCGGGATATCGCCGCCAAGCCTGCAGCAGCCGCAGTTCGCAGTCCCAGATTATGATCACCTCTGATAAATTGTCAAACATCGTTAGTCGGACGGTGATTTATCTACTCTGCCGCCAACTACTATTATTCAAACCGGTTTCAAATTGTTATCTGTGGCCGGACAGTATTTATTTTGCTTTTTCCACGTCCGACAGTCGCTGTCCCACACCTCGCACCGCGGGGTCTCCCGCCTTTATGTTGGCATTCAAAACACCATTGCTCATAAACCCGCCGTAAACCTTATGGTTACCCGCCGTTTTTCACCCGTGTTTATTTTCGTCCGTGTTGACCATGTCGAATAATAATAAGTCGTGATTTATGAGGTTGGTGATTTAGAGAGGAAAGTTCATGTGGTGGGTGTCAAAATAAAAAATGTTGACATTTATTGGTGATTCAAAAATCACCGATGTGGACATCCACTGTTCTTGTAACGGTTTGCTAAAATTTTCCTTTGAAAAATGTTTTTTAGTTTTTATCACAAAGACTAATCGCCAGTTCTCACTGTTGAGAAAATTTTCTATCTTTAATCAATTGTAGCGTCTACAGATATTAACATTATAAGTGTTGCCTCATGAGTATCTTATTCCTGCGTTTTTGGTAGTGCCATTCAGAAGTTCATGTATTTTATGCATCAATCAACTATAACTTCTACAATAGTAGAGTATTTTATGTCACAAGTAACTCATAATTACCAATTTAAAAAAACTCAATCCAAAATCATTACACGTTTTACCTCAACCCTCAACCTAGCTACAGTCTACCTACAGTGGCAGTTTAATTAAGCTCACACCTGCCTCTACAGCACGAGGGTTTGAAAGGGTTGAAGCAGCTGTGAAGTAAAGTGTGTTTGTTGTTTCACCTGTTGTTGATAGTGTTTCTAACGCCTTTGGCATTAATCTAACCAAATTGCAGCAATTAAAGGTGTGAACATTAGGGGCGTGGCGGGTTTGGGTGGTTAGATAGTAGTATTTTCCTCTAAGCTGCTAAGTAGAAAACCACCTGCATCCTGTGAAAGGGATAGTTTGTACACAGGTTGGGTAAATAGCTTTTTAGATTTTATCAGAAGAGATTTTTTAATACGGTATCATATTGAGGTATAAAACTATGAGCCCTACAATTATTATGAACAATTATGAATAAATCTAAACACACCTTTAATTTGGTAAAGATTAATTTCAAAAGCTTTTAGTAGACCCTGCCCCTGATATTACTGATATATTTCTGTCATCAGGCATATACGGCTAATCTATAAAAGTAGAACCTAATTATGGTTAATTTGCAAAGCTTTTAAAGGATTTGTGAAAAGTCCTTGTAGATTTCAACAGCTCCCTCGTACCCAGGTTTGTCCACCTCATGCTACATGAGCCCGTTTCTGTTTGGTAATTGCTTGAAAGCCTCTCTAGCGTGCAGCCAAACGCAGAGCAATCTGACTGAAAGATTTGCCTCAATTGCCCCAAGCAACGGCGGGTTTTAATTCACCTCTGCAGTCACATCGAGAGCCACTTGTAAACTTTTCAAATGTCCGTTTTTACAGTATTTCTTGAGCCGTAACTCTTTCGCCGAGAGTTGTTCATTGAATGGTTCTTTTCTGTCGAGAAATTGAATTTGGTCTGTGGTAGCTTTGAGTATAGGACAAGGTAATTGAAACTACATGCTGTATTGATCCTATAGATTCTTTGTTGGGGGTTTGATTCACGAAGAACGAATTCAGTATTAATGAATTGAATGCTGCTTATCGAGAGTATTGAGATTCTGATCATGCTTGAAATAAAAATATGACTCCGAATTAATGAATTTAAACCTAGTTATGTAATGAAATTAAACTTTTTAAGTTATTTAAACCTTCAATCATCTTTTAATTTAAACAATGAAAATATACACCTCTTAACTATTAATCCAAGATGAACTATTCAAAATGAATTATGTAGCGCCCTAAATATTTTTAAACCAACATAACAAATCGACATGTATTTACTTATCTTTGTACTAAGAGTATCTCAGAACAAAAAGAAATCCACCCAAGAGAAGTGATGTTTAATTATATATCGAGTCAAAGGGTAATAGGTTAAGGGAGCGGTCAAAAGCCCAATGAATAACCCCTCTCTTGTCTGTCTTAATTTACTCAACTGCCATGTTACTTTTTTCATTTAATCCTATTAATTTTTCCCCTATTGCATTCTTAAAGTTAACCATCGTAGGGATTTATTTTAATTTGAAGTTTGTTTCTTGGAGGGGTTTTATCTATTCCGGACGGTTACCACAACAATGAATAAATAACACAAACTTGATCAACAAAACACACCGCGTGGTTACAAGTTTACATCCCAATTCTTCCTGTCAGTTCTTGGCTAGTCGTGATATAAAGAGCTCAACAATGCAAAATTACCCTAATCTTTTACTTAAGTGACGCTAATATTACGTCTATAGACGTGTTAAAAGAATTTTTTCTCTTATAATCCTCTAATCTAACACGTCAGTTGCAATAATTGTATTACACCGCATTCACCGTGCAGCCAATCCTCTATTTGTCTCCCCTCTAAATCCGCCAAGCCGGGAAGATGTCCCATTTCGGATTCTCTGCTGTTATTGTACTATTTAATCCGCTTACTTCACCCTCCAGAGCCGTAAATGAACGTAACCAATTTCTACTGCGAAGTGCGATTATTTTAGTGGAGATTACGCGTTATCTCGTAGAAACATTCGAGTGTTCATTCATTGAGTGATTTAGTGGGTTAATCACCGAAATGTATTGTGCTTCCAAGGAACAATTAGCATAGTGGCAGTAGAATAATTCCCGTCTATCCTATCGGGAGAAGGGGTGTAATTATGAAGGTATGATGCGTGAACAAAATATACAGTGGATTAAAAGAAAATATTTTCTAAATTCGAGTTATTTATATAACTAGAAACCGAGCTATAGTTGCTATAGAAGGTAAACGTTTTGACTGTGATAAACAAACAATTCACGATTGAGGTAATATAACGGAGATGGGAATTATGGCAAGTTGGTTTTGGATATCGAAAATAGACTTACCGTCCTTTTCTAAAATTTTAATTCAGTTTTGATGTGTGTCAATTGCCACACTCATTAGAGTGCTGTTGCAGAATATATATATGGATATTTTAGAATTAATGAAAGAGTGAGGACTATATATTGTAATAACGTCAGGGAAAAGCGACATTGTACAACAAATTTTCTTTAGGTTTAGGTAAAAAAACACACTCTACATTCATCAGACTAAATCCCTAACGTATCTAGAAGGACGATCAATACTCAAGGGATTATGTTTAATCTATGGTTAATGGAGACGAGAAGGGTTGGTATGGAAAATCTCTAAAGCTAACAAGACTTCTCCGAGAATATATTAATTATATGAAAGTTTGTACATCGGTGTTTACAGTAAGTGTTTAGACTGTTGAGGCCAGAGAGCACAGAATTTCTATTCTGTGCTCTCTGGTTGAGGCAGAAATGGGGTAGACTTCCATATCTGTTAGCAAAAACAACCGAATGAAAATATCGATTATTCGATTGTTTCGTTCGATATATCGTTCGGTTAGTTAGTTAAGGTTAACCTAACCTAACCAACCAAACGATATGTCGAATGAAACAATCGAATAATCAATATTTTCATTCGGTTGTTTGTGCCAACAGATACGGAAGTCTACCCCAGAAAGTTGCCAAAGCAAATACTTAATATGTATCACAAACGATTCAGTAGCTGAATGCCACTTGTGATTCGCTCCTCAGTCTCGCCTGATTGCGCCTGATTGCTGCTGGCGTCGAGTCAGCGCAATCACTCAATATATTCACGACACGCAGCGAAGATTTGCATTGTCAGCCGACAAATCATTCAGTTATCGCCTGCCAGGTGAGCTGATTGGAATGTTTACGGTTGCCAGCTCAACTAGCCCGACGTGCACGGTCAATGTGAAACGGAGAGTAGGAAGTTGTAAGCTTGTGTGATATACTGAATGTGGAAGGGACAGTGGAGTGTTGAGTGTTGAACTGGCTTGTCGTAGGTGACAACTAAATGTAGAATACAGTATGTTTACTAGCATGGAGTATCGTGTTTTGTTACAGAATGTTAAACGGAGAGTAGGAAGTTCTGTATTGTGACCAGGCTACTGAATGTAGAATGGATGGTAAATTGTTCATTAGTAAATTGGCAAAAAGTGATTACTACATAGACACATACATATGCGCACACATACACATACGACTACATAGACTCAAGGATGTATGCTTCAAAAGGAATTGTTACTGTTACACTACCATGTGTGGCACTAGTAGTCAAGTGAGAAATACATGTAGCCTATATTAAACTGTTGTTTTGTGGTTGACTTGTAAATTTACAATACAGAGTGTATAAGGGGCTTTTTGTACTAAATTTAGACCACTGAATGCAATACGAAGAGTAGAAAGTACAGTATAAACTATCGAATGTAGATTACAGTATATGAAGCTCAATATATTAAACTGGCATGTTGTCTTTTGATTGATCAGTAAATGTAAAATACAAAAATTAATAATCCCAAACGCGCCTTGTTTAGTCTTCAGAACGCAGACCGCAGATTAGAGCGTGTCCTAGTCTAAACAAAGCTGCGTGCTTGGACTGCAGTTTACACTTCACACTCCCGGTGTTTATGTGTGAGGTTATTTCTGCAGTTCGGGTTTATGCGAAGTGTGACTTTGCCATAAACAACAGCACCGCACATGTGTCGTGCCTGCGCCAAACTGGAATGTGCTGTGAATACCATTACTGGACGTTTCTAAATCGAGGTTTTCACTTCTTTGGTCTGTACCCTTCCTAGCCAGTTAGTTGTTTGGATGATAATATTAGTCAACGTTCAATTATTGGTAAAAATAAGATCGTGCAGTTTATTTTTAATCTGCAATAGTAATTTCAGGCGGTGGGCCTTAAAAAATGCAATATAGTCAGAAGCATAAAAGTTCCTTCCGGTAGAAAATGAACTTGTAACCGTCCAATTCAAACGTTTAACTATCTAGATGTCCAACTCACGTTGCGTAGACGCTTTTATCTGTCCAAGGAATCACGCAGGTCCGGGTATACCACTCGCTGTGAAGGTAAAAGTCAGGTCCCAGGTTGGAGCCGCGGGGGTCCACAATGGTCCAAGGCAGCTGCGTCCACTTGAATTCCTGACTTTAGGGTTCCCGGAATGTTTATCTATTTTTGGCCTCGAAAACTGTCAAGGGCCAAAAACTGAAAAACTGCCAGCGTCCCTCATCAATCAGCTGTTGCCCTTGGGAGGGGGGAGGGGGGTGTCCACGACTGTCTAGATAAACTCATAATTGGGCACTTGCTTAAACCCCAGCCTCACATTCGGTGATAAATGGAAAAGATACGCGGCTTCCCGCGGAATCCGGATTTTCTGGCGGGAAAGGACACTTGTCATCTCCGAGGTGCCTAATGGGTCCGCCTCGTGAGGAATTAAAGCTGTCAAAACATTTCTGACACGTTCTGGGAATGTCGTTATTAGATTAATAAGAGATTGGTAAATTTAGTCTGGGGTTTATCAGTGGTTTGGTGTGAATGTTTAGTGAATATATTACGAGAAGATTAGCTAATGGATGGAAGGTTGATGTATTTTAGGGGATTTTATCCTTTAAATTTAAGTACAGGATTTACCTAAATACGTGGTTGGTTCACCTAGCTCCAAAATGGATATTAATGTGATATTTATCTTCCGAAAGTACATTAGTTTCCTTTTGGGATTTATCCGTTTGTTTTTTTAAGTCTCCAATACCTCAAAACACAAACAGAGTAGGAAACATTATAACAATTCATCATATCATTGTCATTCATGCAGATAGCATTAAACTGTGAACGCCTCAACGATTCTTTGACTTATTGCCTAGACACTTAGACACACGCCAGACATTAAAGCTGTCTGATGCCGGAAACAATGTTTTACACACGTGTCGACGACAGCGCGTTGCTAGAGCGATTATCCGGCTCATGAAGGACCAAAAGGCCGTGGCGCGATGACGTATGTGGTGACGTGTGATTGTGATGGCAGTGGACTGTGTGACATTTATCGTTTGTACTCTCCCCGTCCCTTCCCATCATATTTATCTCTGTAAAAACAAACCTTTTTTGTGTCAAACTTGAAATTTACTGCGAACACACGTTATGTGCCTGACTATGACAAATATCTCTGTAATTGTTGTTGATATCTGTGTAGTTAATGGTTATTGACATTTTGAAAAGTTGAATATATTTAGGTATAGATATGGTAAACATTATGCTTGAAACTCATTTTTTCACGAGACATTGAGTAAAAATTAATTCGGACGTGTTTGAAATAACCGAGCATACAATATATTGTCTAACATTTCAATCACACTTACGTCGATTTAATATGTTTTTTTTGCATTAGTATTATTGTTCCCGCATTTGTTGTTCAATGCCTTCACATTGCCATATCAGAAACCCATGAGGATACATATTTTAAGAGGAAAAATATGAGAAACATATTTCGTTACCTTTACTTATTACAAATTCCACATGGTTGCATAATGGCTAGTATACTTACAGTACATTACAGTACATACTAACACCAAATCGTTTCCAAATTAGTTGCACCCCTAGTGATGATATAGTTTAGGTCATAACGAAGCTGATCGTATAAGACGAAGCTCATGTGATAAGCCTAAACGTGATTCTGGACAGAGTAATTTTTTAAAGACGGATTTTACCTAGAAAACTTAGGGAAAAGAGAGGAAAGAAAGGTTTTAGAACAATACCAGCTAAGAGACTTGTAGAAGCTAACAGTTAAAAGCTCTCCGTCCTCTAGCACTAGGACCTTGTTTGTAACAGCCATGTACAATCAATTGGTCCCGGTCCGACTGATTTAGGGGAGGGCCGCCCTCACAGTACTTTCTCCCTTGAAACACCGACTCTATTATGGGGCGATTTGTTGTATCAGTGTCCTGTACTACATCTTCTAGTTTAGTTGGCGAAACTTAAAGAGCGAATAACTAAATGCAGCGAAAAATAGTATGAAAGTAGTTTTGTAAGTAAACTTTAGGGATCACCCCATGTCTTTCATGATTATGTTCACGTACCGTGTCAATTATACCTACATATCTCTAATGGGGTGCAGAGTGCGGCTGGTTTTACATATGATTAGAGCGCGAATCATCCGTCCTGGAGAACTGAGTTTGAATTCTGCCAATGATATTTTGAATTAACTTGGTGGTTCGGAGCCCACTTTTGGCTGTAAGTCACTGTATCTAGAAAATAAAATGCGATTTGGCCTTCAAGTGAGACAAAGTTCTCAATAAAAACATACAATTTTGTAGTTATTTAATTTAAAACCTAGAATATAATCTGTTACAATTATTTTCGTACAAACACTCGTGTCACTAAATTATCATAGTATTTGTTTGTCAACCTTATAATCCAAAGTTTGTCAGAGTAATACTGTAGTGATTTCCTAAGTGGGAAATGTTTAAAGCTACATCTGGATTAATTAACTGATTGGAAGGATTTTAGACTGATTGCTTCATGTAAAATTGATTACGACTGATTGCAATTTAACAGATTTCGATTTGAATAAATGTATTCGTCATTTAAAACCAATGAAATCAAACAAATCCTATTCGAGTATTTCCATATTTAAAATGGTATGCTTTTTATAGTACGTTAAGGCAATTTAAATGTCGTTTTCGTGTTTGACATTATTCATTCTTAGCATGCAGCTACGGAGGTTCAAACCATGCCAATCAGGGATTTTAGCTACTGAGCGATTTACCTGATGACTCGAAGCATATCTTAACCTGTATTTTCCTTCGCACATAGAAAAAATGTTCTCAGTCGTGAAATCTAGATCTTTACTAAAATATGGTAAACGAAATCATATTTATAACAGTTTCATTGTAGTGTTTAGTGTTTAATAAAACAAGTATCGTTGGTGCAATGGTGAGCCCTTGCATATGGTCGCATCGCGGCCGTATGTACTGTATTTCGCTGTGCACGTTTATGCTAATTACCTCTTTAGCTGTATAATCTAAACCAAACATTGCTGGAAACCTCCTTTCATTCTGAACAGGCGTGTAAATTATTTAGCCACTGTTTACCGTTTCATGAACTGTGGAATTAAAACATTGTATCCAGTATGTGTGTAAGTGTTCAAGTACCCTGTGTAGGATATAATATACGTTAAGTAGCCCTCCCGTCTGCAGAAGTTTCACAAAAATGTTACTATGCGTTGATAGGTCTTCAACAAATAATTTTGTTATATTTATAGTATATACTTTACATTATAGTAAAAAACACCATCATTTCACATTAGAAGTTGATCAGCACAGAATTTAATAATTCTACTTGGTTTGCTGGGAAGTTATAAATGCTCACCACTATCTATGCGTGTCTGTCACTTAATTGTAACGCCAAGAAAAATTCATTAAAATGTTTAGCTACTTGACAATCTCTCGACGAGACAAGCAGTTTAATCTGAGTAGTCTACATAAATTACTGAATCACAAGAGACACTTGACAATGTTTCGCACTTTGTGTTCCAAACATCATTGTGGGGTGTGTCTCTCCCATGTCTCCCACCCCTCCCCGCACCATGCACCTCTCCCTAACCCTCTCACACTTTCAACCCCTAAAGCTCACAAACAATGTGAGTTGACACGTATCGCGAAAGCACTTTGTTTCGCCATAACATTTTCAAAAATCGTGACATCCAACGTTGGTTTTGAGGTTATCGTTGATTAAGTGAATCTGTAAACTTATGTAAACGTGGTCGGTGCAACATTGGCAAGCAATTAAACACAAATGTACTTAACCTGACGTCCGTGTATTCAAATTGTAGAATATTTATGAGCCTTATTTAATGAGACATTTTATAAATTGTCATTTTGGCATCACATTTTGCAGTGGTTAATTATTGAGTACATTGTTGCGAAATAGAACAATACATAGCTCTAATATGTACATCTTATGAACCTTTTCCAATATTGTATTATTACATGTTTTAGTAGAAAACTGGCTGAATGCCTACTTAGTAATCTTAGGTCGCCGTATCGATTCTGAGCAAAGTAAGTACCATTTTAATGGTTGAGAACTTGACCAAACAGTCCTTGATCGTTGGTAATTTAGGTCCTGGATGAATAATCAGTTGTACTTTGTATTAAGGCTATAAAGATGATTTCATTCAATTTACGCTCACTCAGCAATCCACATTCAGCTACACTCAGGAAAGTCGCTGTCTAATAAAGTGATATGATTAATCGAAATAATGTGAAAACGAATGCTTCAGCTTCTCGGTATTGAACGATGCTTTGTAAAGTCAAAGTTAACCACAGCTTAACAGATAGCAATGTAAAGTCAGATCACCACAATACAGTAGCTTTGTTTCCACTGTACCACCTCACCAACTCCCCCTGAGTTCTGTGTTCACTGTTCAGCTGTTCAGCCACTGTTTGACCCATTTCCCGCTTCCCCCTGAGGAAAGTATCTCTCGAGTCGCATTTTACCGAAACAATCACGGATTCTTCCTTTTAAAAGATCATTTGTGTTTATAAAGGATTGTCGTATTTCAATCTTATAGGAGAGAGGTTTTGTTATAAATCCACCGGTATTGCTTCCTGTTTTAGTTATTATTTCTTTAGATACCGCAGGAATGTTCGAGTTTATACTTATTGATTTAAATCTAACTAATTGCATGTTATCGTATTTTTTGTCAACACCTCTTGTTTCGTAATATAATTGAATGATTATCACACTGTATGATACCTCCCACCACCGATCACAAAATAGGCCTACTGTGTTTATTGTTTATTTGTATTTATTTATTTTTAATCGTGCTGTATCCTGGGAATAGGTTAATGCAAAGAAATAATTTTTCTATCCAACATTCTCGACCTATTTTATTACTTTTCAAAACTTAATCCCTCAGTATTATTTTTCACTCCCCCCCCCTCCATAGATTCCCATATAAAACGAAACCTCAAGAAATACTGATAATGTTATATTTAAAGACATTTCCTAAGTTTGCTTGTTTACAAGTTATTAACTATTTACAAAACATTAAGTAGGCGATTCCTTATTTTCATTTCTCGTGACATAAACACTATGTAAGGAACATTTTGCCAACTTGTCCAACACATGAGTATACCAGCTAGAACAACGCAACGCAATTACCCAGTTCCAAAACCCATTTCGCCAACAATGCCTCGTAATTCAATTACCATTTGGTTAATTAACTCTGCTGGGCGTCGGTGTTTGCTTATACCATAGTAGTATATAGGGGTAGTGGGGGAATGGCATTGGGGTTTAACTCCTTGCTTACTCTACCGTGGTGGTATGAATGGTTGCGTCGGTGTTTAGCGTCGCTCAGCACGGTAGTCCGCCAGCATACCTCCATGGTTGTACCGTGGTGGTATAGTGGTGGTGGTATGCATGGTTGTGTCGGTGTTTAGCGTCGCTCAGCACGGTAGTCCGCCAGCATACCTCCATGGTTGTACCGTGGTGGTATAGTGGTGGTATGAATGGTTGCGTCGGTGTTTAGCGTCGCTCATTACGGTAGTCCGCCAGCATACCTCCATGTTGGTATAGTGATGGTGATATGAATGGTTGCGTCGGTGTTTAGCGTCGCTCAGCACGGTAGTCCGCCAGCATACCTCCATGGTTGTACCGTGGTGGTGGTATGAATGGTTGCGTCGGTGTTTAGCGTCACTCAGCAAGGTAGTCCGCCAGCATACCTCCATGGTTGTACCGTGGTGGTGATATGAATGGTTGTGTCGGTGTTTAGCGTCGCTCAGCACGGTAGTCCGCCAGCATACCTCCATGGTTGTACCGTGGTGGTGATATGAATGGTTGCGTCGGTGTTTAGCGTCGCTCAGCACGGTAGTCCGCCAGCATACCTCCATGGTTGTACCGTGGTGGTGATATGAATGGTTGTGTCGGTGTTTAGCGTCGCTCAGCACGGTAGTCCGCCAGCATACCTCCATGGTTGTACCGTGGTGGTGGTATGAATGGTTGCGTCGGTGTTTAGCGTCGCTCAGCAAGGTAGTCCGCCAGCATACCTCCATGGTTGTACCGTGGTGGTGATATGAATGGTTGTGTCGGTGTTTAGCGTCGCTCAGCACGGTAGTCCGCCAGCATACCTCCATGGTTGTACCGTGGTGGTGATATGAATGGTTGCGTCGGTGTTTAGCGTCGCTCAGCACGGTAGTCCGCCAGCATACCTCCATGGTTGTACCGTGGTGGTGATATGAATGGTTGTGTCAGTGTTTAGCGTCGCTCAGCACGGTAGTCCGCCAGCATACCTCCATGGTTGTACCGTGGTGGTGGTATGAATGGTTGCGTCGGTGTTTAGCGTCACTCAGCAAGGTAGTCCGCCAGCATACCTCCATGGTTGTACCGTGGTGGTGATATGAATGGTTGTGTCGGTGTTTAGCGTCGCTCAGCACGGTAGTCCGCCAGCATACCTCCATGTTGGTATAGTGGTGGTGGTATGAATGGTTGCGTCGGTGTTTAGCGTCGCTCAGCACGGTAGTCCGCCAGCATACCTCCATGGTTGTACCGTGGTGGTGATATGAATGGTTGTGTCGGTGTTTAGCGTCGCTCAGCACGGTAGTCCGCCAGCATACCTCCATGTTGGTATAGTGGTGGTGGTATGAATGGTTGTGTCGGTGTTTAGCGTTGCTCAGCACGGTAGTCCGCCAGCATACCTCCATGGTTGTACCGTGGTGGTATAGTGGTGGTGGTATGAATGGTTGCGTCGGTGTTTAGCGTCGCTCAGCACGGTAGTCCGCCAGCATACCTCCATACCAATTAAACTGGACACCTCGTGTATTTATGGCCGGCATCTGCATACAGCCGCATTGTGCTGCCAGTGCCAGGACATTGGACACTCGTATCTGATCACAACAAAGCACCGCCCGGCTAAGTTGTGGGCGGCACCTGGCCATTTGGCGCATCCAGCGCGTTTGAAATTTTAAGTTTTTCGACGTCAATGAAGTTTTTTATGACCGATTCATTGCAAACACTCTTTATAAGCGTGGATAATTGTACGTTTGAGGTATGATCTATATGACTTGTAATTAATGCTTGTGTCGAGACCAATAATAATTGTTTGCGTATAGTGTCTACTTTTTAACTCTTATTTGTATATGATATTTAAAATTGTTTATCACTTGAATGTTGAAGCTAATATTTAATCATTTTTGATAAAAGTACACGAGTATATACGAGGCTTTAAGAAATAAAATTTATATCCCTATTCCCCGCCATGAACAGAAATTAAAGGGCATTGCTGAACACACCCTAAATTAGTAAACGTAATTGTTCAGGTATAAGTGGATTCATTACTCAACACTACTTAAAACTCATATATAGTTCCATAAATTATTTTTTTTCCATTCAACTCAATCTGTGTATGTGAAGATCCCTAGATCACCTTTTGCCCCGCACAGAATGCCCACTTGTATCTTTTCGATTCAACTCTTCGTTTCCGTCCTGTAGGTCATATATCTTTGTTCGTATATCAAGACTAATGTTGTACAAACAATTTTAATGTGACCTTTGACACAAACATATGAATATTTATTTCCTCATGCTCCTATACATCAGTATAACTCTGCTCACATTTCTCAGTACAGTGTTGACATTTCAACAGTTAATTTGTTGCACTAGGTTCGCGCCAACATTTCCCCCACAGCAGCGGACAGGTGATAGTTGTAGCTGTAGTGAATGTAAGCAGTTTGACCTGTTAACTAGAGTAGACTTGAGTAGACTCGACGAGGTGTTGAGCAACGAATCGTGCGCAACGAGATCGGACTGTGAGTGCTTCAGTGCGCTCTCCGCTCACTCTGTATAATTGCCGATAATAACAACCTTCTCTCAACGCGGTTCGCGCCGCGCGCCGCTTGTTTGTGCTGTAAAAATGGTTCAGAGTGTCTTATTCGCCATCTCAATTCGGATATGAAGAGACGTTTTTTAGTGCTATGAGTCCGGCCACCTTGGGACTCGGAGGCCTTCTAGGTTACGATTGCCGGATAATATCAATCAATGTGAAAGCCCATTATCTATCAGGTTGGAAGAAATCGTATATACCTGTGAGAATAAAAGCTTGAGGGTCACGTAGCTCAGTTTATTTTAGAGAAACCTCCTTATTTTTTCAACCGATCATAGCAGGTTTAAAATGTTCATCAAACGTAGCCGGATGAAAGTAAATTATTGTTTTCACACAACAATCAGTTAAATCGATATCCGGTTGAAAGGTTTACGGACAAAAGTGATGCTGAGCTACTCATTGAAAATCATATTAACAATATCTTCTACTTTAACTATCGATACAACCCGATAGTCAATACCTACCTCATACATTCCATGAGTTAAGTAAGCCAATTGTATCCATCTTCGACTGAATTTTGATTGTGACATGGCAACAACGCCAGCTGGCTAGGATGGTAGGATGCTGGGGGGATTAGATGAGTTTCTCTAGTCAGAGTCGCTGTCGTAGTCGTTTGACACTCGCTAATCGATGATTGGCTGTCAACATCCCGCTGCTTTGATCATCGGCTCAACATCAACGAGATGCTGCACCTGTAGGATGTTGCTCTGCTTGGCGATAGTGATGTGCAAGCTGTCCAGCATCTCGTACACACAGTTGTAAAAGCAATACATTATACTATAAAATAGCAACGCTTAAATAATTACATAGTGCTATTGTTAAGAGCTGATTGTTTTCCTTTGATAAATTTCATAACTTAAGGGGAAACATGCGTTTTGCGAATCATCGTTACGTGTTCACTGATGGCAGCTTTAATGTGATTTATTCATCAAAAACCATCTATCATTTAAGAATCAATGTGTTTGAGCATACGTTTGGCCTTTTCGTAATATTTCTTATTGAAAAAAATGTGTCTCGAGTGAACTAGCTCTAGGTAGTGTTAGGCTACTATCCCTAGTGTAAATTAAGGTTCTAAAAGCATTTGCGGAGTATTTGTGCTACTCTAGTCTTTGGAACCTAAATAAAATAGATGACAGAACCTGACATAATATTATTCATGGGAATTTGAAGTGACCCCAATTATAATTGAAGGTAGTACTGTATACTTAGACGTAAAAATTCACTTTAAGTGATAAACACACCATTCAAACCGTTCAGGTAGTCCACAAATCACCCCCCATCAATCATAGACCCCATCACCCTGAGAGGCGTACTAATTCTATCTAGTGTGTTACTCTTTTTAGCACTTAACCCTCCAACCTCTAATAAGTACTGTGTTTGAAAACGACTGTACAATATCAACAATACTTAGGCCTACACCAGTCAAAACTTGTGTGTGTAAATAGTTGAAACACCACCGAGAACGTAGACGTAGATGAAACTCAATCAGGCCAAGAGCTGTTGCTATCAGGTTTCTGTCCGTAAGACGCTAATCTTAATTAAAAAGTTGGACGCGGGAGGCTTCGGACCACTTTACCAAGTTGCGACCTCAATCAGTGGGACTTGAGCTCTTTCATTACCGAGCGAGAAACTTTGCCGTTTACAAAATCTCCTCTGCAATAATTACACCAGCTCCGACAACTTGTTTCTAGAGTGTACGATTTTAATTTCGTTTCGAGTCTGAATTAATTTGAGAACGAGGCTGAGCAACTTTTCAGAATTCTGGGTTTCTAGATTGGTAATTTTGTAAAATAATTTTAGAGCAGGACTTGATCAAAGTTTAAATTAAAGAAAAGTAGTTCTCAAAGTGGATAGTTTGATGGGGTTTTTCCTTTCTTTTCAGTTGTGCTAGTGGTTGTTTGATGAATTTATATATGGGAAAGTGCGAAAAACAATTTGGTGTTTCGAAACCCACTAAAGACTGTCAATTTATTTTTCACACATGTCCTTGCTTGGTGAAAAAAAACCTAACTGGTTTACACTCTTTAATCCATATTCTCTAGGCTACGACTGTATATTTGTTGATTTTCCAAACAAACCTTTCACCTAGGGCTAGGTTTAAGTTTTATCAAAATCAAAGGGACAAATATGGTATTGCATTGTTTTCACTTACATCCCAACACTCCAGCAGTTTCCTAAGGTTTCACTCTGTTCCAGGTCTCCAGGCAGAGCTGTTCTACGTCAGGGACGGTGTTCTCAACGAGTACGCCCTCAACTTCGTGGTGCCGGTGCCAGCGCATCTTGGAGGACTGCACTTCACATGGCAGAGTCTTGCTGGACGACCGGTGAGTTACCAATTTGTTGTAAATGATGTTTTAGAGACTCTTAAGCTTGATTATTAATAAGGATTAGTCTAATAAAAACCATACTAGCGATTTTTTGTCTCTGAACTAACAATCAAGCAAAACACAAGAATTTGAATAAATCCTGTGTGGTTTAGAATAGAACAACGGTTTCAAGTTACAGTTAGGTGTAAAACAAGGTAAGCATCCAGTGTAACAGTAAGTGCAACATTGTGATTGTTGTTTACGACTTGTTGATTGTTGTTACACAATGACACAAATGTTACATTATTGTTAGGCCTCGCCTGGAATGCTAGTGCAATTTTACAGTTGCAGAATGGATTACTTCGCAACAGTTTCGAAACTAGGCCTTAGAAAATATAGTAGGAGATAAAGGTTACTATTTAAACGTTTATTTGATGTTTATTTATTTTCATAGGGATGATTTGTTTTTAGCAATACGGATGTTTGCTATCACATGCTGTATATGTGGATGCAACGTATTTTTTGTGAAGTAAACGAATTTTTCAGTCACTCTTCCCTTAAAAGTGTTGTACAGAGAGATTTCATTAAACACTTGTTTTACCCATAGTAAATATAAGTTCATCGAATAGCGCTCTAAACACCAAAAATCGCTGTTGACAATTTTCAAAATAAATATTGTAGTCGATTTGTTTAACTGTACATCAATTGATTTGTTGATAGTTGCTTTTGTAACCATACTAATATTAACAGAAAATAAATATATTGTATAATTTTACTTATAAAATGTTAATGAACATCCGTAATATAAAAGTTAATAATGTAAAAAGTAATGTTAGTAATATAACAGTAGGCAGGAAAAGGAAGTGAAAGAAGTAGCTTGAAATTGGTGCCAGGCCGGGAAACTGACGCAAACTGGGGACAGTTTAGAGTTTTTGCCGTCAAAGCGGGATTGGGATTGGGTGAAAATTGCGTGTAATACTTGTGTCGCAGTTTCATCTCAACTCGACGCGGATCTGAACAGCTCTGATCTCGTGGAAAATACTGGATTGTACGTCTTTTACATGCTGTAGCTTTAGTGATTATTAATGGAAAACTTTATTGGAAACGATCAAATGAATTGTAACACAATATAAATATATACTGAATAAAGTATTATTGTACTTTCATGTTTTAACCGTCGCCGCCAGTTTTAGACAAAAATTTAGTTCAGTTGAACCATAGAAAAAGTTGTGCTCTTGGAAAATCTTTTTATTCACACTTTTTTATCTTGTCCAATTAACAGGGGTGAAATATCGTAAATAGCACCTTTCATATCCCTATCAACTATCCAAGTATGAAAAGCTAAAAGTGGAAATCAAATATAACTTTAATAGTGGCATACTCTATAAGATGATCATTCCACCATTTTTGCTTAGGGAATGATTACATTAGTATCGAAAGTTAATAAAACGACAAAGTTATTAATATCTGAGATACTCGGTTATACTCTCTTTTTACATAATACACAATATGCCTATACTATTCAATACCAAACTGTGAAAGATGAAATTTGGTTTTAAACATGCATGCCGAAGCAAAGAGAATGTGAAATGTTCCAAACGAGCTCCGACTGCCTTCTGTGACTTACAAGACAAATGTTCTGCTTGATTAATGTAACAGGCTTTCTCCAGGTTGTCTATCGATTACTTCGGCACCGTCTGATTAAATAGAACCTCGAGCTAATTTATCACTTTATTCACAAAATTCTCAGTATTTAATGTATAATCGGATTTATGTTATGTTTTTTTCATACCAGTTTTTATATTATTCCGATTTAAATTAAGTTTTGGGGATTCGAACCAATACTAAAGGAAACTGATCTTGCTAAGCAAGCTACATTAACTTAGTATTACCTTCTTTATCACTCCATTATATTGGATTAAAAGACGTCATAATCGTGTGACAATTCCTTGCTTAAGTGATTTAATGCTTTAATTATGTGAAATATACTTAAGCTGCAATTAATTTTAACTAAAACAAGGTATTGTTGACTTTCTTATTCTAAATATGAATCGGTTAACTATTTGAACTAATCTAAAAGGCCGACGACTGATTTAGTCGTCAAATAAACGATATTCTATGATGATCTAATTGAATAGCATATATTAATAGGGAACAAAATTTAAACAGTAGGGAAGTTTATGTAAACAAAAGAATAGCTTTTCCAACAGGGAGAAGTTGCCGAAAAGGTTTTAGAAATGGTAAAAGCCAGTTGCGATGTAACGTATTTGTGTTATTCCAATGAGAGCGAGAGAGAGAAATTCAGTTGGAATTGAACAAAATTGCTTCCGGGCGTGAGCTTTGGCTGTCGTGTGACTTATACCTTCGTCCCTGCTTTAACCAAAATAGAGATTTTTTATGTTTGAATCCAGTTTTTTTTTTTTTTTTTTTATAAAACCTACACTTATTTTGATTTAAACTTCAATTTAAACTTGAGTTTCAAATGTAACAAAACTATTTAACCATACCTTTATTTCTCTGCGCATGAACTAGTGAAATACATTACTGTTGCTGCAGTAGCAATAAACCTAAGACTATCTAGTCAATGTCGCAACCAGTACAATAGTTATTGAAGAGATAGTCAACATTGGTATTATTTTGTAGCAGAAACATTGTTTAAAATAATTCAGTACATGTCAGAGAGTAGGATGTATTATGACATGATACATCCTACTCTCTGACAATTATTAACATTAAGAATGCGTATCAGGAAGGTTGATTGGAAAAAAGCTAATCCAAAATGAAAACTACCAAAGTACGCTTATAAATATTAATACATATTAGTGGCAGGATATAGCAATGCAACAACATTTGTAATCCAACCACTAACAATATTGACAAACTAAGATAATAATTAAGCTCTGTGCGAGGTGGGAGCACCCAGTAGCACACGCTGTGTTTAGAGGCTCCACTTCCCGAAGAACTTCCGTAACTCGACAGCCTAAAATTGTCAAAATCCAACAATGTTTTAAAAAAAGGTTTAAAGAGTTGTTAAACGGATAATTCAGTACAATATTGGTCCTTATAGTCACAGCATAAGAGAAATGATCGCCAATAAGGCAATTTTATTCATTTAATCACCTACAAACCCCGCAAGAACAGGTGACGAGATCCTTCGCTGAAGTAATTGCTCCGCTCAGATCCTTTGACAGTGACAATAATCCCGAGTGAGTCCATCACTCACTCCAGTCCGCTCCGGAGTGAGACATTAGCTCGGTTTTTGCCATCGACATTCCAGACACGCGCGGAATCCGGTCCGGTACGAAGAATTGCATTTCCCGTCCGGTCTGTCATTGTTTTATCCGGTTTGATGAGCCTATTGACATCGCTTGTCACGCAGAGAGCGCTGTACAGAGCCGGGCTACTGGGAAGTGCTGCTCTCTTTGGCCCGGAATGTCAATTAAATTACTTTAAGGGTCAGGTTTTAATTGGAAACTTGCTGAACTACACATATGGGTAAGAACTGAAAAACTTGGTTAGGTTCGTAAAGTGGTAGAACTTGTATGTTTGCGAAAGTGTGAAATATAAGTTGTAGTATGAAATTGAGTAATCACTATCTTAATGAGATATAAGCCTATTGTTTCTCCGATTTGTAAGAGCGTTCAGTAAATGCAACGTATTATATTATAGTTCACCTGATTCACAGTTGTTTCAGTTATATTGATGGAGTTCAAAATGTATAATTTGAAATATTAGGAAGGGCTCCAAAGATTTACCTTGAGTTTTGGATTAAGCTCTTTTAAGCGAGATTATTTACTATTTACTTAAACCCTGACGTTATAAATTGAACACATTTGTTGTTTTCTTCAACAATGCTTGGCACACCACACAAAGTATTTAGTTTTAAAATTGTAGCTGCGACAGCTACAGTATACAGTATTACAAAGGTATTACATTATAGTGTTCAAAACTTAGCACTACAAATCTGTTTACTCTATGACCCACACAATTTCCACAGCAGTACCACCATTACCGTACATTACACAGGTTATGTCCTACAACCTGTCACTAATGCTCAGTGTATAATGTAAAGTGCACAGTGTATAGTGTATAGTGTACCCAGTATCCACAGAGGTAGGTCGTGCGTTGTGTTGGTCGTAACATAAACTGCTGCAACGGCCGCAGTAAGTTCAACCCCAATACTTGGTCCTGATCCAAATCTGTACTCATGTACATCGGGTCTTCCTTTTTTATAAGCTCAAGTTTTATGTCCTGTGGTGTGTTTGGGAATAATAAAATGGTTTGAGATTTCGCTTGGATATCCATCAATAAAGAGGGTGTGGTGTTTTGAATAAAGTAAAGAAACAATTTGTACTATTTTTTCCTTATTTACCACTTGCTAATTGAGCTACTGTAACATGTAGAATTTAAGGCTATTATTTTTGACTCGAATACGACATTCTAATACATTGTAAAGATATGTAAACAATTATATACTTTTTGAAACCCAGACTCTAATTTTTAGCATTTGTTGCTAAAAATGCGTTAGGTTGTAAATGTTACAGTAGTACACTGTTACATGTACAGTATGACTAATACTAAGCTAATACTTAAACACTCCGATAAAGGTGTTCGTGTTTTTTTTTTTTAATTAATTCCAAAATCAAATATAGCCTGTACATTTCCGTATTCTCTCCTCTCTCTGTCAGATTTTTTTTATATACGCTAGTCAACCAACAGATAGGAATGTAATTTGCAAACCTTTTTACTAAACGCTGGAGTTAAATATGTTTTCTCTAAGAACTTAATTTCTAAACCCCTTAGATACCTCTGAACCGAGGCTAATCGTTTAGAAAAACAAGGTAAAAACGATTTTCCGCTGTAATACCTCTTAGATGGTCCTATGAGCGTTGTGGAGCTGAGCACGATTAGCAAACAGAGCGGCGCGCGGTTTAAGGACTTCAAAGACAACACGTAACCGTTAAATTAAAAATTTGGTTCTCTCCCCCCCCCACACCTTGCCCCCTCATGCTACCTCTGTTTTCGTTAGTTCTTTATTTAGCGCTGTTTTGTTAAGCCCTCTTCCAAGCCCTTGTTTTCATTAATGTTTTGTTGGCTTGCAATTTCGCTAAATAGGAAACGCAAATTTGTACACCGACTTGTTTGCTTATAAGCTTCTAATTCAAAATCTGCTTTGACGCTTTCTTTGGAGGATTAATTGATGGCTGTAGTTTTATGAATGAGAAATAATGTTTTGTCTACACGCAATACTGTTGATAACTTTGTTTTAAACCATACTGTTGTCTCACTTTTACATTAAATGTTGTTTATTCCCCAATAATTTTTCTTATAATAAATTTTAAACTGGGAAAAGTAATATTTACTATATTGTTTACATCGTAAGACGTAAGACTCTAGCCTGAAACCGTTTTAACATAACTGCAGGCTATACCCAAGATGTATGGAGTACATATCTGGTTGTGGAATTAAAACCTAACTCTACAACCATTGGTGGTTGGCTGTATTTGAACCCGGTAACCTCAGGGACTGAAGCCTTGTGCTCGACCTCTAGACAAACTCGTTAACACTGTGATACGCATATCAATAGGAATTCAGCTACAAAATCATTCAATAGAAAAACACCACCTCAAGAACCAGTATAAACATTGTAATATTCCCTGATTTAAATACCTACCATTTGCAATTTGTCGGACCAATTTTAGCAGACATTCTCTTATTAGCCAGCCAGTTAATGGTGGTAGCACACCGATTAACCATTAAACACAAAACCTGTCAACAAGCCGGGCGTAATTTCGGCTCCGTCTCTTTTGGCGGCTTCGATGGAACCAACACTCTCCGTTTCATCTCGCCAACATGCGCGTTTACATATAAATTGGATCTTCAGACAGATAATCAGCTGCTCCGGGCTATCTTGCATGTGTGTGTGCGTGTGTGTGCAGCAGTCTTGATATTGTGGATCCTTGAAATAAATAAATGTAACCAAACAAATTGATGGTGAAATAGGGGATTAGGATTTATTAAAGACCTACTTTTTATTTAGGTGTTTCGTACATTTAGCAGATACAAAGATTTACAAACTACATTTAAAAATAATTCTTCTTTCCACTAAAAGACTTAAGTTTTCGATCGTAAATTTCAAACCTAATTCAAACTAATTATGATAAACGATGTCTTTGCAAATTTAAATTGTTTACCACATTTTATCTACAAGTTGTACAAAGTATGCAACTGTACGTTCTTTACCAGTACAGTACTAATTAATTTTAGTCTCAATCTAACGTTACCAAACCGTTATTGCTATTGCTTTGGGAGTCACCTCTCTGATTTTCATTTTTGAACATTGAGTAGCAAGAAACCGAGACCTCACGTCCATGTGACAGGGTGTCCACATTCTGGAAAGTCAGGGATAGTCATGGAAAGTCAGGGAAAAAAATTTTGGTCATTGAAAGTCAGGGAAATAGGCAAGAAGTCATGGAAAGTCATGGAAATTTCCAATTATGGATGGATTTGAGGGGACCATTCAATGCTCTAGTCAGCTGTAACCTGGACTGTTGTAGCATTTTCAGGATTTTTCACAAATGTTCGACAATTCTATTTATTACAGTTGTATTATTTGCTGAGTTTTCGGTTTGTTTTAGTTCATTGTTGTACCTATTGTACTCCATTGTTATCTGTTATTACATATTTCAGCATTTTCTGCAAAATAACATGTCCATGCAGTTATATTTGTGCGTGTATGTTATATTATAATTTGCGTGTAAAGTTCGTGAGTCATGGAAATCAATGGTATATGGTCATGGATAGTCAGGGAAAGTCATGGAAATTAATGACAATTTTTTTGTGGACACCCTGTGTGAGTATTCTAACAGAATCAATTGTAATTAATTCAAATTCTATGCAACATTTGAAAGCGCCCCTCTAATTGACTGAATTAATGTTATAGACTAAAACCACGAATGGACTAAACCAATCAGATGAAGAACTGTCAAAATTAGAATTGGGTGTTGACAACGTTTGAATTATTTTAACTTGTTCTCTTGCTCGCACAGACTAGCAAAGAAATCAAAACATACTTTGTAAAATTAATAACAATAAATTTAAACTACTGATCAATTGATTTTATAATACAGAATTGTTACGAATGTTTAACAAATTAACTCTTTAAGCATGCATGCTACAAGGTGAAAATTTTTTAGAATAAATCAGTTTAGTTACAGATTTAACAATGTCGAGTTAAGCCTATCAACAATACCTTTATTCAGATTTTATCTTTGAACAAAGCAATATTTTATAAAAGATGCTCATCAGCCTAAAGATTATTGTATTGACGAAGACGTGGAAGTTTATAATTAAATTCCTCCCATCGGAAATTATAAGAATTGATTAAAATCGGGTGACGCTATTCAAAACTCTCTTGTTTTTAGTTGAAAGGAAGCATTCCAGGTGAACACCTCGATGGCTAAATATAAGATGTGTAATTAATATTGGGGTTCGTCAAACCTTCGCATCTGCTTCTTAGCATCTGGGGTGGGAAATGAGATTATATACTGAGATCATATACCCTGGCAGTTCCCCTAATGTCTATAAAGCGTCTCAGGAGCACGGGGGAAATTAGTTTTGATTTTGATAAAGTGAATTACGGTACCGGTAGTCTTCATTTCAAAATATCTCCACCTTATGGGTCTGTGTTTATATTAAAAATGTTCTTGTGGTAAATCTGCATTCTGCTTTGCTGTTATAAAATATCTTATTTTTCAAATACATAAAACAAAGAGAACCATCATTTTAAATGTTAGTTTATGTAATCATGCATTTACTATAACCATCCACATAGCACACCTTTGGTTCTAACCTGAAAATTAGTTTTTTTAGTTATTCGAAACGTGAACGTTTTTCCAGATCCTTGGCTCATCTACGGTTAATGGCAAAATAAAAAGCCAGTGTTACAGTTACAAGGGACACAGCTAGTTCTACGCATAGTATGTCCAGCTTAAAATACTCAACTTAGATCTGTGTCACTGTTTTAAAGTAAAGATAAACTATCGATTTCCTAGTCTGTTTACAATAAACGCCACTTTTTAAACGGGGCGAGAGTGTTAATTCCACTGAGTTTTCTTTTCCACAGGACCATCTTTTCAGCCTATCAGTGAGATTTCAAAAATTTCAGGAATGTATAAACGTTTGTTAACGACTTAAAATTGTCCAATTTGGAATAACAACTAGAGAAACCAGAAGCCTTATTGACTAGATTATCCTTGACATTGAGTGTGTAATCGGCAAACAGAAGCGGCACGACTCAATCATCTCGCCCACGAACGTTCCCACGTCATACCACGAACAGCTGATTTAGTGGACCAGCTGTAGCACGGCGCATGCGTAGTGTACTGCGACTGCTCCTTCCCTCCTTGGCGGGAACGTCATCGCATTTAATTGGTGGTGGGAGGATGCGCCGACAACATTGTTGACTTGACAGCCGGGTTTGTCGGTGACAGGTGGGTGAGCAGGCTTTTATGATGGAGATTGGAGTGGGCGTGGAAATGGATTTTACCGCTCTACTTTCACTTTATAATTCAATCAGTTAAAGTATTGAAAATTTAAGTGTTTTTAATTGTTTGTATTGGAACATGTATGTTAATATTGTGTGCGTCAAGGAATATTTTGGTTACAATTTAGGTTGACGAACCATAATAGCTCAATGTCCTGTAAAACTGAAGTGACTTATTAAATAAGCTTTATACATCCCTGATCACTGATTGCTATTACAAACTATTGGATTCATAGATAAGGTTGTATCACCTTAGTTAAACGGTAATATATACCTATACAATACTTATTATGGTGAGCAATACATAGCCAGATTATTTAGTTAACTTTTAGAAAATTGCATTAATAAAAATTTTAAATTATACATGGTAAAAAATCTAATTATTGCACAGTACACAGTAATTTGTCCAATATATGTAATACCTTTAGGAATATTTAACATGTAAAAACCGTTTGAAGCTCTACTTGAATGCAATGAAACATTTTTCATCAGAGTTTTTTATTGCCCCTTGCCAGACCTGTAATTTATTAACTTATTTGCTCAGCTTTGATTCTCCCCCACGAATGTGTAGGAGAAAACTGATGTTGGCAGAAAAGTCAAGGATTTTTCCTTTGATGAAAGAAGCTGAGGGAATACATTTACTCGTCCCTTCAACCCCAGAGATAATTTTGTGTGCCAAGTTTTAGCACCCTGGATAAATCATCGCACTCGAGACAAACTTTTCCCGGCTTTCGCACCCCATCTGCCAACTGGGCTGGCGACGCAAATAATTTAATACCGGTGCTTTGCCAAAGTGCTTTTAACTGATAGATTTATCATTTATCCTTTAATGGATAGTGCAAAAATATTAAAATTGTTGTCGACAGAGCTGAGAGATACAGATTAGTTCAACAATAATTTGTTGCAAATATTAATTAGAATTAAAAGCCTTTTTGCATGTGCAAATAATTTAATGTGGCGGTATTAGACATTGAATGAAAAATCCATGGTATGTATACTATAGATTCCTTTACACACATAAACCACTTAATATACCATTGATTATTAAGTAAAACTCATAAAAATGAATGTGAATAATTTCAAATATTTTATTAAAACAGTTATGTTACTACTTGTATTTGAAATATTTTTTATTTACTGTTCTTTGTCAATTTAAAGTTACAACAAGAAGTTGAATTAGAACCAAAGTGTGTACTGTACCCTATCTAAAATCATTATTATTTCGGTACTGTACTACATATGTTCTTAAAAATAAAGAGCTAAAATAGTGAACAGCTTGTCACATTTAAAAGTCTAGTTTCCCAGCAACATTTCTACATCACATTTCTTCTTGTTTCAGTTGCCATACTCTATCGCGGTGACAGTCTCCAACCCAGAGGCTCTAGCAGCTCCCATCCTGAACATCTCGGACCACGGGTCAGTGCCGACGGTGGTACAGACGTTCGCTGTGGAGCTGCCTTGTACAGGAGTGGTCGCTGCGGAGGTGGATGTCGTCATCTCCATCAATGTCACCCTCAACAGAGCCAACAACAATGTCACCAGACTCAACTTCAAGAGAGTCAAGATCTGCTTGAGAGGTCCTCCAACACGTGAGTTATCCAACTAGTAGGATAACAATACTCAACAAGTTATCCAACACGTAGTTATGTTGTGTGTTCTGCTTAGTACTGAATGTGAAGGGAGATGTACCAATAACGTAGCTAGATTTTAATACACTGCCAAAAATAAATTGTCGTAACATAATTGGCGTTGCTGATGACAGTTATATGTATATGTATACAAATATGTGTAGTTGAGTGATGCTTGGTAATCGCTTGCTGATCACGAGTGCCAAATTCTAAGAAAAAGAGGCTTATTGATATTTTGAAACTAAACTCAGCTGTCCTCAATCATAAATAATCCTGCCTGAAGAAACAGCTGATCTTGGTGACAAAGCTTAAATAGTCTGCTTAATTTAATCCATTTTACAAAGATGCCATCTTATTCATTAACTCATTAAGCCGCATTTCCACGAGGCCAGTTAGAACAGGCAGGTTAACTGCCTCTTGTGAATTTCAAGTTAAACATGAGGCTGGTACCCTGCTCGCCAACTGGCTTTGAGTAAACACAGCTTTATGGGTACTTCATTCATCTTCTACTATAGAGGTTAGCCCCTCTTAATGGAATCTTCAAGAAGGATTGATGGAATCAGATATCCACCCTATTTGCTATACTTTTACTGAATCTCCCGATGTCTCTAACTATATGATATTTTTCCCATTACTAATTATTCTCTGTATGTGCACAGATGTGTCATCGCAGAGCGAGAGCGAGGTGGTGGTTGGCAGGACGGAGACAGAAGCGTCATCTGCTCTGTATGTCGCAGTCAGCTGTGCTTGTGCCTTGGTCACTGTGTTCGCCATCGCACTGCTAGCCTGCTACCTGCGCAACAACAAGAGCAGACGACACGGCGACATGCTGCAGTAAGTTGATAAATCTATCCAGAGAAGAAGTATTTTAAAAGGGACAGAAGCTGGCGTTAACTTTACAGTAGAAGAGATGATATTTGATTAGAAACAACAAAAAAACATTCTGCTACAACCTATAAGACGTGGAATTTCTTTTTATGGGTTTTATGGGTGGACGTGCCAAATTATAGAGAAAATTCAGTAGCTTTTTGATGACTCCTTACTGGGTCCAGCTGACTTTTATCATTGAACTGTTAATAAATTGGCTCGGCAAGAGAGGTAGCTAGTTTTAGTCAGAAACAAAGCTGCACAAGGAATCTCTCTTGATTCTATTCTCATATTTGGGTTAAATATACCCAGTCATAGCACTCTTTAATGAAACAATGTAGTTTTTGAAATTTAACTTAGTATCTTTATATTTTGTAAGCAGCCTTGATGTTTTACAACTTGATGAACATGGTAAGTTTACAGCTAATGTGGCATACACTTTCATCCCAACAGCCACAGTTAATTTCATTGTTGTGATAGATCTATGTAAAGGGGATGGTTCAACTCACGCATGGTTTGGGTTTTTACCATGATCAATTGACAGTGAGCGAGCTGGTCTAGTGCTAGAGCATGGACGTTGTAGCCTGACGTCCCGGATTCAAGTCCTACCAATGGAATTTATCCGTATGGTAATGCCACGACTATCCTGAAGTTTTGTACCTCTAGTCGATCATACTTGCAACACTTTCCCTTACATACATTCTAGTGTTAAATCCCTCCCTCACCATCGTGTGTTGTGTCCAGGGAGTCCCGGGGAGGCTCCAACTGCAGTGCCCAGGGTCTGGCGCCTGCTCCCGTGTTGTCCGGGACCCTCAGCTCCAGAAGACCCAGCTACACGAGGCTGGATCAGCACTGCGACCGCTCCAACGACCTTCAGCACAGGATAGCTCAGCTCACTATACAGAGGTAAGTAAAGTCTGTTAATGTTAGTAACCTGAAAATGTTTGTGCAGAAGCTGCACAATATGCATAGTGGTTGTAGTGTTGTTCGCTTACCGATCAGTAGATCTCTGGTTTCATTATGTCAAGAACTAGTAGCCTTTTGGTGGCTCATGTAAGGACCCCGCTGTCCTTAATTTTGGTGCTTTTTAATAAATGATCATGGTTAAATAGGCAGCTACTCTAAGTCAAACAAGCTAAAGAGAAAATCTCCTACTGCTCTACACTCACCCTGCTTTCATATTCCACTTCAAATTAAATATCTTAAATAAAATTATCTTTTTGTGTGTTTGTAAGGGTCAATTAATATAAGTTACCTATAATGTAAAAACTGTGAGACATATGCTCCATCATAATTTGTATGTACAGTTACTAATATTTTTGTATACCAATATTTAAGATGATCAGACTATACCGAATCATCCAAATAACAATTAAAGGAAGAAAAATGAAGAATGCCAATGCCCTTTGAGGGAACCTTGTTACCTCCATACCACCACATTTTTAGGTGTTCTGTTATTGCTGTAGAGATGGTTGTTTGTAATGAAGCAAAATATCAGAACACCATGTTAGTGTGACACGTTTCCACCCTAATGGAGTGTTATTAATAATTATAGTACATAATATTTTCTTTACGTATTGCATCTTTTGTTTCCTCATTTACTTTTTGTTTATTGCTGTAACTCATGCTCTTTGGGTACTGATGTGTATTTGTTTGACCAGTCTGCTTTTACCCAGGTGTAGATGTCGACTCAAGAGCGTTCTGCTGGAAGGAACGTTCGGACGCGTCTACCGAGGCTCTTACACAGACGAGGATGGGGGAGAAGAAGAAGTCATGGTTAAAACTGTTACCGGTATGTTACAAATAAATTTTTAGAAGATTAATGTATTTTTGCTTTTCAAGTGAACACTTCTAAATGTTCTAAAAATGTTTTACGTTTCATTTAAATGTTTAATATTACTTTTGGGAGAACATAGTGAACTATCTAAACTCCTGTACTTTTACTAAACTCCCTTAGTACTTTTTAAAAGTCCCTAATTCAATGTAATCTAGGACACTCTAGGATAAGAGTCCCTACTCTCACTTAAAATCATTCTTTAACAATTTTGTATCTAATTTAGAAAGCTAGTTTAACAATTACTTGCCATATAAAATAATATTAGACCAACATGTAGTTTTCATGTAGTATTCTGTCTCACAAGTTTGTCCAAACAAAGATTACCTCAAACTTGAAAGTAGCCCTCTTCAATGTAAGACAAGAAAAGCTCAACTTGTTTTCCTCTCTGCTTTCTCTTACATCAAATATTCAAACTCACTTTGAAATTTTTAGTCTGTGGTTCTTTAGCACTTTAGCCACTGTTCTGTCTTGTTTGAAAAATGTTTTCTGAATATTATTGGCAGCAGTTTTTAAAAGGGAATAAAATCTATGTCTGTAATAAAACTGTATATATTTTTCAACCCTATTAGTGTGTTATTAGTCTTTGGGAAAAAATATTTTGTCCAAAAATTATCAGCTACAGTTGTATTTCTTCCAACATGGTAAAAAAAATTATTTTTAACCTTATATTTATTTGTTTAAAGGTTTAATTTGTGATTGTCGAATTATGGGCCGAGATGCAATATATGCAATCACAGAATTGTATTATTTTATTTGAGAAATTTTTTTGGTTATATTCTAGATTAGAACCAAAATGTTCACAACATTTTGAGAACTGGAATCTCATCCCTTTATTTGATGCCATAATGTTTACCGTACCAATCGTTAAATATCTACAATCACAAAAAATGACTTAAAATATAATTTTATTTATAACTTTATGTCATAAAGTATGTTGTATGTTATGCGTATGCTGTAAGTTGTATGTAAACTGTCATGTATAATGTTACAGACCACGCGTCCAGCATGCAAGTTTCTCTACTACTACAGGAAGGCATGACCATGTATGGACTCAGTCACAAGAATATCCTGTCTATCCTAGGAGTCTCCATAGAGGACCACACGGCTCCATTCCTCATATACCCCCACCAGGGGTACACCAACCTTAAAAGGTACAGAGAGACAACATTTTGCTTTAAATTGCACACACACTGCTAGCTTAACATTATTTTCTGATAATTTTAGTCGTTTCACTGAGTAAACACCATTATATATAGGCTACATGTACGAAAGTGAATATTTTTCAAGGATAAAAGTCCATTCTGGTATGTCACCATGTTACAAGGTTAAAAAACCCCTAGCGAGAGTTCAAAGCAGGAAAAAAGTCACCAATAATCAGCAACTATTCAACACAGAAAGACTTTGCTTATTTGGGACCTACATACTGCTTTTTCGTGTGAATTACCATACGGAAAGTAAATAAAGATACGTCTTATAACACTTAAAACATATATTTATGCTTATACTGTTACTCACAAGTCGGTAAATATACAAAAGATGGTAAGTGGTGATCGATTTCGATTGGACGCTCCAATCATCATCAGACCCAATAGGCGAACATTCGAATCACACACACCACATTCTACAAATGTGAAATGTGTATGTGTTTATGACAAGTCAGTCCATTCGAATGTTCGCCTTCGCCTATTGGGTCTGATGATGATTGGAGTGTCCAATCGAAATCGATCACCACTTACCATCTTTTGTATATTTACCGTCTTGTGAGTAACAGTATAAGCGTAAATATATGTTTTAAGTGTTATAAGACGTATCTTTATTTACTTTCCGTAAATTTAATAAAACGTACAATGCTGATCAAGAAGTTATTTAATTACCATACCTGTTTTTACCCATCTTGTAGTCATTATAATTATCATCTTCTAGATTCAACATCACGTTTTCTGTATTTATAAGTTCTATTCTTTGCGGGTGTTTTATAATGTATCAAACACCAGCGTCTCCCATCATAGAGTAAGACTATCAGTGTCATTGTCCATATTTGTTCCATTTAAAATCTACAATCCTACACATTAAGTTAGTAATGTGCACTTGCCATTATAACTAGACAATGTCCCAATCTCGTTCACTCTTGGACCAAATCAATTCAACTCTCTACGTAAATTATCCCTTGATTTAAAACTCATGTATATTCCTTAACTTTCTGAACGCTGGCAAAAAATAAGTAACCTTGAAGGTTTAAGTATTAAAATACAGTGTCAGTTACTATCACGGCCAATAACAAATACAGTGGTTTTAGTTATTTTAATGATTACAACTAAACCAACATTGTGCTCGTAGGTTCCTACAGAAGTGCAAGCTGTGCCCGGAAGGTGTGGCTCACACTCTGACCACCCAGGAAGTGGTAGACATGGCTCTGCAGGTCATCACAGGGATGCAGTATCTGCACAAGAAGCGGCTCTTGCACAAAGACTTGGCCACAAGAAACTGTGTGTAAGTGATCTAATTTGCCAGTTGAACTTGGAATGTAAATAGTTCTAAGGCCTGCTTATGTGTTTGTAATATATGCTAAAAAAATAACTTTAGATAGCTATCCATTGATCGTATGCCTAACACTTAACAAGGAAATACTAATACGTTTATTAACTGATCAAGATACACTATTCACACAGCGTAGATTTCTCTGCCATACTGAGTGTTGGGGTGGAGAGTTGCAAGAATCGTAATGGGGAAAATGAATGACATGACAAAACGCTAACATGACAGAATGCTACTTGATCGTGATAAGAGCACATTGTAAACCCTAAGTCACAAACAACCTTTTGCATCCTCTCAAAAAATATTTCCTAAAGCATCAACGACCAGCAAACAAATTTTATACGCCATATAAAACCAGAGATTTTCCAGCAATAAATTATAAATTTGCAGATTTTTTATATTTATTTACTATACATTCTATTTCCATGATAAAGTTTTAGTTGGATATTGATTCTTAGACTGTAGCCCTGTCTGCGAGTGGCTCATTACATTTTTTTAAACTTTGAATAAAAAATGTGTTGCATCTCCGTCTACATTAGTATTCAATAGTCAATTTATGAAGCCGCTTATTTATAGCCAAATTGATTTATTCTGTTCCTTGTGTTTGCAGTGTGGATGACAAGTTGAGGGTCCAGATCACAGACAACGCCCTGTCTAGAGACTTGTTCCACATGTTCATGTTTTTGTTGTGTTTGCAGGGTGGATGACAAGTTGAGGGTCCAGATCACAGACAACGCCCTGTCTAGAGACTTGTTCCACATGTTCATGTTTGTGTTGTGTTTGCAGGGTGGATGACAAGTTGAGGGTCCAGATCACAGACAACGCTCTGTCTAGAGACTTGTTCCACATGTTCATGTTTTTGTTGTGTTTGCAGTGTGGATGACAAGTTGAGGGTCCAGATCACAGACAACGCCCTGTCTAGAGACTTGTTCCACATGTTCATGTTTTTGTTGTGTTTGCAGGGTGGATGACAAGTTGAGGGTCCAGATCACAGACAACCCTGTCTAGAGACTTGTTCCACATGTTCATGTTTTTGTTGTGTTTGCAGGGTGGATGACAAGTTGAGGGTCCAGATCACAGACAACCCTGTCTAGAGACTTGTTCCACATGTTCATGTTTTTGTTGTGTTTGCAGGGTGGATGACAAGTTGAGGGTCCAGATCACAGACAACGCCCTGTCTAGAGACTTGTTCCACATGTTCATGTTTTTGTTGTGTTTGCAGGGTGGATGACAAGTTGAGGGTCCAGATCACAGACAACCCTGTCTAGAGTCTTGTTCCACATGTTCATGTTTTTGTTGTGTTTGCAGGGTGGATGACAAGTTGAGGGTCCAGATCACAGACAACGCCCTGTCTAGAGACTTGTTCCACATGTTCATGTTTGTGTTGTGTTTGCAGGGTGGATGACAAGTTGAGGGTCCAGATCACAGACAACCCTGTCTAGAGACTTGTTCCACATGTTCATGTTTTTGTTGTGTTTGCAGGGTGGATGACAAGTTGAGGGTCCAGATCACAGACAACGCCCTGTCTAGAGACTTGTTCCACATGTTCATGTTTTTGTTGTGTTTGCAGTGTGGATGACAAGTTGAGGGTCCAGATCACAGACAACGCTCTGTCTAGGGACTTGTTCCACATGTTCATGTTTGTGTTGTGTTTGCAGGGTGGATGACAAGTTGAAGGTCCAGATCACAGACAACGCCCTGTCTAGAGACTTGTTCCACATGTTCATGTTTTTGTTGTGTTTGCAGGGTGGATGACAAGTTGAGGGTCCAGATCACAGACAACGCTCTGTCTAGGGACTTGTTCCACATGTTCATGTTTGTGTTGTGTTTGCAGGGTGGATGACAAGTTGAGGGTCCAGATCACAGACAACGCCCTGTCTAGAGACTTGTTCCACATGTTCATGTTTTTGTTGTGTTTGCAGGGTGGATGACAAGTTGAGGGTCCAGATCACAGACAACGCTCTGTCTAGGGACTTGTTCCACATGTTCATGTTTGTGTTGTGTTTGCAGGGTGGATGACAAGTTGAAGGTCCAGATCACAGACAACGCTCTGTCTAGAGACTTGTTCCACATGTTCATGTTTTTGTTGTGTTTGCAGGGTGGATGACAAGTTGAGGGTCCAGATCACAGACAACGCCCTGTCTAGAGACTTGTTCCACATGTTCATGTTTTTGTTGTGTTTGCAGGGTGGATGACAAGTTGAGGGTCCAGATCACAGACAACGCCCTGTCTAGAGACTTGTTCCACTTGTTCATGTTTGTGTTGTGTTTGCAGTGTGGATGACAAGTTGAGGGTCCAGATCACAGACAACGCCCTGTCTAGAGACTTGTTCCACATGTTCATGTTTTTGTTGTGTTTGCAGGGTGGATGACAAGTTGAGGGTCCAGATCACAGACAACGCCCTGTCTAGAGACTTGTTCCACATGTTCATGTTTGTGTTGTGTTTGCAGGGTGGATGACAAGTTGAGGGTCCAGATCACAGACAACCCTGTCTAGAGACTTGTTCCACATGTTCATGTTTGTGTTGTGTTTGCAGGGTGGATGACAAGTTGAGGGTCCAGATCACAGACAACCTTGTCTAGAGACTTGTTCCACATGTTCATGTTTGTGTTGTGTTTGCAGGGTGGATGACAAGTTGAGGGTCCAGATCACAGACAACGCTCTGTCTAGAGACTTGTTCCACATGTTCATGTTTGTGTTGTGTTTGCAGGGTGGATGACAAGTTGAGGGTCCAGATCACAGACAACGCCCTGTCTAGAGACTTGTTCCACATGTTCATGTTTGTGTTGTGTTTGCAGGGTGGATGACAAGTTGAGGGTCCAGATCACAGACAACCCTGTCTAGAGACTTGTTCCACATGTTCATGTTTTTGTTGTGTTTGCAGGGTGGATGACAAGTTGAGGGTCCAGATCACAGACAACGCCCTGTCTAGAGACTTGTTCCACATGTTCATGTTTTTGTTGTGTTTGCAGGGTGGATGACAAGTTGAGGGTCCAGATCACAGACAACGCTCTGTCTAGAGACTTGTTCCACTTGTTCATGTTTGTGTTGTGTTTGCAGGGTGGATGACAAGTTGAGGGTCCAGATCACAGACAACGCCCTGTCTAGAGACTTGTTCCACATGTTCATGTTTGTGTTGTGTTTGCAGGGTGGATGACAAGTTGAGGGTCCAGATCACAGACAACGCCCTGTCTAGAGACTTGTTCCACATGTTCATGTTTGTGTTGTGTTTGCAGGGTGGATGACAAGTTGAGGGTCCAGATCACAGACAACGCCCTGTCTAGAGACTTGTTCCCTGCAGACTACCACTGTCTGGGAGACAATGAGAACAGACCTGTCAAGTGGCTGTCCATAGAAAGTCTCTCACACAAAACCTTCTCCACTGCCTCCGATGTGGTAAGCAACATGTATTTCCTGTTAGTTTGATTACAAAAAAAGGAAAGTGAACATAACTATTAAAATGTCCATTACCTAAGTTTGATCAGTTAATTGCAAGTTGTTTAAGAATATAGCCTATGTGGACTGATTATGAGATATCTCTTTTTGCTCTTAACCCCAAAATCACTGAATTATGTGAGAAAGTTGTAGTGATATGTCCAGTCAATTAGTATGTGTAAAATTAACATCAGAATCACGAAGACCTCACCTCAAAACTTTGGACATCCAAGGTTCGTAGCCCGAGAAGAACTCAAGGAAGTGAATAGACCTATTCCTAGATATGTGGACTATTGGTGTATTTAAGTTTGGCTGTATTGGTTTAGTATTTTATTCATAGCAGCCGCACAGACAAACAGACACCACCTCACTTTTATATTAGTATAGATTTTCAGATTAATCAATGATCCTAGGTACCTGCTCAAATATTTGATCTACCAGTATATCGAGTACATAGGTATATTTTGTGAAAATTGACTTGTTTCTTTCATATAGCCTCACGACCATTTTGACAGTCTAATGTATTAACCCATTGAAATGTTTGTATGTTACAGTGGGCATTCGGCGTGTTGCTATGGGAACTAACAACATTAGCCCAACAACCTTATGTTGAGATTGATCCGTTTGAGATTGCTGCCTACCTCAGAGACGGCTACAGACTCGCTCAGCCTGTCAACTGTCCTGATGAGCTGTGAGTCATGTTGTTCAGTTGCCATTACTGTAGTATATCACTCATCAATTACATAGACTTTCTCAAACCATAAGGAGGATTTCACAATTAAATATTTTAAAATTTGATTCTACATTTATTTAAAGCTCTCACAATCTTATTTATTTTAAAACAATGTGTATAAATTAATTTATATTCGGTTATCAATCAGAGTGTTGGGTGATTTCATTTGAAATTTGAATATTTTTTACGTGGTGGATTAAAATTTTTCCAATTTTGTATATAGGCCTATTCATTTTAAATACAAATAAACTTTATAAATATATAGGCTTCTTACAGCCTTCGCAGTCCTTAAGTCATAACACTACGGCCGTTTCACATATCACTTTATCTTTAGGTGTGTAGTCGTAGTACACAAAACTAAATCACTATGTCAATATTTACATTTTTTACGGCATTTCTTCATTTTTATTGCGGCATGTTTAATTAATAGTACATAAAGAGTAAACTTAGACACAATGAAAATAAAGAAATGCCGTAAAAAATTTAAATATGGACATAGTTATTTGGTTTTGTGTACTACAAACACACCTGTCGATGGAGTGATCTCCTTTACGGCCATAGTGCTATAATTTAAGCATTTTCAAGACTGTAAGTAGCCTATATATTTATAAATATCCACACGCACAGAAAAATCACAAATAAACTGATTCAAGACATTTATTGTGTGTCTCTATGTTTTGTATTGCAATCTCAAATCTCATTATGTTCCCGTCTGTTGTAGGTTCGCTGTGATGGCGTATTGCTGGGCGATGAACGCAGATGATCGGCCAACCTTCTCACAACTTCTCGTCTGTTTACAAGAGTTCTACGCTCAACTAACTCGTTACGTTTAAACTTTAGACCAACTTTTAATATTACCATTCCTCCAAATCCTTCGATATCTGTTCTGTTGCCTCTACTTTTGTACAATTTATCCTCATATACCTTCAGTGCTAGCTAATTCTATTGGTAATTCAAGATAAGATTGCTGAAAGTAGTACAATAATATACGTATTAGGAGGCCTTTAAATTATATGTCGGAATATCTTCCAATTTGCACAAATTTCAAATCTAAATAACCTATGTGGTTCACTGCCAGATTCAAGAAAATGTAAACAGATTTGTTTCAAAGCATCCTGAACTTTGTGATATTAATTTGTAGTTGTAAGTACATTGTACAGAAGTCCCGTGATTGGGTGTATTTAGACTAGTATTAGTACGTATTTTTAGAGGCAGACATTTCATGTAACTTTTTCCAGTTGACAAAAGAAATATTAAAGTTTTCTAAAATATTTACATATAATGAGGTTTTGTGATATATCGTTTTTACTTTTAATTATTTATCAACAGAAAATTTTCTAAACAGTTTTTAAAATTTATTTGGTAAAATTGTATACAGTAATATAATGGTGCTTTGGTACTTAATACAAATATAATTATATCCTCAATATAGACTGATATTTGAGATGGTGTGTAGATATGTTTAATATGTATGTATTATGAGCTTGCGTTAGACAGCTTATGTCCCCTGGAATGCTTTAATTAATTTGCAGGCATAACTTGTGGTGAACAACAGAGTTGTCTGAATCAGAATGTGTAGATTAAATGTTGACTTTGATGCGTAAATCAATACTCTTTATTTATGTGATTCACAATATTTTATGTAATAATATTTCAAAGTGAATTATATAGCTTAGGAATTTATTTTTTACTTAGTTGCTTAAATGGTTCAAAATTGTTTTTTTGATATAAAATTCATTGGAAATTAAATTTGTTTGTAAACTGAGCTAGAGGTGTATTTTAAATTTAAAAAAAAAAATGTTTACTACGCTATTCTTGTAATATATGTACATAATGAAAATGTGTATGGACTGTACAGTTACATAGCTTTATTTGTACATAATTTATGTATTTTTCTTTTGTGACGAAGATCTCATAGTTTAGTTTAAATACCAAGCTTCGCGCTGGTCAGACGTTTAACCCCGGTGAAAATGTACATAATACTTAAATAGGATAACCGTAGAATATTTAAATGTACAGAACTCTTAGTGATAATAGAACATTGTGTAGTGTAAAATACGGTTTTGTAATTTTTATACAGTTTTACTATATTTTGTATCTAGTTTGGTTTTTAACTGTGTTTATAAAACTTTTATAAGAATGACCAAAAATGTGTCTATATATTTCATTATTGTATACAAATATAAATAATACTGTTAATAAAATGGATATTTTATATTTTGGTTAGTTATTATTATACCTCGATAACCTTTTACAACTGCAAGATATGAATTTCCTGACGTTGAAAAAACTTCTTCAGGTATAGAAGTAGAAGGATTGATTGATAACTCTTTAATTGATTTATAATTTAAGGGGACCTAATCAATGAGAGCACAGAAATCTCTGTAGTCACTATAATTATGTGTTTATAAGAGATCTTAGTTTCTTTTTATAAAGTTTGGGATATCCTGACAAAAAACTCAAGGAATGTGAAGCAAACTTTTTGACGGATAAATGAAATCTACTTTGGAGAAACTGTCTTGCAAAGTATTTCGTCCCTCTTTGTACTTTCTAAAACAAACTGACTTCAAATGTCTTAGCAGTACTCGGATTCAAAATGCAAAATTCTCCTGAACCTGAACACTGTATGTTTCGTGGGCTGAGCAACTATTTCATGAGGGTAATAATATGTATTGTGATACAAAAGTACTCATCAACTGATCAAATGAGTTGCTCTAGAAGTCAGTCTCATTAGACCTTTAAGAGGGGGTTTACTGATAATGCTTGAAGTTCTGGGGCATTTAGCTCAACACAAAGATGGGTTACAATACAGTACAATTTGTGGTGAAATAGAGTAGTTCCTTTCCTGGCTCCTGATAAGGCGAGTGTGAAAATTTCAAATCCTCAATTCTAGGTGGATTCATAAGGTGCACTTGCTGGGGGAACGAGCTGGGACAAAGTTCTGGTAACTCTTCTTCAGAAAGAAAAAACTATTGGCATAAATAGGTACAAATCATATTACATTTCCGCCACCTTATTTTTTACAAAACTGGGTAGGATACACACATATCTTCAAAGCCATACACACACTATTGTAGAAAGAAATTAAAACATCAAAATAACTATGCAAGCAAACGAATGTACCTAAATATTATTAAAATTGCCAAAGCTGCTATTTATGGGTACAAAGTGAGTTTGTGTAGCGCCTTCAAACGCTTGATACTCACTCATGACACTACAGTTAAGCAAATAGCAGGCGATAAAAATGCAGGTGCGTCTAAACTGCTAAAAATAATCAACATGTAGTTCAATTTATTAGTTTAGTATACAACATTATTTTTAAAAAGCACAATATGTGCTCTCTCATCAAATTTAGTATAAATAGACCTTAACTACTTTTAAAATGTCCTCATAATTCACAAAAAATGTATAGAATACGTTGTATAGTCAATGGTTAAATCGTCGACTTTTAGACAATCCATATATACCAGCTGGCGAATTTACCATTTCCCTATAGGGAACTATTGCCGTAGGTGGCACGGTAAGTCACAGAGCGGTAAAAATCCAAATAAGTAAATGGGAATTCGCAGTCGCTTAGTTTTGTCTGTAGGCCTACAGAATTTTGTTAACTAGAAAAATATTTCTCAACTCATTAATATACAATCGAGTATGCTTTATATACATTTTTTATTTATTCCCAGATATTTAGATACAATGTCAAAAGCTGTGTAACGCCTGCAAAAGGTTCGACAGCTATCCTACAACGTTGCTGGTGCCCCGATAGCAGACACGAAAATTAAGGCGGACCAGAAATGCCTTTAGTAGTTGCACATAAACTATTGTAAAAAAACGTGATGACAAAATATTTGTTTTCTAGATTTATTCTTACAATTATTTATCTTCGTCATAAAAACAAAACTCTATCAGCAATCCTACGTATGTTAAAATATAATCTTGCAATTCACGCAGTGTAAACATAAATATGAGTTATAAGCTAAATATCAAACAATAATGCTCTATTATTCTAATACTGTACTCCTTTAGTCATTTACCTTATGGAAGTAACATTAAACTACGGCGCCTTTAACAGAGTTATTGTCATCATTCCCCCCCCCCCTCCCCCCGGAATGGATGGTTTGCTGTAATAATATAACGGCATTGTAGTTTTTCTGGTACTACCAACACTACAGCTTTTTTAAATTATGAGTCTGAGTTAAAACTGCTTTCACTGAAAACTCTGCTCTTAAAAAATATCAACTCTTTAGCAACCATTCGCTCTCATACATCTAGGTTTTCATTCAAATGTCCTTGAACCTAAACGATTTAAAACTAGCTTATTTCTAGATTTCATTGATGGTTTAGGTAGTCAATAAAACACTATAATCTACGGGGGGGTCGGGGGATTGAAAGCCTCAATATGTGACTTTCCCGGCTCCAAACTTTACACATCACTTTCTGCACCCCCGGAAATCACCCGCAGATGGCCAACTCAATCACCCCCAGGCAAGTATAATGCCTTGGAATACACACTTCGCAATAATACACAGGACGCCATAAATAAACAAAATCCCCATGGCTAAACAACGTTATTCTCCGTAGGGTGGGAAACTGTATACGATCTCCCGCGCAAACACTCCAGCGAAAATTGATTGTCATTAAATACACAATCGTTAATGGCGTCGTCCCCTTCAGACGGCGAGATGCAATAACAGAGCAAAGTGCGCCTCTTTATGCATTGGGGTGAATCCTTATATCGGGACCCCGGACTTGTACCTAGGGTGAGGATTGTAGTGGAAATACCGGCGAGATATTACTGAGTCTTCATTGAGGCTTATTAGTGTTATGAGTCATGAGATGGCTCTTGTTTGGGCCCTGTGAGGGAATATTTGTGGGACAATACTCATTTTGGGAATTTCCAATAGTCAACTTACGTAGTAATCGATACTTGAAAACTCATTGAATTCAGGTGTCATCATGAGCTACTTCCTAACAAAAACATGAACATGTTTTGAAAATGCAAATCAATTCAATATCTCCTACTAAGGGAAAAAAGGAAAAAGATGCATTTCAAACCCAAAAACAGGTTTCTAGAAAATATTTAGGATTTCTTTGAGTTCAGGAGACGTTTTTAGTATCAGCACATAATTTTATACATGTGGCCTTCAGTTTTTACATATCCACGCCAGCAAACCACAAAATATGCACACAAAAAAACAATATCACATAATTAAAAATAGATTAGTGTTATTTAAACGGTACAAAACAGCAAAAAACCCTAATTCTTCTTATTTAAACATTGGTAGGCTATGCTGTAAAGTTAATTTATTCTTCATTTTATTACCAATGTTTTACTTACCTCGACTTTAAACCTGCATATTGTAAAACAGCTCTGTGGATGGATGGAGTAGACATGACGTGTTTTAGAAACAGTTTGATTCTGATCAAACTCGTAAAAGCTTTTATCCAAAAATAACACTGGAAAATGTACTAATTTTTACCTCATATCTTTACCAACGAGTTTTTTATAATCCAAAAGAATGAAGCAGGATAATCTGTATGCATTAAGTATTTGTTGTAATTAAATGTGATGTGTTTCGTATCTGGCCTTAACATTAAACATTGTTTATTTATGTCATGAAACTGATACAGTATTCACCTTATTAGTAATAATTGTTCAAACTTACTAATAAATAGTTCTACAAAATTTTATTATCAATTAGAGTACATTGTTGTGTAGAGAATAGTTAGATGAAGATGATTAACAAATTGAGACTCTCCTACTATTTCCCATTGCTTGACTCATCACATAACTGTTAAGAAACTGTGTTCAATGCTTTGCAGGCGTTACTAGGTATGCAAACTGCAAACCATAGCCACTAGTTTGTCTATAAAATATGGTCAACATTGTGTGAAAATTAGAACACAAAGCTGAAAAATCACAAAGGAAACACCACACAGAGAACTGTAGTCAAGCTATTAAACTACTTGAAGAACAAATGAAAGCTCAAGAAAATAATTAATTTGACTACAATACAGTCCTCTCCCCCTATACCATAGTATATGGAGAAAGTATTGTTTTCGTCAACATTTTCTAGTTTAAGTTTTGAGTGAACATGTCTCTGTTTTGGGTCCCCCTTCTCAAAAATGGCTTTGAACGATTTTGATAAAAATTTAGTATGTTGTAGCCCTTTACATTCTGCACAAAATGGTAGAATTCCCATTCCTGTAAAAATTACGGTTCAAAAGTTATTGTAAATTATGTAATTTTAGGAAAAAAGCCGGTTATGATAAAAATTAATTTGTTATGGTCCCTGTAATTCTAAACAAAATAGTGCAATCTCTCAGAGCTGTAACAATTACGGTTTAGAAGTTATTGCAACTGTTGTAATTTTTTCCTTTAACTAAAATATCATAGTTACTTCCATAGATTACCCATGATAAAGGCTGTTGACAAGCTAATGGGGTAAAGTATGTATCATATTGCTGATATCGTTTATTCTGTCTTGTGATTTCCAGGTTTGGCTGTGTTTGTGAAGGCACTAATCATGTTATGTTTTAGGCACTTCTTCACCTGAGGATGAAATCATATCCTCCAGAAATGTCGTGAAAATTTTTTTACTAATCGTGATGGAAAATCTTTAATATAATTCTATTAATTATTCACATGAATTCTCTGTAGTTAAGTTTGTCATAATAAATAGCCTAAACTCACCTTCACCAAAAATTAACTTCAAACACAGAAGTATTTGTTATTACAGTAATTCCAAAACACAATAAACTACTTAAAGGAATGCTACCATCGACTATATGATGATGCTAAACCTAAAGACAATGTAATTTGTCGAGCCCCAGGTCGTACAAAGCTAACCCAGCTGCTTGTATGCCCGCCATGTGCGCATCAAATAAAGTTTTACTGTCGCATAAAACACTTCTGAATTTGTTTTTGCCCCATACGGGTTCATTTCGTGCCACCCTCAACGCTTCATTATGTCGTGAGTTTCGTGCGTTTTGTGCACGTGCGTGGGTTAACGCACATTTGCAAACATCGCACAAACATTGGGGATTGGTCTTATTGCCTGTACATAACTATTCACTTTACTGCGTCCTGTTGGCGTCATTAACAATACATATGAGATGAGACGACCATTAGAAGGAGGGGGAAATGAGGGTAGAAAATGCGACGGATTATCGTCAGGGATTCCTTGAATGAACACATAAAAAGCGTATTTGATCTTATCAGACATTAATATCAAGAAATGTATTTTAACTACGACAGTTACCTGACAAACTGGACTTTCTTGCACTGATTATAGCACGCAAAGGAGCTGATTCCTGCATTAATTTACTTTCCCGAACTCATTTCACTTTCCCGCACTTATAATACTTTCCCGCACTCCAATATTTAAACCAAACGACAAAAAATTGTATGCTTTTATTAGGCACGTAATATTTGTATGCTTGTTGTCACCACAACCAAATCGATCAGCTGGTTCAGTGTTTATTTTGTCGTTCAACGTTTAACCCGATGTCTGTTGAGGTTTTACCAAAAACATTACAAAACAATAAATAAACAAAAAATGACATTCAGATTTTGATTTATTGTTTGTGAAATTTTATTCAGATTTGTAATTAGGTAATTTATGAAACTATACAATAACAGTTCACCTGTAATTAATTTATATGCTTAATAGTAACTGCAAAAAAAATATTATGTGTGCGGGCGCAAAGTGTCTTTACTGCTTTTGAGGAACTCGAGTAAACATTTACCTCAAGTGCAGCAGAGTGCCAGTGGATTAGTTTTAAGTATATTGGATTACCTGTTTTACTTTTAGTTTTATGTTAATTAGTTGAATAAAATATAAAGTTTTTGTATCAACTTTATTTCCTTCCAGTTCACAAACTTACATTATTTTCTTAGTAACCAAATAAATATAAACATAAAAAAAACACAGCTGTCTACAGACATTGCTGTAGCAACAACTAGGTATGTTATGTAGTTAGAATATATTGACTCTAGAACCTTTTAATATAAAGTAGATGTTAAGTTCTGTCACCTAATAATTTTCTTTAGCCTTTACTTAGAACAGCTGATGATTTCAAAAATGATTCATACTGTACAAATAAACATTATTGATTTCTGTTCTTCTTGTCAACATGACTTTTATTTTTTCTCTCTTAATTTTTCATTAATTTACTCAAACACTACACAGTAGAGGCTTACAAGTAAGTAGGTTTACAATAATATTGTCTACATAGTTACAATATTTTTATACACATTGATGCCACTTGTACACCATACTAGGTTGCCTATAAAATGTTAACCCCTTACCTGAATATATAATGAAACTAATTTTACCAGTCTGTTCTGTTCCTAAAACGAACTATACTTGTTTAACTATTTAGTACAGCAGATCCAAATAATTGTTTTCACGTCCTCTTCCCGTTTCGAAGAACAGATAAAGCAGTTACAGTAGCACCTAATATTTAATAGTTAAAGATTGAAAGATATTACTTTCCACACTTCTGGAAGGCTAACGAAATGTTTCAATCTACGCGCTATCAGGGATGGTAGCAATATTGTAACGAAATCAATATAGCGAAAATACCCCTTTGTCAAAATAAAACAATGCGACGTGTGAAGAACTAAATGACGTCACATTGTGCGTCTCACGCATCATTGTTGTGAAGACTGTTAATGAGTGAGGTGACGTTTCGACGCATTGTCCCTGTTGCAGGTGCAGAAAGCATCGTTACTCTGCATTGTATGCAATGTACGCATGCCACTGATAATGATGTTTCGATAGTGAAATAGAATTTCAAAGCTCATACATCAAGGATGTGTGTCAGTATACTCATTATAACGCACGATACTCATTGAACTCTTTCGTCAGGCTTAGTGGTTGCATATAAAAAAATATATCCTAAAGTAGCATTCGCAAACCACTCAAAAACATTCCTTCTGAAATAAATCAACCATAAAGTAGTTTTCAAAAGGAATGTTTAACTCTACAACAATGTCAGAGAAATGTCATAAAAAGCTAAGTGCCAGACAATCACTGCACGACGCTACAACGGGAGTCGGTACGTGAGGTTCGGGTAGCGGCTCCTGCCAGCCAAATTTGGGTCCTCTACCTCTTACTGCCTTTCTTCTGAAGGCCAAGAGTCGACAGTTGCCAAATCTCAGCGCAGAATCATGCAGAAAGTTATGGTTTTCATGTGCTTCAATCAGCACATACAGTATGCATGGGGTGTGGTGTGGTAAAACCAGCCTATCTAAAATAGTAATAATTCGACCTTGTATACCATTAAAAATTTATGTTTTTGTACGAATGAAGAAACTGGGGAAATGTATATTACAAATTTGAGTTCTTTTCTTCTACCTTTCGTGTGGGTCCTTCAGTAGCTGGAGTTATCAATCACAAGTAAAAGCTTACTTCGAAGTTTGTTCATATTAACACAAGACTGTTATTTGAACATACAACATTTATTTATTTATTTATGTATTAGATATGTTTTTGTAAAATAATTTAATCTAATATGTTGACAAATTAACCTTGTTGCACTAAATTAAAATGAAACGAAAGAAAAAATCTAATTTACACTATGATTAAACAAAGATTTTAGTGTGTGCTTTAATCACTCTAAATTCAATACACCTATTTACATGAATTATGACTACTGTAATTCAAAAAAGTAAACAAATCTGCATTCTTTTCTCTTATTAAAAAAATAGTGTATGCTGAAATTTTACAGATCACTGTACTGTTACTAATTTGTTGAAATAATATATATATATATATATATATATATATATATTTCATTTAAGAGTAAAGAATTTCATTCAAAGCTATGTGACGCATAACTCTGATGTAAGCAATTTTCAAAAGCTATAAGTGTAACACTGCCGTAAAACATCAAGGCCGAGGTAAAGAAACCAGAAACAACTTAAACCTATTTTATTTTGCTATCCTAAATAAATAATCACAACCATTGGGTCTCAGCATGAAAAAGGGTTTACAAATTATAGTATACCTTTTTAGAATAATTAATTTCAAGCGAAAAAGCTCAGTATTTAAAATTGTAGTGAAAACGTTGAACAAGTTGGCAATCCTGTTTGGCTTCGGTGGGAAATTCTGGGATTTGAAACTCGCTCCAATGTATCAGGCCAACGCTGGCTCGGGCGAGGTATAGGCCTAAGTTGTTGGCCTAAGGCCTAGGCCCATGCACCTCCTCCACAAGTCCTCGCACCTCATTGGCTCTCACATTGTCAGTCAGCTGTTGTACGATGAACTCTTCACTCTCCCTCAGCGCTCGCAGACTGTCAATGTCGTCCAGGGAGTCTTCGCCGTCTGCCTTCTCTGGAACCTGTAGAAAATAAGGTTAATTAGTTTCGAATGAAATATATTTACTATCAAGAACGCATTCAAGGATTGAGATCAATACAAGTACATACAACACGAAGGGTTGCGGTTTGACAGAAATCGTGTTTGACAGTAATCATGTTTGACAGTAATCGTGTTTGACAGTAATGGTGTTTAAAGGTAACTGTGTTTGACAGTAATCGTGTTTGACAGTAATCGTGTTAGACAGTAATGGTGTTTGACAGTAATCGTGTTTGAAGGTAATCGTGTTTGGCAGTAATGGTGTTTGGCAGTAATCATGGTTAACAGAAATCGTGTTTGACAGTAATCGTGTTTGACAGTAATGGCGTTTGACAGTAATGGTGTTTGAAGGTAGTCGTGTTTGACAGTAATCGTGTTTGACAGTAATCGTGTTTGACAGTAATCGTGTTTGACAGTAATCGTGTTTGACAGTAATCGTGTTTGACAGTAATTGTGTTTGACAGTAATCGGCAGTAATGGTGTTTGACAGTAATGGTGTTTGACAGTAATGGCGTTTGACAGTAATCCGATTTGACATCACGCACTTTGTCGGTGAATCAATTCAGTCACGACCATTTTCACTATACTATCATTTACTTTATAGGGATGGGATGTCTAGCTCTAGCTCTATCCATGGTCGAATGTATAGCCCTACCTCTGCCACGTCAGTATCCATCTTGTCCTGGGTGGGACTCTGGTCTGACAGAGCCTCTACATCAGGGGGTGTCTCGCCGTGTTGTATGTAGACAGGGATGTACCCGGGCAGCGGGGGCAGGTACTGTCTCTGACGTGGCGACGACACTGGGAAGGCTTCTGGAACAATACAAATACACATATAATGTGCTATCCCAGAAGTATATGCTCCTAGAGGGCAGGCACTTCAACAGAAGTGGCGCTAGTCGTCACAGTCATATAGACTTGGACTTTTACTATCTACAACATATTTATCGTACACATCATTACATTATGGTTGCATCAGTTGCTTTACATTTATTTTCAAGAGTGATAGGACACAAAGGAGTGTGGTTCTACAGATCTAGTGACGAAAAAAAAGTTATAAACACTGTAGGTGTAGAAAAAGTCAAAATAAACTCATTTCCAGAGAAATTTCCATACAGAGAATATGCTATTGCCGTAGGTCTCATTGTAAGATCTAGCACCGGACAAATTTACTTTTTACTGCAGTTTGCTTGCTTATTCATACTAAGTTATTACAATTTCACTAAAAGTAATCTTTAGATTCCCTGTAGCAGGAAACTTAGGTCGGTACCAACTCATTAAACCTAATATTATTCGAATAAGGTTTACATTTCATACATTTTTGTATTTTTAAGGAAACATTTTAATGGAAACCGATTCAGGTAAATGGAAATTCACTGAGTCTGCAGGTTTGTTGAGGTAGGGGCGTTTGATAAATTATCAGCAAAACAACGTATTTAAATTTGACACCTATAATAACTATTACTTCTGAAACCCTAGTAATTCAGCCCTGTAATATCCCCCTCTCGTAGCAGGATCGCTGCGGATGCCAAACCATCTCAGAGGCCATTTCCTCCAGATACCGTATCAGCCATTAAGCAAGCTACCAATCAAATTGCCATTTATTCCTCGTGGCGAGACCATGAAACTGAACTGCTTCAGGATATCGACCCCGACTGATCGCTTCCTTGACGACTTCTTATATAGATATAATAAATAATTGCCAGATACACTATAGAAACTATATATATACTAATCTAGGTAAACATTTTAGTATCAATAACGTTTATGTCTCTTTCAAAATTCAACGTTGAATAAAAGTTTTGTAATTTATTTATATAAGTTTACTAGTCATGGACGAGTTTTAGGGGAATCAAAACAGATTTAACGACCGCCAACACGACGATATCGTACGTTAATGTCTGATTTGGTCCAGTTTAGATTTTAAAATACTTTTCACTTTGATTTTTTTCTAAAAGCAAAATGCTTAAGATATAGTTGAAATATTCTTTATTTCACTGAGAAATTACCATAGTATGGATGTTTTTCGTACTTATAATAGGATACAAACTGTTATAAATAAAATTATAGCTATATCTAGTTATTTTTATTACGGGTATAATGTCTTAAGCATTGGTGTTTCTGCTGAGTCGCACTTTACTAAAATGACACACTTAATTAGATTGCCAATGGTAAAGTAAAAATGTCAAATGCTGTACTATTTGTTTTATATTTTACTATTATCAGAGGCAATGATTTCAAGTTTGCATAAACAAATTATTGAACCAAATCCTTCAAGTGTTTGATCTGAAACCTTCGCATCTCACTCGTTCATGGATCCAAAATGTTCGTATTGTTCTACATAATCTCGTTCGTCTCTTATCCACGTCTCTAGTTTATTGTGTGCTCTTCGTGCCTATTAACGTCTGTCTAGGTTATCAATCCAAACTGTAATGATTTAGAACCCTCTCGTTCATTGATCCATAATTTTTGTATTTTATCTTCATCCCTCTTGTCCATTGATCTTAAAGCTTCGTATACTCAAATTCATTCGTAGATTCCTTTTCTGTTGTCAATTTTGATTTTAATCTTATTCAAACCCGAATAGAGTTTGAGGTATAGATTTGTAAATGTTGATCAGTTTGTCTGAGCTGGGCAGTCTCGGAGCAGTGTAGTTTCTGCACCGTACTCCTCAGTTCGCACTTCGCAGTTGGCAGTGACGGTGGTCCAGATCACGCGCAGCACCCGTTACCACGACCTGGTCACATCCTGTAACGGTCTCCTGGTCCAGATACCCGGCTACAACGGGAAGCCTGGATACAGGGAACACGACAACGCTGGAGGTCGAGTCGTGCAAACCCGGGAGGCGGAGCCCTCAACAACCAACTAGGGCAGTTCTAGAACAAAACTGTGAAACTGAACCGATCAAAACGGCGTTATTTCCTTTACTAACCCCTAATATAAGCCCCCAACACTTTTTACAATTCAAAGATATTCAGAAACAGCAGATATAGCTCCCATAAATAAATATTACTCGTGGTACATACACAATCTGCTGGTAAAAGAGACTTACAAAAATATTTACGAAACGTCTAGCAAGTTTTCGGTACAATAATATTGATTTGTTCTCACTATTCCATTGATTTATATGTTTGTTAAAATCACTTACCACATGTCAACAAATAAAGTCAATACAACCTTGAACGCACAATTCTACTGGTTCATCATTGACTTTCACAACGAAAACTTTTGCTGAAGTCAAAGTCCTGCGTAAACATAAGTCAACTACTGTGACGGTATCACTCATTAGATGCTCATCTAATGAACTCACTCATTAGGTACTGAACGGTAAGTAATCAAAATCAACATCTTGAGTTAGGAAGAAATATTTAATGAAAAGTGTAAACCGTATCAAATGTTCCATTTTCCTTACAAACAGTGATCTAGCGGTATTGTTCTTATAACCTGGCTATTTTAGTGCGTTTTCTCATCATCGTATTTGTTATTTCTAAAGTGTTTTCTGTCGGTACGCAATAACTTCCACAATACTTCATAAATGAGGTAATTTTAAAACCTTTGTTATTCACTACACATGAAAAATATACTATTACTCATATTTCGGTGTTTTTTTTGTTTTTTTTTTAACGGCCTGTTATATGACTCCGTATATGATTTCTACTTAAAATATAGATTTATGCTATTATACGTCGTTGTAAATAAAGCTGATTTATTTAAACGAAAGTTAAATAGATAACGTACCGGAGCTGCGGGCTTAAAAGACGCAACTAAGGAAGATTTCCATTGACAATGCATTCCCTAATAGTCACAATACCTTAGCTGCATTAACTTAGGGCAGTTTGTACACGACACAGTAGAAACTGCGAAGGTGTTTATCTATAAAGCCAGTCCTACAACCCAACCACACTTATACAACATCCAAGAGGAGCAAGTCAACGAGTGAACTGCTTACAGAAAATGAAATGAAGAGCAAAACTTATTTACTCAAGTAAACTCAAGTTTACGTAAACTTTTTACGTAAAAAAGTTTCATAAACTCAAGTTTACGAGGTTGTCAATTAAGTGAGAAATAAAATTCCAGTTTTATCATTCATTGACTTGTTTGGTCATAGATTATAAAAGGAAAAATTTTGTCTACAAATTTTATATGGAGAGGTTGGTTGTATGGCAAAATCTGCCAGTGGCGTGAAAATGTCCAGGGGGCGAAGCTCTCGTCTTACCAGCTCTTCAAACTACCAATAAGCAACTTACTGTAAACATTTGAAAAAAAAAAATTAAAATTTAAAAACAGTAGTTTGACTTTTGGGGACCCCAAAATAATAAACAAATTAAATGGGTTCTGGTTCTAGGTCTTACCGGTCACCTAAGGTGATAGCTACTCCTCTACAGGGAAATTCGGTAAAACATGTTTCAGCCAAAGTGTGCCACCAATACCAAACTTAAACAATTCTCAATTTAATATTTTTTTTAATTATTAGAGATTTTAACATTCATTAACTGAGCACTTAAAATCCTCCCTGATCTCTTAACTAAATTTCTACTAAAAATGTTTAATGTATTCATCAGTTCAAATTAAAAATCTATAATAAAAATAACGAAGCATGGTGTAACTATTTCGTAAACAATCTCTAAGACTAACTACTAATGACTGATAATACATTGTTACTCACCAGAAGTAGGAGAGAGATAGAAGATGAATAGGAAGAGAAGAGGCGGGTAGAGCAGCAGTAGCCGAGGACCCATGGTGAAGTGACTGTGAGGGGCACTGAGAGGCTATATACCTGCCCCCCTCCCAGGGGCACGGGGCACGCTGGACCCCGGAGAAAGGGGCATGTAGGTAAAAAGAAAAGGGGTTAACTTTTTGTAATGTAATGCAAAAAAGTCAAACTGTTTTAATATGGAATCATTGAAAATATATAAAAAAAAACTAGCAATCTCAATAGATTGCCTCCAACAAAATGTACAAGATTAAAAATACAAAATAATATAAATAGGTTACATACCTCAGTCAGTCTTCAGTCTTAAAAATAGTCTGGGGATGACTAGTTTCGTGCATCCCGCAATTATCAAATTGACTAATTCAATTTGATGCGGATTTGATAACGGGTCTTTGACCCAAAACTAGTCAACCCCAGACTAATTTTAAGACTGAGGTATGTAAACTTATTTATATTATTTCGTACAATCAGTTTTGGTGGCAAGAATGTTTAAAAATACTGCCTTATATAAAAATTATTTAAGGTATAATTTGGTCAGATTTATCTAGAGATCCTACCGATGTTTAGTCTGGTGGTTGTTTTTCTTTATAACCTGGTCAACTTGAAAGCTAGATTAACTCACTAACAATATTGTAAGCTATATTGTTCCCCGATACTTTAAACAAGAAGTAAAGTGCAGAATATAAAATCCACCCACAAAAATATAAGGGAGCAATTTACTCGACCTCAACACAGCGTAGCCAACATAAACTCCATAACTCGGGGTTTACAATAGGATACGACGTCAACTAGTGCTATTCAAAGACAAATAAATACAGTAGCAATTTTTTTATGGAGACAAATATTAATCATGCAAAACCGTGTTCATACACTGGAAATTAGTAGCTTGTACAACTTTTAATGGATATATTTATATTTGTTATAACGCATTGTTTAAGGTAAGATAGACACTTTGACTGTTTAAGGTAAAAATCATAGGTGTTGTTATTCACTAACCAAATTATTCCTTTGCATTTCTACGTTTAGCTAGTTTACCTCCCTTATTCAAGATATGCCTTAAGTCTGGCTGCTCACAGTGCTATGAAACTCATCCTGAAATCCTCCAATCCAACTTCCTAAAATGCATTTCCGGTTCAACTCCTCAGCTAAATTTGAATGCAAGGCAGTGATATCCTATAAGTCGACGTACTGTCATTACCAACACGGTGGATTATGAATGAGGGAAGCTGGTTGCTGGTTGGACTGGAGAGGATTCCAATGTGGACAATGTCCGCGGTCGCATCAGAAGAAAGCTCTTTCTTCATCTCTTGCAGGAGAGTTCAACGAACGGTAGTGAAGACTGCGGAGCGGCCTTGCCTCTCGTCATCTCTCTCACACTCCTCTCTCTCCCTCTCTCTCTTTCTCTCTTAGTCAAGGTTAATCTTACGCGTAAACATACAAGAAGCTATTTATTTAGTAGCGAAATTTATTAAAAGCCTAATAATCAAAGAGAGCAAAGATTGCTCCAGTTTTACCTTTTGATTGTTCAGGTAAGCACTGTAACCATTAAGCTACCCAGTAATGGAATAACTAATGTTCAAGCTAATTATTAAGTAGTCGTTTGAAAATGAAAAGCCCATATTGGGTAAAGTATAAAGGTTTGCTCTAGAAAATTAAAACAATTATACATAAACATTGTTTTAAGCGTAAATGTGTATTTCGTGAGCGAGGAAGAGCGAGCCCAAGTAATAGAGTTCTTATTTACACGTTTATTACGTGTGATTACATATTGAAATTATTCAATGACAACACTTTACTATATTGACTGAATTTGATGTAGTAGACTTATTTTTACTGTATACGTATCTCTCCAGTGACATAGTTCCGTACGTGAAAAAAAGAAAAAAAATGAAATGAAAATGCATCTTTATTGAGGCGAGCTTAGGACCTCATGGTCCTTTCTTACAGTTAACCGCTAAAACAACACATTTTTTCACATCACATGTTTCCAGGCAATAGTGACCATAGACTTTAAACCAGACCACCCTAAAATACTGTTATGTATAGACTCATCACCAGATGATTCCTTGAACATTTTCGAAACTGGAACTTCCAGATCCTTCTCTGCTATACGAAATTATTTGTTGTTGTGTCATTGATTGATTGACGTCGGAAATGTGAACTATGGTTTATTTCTTTCGTTAACACACTTACAATGTGTTACAGCTGTTTAGTTTTTACTATCAATGGTTACTCACGTATTGTAAATATTGCAAAAACGTCTCTACGTTATGTGTCAAGTATTTTTAAATTTGACAACGGCAAGTGCTAAGTAATTCATTTTTGACAAGAAGAAATTCAAATAAGGGTGTGAAAATTGGGTTAAAACCCTGAAACTAGTTTATCTATTATAAACATCAGAAATGATTGTCGACAGGTCAGAACCTTATTTATGTTTTTTAATCCTGGAGATTATGAATAAACTATCAACTTTTGTTTTGTTGCTACCCATGTATACAATTGTTCAATAAACCAAGAAAAGAAATAGGAAAATCATGATGGAAATCTGGATGAATTACAAACTAACAAAAATCTTCCTATCCTCGTTTATTTTATTCTGCATCTTCAAGTAACACCCGGAAGGGAAGTCATGCAGTTATATTTACAGCATAACGGAACAAACCCGACCTCGCGGTCTGCATCTTCCAGCGGCAAATAAACAATCAGGCATCATCCGGCCTTGAGTGTTCAGACACTTGGGCAACAGGATGTGTCTAGTCTTCAGGTCCTGGAGTAATGGGAGACGGATATCAATGGGGAGAAGAAAACTTTGTAGAGAGAAAATACAACAAATTGACTGCCGACCAATGCATACGAATCAAAGTGAATACGGATAAACGATCAGTTCATAGTTAACTACCAGTCGATGAATATTAGTTCATTTCTTTCCAGCAGTAATTGGTTCTATTTTTATAACTGTGCTTCGTTCTTGCTAATTAAATAACAACATAATTTGAACAACACACTTACATGTGTAAATGTGACCGTGTACACGTTCATAATATTTATCATCTGTCAATCTATTTCTTTTAGATGTCACAGTTTCTTTTAGTAAAACTTAATTCCAACAGTCTGGATATGGTATTGAAGTCTGAAATTAACCAACCATTTCTTTTCTTAATTTTCTTTATAATTTTATAGCCGTATTAGGTATATGGACAGCGTTCCCATACAGTACATTTACTTTTAACATATCTAGACGATAACCTACAGCTTATCTTATCATCACAAACCTATCAATGAAAATTCAATTCTGAAAGTAAGGTTTGTACATGCGTCTATGGCCAAAATGTACTGTCTGTCCTAAAGAGTCTATTTTTGAACCAACACAAATCAACCACTTAAATGACTATACAATAATGTTCTCGAATATGTAGTCAACGCAAAAATCATTAACATATAAATACACCTATTATGTGCTCTCTAGCTGATATTATAGACACGTTTAATAATCTGACCACAGTTAGTCCTTAAAATTAGTAATCAAATGTTTACTCTTGTATAGTTTTCTCTTGACTTAAGTGAGTGAAAGGATGAGTGAGGCGACCATCACGTCATCGAGTGACAAGTGACAGAGTGACAGAGAGACTGCTGAAGAGAGAATGCAGCCAACGCCAGGGGAATCCTAATGGCGACCACGCAGTCATGCATACAGTCGGTGAACGAACTCACAACTGCCGGTCATCTATATTACTTTATGTCTTGTTTATAGGGAATTTTCTAGAATCTAGGCAAAACATATCGATGGTAAACTGTATCAATGTATTCGTCCGAAGTTTGAATTTCGACGGGATGTTAAAATAAAGATGCCTCAGCCCCATTAATGTACACTATTGAATCGAATTTGCTGTAAATTGAGATCTGAAAAAATAGACTCTATGGATCATCACAATAATTGTAAAGCTTGGTTACGTCCAGTGTATCTAGAGTGCACTTTTATAAATTAGTTCCAGGTTATTTTATGAAATTCAAAATAGTTTTCACTATCACACGATGTATTAAATGTTTGTTGTTTTGGTGCATTTCTTGTAACTTGTTTCTTATAAAGGGACTATTTTTTTTGACCTGAGGATCCAAAGTTACGAGAATAGGTCGGTCGAGTATTTGTTGAAATCCCAAATAAACTGGATTCTGAGCCATATTAGAAATAGGTTATCAAAAGGTCGCCAGTTCGATCCTGAGAAAAGTGTGTAGCTTTTTGTTGGTTAAAAACTGGACGCAGCTGTCTTTGATCATCGGACTTTTAATAAATGGTTAAACGAAACATATGGCCATAATCAGTAACAAAGCTACACAAGACATCACACTCCATTCTACACTAATCTTTCACTCATATTTGTGTTAAAATACGCACCTAGGTGGTGTCTCCATCTCAAATGGTAATAATAATAATAATACTACTCTATTATTTTCTGAAGCAATTTGTACCCAAATATAACCCGAGTGATTCAGCGTGTTAATCCCGAGGTTTTCCTGCGCGTTCAACCAATACAACGGTTGTTTAGATGAGTATCGCAGTGTTTGATGTCAGTTTGATTGTTTATGTTATCATTGTCATTAACAATTTACCTACATTAACCTGATCAAACGACTCACCACAGTTCAACAATCGCCTTCCACACCATGCTTGCCTACTTGGGGATCACCCTGTATCTCGCATCCGCTGTACTGGCAGACAGTGAGTATTGGTTATGCTTATTATCACACTGCAATTGCTTGAACATGTTTAATGTATGTATGATTCATTTATGTTTACATATATTATGATTCATAATATGAATTTGTACATTGTATTCACGTAGTTGAAAAAATAATACTGTTTAATACCTGATAGTATTTTATTATATTTTTTATTTTAATAATCCTTATGCGGGGACCAGTGTCCATCCTAAAATAAGAAAGCTTGCCTCATGGTTTTGCTGAATACTATATCTTTTTATATTCTATCCTATACTCTGATACGAGCTATGTCTGTCTGTCTGTCTATATGTAATATACTGTAAATCTCAGAATATAGCGGAAGGATTTTGACTACACTTTTGAATTGGGGACTTATAGCCCTAAAAACCTAATTGGTTACAGCCACTACCTCGGGAAAATTCATATTTCGTTACACAACTCATTTGAAAAAAAAAACTGCATTGGCCTTATGGATTGCCAAGTAACTATGTCGGCAAAATAACAAATAAAAAGTAAACAAAAGACGTGTAACAAGTTTTTATAACAAGCCATCCACAGTATACTAGCAAATTAAAATATATAGTACAAAAGGGAAAAATCTGTTGTAACTATTGAGCAAAGATTACACTGAAGATTACTCGATATAGGGGAAAATAGTTTCGATCAAATACTGATTATTTTACTCAGCCCTCTCCCCCAAAACTTAATCCCCGAAGTACTGAGGCATTCCAAGTAAACTAATTACATCTGGGGGTTTTAATTTACATAAAACTGTTCCCGTATACTAAATCCCAATGAAAAAGCAGACAGAATCTAAATTCTAGAAGTAGTAGTGGAAAAGCGGAAAATCGATGTCACAGAATATTTTAAAACTAATATGATTTTGTTTTATTATATTTTTTCTGCCGTTATTGACTGGAGGGGAGACAAATTAGAGAGTAGCACTTAAACTTAAGCAAGCAAGTGTATCTTATCTTTGTTTAGTTGCATACTTTTAGATTACAGTACAGAGTTGTTATTATTTCGATCAAATATCCATGATATGAAATAAATATGTTTTTTGTTAATTTCAAAATTTCTTTTGACGTTATTGTTTTAACGGTTAAAACCAATTAACTACTGGTATCTGATTATGCCATCTGGAGTGCCATTGGAAAATCATATCAATCTGACAATTAATTATTCTGCTGGTTTACATTGCTATGTCATAGCGAATGTAAACATGGGGAGTTTTCTCATTGCAGCCATGGAGACCAATCAATATTAACTTTCAAAAGCCCCACCTGAGAATGTTCAAAGCCAAAAGGGAAAAGCCTTCGGCCAGTATCGAAGCGTGAATAGTCAACATGTTTCTTGATATAGTAGTTATATTTTTACAAAGTTTAAGCCCTTTTGGTTTAGTCGTTTTTACGTGATTGAGTAACACACACCCAGACAGGCACTCATAAACTTTATATAATAGTCCGGCTCTTTCTATCCGACGATTTTCATCATTTTGGGCTTAAATTAAGGGTATGAACGTAATGATTTTCCATCAAGCATCATCATTGATTTATCTGCTGTTTTCCTCAGCCAGTAAACATAAATTAGATTTTTCTGAATTTTTTGTTCAATTAAAGATATATTTCATCAGTTCTAATTACATTATCCTACATGTTTTGGTCTAAGAACCTCCAGTGAAATGCCAGCTTTCCTTTGAGCTGTTGATTTTTAAGATCGGAAGTACCTGAAGCACGCTTCTGAATCACGAATAAACAATAATTATAATTATTTTATGACCTATCTGCAATCAATAATACGTAACTCCATTTTTACTCTCTTCCCCTAAACAATAGTATATGGGGAAAGTATTGTTTTTTTTTCAAAATTTGGTCAAAATGTGGTTGTAGAAGTGATGTCAATCTGTGTGTGTGGATGTGTACAGAGCTACAGACAACACCTGTAGTCCGATTTTGATAAAAATCGGTATGTAGGTACTAAGCAATGGTATCTCCAGGCAATTTAAAATTTTGTTGAAATTTGATTTTTAATGGTGATTTTTCCATAATACCATTGACATTATATAGTGTTAATTACATTATGTTGATTGACATTATAGTCAATGATAATAACCAAAAAAATAACAGAAAAATTAAATCGTCTGGAAAAACAAACCCCTAACTAGCTTGATAACATTTTTGTATGTTACAGTCCTTTATATTCTGAACAAAATGTTACGAATCCCATTGCTGTACAAATTACGGCTAGAAGGTTATTGTAACTTATGTGTTTTTCCCTTTTAAAAACCTAAATAGCTTATTCCCTATATGGGTAATTCGCTATAAGTAACGAAAAATCAAATCAAAAAGCCAGTTTTGATTAAAATTAGCATGTTACTGTCATTATAATACAAATCAAAAGAGTGCAACCCCTGTACAAATTTACGGTTCGAAAGTTATTACAACCTATGGATTTTCCCTATGAAATATCATTGGTAGCTTACTCCCACCACCCCATGTTAAAGGTTGTTGACAAGCTAATGGGAGAAAATATGTGTCAGATTGTTGATACCGTTTATTGTTTTAGTTATTGTATAAGTCTTGGTCTTAAAATACTCCTACAGTATAAATATATTATTAGATATATTGATAGTTTTGAATCAGTTAAGTTTATACTGTATTATTTAATCAAAAACACATTTCAACGTGGTGGAGGGCCCTCTAGTTTCAATTTATTTTCTTTAGATATACAAAAAATTACATTGCACTAAATGTATGTGTTTATTCTAAAATTCACTGTTGCAGGTGGACAGTACTATGCGGCCCCTGGGCAGGTATATTCACCGTACAAGTTGGATAGCAAGAAGAAACTAAGTCTCACGGCAAACGTAGGAATCGGTAGTGGCAGTGGTTCTAAAAGACCAGGATTCTACGTTGGAGGAGGGCTTGGGGCTGGAATCGGAGGAGCAGGGATTTCAGCATCCGGATCCATCAGTAGTGGAGGATATAGACCTAGCGGCGCAGGATCATCAGCCACGGCTGGCTCTGCAAATGGTGCAAACAAAAGACCTGGAAGTGGAGGATCGGCATCTACTGGAAGTGGTGCAGTAGCCGGTGGATATGGAGGAAGTGGAGGAGTAGCCGGTGGATATGGAGGTAGCACAGGATATGGTGGCTCAGGAGCCACAGCGACTAGTGGTTCTGGAAGTGGAGGAGTATCCGGTGGATATGGAGGTAGCGCAGGATATAGTAGTTCAGGATCAACAGCCAGCAGTGGTTCTGGAAGTGGTGGAGTAGCAGGTGGATATGGAGGTGGTGCTGGATATGGTGGTTCAGGTTCCACAGCGACTAGTAGACCTGGTAGTGGAGGAGTAGCGGGTGGATATGGAGGAAGCGCTTCATATGGGGGTTCAGGTTCAACAGCAACTAGTGGATCTGGAAGTGGAGGAGTAGCCGGTGGATATGGAGGAAGCGCTGGATATGGTGGTTCAGGTTCAACAGCGACTAGTGGATCTGGAAGCGGAGGAGTGGCGGGTGGATATGGAGGAAGCGCTGGATATGGAGGTTCAGGTTCAACAACGACTAGTGGATCTGGAAGCGGAGGAGTGGCGGGTGGATATGGAGGAAATGCTGGATATGGAGGTTCAGGTTCAACAGTGACTAGTGGATCTGGAAGCGGAGGAGTGGCGGGTGGATATGGAGGAAGCGCTTCATATGGGGGTTCAGGTTCAACAGCAACTAGTGGATCTGGAAGTGGAGGAGTAGCCGGTGGATATGGAGGAAGCGCTGGATATGGTGGTTCAGGTTCAACAGCGACTAGTGGATCTGGAAGTGGAGGAGTGGCGGGTGGATATGGAGGAAGCGCTGGATATGGTGGTTCAGGTTCAACAGCAACTAGTGGATCTGGTAGTGGAGGAGTAGCGGGTGGATATGGAGGAAGCGCTGGATATGGTGGTTCAGGTTCAACAGCGACTAGTGGATCTGGAAGCGGAGGAGTGGCGGGTGGATATGGAGGAAGTGCTGGGTATGGTGGTTCAGGTTCAACAGCATCTAGTGGATCTGGAAGTGGAGGAGTGGCGGGTGGATATGGAGGAAGCGCTGGATATGGTGGTTCAGGTTCAACAGCGACTAGTGGATCTGGAAGCGGAGGAGTGGCGGGTGGATATGGAGGAAGCGCTGGATATGGAGGTTCAGGTTCAACAACGACTAGTGGATCTGGAAGCGGAGGAGTGGCGGGTGGATATGGAGGAAATGCAGGATATGGTGGTTCAGGTTCAACAGTGACTAGTGGATCTGGAAGTGGAGGTGTGGCGGGTGGATATGGAGGAAGCGCTGGATATGGTGGTTCAGGTTCAACAACGACTAGTGGATCTGGAAGCGGAGGATTGGCGGGCGGATATGGAGGAAGCGCTGGATATGGAGGTTCAGGTTCAACAACGACTAGTGGATCTGGAAGCGGAGGAGTGGCGGGTGGATATGGAGGAAATGCAGGATATGGTGGTTCAGGTTCAACAGCAACTAGTGGATCTGGAAGTGGAGGAGTATCCGGTGGTTATGGAGGAAGCGCTGGATATGGTGGGTTAGGTTCTACAGCGACTAGTGGTTCTGGAAGTGGAGGAGGATCCGGTGGATATGGAGGAAGCTCTGGATATGGTGGTTTAGGGACGACTGCGACTAGTGGATCTGGAAGTGGAGGAGTATCCGGTGGTTATGGAGGAAGCGCTGGATATGGTGGGTTAGGTTCTACAGCGACTAGTGGATCTGGTAGTGGAGGAGTAGCCAGTGGACATGGAGGAAGTGCAGGACATACTGGTTCTGTAGGTAGTGGATACGGAGGTAGTGCAGGATATGCAGGCTCAGGATCTGTAAGTGGTGTCTATGGTGGTTCTGCAGGGTCGGCTGGGGCTGGCACAGGGTACGGAGGTGCTAACACTGGAACTCTTACCGTAGTGGGAGGACAGCCTGTCTGTACATGCCCATGCAGTGGATCTCGAGGAGGTTACCGGCAAACTGTCCCTGCCAGGGGTGGAGCATATTACGGATAAAAAATCTATCATCTTTTTAGAGGTGTATAATTACTCCAAATAACAACTACAGATAAACTTGTACGCATATATCTTATGAATATTAGACATTTGTTGTATAGTTGGATGAGCCTATTTTCTACTATAAACATTAGAATGCATTTAGAAATAAAGTGTTCATTCCGTATATGATGTAGTTATTTTCCAAACTTCATACATTTATTGCAATACAATGTAATGGTAATTTCAAGATCTCAAGTCAAATATTTGGTTGATTAGTGGTTGTGTGGCACACAAGAGTGTGATAAAATAGATGATAGATTGGTATGTGTTGTTTTAACGAACTATTCGTTGGTTTACTACTTATCATTTCCCTTTTGTTATCGAAAGTTGAAGGCTAAAATCCAATGGTAACACCCCTTAAGATAAAAATAATACTGAAACTATTTAATATTATTTAGAAACTGTTTAGTGTTGTTTGCAAAACATGCCATAAGGTCCAAAGAATATACAGAGTGATCCTTAAGTAGGCAAACAAATTTAAAGTGTTCCGGGTCAAAATAAAACAAAAACCAAGAATAGCATTTTATCCAAAACCTTTTTTGCTAGCAAAATGCTCAGCATTTTTTTGTGTTTTCAAATCATATCTAACAAATATTTAAGATATATTTATGTCATTTTGTACACAGTCATAATCTATAAAAAATAATCAATAAACTATTTTTTTTCTAAATGGTGGCCATTTAAATTTTTATAGCTTGAATAATAAAAAAATACCGATATTTAAAATACCCCCGCCGCAGCAAACCTGCCGACTAAGCGAATTTCCATTTGTCTTAATTGATTTTCAATTAAATATATTTTAATAACATTAGGTTTAACGAGTACCTAGGTTTGCTGCTACAAGGAAACTAATAAAGTGTGTTTTTTTGTAAAATATTGATAGCTTAGTACAAAATAAATAAATTTGATCAAAATACAAAATATACCCTATCCATAAACAAGCAAACTACAACATTTTACAATATTCCCCATAAGAATAACATGGGAATTTTAAATTTACAATTTTTTTAATTATCTCCGTTACTATTAACCGAACAAAAATACTTTTATATACTAAATTAATTGTTTTTTTAAGCTCTTTAAAAAGGTCTAAAGAGAAATTGGGAAATTTTGTGTTTTGAGGGTCAAAAGTGAGAAAAACCAATTTTTACCCCATAAAACCCCCCGTAAAGCCCCGTTCCCATGGTCCGATCATGCTGGTTCGCGAACTCATTCAAGTTTATCCCGCTTTACACCTTTAAACCAAATTTCATCAAAATCGGACAAAAATTACTCAAGTTATCGCGTTCACGGACGTATATATATATATATATATATATATATGTCTATATATATATACATATATAAAAATTTGAACGAATGGTGTTTTTGGCCTCTGGGGACATCAAAATGAAAAATCAAATCGGTCCCGGGTCTAGGTCTTACCGTGCCACCTACGGTAATAACTACTTCCCTATAGGGAAATTCGCTAAAAATCAAGTACCTGTTACATGTTATTTTGTATCTAAATTCCCTTGTTCTATTTTTCTTTTTTTCTTGTTGTCCTAGAACGCAAGATAAGCTTGTACCTTGAAAACTTGTTTTGTTAGATTTATAAATTTTATAAGATATTGTTATTTATTTGTTATAGTCTATTGTGTTGTTTCTCATTTTTTCTTAGTAATACTATTTATTTATGGTTATTTTCATGAGATTTGGATTTAAATATCAGTGGTTTTTGGTAATTTAATTATGCATGTAACTCTCAATGGAACACGTTAGGACACTCATAGAACTGTGTTGATTGCTGATTGAACTCAACTTTATATATTAATTAACGAAAAATGTTTTTCATAATATGTTGGTGCAGACAAGCCTTGTATGGTTTTTGCATCTATTGTATAATATGCATGTATTCATTATTGTTCAATAAATAAATTGATTGATTGATTGAAAAAAATCCCTATAAAATAAAAGTTACTATTAAACAATACCAAGTTCAAAAATGTCAAATAATAAATAGCTGGGAAATCACAATTTATAGGCAAAAATGAGGCAAATCCTGGCTAATTGGTTTTTTTTACCTAGCCTGTACAACTAAAAATCTGTATTTCTTCGTTATTTACAATTCCATGTTTTTATAGTTCGTGTTTTTTGATAAGGAATTTAAAAAGTGCTAAACATAAGTGTTCTTGGCATTTTTTCATAAATACAGCCACTTTTGTAACAGTTTTTAGTAATAACAATTTAAAATACTACAATTTTGAAATAAATAAAATCAAATTATGATTGTATTGAATAGTTATTGACTAGATTGAATTTTATACCAAACTTGATGAAGATATAATATGAAATAGTTTTTAAGATATGAAATGTAAACACAAAATACTAAATGGCGGATACGTGCTACACATTCAATGTATTCCTAAATTTGCGTATTTATGATCTACCTTGTATGAACAGTAAATTTTAAGATTTAATAATCCCGAGCGTAAGAGCTCTTGGTGATTTGTAACCAAAACTTAAATTGATAATTTAGTTCGTACACTCCATTATATTTTGGAAGCAAATATGAAATACATCACAGTAACTCTGACTTAATTACAAGAAAATGATTATTAGTAGATTGGACGTGTAAAACCTTTCAAGAAACCTTTTGTAGAAGTAGTTTACTAAGTCATCACTAATCGCTTGTTTTGCTTGGAGCGGCCAAAAGATTAACGAACAGTCCGCGTAAACAAGCTCGCTTGGTGGACGCTGGGCAAAAGCTGGTTTCACCATCGTGTACATCCCTAAAATTTGTCCAGATATTTTTACCCAGATCCTGTTCCTGTTCCGTGTAGCTGTGTGATTCACCACAGGTTGATGTGATATCAGTGTCATTAACTCAGCATTCTAGTCCTGCGAGTGTGTCTGCCCAGTACAATCACCTGCTCACGTCATGTTCGTCTATTGGTTGTGGCCAGTTTTGTCCCTCGTTGCCGCGTCCTTCGAGGATGATGGTAAGCATTTCTATTGTACATAGTGTATTTTTATGGTAATGGAAATTAACTGTATAAGATTTTGCTTGCACCTAAGGAGGATTACAAGCTAAAACATAGTTCTTTTGAAATACAATGTATTTTTTTTTTTAAGTAAACAAGTACACAGCCTAAGGGTTTTCATAAACCCCTGCAAAATGTTATATTATTTCTACCTAAATAGTATTGACTTAAAGTAGCACCGTGAACAGTGAGGGAATTTCACCATAAATAAGGGAAAGTGTTCATAAATGCTGAGCGAATTAAGGGCTGAAATTGCTATCTATGTGAAAATACAATTGATTTAAAGTCTTCTACTACATATCATAATTATATAGACTGCAAATGTTCAATGATGTTCGTTTGCAAGTGCATGATAATAAATCATCTGTTATTGATTTTAAAATGTCGCAAAACATTTTGCAGGGTTATGACAAACGTGTCCTTTCCTCTTCTTCACGTTAACAGTGAAAAGCTTAGTTTTCAAAATATCATTCATCTAAAAAAAAAAAAAAAAATACTATAGTAAAGTATTTTTATGTATGAGTTATATATCTCTTACCAACTTTTTACCTAATGCGTAGAGCCCAGATCATGTCTAGACTACCCTTAATTAATAAATTAATTAATAGTTATTGGTAAATTCTTTCTATTGTTTTCGATATTTTAGTTATTATTAAAGACTGACATATTGCAATTACAATAGGCATACTCCTCTTGGGTGTGGAGAAAGAGTTTAGGCCACCAAGAAATGTAGGCGATAAAAAAAAGTAAAATGGAGACTGCACTAGCAATGGGAAAACTGTTTAAAAATAAATGAAGACCTGTAAAATACTTTGGCCCTAGGCTTTGCCTTTGTCTATTTTGAATTATTTGCTTCACAGTGTGTTGAAAATACAGGGGAGATTAATGTGGTCTAAAAATCTACTGTAAAAAAACAGTTACATACTTACTTACATGTATTATAGAGACGAAGCTACATTTTATAAATGATTATTTTAATATAAATTACTCGTGCAAAAAACTGTGGCGTAATAAAAAATAATAACAACAATAATAATAATAATTTTCTTCCATTACAGTTTATAAATCTGATTCATTGTGCAATGATTATACTGACCTGCCATCTTCTTACGTACCAAGTTTCAAGTCAATTGTTAAAGGAGTTTGAAAGCTATGGATTCATTTGGGAAAATAACATACAGGCACGCAGACAGAAAACCAGGCGTTTTTGGACCGATATTTATATAGTGTTTTTTTGCATTTTTTTGACACCAGGAATAAATATACAAAAAGGTTCCAGAGAGTTCCAGGACTACCTATAGACACCTAAAGTTTGATATTGAAAATGTTGATAATATTTATTCCAGGGACGTTTAATGTAACACGATTTAGCACTAGAACGCCTAATTGCTGGAATGTATGGACTACTTAATTTTTTGTTGGCATATTGTGTCTTGGATCCAAAAATATTTGAGTTTTGTTCAAGAAAAAATGTTGAAACCTTCCTATATGTTCAGATATTTTTCATTGTAAATTCTGATCATATACTATTTTTATGGCCGAATATCTAGATTAACATTATGTCTATAACATAGTATCTCAAAAAGACAGTGCTTTTTATACAAACCAATAACACTCCAATAGTCCTGTAATGTAAGGTGTTCTGAATAACTTGTACAGATTATTCTTAGCAATTTCATGCCGACAAAAATTTAATAAAATAAAATGATTTTAGGTCCAGGATTCGGATTCGGGGCAAGCAACTCCTTCAGCCTTTCGGCTAACTTCGGAGGTGGCTTCGGCGGTGGTTGGCCTGGATATGGCGGGGCCGGAGGCTCAGGATCCACTGCATCAGCGACTGCCGGAGCCGGGGCAGTAGGTGGAGGAGCTGGTGGCGCAGGTGGAGGGGCTGCAGGATCAACAGCCAGTGCCGGGTCAGGCTCTGTTGGAGCTGGAGGAGGCGGGGGAGGATTTCCATGGTGGTATGGTGGAGGATTCGGAGGATCAGGAGCATCAGCCAACGCAGAATCTGTTAGTGGCGGAGCAGGTGGTGGAGTAGGCGGTGGTGGAGCAGGATTTGGAGGATCAGGAGCTTCAGCAAATGCAGGATCTGTCAGCGGTGGAGCAGGTGGAGGAGTTGGAGGAGGGGGAGCAGGATTTGGAGGATCAGGAGCTTCAGCCAACGCAGGATCTGTCAGTGGCGGAGCGGGTGGAGGAGTTGGAGGAGGGGGAGCAGGATTTGGAGGATCAGGAGCATCAGCAAATGCAGGATCAGCAAGTGGAGGAGCAGGTGGAGGAGTTGGAGGTGGTGGCGCAGGATTTGGAGGATCAGGAGCTTCAGCCAACGCAGGATCTGTCAGTGGAGGAGCAGGCGGTGGAGTTGGAGGAGGGGGCGCAGGATTTGGAGGATCAGGAGCTTCAGCTAACGCAGGATCTGTCAGTGGTGGAGCGGGTGGAGGAGTTGTAGGAGGTGGAGCAGGATTCGGAGGATCAGGAGCATCAGCTAATGCAGGATCTGTCAGTGGTGGAGCGGGTGGAGGAGTTGGAGGAGGTGGAGCAGGATTTGGAGGATCAGGAGCATCAGCAAATGCAGGATCAGTAAGTGGAGGAGCAGGAGGAGGTGGGGGATACAGACCTGGAGGTGCTGGATACAGACCTGGAGGTGCTGGTTTCGGAGGGGCTGGAAGCACAGCATCAGCAGGCTCTTTTAGTGGCGGTGTAGGGGCCGGTGGTGCCGGAGGGGGAGGGGGAGCGGGATTTGCCGGTTCTTCTGCATCTGCCAATTCGGGATCTTCCGGATATGGTGGCCACCCTGGCTGGGGTAGTGGATTTGGAGGTGGATTTTCACAAGCTAGTGCTTCCAGTTTTGGTGGAGCTGGAGGGTATTATGGTTGATTTGTCACTTGAATGTTTTTTAAGTATCTATAGCTTTCCAGTGCCCGTATCGATATATTTTAGAAAGAAGAAGTAAATGAAGTCTTTAAAATCGTTAGCTTTACAGAAAAGAGTATAAATTGTTGGTGACATATGTAATAGAAATGCAATATTTTTAGCCCAAGTCAACTAATCTTTATGGGTTCTTCTTGTATTTTTCCATGACAACTTTGTTGTCTTACATCAGATTGAATTGTTATTGTAATAAGCGACACATTAATTCACCTGGCATGGTTAATATTTAGGTATATTTTATTTATTTGGTCCTCAGTATTTTTAAAATATCTGTTTTATTTAAATAATTCAGTAAAACATTTATTTTAATATTATGTCTTTTAAAATCTATTTACAATCTGTTAAGAATAGTTTTTTTTCTATGTTACCCTTTTTACCTCTTGTTACTGTATGAAACACATACCCTCCAATCGGATACAAAACACATATTAAACATTAGTACCAACATCTTGTCACAAAGTTTTAGACCAAGTCTTGTCTTAAAGTTTTCGAGTGAATTTATAAATAAAATATATTAACAAAGATACTAATGTTATTTTATTTATTAGTTATTAATTACTTAGTAGCCCTCGTAAGTAAACAAGTTAAAAGATATTAATTATTAGAATTATATCATCGAGATCACACAGAGCATTTAAACGATTTGATATTTTAGTAAGTCACAAGAGAGCCAATAAACCTCTCATAAATATGTGATTACTTTTATCTAATCAAATGAGGTTTCATAAAATGATCTTTTAATGTATTTTTTTTTACTTTTTCCGAACATAGTACTGTATGTTTTTAAAAGCAGCATTAAAGTCAAGATAACATTTTATTTTCCTTTATACTTATGACTAAAATCGAACCATCTAAGTTATGTTGAAGAGTAGCATTAACTTGGCAATTAATATAGCTTATGGTGTTCCTTTCAGAACCACCATCATTCAACTGTGTAGGTAATTCAAATGTGTCCAATATTTTCCGAACATTGATGGTCAAAGTAAGAGAGCTAGTATGGTTCTCGAAAGTCAATAAATGGTAAATAAAGCAATATAAATTGAACATTTTAATTAGATATTTATCTTTCACATTAAATTGTCAGCTCAAACATAGTCGATGATATGGTAAATTCAACGATAAAAAGACTCATAAATAAACTCTGAATATCAACGAAGTTTTGAACTTATTTGAAACTATTGAATGAAGCAGTTGAAGTTTCAGTGTTTATAACATCAAACAGTCTCAGGCCGATCGACGTAGGCCTTGTCTAGCTTAGCGAGTGTCGCTTGATCCACGGTGATCCTGATGGGGATTTTATCCTTCGGCAAGGACGCTGCAAGGACGAAGGACCTGTCAGCAGAAGTGCACAGGAACAGCGGCAGGTCCTTGATGGAGAGCACACTGAGGTCGTCCCTCGGGAAGCATGTCAGCTGTTCAGTTCCATCTACAAAGGTTAAAATTGATACTTTAAACTGTAAAAACACATTTTCTCGGCCATTGAATGTTAATTCGTTGAGAAAAGTTGCCTTGCACTGTAAAATAAGCGAAGGACTAAGCTTCTTGAATTCAAGGTAATTAAACCTTATAACATACTTTGTTAAGAGTAATTTGAAACAAATATCTTATGGCTTTTCACGGAGGGGATTCTAAAATAAAAAAAAATTTTCTCTTGCCTAAGACATTTAATATACAGATTAAACTTACATCCCTTTTCAACACCTGAAAGGCTTTGATTATTAGAACATAGTCCTGTCTGTTCATTGGACTCCCGACAATTGTCTTGTATGATTATGCAAGAAAAACAACACTTTTAACATCTTTCGTATTGAAAACAAAAATTGGCAGATATTATTTAAAGCAAAGAGAACACTATAATAAATTGAGAACATGTGCATTAAAACCTAATGTATATTTAGAATGAAAAAAACACCTCTGAGAAATAATCTGATTGGACTATGTTTTTAATTTAATCGCATCAATCAGTATATTTTACCATAATAAATCTAATATCTCTTATAACTTGGTATTACACATATTAGGCAAATAATTGTTACTAAACAAAATTGTAATTTAAATGTTAAATGAAGCAAAATAAAACATAAACCATTCTCATTTACGTTGATAATATTTTTAGTCTACAGGATGTTTAGCAATTCTCTACCAAACTTGCAAGGTATTATTTTTTGTGACATAACGGATGTAAATATCACATTTAAATCGTCTGTAAATATTTATTTACAAAACCACCATTTGGTATTTTTTATATTGTTTTTTTCCAAAGAACTATAATACTTAGAATTTTAAATTTTTGCATTTGAAAGTCTTCAGGTTTTTTTTAGGTTAGTAAAACTAATATTTAGTGTTATTAAGATTCACGCAAGTATCACGGTTATTCAAAAACCGCAAGTTTTGAAACGTACAAAATGGTGACTCTTCGAGTAACCAATGATTTACGGACCATTTAAATGTTAAATTTAAATTTGTTATGAACCCATAAATAAAACCTAAAAAAAGGTTAGTAGATAGTTACGAAACACTCTTCTGTATATTCAAACTTTTTGACATTTTTGACTCTTTTAATCAAATTTTACAGATTAAATGATAGGCTAGGCTTTTAACAACATATATAGTGTCAATATAAACGCTAGAACTGCCATCAACACCTTAAAACTATCTGTGGTGTATGAAAATGTATAATTTGAGACCATATTGACTTAAACATGCCGCAAAATAATAGAACCGTTGTTGTCGCAATTTAAACTATGATGTACATAATTTGTACACACAAAAATGCAAGAAACGGTCATATTATTCGATTAAAAACTATTCCAAAGAGTTGAAAACATATCGACTTACCATGATGAGGAAGACAGCTGACTGTTCCAAGAAAACAAACTAGAAACAGTTGAAGCACGTAACCCATTGTTGACAGAGGAACTAATAGCTTGGGCTGTCTCGTTGGGAATGAAAAACAACCTTCGATTGACGTAATTTGTAGTCTCTGTAATTAGTTTGAAATAGATGAACCATAAGCACAAAAACATAGATAAAAAACATACATTAAAAATGTGTATAATTATATGTTCTTTAAAAAATGTATGCATTAAAATGAAGTTGTGTCCTACATTTGCAGAAACCCCATAACCAACTTTTTTTCGCAGTTGTGTTATTTCTGCACTTAAGTAATTGTATTAAATGTGTGCATCATTACTATACTAAAAAATCTAAATCGAAAAAAAATGGTTATGGGGCTTCTGCAATAATCGATTCAATTATAAGTTTCATATTATGTTTGGATTTATCCATCAGATTATCGTGTAAATAACAAGATTAATGGTTTGAATTTTTAAATACTTAAATTATACATTTTCTTTAGCTTAGGTTTACCTTTTAACTTTTTAAAAGGGCTAGTGATAATTTTTCAATACGCGTCAGTTAAATATAGCTGTATATCTGTCGCTTGCTTCATCAATCGCAATGGACGCACCGAAACCCTCTCGCAAAACCCAGGTAGGCACCGAAACTCCCTCACAGAATCCAGGTAGGCACCGAAACTCCCTCACAGAATCCAGGTAGGCAACGAAACATCCTCACTAAATCCAGGTAGGCACCGAAACCCTATCGAAAAACCAAGGTAGACAACAAAACTCCCTCACAGAATCCAGGTAGGCAACGAAACATCCTCACTAAATCCAGGTAGGCACCGAAAATCCCTCACAGAATCCAGTTAGAAACCAAAACTCCTTCACAGAACCCTGATAGGCATCGAAACTCCCCCACAAAACCCTGGTAGGCACCAAAACTCCCTCGCAGAACCCTGGTAGGCACCGAAACTCCCTCGCAGAACCCTGGTAGGCACCGAAACTCCCTCGCAGAACCCTGGTAGGCACCGAAACTCCCTCGCAGAACCCTGGTAGGCACCGAAACTCCCTCGCAGAACCCTGGTAGGCACCGAAACTCCCTCGCAGAATCTAGGTAGGCACCTAAACCATTGAATATATAACACTCTCAGTGTTATATATTCAATGCCTAAACTCCCTTACAGAATCCAGGTAGGTACCGAAAGTGCTCCGTAACCCTTTTGCGAATTCCCGACTAAGTATTAATTAACTATGACAACTTAAAAACCTCCCAAGAATCCTGCCAATTATTTCTAAATTCTATTTCTTTGAGGGGGGCCGAATGGGCTATATTACTATATCTACTTTCTATATCTGATATTCAGTTTGTCTGAAGGAAGATAGTTATTACTTGGTATGACTTTTTCCAGTATGATGAGGGTGGAAGATTCTTCAGTCCATATTACGTAGTATGATGGTCCCCCAGGAACCTGCCAAGATCGCGGGGTAGTTTCGTTGCACTGATTGCAATCTTGACTGAATACTAATCATACTTAAAGTCCTGACATTATATATTCTATTTAATAAGCCAACTAATATCTACAGGTCTATGATAAGTATAAGAAACGTTTATTGAACACCTTTTTATGCCAATATGCCAATTCTAGATGGTTACAGTAAAGGAAAGTAAGTATACATACATTGTGTGACTATGTTTTTTTGGAATAAACCAAAACTCCAAGTTAATATTCTGTGAATGATATTCTGTTCAAGTAGCATTTATAATGTTTGATAATATTGATCTAACGATTCAAATCAAGAATGCTGTGTTTAGAACTATTATCTAAAAGTGCATATATTTCTGCAGCCAATACTATTTGGCAGTTTTAGTTTTTAACAAGATAATAACCTAATGCTAAAAGTTTATGATTTGTTATGTTAAACAAAGTATTAAAACTCATACAAAACTGTCAAACCTATTTTCTTCAATCAAATCTTGAGCATAACTAATCTTAGTTGATTTTGACACAAGTTAGTATGCTCCCTGGTCCTTAACTTGCGCATTTTGTAAACCAAGCTCAAATATCGTGTTTCTTGTTTCTTGATGATAAAAGTGTTAATATTTTGAACAAACTAACATTTGTTGTATTCTATGCTGTAGCTATTAACTGTTGAAACATATTGGGAAAAATTTTAAGGGTTAATGATTTGTTAAATCTGGGAATAACATAGATTGGTAATTAGGTTAATAATACGTGAATGCTTAGAGTATCTAGTTTATACTAAAAATGTTTGGTGCATTTAAATAGCTAACGAATAAGCTATAGATACAGAAGTAAAGGTTTTTAATAAAGTTAAGCACTTTTTGATTTTGCATATTTTAATAAACATAATCACAGAAATATTTAGAATCTGCTGTTTAATTGACTACGTATCATCAAGTGATAATAATTTTGCTGTATACACTGTACACTATGTTACAAATATCACAAAAGTTAAAAGTAAGTAAAACCCTCAACGAAATCTTGGATCAAATATTAAAAAATAAAACTTAGAAGAATTAAAGCTGAAAAATTTTCTTGTTTTTTGTAGTTCAATAAACTATGAATCTTGTACGAGATTATTCCGTATTTTCTTTTACAAACAAATCTCAAAAAGTCAGGCAATGAAAATACATGTTAAAAAATACTAATTTATTGTCTGGTACAAAATTAGCTGTGCGAAAAGACTATTTGGGGTTGCAGCGTGTTTTGTAGACTAGTTTAACCGTATAAGTAGGGATTGTTGAATCCGCCGCCAAATCCGCCGGCACCGGAGGACGCCTGAGCGTTTGAGTAGCTGCCGCCTCCGCCGAATCCGCCGCCGAGGGGGCCTCCGAAACCACCGCCGCCGCCGAAAGATCCGGCGTTAGCAGATGCCTGAGAACCGGCGCCTCCACCACCGAATTGGAACTGGGGGCTTCTCTTGGGACGAGCGGAGGGGCCGAGGATAAGGGCGTTGAGCTCTCTCAGTTTGAGGGCGTCAACCTTGGGCAGGGATGTGTCGAATTGGTTCTCCAGACCATCTACAGGGGCGGCCAGAAGGAAGTGCTCGCCATCGGGTGAGCTGCAGAGGTAGAAGGGAGTCTTGCGTTCTTTCAGCACCACGTTCACCTCATTGTTGATGGCACAACGGAAGGAGACGTGTTCCGCTGCTGCCGGGGTGTCTGGGAAACAAAATGGAGTTATGGAAATGTAAAATAGCAATCGAATGAGTGAGGGATTTCAGGATTCTATAGTTCTTGTGATTTGCTGTAAGGTATATATCTTTTTTCTTATAAAAGGTCAAAAGACACGAGCATGACTTCTCAAATCTTCAAACAACAAATTACTTATTTGACGGTGGTTGCTTATAATAGTCTTTCAAAAAGCACTTCCCATATGTGTACAGAACAAACTTAAACTGGGAAGGTCCTTGTTTTGTTATGAACCGTAAAATTATACACTCTTTCCAATCGAAAATACAATTTTCGTAACTAACTACAAGCAGTGAGATGCTAAAATCTACTGAACTCCTGCACTAATTATAACCCTTCATTTAAGTCCATCTTTTACTTTTCAAATAAAATTTCTTTTTTGTTTGTTAAGATAATTTTGAAAAACGGTAAAAAATTTTTTGAAACACACTCTTAATATTGTGTTCACAACTAAACATCTTGCCAGTAAGGAAACGTCTTGAATCATTGTTTTAGTTTAATAAGCTTAAACATATTACTGGACAAGGATCAAAAGTTGAAAATATGTGTAGGCTTATATACTCGTATTTACATATTTTATAACCAAAAAACCTTAAAGATTTTGTAAAAAAATTTCTCCTAGCCCAATTTAGAATATTTATCACCCTAAAGAAATTGCAAATGTTTTGGGCTTTTAATTATATGTATCGACACTTATTATAAAGTTTTTAGTTTGAACAAATTCCTTCTACATTTAGTACAAAATACAATCTATAACACCCAATTTGTGTTTTCTGATTATTAGCAACAAATCTTAAGCTCCAAATCTATAAAAGGACAATTATCTTAAAAAGAGACATATAACAATGTTTCGGAACGTTATTTTTTAGTGCAACCCCAAAGCCCAACTTACCGACAGGCAGAGCGGTGGCGGCGGCCGCAAGAAGCAGGATCAACCCCAAAGTCTTCATGTCTGTGGCCTTAGTTTTCCTCCTGCCATATTATATAGGAGACACGTAGTCGCTAATGTGCCATTAGTCCAACAGTTAACGGAACCAGATTGCCACAGGGTTTAGTCACTAGCAAACAACACCCGCACATTTCCGCAAATCCACTTCAACGTCTTGGGTTATCTTTAAGCACTTCTTTTCCTGTAGAGAAGAAAGCATACACTGTCATTGTCCTTTAGTAAATTAAATTAAAATCCTTAAAAATAGAAAAGGGGGTTCATTTTCTTTTTTGGTCTGGTGTCTTAAAATCATTGACAATTGATAGAAACCATTAAAAAACTAAAAAATTATGATTCATAAGAGTTTAAATTTAATTAATTCAACTATATCTTTTGGATTGAGAGTTTTTAAATACAAGTTCTCCTCGTGTTCAAGGCTTGTAGAAATTACATAGGCCTATTCACCGCCCTGAGTTCCCCTCGGGCTACGCCCTGTGGACGTCCAAACCTCTGAGGTGAGGATTTTAAAAGTAAATATTGATTAGTCTCCATGGCAGAATGAGAGAACCACAATATTTACCTTTGCGTTGAACTGTCAAATGCTTGATTTCACAATTCCAGACACTTAATCCAAACCAATTCAATTTTGGGCCGGCAAGACCATTTCGGCACGTGGTACGAACGCTATTAAATACTGTGAATATGTATAGGCATGCGCTGTGGATGCGGTACTCCCTGGTGTGGATTAACGTCCGCACTAGTGAGTACTACGACTATCCGCAGTACTATCCTGACCAATTCGTCAGTACCAAGGCAAAAATGTGTTTCGGTATCCACTATAAACTGTAGGTCCCTTAGTTGCCATTAGCTGTATGGGCTATTAATTAACAGCTGTATCTAAGGAATATGTTTGCCTTAGTGCTGTAAAATAAAATTAACAAGGCTACAAGATCGCGCCACTCATCTTACACTCATCTCCATTCATATTTGGCTTAAAATATCTACTTTGTATGGTTGCCATTTAAATAAAAAGTATTTAAGTATTAAAATAATGTGTTTTTCACCACATTATACAAAAATACCCAATACACACACACTAACCTTCAACAAACTACAACTTTAAGGTTATGAGAAGAAATATTCAGAAGAATCAGCAACAATAATAATAAATAGTTGCTAGACAGCGGTGACAATAAAACAGGCCTATTGCAATATGCGACTCTGAACTAGTTTCAATTAAGGAGGTTCCAATGCAAACATCAAACAGTGTTTGTTAAAAATAAGCTTATTCAATATACCATATAAATCAGCCTATACGAATACATCTGTTAGTTCACTATATGCATTTTAGGATTTTGGTTACCTTCCTAAAATATCTAAATGTAATAGTAAATGTCCACGTAATATGCATTACATGTTTTACATTTCTAATAATTTGAACAAATAAACTAAAATTTACATAATAAACACATCACAGTAATATTTAATGAGAAAATCCTAAATTAAAACTTGTGAGCAGGGCATTTATGGGAAATGGGTATTTAACCACAGCTATTTATACCCGGGTATTCCACATCTATAGGTATATACCATCCTTGGCGAAAGGCATAGCTAAAATTAATAGTACACTTCGCTTTTCCTAATTATAAAAAAGTACCAGATGAAGGAGTCATGGTTTGGTATAGTTTATTTCGACTGTAAAAGCAAAGGAAACTCGTGTTTTATTTTCAACTAATTTTGGCTTTTATTATTTAAGTTCAAAAATATATTTATTAGTTTGAAGAATCGAATTGAAAAATCTACCCTTAAATAAGAGTGAAACATTGAGTTGACGCCAGTGCACTCAAACGGCACCAACACGTAAACACTCATCATTCCATCAACACTGACTTGATCTTTTTTTTTCCTTATATCGAGTAATCTTCAGTATAATCTCAATAAATGTTTATCACTTTGTACTGTATTTTGTAATTTGCTAGTATACTGTGGATGGCTTGTTATAAACACATGTTAAGAGTTTTTTGTTTACTTTTTACCTGTTATATTGTTCAACCAACATAATTATTTGGCAACCTATAAGGCCAATGTAAAATTTTTAAATTTTCAAATGAGTAGTGTAGCGAAATAAGAATTTTCCTGAGGTAGTGGCTGTCGTCAATCATGTTTTTAAGGCTGTAAGTCCCTAATTCCAAAATGTTGTCAAAATCCTTCCGCTGGATTTCGAGATATATATTACAGACAGAGAGACAGACAGATAGACAAACAGACTTTGCTCGTTTTAGAGTATAGGACTAAGAGTAGATTACAAAGAGTACGTAAATACAATTATTAGAACATTGTGAGGTAAATGCCTTTGGCTGAATGTCGAGATGCTCATATTAGTTTAAGGTGAATGTACTTGTTGTTGTTATTTAAGGTAACATTACTGTTTAGGTAAAATCTCAAATTAGGTATGATATTAACCTATGATCTATTCGCGAAATTTTGAACCCGTTACAAAATCTAGCTGATGAAACACTACAAACAACATCTATAGTGTGATGATTGATTGAAACAATCAAACAATTTCACTGTCTTTTACTATTTTTCAGGGACAATCCTATGATGTACTAACAACGAAGATCAGTGTAAAGATTTCTAGTACTAAACAACACCTTACGCCTTACAATTCTGGATACAAATATACAAAATGTTTCAGAATTCGGTCGGATATTTTAGGGTATTATTCCTGGGTAAGAACCATATCCAAATATCATATTTAAATTGTCCGGAAGTTTTTCGTTAGGTACTCATACAGCCACCATTTTGTTTTTCACTTATTAATTGTTTTCTAAAAAGTGGTATAAGATACGAAATTGAAACTTTGCACAACAATTTATGACAACTTGACAAATCTCCAACAAAATTATGACAATTTTTAAAATACATAACACAAAATGCAGCCATTTAAAATTTTGTTTCTTAAATAACTCAAAAACCGTTGATTTTACCAAATTTTTACGATTTAACTTTTTCAAGACAATTTAATTACAAATTGATTGACACCTTATTTTTTAAGATTAGACGAATATTAACGGAATATTATGGCAGCTTTAGTAATACGTGACCGCTGGAGGTTAGTTGTAGTGCATGTCGAGGCATGCAGCTGAAGTCTGCCACAACAATGCATCAGTCTCCGTCCGCCTTGCAAGTTGTTTTTAAGCGATTTTAGATTATTTCAAACAATAATAAAATAAATCATAACCCCAAAAAATGTATTTTTTCAATTATCTATTGTTAGGATGGCTTTAAAATTGCACACCTTTTTACTGAATTTAAAATTCACACAAAACACCCAATTTTATTATATCAGTTGGGGTGAAAGTCAACGTACTTGTTTACAAACTAATCAGCTGATTTTATTGTTGTCTGAAGATGTTATTGTTTATTCAATGTAGTCAGTTCCTATTAACTTTTACACTGAGTGTGTAACATTTAAAAAGTGAGTTTAAAAAGTTAGAGGAACTGACTACATTGAATAAACAATAACAAATTCAGACAACAATAAAATCAGCTGATTAGTTTGGAAACAAGTACGTTGACTTTCACCACAACTGATATAAAAAGTTTGCGTGTTTTGTTTGAATTTTAAAGACAGTAAGATGTTTGTGCAAAGTTTCAATTTCGTATCTTTTACCACTTTTGAAAATAATTAATAAGTGAAAAAACAAAATGGACGCTTTGTGAGTAACTAAGGACTTATGATATTTTGATATTTTTCTTACCTGGTAATATTACCCTAAAATATCCGGCACGAATTCTGAAACACCTTGTATTATATACTCTCACCGCAGCAAACCTGCAAAATATAAGAATCTGCATTTGCATTATTAGATCAATTATATAAACGTAAATAACATTAGCGGTTTCCTGTTACAGGGAGGGTAATAAAGTGTGTTTTAGTAAATTAGTAGCTTAGTATAAATTCAATAAATTTGGCTAAGTTTGATCAAAATCTATCCTTAATCAAGCAAACTACAACTGTTTACCAATCTCCCAATCTGAATAATATGAGATGTTATTACATTTGAATTATTTTAAATTTAATTTTTTTTATTTCTGCGCAACAAATAATGGTAAAAGACAGCGTTATACTAAATCATTAGTTTTTTTAAAGCTCTGTAAAATGGTTTATATTGCGAAATTCTATGTTGAGGGTTTGAGTGTCAAAAACGAGAAAACCAATTGTTACCCCATAAAACCCCGTTCCCGTGGTCTGATCATGTTGGTTCGCGAACTCATTCAAGCTTATCTCCTCCTACATCTTACAGAAAGATATTCATCATAATCGGACAAAAATTACTCTAGTTATCGCATTCACGGACGTATCATAGACGTGATAGAATAGTGCTTTTGACCTCTAGGGCTATAAAAATGAAGAAGTGGTAATAACTACTTCTCTATAGGGAAATTCACTTAATAATTAATGAATAAATGAATGGTGGTTTTCGCGAGTGATTTAGCCTTTCAGTTTTTTTCTAATCGCCTGATCGTTTCGGCCAACATCGTTAAAAACCAATCAAGACAATGACTAAAATATATTGTTTTTCTTCCCTAATCCATCAATGATATCTTACATCAATGCGATGACCCTTGTCAAGGATCAATTCGGTCTTTTTCTTTTAACACTTTATTCGCAGTTTGCTCGTTTCATGTTTTCTTTAGTTGAGTCATTCGTTTCTCTGTGATAACCCAAGCTGTAGCACTGACAAATAAAATTCTGCGAGGAGAATGGTAGTATAAATCATTAGGCTTGATTTTTGATATTGTAATTGTTCGGTAGAACACTTTGTTCCCAGTTGATTAGATTAGGGTCGTAAATATACGTAACTAAGCTAAAAATTCTTCATTTTCACTCATCTAGCATTTCTTCTATCCTAAACCTTCGCTATGTTAGTATCAGTGCCATAAATTATGAATATGTGATAGTTAGATTAGCACAAAACATAGACCTCAAACCACTTTAAATGCAACCCAAAATAGCTTGACACCTGGAAGCTGGTATCCACCCTATGAGTTAGTGTATGCCTTAAAAAATCACCCTGTGTTCGGTAGATGAGATGAATAACTTTTATAAATACTGTGGATGAATGGCATAACAAACTTATCTATAGCAAATATTTCTTATATATTTTAAAAATAACATAAACAAGATACATTTTACATACAAATATCACATAATGATAATACTGTTTCGGGAGGAAAACAGAGAAAGATTTATTGAAACGCTTGAAGGCAAGCTTTCTAAGAATTTTAAAACAAGGAAAGCAATTATTGAAGGATTCCATGGAAAATATTTTCTACTAAAGTTTATTTCATACCAATTATATAAGTTAATCAGGTTCAATCTCCACCCACACAACATGGGGTTTTCACGGTGTGCTAACAATAACCTTGTTATTGTAGCTAATTTCATCATAGAACATACCTTTATGGAAGTTTTTTCGTTAAATGTACAGTTTGTTTAGTTGCATTTATACATAGCTTACACACTCATAAGTATATACTTAAGTGTAATAAGTAAGCAGTGTTAGTCAGTGAGTAAGTCAGTGAACCTAAATGTGAATGTTTATCTTAATAGTCTCTGATTTTCCCTGAAGACCACCGAATGTTGCCAGCGGGTTCAGTTTCAGTGACCTTGCGATGCTGTTGCTGCTGCTCTTCATTCCTCATGTTTTAGCTGGTAAATAGTTTTATTGTAAACTTATTTAATTATAAAACCATTTTTTAGTACAACGAGTCATTGTTTAAAGAACAACACTAGGTCAATTTGATCAACTAGGTTAATTTGGTTACGCGTCCATGCATTCGTTATAGCCATTGGTTTTTTTCCATACGTGTACAAACTATTAATGTTTTTGCACTTTAATGTAACTATATCTTTTCATTAAGAATCTAATTATATGTCACATGATATTTAACAGGGTTATATATATTTGCAAAGGATATTTTCCTTTCTGCATCACAGTTCAATAGTCAAGAGTGTTTGGTAATTTGTGTAATGGTTGTACAGCAGTCTGTATTACACGTGAAAACATTTTGGTCATGTTGTATGTGTGATGATATAGCCTGATACTTTGTGGATAGATAAATAGAATGGATTGGCGTTGAATTATCATTCATAGACATACAACATACTCTAAAACCTGTTGATGTTCTACCATCCCCTAAATAATGCCCTATGTATTTTACGTTATTTAAATTATTTCCAAAGAAACTTTAATTTTAAAAAGTTATTAAGACTACATCTATAAGGATATTGAGGTAGATTTGCATTTTTAAGTTTAAAACTATAGACGGCCTCGACTTACAGGTGTGTAAAACTGGGAAATTAATTAGAAGTTTTCCATTCAGCAATGGAAACTTACTGGGTAAAAACCATTCTAGTTGTTCCTAACTTTTTGAAAGCTGATTTAGTAGTTTCGTTTATAACTAGAAATTACTAAATGCATGACCATCGTACGAAAATCATAGTGTCAAGCAAAATGTTTTTATATGAAAATATTTTTCCGTACATAAAGGATTGAAATGCAGTTTAACATATATTTCTGTTAAGATATTGTTTTATATATCTTTTTCAATCATTTTAGCCTCTGGATTGCTTATATATTAATTGATATTATAAGGCCTTACCTTAGCAATCCTGTTTTTTAACAGTTTTTTTTTTTTTTTGCAAAAAACAGGATTTCTAAGGTAAGGCCTTATAATATCAATTAATATCTTTTTTGACAGCGTGATCGTTTGTGATTTGTATATATGGTTGTCAGAATTATATTGTTTAAGAAATATAGCATCTAAAAATTAATTGGCCCAAAAGTTTAGATGCTTTTAACTGATTCCAGATCCGGGCTTTTCCCGAGAATGGCGGCCTCCATCTCAAGCGCAAGTGATTGGAGTCGGAACAGCCAACCACACGTCACCATCAGGGGCCTACAGCTACGGAGGGGCTTCCAGCTGGGCCGGAGGCTATGGCAAACCTTCCCCGGGCTCCATCTCCACTGCTCAAGCCTCAGCGACCGCAGGAGGAATGACCTACAGCTCGGGGTCATCAGCCTCAGGGGCTAGTGCTCAGTCATCATCATCAGGAGGATCAGGAGAAACAGCATCTGCAAACGCTTCAGCGAACTCAGGAGGATATTACGGATACTACGGGAACCAATCAGCACCTTCCAACGCTGGAGGCTCGAGTGGATATTATACAGGATCTTCAGGAGCGGCTGGCACTTCAGGAACGTCTTCAACCCCAGCACAAACATCATCCAAGCCGACCGGATACTACTCATACTGGTACAGTCCGAATGGTACTTCAGGGTATAACTACCCATACTACTACTATCATAACCGACCAGCTCCTACATCAAGCAGCAATGTGGGAGCAAACAACACCACAACTGGTTGTTACTCAGGCAACTACAATAGACCAGGATGTGAAAACAGGCCTTCAGGTTGGGCTGGCTATTATAATGGAAGCTATTATTACAGACCCACCACTCCGCCCAGCGTTGGAAGTGAGTCTTCAGCATCGACCTCGGGAGGAAACTACGAGTACAGACCACAAACTTCTTCAACGGAAGCTCCTCCAAGTACGACCGGATATTCGCAAGGATCCTCTTCGACTGGAAGTGGTGGTGCTCCTTGGTGGCTCAACGGTGTATTTGCATCAGCTGTATCCGGCTCGGCTGCCACTAGCAGTAGCTCGTCTGTATCCTCGGGTAGCTCGTCTTCTGGAAATGAGGCAGAACTAGGATCTGGATATTCTTCCGGTTTTCAAACACAATCTGGATCTTCTGTCGGAAGTTCATCAACCGGTTCCCATACCGGACCATGGATAGAATATAAACCAGGATCTTCAACTTCGTCTGGTACCACAAGTGGTTCTAGTAGTTATTCAGGTAGCTTTGGTAATTTTGGAAGCAATTCGAATTCGAATACGAACACGAATAATAACGTAGGCGTATCGAATAACAACGCAGAAGGATCGAATAATTCGGCTAACCTTGGAAACAACTCAGGTGGCTTTGGCAGTGCAGGAGGATTCAACGGTGGTGTTAGTAGTTCTGGTGGCAACACAGGAGGTTATGGTGGTTCAGGGGGCTTCAATGGTGGCCCAAGTAGTTCTGGTGGTAATACAGGAGGTTATAGTGGCTCAGGAAATGTCGGTGGTAGTCCAGGTAGCTCGGGAAGTCTTGGTGGTAGTTCAGGTAGCTCAGGAACTTTTGGCGGTTCAGGAGGCTTCAATGGTGGCTCAAGTAGTTCTGGTGGTAATACAGGAAGTTATAGCGGTTCAGGAAATGTTGGTGGTAGTCCAGGTAGTTCGGGAAGTCTTGGTGGTAGTTCAGGTAGCTCAGGGAATTTTGGTGGTTCAGGGGGATTCAGTGGTGGCTCAAGTAGTTCTGGTGGTAATACAGAAAGTTATAGTGGTTCAGGAAGTGTTGGTGGTAGTACTGGTGGTTCGGGAAGTCTTAGTGGTAGTTCAGGGACTTTTGGTGGTTCAGGGGGATTCAGTGGTGGCTCTAGTAGCTCTGGTGGTAATACAGGCAGTTATAGTGGTTCAGGAAGTGTTAGTGGTAGTTCAGGTAGCTCAGGGAATTTTGGTGGTTCAGGGGGATTCAGTGGTGGCTCAAGTAGTTCTGGTGGTAATACAGGAAGTTATAGTGGTTCAGGAAGTGTTGGTAGTAGCTCAAGTTATTCAGGTAGCTCCGTTAACTCAGGCTCTGGAGGTGGTAGCTCAAGTATTAGTGGTGGGTATTTGGGTAACTACGGTGGCTACTCTGGTAATCAGGGTTCCACGAGTACAGGCACAGCTTCAGGACAAACGAGTGTTGATTCGTCAAGTGGTAATGGAGGAGGTTGCAACGGGTTGAATTCAATGACTTCAAGCTGGACCTCTATAGGATACGGAAATGGGACTGAATCCTACTATAGTTCCATCAGTACGTCAGGACCTCCTCGAAATCCCAGTGTGGTGATAGCCATTCACGCTCCGTGGTGGCTGTACGGAGGATTCTTTGGTACAGCGTTCGCTTCTTCAATTTCCCCAGTGGGTTTATCTCCAGGTGCACAAAGTGGTTCTAGTGTTTCAAACAATGGATATTCTGGCGCTGACCCTCCTGCTATAGCTTTTCCTGGAGGTACGTAGTGTAAAAAACATTTATTCTCTCTAGATTTATTAGCTTTCAAATTACCCTTAAAGTTCCTCGGTTCGAGATTATCTAAAATGTGATTAATTGGATATACCGTTCCATGAGTTTTCGATACTTATGAACAAGTTTAAATAGCAAATACGCATTGAAATTTATGAATGTAAAACGGAATATATCAATATAACTATTTTAAAACTAATTTTGACCGTACTTTATATCACGTGAGTCCTAAAATTTGCAAACAACTACTATTTATAACAACCAAAGGATATTGACCTTGTTTTATTATGCTGATAGCACAAACTGTTCACATTTACAGTAAATATATCCAAATATATCATTGTAAATTAGCATAGAAAGGTAATTTTAAAGCTGTTGGCCTGGTTGCAGACTCAGACAGCATCGGAGCGACTAACTACACGGGATACCACGGGGGCAGCGACTATCAGTCTGGGACAGACGCTGGGGAAGGACCACCAGCTGATCCTGATTCGCAAACCTTCACAAATACTGGATCAGAGAGTGATCTTTACCCACAATTGATACCTCACAAGCCTCCCAACTACCAGCCGGGTGATTTCTTTCACCCCCCTGGATAACAATCAAGTTTGACTGTACTTCAAACCAGACCTTCAAGTATGGACAGACACATCGTCATGGAGAAACCTTTTTCTCCTCTTGAAAAGCACTTTTTTTCACACGTGGATTAAGAGAATGTAAATGACTAGCCAAAAAATTATTCGTACAAAAATTAATTGTTTATGTTTACGTTTTCCTAACTTCAATGAAAATTTAAAAAAAAAATGAACAATTGCTATACACAAAGTGAATATGATTTTCATGAACTGTATGTGTGGGAACGAAAGATGTAATACATTTTCAATAAATATTGAAAACCTATCCATTTTTTATTTCGTTCAATTTTACACTATTTGAACCTTAATAACCATGGGGGAGGGGAGTAAAAATATGTTATATTCGTAATGAGTATAGACATTATATGTGAAACCCGCCTTACACAATTTCTTGACAGGAGTACGTGTAAATCGTACAAGAAATAACAATTGGTTATTTTGTTGGTAAAATCCAAAAATATATTGTAAAAGGTCAACCCTAAGTGAATATCAGCCCGAGGCGAGGGTGTTTCTGAGTCTCACAAACGGGTATTTTGTGGTTTACTCTCTTGCGGTGCCTTGACGTCATTTCCCCATGTCTATGAATAACCTATCATACATTACATTAACTTAATAGTTAATGTAATGAATGATAGTGGATAATGTACAAAGTTAGTGGTTTACCTTTTATGATATTATTTGTGTTGAAAACAACCTTGAACATGATAGTTGTTCAGTAATTCGTGTGTAATACATCATATCCTAAAAGTGAGTACAAAACACAAATTATAACCGACAAATAGATTCTGTACTTGTTTCGAAAAACTTCTACACTTTTTTAGTCGAGCTGGCAAACAAGGATGGCCTATTTATAGATAACTTAAAATGAAAATTATAATTCGTATTTACATAGATTACAAGCTATAAATTTCGTGGGAGTCTCCAGAAAGTAACGTTAAGATACAAAAGTCTCTAGATGTAAAAATACTCTTAAGCTAATTTGGAAACTTTAAACTTCAGACGTTGATGTATAGATTAACAAATGACTTTACAAAACAGATCTGTTTTCCAGCAAACTTTTGACAATCACTTTTTATTAATTCCAAGTCATATGATTTAGACTACTAAAAAGCTTTAAGCTTTGGTCTTCCTAAAGCAGGTGGCTAATTGTTACTGATAACGCGGACTTAGAACCTAAGGGGATTCAGTTTCATTGCGCAAGTCTTGTACAGTTTATTTATTTCCCGCGGTCAGTGGAGAGAGAAAGGCCCACAGCTTGTTTGTGAGTTTACCTAACGACATCAACATTTCCACCGATGTCCCTCTGATCATCTCCCGCCTACGTTCAAGTGATGTTGCTGATTCTCATCCTTACCTTCCGGTACGTCGACGCTGGTGAGTACAGCTTCCTTTCATCAGATGTTCGTACTGTAGCACGTCATATCTGCTTTACAGAACTAATTCATGCCAGTCTATTTGTGATTCCCACTGTTTATCTAATCAGAAAAGATATTAGAGATGTTTTTGAAAAACTGTGAGGATTGTAGCATTGGTATACAGTACAAGGGGGACCAAGCCATGGCTCTTTATAGTTTATTTCCATTGTAAAAGCAATGTAAAGGGAACTCACGTTTTATTTACAACTAAATTTGACTATTTTTCACTGTTTAACTAAAGTTTGCTAAAAATTGCCTCAGTACTTCGGGGATTAAGTGTTGGTAGGAGAGAGCCAAGTAAAAACTATTTTCACCTATATCGATTAATCTTCAGTGTAATCTTTGCTCAAGTGATGTTTTCCCTTTGTGCTGTATTTTGTAATTTTATTTTGTAGTTATAAACACATGTTAAACGTATTTTGGTTACTTTTTCCTTGTAATTTTGTTCAACCATCATAGTTACTTGGCAACCCATAAAGCCATTGTTAAAAGATTTTGACTTTCAACTTTTTTACCTTATTGGATTTTATGTCAGCATTTAAAACTGCATTAAACACTTTTTAAGATCAGATCAGCGTTGGTCAGAAATAAATTATTGACAACATTTGAAGAAACCATCGAAGTCATTTTCGATATCTTTGTGCAAGCAAGCAAGTTTGCTCATATAAGAGTAGGCCTATAGGAGTAGAATAGTGTTCCTGTGTATTTTAGTATTTGCGCTTATTGGTTAGCTAAAAAACAGCTGATTGTTTTAGCCAACAAACAATAATATGGAGGTAACCCAAACGGCCAGAGATATTATTTTATACACTATATCTTAACACCAGTTATCCCTTACTTATAAACCCATTTTAAGTAATTTATTTTAGTTAGAATTGTATAATAATAAATACTCATTATTATACACTTTTGGTTTTGAGGTCTTTCAGAGGCCAAACATGCCCGTTCAAATTCATATATATCCGCACAGACAAGCTTATCCAAGTCATTTTGTATATTTCCAAAACAAATAGCTTATTCAAGTATTATGCTTTTAATAGTTAAGAAATTAAGTAAAACTGTAAATTAAAAATATTTTGATCTAATTTGAGAAAAATATTTATTTTATACTAAGCTATTAACATTTTACAAAAGAAAAACACATTTTATCGCCTTCCCTGTAGCAGTAAACCTAAGTACTAGTTAAACAAATGCCATTTAAAGAAGTAATAAATATGTCTTTTTTGTGGAGATATTTTTTTGAAAATCAGGTGAATCGCACATAGTATGCAGGCTTGCTAAATTTTAATCTACTACATATTTTAGTTATTAGTAGTAGGTCCAGAATACCTTAATATATTTCTCTACAAAGTGAATAACTTTTCTGTGCCAACCAGTGACCACAGAATTGAAAGGTGCCAACATACAAACATACAATTCTTAAAATACAATTATCATACATGTTAATAGTCTACAATCATAAATTGTAAATTGTACAAGGTTTGTAAAAATAAAACAATCCATCCCTCTTTGATCAAGTTACTCACCAATTTCGTTTAGAATAAAATCTTTTCATCATTCCTTACCGAAAGTAACTATTTTCGATAACACCTGATATGAAAGAAAGTAGTAGTTTCCCAAGCTCTATTAGAGCTAGGGAAAAACGATCAGCCGATTCTTTCCTCGATTAGTTCTCCATTTATCCACTATGCGTGGTAGTGTTTTGTCGTTGGTTTTTGTTGGTTTGTTAGCGAATTTCCCATATAGGGAATAAGCTATTACCGTAGTACTCATGGTAAGACCTGGACGCGGGACCGATTTTTTTTTCGTTTTGAGGTCCCTAGAGGCCAAAAACACCATCCGTTCAAATTCATATATATATATATATATTTATATATATATATATATATATGTGTGTGTGTGTCCGTTAGCGCGATAACTCGAGCAAAAATGATCCGATTTTGATGAAATTTGGTACAAATGTGTAAACCTACATTTATTCGAACGAGTTCGCGATCCAGCATAATCGGACCATGGGAACAGGGGTTAATGGGGGGTTTTATGGGGTAAAAATGGGTTTTAACCTTTTTTGACCCTAAAAACATAAAATTTTAGAATTTCTTTCCCAACCATTTTGTAGAGCTTAAAAAAAGAAATAATTTAGTATATTGAAGCATTGTTGTATGCCTAACGGTCACGGAGAAAATTCAAAAAAATGCAAATTTAAAATTCCCATGTTATTCTTATGGAGAAAATGAAAACTGTTGTAGTTTACTTGTTTATGGATATATGTTGATCAAATTTGGCAAACTTATTTATTTCATCCTATACTATTGACGTTTGGTCATAAAACACTGTTTACCTTCCCCGTAGCAGCAAACCTAAGCACTCGTTATAGCCTATCTAATGTTATTTAAATTGGGAATAAATATGTCTTATTTATGGAAGTATTTTAGTAAATATGTAATCAGACAAGTTGAAATTCGCTTAGTCTGCAGGTTTGCTGCGGCGGGGGTATTTTAATGATTAAATCAGCTGAAAGTATGTTTAACATTACTGATGATTTGATGAAAACAGCTTCAGAGGTATAATCACCTAACAAACTAAATAACGAGAAAGATAAGAAGAGGGGTACAGAAAGTTTAGAGACTGGTAAAAATTACAAAATGTTAAGTCAATTCAAGTAAGTGATGAAGTATTATATTTATCTAAAAATCTACAATTATGAAACCATGTACGTTGTGAAGTATATTTTCAATGATAAAGAGTGGTCTAAAACTATTTTACCTAACCCGCCATGTTAAACTTCCCTATCCCAAGCGTGATGTATACAACTTCCTTACTTCTCGAAAGATGTAAAGTTGAAAAAAACTCACTCGGTGATGTAATGAAACCCATTTAATTAACATTGAGTTCTTAACTTAAGAAAATATACCTCTATGGAGGCATCGACGTTCAACGCTAGAAATCAGCTGTGCGCTTGAATGTTATTGTTATGCTTTAAAGTATTTTCCTAACCTAGCTTTTGTTTGTAAAAGAACGTTACTGTTAGACGATGAGTGAAATGGATAATGAAAAATTTTGTACACGTAAACCCATGTATATTGTCGGGTCAGGTAAAATCTTGTACGTTACTCGTTGAGGTGAATTATGCAACTAGCTTCCGCTCGTTGCACAACATTCACCTTCGTGATGTAAAAACGCTCTTACTACACTTGTAATGTAAATAGCTATTACTACTACTGAGATATGTTATTCTGTATGTGTGTATTTTTGTGTCGTGATGAAAAGTATCCTCGGCTTCGCCTCGTACGTGAAGATAACTCTCACATGTTCGGCTTTGCCTCACACATGGACACATGAAACTTGAGCGCGCGTCGGAAAATGCTACTTTCGGTCCTAGTAATGAAATGGTATACTATTATTGGTCTACTTGTCAAACAACGACAGCTTAAACAAGTTTACACGTACCATATTATCATGAGTTTTTAAGGTGGCTTATTTTCAGACTACAGTATAGTTGTTTGAAGATGCATACGACATACTAAACTAACTATGAAAATGTTTATTAAAATGTACATTTTAAGGCAATATTTGTTTCTGTCAGGTTTAAAACTCCACCACATATTTGATGTGGTGTATCAAATCGCTTGGATTAGGTATCTCAAGACACATTAGTAAACAACATTAGTGCATCCTCTTTAATGACAATAACAATCCCACTCTACTACGATTTAAACATTATTGGTGGATAGGTGGATTTACTGGCGTTTAAATCTATGTTGTGGAAATTAACATCACAGTTATAGCTTTGTAATAAAATTAGTAGGTTTAATATTATAGGTTATTAACATAATGATGTTGGCTTTAGATTTCATTAGCACTTAGTAGGTGAATTTACCTAAGCATTTCTAAAAGATGGGTTCTATTAAGTTCCCAAACGAATGTGATTTAGATATTAAGTTCAAATATATTTCTTAATGTTGTAAAAAATGATAAGTATTATCTGTTTACTTTGCAATATCAAAAGTTTAAAGACAGGAAATATTACTGACTAAAACCATTGCCTTATAGATACCGAATAGTCATCCATTGTATCCCTTACTTTATGATTATTTGTTGGTTTATGAGGCTTATAAGCTGCTACTGTATTTTCAGTTAATCTTGGTTAAATCAACAGAAATGATTAATTGATATTAACCAGCTCTCTTTGTTAGTAACCTTATTGAACGTTGTACGTCCATGTCCATCCTCATACTGGCTACAATTTATCACGAATACTAGAACAGACCCAGTATCAATTATCAATTTTTTAATATGGCGACACCACTATGTGCGTATTTTAATTCAACCCAAATATGAGTTAAGGATGAGTGTAGGATGAGTGGTGCAATCTTGTAGTCTTAATAGTGACTAAGGCCGACATATTCCCTAGACACAGCTGTTAATACAATGCCCATACAATAGCAACTAAGGGACCTACCGCTTATATTGGAATCCGAACCACATATTTGCCTTGGTATTAACGAATTGGTCTGATTAGGATAGTTTGGGATAGTCGTAGTACTCACTATTGCAGATGTTAATCCACACCAGGAAGTATCGCATCCATAATGAAAGTTAAAACTTTAAAAGATCTTCTTCTTTGACACTTTCCCTTTGTATCATGTGGAGCAAAAGCATGAAATAATTAGTTGACACGATTGGACATCAGGCGATAATTCTGTATGAGGTAATTATATGTTGCCAGTCAACTATTTTGTTAATTCTCTTATATGTGTTGGCAACAGTTAAACAACTGTTAAAATGACATACTGCAATTTGTAAATTATACAGTGAGTAAATTAAGTCTTAAAACAAATCTGTATTTTTTAAACCGAAATAGATAGAAATATTCTGTTTGTGGCAATAATTGTTAACAAACTTTCCGCAATTTTATACATCAAAAATACTGTTCACACCCCTAACAGGGTGACTTATTTTTTTTAAATAGCAACCCCTATTGAGTGACCCCTCATTTTGAAGGATTTGTCAAAAGAAGCACAATGACGCAAATCCGAGGTGAATATCTCACCCCTAGAAATGGTGGGTATTCCAAAATGGGTGCTTTTTCACATAAATCAAATGTTGGGATACCCACCATTTAGGCTAGGGATGAGATATCCACCTCGGTTTTGCGTCATTGTGTTCTTTTGACAAATCCTTCAACATGAGGTGTCACTCAATAGGGGTTGCTATTTGAAAAAAATGAGTCACCCCATACCCTGTTAGCGTTGTAAACAAATATGTTTGATGTAACAAATTACGGAACCTTTGTTAACAATCAACGCCACAAACAGAATATTTCTATCTATTTCGGTTTAAAAAATACAGATTTGTTTCAAGACTTAATTTACACGCTGTATACAAATTTACTGATATCAAAGAGTATTCAATATTATGTTTATGGTAGAATGCTTGTTTCAGGAACCCCTCACGCAGTTTACGGAGTGCCAACGATTGGGACTAACTTGGGATTCTCTCCTCAACAAAGTAACCCCACTTATACATCCGTAAAGCAATGGGGCTCCAACTTCTACGTTCAACAATACCATCGATCGCCAGAGAAAAACTACCAACATCCGCATTCCCTGACGAAAACCGAATATTGGGGCGGAACACCCGGCTCCAGAATTGTAGCCGCTGATCATACAAAGCTAACACCTGCAGCAACGAAATACCGTCCTTTGGAAGCCTTGCCGGGAGGAAGTGCTCAGTTTTACAACAATTTTCAAGCTGCGCCAGTCGAAACACATCTCGGTAACTTGGATTACTACAGGGCCGAATCATTCAACAGATATAATGAGTTTTTTAAAAGATACTACGACTGGTATTATAGAAACGCGTTTAGAGATGGGTCAAGTGTGAATGGTTCTCCGAAAGGTCCTTACCCTCCTGCGGTACCTCAGGGTCCGTATCCTGGTCCTCCTCTCCAGGGACCCGCATCACCTTCTGGAGGACAGAGTCCTACAGGAGCGCCATGGTGGCTTAACGGAGGATTTGCAGGATCTCCTCCTGGGCCCAGTTTACCCAGTGCATCCTCTGGAGGTCCTGTTGGACCATTTGTAGCCCCGGCGATACCCCCTCAAGGATCGCTGCCTAAGAAAGCCCCACTTACAGGAAAAGGTAGAAATCTAGAAATAAATTAACTTAAAATAAAATCAGTTTATAATTTATTTAAATAACTTAAGCAAATTATAAAAACGTTTGCAAACAGGGCTAGGCCTTTGTCTTATGTTTGGTTAGTTGAGTATACGAGAAGTCCCACAAGAGGCGCTATATAGATGAAATGGTCTTATTCGATACCGAAAATGTAATAATCATTGCATTTTGAGCTTAAAAGTTATTAGCTGGTTTAATTTTTATGACTATGTATTTTAGCCTAAAAATGTAATATTCTTTGTTGTTTGGGCGTTGTTAAATAGTCTTGGTATTTGATATTACACCAATTTGACCCATGAAAATTAATACATTGTTATGTGTCAATTTTCTGGAATCAAATGTTTTACGTAATTTCTTGAAGGTATCAATTATTATTGTGTAAACCAGCTTGGTCACTCCTAATTTAATTGAATATACTTGAGTTTCCTTTAAAGGTCAAGATTCTAGAACACTTTCTTTCGATCTTTCCAAAATTCTTATTCTGAGGATGTCCCCTTTCTTTAGTCATTGGTTTGATAATTAAGAAAAGTTTGTCAGGATTAACCTCTAAGGGATCAACGTAATCGGTCTACAGGGGTTAACAGGGATTAACATAGCCGGTTAACAGATCACATAAACCTTTTTTACAAAGATTCTGAGTTGCATACATATAAGATATACACATATTTGAAAATTTATTGGATTAGAGTTTTGAGCATCCTAAATATGTTAAGTTGTGATCTATATACAAGATCTTTAATGTCTACTTCATTCGTGTTCTTCTGCAAATATCGTGACTTATTAACAACCATTTGATGTCGTTCAGTTAGTCCATTAATTGTTTAGTTAGTCCGTTTAAAGTATATCAACATTAATATTAATAATAAAAAAAGCTTGTTCTAGAATGTTATAAGCTTTTAAAATAAGTACCATAACTTTAGGAAACATCTTTAGTTTGATTTGTTTGTTTCAATTGCAAATTAACTCAAATTACTTTGCAGCCTCAGGAACGGACTCCATTTCAAACCGAATTAATGAAGATTCAACCTACGAATCTTCAAAACCTGATGCAGAGAGTTCTTCAGAAAAAATGTCGACTTCTGAGGGAACCACTACAGCCTCTGTTGAGGCAGATTCCAAAGACAAGGATTCGACATCAGATTCAGTTACCACTCCTGAAACTCCTGCTTCTCAAGAAAATCAGCCCTCTACGGAGGAGAGTACATCCCCGTCTTCGGAGGAGAGTACATCACCGTCTTCGGAAGAGAGTACATCACCGTCTTCGGATGAGAGTTCATCTTCGTCCTCTAAAGAAAGTTCATCGTCAGGTACAGATGATGGTGCTTCACCAGCTACAGAAACCTCCTCTTTAGAGGAAACGTCATCACCTTCTTCAGAAGAAAGCTCAGATGCAAAATCACCTTCTTCAGAGGAATCGTCATCGCCATCGTCGGAAACATCTTCACCTTCATCCTCGGATGAAGGTTCATCGTCAACACCTTCGGAAGAATCGTCATCGCCATCTTCGGACGTGTCACCATCTTCTACAGAAGAGATGTCATCCTCTACTGGAGAAAGCACTTCTTCTGAGGACTCTTCTCCATCGGAAGACAGTTCATCCACAGCTGTCACAACAACAGAAGCTAGCGGGAATACTGAGTCCAACACAATAGAAAGTGGAAGTTAACGTGAAACTAAACTGTATAAAGAGTTGCAAATGAAATCTATTTTTAAACATGAAATTTCGTAAAGGTAGAAAATTTAGTTTCAGAACGAAAGTAATACTTATATTAATATACAAAGGAATAATTAATCATTTACTGTACACAATTTTAAATTTGGAAATTTTGCTTCTCTTATTTAAATTTCAATAATACTTAAACATTTGAAGATTTGTTCCTTTTAATGTTCACAAAAATGTCGTAATAAGGTTTATTTGTTTTATTACAAAACACTCATTTATTGCAACCCTCGTAAATACGAATAATGTAAGTAATGTAGTATTGTGTAAAGTCTTTCAATAGCTTTAAATATTTAGCTTAAACATAATTTAGGCTAATGTTTACAAATAATCCTATGTTAAATAAATACTTGCGTTTACGCTGTTTTTATTTGCCCATTTCTATATCAACATTTATCCATTTTAATTTAGACTCGAATGCAACTGATAAAAATACAATGTTCATTTATCTAATACTGAGGATGCCTAACTGATAAATAAACCCCCTATTATATATTTTCACTCTTTTTTACTTCAATTTGATAAATTAAGTACGGAATAAAGCTAATTTTAACAGATTTAAAAAGCTTAAACTGAACGACATAAAATAGTAACCTGTAATGAATGAAAAAATGCGGCCCTCAAATAAATGTTTGTGCGTAATGTGATGATTGTGAGGTTTAACCAAATTGAAAGATATCTCCATTATTGATGCACATTTTAGACTATATTACTGTTCACAGTAAATTTAGGTTTAGATCAGGACTACCACACTCTGAATGGGTTCAGATCAGGTGTTAATGGTTTTTTTATAAGTAATTAATATCATAATATGCTTAGATAATAATTCTATGGTCCTAATATGAGTGAGGTTTGCGTGAACAGTGATTGAAGAAACTGCACCAACAATTTCCTCTAAAATAACGATTCCTCAAATAATTTTCGTTAAGAACATAAACTGTAATTTTAATATTAAAACATTAAAATTATGGGTTTCCATATAAGAACTAATTACATTTAATAACTAACCAGCAAGAAAATGCAAGCAAAAGATTCACAGCTTATATAACAAGTCATATACAGTGTGTTGAAAAAGTCTTAAAACACTCAAAAATAATTTAAACGACTTCTTAAATTCTTTGAAAATAGTTTTTTCCCATTCGTCAATCTGGTTTTTAAAGGATTTAGACCACCGTTATGTACAGGCTGGTCTAAAAAATGACACCAAACGTCTATTTCTTTTAAAAGCTAGAAAAGTCATCACATAATACAAATGTTGAATTTCCAAAATGTTATCTTAAGCCGTTTAGAATTATAGAGGATGCCTGGTCATCATTGTTACAAACATTTGGTAGTGTAAGTTCGAAGTAAATGAAGTGTGATGATGCATATAAGAGGTTTCAAGTGTAAAAATTGGCTTTCCAAAGAATTATTTTTATATGTTCTAAAATAACCATGTTTTTAAACACAATACAGCAATTCCTCAATTACCTGCAAACGGATTTGGGGTAGCGGATTTCTACCCCCGGATATTTACCCCCATGAAAAAACGCCTACGTCATTTTGACGTCACGAGGGGCGGGGCCTATAAACGGTCGAGAAACTGCCCGCGACTGGAAATTTACCCCCAATATAATATTAAATAATCAACATGTAATTGTTTGATTATAAAGTGATTTGCCATAGCACGGAAATCTACCCCCGGACATTTACCCCCGGATATCTACCCCCAGACATTTACCCCCGGATATCTACCCCCGGACATCTACCCCCGGATATCTACCCCCGGAAATCTACCCCCGGACATCTACCCCCAGACATCTACCCCCGGACATCTACCCCCAGTGGTTAAATCATAAATATCTGACCCCGGAATTCTATCCTCGGAAATCAACGGCTCTTCGGTTAATCATTGTCTTGCAATATCCAGTATAAAGCATGCGATACGTCATTGTCTTGTTTAACATTATCTATCTTCCTAATTTAATAAGCTGTAACAGTCCTTTTTCACCCGACCTACTTCGCCGATTGTTACGATTGAGGTGTCATTTTAAAGCTTAAGATCTTGCGCAGAGCAAAATGGTAATTAAAAAGGATATTTTGATTAGGGCTTCAAAAGGTTGACCCCTAAGCCTTTCATGTTAATTTTCTATTAGAAAGACTTTAAAAAAGCGTTAAAAACTATCTTTTTGATTGAATATCCACCATTTTTAATTTTTCAACTTTTCATCTTTCACAGCTGTTCATTATTTCATAGATGTCGTATTCTACAAACTAATTATTAGTATTTCATAAATTACTGGTAAACATTAGGAGTAAACTAGACAAAAATGCAAAAAATTGGGGTTTTGAACAAAATTTATTTTAATTCAAAAGTAGTGAGGCCATATTTTAATGGCTTAAGAGACTCGTGTCAATCCACCGAATCCAAAAAGACTATTTAAATCGAATCACGATCGATGCTCTAGTTTTTGAGGAGAAGGCCACGTAAAATGCCTTCTGGGCCTTGACAGACAAAGCAGAAATTGAGATAAAGACTTGTTTTGGCGTCTTTAATGTGTGAAATGTAAAAAGGACCAAAAAATATATAATTTTGAGCAATGTTCGTACTAAACTCTAATTTCAATTACATAAATTCGTAAACCCAAAAGAACCATGAGGTAAAAATACCTTCCCTATCCCGAAATATCCAATTTTATTCTTTTTTATTTCTTTTAATTTTATTTTATTCTTATATTATTCTCCGTTATTTTACAACCAGCATTGACAACCAAAACCAATCATAAAATATGTTTATGTTTCATTTTTACCATTGATTATTTGTGTAAGCAACTAGACTTTTTGGTCAATGTAAAACTCCGGATAGTGTCTACGACATAGGGATTATGCTATTTCGTATTACTAGAAGGTAATTGATAGTGAAAAATTATTAATTCATTAATCAACCTGTGGCAGGCTTTTTATCAACAATTAATTGCATTTTTACCACTAGTAATCAGGAAATAACCTCCTTCAGTGTTATGTTTAAAATTTCACGATCTGCGCTCGTTCATGTGCTGTTAGCTATTAGTGTATGTGAAAATTGGTCAACCATTTAAATCACTGTCTGAAAATAAATCAAATGCTTATGGGTTCAACTTTTGAAGCCCTTTATCAAAATATCCTTTTAATTACCATTTGCGTTGCATTGAATCTTAAGTTTAAAAATTACACCTAAATCAGTAACAGCTTAATGAATTGGGAAGATAGATGACATTAAACAAGACAACGACATATCACATGCTTAATACTAGATATTAGAGTGTAATTATTAAACGAAGAGCCATTGATTATTTTTATAAGCCAATTACTAAAATCAACTACAACAATGAATATTGGCCGATACGTAGTGTAGCACGGGGGGTTGATTTCCGGGGGTAGAATTCCGGGGTCGGACATTTATGATTTGACCACTGGGGGTAGATATCCGGGGGTAGATGTCCGGGGGTAGATGTCCGGGGGTAGATGTCTGGGGGTAGAATTCCGGGGGTAAAGTTCCGGTGTCAGGTTTATTATCATTTTGATTAATTACAACTGTTAAGTAAACCGTGAAATGCGAGTTGATTGAATAAATAATAATTTATCCATCCTAAAAGTTCGCGGCCGGAAATTTACCCCCATTCATGTGACGTCAAAGTGACGTAGGCGTTTTTTCATGGGGGTAAATATCCGGGGGTAGAAATCCGGCGACCCACGGATTTAAGTAGATGGTGACTTTTTTCGTGTTCTACATTAAATTTTGAATACAAATCATTGAAAATGTTGAAATGTTGATAAGGATCAAAAATAAAAACTACAATGTTAATAGTATCAAAGATTAAAATGTTGGTCTTTTATTACGTTTGCCCCACCGCAGCAATCCTGCCAACTAAGCAAATTTCCATTTGTCTGAATTCATTTTCAATTAAATCAATTTAAATAACATTAGGTTTAAAGAGTACCTAGGTTTGCTACTACAATGAAACTAATAAAATTTGGGTTTTAGTAAAATATCGATAGCTTAGTATAATAGTATATTTCGTACCTACGGCCGAAAATGAGGTTTTTCCGGCTCTCGATAGTTCTTAAGTTCGAGACGAAGTCAAGAACTTAAAACGATCGATAGCTGCAAAACCATTTCGGTCCGTGGTACGAACGCTATTTCACCACACTATACCCTATAGTCAACACAACTACAACTTTAAGGTTATGTAAAGATATAATTTGAGGAATCAGAGAAAAAAATAGTTGCTAGGCAACGGTGACAATAAAACAATTCTATTGCAATGCTATGGGTACTGATTGTGTATTTAATATGCATTCATGTTTTAAGAAAACAGCTGAATTTGCTACACAAAAGGTATATTACTGAGTTTTAAAGTACTGGTAAATAGCCCACCAGTGTCAAAAAGTACAGAGGTTTTTACTTATTTCTTTCAAGCAAAGCTTATGCATAATCTCCAAGTCCCATGTTTATTTCTTCCGTGATTCTTTTCAAAAACGTCTGTGAGTTCTCTTTGTACATTATTTTATACCTATTTCATCATCCATTTCCATGCAGTAGGTAGATCTAATAAAGCACTGAGTATTACGTTTATTTAATCAAGTATAGGTTTGCAATATAATAATGGAAGTGAAATACTTTTCCTGAAAAGTTAATTTTACTAACAGTTAAAAACCATGACCATGGGCAGCCATGTTGGTTACAAAAATGGCGATACAATCTTGTGAAGAATCGTAGCTTCTTATGTAAACAATTAATTGTAGCTTTTGAATAATTTTTGGATAAATAATTGAATAGCTTATGTATATGGTTACCAATGTATGTAATGGGTAAATGATGATTATTCCTGAGCAGAGCTCAGTATATAATTTATTTTAGTACAAATATCAAAGTCACGTTTACTTTTAATCAACGTAGAATCTGGATAGGTAATGTTATATTTGGGCGTTCCATTGACTTCGACTATAGGCATATACGGAAAGTAAATAAAAGATACGTCTTTTAACATTTAAAACATATATTCACGCTTATACTGTTACTCACAAGATGGTAAATATACAAAAAAGATGGTAAGTGGTTTGTATATTTACCATCTTGTGAGTAAGAGTATAAGCGTGAATATATGTTTTAAGTGTTATAAGACGTATCTTTTATTTACTTCCCGTAAATTTAATAACACGTACGATGCTGATCAATAAGTTATTTATAGGCATATCTAATTTATTTTCTCCGATAATTTTTTAAACTCATAAAATTTCAACCCAAATTAATGTTAACATAATGTTCACAAAAGCTAGCATTTTAATGCTTAGGCTTGATCTTTCAGTAGTTGTTTACAACCCTTTTAGAACATGTTTTATACAATTCACATCATTTTTTTTAATTTGTTACTAACTTCTTCATAATTAAAATAGTTTCATTCAGTTCATTGATTTTTTTTAGTATGTTGACATTTTCTTTTAAATTAAATTATAAACGTAACAATATCATAATACTATTTTATTGAATGGCAAAAATTGATATTATATGCTGTTATTGTATTTAACTTGCTAGTAACAAAATTCCCAAGCAGATCATAAAATTACCACTCACACATTGTTAACTTTTAATTACTTTTTTGGCGACATGTTAAAGGCTAAAGAATTTCTATTTTTCAGAAGTATTCACGTAATAACATTAATAAAAGACTGATTACAAAAAAAATGTATGTACAAATGCCAATGCACTTTTGTGAAATCGTTTAGTAACATCATACTATCTGCGTCCATTACTTTTAAGACTGTGCCAACCCAAGACTGTTGTTTTTACTGTATAATCCTGATTCAAAATAGTGTTAACCCTTTTACTAGAGGTTGAATAAATTTTTCACGTTGGTAACCATGCGTATCTTTTAAGGTTTCAATGTGTATGATCTAGAATTGATTGTGAGCACTAAAGTTCAACGATCTCCGTAGATGTGACAATTCTCGCGTCCCTTTCATTCATCTATTAGTTCTGAGTAAACAATATTAATAGCCAACGTGTAAATTGATACATTAAGGAAAAAAGTCGAAATCACTACAAGTGGCTTTTAAACGACTCTAGATTTGATTATGTGTTAGTGGACTAGGAGGGTGTATAAATAGCACGATGATCAGTTAATGAGGTAAGGTTCGCAACATGGGGTTGGCGTCTGCTCACACCCTGCGTCTGAAGGCGGCGACTTTCTTCCTTCTGTTAACCTTTCAATCAGGTAAGTCGTAGTTATAAATGTTTTTAAAGGTAGTTACGTAGTGTAAAGTTTTCAAAATATGTCCTCACCATCTTATTAAAAGTGTACCTTTGTGACTATTTAAAGAAGGATCAACTTAAATAAGTTGATCTAATTAACTAATCTTAATCTAATTGCTAAATAGCAGTAGCAAGTTTTGGAGTTAAAATAAACGTTGTTTATTTAAAATTCAACCCAAACTGAAATGACGACATGTTAAATTTCATCTTTTGTCACATCAACTAGTCCCAAAAGTAAGGGAGGATTAAAATTTTGACAGAAACTCTGTGAGGGGCGTATTCGACTACATTCTACTGTACTTGATTCAACAAATTACAACCGGTCCATTGAGATGAGATGTCTATTTTAATATCCTAAATCTACTCTTATACACTAAGGCATTATCATTGAATAGTAAAAATAGATATCACCCTATTGTAATTCTAAGCTTTTTTAAAGTTTAACTTGAACTTTATTACACTTGTCTCAATAAGCTAATGTATTTAATGTTTAATTGGATGGACTAGTTTTACAATTGGTTGAATAAAAAAAAAAATAGTAAACTAAACACTCTCAATTTATGCTTCGATCTAAATATAATGCGATTTAATTCCTATTTATAAAACTTGTTGCACACAAGGGTGTTTAGTGCGTTCTCATAATATTCTGAACATATGCAATGTATTTTGAATCCATGCAACATCTTTTCCTTCCTAGAGAAAAAAAAATATTAAATCAACCGTATGTATGCACATAAAACAAAAACCTTAAAGGGGCCAATTTTCTCATTGTGTACTTCATTGAGATTGTTAGAAAATGTCTTTTCTCTTGTCGTATTACTTTAGAAACCAAGAGGTTTACAGTGCTCTAACTTAATTTAACAAATACTTTGTTTTCACTCTTAACTAGTCAAATTCAAATAGCGTATGAAAGTTGTTTGAAATAATTTTCGGACTCGATAAACACAAAACAACCAAAATAAAATAGTTAAAATAGTTTAAATTAGTCATTTATTTGAGCTAAAGTGGGATTTCATAATCTGTGGATAAATAAATGTATTTTTGTTCTTCGGAGGTATGTATAGGGGAGTTCATAAAAACTTTTTTCACAATTTTCCCACAGTTTTTCTATCTCCTGCCAAAGTTCCTAAAAACAAACCACTTATTTTAGTTTTTTTTTTTTTACAAATTTAGATAATGTACATCATCACGGAATCCAAATTATCACACTAGCCAGCGAGTAAGAATAACTCTGGTGAAAGCGTTATATTGCTAACTATTTGTCGTACGCAAAATAGGTTTTCGCGAAATTTATTGCAATTGATAACGCAGCAAATATTTCTGCCTAACCGAAACGTGTATCCTGGTTCCGAAGATAACTAGAATGAGTATAAGAATAAACTGGGTGGTCCTAATGGATGGTTCTGTTTCCTTCTAGCCATCAGTCTTTTTACTGATTCATCAACACAACAAACATTTAGCAGATTTTCTAACGACTTGTATAAATCGTTCTATTACGACACAACTTTATGTGTTTTATCCTATGCAATCCATCAAATTAAATCAGGGTGCTTTTAATGGGAGTATTTGTACAATACCAATTTCCACTCACCGCGGAATAAGACGTGTAAGTTCTTTATAAATACGTTGTTAGACCACCGAGGCATCTTTGGCATTATTAACAAGATTCGGATCCCAGGTTTCGGGACTGAAGTTCCGGATTCTTATAAAAAATGTTGATGAATTATTTTGTAACCTTCACTATTGCAAGTTAACAGTATACTTTATCAAAGTTTTTTATATTTCCTAAGATGTTTGTCTAAACTACATGTTTTTTTTTATCTTGTTAGTTTCGAGGGGTATGGAAATAATTTACTAAACAAAGCTTACCGGGTACTGCTCATTTTGACATGGAGAGTCCCAAGTTATCGGTATTGTTAACATTTTTGTATTGTTGAGTACAGTAATACATAAAAAATAAGTTCATTAGACTTAACTAGTTAAGTCATAGACTAACCAATATAAGTATTTTTAATCTGTAATTCGGTGTAAACGAAGATTTTAAACAACTAAAAGTAAATAGATCCCATTAACATTACCATCAACAAACCCTTCAGTATTTTCCAATTACTATTAGTTTAAATTCCCAGGAATTAGCACTTGAAAATATCCCTCTTCAACACCAGTAAAAAATTCCATTATATGAAGTACTTCATCATCTTATCGAAGTAGTCATCTTATCGAAACTAATTTTTAGGTTGAATGCTTACCAAAAGGTCACTTACGATTCAGCTTTAAAGTTTTTTGAGAAATTAGTCTTGAAACTAATATTTATACTGAGGGTAGGATTAAAGTAAATTTTTTTGGTAATTTATTAGTTAAATGCAGACGAGTGCATTTGTTTTGTTAAGACCACCCTTGTTAACACCACCTAAAATAAACGTAGCCAACATTTTATCAGTTGCCAATAAATATTTTGTTAGCCCGTAAATAATATTCAATTGAAATAAATAACATATTATCTCATTTTTAATATGTTTCGCATAAGATTGAATACCGCACTTAGCCGTGTCTTCAGTATTAGTGTGAAACAATACATACTAGATTTACCTTCAATATTACTTGAAATACCTTAAATAATTACTATTATTAAAAGTAAGTGATTAGGTTGGAGTATGAATAATTTGTTATCCTTAATTTTATAGATCCAAAGACCATAATGACCTCCATTAAAAGCCAACCACTTATTACAATAATTTACATGGAAGAACGTATAAAAGAATTAATGTATGAATACGATAAGTTTTTAAATTAAATTATCTCAATCATATTTGTCAACTAGCTGTATTTATATCTAAAAAACTATGTTTGTTGGATTTATTGAAATATTTTATTACACTGGATAGAATAATCAGTACCTATATACAACTATATACACAAATATTTACATATATACATTTTAGTTACATACAGTTTAGGAGTTTTATCATAAACTAGCTGTTACCCGTCGGCTTTGCCCGACATAATTTGTTGAGTTTTGTTATGAACCGGCTGAAGTTGTGACTTCACTACGGGCTAACATCATCTCATACATTATTTTTTTGTATAGTAACAAGTATTAAATCAATTCAAAATGTTGGCACCTAAGCTAATTAGACATAGGGACTTCATTTGAAAGATTAACTGCCTTTCTACCAAGAGCTTCGGACTGCTCCCTTTGGAAAAAAATCATAATGCTTTTTACTAAAATACTGTTCCCGTTCTATCTACTTTCACTAATACCCTTAAACCAAATTCGCCAATAGTCCAGTTAGTTTTCTGATAACCTTGTTGAACATTGTTAGATAGGCTATCATAAAGTAGAATCAAGCAACATAAAAACCTAAATTTTTTGACATAATGTCCTCTGATATATGTTAAAACATTTCATCTTGATGCTGCAAAGATAAATAGATAGAAAAATTGGTTTTGAAAGGGGCAAACATTTAAACATGATATGTATAAGATTTCTTTCTTGATAAAATCTGTTGAGAATCAGGCGAGTAGCAGGGTTGCTTCAGTTTCACCTTGTATTATTTTTTCTTTAACGAAAACTATCACTATTTTACTTTAGGTTGGCTAGTGGTAACAGTTAGAACTAAAAATAAAGTTATAGAATAGGAAATCTACAATCTTTTTGTGAATTTATGGGTTTCATTTGGTCTAGCTGCTTTACCTGTGCTTTGCAACGCGAAGAACAGCAAAATAAAGAGTTGCTCTCTGTTGTTAAACCTTGTAACTTTAAATGCTATTGATCATTATAGTAACCCAACTAAATGGTTTATTATTTGAAACTGCTGTCAATATTCATAGATTCTTTTGAAATATTAATTCAAATAAGGTAAACATGGAAAATTCCAGAGCCCCTGGGGCAGAGCTACATGGGAGTTCAAAAACAGGAATGGAACAAAAACCTTCCCGGGGGTGTATAGAACAACTCTTCAAAGTTTCATCACGCTCGGTTAGCCGGTATAAAAACGCATAGAGGACAAACTAACGACAAACTACAAACATACATTGGATTTTATGTATACAGATTTAGACAAATTAAAAATAAAATATTTTATCTAAATACGTGTAAAATAACATTTGTTTTATATAATAATACTGTAATTGTGTTACAGGCTTTGGATATCCGGTTGACAGAGCACTTCACACATACTTGGAAGGGATCATAAGAACGGATGATAAATCAAGCAGTTATAATGTAGTAGACAAAATCTCAAAACTTGTCGAAATAGCAACAAGACATAAATCAGGTTGTACATGTCCAGCACACAACATAACGGCTGCTATTTATGAGTTAGAGCGAACTAATACCGACTCAAATGAATCTATTTATAATTTGAATCAGTCATCAACCTCAGGTTTAATATCATCTAATTCTGGGTCTGGATCGGTGAATTCGAATTCAGCTTCGAGTTCAACTGCATCCTTCCCTCATAGTGCAACATCTGGATCGTCAGCATTGTCTAGTACAGGTTCATCATCCCACACAAGCCAATTGTCTAATTCCAGTTCGGGTGCGTCATCCTCAAGCTCATCGGCTGCTCATGGTGCGTCGCAATCTACATCTGGGTCTTCTGCATCGTCAATTGCAGCAGCAGCATCCCATTCGAGTCTAGCGTCTACAGCTGACTCCTCAGCATCGTCATTAAGTTCATCAGCTGCTCATAGTGTGTCACAATCAACATCTGGATCATCAGCATTGTCTAGTGCAGGTGCATCATCCCACACAAACCAATTGTCTACTTCCGGTTCGGGTGCGTCATCCTCAAGTTCAGTGGCCGCTCATGGTGCGTCGCAATCTACATCTGGGTCTTCTGCATCGTCAATTGCAGCAGCAGCATCCCATTCGAGTCTAGCGTCTACAGCTGACTCCTCAGCATCGTCATTAAGTTCATCAGCTGCTCATAGTGCGTCACAATCAACATCTGGATCATCAGCATTGTCTAGTGCAGGTTCATCATCCCACACAAGCCAATTGTCTACTTCCGGTTCGGGTGCGTCATCCTCAAGTTCAGCGGCTGCTCATGGTGCGTCGCAATCTACATCTGGGTCTTTTGCATCTTCAATTGCAGCAGCAACATCCCATTCGAGTCAAGCGTCTACAGCTGACTCCTCAGCATCGTCATTAAGTTCATCAGCTGCTCATAGTGCGTCACAATCAACATCTGGATCATCAGCATTGTCTAGTGCAGGTGCATCATCCCACACAAACCAATTGTCTACTTCCGGTTCGGGTGCGTCATCCTCAAGTTCAGCGGCTGCTCATGGTGCGTCGCAATCTACATCTGGGTCTTCTGCGTCGTCAATTGCAGCAGCAGCATCCCATTCGAGTCTAGCGTCTACAGCTGAATCCTCAGCCTCGTCATTAATTTCATCAGCTGCTCATAGTGCGTCACAATCAACATCTGGATCATCAGCATTGTCTAGTGCAGGTTCATCATCCCACACAAGCCAATTGTCTACTTCCGGTTCGGGTGCGTCATCCTCAAGTTCAGCGGCTGCTCATGGTGCGTCGCAATGTACATCTGGGTCTTCTGCATCTTCAATTGCAGCAGCAACATCCCATTCGAGTCAAGCGTCTACAGCTGACTCCTCAGCATCGTCATTAAGTTCATCAGCTGCTCATAGTGCGTCACAATCAACATCTGGATCATCAGCATTGTCTAGTGCAGGTGCATCATCCCACACAAACCAATTGTCTACTTCCGGTTCGGGTGCGTCATCCTCAAGTTCAGCGGCTGCTCATGGTGCGTCGCAATCTACATCTGGGTCTTCTGCATCTTCAATTGCAGCAGCAGCATCCCATTCGAGTTTAGCGTCTACAGCTGAATCCTCAGCATCGTCATTAATTTCATCAGCTGCTCATAGTGCGTCACAATCAACATCTGGATCATCAGCATTGTCTAGTGCAGGTTCATCATCCCACACAAGCCAATTGTCTACTTCCGGTTCGGGTACGTCATCCTCAAGCTCATCGGCTGCTCATGGTGCGTCGCAATCTACATCTGGGTCTTCTGCATCGTCAATTGCAGCAGCAACATCCCATTCGAGTCAAGCGTCTACAGCTGACTCCTCAGCATCGTCATTAAGTTCATCAGCTGCTCATAGTGCGTCACAATCAACATCTGGATCATCAGCATTGTCTAGTGCAGGTGCATCATCCCACACAAACCAATTGTCTACTTCCGGTTCGGGTGCGTCATCCTCAAGTTCAGCGGCTGCTCATGGTGCGTCGCAATCTACATCTGGGTCTTCTGCATCTTCAATTGCAGCAGCAACATCCCATTCGAGTCAAGCGTCTACAGCTGACTCCTCAGCATCGTCATTAAGTTCATCAGCTGCTCATAGTGCGTCACAATCAACATCTGGATCATCAGCATTGTCTAGTGCAGGTGCATCATCCCACACAAGCCAATTGTCTACTTCCGGTTCGGGTGCGTCATCCTCAAGTTCAGCGGCTGCTCATGGTGCGTCGCAATCTACATCTGGGTCTTCTGCATCTTCAATTGCAGCAGCAACATCCCATTCGAGTCAAGCGTCTACAGCTGACTCCTCAGCATCGTCATTAAGTTCATCAGCTGCTCATAGTGCGTCACAATCAACATCTGGATCATCAGCATTGTCTAGTGCAGGTGCATCATCCCACACAAACCAATTGTCTACTTCCGGTTCGGGTGCGTCATCCTCAAGTTCAGCGGCTGCTCATGGTGCGTCGCAATCAACATCTGGGTCTTCTGCGTCGTCAATTGCAGCAGCAGCATCCCATTCGAGTCTAGCGTCTACAGCTGAATCCTCAGCATCGTCATTAATTTCATCAGCTGCTCATAGTGCGTCACAATCAATATCTGGATCATCAGCATTGTCTAGTGCAGGTGCATCATCCCACACAAACCAATTGTCTACTTCCGGTTCGGGTGCGTCATCCTCAAGTTTAGCGGCTGCTCATGGTGCGTCGCAATCTACATCTGGGTCTTCTGCATCGTCAATTGCAGCAGCAGCATCCCATTCGAGTCTAGCGTCTACAGCTGACTCCTCAACATCATCATTAAGTTCATCAGCTGCTCATAGTGCGTCACAATCAACATCTGGATCATCAGCATTGTCTAGTGCAGGTGCATCATCCCACACAAGCCAATTGTCTACTTCCGGTTCGGGTGCGTCATCCTCAAGTTCAGCGGTAGCTCATGGTTCGTCGCAATCTACATCTGGGTCTTCTGCATCGTCAATTGCAGCAGCAGCATCCCATTCGAGTCTAGCGTCTACAGCTGACTCCTCAGCATCGTCATTAAGTTCATCAGCTGCTCATAGTGCGTCACAATCAACATCTGGATCGTCAGCATTGTCTAGTGCAGGTGCATCATCCCACACAAGCCAATTGTCTATTTCCAGTTCGGGTGCGTCATCCTCAAGCTCATCGGCTGCTCATGGTGCGTCGCAATCCACATCTGGGACTTCTGCATCGTCAATTGCAGCAGCAGCATCCCATTCGAGTCTAGCGTCTACAGCTGACTCCTCAGCATCGTCATTAAGTTCAGCAGCTGCTCATAGTGCGTCACAATCAACATCTGGATCGTCAGCATTGTCTAGTGCAGGTGCATCATCCCACACAAGCCAATTGTCTACTTCCGGTTCGGGTGCGTCATCCTCAAGTTCAGCGGCTGCTCATGGTGCGTCGCAATCTACATCTGGGTCTTCTGCGTCGTCAATTGCAGCAGCAGCATCCCATTCGAGTCTATCGTCTACAGCTGAATCCTCAGCATCGTCATTAATTTCATCAGCTGCTCATAGTGCGTCACAATCAACATCTGGATCATCAGCATTGTCTAGTGCAGGTGCATCATCCCACACAAGCCAATTGTCTACTTCCGGTTCGGGTGCGTCATCCTCAAGTTCAGTGGCTACTCATGGTGCGTCTCAATCTACATCTGGGTCTTCTGCATCGTCAATTGCAGCAGCAGCATCCCATTCGAGTCTAGCGTCTACAGCTGACTCCTCAGCATCGTCATTAAGTTCATCAGCTGCTCATAGTGCGTCACAATCAACATCTGGATCATCAGCATTGTCTAGTGCAGGTGCATCATCCCACACAACCCAATTGTCTACTTCCGGTTCGGGTGCGTCATCCTCAAGTTCAGCGGCTGCTCATGGTGCGTCGCAATCTACATCTGGGTCTTCTGCATCTTCAATTGCAGCAGCAACATCCCATTCGAGTCAAGCGTCTACAGCTGACTCCTCAGCATCGTCATTAAGTTCATCAGCTGCTCATAGTGCGTCACAATCAATATCTGGATCATCAGCATTGTCTAGTGCAGGTGCATCATCCCACACAAACCAATTGTCTACTTCCGGTTCGGGTGCGTCATCCTCAAGTTTAGCGGCTGCTCATGGTGCGTCGCAATCTACATCTGGGTCTTCTGCATCGTCAATTGCAGCAGCAGCATCCCATTCGAGTCTAGCGTCTACAGCTGACTCCTCAACATCATCATTAAGTTCATCAGCTGCTCATAGTGCGTCACAATCAACATCTGGATCATCAGCATTGTCTAGTGCAGGTGCATCATCCCACACAAGCCAATTGTCTACTTCCGGTTCGGGTGCGTCATCCTCAAGTTCAGCGGTAGCTCATGGTTCGTCGCAATCTACATCTGGGTCTTCTGCATCGTCAATTGCAGCAGCAGCATCCCATTCGAGTCTAGCGTCTACAGCTGACTCCTCAGCATCGTCATTAAGTTCATCAGCTGCTCATAGTGCGTCACAATCAACATCTGGATCGTCAGCATTGTCTAGTGCAGGTGCATCATCCCACACAAGCCAATTGTCTATTTCCAGTTCGGGTGCGTCATCCTCAAGCTCATCGGCTGCTCATGGTGCGTCGCAATCTACATCTGGGACTTCTGCATCGTCAATTGCAGCAGCAGCATCCCATTCGAGTCTAGCGTCTACAGCTGACTCCTCAGCATCGTCATTAAGTTCAGCAGCTGCTCATAGTGCGTCACAATCAACATCTGGATCGTCAGCATTGTCTAGTGCAGGTGCATCATCCCACACAAGCCAATTGTCTACTTCCGGTTCGGCTGCGTCATCCTCAAGTTCAGCGGCTGCTCATGGTGCGTCGCAATCTACATCTGGGTCTTCTGCGTCGTCAATTGCAGCAGCAGCATCCCATTCGAGTCTATCGTCTACAGCTGAATCCTCAGCATCGTCATTAATTTCATCAGCTGCTCATAGTGCGTCACAATCAACATCTGGATCATCAGCATTGTCTAGTGCAGGTGCATCATCCCACACAAGCCAATTGTCTACTTCCGGTTCGGGTGCGTCATCCTCAAGTTCAGTGGCTACTCATGGTGCGTCTCAATCTACATCTGGGTCTTCTGCATCGTCAATTGCAGCAGCAGCATCCCATTCGAGTCTAGCGTCTACAGCTGACTCCTCAGCATCGTCATTAAGTTCATCAGCTGCTCATAGTGCGTCACAATCAACATCTGGATCATCAGCATTGTCTAGTGCAGGTGCATCATCCCACACAAACCAATTGTCTACTTCCGGTTCGGGTGCGTCATTCTCAAGTTTAGTGGCCGCTCATGGTGCGTCGCAATCTACATCTGGGTCTTCTGCATCGTCAATTGCAGCTGCAGCATCCCATTCGAGTCTAGCGTCTACAGCTGACTCCGCAGCATCGTCATTAAGTTCTTCAGCTGCTCATAGTGCGTCACAATCAACATCTGGATCATCAGCATTGTCTAGTGCAGGTTCATCATCCCACACAAGCCAATTGTCTACTTCCGGTTCGAGTGCGTCATCCTCAAGTTCAGCGGCTGCTCATGGTGCGTCGCAATCTACATCTGGGTCTTCTGCATCTTCAATTGCAGCAGCAACATCCCATTCGAGTCTAGCGTCTACAGCTGATTCCTCAGCATCGTCATTAAGTTCATCAGCTGCTCATAGTGCGTCACAATCAACATCTGGATCGTCAGCATTGTCTAGTGCAGGTGCATCATACCACCCAAGCCAATTGTCTATTTCCAGTTCGGGTGCGTCATCCTCAAGCTCATCGGCTGCTCATGGTGCGTCGCAATCTACATCTGGGTCTTCTGCATCGTCAATTGCAGCTGCAGCATCCCATTCGAGTTTAGCGTCTACAGCTGACTCCTCAGCATCGTCATTAAGTTCATCAGCTGCTCATAGTGCGTCACAATCAACATCTGGATCGTCAGCATTGTCTAGTGCAGGTGCATCATCCCACACAAGCCAATTGTCTATTACCAGTTCGGGTGCGTCATCCTCAAGCTCATCGGCTGCTCATGGTGCGTCGCAATCTACATCTGGGTCTTCTGCGTCTTCATTAAGTTCATCAGCTGCTCATAGTGCGTCACAATCTACGTCTGGGTCTTCTGCATCGTCAATTGCAGCAGCAGCATCCCATTTAAGTCAAGCGTCTACAGCGGACTCTTCAGCATCGTCATTAAGTTCATCGGCTGCTCATGGTGGGTCGCAATCTACATCTGGGTCTTCTGCATCTTCAATTGCAGCAGCAACATCCCATTCGAGTCTAGCGTCTACAGCTGACTCCTCAGCATCGTCATTAAGTTCATCAGCTGCTCATAGTGCGTCACAATCAACATCTGGATCATCAGCATTGTCTAGTGCAGGTGCATCATCCCACACAAGCCAATTGTCTACTATCGGTTCGGGTGCGTCTTCGACGGGTAATGGTGCGAGTACAGTTATGAATGTAAATAATTTTGCTGCAATTAGTTCTTCATCGATAGTACGTAATGACACTTGTGTTTGCGGAATTACACTTCCTAATCCGATAACGATTGGAAGAGATTACTTCAAATATCCAGCGTATACTGGCACGCTTGTGTATGAGATACCAGCTACCGAAGATTTGTCGTATCACCTTGAAAATCGTAATCATGCTGTTGCCAATGACACTGTGGATCATGTTTATCCTTTGCTCTTTGGGTCGGATAACTTGTCATTCCCAACGCTGGCCATGGTTAGTCAAGGGAGTCATCCTGAAAAGAAAATAGATCTCAGTTCTTCAGGAATTAAAGCAATACTTCAGTCATCATTTAAAAATACTGACCAAAACAAAAGCAAGTATTCTGAAGGAAAAGCTAAATATATAGTAGTAAGAAAAACATTTATTTATAAGTTAACTTGAATAATGATGTTTATGTAAACCTTCTTACATGAAAGTATTTTAATGCCAATAGAATCGAAAAATTATATTTATTTTACTGCGAAAAGCAAGATGTTAATATGATTCCTTAGTTGATTTTTTTACAATTTTTAGTCAGTTACTTTGGTATCTTTGGTGGTTGGAAAAAGATTTATTTCAGCATGGGTAATGTACTGTCATGTGTCAGAAATAAAAAAGTAAAATACCTACAATAGTGTTATCTCATTCACCTGTTTTCGTATTTACAGATTTTTATGATTTACAATTATATTTTTGTTTACATGTCAAGGGTATAAACTAACTTGCTTTATTAAAACTTGTAAGAGATTGCCATTACCATTACTCTAATAAGACAACAAAAGATGGAGTACATTCTAGGTACTGTTTTCATACTGAACTCATTGTAAATAATGATCTGTTGAAATCCATGCTATTCCTTATGAGAAATACAGTACAAAACACAAAATGGATTTTAAAATGTAATGTTTGCAACGTGAAACGTGTAAAACGTTGTCTTCGCAAGGTTCTAAATAACTTTTTTTAGAACTTGTATTTGATTTTGATTTACAATTAATTATTGTACATATTTTGCACTTATGTAAAAATAATATTGAAAACAAAAACTAATAACCACACATAAGAGTTCGCCTGCATATATTCAAAATTAGGTGATGGGTTCAAAAAACTAGGAGATGATGTGTTTAGCTACCAACTTCTTGAATATTTTTAAAATACTGAAAATCGGATAAAACTTTCAAAGAATGAAAGTTGCATTAAACGTTTTAAGCTCATTACATTTTCTTGTAAGTTCTTCTTTAAACATCTAAACTCGACGGATGCTTAAGTTCGTTTAATACAATGCAAACCAAACCTTTTAAGGTAAAACAGAGATTAACATGTTTTTTTTAAATTTCACTCTTTAAAATAAAGTTTTTTTGAATCAAATATTCAATATATTGTGATTAAAACAACATGTTTGCATGTTGTATGTTGAAATATAACAAAATTGTTAAAATGATTCAAAAGTGCTTTGAATGCAAAAACTACACAAAGTGGTCAACACGGTATATTAACAATCGATATATTTTATTTGATATTGAAAAAAGAGCACAGACTACTATATTTCATAACAAGAGTATAAAGTGAATCATAACATATTTGAAACCATTTGTTTGAGGTGCGAGATCAAATTTGGTCGAGAATATATATAGACCCACTTTCACTCGTATTTTGAACAGTACTTTTCGCTACATTACAAAGACAAAGTATTTTTAAAACAAAAACAGACATTGGTTTGTTTCTTTATTACAGTTAGGAACATTTCAAAACAAGTAGATTTATTTTGGTTATGCCTTATATTTAAAGTGCAAATTTCCATTGATTGTACAGTTTTGGTCGTTGAAAATTGAACAGTTGATGAAACATAGCAAATATTTGTTTGTTTATGTCGGTATAATCCAAAAAAGATCGCATTACTTTTGCACAGTAAACATTCTTTTTGCGCAGAAAACAATGTAACGGTGAATTTTCGCAAGTAATAAACATAACGGAAAAAGATGATTTCACAGTAGTGTAGCGAAAAGGTAAATATTCAGCTAGAGGAATGATGTAGCAGAGAAATATTCTAGAGCATGTATATCATAAGAATATCTGTTTTAGGTTCATTGTGAAAACTAGTTAGTTTTAATTGTTTATCTAAAGCAACCGAGGGCGAGATTTAGTACGTGTATTCGGGTGATTTTAAAAGACAATGCAGAATAGGGTGATATAGACCTTTGGTAAAAATACAAATTACAAGTAAGACACCAAGATGATTTTAAGTACCATTGCATAAAACACACTGCTGTGATCATTTTAGGTTAGTTCATGATACACTATGTTATGAGATCACTGATAATTGTACAGTTGTAGCCTACCAAAGACAAAATAGTATTACTTCCTTGTCAGTGGTCATTAACAATGTTTCCACCACTTTGATGGTCTAACCTAACTCAAACTTCGTAGCAGTGTTCTTATTTGAATTATTACAGGATATTATGTTTGGATTGGATAAAAATGTGTAATATTTGAAATTACGACTGAAATTCGCCTATTGGGTCTGATGATGATTGGAGTGTCCAATCGAAATCGATCACCACTTACCAACTTGTACATGTATTTACCGTCTTGTAAGCCAACAGCATAAGTGTAAATTACGACTGTCAAACCTTTTCACTAATTTTATAAATTAAAACATTGACAATTTGGTGGATGTAGCAGAGTATGTAAATATTTAGGAAGGTCCTAATATTGCAACATGATAAGGAAATTTCTATTATACTCACACTTTCGTTCTTCCTAAGCTGCTCCTACCAAGCTGGTGTGAAATTTTAATCCAAAATGATCTCAATTATCTGTGACTTTTATAGCTAGGGTTTTGTTGACACCTTCGTTTGTGATATTAACTGCCCGGAGGAAAAGAATGATCAGATTTGTGATTGGGAAATCATTTTGAATATGTTGACAAAGATGAACTAAGGTCGTTAGATAGTGATTAAGAAATGATATAACAAAAGTTCACATGGAATTTTCACACATTTTGTCTTTCCATCGTCGGATTTATATCATCGCTTTGGCGCAGTGACATCATGCTATCTATGTTTATATACGGGTATATATACCTTTTGTTTCTTAAAGTCCGTTATTTAAAGTCAAGAATAAGAAGTTTAAGTGAACGGTAAAAATAAAAACAATTTGTAAAAAAATACTTTGAGTATAATGGTGGCAATGTTGAACTGTAAGCCTTAAAATTAAAACTACTGAACTTTTTGATCAAGTGTAGATTGTACTTAGTCTCCAAAAAGTTGGGGACTTTTCACTAAAAATTATTTGTAATAAATTATTGCTCCTACTAATAAGTTTAATCCTAAGAAAGAGAGACATTGCACAGTATCGAATTTACTGGTACCCATTATTTTTATGCGTAAAAAAATACTCTTCAAGACAAATTTCCATGTATGTATTAAAGTATTTTAAAATTGATATTTGTAAACCCAGGGTTCCCAAAGGTAAACAGAAATTAATTGATACATCAAGTCCTAAGGATTAAATAGTTTTAAATACAGTCAAAACAAATTTTATAAGATTTGAAGAACTCTTTTTTCACATTAAAAAAAAACTCAAGTGATTGCAAAGTAATGACTGCTAAGTATACTTCACAAAGTATGACATTGATATGGACACTGGCTTACAATGCTTGGTTTAAGTTAATGTATTTTTAGGTTTGTAGTTTAATCGTCTATCAACCGTGCACATACTATCAACAAGCCTAAAAATATTTATATAAATTAATGACGTAGAATCATATTTTAATACAGGTTTCCCTCCTAAATACCGGGAGAATGTAAAACCTTTCTTGATACGGACAGTAGTAAAGGGAACAAAAATGAAATAGTTTTGGTGTAAAGTTTTATAAAAAAATTATATACAGACATATAATCTAGTTCTAATGCAGTTGTTATCGTCCATGTTAACTCAGTGCCGACGAGCAAGGCAGTATGGCAGCGAAATCGATTATCAGACATCTCTACTTCTTCTTCCTGAAAACAATCAAACAACTTAATACAACAATTGCGCAGATAATAAATAATACTTAGTTTCTTTAAAACCCAAATGAAAATATTTTTTGTTGTGAAAATAAACGCTAAAGATATTTTCATAAGGATGAATGGCTTTGAAATAAGGTTCGGACACACCATACGAAGTAATTAATAAACACATTGAATGTGTTTGGTTAAATTAATTGATGGACATGAAACCACTACCGCCTAAACAAACATTCCCTGATATAACAACTAACTGAAAGTTCTTCAGATCTGCTGTATAAAATAGTTAGGTACACACCTATTCTTTATTTTTCAATAAAACCTTATTTTACCACCTAGTAAAGTAAAGTTCTTTCCTTTATATTTAGATAAGGGGTTTGAATTCTCTAAGCAGCTTTGAGGCCTTTATAATTGTATAAGTGGCGCTGGTGTGTGCTTACAATTACTGTAACTCTATTATTTAGTTTGAAAACATAAACTTTTTGAAATTATAGACCTGTTTACTTTCAAAACCCTACTTAAAATTGTCATGCCAATATATTAAAAAGAATATAACAGCATACCTTATTGAAAGTCTAAAATCCTTGCAGCAGTTTTTTTATAGTAATGACCTTGCTCATTGTCATTCTGGTCTTGACCCAGGGAAAAGGTGAAACGAAACGTATTTGTAAAGTAAGTATTGGACGGACTAGAAAATAAAGTTAGTAATGTTTACGTTTCAAGCAAAAATTTCTACAACTGCTTACCCCCAAGATCCAGCGCTAGAGCTAGACTGAGCGCTGCTCTGGCTGCTGGACCAGCTGCCACCCATGGGTGAGCCGCCACATCCGCCGCCTCCACAGGGGCTGTAGTGTTGTGGGGGCGGTGGCGGGGGTGGCTGGTAGTGCTGCTGCTGCTGGCAAGGGTCGCACACAGGACGGGGAGGTGGTGGTGGAGGCGGTGGATGATACATCGGCTGCTGCTGACACGAGTAGCAGGGCTGAGGAGGAGCGTACATTGGATGCTTCATGCTGGAACAGGAATTTGATAATGTAGCAAACGCATCTAAATACCAATGTTTAGTTATTAATTAGAGTTAAAAACTGAACTATGTAAACGGACTGGCTGTAAACTGTCAAATTTGGGCCTTCTAGAGAACTGAAAAAAACTGGCTGACATTTCAGATGCGTTGGCCAAAATTTGTACCAGTTACAGAACCAGTCATCTTCCGAAGATTTGAATCTTACGCGTTGAACGTAAATGGGGAGATACACCAACAGTCTGAACAGATACAGCTTGGGATGAGAATTTTTGCTCAGGGAACATAAATATAGTAGACCGTACATTAATCGTCCGATAGTAGTAGTTGTTTAAAAACCTATTGTATGTAACTACATTTTGGCAACAGTGTTCAACATTAATCGAAAAGCAAGTATCTTTTAAACGTAAGAATAATTCTAACAAAAGAATTCAACTCTTTTTATGTATGACTGACTTGAATTACAAGTCATCCGAACTTGTTTCTCACCCTGACAAACGAGTTTAATATTAAACGATAAAAGCACTTTGAACTTCGCAATCTTAAACTCGTCCTCAAGTTACCCTGTTTAAAATTCCTGATTAAAATCCGCCTCAAAACTGTGCTGTAGGATAGCTCGTTTATGACCAAAGAATTATTGCTTAGCAAGATTCTTTTACTTACAGAATCTTAGGCATCATTCCACAAATCATGCAGCCTTTATGTTTGGAGAATGTCCTTTTCCTCCGCGCCAATTTTTGTTCGCTTAGAGGAACTTCCCGAGGACTGCCTTGCATCTCTTCGGTCATCTCCTTCTGAAAGTGGAAACCGGTGATTAGATGTACAAATATGAGGAGTTTTCTGGATCCGGACTTTTTTATTGTTGCTTTAAACGAGTTCTATGTGAACATAGTTGGCCACTTATAAATTATAACCATGGTACATCATCTTTTTAATTCACATATCTTTTGAACTAGTATTATATAAGTAATTAAAGTTCCAGCATTAAAACCCAGTCACAATCCTCTTGAATTTACCTTAATTATAATTTGTTTACATTCAATAACATATTTAAAAACTACTTAAAGTGGTCATACTATGATATTCCTACTTACCACCAAATTATCTCCTGATGCTAGGCCCATGACGGCTTCTTCTGGTCCGTTGGAAACAGGAATCTCAATAGCGGGCATAGGAGCTGCAGGAGACTCCTGGGTATCCTGGACAATCCCACGGGACTCTCCGAGGCCATTCCTTGGGGATTCAGGGAGGTCCATCATAAGGGACATCGCAGGTTGGAGTCGGGTTGGGCTTTGCGGTGAAACTATACAGATTTAAACACATATTTTAAGCTACTAATAGGTGAGATGGGAAGGAAGTTTTATTTTTACGTGATAGGATGGATAAAAAATGGATCTCATCGTAGTAGCATAGATAAAAGGAGTCCTTTTATCTATGGTACTAGTAAGATATTCATCTAGGTGTAATCAGATAACTTATCGACTATCTTAACTCTTAATTCAGTAAGCAAAATTGTTGAAATTATAAACTAAACAAAGAACACTGAATGAATAACGTATTAGATCAAGTTTAGGATGTGGAATACATCGTACAGCGAGCAGAAAAGTTCTTCCATCTAATTGATATTCTGTGGAGGTTTTTCATCACCGCAAACTTTACTGTACGATTGTTATTCAGTGGCGTTAATACGACTATTATTCCGGAAACGGAAACATGTAATTCCCTGGCCTTGCTAGTATAAATGGTCAGTTAAAGTTTTGCAAGGAATATTTAAATACTTAATGACAAAAAATACAGTCGTTGTGTTGCTAATGATGAATCCTAATTGAAGCACTTATATTTTGTAAATTCTCCACACAATATTCCTTCTAGGTTAGGCCTATTCTATGTTTGAAAACAACAAAACAGAACGATATGCAAAAAGCTATTTTATTGAAATAAAATTAACAGACAGGTAACGAAATTTAAAAGGCTACAATGAAAGGACTGACAATGGAATGTGGGCTTACAATAAAGTGGAAGATTAATTTTAAATGTATGGCTATTAGGTTTAAATTTACAAAAGTCTAATTTAAATTGGCTCTATCTCAGTGTAAGTTGTCGTGCTGGCTTGAATGCAAAGAATGAATGAATTAAATAATTTCCAGATAATTAAAGTGTTTAACTTACAACATTCCAACAATGAAAATCAAATTTTTATGTTGTCCAAAAGGTAAGTCCAAATGTGCACAGAATTTACCAAGTTAATAAGTGAGTTTAAAATAAAAAGTGTATAGGACTACTTAATTATAGAGAAAAACGTTGAAATTGAGTCCTCTTGAGGTTAACGTTCATAAATTATTATTATTTTTTTTAACATAGTTTTATTTACAATCTGTTTTGTATTAAACAATAAGTAAATATGATGTTTTGAAATTATTATCTTGTAGTAGGTTTTATGTTCATGAGGGATAATAGAAATTCCAAAACATAGCTCTTATTGCATTTTACAGCAAATTTTTTTGAGATCATTCATACAGGGTGGTCCCTGGTGCCTAGATTCCCGTTTATATGTCTGTATGTGTGTTTTTTTTTTACAAAAACAAACATAACTCCTTAATGGTTTAAGGTACAGAGTGAGATATTACATGACTGTTTATTCTACTGAGACGTATGTTTTCAAAGTATTCTAATAAAATATCATTAACATCTTCAAAATGGCGGGCTTTTAAAATATTTGATCCAAATTCCAAAAAACCGTTGACTTTACCAGATAAAATGTAAAGAAAATCATATTGTGGTTTTATCAGAGCACATAAACTCACCATTGGGGACGATACTGTTGGTAGCTCCATCATCACCTCTCGTCAGCACACCCAGCAGCAGGACCAAGAATACACAAGACCTGAGCATCCTGGGGCACATCTGCACGAACTGCTGACATCTACAGGAGCAGCAGCTTATATTACCCAAACAATTGACGACTTGAATCACCGGGAAAAGGAGTTCCCCTAAACACCAAGGTCGGGTACGTGGTAGAAAAGTAATGGAGTAATTGAAAAAATTATAATCCAAAATTAAAGTGGGAAAATCCCAGACATTCTGTTGCGGCTGCAATCTCGGCATTACTTATCTCAGGTAAAACGGCACGTGACCAACAAACTTGTAATCAAACTGTGACGTCATTACGGTGGAGAGGAATCTGAATTGAGGGTTTGCATTGTTTACAGTATCAAACCTCTTAGTGTAGTAAGAAAGATGTGAGTACAGTGCCAGCTTAATCTTTCTTTTTAGCTGCTTAATCAAGTTAGTGCTATATATAGTTGTTTAAGCTGTAAAATGAGGTATTAAGGAACGCGGCAGCGTTCCGCCCCGCCAAGTCCCCCAGCGGTACACAGCTGCTGCAGTGTATGTATACATGACGTGACAAAGTGGCTTTTTTACTCGTCTATAGCTCTGAAGAAACAAAAGCTATTAAAATAATTGTTCATCTACTGGATAGGGGCAATCATTCTCAACAAAATTTAAAAAAAGAATTTAAACAACGGTTGTGTTTGAGCCAAGAAAAACTAGTTTGAAAATTCACAAATTTTCCGTGTTCTCCTTCTTCTCCTTAAATGTTGACGGACCTACAGCCCAAACCACTGGCTCAATTTTAATGTTTTTTATGTTGTTTGAAAGCCCTTAGCGTGTAGATGTGCCTTTTGAGGGTCTCAAGTCGGTGCGTTGACCCATAAACCCTTGGCAAGCCCTCAAAGTACGAGTTTGGCCCATTTAAATTACATGGGATTAAAATCAAAACAAAAGAAGGACCAGCTGCGATTAAATCTTAATTAATTAAATGTTAGAGAAATTCATAGGAACAGCTGAAAAATTATTTTAATACTTTTATAAAGTATTTTTTTCAGGTATACTGAATGATTTGAACTACTTACTATATAAAATTACTTAGAGCAGTGATATTCCCCGATACTTTCCATTGAAAAATGCAGTGTACCGATGGTACACTGGTACAGCAGCTCGTCATTTTTAACAGTTTAATACTGCTTATCAAAACATATGAAACCTAGGAACTTGAAACTTAGTACTTTTTACGCTAGTATAAGGTTTGTTCTATGTTTTGATACACTAAAACAAATAAAACGATCGGGAAAATCACTCTACATATGTTAAACAAGCAATTAAAAAGTGATATGTAAATTTAGGATAAATGAGTTATTCAATATTTGTTTTGCCTTATGCTATTTCTAACAAACCTAATTAGTTTGATTACATTTTTACATCTCTAATAAGGACTCAATTTACACTAGTCTTTAGATATACGGGTTTAATTATTAGAACACTTATGTAACATCAACACATTTTATGTTGTTCAAGATGAGCATTGATGAAATTTGAAACTGAGTTTAAGCCCATTGGGTTTGTTAAATAGTAATTTTGGTACGTGTGTCAAAAAGTTTTTAATCTGTTTAAAGCAGATAAGACCAAAAATGTAGAATTTAGTTCTACATTAACAATATTATTGAAATTAAATGAGATGTAGTTTTGCCGTGGTCTATATATCAGAGAAAAGAGGATTTTTATTTTAACTGTTAATTTTCTACAAAAATAAATAAAATCTAACAAAAAAACCACTAAGTGGTAACACTTTCCCCGCCAAGTCAGCAATCCAAAAAAGTTAATAAATCATTACTTTTTCCGCCAAGAAAAACAATGTAATGTATGTAAGTTTGGCAACTTGGCGGCAGACTTTTGCTCGATCCCTTTAAAAAATACCATAAAACTAGTTTCATTGAGCAAGTATCCCTCCCATTGGTACATTGCTAGGTGAGAGCTTATTTTACAAAATTTGACCTTATTTGTGCCACATTTCATAAATTATACTTAGTTGGACTAATTAATTAGAGAAGTTGATTTGTGAAATTATCCACGAACGTAACTTAAATGAAAAAAACCAAGCAAAAGTCTGCCGCCAAGTTGCCAAACTTACATACATTACATTGTTTTTCTTGGCGGAAAAAGTAATGATTTATTAACTTTTTTGGATTGCTGACTTGGCGGGGAAAGTGTTACCACTTAGTGGTTTTTTTGTTAGATTGATTAATAGTTAGGTACCTTACTAGTACATACTGAGTATTTAAAAAATATAGGTCCCTATAAAATATTCATGGTGATAACAAAAGGATTTCTGGAAATTAGATTCTAAAAACTGGAATATATTTTGCTTCTTAAGATCTTTCATAGATTTTGGCCCTGTTTAAGAGTATTTTTAGTCCAGTTTGAATTAAATATTCAATTTTGCCTTGAATAGTTCCTATCCCATGAATTGAATATTCCCATTCCAAATGGTGCATTTATTCCATGTATTGAATAGTTTCCATCCCATATGGTGCATTCATCCCATGCATTAACTGCATGATGGGATCGAATGTGATGGAAAGAATTTAGTAGCTTAGCTAATTATTACGTCCGACCGACACATTCAATAACTAATTCAGCCACGATCTAATTACTATGAGTGTAATTGAATCACTAAATGCTTGGGTAGTGTATTTCATGGTGCTTAGTGGGCCCAGGAAGGATCATGAATATAATTACTGTATATGGGTTTTGTTTACCTGATCCACCGTCTATAAGCACATTATCCCACCGTAAGATAACCGACGGACAAATGTGCGTATTCAGAATTTTAAATCGTCAACATTACTTTTAATTTTAATCTTAAAAAATTAATCATATCAATAATTCATCATCCTAATTATAAATATGGCCGTCAAAGGTCAATTCAATAACCTTTTAAATCATGCATCACTATCTTTTATGTTTCTACACAGGATTTTAGTGTGAAAAACATAAAGAGGGAATAACTTTGATAAAAGTACGCTCTCTTTGGGGTGATTCAACTATATTCTTTCAAAGAATCTTTTCTAACCTTAGTTGGTCGATAAAGATGGGACGTCACTATACATGGTCACGACTCAATCAACGCTCTCCTAGAATTGCCTCCAAGGTAAGAACGATAACTATGTATGGGTGGTTTTAAATTATTATCGGAGGCAATGGAATCTCGCCAACACTAAGTTTTCAAACAACTACTACTATTAATATCGGACGATGAATGTACTGTGTCTCATCTTACGTTCAACGCGTAAAATTCTAATTTTCAGAAAATGACTGCGTCATTAACCACACCATCACGTTCTTGAAATGTTAACGTACAAAAGATGATTATAATTTTAATATAGGCCTGTACTTACATGCATGAAGAAAATAACATATTGCATATCTGTTACTTATGCATATTGTTTCAAGAAATACTAATTGTCTAGAAACCGAACTCTTTCTGCTAGTAAAATATTAATGATCGAGAAATTAGTAGTAGTATGCGTCGATCTGGTGTTATTAATCTATATCCTATCCTATATCCTATATCCTATCCTATATCCTATATCCTATATCCTATATCCTATATCCTATATCCTATATCCTATATCCTATATCCTATTCACATCTCAAAGCTATTTGGCAACCGTTTTATACGTTGATATAATTATAAGCTACTGTTATCTATCCATACTATTAAAAAATTGAGATGGTGTCTGTCTGTCTGTCTGGGCAGCTGTCACGACTAAAATCCTAAACAGATACAGCCAAAATTAAGAACAAAGATGGTCCACATATCCAGGAATGTCATAGGCCTATTCACGTTCCTGAGTTCCTCTCGGGCTACGCCCATTGGATGTCCAAAGTCTTGAGTTGAGGTTTTCAAAAGTAAGTATTAATTGGCCTCAATGGAAGCATGAGAAAATTCACAATGTTTACCTTTGTGTTGAAATTCAAAATATAAACAACCAGAACTGCTCATTTCACAATTTCAGACAGCTGGTCCAAAGCAATGAAATATATTTTACACAACTATGTGGTAGGATTATTTCATCTTAAACTTTATGATAGATGATTTATTATACATCTATTTCAATGATTGTGAAACATATCTTTCTTCCCGTTGCGAAGCACGGGTACAGCAGCTAGTTATTAATATAATATATTAGTATGAGCACCAGCATGAAAATCCCAAATGCAACGGAGATGTTTGTATAGCCAATGTTGAGAAATTGTTCCAAAAGTCATGTAACAGACTTTTTATTTTTTAACCATTTTCAGTTATCTGTTTTGTAGTTATTTTATGTAACCTTTTATAAGCTTCAATACACTAATTCTTTCTAACGTAAACATGCTCTCCTATGTAGGCATATTGATATTCCTAAAGGATAAGGCAGTTTTGAGTTATGTTTTTGTCCGGATGAGTGCTTTGAAGCCTACTATTTAGGTATTTATTTCACTACCTTTGAAATTACAAAATTGAAGTTAAACTACCTATATGTAATCTACACGTGTATATAGTCATAGACAAAACGAATTAAATATAGACCGTCAGCCGTGCTGCGGTTACTATAGGTTCTGGCGCACACCGCTAGGAGCGCCATGTAGTTATGGCGTACGAACTAAGAAACTACATGGCTCTCCCAGCGGTGTGCACCAGACCCTATGGTAACCTCAGCACGGCTGACTTCTATATTCAATTGTTTCTTTCTATAATATAGTGGTATTTCAACCAAATTATAGTAATGCACGCACTATTAAACGTAACTAGAAACGTTTATTTGATACTCAAGTATCATCAGACTTGGTCCACATCAACACGGGCTTCAGGTTGTGGAATAAGGTGGAAAAACTACTTGCAATATACAACGTCAATTAGATCCAATGTCAGAGTACAGTAAATTTACAATTGCGATCCTTTATTCAAAATCTCATCTCTATATCATGTTACCCTGTATACTCAATGTAAATTAGAATACGCAGTCTATAGCAATTAGTGTAGAGTACATGAACCAAGGGAAAAAATCCAGTCATACATAAGTACAAAACATTTATTGTGAGGTTCACCGGGAAAATCGAGGAGAGAGGATGACGCGCAGCTTGATCCTTGAGCAGTTTGACCTTTTAGGAAGTTCAAGGTCATTACACAGTCATCACCTGTAAACAAACGCGTAATTACTGCAGAGGAGACATGAAGTATCTGCAAGACTTCACTTATATCTATGTAGCTGATGTTGAACTATCGGTGTTTGTTCTTTGAGTGTCAATCCCTAAATCTGTCCCTTAAAAATTAATCTTTCGATTGGCTATAGTATGATTGTAAATTGAATTAGAGTTGAAAATTCCTTGGCTAGAAGTCAGATCAAGATTTACGTACAAACAAAAAAACTTATAGAATAGTTATGTTTATATTAGTTTGGATTTAAAACAATTGTTAGAGTTTAAATCTCCAAATGCGCAATGCACCAACGATTAATTGTCGTACATTTAAATAAAACCACTATTAGACGTACAGTATTCTTAATACCATATTTTTTAATTAACTCGATAAAAACGTTAATGATAAACCGTAGGTAATCTATTTGTCGATTTCAATAGGGGACTCTCAATACCACAACAGCTAACAGTTAGTTATGGTAACCCAAATTCATGAACAATGAACCAATTTAAAAGAGCTAAAGAAAACTTTAGAAAAATGTATATAAACCTAATTTTTATCCAACTATTATTATTTAACTAGATTAATTTGTAATATTTTTTATCACAGACTGCCAAAGTTCTTACTTTAATAGCAGTACATAATATTACGAGATTACATTGCATATAGAAAGTTGTTTCTTGACCCCTAGGACCTAGACGAAAGACTTTTCTTGATATCTTAATTATACACTAACACTTTTTATGGGAAAACAACCCAAACCTCAAACCGCTAAAGGCAATTAGGAAACCAAGATAGTAACCACAAACCATTAACTTGTACAATGCTATCCTAACAATGTAACTAAATTAGCTATGCAATGTTACAAGGTGTCAAGTTTTTCAGTTGTATGTTGATTATGGGAGCAATTTATAAATGTTAAAAAAAAACATTAAGGTACAAAATGAGAAAGGTTTTTATAAGCAGTGACCAGATGTAGGACCTCTAACGCCTTTTAATTCCTTTTGGGGAGCGAGCTGGCGCAGTGGTTAGAGCGCGGGACTTCAGTCACTGAGGTACCGGGTTCGATCCCCGCCAAGTCACCAATGGATTTTATATAAGTGATAATGTCGCAACCCCTAGGTCAGGCCTGATATAATGTGAAAAACAATCCCAGCCTCATGCCTAGCGTCCTAGGAAAAAACGCCTTTTAATAATTGACAATGAAAACCCCGTCTTACCATCCTCCGGAGAAGGAGCCTGAGGAGCTTTGGGCAGAAGAGGACGCAGAAGATTGAGAGTATGAGCCACCGCCCCCGCCACTATGTCCGCCCCCGCCGCCACCACAGGTGGAACATCCGCCACCTCCACCACCTATGTGGTTGCCACCAGACGGGTAGCCACCTCCACCCCCTGACGGATAGCCACCACCTCCGCCGCCATAGTGTCCACCTCCACCCCCTGATGGATATCCTCCACCGCCTCCACAGTTGCCGCTAGCACAGCCACCTCCGCCGCCATAGTGTCCACCGCCACCACCGCCTCCTGGATAGTAGCTACCACCTGTAACATTTCAGTAATGTAAACAATGTCAATCATAACTGCAAGTATATTTGTGTTGATGAAGTATGGCAAAATCTGCTCATTTAAAAATAATATAATTTTCACGATTTTTATTTTACTTTTAGTATGTGTCTTTTTACGCTATTGGTATGTTTACGTTATATTGTAAGGAAATATAATGTTATATAACTTTGAATATAATGTTTACTGTACCGGTACCTAATGGGAAAATCCTCAATTTTCTTTAAAAACTTAAAATACCATTTACAAAAATTACCAAAAGCAAACATTTTCTAAAATTTCCTTTTCAATTGGTAAATGAGAGGAATATAACTCACCACCTCCTGGGTATCCACCTCCACCCCCGTAAACTGGCTTAGTCTTGATAGGGATGACGACTATTGTGCCGCCTCCACCACCTCCACCTCCGCCTCCGCCTCCATAATGTCCACCGCCGCCCCCGCCACCTCCACATCCACTGGGGCCGCAACCTCCACCGCCACTGTGTTCCCTAGGGACGAAAAGACGACGAGGTTCGGTAAAACATATGTAATCAGAGTCTAAAGAACTAAGTAAATCGTACAATACCACTGTGTATACATTTTTCCATGGACTATTCTATTTTAGGGGTATACAATTCTAGTAAGGCTGTGCCATTGACGGTACATAGCTGAAATGCACCAATTATTCAGTGTATCAAGAACCATTTCCTATCTTATACTGTACATCAACGTTTTATTCTTGCCAAACTGAAATATGTTCTGTTGATGAAATTTCCCAATCGAAAGGGACTATTTTGTAGCATACAACAGTAAAATTGCAAATTTGAAGTCTCCTACAATCTTTTAAATAATCTTTAAATTAACAACTGAGAGAAAGATTAATTGAAGTATTGATAGTAACCCCATTTAAGGGACTTAATTAACTAGTCATTAAGTCATTAAATCAGAGACCAAGACATCGTTTACATGGCTTAATCCTAAAGTATGGTGTAACTTACTGCCCATAGCCGCCACCCCCATAGCCGCCCCCAGGGCCACTGCCCCCGGCGCACACCGAGCAGTAGGCGCCGCCTCCGTAGGTCTTCTTGTGATGATGGGTTGGTGACCTCCTCAGCCTAGCTAACAGTGGGGATACATTTTCTATTGCAGCCTGAAACATGCAGAGTCACATTCATTGTCATGATTGTCAACAAATTCATAAAAAAGCGTTCATAAAACAAATCAGTTGCTAGTTGGAAATATAACGGTTATTCAAGGTTTTCGAGTCTGAATTATTAATTCCTTAGTAATAAATCCTCTATTTTTGTTAGCAAAATAATTCAAATAACTTTTTATTTTTAAAGGTATCTAAAATAATATGCAGTAGGCTGCAATTTGTTTGAAATTTAACTTGTATACTAAGGCAAAAAACATACAGATAAAAAATTGAAATGCGAATGCCATACAACAAAATTCAATAACAAACCATACTTACATTTTTCTGAGCATCTGTTTCTAAATTTAATACTTGAAAATCAGCATCATCTGTAAAGAAATAATATAATAATTTAAATATAAAACTATATAATATGTACTCCGGTAGTATTTTACACAAATATTCTTTATTGTAGTGTAATATTTATACCAGTGCAATTACACCAACACATTCATGATACGTGATGGAAAATAGATTGATCATAATAAAAGTATTTTTTTTTTTGCAAAATCTGTATCTAGATAGAAAACTTAAAATTATTTAGATAGGTTATTGCCTTCAGTTCGATTGAATGTTGTAGTTAATCTTAGAATTCCATTGACTAGATAAAGATAGTCGTTATCTTTGTTAATAATTCCCTGGACAGTTTCTTTATTATATTTTTTTCGGAAGTTTAGGTTCAAAGTAATCCTTAAGATGATATAAGAGCATTATAAACGCGTGATGAGTATTTTTCTGGACTTTCCTATTTGACTGAGTTTTAGATGATTGCAGATGTGCTCTATTTGGTCTCAATCCGAATTCCATTTTATATTGTGTCTTCCAAGAATTGTACTGGACATCATAAACAATGCCCTTTTTATACATAAATACAAAAATAAATTAATTAACTTTAATAGTTTGAGGGGTTAATCCTATACTTAATTTTATTTATATTAATCCAATAGAATTAAACACGTCGTAAATTAAGAAAATGTTTTAACTACTTTGCGGTTCATTTGTTATTTAAACAACTACAATAATTCATAAGAGTTTCAAAATGTTCAAGTTATATGTGTTTATACACTTCAAAGGATAATTTAAGTGATAAGAGATTTCAGTGCTGCAAAATGCATCGTAGCAAGGGATGTATTGCAATTACCTACTCAGTTTTACATCCTACAAGAAAAGCAGTACAGTATGATAGTTTAAGTAGGTATAATATTATCAATTGCAAATCTATCTTTTGCTAAGTGAACCTTTTCGACAGTTTGGTCTTTTTGATGTCTATAATGGCTAGATAATTGCGTGGATAAATTTCTTCACCTTAATTACAAAATGTTTATGAATGATTCATAACTAACCAACAATTTAAAGGTTGCCGATTCGATCAGAAAAGAAGAAGAAGCTCTTTCAAAAAGAAGATGAGCGCTTTCGAAACTGTCCATGGCTGTTCATGGAGGCTTTTAAATAAATAGTCCAGACTATAGGTATAAATACGCCTTGTTTAATCCTTATCTGTTACAAACAAACTTCAATAAAAACTCTTGAACACAACTTGATTTACAAAACTTTGCAACCAACCTTTCAATAAGCATCAACCAATCCACTTTCACAATACAATAATTAAAGACGCACCAATAACAAGTATTTCCACACCTTAACCTATATTTTACACATAAACTAACCTTTGTTCTCAGCGAGTGCAGGGACCACCAGTAGCCCCAGGAGTACGACCCACATCTCCTTCATGTTGGACTCTAGGACTCTTCAGGACGAAGGACTCGTTTATATCGGTGTCCTGGCATGTAGTGCAGCAGTTCGCCGAAGTCGGGGATCCCCAACTGACCATTTCAAGGACGCTACATCCTGATATGTGCTGAGGCTGATGTGCAATTATAAACGTTTCACGACCAATTGTAACGCCCCATTCCGATCATCATCAGGACAAAGCATTGCTGAGGCCAAGGCCATCGATGCTGATGTACCGGCGAGGATCGTTGACTTTGGATAGTAGCGTACAAAGTAGACTTGTATCTGAAGTTTGGATGCGTGTTTTAAAGCAAATTATGATTGAGTGTACTGCCGATAAAACTTAACCCTCACAATTTTAACCTAAGCTAAGTCATAGTACCATAGGATACACAATTGCTTCGTAACTTTTACTTTTTCGTAGTTTTGCTGTTGGTTAACTTACAAGAATTACAACAAAGTAATACATAAATTAATGGAAATATACATTGAACTCCGCGAATTTCTAAGGATATAATGTAGGGGAGTATGTAAAATGCATAGATTTAGCCCGTACATTTCATGTTAAGGAGGTCCACATTTGGTTTAGGATTCTAAATATCCAATGAATTCAATGAGTGACAGAATTGCAAGTCGTTCTTTCAATGATCTAGATTTTTAGCAGATCAGACGACACTTACTCTTTTGTCTGAGTTTACTCTGCACCCAAATAGTTAAAACCTAATGAGAATTTTGGACCAGGTTTAAAAATTGCATTATTAAGTCATTGTAACTTTTACAAATTTACTGGTATATTTTTCTCAAAGCACTATACAGGGTGAGTCTTCTAAGCTGTCCTAAACAGATTACAGACGAACGGCTTGACATACAGAGATGAAACAAAACTTTTTCCCCACTAATTCATACCCAAGGAACAACGTAAAAATATTTTTACCATTTTTTAAATACAGGGTGTTCAAGAAACTGGGGGTCATGAGTTCGAATCTCAGAGTTTTCAAATGTAAACATATTATGTCATATTATGCATCATTTTTAAACGTGCAGTACTGAAGATTAATGGATGCAGATACACTATTCCCATGATACTGTGCGTTTAACATGAGTTTTATATAGGCAATTGGAATTTTTGGTTAATTACTAGAAAACAACCAAAGATAGACGGTAGATGTAAATTTAAAAGTTGTTTGTTTTTACAAGACCTTAAAAATGATACACAATTTTACATATGTTGCCAGTAAAAAATTTTCATTTACAAGGCTACCAACTTAAAAAAAAATTAAAATCATAGAAAAAATATTTAGTTTTTAAAATGTTGACTTGTTGTATATCAAATTAAAGCTGAACCTACGAGGATTAAGAATTTTCAAACAGAACGAAAATAAGTTTAGTGGTTTTCAAGATACAGGGTATTCTGTAAGTATCAATATTTTCTATAAAAATGGCCGCCATTTTCAAACGGACAAAGATAAATGAGTTATGTTTTCACTAAATTGTTTGCCTAGTCTAGAGCTTTAAAATGATGCATAATACGACATATGTTTACATTTGAAAACTCTGAGATTCGAACCCATGACCCCCAGTTTCTTGAACACCCTGTATTTTAAAAATGTTAAAAATATTTTTACGTTGTTCCTTGGGTATGAATTATTGGGGAAAAGTTTTGTTTCATCTCTGTATGCCAAGCCATTCGTCTGTAATCTGTTTAGGACAGCTTAGAAGATTCACCCTGTATATACATTTTATCTGCTATAAGAACTGACATTATGATTTAAGAGAAATATAAACGAAACACATTAGGCCTACATTTATAATTTATCACAAAATATTAAGTAATTAGAATATGCATTTAACGGAAGAACTGAATGCAATTAACTTATTACTCAAAGTAAATAAAGGACGAAAAGCAAATGAAAATCAAGAACACTGAATCAATTGTGTATATATGTAATAAATTAACCATTGACGCTTACGTTTAGGGAACTACTAGAACGATTATACACTCGCTTACTTAATGCAATCCTCATTAAATGGTAGAATTAGAATATAACTGAATAATGTTCGTTATTACACACAAAGAACCCGGCAAATGTAGAAATTAAACCGATGTGATTGTTTTTATAAGGGTATCGCCATTCATTTTATCTTTTATTTTTTCAACTGATCTTTATGAAACATGGTATGTATGTTAAGGTAGAGAAGAGACCCATGTTAGGAAAAAAGTAATTTTAATTCTACTTAAAATTTCAAAATGCGGCAATTTTGATTTTGTAATTGTAAATTACTAAAAATATAGCTGATTTTATGAAATAACTAGCTGGCCCGACAGAGTCGTCTTGTCCTAATGTGGTTTTATGTCAATAGCTCGTTCATTTTCAAGATGAGTTCGTTCGCATGGCTCAATCACGTCCTGGTTGAAGTTCTTTCGCTACGCACCCTCACCTTTAGGTTGGAGCTTGTTCGCTGCGCTCACTTGCCTTCAGCTTAGCTCGTTCGCTACGCTAACTCGCCTCCAGGTTGAAGTTCGAAAAGTTATCTTGATTCAACTTAAAATTTCAAAATGGTGGCAACTTTAATTTTGCTATCGTAAATTACTAAAAATATAGCTGATTTTATGAAAAAATTTTAAGAACACCTTTATTTAGCATTTTAAGTTCCTTATCAAACAACACCAAACTCAAAAATGTCGAACAACAAATAGCTGAAATATCACGATGTTTAGTTGTAAAATGGGGTAGAATAAGGCTAAGCTAGGTTTGCCTCATTTTACAACTAAAAACATGATATTTCCGTTTTCAATTTGTTTATAGAACATTTCAAAGGAAAAACTACTTATTCAATAGACCAAATGACTTCATGACTTCAATAAAGTTATTTTATTAACCATACGGAGTTTATAGACACAGTTTATATCTACAGCTAGCGTCCATCATCTGTTCACATCTCTGAGTGATGTATGTAATGTGTTTCAAAGTCATCCACTGTGAATAGAGGATGAACAATCATCGCCAAGAATAACTTGATTGACAGCCTTGATTATCAATAATTGACAACTCACTCTGACTGGGGGATTAAGTAGTTATTATGACATACCCTGTACGTTGTGTTACTCTAGTAGTATTTTACCACAATAGCGACCACACATAACTTCTATATTGTCACCATATCACAAATATTCATTTTACATTGCTTAGACATGACTGAAATGGTGGAAAGACAGACAAAATTTTGTAAATCTACGTACAACCAGTATGAGTACCACTCCAGTGAACCTAAGTTGTCCCTATATAAGTAGTAATGGATCTTAACGTTCATTAATAATAGTTCTCGTACAATGAGATGAACTGAATAAAAACCACAAAATGAAGACCTATACAGGGTGTCCCTGAACTCTCTGCCGAAGTTTTAAAGTATCATTCCTGGACCAACACCAACTAAAATATCACCTAAACAATTTCCAAAACTCTCAAATTACCCTTACATCCACAATTTGGGATTTTCACCAAATTATTTTTTATTTGATAACGGTGGTTTGTTGAATTTAAATTTGGGGAATATATAAATAACAAAAATACCTATTAAAAAAATGTATCAATTGTAGTTACAATTTTTTGCCAATTGGCAGCTATTAAAAATCTGTAAAATGAAATAACATAAAAACTACGTAACTAAACAAAACTACCATGGGAAATATTTATTTATACATTTTCCCAACGATACCACAATTAAGAAAATACGTTCATAAATAAAGGAGGTGACTAATTTTTAAGATACTGTATATCAAACGATATCAAAAGATATCTTACCCAATCTGGTCATTGGGTAAGATCACAGCTGGTTAGCTAAAACAACCAGGTGTTTTGATTGTTGGTTACTCAATGAGCGCAAATATTAATGCACACAGTATATTAAAAATGAGTTTTCTTACTTATTTATGAACCCATTATCTTAATTTGTGTATAGTTTAAATTGTAAAAGGTCTTAATAAAACATCACCACAGTAGTTTTGTTGACCTACGCAGTGTTTATGTTATTCCAGTTAAACCATATTTACTTGTCACTATTATGAAACTACAAACTACAAATATTAAAAAAAAGGTTTTGTTCTCAAAATAGGAATAGCGAGCTTTATCTATGCACCAAACTCCAATTCGCTACAAAACCGTTATCAAATAAACGATAGTTTTCTGAAAACGAAATGGTGGCTGTACATGGAATTTTGGAGTTTTGAACATTTTTTACGTGATATTTTAGTTTGTCTTGGTCTATAAATGATATCTTAAAAGTTTGGTAGAGAGTTCTTGGCTTGTTGACTGTACATTGCATGAATTTGAAAATATTCATTTATATAAATTATAAAATTTTATAATTATATTTCCTATAAAATATAATAATTATTCTCTTTTTATAAATGCGAAGGATGTTAAGTAAGAATTTACGGCGTTGGATTTTTTAGGCAAGAGTTTAGACAATACATATTAATTTGGACGTTGGCTTAAGCAAAGTTATCATACCCCATTTTGTAATTTTTTAAGAGGATGAAAATATTTTCCTTTTTGTATGTGTCCCAGTGTGAGTCATGTCAAAAAAAAGCATTAATACTTGAATCCAGAATGTTATTTAGAGGAAAGGTATTTATTAACTTATAGACATTATTCTATCTCAAGAGTGCGTGCACGTGTAAATAAATACAAATTATGTCGTATTTATTTGGGATCCAGTTGTTTTTATTTTATGCGTCATTTATAATTTTAGTGTAAAATGGTTTTCATAGTTAAAAGTGTAAAACCGTACAAAAGAACATATAAAAAAGAAATGTAAAAAATCGAATGACAACAAATTATCTCTTTAAAATAATAAAAAAAATAATAATTATTTCATTTCAATGATGTTAAATATATATTTTCTCCAGTGATTGACGTATTGTATATAGAACTACTCTCTGTTCATCCTTCAATATACGAATGCAAATGATAAACGAAAACAATCTGTCACTGGTATTCAATACTAAGAAGGAGTCTTATAGTCTCAGACAAACCGTGCGTTGGGGTCTCCATCAGTTTTCAATAAAATGTCGTAAGTCGTACTTTTTAATGTTTTGAATTAAACTAATTAGCTGTGGACTCCTTTTAAGTTTTAATTTTTACCCTTTCATAATGATTTAAATTAAGAGTAACGTGAATATTTTTGACTTAAATAATTACTATCTAAAATTTTGTTAACATTGAAGTTTTTTGGCATTGGCATGTGCAATTTAACTCTTGAGTTAAAAGTTAAAGTAAAATAATGCTTCGAAAATAACGGAAAACACTTTGAAAGAGATTAACAATTAATTTAGGGTGACTCTGATGATAAAGATGTGTTGTATTGTTACATGACCCTGATATTCTATTTGTTATTAGACAAAGCCCCTCACTCACTCTGTTTGACTCTTTATTCTGAAATTAAACGTATACAAACTGTAATTAGTAAAATAGCGTATAATCCTGATAGTACCTTTTAGTTTCAAAGATTTAAATTATTAGATGACATATTTATAAATCTCACTTGCATTCACTACACACATCAACATTGTGATTGTGTGCATCGATTGCTCCCCGTACCAGTGTTTTTGGTCCTAGTTGTATATTGAATATAATACACAGTTGTGAAGGAAATTCTCCAATCCACAGAAAGATCTCCTTACCTAGACACTCTTGTCTTTTTTCTCATAGATATGTGGACATAAAAACCAACGGGTAGCTGCGTGGACATAAAAACCACTTGGCTAAAGGTGACCAAGAGCGATTGGTGGTAGGCGGGAATCGAATCTGGGAATCATGAAGATAAAATAATGTGTTTTATCCATATAACATTTCCATTTGAGAAATATGAAGAACCAAAATGCTAATTGTGGTTTAAACAAATGTAATTATTTTCTTAACATACAACATAAAGCTCGATTACTTTATATTCTATTTTTATTTTGAAATCGAACCAATGAAAAACTATTCACCTAACAACCTAAATTTAAACTCCTGTTATTATTTTTATGAACTTTACTTTTAAACTGCAGTGTAGTCACGAGTTTTTCTGCACGTGCGCAATGAAATTAGTGGAAATCCCGGGACATGGTGGCGCGGAGTTTGACCTTGACTGCGCAAACATCAGGTGATTAGCGATCGCAAGCGCAAGAGTGGTTGGACACGGTGCTTGCGCTGCCGAGACATTGCGAGGCTAAACAGTACGCAGGCTTTTGTACATTTCATAATACAAAACAACAACAAAACAATTATTTAGTAATCATTTTTCTTGGTAAAATTAATATCACATACTTCTGTTAAACAGTTGTTAACCTCTTTTCCACCACGGTTCGTCATAACATTTTGTTCCTAAGTGACAAATCTTATCGAAGCGCCTGGCGTGTGTTTAAGAAGTCCAAAGGCTTTGGTATTAGATGTATAATTACAATTCAAAATCAAAACTGACTGATGAGTGTATGACAATTTGTAAAAAATATTCTGTGTAGGCTATATAACGATAAGTGGCTGGTTTAGAAGATAGAGTCTCTATCCTAAAGGGCTTGGGTACAAATCCTAACAATCGCCAAAGGTTGTGTGATAATGCCGAAGAATCAAACCTAGAAATCAAATAAAGCAAGTCTCCCCCCACTAGAAGTACTGTAGGTTTAATAGATTTTTAATGAAAATATTGTTGATTTCTGATTTTAAATCATTTATATGCAGTGCTTTACATGCAAAATGTAATCCTACTACGTAGGTGCGCATATGCGTCTCTTACATCGTGAATTAATTCTATATAGACTACAAGTACAAGATCTACTCCTATGAAAGTATTAACATTCCTCTTTTACGAACTTGTAAATAGGCGTAAGTTTCAGTTATGAGTGATAAACTAACGGGTCAATAACGTAAGCATTTTTTAGTATAAAAAGTTCTTGTACAATTTAATTCACTGTTATGTATATTTAGGTGCCAAATATTTACTCTATGCATAGACTAGACCAATTGTTGTGCATAGAAGAAATCATAGAGTGTAAAAATACGCTGGGTCAGGGTAGAACCACTGTGGAGGCAAGAATCTGCCAGAAGGTGCAGGTGCCGCTGAAGCTGATGATGGTGGTGCTGATACAGGTGCTGGGGGTGCTGCTGGAGATGCTGAAGAAGGTGCTGGAGGTGCTGACTCTTTATGACCCACGGCTATTGGCGGCGCCGCCGGTGCCAGAGCAGGCTTGGGCTTGTTTACTACAGTGAAAGGTTGGATGATAGCAGTCGCGAAGTTCTGCAACTTGTTGAACAGCTCCACGATGTAGATGATGGTGGAGATAGCTCCGGTGTTGCTGTCCCTGAGCACCACGGTCCTGTAGAGTTGGGGAGGAATGTAGAAGGAAGGTTCATCTATGTATGCCGAGGGATCTGGGAGCTCGTCCACCAGGTACTGGGCCGAGACTGCTGGAAATGAATGGTGAATAGTAATAAACAATACAAATCAAATAACTCGATAAAATAAATTAATATAGATTTAAAATAGAGTGACAGGACGATCCCTCAAAAACTATTTTAGGAATGTGTACTATTTACCCTTTCACAATTTTTTCATGTAAAATGACACTGGTGTAGCGCTTACAAATGTATAACGGTAATACCACCTCATATTGATTCATAACGATGCTGGATAGATCCTTAAATTATGTCTAAATCTCAACGCTAGAAACTCAAAACCTATGTAGTTATGATATTCCTCCAAAATTTCATAGACGACCATAGATTTCAGAGTATTTGTGGGAAGAATTTGTCATTAGAAGGTAACTACTACGATAAGCTAGTTGAGAAACATGTTTGCATGAATATTTTACAAACAACATTTTTTATTTACTTAATCAAATTAAAAATAGTTGTTAAGTAGAGAGATAAATGCTTAGCAATTTGATCAGTTAAGTTTCATTTCATATACTGCATATGTATGCTCGCATAAAAAGTTGTCTCTGAGGTAGATGTATTTTCCTGTGAAACTTTGTTTCAACAGAATATAACCGTTGAGAAAGATTTCAATTTAATTTTAAACTTAGGACCGAAGGTCAACATAGTACTTCTAAGAGGTCAATGCACCTTTCAAACAATTCTGCATTCATTTAATGTAAAATTAATTTTAATAGATAAATTTAAAACCAAAATAATACGTGTTGAAAATCAATAATGGCTGGGAATCAAAATAGACTGAAGTAAACCCATTTTGTTGTACCAAAAATAAAATCTTACATTCAAATAAATATCTAGATTTATTTTTCCAAGTCCATTTAAACTTAAGCATTAAATAAACATAAGATGCTTTAAAAAATTCCGAACAAATCATTTTAATCTTTCATCCTTAAGAGCGAAACAGTGCATCTTGTCTAATAAAATGTAATACCTTTGGCTATTAATACTACAACTATTAATACTTCAGTATCCAATAGTCAATGGTAATACTTACTTGTAACAGCAAAGATAGATGAGAGTGCCAAAGACAGCAACATCGTAGCAGATTGCAGACAGGATACAGTATGATGTTTATGTCTGTTTTTCTAGTTTTTAATCAGAGCCATTAGCTATTAATGGAGTCCATTTACCCCCAGCAGTCCAATTCGTGCTAATTTTATTGTTTTCGTGTTATATCAGAAAGATATGTATGATCTTTAAATCCACTATCACTTTCCTTATGAATAAGTTGATGGACGGAAATAGATATATCTATAAATTAAGTAGATAGATAGATAGAAGGTAATTGAGCAGATAGTAATTGTTGTGTTTTTGATAGTTCAGGATTTGTTTGGTAAATTATTAGATATTAATAAACTAGAAGTTTGTATTGAGTGAAATATATAAAGTATAGTTTACTTCCAAATATACCAATAACTAAGAGTTAACTAATAAAATATAATAAACATCCATTTTCTTGTAAAACAAAAATGGTTATTAAAAACGATATTGTTTTATTCAAGAAGGATTATTGATTAGTTCAATAACCCTTTTGCAATATTCATAATCAATACATTCACGTAGTTCGTTATGACATTATACCATTAATTAGTAGTCGTAATAGGCCAACTAAATTTAGAACATATTTCGACTGACAATGAACAGGTATCGTTTAGGCACCTTTGCACGTTTCCTAAAAAAATGTTTAAATATACATAACTCAATAACTCGTTTATTGAACCAAGTAGACACAATTACATGTATAGGTTAGGTCAAAATAATATAATATGCATTGGAATTGAACTTAAAATAATAAAATTAACTTAAACATACTTTTTACATAACATTCTGTCTAAAGGAAAATTAAGATTCTAGTCGTCAGTCAGGAAGTCACGGACGCTGTAGTAGCATTTATTTAATAGAAAAGATTTTAACTTTCTTTTGAATTTCAGGTGGTCTGACTCTGCCTTTAGATGCGTTGGAGGGTGGTTAAAGATATTTACTGCATTGTAACGGAGATTTTTTTTGAAAAAAGGTTGTACAGTGGACAGGGACTGGAAGATTATAAGAAGTTCTTAAATTGTAAGCATGGTTATGGGAATTGTTGAACTTGGCGATGTTTTGTTTTAGGAATGACAAGGTTTTGTAGATGTAAAGTGATGGAAACGTTAAGATGTTTGCAGTTTGAAAAATTGGTTTGCAGGTTTGTCGTCTTTTTAAAGAAAATATAGCTCTAATTGCCCGCTTCTGCAAACGGAATAGAAATAAGGTCCACTTATTCTCATACCCCCATATGGGCAAGGCATAGGTAAGATGTGGGAAAATAAGGCCATAATAGGTGGAAAGTAGGAAATCAGATTTCGTCGAATTTGCAATGGTGCGGATGGCAAATATTCCTGTACTAACTTTTTTTATTACGTGGTCAATATGATGGTAAAATTTTAACTTGTCGTCTAAAAACAATCCGAGAAATATAGTGCAACTAATGGGGTGGACAGGATACTCATCTAGATGAAAGCTAAACGATGAGGAAGAACGATCAGAGATGTGGAAATTAAGAAGATGCGTTTTAAGGGAATTGACAGAGAGCAGATTGTCGTCAAACCACTGAGCTAAACTGTTGGCCTCTGCAAATGTTAATTGTTCTATTGATCCTCCACTTATTTAACCATGCATTTTTCCTCTTCTTAAATTAGTGCGTAGGGTACTGTATGAGCGGTATTTGTTAAAAATAACCAATTTTTAAGATTAAGCTGCAATTAAACAAGTATCAAAACATTTTGAGAGTACAGTAGTTTGCCCCAAGCAGGAAATGTCTAGTGCATAACTGATCGTGAAGGTCTAGAGACGGCCGACACAACCGAGACAAATCATCATTTCCATCAAAGAGCTCACTATAGGCTTATGACCCAACAAAGAAATCTGTAAACGTATAAATTGTCTATGATTGGTTTAAGAATTATAGCGGTTTTATAAGACCAGGTGAACCGTGTGGAGATGTTAAAACACAAGCTAACTAAGGTACATTTATTTATAGTACACATATTATTCGTTTGATTTTAAATTTATTTTCACTAAAAGCATTTAAGAGCAACAGTTTTGTCATAATATCAACCAAGGGTGGCAGCGAGTCCTTGCTGTAGATTTACGACTCCTGCTTGCACTCCTTGTTGAACGAGTATCACCCCTTGCTGCACAGCCGCCAGTCCAGCCTGTACCCCAGCTTGTGTTTGGAGGATGCCAACTTCAACTGGATTCAACCTTGGATCTATGACGTACCTACGTCGCCGAGATTCTGATATTTTAGGGGAAGAGCTTGAAACTCCGCTTCCTCCAGAAGAAGAAAGATGAACATTTTCTCCGTTTGAGCTCACAAAGTAATGTTCTTCGGTGGGTTTCCCACCTTCACTGGTGGATCCGTGACCTCCGGAGACTTGCTCACCCGATCCTGAAGTCGAACTAAAACTGGAGGAAGAAGAAAAAACTGGTTGACCTCCTGAAGAAGATCCTCCTGAGAAACTGGTTATATGCGAAGTTTGAGAAGTCTGGGAAGTTTTAAGAGACGATGATCTACGCCGCCGAGCTCCTGATGTCTTCGCAGAAGAACTTGAAGCTCCTTTTCCTCCAGAAGAGGAAGAAAGATGAACATTTTCTCCGTTTGAGCTGACAAAGAAATGTTCTTCGGTGGGTTTCCCACCTTCACTGGTTGATACGTGACCTCCGGAGACTTGCTCACCCGATCCTGAAGTCGAACTAAAACTGGACGAAGAAGCAAAAACTGGTTGTCCTCCTGATGAAGATCCTCCTACGTAACTAGTTGTTGGTGCAGTTTGAGGTGACTGTATAGTTTGAGGAGATGAAGAACTTGAAGACACGCCAGATGTTGAAGATGATGAAGAAGGAACGGATGCAGTTAAAGGTGGAGTGTAAAATGGTTGATAACCGTTGAAAAATGGATTGGCTAGAGGGTTGAAGTTGAAAGTAAACCATGATGGTATCTGGTTGAAGAAGGATGCGAGGCTTTGGAAGAAGGCATTTGGTGCATTGAAGCTTCCTGGAAAGAACAAGTTTTGAAGGATACCTCTAGTTTCGTCCGTGTTGCTAGCGAACAAGGCGTTCAAAACTGGCTTGATAGAAGCACATTCAGCTTTAACTGTGCAAGAGCATTCAATAAATTCATAAACAACGTTTTGTCGAAGGGCCAACTTCTGAATAGCATTTTTAATTTCGTTCATCGCTGTGTTAAACTTATCGTAAGTGACAAAAGCTGCTTCTGGTTTATTTGATTCCCTGCTCATTTCGTACACTGATCTAAATTCTTCAGTCCCGTCCGGTTGGTTTACTTTCTGGCATTTTTCTGAGTTTGGACAAGAACATTCAGCATATTTCAAAAGATGGTTTTGTCTGTCTCTGATGTTTTTCAAATCAACGAATTGACGAGCGACGACGTTTTTGAAGTATTCGGAGTTGACGTTGTTCAACGGGTTGAAATATAAGTATGGATTGTAGAAATGGTAGAGAGGCCAGAAATCATATCTGGGATGATTTAGTGAGACGTGTAAAGGCGAAGACAAACTCTCAGACGAAACTATGGGTTTAGGTTGTTCGACTTGATGCTGCTCTAGAGGAACTACTTTGACTGCTTCCGGTGCTTGTGGGTTGACGTTAACATCTTTAGAAACGGACTCTTCTGCTGCCACATCTGCGAGTAACATAAATCTATGAGAAGCTTATCCTCAGGTTGTGGAACTTTAAATTATTTTTTATGAACAAAGGACTGGTTATAAAAAGGTGTTTTTTTTTTAATTTTTCCATTCATATTGATAAATTAATAATGGATATACACACTCTATAACACACATTATAACTGTCCATTTGTTACTGTCAGTTTGCATCGTAACCAATCTATAAAACATTATAATCTATATATTAATAGGCAAGCATGTTTCTTTAAAACCTTTTTTCTTAGCTCCTGAGCATCGCAGGGAAAATCTACGCATACTGTTAGAAAGATATTTTCCTATAGATGTGCAGAATCCCTTTCAGAATAAAAATAGGCTCAAATATAAGCGCAAAAAATGAATTTGAAATTTAAAAAATTAACATGGGCTTTATGGGTTGCCGCTGGTGACTAAATAACAACGAAATATAAACAGAAAATCAAAACAAATTTAATAAATTACAATCACGTGTTTTATTTACAATGTGGGGTGAAAATAGAGAAGCATGTACCTTTGACTTACAACTAGACATTCCATCTCCATCTTAAAGTTGTTGCCAGTTGTTAAATTAAATTCGTCGTAGTTGATGTGAGCCACCAAAAGATTGCTCTGATCTAAATGAATCATTTCTGTCGAATAAACAATGCTTTTTACCAAGTAAAACTTTTGGAATGAAGTATTATGAGCTATAACAACTGTATTATGATTCATGCACTTTGTTAGCAAAAAAAATTAGTAGAAAATAGACACACATTCTACTGTGACTGGCTCACACATCTACATGTTTATTAATAACAAAAATTGTGACAGTTGTCCATATAGATGGGATGTCTACTTCGGTATACAATAGTCAATGCGTGTACACTGTACATTATATATTTTATGGTCGAGTTTTCGGCCACTGGACGACCTCTAGTTTTCATAAAAATACGTGATTCCACCTTCTGTTTTCTGTAGTATTCCATTTAATATACAAATGGTTTGCTTGGTTTCTTATCCCAAATAAATTTATTTTCAGATCATTTAAATATTAATTGGGATCACAAGGTAAGTCCGGTTTGTTTATATACCTTGCTTTTACTCTACCAGAATTTATGTTTTTATTTTGATATAACCTTCAGTAACTAATAGTCAATTATACAACTTAATGTCAACTTATACAATAATATTGTTAGTATACAATTTTGTTCACAATGAGATATCATCAGTAAGCTTTACTCATTCATGTTTTATCCTTCATTAGGTTTACTTTTAAGTCATACTTTCAACTAATCGATTTGCAATAACTTTTTTTATTTTTAGGCACAGTTTAAGTAAATCACATACCAGTTTGTTTTTTTTTTTAATTTGTATGTTCAAATTAGGGATATGTATAAAAAAGGAATGTTTACGATTAAGAATCCTTCTAGATGTGCAAGATATTGTTTTTCTTCTGATAGAGTAGTTCCATTACATACCATTGTAATATATCAACGGGATTGTACTTACACGATCCTCTACGTGCAATTTCACTATTAAAAATCAATTTATACAGTGTTTCAGTTTTTTTATCATTAAACCATTAGTGGGTAAGCTGTTAAGCTAAATTACAACAAAGTTAACATTTAATTCTATAAAACGGTACTCACCATTGAATGTTACAACGAATCCACAGAAAAACAAGAAAAGATACAACCTTAACATGTTGTCAATCAGGTGTGAGTGCTCTGATCCTGGTTCCACAGATATCACCTCATTAGTATGGTGACTCTCAAGTCAACAAACCCCTAAAAAGGAACACATCATCTCAAATATATTTTTGGCAATCATTGCTCATTGTTACCAAACACCTGCTTGTTAAATTATATAAATGTGAAGTGTTCCTTCTTTCCAATTTTGGATAAGTTGAAAGTTTTTCCTACTAAACAAAGGATATTATTTAAATACATTTTTTGTAATTAACGTGATTTTATAATAAGTACAAACGCTACCGAAAACAGTGACAGTTCCAACCAAGGCTGTGATTTCGTCGATTTACTTACAGTTTCTGACACTTAGCTTATCAACTTAGTTTATTCCTGTAATCTACCGGCTCACCCGTTGCTTTTCTTTATGTTGAGCCCGTCAATATTTTTATGTGAATATTATTAAAACCATACTTTGCTATTTTGTTTGTCACACAGTGTAGAATATTTAGAACTTAAGAAACAAAACATAAGATAAAGGTTTGCTCGGAAATTGTAAGAGTTTACAATAATTAATGCCAAGTCCATAAGTATGGTCAGTCGGTGGCTCTTCGGTAGCGTGGCGGTCTTCGGGCCCAAAGGCAACCATGTCGTGGGTTCGGATCCTGTTCACTACCACTACTTTTTATCAGTGCAGTTCACCCTTGTTCTGTAACAGACTCACCCCTTGCTCTGCTGGACACGTTCCACGCACAAATCCGTAGTCTATGTGGACTTTAGCAAGGTTAAAAGATGCCGCCAAAAAGTAGACTTCAGGTTATTCTTCCTCAGTAAATTTATTAACTTCCCCAGAACAATATTATCGATATAATACCGGGAGTTGATAGGATTCGTGTAATAAAAGAGCGTATTAATTTCTAGTTTATTTATGTCTACAAGGGAATTCCTACAAGTGTTCTTTGAATCCTCTCAGAGAGATGAGTATGTAAATCGTGACCACTCGGGACGATACAGATGACGTCAATGTATTCTACGTCATCGCTATGACGTCACAACTGCTGCCGGATCTTCCTTTTTGTACATGAGTGATTTAGTGCCTTGAAACTCTGTAATTCAATTCAAGTTAATCGTGCAAATTTAATTGGTCTATTTGTCAGTATCAAATGTAATTGTGATTGATGCTGATGGGGTTTTAGATTTGTGGTGTTTTCTGTTTTCATTTCAAGGAGGCAACATGGAACTTGATTTATGTTTTATCTGTCACGAATGAAAGGTAAAAATTTCGGATTTTAAGGGATTTTTCTCTGTGAAAAGGTAATAATGTACTTAAACAATCCGTGTTTTTTATGAGTTACAAACTAAATACATCGACGAAATACACGTAATTTAAGATTGAACAACAATTTGACTTTACTCGCTTTCAAAACACTAAGCAAGTGGAATGTCAAGAATCATTGTTAAACTTAAGAACATAATTAAATACGAAAACATTTTCGTAATAATATTTTTCTAATCTTTGTCTAGTATTCAGCAGGATTACGATAGTAGTGATGAGTGTTTTAGTGTTGTTCTTAAGGATGTGTTACAGTTTCGAAATAAAATGTTCTCCACCGTTTACATTTTAATATGCTTTTGATCCATTGTAACTAAAGTGGGTTTCTTATCCACTTCATTATGACAATTCCTCTGTATTTACTGCACTCTTTTATACTCAGGGCTGTCCGATGGCTGTTCCAACTACTATGGTGGTACTGATTTTTAAACGGTGTCGTGCTTGCAAACATCAAACATAAGGGTTTTATGGCTAATACTACTTTTTATACTGAATGCTGCAAAATCTCCTACAATTTTAAGGCGAGGTTTTCACGGTCATATCACCAGGGTTTTTACTGCACTGCGTATTCCACTTTCAAGATAGATTAACTTTAAAAGATGTGACACAGTGAATTTAGACAAGCTGAACTATCATTTTTCCATCAATCCCGTGATTCTCAGCAACCGACAATTTATTAACGCCCCCCCCCCCCCATCTATTTACCTTTCCAGCTTAAACACAATACTCAACTAGCTTTTCAAAACACCTTATCATCTTATCATTTCTGATCAGGACTGATGATCATAAAACTATGATAGGTTGCCATCATCTTGAAACTTGCACTTATCCGGACGTCTAATTTGCGGTTTCGCAATCGTGTGCAGCCAATCCGGTTTTCCGGACGGTGAATATCCGGTATCCCGATAATACGGACTGCCTTGACCCCTCGATTAACCGTATCAAGTTCGGCGAACATCGGTGATCCTCGGTCGTCCTCGTCGAGTCTTCGCGTCTCTTGGAGAAGCTGTTGTTACTTGCTGCCTCTTCCGTGCGATGGCAGCTTTTCTTCTGATAGTTCTGCTCGTGAGCTCTGTTTCAGGTAAACACTTTATTATTTCATTTGTGTTATTTATAATTTACTTTCTGCAAGGATGGAAAGAATATTAGAGTTCAAAGTGTTCAAAAGTTTCTTTTCATTTTCAGTAGTTGTGCTTTGTTTAATGCCTGTTCATGTTTTTGTTTATTTAGTTGAATGTGTTACTATAATGGTTCGCGATTTTGTAGTATTGCATTTTAAAACCTTCATGAATACCTATTATACAAGCGTTACTTAATGTCATGTATGGCTTACAGAATGCCAATTTTAAAATGTCAGCATTAATTTTGTAATATTTTAGTAGTTGTTCGACGTTTTTAGGATGAGCTCCAGTGAGAATCACAAACTGTGTGTAATCGTGTCATATTTCAAGAATGAATTAAAATAAATTAAATAATCTTATTTTTAACCTAATATTCTTAGTTTTTCGTCAACGGAACACTTTAATACATCCATAATTTTGCTAGTTTGGTTTAGTATTGAATGAATGTAACACTTTTTTATGTATCCAAAAATGCTCAAATAGAATACCAAAAAACACAAAAAGTCATGAAAATTAAAACATTATTTATGTGAAGAGATTTCATCTTTAACAACAACGTAGTAAACATTTGCAGTCTGCATTGTGTGTTTTCTTGAAACCAAGGAACAAGACAAAAAAGAATTATTCACCCTATCAAATGAAAATTTGTGGTAGGCATACATGCAAAGGACAACGAAGTATCTACATAGAATCTAAATACTCTTCTAATCAGTTATGGTATAAATACATTTTGGTACTGGCGGTCACGTACTTAACTCTTGCCCACCCTCATCAATAATCGAGCTAAAACTTAAAATTTTCTAGTGAAGCCATAAGGGATGAACTCGTACAAGACAAATCAATTGAAACTACAGCACCTAATTTTGCACTAGGTCAGGACACATTTTCACTTCGCCATCCAAGTTTGAATTCCATTCTGCATGCGACCATACATGCAGTTACAGTCGCCTCAATAAAAATGGCGTTTATGTATTAGGGGATTAACATGCCCCGTAAATTAAGAGATTTCCAGTTCGTGCCTAGCCCAGTCTCACGAGTTCAAAGAAACTGTTAGAACTGAATGGTTCCAGACACATAATGGCTCAAGACAGATACATAAAGGGCTCAAAACAAGTCCAACTCTACATCACGTTTCTTATTGTTACGTTGTTGGTGTTGCGGTGTTGAAGGATGAACCCAGAGACCTTGGCTGTCAGTGGCGTGTCAGACCAATCAGCGGATCTTGATCTTATCCGCGATGCCAATTATAAACACTCCCGCCTTCCGCGTGAAAAAACTGAAGAGGGTTTGCCCTAGAGCAACTTTGTGGCCTATACTCACTGACATGTTACGTGTGTCTTGTGTCACATTGAGCTATTTTATTTTTGTGGTAAAAGTTTTCTAACACACGGAAAGTTATTCTAGCCTAAGAACATACAGATTAAGTTGGGATCCGAACCACTGGGTTACGGAATTATCACGATGATAAAACCACGGATTATTTGAGGGGATGTGATTTAGACAGTCTCTCTTGAGTGCAGGGCTGAGTGCCAATCACCTAAAACCTTCGACGAGGGTAATTTTACAGCCCGATGCTTGGTGGTGCGAGTGCCAGCCAGGTAGCCTATCAGTGACCGGTCCCACTGCGCGGTGGGTATGGGGGTGGAAAAATCTACCAGGGGGTAGGATGAGCAAAACTTGTTTTAGGTATCAAATTACATTATTATAACCGAACCAAACCTAACCAAACTTGCTGATTATGAAATAAATTAATGAAGACATATACTTATCTACTAGGTAGACGATTATCACACTTTAACATGTTGATTAATTACAAATACAAGGTGTTCATAAAGGGGTGTCACAAACTTGAGGGGATGATAGTACTAATCAATCTAAACAAAAAGTTTACATAAACATAGGTAATCGAATCTATATTTACAATCGAAATTAGGGTAGCCCAGTTAAGAAACTGCACCTGGTCTTCGTTACATCCTGCCCAATACACCCCCTTCTACTAATACACCTCCTCTAAATCACTCTTACGCTCTGGAGAGTCAAACGGCACTCCGGGCTTACCTAACGATTTTGACAGTTTATGACCCCCACGGCAAAGAACAGAACGGCAGTCGCTCCGTTTCCCGTCTAGCTTTTTGTGGAGGAAGTTTTGAGATAAATAGGAATTCCCTGCTTGCCAAGGAGAGCTGCTTTTCCTAGATAGCCGGACTTCTTTAAAGATAGGCAGCTGCTTAGTATTAATTTAACGACTCTTTGATAAGTCAACCTACAATAAGGATATGTAGCCTAGTGTACAATTTCTAGTTTTAATTATCCTTAAGTTTAACACACATTTACTGGTCTCTTGGACAAAGCCGGAGTTTTTAATTAACATTACTTGTATAGCTTTATAAATAATTGAAGACCTATCACCATTAATATCTGTACGGTCTAAGGTATCTAGAGACAGTTTAGTTTCAACATTGCAAAACGGTCAGGTTCGAACATATTTATGAATGAACAGATATGTTAAATATTCATAATAACGTATTCATTATAAAGTCATGTTGATATGTAATGAATGGGCAAATAGAAGGCTGCTTTTACAATTTTCCTTCAAAACCAACGTTAATTTAACTTCATAACATACACACAAGATTGTGAAATGTGGTGATGTGAACATTATCACCTGATAATATTTATTATTCGATTTGTTTGTAAATATTGTATTTGTTCTTAACTAAAACATGGTTGTAATTTTGAATGAATAAAAGCCATACTTTTGGTTTACTAAGTCTTTCTTACAACAATTTTATTTTATTAACTTCATAGCATGCACACTAATTGTGAACTTAACTTCATAGCACACAAAATTGTGAATTTAACTTCATAACACACAAGATTGTGAGCTTAATTTCACAGGACACAAGATTGTGAACTTTGAACTTAACTACATAGCACATAAGATTGTGAACTCAACTTCATAACACACAAGAATGTGAACTTAACTTCATAACACACAAGAATGTGAACTTAACTTCATAGCTCACAAAATTATGAATTTAACTTCATAACACACAAGATTGTGAATTTAACTTCACAGCACACAAGATTGTGTGCTTAACCTCATAACACACAAGATAGCATGCTTTAAGATTGTGTGCTATAAGACTGTGTGTCACATAAGATTGTGAACTTAACTTCATAGCACACAAGATTGTGAACTTAACTTCATAACACACAAGATTGTGTACTTAACTTCATAACACACAAGATTGTGAATCATCCGGTATGTTAAAACTTTTACATTAATCACTTTAGAATACCACACAATAATAAATTAAAGTCTACACACAAACGTACGTCTGTCGTCTATGCTTATCTACTTTTTTTAAATAGGGAAACGAGTGTAACATCTAAAGTATAAGACTTTACAATCAGCTATTTGAACAAATCTACCAGCTCAAAAATATTATAAAGAGTTTTGGCCACAAATTAAATTTTGCGAGCTAAAGTGCTAAATTTTTGTTGGTGAAAATCAATATCCAGAGTGATAAATTAATTATCCACGATAGTAAAGCCAAGAAAGTGGTGATGAAGCATTGTTTATTCCTTTATCCTGAAGATGATCGTATTTTCCTAATTGCAATTGCATCTAATGAAAGAGTCCTTGGAAGCTTGAGATTATACAGATTATTTACCCGTAATCTTTACAACTCCTCGGTTTGGTATAGGCATTATTTTTACTTTATATTATAGTGATGTTTAATTCGTAAAACGCCCAGTAACTATGAAACAGAAACAATGTCATCTAAAATATTTCGGTATGATAAATATACGTACCTGCAATATCAACAGTAATAATTACTTATCAATAATACCTCTTGATTTATCAATGCTTTGAAGTTGAACATAACCACCACTTTGATACAGTGCTTTGAAAACAACCTCACGAAAACAAATAATGTGATAGTTATTTTTAACCAAAAGCCTTCTTTGAAAAAGTGGGGTTTTCTGGTTTTCACGAACTTTCAAAATATAGTTGAATGTGATTTGAACATATTAGTGATGTTCATAACTTAAATTCAATGCAATATCTTAATTTGCATTTTTTACATTTCCAAGATTTACGCGCTCTCAGTAATTGTTAACCTTTTTTAAAATGATATAGGCCATGCCTTTAATTGACGAAAGAACTAGGTAGACCACCTGCACCTTGGTACAAACAATGTAAGCCCGTATCTATCTGATCAATGTTACTCATGAGGGTATGACGTCATGGTCTATTGAATAGGTACTTATCTACTTCCTAGGTAGACGATTATCACACCTCAACATTTTATCATCATGTCTATTAATTACAACTATAGGCTAATACAAACTAGGTTTGCTTTTCGAATTATTAAAGAGTTATTGAAATTCTAAAGGTCATTGATTAAAGAAGGTTTTAGATTTTCATAAAGTTTTTGGAAAAATTGATCCAAAAATATATGTGATCATAATCCTGGTACTCACATCTTTTAACAGTTTCACACACATAAGATCCCATCTATCAGATAGATTTTGTTTGTTAGCGAATTTCCCTATAGGGAAGTAGCTATTACCGTAGGTGGCATGGTAAGACCTAAGCCCGGGAGCGATTTACTTTTTCATTTTGATGTCCCCAGAGGCCAAAAACACCATTCGTTCAAATTTTTATATATGTATATATATATATATATATATATAGATTTATATATATATATGTGTGTCCGTGAACGCGATAACTTGAGTAATTTTTGTCCGATTTTGATGAAATTTGGTTTAAAGGTGTAAAGCGGGATAAACTTGAATGAGTTCGCGAACCAGCATGATCGGACCATGGGAACAGGGCTTTACGGGGTGTTTTATGGGGTAAAAATTGGTTTTTCTCACTTTTGACCCTCTAAACACAAAGTTTCTCAATTTCTCTTTATACCTTTTTAAAGAGCTTAAAAAAACAAATAATTTAGTATATAAAAGTATTTTTGTACGGTTATTGGTAACGGAGAAAACTTTTTTTTGGGGAGCGAGCTTGCGTAGTGGCTAGAGCGCGGGACTTCGGTCCGTGAGGTCCCGGGTTCGATCCCCGCCAAGTCACCAATGGATTTATCTAAGTGATAATGCCGCAACCCCTAGGTCTAGCCTGAAGTAATGTGAAAAACAATCCCAGGCTCGTGCCTAGCGTCCTAGGACAAAAAAAAAAAAAAACGGAGAAAATTTTAAAATATTAAATTAAAAATTCCCATGTTATTCTTATGGAGAATATTGTAAAATGTTGTAGTTTGGTTGTTTTTGGATATATTTTTATCAATCTTGGCAAACTTATTTATTTTGTACTAAGCTATTAATATTTTACTAAAAACACACTTTATTAGTTTCCTTGTAGCAGCAAACCTAGGTACTCATTTAAATATATTTAATTGAAAATCAATTCAGACAAATGGAAATTCGCTTAGTTGTCAGGTTTGCTGCGACAGGGGTATATTGTTTTGTTGTCTATTTGCTTCAGTGAGAGTCAGTTCAATGACACAAAGCTTGTTCAAGGCAGTAAAACACAAGAAACGGTATATATGGCATGTTTTTTTCTAGTTTCACACTTAACTTCTAATTGCCCGCTACTATGATTGGTTAATAATGCTTAAATGAAATAAATAAATGATGTTTTAATGAAGTTTACTCAGTCCAAACGGCCTAACAGAATTTTCATCTATAAAGAAAAAAGTTTCTTTCTTTTCCCAAAGCATAATTGAAAAAAGAGAAGTAAAATTACAAAAAAATGTATAAGTAGGTCTTCTCTATTACTCTACTACACTCATATACATCCATACCCATTATGAAAACAGTCACATGTTTAACTGTGTCTTTCTTTACTAACCTCTTGCTTGCTAGAACCTGGTGCAACAACAAATTGAGGAAACTAAAACTAATTCATTCTCTTTAAAGTACTCAATACCACCAACCGGATAGCCTGTCAGCAAACTACAAAATTTTTTCTTTGGCTTTCCACTCTCATTTTTAGCCACCATTGGGGTTATTTTTAGGTGTTTAAAACAGGAGGTGAGATTGCAGAGTGAGATTTCACATCTTGCATTCATCAGCTGTTATCATTCCTGGAGTGTTCTGTCCTTGTTCCCATAATGACACCATTACCTCCTGGCTGATAACATCTGTGGACATTGACCTCTGCCTGGCTCCTCATATCTTATCACCAACCCCCTACTCTTCACCTCTTAGGTGTGAAAAGTTTTGTTTCAAATTTAAACCTCTCACTTTTTATATTTAATTTGTTAAGTTATGATAACGTAATTGTTATTGATGAAATAGTGTTGATAAACCGGTAATGAATAAGTAAAGAATTAATGAAAAAGGAAATAAATATGAATGAAAGGGTGAGTGTAGAATGGAGTGAGATGATCTGTGTAGCTATCTCACTGTCTAATACCAGTTTTCTTAGCCAGGACAATTTATTAAAGTTCAAATAATGATCATCTATAACTGGGTCTAGTTTCAAACCATTAAAAAGCTACTTACTTTTCTCCAGATCAAACCGGTGTTCTTTTGCAGGCTGCTTTTATTTACCTTGCATTTGTCTGCTTGCAAAATTACATTATCCTCTGGCCTTCCCTAAGAAGATATAAAGCAATGGGGATAAGCCGGTAGAGTAGAAGAATAAACCCCAGTATCAAAATTTGAGTTGTGAAAAAAATCTGGGACATTCCCATTTCAGGTTATTACAGTCTGTACTGCAAATGTGTGTATTCTGTTTTGAGTAAGAGACATTTTGATAAAATGATCATATCCTTATTCACTGTCCAATGTGTAGTTGTGTTGTTGTTCAGGTTTGTATGTGCGCTCTCCCCGATCAGCTGATGGGGGTTTCATGGCGGGGGCCGGGTCTGGAGCATTCTCCTCGGCCTCCAGCTCATCTTCCTCAGGGACCAATGTAGCTCCCGGGCCTGGAGGTATGTCTGCAATCTTTCTGTCAGTGGCGGATCCAGAGGGGGGCGAAGGGGGTGACCGCCCCCCCTCGGGAATACATATACGTATATTTTTTACTGCATGTATAGGCCTACAGTAGTGCATACAAATTGCGTAAAATAATTTGTCACACTAACTTTGGACAAAGAAATTGTATAAAACTGCCATTTTGGAGACTTAGTTAACACCTATTTTTTGGGGGGTACCCCCGAACCCCCCAGACCCCCAGGTTCGCCCCCCTTGTGACTGTTCTAGATCCGCCACTGCTTTCAGTTCAATTATTTTTGCCAATAGAAAATGTTATTAAATTGTACTTTTGAGTATTTTAATTTTTTTTTAACTAGAAACAATTTAACATTCATAAATTATTTGGATTTTGTGATTTAGTTTTACTGTGTAGACAAGTACACCATTATATATCATACAAACAGAAACACACACACATTCTCCCATTTGTTAGTCACCAAAAATATAATTTTCCTATTTTCAGGATATGGTAACTTCAACGCCTTCTCCAGCTCCAGCAACATGGCCCCTCCTCAGTCGCTCTACAGGGGGGGTGTGGCTGCTGGAGCTAGCTCTGGAACTCCCCAGGGTCAGCCCCCGTACTCCGGGTTCTCAGGAGCCGGCGGGTTCCCTGGGTTCCCAGGTTATAGCCCGTTTGTTCCTCAGTACGGTCAGCAATACCCTTGGACGCCCTTCCCTAACTTCGGAGCTCCTTTTGACTTCATGAACTTCCTCAACCAATACTTCCAAGCTCTGCAAAGCTTCCAGGCTCAAGCTGAAGCTCAAGCTCAGCAGGCTGCTGCTAAGTAAGTGATTTCATAGATTAGTAAACGTGTTTTTCCTGTGTTGGTGTTGTTGTATAAAATTGTTTTAGTTTTTATAATAACTGCAAAATGTTTAGCAGTAAAATAATCGTCCTGTAATCCAGCTACTAGGAGGTCACGAATTGCGGATATTTAGTTATGCACTATGGATGCGATACTCCCTGGTGTGGATTAAAGTCCGCACGGGTGAGTACTATGACTAACCGCAGTACTATCCTGATAATTAGACCAATTCGTTAATACTAAGGCAAAATGTGGTTCGGATTCCAATATAAACTGTAGGTCCCTTAGTTGCCATTAGCTGCATGGGCTATTAATTAACAGCTGTGTCTAAGGAATATGTCGGCCTTAGTCCTTAAAATACCTACTTTGTATGGTCACTATTTCATTGAAAAGTATTAAGTATTAAAAGCATACATAACATAGGCAAAAAAGAAAAAAAAAATAGGTGCGATGTTATCTATAGATGTGTATTGTTTGCTGTACTGGTCAAGAGAGTTTTAGTTGAGTGCTGTATTACCACCTAAAATTCTCTTATTCCAATATAATGCTTCATAGCAAAATCTTGAACACTTAATAACGTTAGTAGGTGTACAGAGCAGTGACAAAAATTAGTACCTAGACCAAGAAAAGCACAAAACCGGGGTTTGTAGTCATGACGTGTTTCTTATTATTTTTTTTTTAACTTCCCAAATGAATCTCGCATTGTAAAAATATACCTTGGGAAATTGAAAGGAGTAGAAAAACTAACAGTCTACCATAATTTCTCAAACTAGAACAGCGTTTTTTATAAAAATAAAAGAGTCGGCTCACTATAGAAATACACTGTTGATCAAAAAACTTCACAACTTTTATGTTTCAATAGCTTCTAACTTTGAGACATTAACAGGTTAAGATTTCAATCTAAAAACTTTTTAATAAGAAAATCAAACATAACCAAGCAAAAATGTTATCTTGAATCACATAGACTGTTTTTCATCCAGAGCTTACCATTGCTTTATGCATTTGTTAACGATTGTAGTTTCTTCCCTAACATCCATATTAATTTTAAGCAATTTTTCTAAAAATATCTGTATTTTGTATTAATTGGATGGCAAGCACTCAGTCGCCCTTTAACCACACCTTCTTCATGCAATGCTAAATAACTGCTTCTAAACTCTAATTTGCACATTTTAGTTTTCAGCTTTTTCATTTTATTTTGCTTCTATTTGCCACTTTACCTAACACTTGCTTTGCTCTTCTTCTTCTCTTCTCACAGCGGACATGGAGTTTACCACAAATTCCCTGGAGGTACAGTCTGGTCCTACTCCTACCCAAGATCACCGCTCTTCGGGTGGGTGAGGTATGTCAAATAGAGGACCTTCCAGAGACCAGTCTCATAGTTAAGATTCTTTAATTCAGATAATATGTATACTGTATACCAATATATGTTCCTTGAAAAATATTGTTGACTAAACAACCTGCTAATTTTTTAACAGTTTCAACGCCAATGGCATTTTAAAAATTAAGAATATTTAAAGCTTTAAGAAAAAGTAATCAAAAACCTCTTACATTTTTGTGGAAATGCCAAGAATGAACTCATCCCTCTCGCACCCAAATCTGGTACCCCCAAACACAAACATGTGATACGCCCAAACACACATAAAGTGATTTTGGTAGTGGTGTTTGAAGAGAATCGGTAAGACAATGTAGTTGTAATCATATCGTAGGAGATAGAGTACCAATGTTGTTAAAAGAATTTAGAGTTTGGGAGTTTGTTACTAGACCGAGCGGTAGCTTTAGTGATAAGATCTTGCCATGTTAAGCCAAACGCTGGTTTTGAACAGGCCGCCTGCACTGCCTCATCACTGGAGTATTCACAACATCACTGTAGTCACCACATCACTGTAGTCACCACTGGTTTGTTGTGACTTATACTGTAACATTACTGTCTTTAGATAACCGTATTACAATTAAATAATTAACCCATGCAAAGGTGAAAGTTATGCATCTGACTCACAAGCTGAAATGAGCCAAAGCTTTTATAGGTTGAAAGGTTCATAAATCTAAACTCGTAACACAAGTAACATTTAACATTTCCGTTGTGTGTTACAGCGGAGGTCTACCTGTGGATACTAACGAGGTAGGAGGAGTGGGAGGACTAGCTACAGCTACTTACGGACCACAGGGAGGCTATGGAAGTGCTAACGTCTTCCCTAAACCTGATGGTGGTTTGGACAATAGGTGAGATTTTATAAATGTAATGCTTATTTTTAACCAGAAAATAAGGTTTTTTACATACTCTTTTACTGCATTTACTGTTTCTGTTTCTTCACTTTACCAAAGCATATTCACCATGTATGGGGAGTACTACCTCTATAGTTTTCTCGTTTTTTTTAGTGAAGTTATAAAGTTATGGTTATGTAAACAATACCAATTTAACGGTTCAAATTTATACATTATTGGTATAGAGTCATACCTCGGAATCCAATATGATGATTTAAGAGTTTTTTTATTTCCAATAAAACTTCTAACAAATCTTGAAATTGTTTGACTTTGTAATTTCTAGGTTCGGAGGGTTCGACGAGACCCCCCAAAACTCGCTGGGTGGGGCCCCAGTGTCCAGTGTCAGTGGGAACTTCAAGCCCCCTGGAGGCTCCAGTTTTGGAGTCTTCACCTCATCATCATCTGGTTCCAGTGACATCAACGGAAAGAAGACCAGCTTCAAACAGTCAAGCATCGGAGTCAACGACAACGGAAAAGTCACCACTTACACAGCGCATGACCCTTGAATATCATTATTTTATATATGAATAAATGTTATTGGAAACAGTTTGTTTGCATTTTTATTCTTTCTGTCTTGTTCTGAGTAATTTTCATATTTCAATGTCAATGATGGTGTATTTTTAAATTATTGTGTTGGAACCTTTACATTGTTGTTTTGGTGGTCTCTAATTTATCTTACTAGAAAGAGAAAAATTATTATTCAAGCAAACCCATAAATCCGATTTTTTTAGGTTTAGTCAATTATAAATGATTTTGAATTCAACCATTAATATTATTCACGATGGTGTTGTCTACAATCCCTATTATACTAACTATTGCTCTCAACACCCAAGCCAACCTGTTTAAAATGTATTAAATTATTGTTCAACAAATAGCTAACCAAGTAAAATTAACTCATCAGATAAAAGTTGTCTTAATGAAGACATTTATTTTGAAATATTTTTTATGTCCAACCTTCATATCATAGAACGCTAGGTTCTAGCCCGGGAGCATTACTTGAGGTTAGGCGTAGAGGTTGCAGCATTATCAGATAGATCGAATATATTGGTGGTTAGCGGGATTTGAACCTAGGGGACCAAAGTTCTGCGCTTTAAACTCTAGACCAGCACATTAGAACCTTATCTAAAAAAATTAAGGACTCTTTAAGTGACAAGGTTGAAGTATCCCTGAGGTTTATATATTTTGTAGTTTTAGGTTAAACTAAACCAACCCTTCTTTGTAGAACAGAGGAGTATACATAGATACATTTTTGTACAGAGAAATGTGTATTCATAACAATCAATGACTTTACAAATATTTAGAACTAACCGTAATACTGCGGTCTCTCAGTTTGAGAAGGGGTTGTTGAGTTTACAACGTAAGTCATAGTGTTGTTGCCCATGTTGTTGGTGATGAGGGTTGTTGCGGTTATGTTACCGTTGTTGTTCACTAGATAGGTGGTGTTTTTGTTTGATGTTGCTGCCTGTAGGTGTTTGGAAGCCTGGCCGTCCATCTCACTTCCATGAACCTCCGTGTGGACGGTAAGTGTTTGCAAGCCACTGTGAAAAAAAATAAATCAAATGCCAGTGGGATTATTGATATAATGTATGAATGTTTTTTAATTAAAACTACAAAATTCATTTGTTGTTGATCTGTTAGCAAAGAAATTAAATTCAAATTGACTACTGGGATTTTAAACAGCAAGTAAAAAGAAAAGGGGATTTAACTTTAATTTAAATGTTTTTTTATCATAAAAAACAGTTAAATATGGCTACAGCAGTAAGTAAAACAATGCGGTAGTTAAACAGTACAGCGTTCGTTCGTATTTGTTTTCGTAATCATCAAAACATTTTCTCTATAGAAAAAAAATTGGTCTGTCTCAGATTATGCATCCTGCTGTTATACATATAAGTTTTAGAGTTAAACAATTTCATTTGATGAAAAATAAACTTACTCTGGAGAGAGAGGGGTCACAACATTGCTGTGAGAAGAAGAAAGTATCTCATAACTCAGTGGTCCAGACTCCTCTGCACAAAAGTAACAAACAGTTCAGACAATACTGCTAAATAAAAATGTCAACAATGAAGTGAACTACCTGCTTCAAATTCGAAAATTGGGGAGATATTTTTTTCATTTTCTGACTTCATTTATTGAGTTTATGTGAAACCTTGCTTGTGTCTCATGTTTGATAACAATGAATGTCTTGTTGACCACTCAATTTCACTGTTAGTTGCTTTTTGTCGATATGCCAGATAATTATGAATAGGTTATTAGTAGATTATTATGGTTTCAATATAGTTTTTAAGTTTTTGTGAAATAACAAGAATAAATAGCCAATTTCTATAATATGCACGAGACATGATAGAAAGAAAAGGACAATACAATTTTCAGTTGATGCACAGGACAAATTTACAAGTTGTGTTTTCAATGCTTCAATGCACACCAAGCAATGCATGAAATGTACAATTGTTATTTAAATGTACTTGCTAGCGTAACTAAAGTAAGTAGCTATGATGGAGGGCCGCTAGATATTCTTTTATCAAAAAATATTGAAACATAAATGTCATTATTAAGTACCGGTATTTATTATAAACATGTCACTGTTAAATGTGGATAGATTAATTTTTTTAAACAGTATGGATCAATATTTCCCTGCTGGCCACAGTAGGCTGTTACTTTTTGTTGGGAAAAATTAATTTTAAAATATGGAATCCAGCATTTGTCTAAAAGTAAACTATGAAAAATTGATCAATCAAAAATGAAATCAATCTAGCTTTATTTTGCATTTAATATGTATTGCAATTATCTTTGTAAATCTTTCATTACGAAAATGTATTCTTCAATTTTATAAGTTACATATAAATAGACAATTAATTTAAATTATAATAATTTAAGTTGAACCTACCTTCTTGTGGAGCACAGAACACAGGAATACATAAAACACTGACAAACAGGGCAAAAATTCTGATCAACATGTTTCTGGTTGGGTGGCAGCTTCACTAACTCTGGTACATTTGGTTCTAATCCATGTTCCGTCTGATTAGATCTTAGGAGACCTTAAGTTGTTTTGTCATCTATTCTCATATTCTTACAGGAAAGATTTATAATCTAACTTGAATCTAATACAGGACATTATTATTATGTCTGATCCATTATTGTTTGTTTGTGTTTGATACATCATATCAAAATATTTTTCTAAAATGTAACATGATAAATGAAATGTTTCTTCAATTTGTGATGATTTGGTGAATAGTTTTCCTGTTTTGGTAGTAGAAATGTTAGAACATTTCAGAGTTGAAAATAACAGTAAAATTGTAATAATTCGAAAGTCAACTTATCAGCTAATTCAGACCAATTTAATTGATTAAACAACGAGTGAGGGGTTGAGATAATGAGTCTTGCATTCCCATCAGTGGCAATGAGAGGTTATGAACAAAAACATAACCTTAGGTATTATCTTTCTTAAGTATAATAAATATAAGCATCTATCTTAAGTATAAGTAGTAGGCCTATTAAGTATTATATTTCTTAAGTATATGCTATAGAAACTAAATGAAAACACCAAAATATATCCAGGCTTGGTTGTATAGTGATGGTCAAAACCAGAAATTTCGAATCTCAAAACCAAAACCGAAACTTTAAAAAATCGAATCCCGAATCTCAAAACCTAAACGCGAAACTTTTTTACTTAGCTGGTTACAAAGGTCAAGGTTACAAAAAATACACATAATCATAAAATGTTAAGTATGCAATCAAAACTGTAAGAGATCGATTTCTGACCGTGACATAATATAAATATGTGAATGTGACTGATAATCTTAAAACAAAACCCAATACAACATAATTGTTCATAAACAACCAACAAAAAAAATAATTAAACTTATAACACCAACATAAACATGAATATTAGATTAATTAGAACATTAGTGGTCAATATTTCTTTGTGTTCAGTAAATAAATATTGATGTGAAACTGAATTGTACCAGTTATAGTATTTAAGATACCTTTTGAAGTTCAGAATCAAATTTACTTGTGTAATTACTGTTAATGGTGATGTTTGCTCTGTTGCTACCAGCTTGTTTGGAAACAGTGTTAAAAACAATTACAATAGCACAAAAAAATGTTAGCATTTTCAAAAATAAAACTGTCAAAATCTTCAATTTCGAAACTTTTGAATCTCGAAACTTGGTGATCGAATCTCGAAACCGAAACTTTTCCTAAGTTTTGATGGTTTTGAGATTTGAGATTCGGTTTTGACGCATCACTAGTTGTAACCTCTTAGTATAAATTTCATTCTAATTTTGCATCCTTGTAAGCATCTATCTTAGGTATAAGTAGTATTAAGTATTATCTTTCTTAAGTAAATGCTATGTAATAGAAACTAAATGAAAACAACAAAATATATCCAGGCTTGGTTTTAACCTCTTAGTATAAATTTCATTCTAATTTTGCATCTCTTGTACCAAAATTAACATTTTGTTGTTGTTGAAATAAATGTACTGAGCCTTTTAAACCTATGAACCTAAATTAACTAACTGGAAGGGTAAAAAGTCAAATCTGTTGTAGTAAAAATTTAATTTTTTAATTTATCTTTTACCAAACAACTAATCTTCTTCCTTGTCCACTTTGTCGTCAATATTGATGGTTGGTTTCCTGGTCGGAGCTACTGCCGAGACGCATGGAGGGGGGTGATGATAGACTGGGGGCTGACACGGCTGACTGGAGGGGTAGTTGTATACGGAAGGGTACGATCTGATCCACGGAGTCCACTGTCCATGTCTGCTGGGAAAGTTGTACGGATGTCCGTTGAAGTGATCATGGTAATCGTGGTGCATTGGATAAACCGGGGCAACACCCGGATTTTGCTTGGAAGGCACCAACTTCACAGGTATTTTATACTTTTTATTTTGAATGTTCTTCTCCAAAATCCAAGTGTCCTCGATATCTTTTTCATCAGCAGCAACTTCTACATCCAAAGATTCTTTGCGGACTGGAACTTTGGTATTAATTCCACCATTGAAAACAATTGTGTGCACTTTTGAATCCTCATCAGTTTTGGGAGCATCAACACCTTTTATCACAGGTACAGCTCTTACTTTGGCAGGTTTTGTTGAGGCTTCTTCGTCATCAACAACCAGTGGAAACTTACAGATGACTCCAGGTTGAGTACAGTCAACTGAGATTGGTTTCTTCTTCCCAGCAAACACAGCTTCATAAGTTGAATAATCATTCAGTGGTGAGCCTATCTCAGGTCTTGGGAAAGCAGACGCAAACGATTCAACATCCTCTACTGGATCGATCTTGGAGACGATCTTGAAACCTCCCACAGACACTGAAACTGGAATTAAGAAAATGTTTTTTCTTTTGTAGAAAATTACATATTTATAGCACACTGTTTACTGATACCTTATTATTACTGTGGATGTTAGAAGAAATTGACTCAAGAGGAGGTTTAAGATGGGCCAGGCTGTGACAATCATGCTCATATCCACAAATACATCCACTCAAATCCCTTCTTCAACCTGTCTAATATTAAAATTGCAATATATCAATTATTGGCGAGACACTAAATCAAGGATTTCATGATAATGAAGCTTGTTGTGTTTGAAGATTCACAATATATGCTTTAAAAGTATTGTTTTTGTTTATACAGGTTGGTAAAAAAATAATTTGTTTCCGATAAGTCATCAAATAATTCAAATTATTTATCCAATTTTTCAATCCTCAATATCACAAAAGTACACATGAGAAAGTGAACAAATCAAAACCAAAATTAATGTCTATGTTGTGTGATTTGGATGCTCTAAAAAGAATACTAGGTGCAATACAATATTTAAATACTTGATTGTTTCTAAAACCACATCCTCACTATGTCAAATGGAATAGATCGGCATTGCCGAGCGGCAAGTTTGGACTCATAGCAGACTTGTGCTCATTGGAAATGCCGCAATCTGATTCCAAACCTACAAGTTGTCGGTCCCGATCAAAAAAAGCCAGTCGGCTGCCATCAATATAGTGGGGTAGTGGCTTTAAACTTTAAAGCCTAATCGTGTCGCTTTCACTTCACACCGCTCAAGTTAAGGGTTTCGCTACTGATTTATTTTGATGTGCTAAATGTGGATAGAGGTTGTATGCAGCAATTAAATTTAATGTTCTGGTTGAAAGCAAAACTATGTTATATTTCTAAAAACTAGGTGGTTTACAAAAACTCCTGATGCGTGAGACTGGTGAGTGGTACAATTGCTGTCCTGAGGGAATGTCCCTCTATAGTCCTGCCTATAGTCCAACAATGAGAGCTAGACTAGAGGGATAGGAATATAACTTTTACTAGTAACAGTATTAACAAAGTAAGAATATATTTTTAATTGTAGGCTACATTGTATTTTATAAAACTGTACTTATTTTTTTTTATTCAAAGTTATTAGGTATCAATAAATTAGACCAAATAAAGGAAAAGCACTTAGCCTGGTACTACAATTGTCCAATACTTCAATTCATCGCCTTTTTTACATGTACTTCATACAGATTTTTGTGGTTTCTTATATTTGGGTAAATGTCAATATATTTTAATTATTTATTTAAACTGGTGAAAGAATTATGAACAAATCCTTATATATAATTCGTGAAGGCGTTTTCTACAAAACACTACTACTCCTTTAATAATGGACAGATTTTTACAAACAATTTGTCAAAATTAAGTATTTTTCGTGTAGACGCCCCTTTTCACCAATTCCTGTAATAAAAGTCCTCGGGCTTGGCCCCAAAGGCCATCAAAATCCCAATGCATTTCTTAAGAAGGAAAGATTTTGTTTACTTAAACAGACAAATAATTTGTATTAATTACAGCAGTTCATAGTAAACACATAATACACACAAGAGCATTCTTTTTCAGAGTGAGTTTGTTTTTAGTTTCGATAACTGGAGTGGAGTGATTGATTCCATTATCTTTGAGTTGACTCTTTTAAGTCATCGGAAATTATGACTGTTATTTGTTTTGAAATAACGCCTGTAATACTTTGCAATTGCTCGAATTCGAGCAACAGGTGCACTGGTGCACTAGTTTTTAAAAATACTTGTGTGAAATAATCCATGGTTGCTGTAGAGGCAACAATGTCTACTACAAAAATGTACAATGTGACAATGTCAATGTGCACTTTATGCATTGTGCAGGTATTTTAACCATTTAGAGACATAAAACAGTGATCAGGCAGCTACATACTCTAAAAAATTGAAAAAAAAACCATCATTCCTTACCTGAGGACAAAACGCAAGCTGCGACTAATACAAGCATGTTGAACACAGTGGCCAAAGTCCAACTGTCCTCAATGTGGAAGGAAGAGGTCAATTTACTACAAAGGATGTCATCGTGGGAGGAAATGAACACCTGCCATTGTCTTGGCTGGTCTAACAAGGCACCTCGCAATCACACATGGGAAACTATGCGACACCTGGCTCGGATAATGCAGGTTTCAATTCCCATTTCAACATTCTGGTAGGGTTTTGAGTTGCTTAGTATGAAAATTAATTGCCCAATAATCAAAGGGATCAACAATTCTTACAAACACTTTAAACTAGAGACTTCCTGAGAGGAAAATGCATTTGAAAATTTGTTTCCCTATTCATCAAGTAGATATATTAGTTTTGTAATGTCCTAAACAAAATATGTCATTAACACTTTGACTATATCCTCTCAGGAAACGTGTTGTTCCCCTAGTTTTCATTTAGTTCTATATAAAGTCAATAATACGATCCTACAAGATAAAACTGGAAGGAAAAAACAGGAATTGTGTGTATACAGTGATTCAACTCTAATATTTTGTCAGAAATACATTTTATTACACAAATATTACAAGAACTATACAAAATGTACAAATCACATAGGAGAAAACACAGCTTCACTGGACAATGGACTTGGATCTCAGAGGATGTTTACATCACTGAAAGTTCCAGTCGAGGAATGAAAGAACATCTGCAACATGCTTGAATATTTTATTTAAATTATGGTATTCAGAAATGTCATTATTTAAATTATTTACCCAACAATTAGTTTTGAGTTTTAAATACATCATTGAGTAAAAACACTTTACAAAACATAAAAAAATTTCAACACCTTGGGCTTAACGTTGCCTGATTGTAACATGGGGTAGCAACACATCAAAGAATAAACCCATTTACAAAAAAACATTTCACCCATGGGTGAAACATGGATATAGTTTGTCATAAAGTTCAGTAAAAAATAATTTTTAATTTTATTCATGGGAAATACGTAACTAAATTTCATTTCCTTTAAACATAAAACTGCCAATTTCTATTAAAACTTTGTTGTAGAGATTTGAAACAAAAAATCATTTTGTATTTTGAAGCGTTATTGTAGTATAGAGTTTGGTTCTTGCAAACGCCGGTGGAAATTTTTAGAGAAGAGAGTTATTCATAAAATGCTTTTAGGGAAAGTGGTCCAAACCCACATGATTTTTGTAAGGAAAATGCAGTTGGTTGGCAGTTGGAGGGTTTAAGCCAAAGTTGCTACAGACCTCACAGATTTAAGCCGGAATCTCTATCTTGCTTCAAATTATTTTGTTAAGATTGACCATGGCAAAATCTAATGTATATTTGTAACACACTCACCACAGCAGTGCTGACTGGTTCATGACCTCCTCATTGTCAACATTGTATTTATTTCAAATATGATCCTCCTGAGGTGATCTATTATTTCCTTCAGATGCCTATTCTTCTGCACTACTTGCTGAAAATTAAATAAGGTGTTATTCAAGGATTACTTGCTGAAAAACCCTTTTAAATTGTTACTTATCTAATGGTAAAGGACTGATAATGGTCATCGCTTAATCAATACGAAATTAGTATTTCCACTACTGTGACGGAAGCCTGAAATTTTAAGTTTGTGTTGAGCTATTATTTATTAGAATCCTATAGTCTAGTGATGGCCAAAACCAGAAATTTTGAATCTCAAAACCGAAACCGAAACTTTAAAACATCGAATCCTGAATCTCGAATCTCAAAACCTAAACACGAAACTTTTTTACTTAGCTGGTTACAAAGGTCAAGGTTACAAAAAATACACATAATCATAAAATGTTAAGTATGCAATCAAAACTGAAAGAGATTGACTCCTCCTGACTGTGCCATAACATATATACAGTATGTGAATGTGACTGATAATCTTAAAACCCAATACAACATAATCTATATCTATAAAAGAGGAACTATGTATGTATATATATGTGTATATACGTTATGGACTCCGAAACCACTCGACAGATTGTAATGAAACTTTCAGGCATTATTAAGCATCTTTCAAGGATGGTTCGAGTGAAGTTTGGTGCAGATCCGTCAAAAGGGCTCTGCCCCAGAGGGTTTTAAGTGGGCCAATGTCAGACTTTTTGATCTAGAATGTTTACAAATAAATATAATTTAAAAGCAGATGTTTACTTTCACCAACTGTTTTGTACGTTTGAATAAATACAACATTCTGTATTAGCATTAGTCATGATTTGAAATAGTGCCACAGTGTTTCTACAGATTGCAGCACAGAAAACTATTTTACTTTTGAATAAATCCAAATGTATTAAACCCCAATCGCAGCACACCTGTGCACTTAACAACGTTTAAATTCTCCAATAAAACATAAAAACCTTTATAAAAGTACTGTATTATAAACAATAAAAGGGATGACTTTTTTAAATGTATGACAACAGCTAATTTGCAACCAAAAGGTGAGTGAGCGTAGCGAACGAACATCAACCTGGAGGCGAGTAAGCGTAGCGAACGAGCTAACCTGAAAACAAGTGAGTGCAGCAAACGATTTCCAACCTGAAGGTGAGTGAGCGTAGCAAACGAACTTCAACCAGGACGTGATTGAGCCATGCGAATACTTATGAAGTTAAGCGGGGCAAAGCCCGCGGGTACAGCTAGTTTTTTATAAACAAAAGAAAATTAAACTTCTAACACCAACATAAACATGAATATTAGATTAATTAGAACATTTAATGGTCAAAATGTCTTTGTGTTTAGTAAATAAATATTGACTAGTTGCTCTGCCCGTGCTTCGCTACGGGGTGAGGATGCAGAAAAGAATCATTTTTGGTTTAACTTTAATATACTATAAGGTACAGTTACAACACCAGGAAACATATAGGCAAAGGCTCAATCGTACCTATTGATTATTTAAATGAATATCTCTCAATGTATTACAGTACCATCATTTTATATAGTGTATATAATTTAAAATATATGCAAAAGTATAACTCATTGACCACATGGCACCAAGAAACAATTCTCCTTGTAAACAAATTAAATTAAATAGCAGAACAGCATTTCTGACAACAGCTGGAGTTTCATAACAATGTTTGTTTCCCATGTTAATCTTATGGAGAAATACAAAACTTTAAAGGGCCCCATGGCCTCACTCTCTAATTATTTCCCTATAAAAAAAGTTTCCTGCACAACTTCACGTTACGCTCTTTCCAATGACACCAAAAACATGTCATTTGGTTCTGTAGTTTCGGAGGAGTAATTGTCACAAAAAATCTGCTTGCGTATTAAATAAGTAAATATAGATGTGAAACTGAATTGTACCAGTTATAGATTTTAAGATACCTTTTGAAGTTCAGAATAAAATTTACTTGTTTCATTACTGTTAATGGTGATGTTTGCTCTGTTGCTACCAGCTTGTTTGGAAACAGTGTTAAAAACAATAACAATGGCACAAAAAATGTCAGCAGTTTCAAAAATAAAACTGCCAAAATCTTTAATTTTGAAACTTTTGAATCTCGAAACTTGGTGATCGAATCTCGTAACAGAAACTTTTCCCAAGTTTTGATGGTTTTGAGATTTGAGATTCGGTTTTGACACATCACTAATATAGTCCTAGATGACACAGAACTAAGGAAAGCCATTGTCTTGCATTAGTAACACAGATTTTATATTTGGTTACATCAAGTCATATTAAATGATTCTAATCTTTTTATCTTGGATTGTTTAACCCATTGGGGAAGGAATTAATCCGCTACCTGCAGCACCCTCTGGCGGCAATTAATTTTACTGAATTTGTAGACTTTTACTCTAACTGCTATAGAAAGAAAACCTTACGTAATAAATAATTAATTCTTTCACCATTTTGTTCACAGTAAAATTGTCTACAGAAAAGTGTTAATTGGATAGTCAAAGTTCTAAACTAAAAAAAAAATATATATATAAAGATTATAAAAATAAAAATTTTAAAAACAATATTTTGAAAGTAAACTTGATATACAAATTCCAAGATTAACAACCACCAGACACCAAAATCCAGACACCAAATAACACTACTATTATAAAGGTCGATCGATTCCCTACGTAGAAAAATCAAAAGTTGTGTACTTTTATAAGTAATAACATTTAAAAAAAAATTGTTTGTTTACCTTACCGCAGCTGATTTTTGGTGATATGTGGTTTCCATGGCAACACAAAATTGTTTGTTATTCGCTAAAATAAATGAGTAAATACGCAAATCAAGAAGCAAGATATTTATAAACATTATAATAGTAAGAAGAAACAAAAAGGGCGAAAAATAATAATAACTAAATAAAAAATGGCGCTGCCTAGCGGTGACACGAGCGGCTCTCGTAAGTCGGCCTCCGAGCCTGCAGCGACCGTACGAGTAACGCTTGTAAGTCGGCGCCAATGGGTTAACATTTACTGATGTTATTGATGTTACAAAAAACAAACTACATTTAATTAACCCATTGAACAAATAACTGACTTGAACTGATGAATATTAATGCCTCTTGCAATTAAATATAGTTTATCCTAAACCTACAAAACATAATTATAAGATTATGAGAAGCCTGTATAACCATATTTAACAAATGTGTTTAGCGATTCCTTGAGCTTCAAAAAGTCAACGGTATACTTGAAAAACTACATACTTGACTGTCATTAGAACATTGATAAATAAAGGCCTACTAGCAACATGATAGAATGAATAAGCTTTTATGGTATTACACTGAACATTAATAGTATATACAGTTTAATTTTTAATAGTTCATACGGGTTAGATATTATTGTGAGGAGGCAGTGTTTGGCAATTATGTCTGGAAGATTAGTTAAACAATAACTTGTGCTGACCTACAGAAGGCTGTTGTTTTAAGTCGGCCAGTGCACTTGTTCAGGGGGTCAGTTTTCTGTGGTTAGTTAGTGTGGTGTATTGGAGGACAGGCTCCTGCTGGGGGATTGGGGTTTCTGTTTGATACGTATTTTTCCAGTCTATTAGCGAATTTCCCATATAGGGAATAAGCTATTACCGTAGTACCGTAGTACCGTAGTACTCATGGTAAGACCTGGACCCGGGACCGATTTTTTTTTTTCGTTTTGAGGTCCCTAGAGACCAAAAACACCATACGTTCAAATTCATATACATATATATATATATATACTTTTGTGCCCACCCGGTTTGGCAGTCAGTGCGCTGGTAATTTACTCGGTGTGGCAGTCACCTGCCCGAAAGCCAGTCAGCTCTCCCATAAGCCAGTCAGGTATGGCTTCCCGTGCACTTTATACGTATGAAAACAGCAAACCGGTGCTGCTGCCTGTGTCGATAAGCGTAACTGCAATACCAATGCGGAGACTGTCTCATCGTGTGTTCTATCGTGGAGTAGTGTAGCCAGTACGGCACCCTACCCTACTTTGTAGCGGTAAAACCCAGCGGTCTGTAACCTTTGTTTACTCCTTGTTACTATTTGTGTTGGGATAGTGATTAACTACGTGTTAATGTTTAAACATGTTCATACTCTAAATAAATATGATACACCTCTAATAAGGATAGTCGAATATTAATTAATTATAATTGGTTGAATCTTGATCCTACCCGTTCATCATCTCATATTTTAAGTTATTTTGATTTTTTTACCTTCAGTTGAAGTTTTAGTCAACTTCTCCTTTATACAATATTTTTTATCCTAGTATTTACAGTGTTTCCACGGACCGGGAACTATACGGATTTTCTTTATCTCGAGAAATATACGTGAATCTTGTCCGAGATACTGGAACTGTTTTTTACGCAATTGCGTAACGCGAAGGAGTAACTATTACATATGACAACGATATTAATCTATCTGATAAGAATAACCATGAAACTACACTCGAAAGATAAAATATTTTTATAATAATTTCAATTTTACAAACAAACTATTACAGGTATTATATTTTGGGACGGATGAATGATAAGGAAGCAACAAAAAGTGGTCACGAGTGCAAATACGGGGGGGGGGAGGGGGGTACAATATAACGAACGCCAGAAACGATTATTTGTTTACTTTTCAGATTCCTTATCAAATCTCTCTCAGTCTCTCTCTCTCTCTCTCTCTCTCCCTCTCTCTCTCTCTCTCTCTCTCTCTCTCTCTCTCTCTCTCTCTCTCTCGCTCTCTAACAATGTACAGATTGTGGACTTTACGATTTAAGTTTTCCTGCAATTATTTCAGTTCAATCCCATACCTATCCTTATGGTTTCCTATCTATTATTTTTCAAAATAAATAGTAAAGCAGGTTAAGCTATTTTTTATTTTATTTTCTTGAAACCAAACACTCTTTACCATCCGGTATTCTGCAGAGTCAAATGTTTAACACTGTGTTTATAAAAATTGAATGGCCACACAATTTTGTGTTTTATTTTTTTTTTTTTTTACTAATAGTAACTGGGATATTTATATATACCAATAAGTGCTGCAAGCTGTAATAAATGCTGCTGATTAATATCAAAATAAGTTATAATTTATTTTGTATAATACATCGGTCATTGAATACAAACCATAATGGGTTTTCTATTTGTAACTTTAACTTGCAAATACAGTAGAACCTCGCTTAACTGGAGTCGCATCATCATGATGCCTATATATTATATAACCTCACAAATCCCAAGAAAATGTTTTATTAACTGTGTTTTTCAGTCTAATATTTCGATATGAACGATATATTTAACTATTTACGGTAATTTGTATGTGCAGTAGGTTCCCAATTATTGAAATATTACAGTTCATTTAACAAAAATAAGATGGAAGCAAAACGGAGAAATATCGATCAGTATCGTCAAGGTCAACCTATACGCTCGCACCTACAGACTGACAATCTTGCACTGACACTGACATTCTGACAATCGTCTGCTTCTGTCTGCTGTCACAACACTACAATATTTTGTGGTTGGGTCGTTGGGTGATTAGTAACCATGACAACTTGTGGATGGAGAGAAACCAAAGAAAGAATAGAACAAAGAGAAATAATAAGATGTGTTTTACATCATCGTTATCTTTATCTTATTTTTATCATTGTTATTATTACTAGGAAGACTTAAGTACAGTACTATGATTTTATGGTGTTTTATGAGTTATTTAATATTTTTATCCCCATACTTCTGTTCTGAAACATCATGTAGTAGTAGCCTAAGATGACTACGGTATCAGTAGTCTTCTAGTCTACATTTTCTTTTGTTTTGTTCTTACGTGATTTATTGCTGTACAGTAAGCAAGTTTTGTTTTGTTTGAGTAAGCATACGGTGTAGTTTTTACTAGTGAACCAAGGTTAATGACTTAACATATCACGGTTGCGCAATACCTATTGTATTTTGACTATGTAAAATGCAAATTTATAATCACGTTAACGTCCATTTATATAGTGTCCCGGAACGGCATTGTTCCTGAGAAAGAAACATATAAATATCATATTTAAATTATCCAGAAGTCCTTAGTTACTCACACGGGGAAAAAAGTTTTAGGCCTAAATCATTTGAAACCTGTACATTACATATTTTTGGTCGAGTTTTCGACCACTGGACGACCACTAGTTAAAGTTAATTGTATTACAACAATCTTTATAGTAAGCAATATAAGCTTGAATCGGACTTATCTGCCTTCAGCTAATCCATCATATGATAGTACGTTAGAGAGTATGCCCATGCTGAAGTTTTACTTATACTTGAAGAATGACTTAATTTAGTACCAAGAAATAAATTACACCCCTTACATACACTGTGCTGTTTTAATGCTGTGTAGTTGATTGCTACTGTATTAACCTGTGATCGCATATTAATTCATTCATTAGGAACGTATTTAAAAAAATACTACTTTTATTTTTTTTAAATTTCTATGATTTATTTACAATAACAGAAATGTGTAAGATTAAAATAAATTAATGTGTTGCATTGTCCATTTAAAGTTACATCATAGTAAATTAAAATTCCACTGAAACTTAAACAATAAAAGCCTAAATTAGTTATAAAGAAAACACGAGTTTCCTTTATATTGCTATTACAATCGAAATATACATACTGAGCCACGGCTCGGTCCCCCGGTACTTTTCATTTTAAATATTCAAATAAAGTCGATTATTTTTAATGTTTTATGAAACGTGACATAGCAAATGTCCACGGAACTTTTTTTGTCGGCTACTACTTTATTTTATTTTTTGGTCAGGTTAGTTTAAAAACAGTGGATTCTGTATACAAAAAGTGAAATGTTCTAAATCATATTTTTTTTATTGTTGGCTTATGTACGTAATTGAAATTGTACGAGAGGGGCTTCCCACTGTGCCGGATTGCGCCGTGCGGGCATATTTTGATCCAGTGGCTGGTGTTAGGTGTTTTGAATAAGAATACTGAATTGCTCGTTTTAAGATCGTATCATTACAAATCCTATCATTTTAAGATTTGCTTACACTTACGAGAAATGCATTTTCCATTTGTACATTTCTCAGGTGCAAATTTTATGAAATAACGTACATTATTGCGTTGTTTGACAAGTAGCTGGGGTCCGAGCTTTGTTCGGGAAACTTTACACTTTGAGAGTATTCCTTGGTCAATGTAATGATGCTATATACATTGCACCCCGTAGAAAAGGAAGAATAGAAGTTAGAATAGTAATCCATCTATCCCAAAAATAATAATTTGCGGTATTTTTTTTCTTTACATTTAACTTCTATTCAAATAATAATATCATAGTTTACTGAAATGATGAGATAGAAGAGTTTTTAAAAATTTGTTTGGTTCCCCTAAATCACCGAAACTATAGAAATTACCCAGTATTTTTCACGCTGAATTCAAAGAAGGCTATTAGTAGTATGAAAATCTTTCCACCTTCCTTCCTTTGAAGTATTAGTCACTGCAAGAACTTGGACTCGCTCCAAAACCAGAACCGAAACGTTTAATTTACCCTCAATTTTTTAAATTTAATAAGTTACAATTTTCTGGAAACTCAGGACACTTTCTGACTGAAAATAATTACGGTTGATCCTTGTTGGTGAGTACCAAAAAGGAACCTTAAGTATAAACATGGTTGTATATCCAAGTTTGGTTGTCCTTGATATTGCACTATTTCATTGACACTGACAAATTAGGGCTAGGCTGCACTATAAGTTAATTGGGAATTTATTTGATATCTATTCCTAAGCTTATAGCCATCTTAAGGCAAACATAACCAAAACCTAACCACAGACATATAAATATAAGTGATATAAATATAAACACTCATCCTCCGTAGGCCTAAAGCTACCTATCTATATTTTTTGGGTTAGGATTAGTACTTTTTTGAGAGAGTGTCATTATGTACTGAGCACACTTAGATGATATAGGGTATCAGTGATTTATGAAATTATTTATTTATAAAAAGCAACCTAACGGAGTTACCTTAATGATGCACCCAGTATTTAATACAAAAATTAAAGCTTATGCCTATGTATATTAGTTTTAAAACAGAGTAGAATAAGGCACCTATAATCTAGATTAGGCATTGATTAGTGTTTATAAACTAAACATGGATGAACCACTAAGTCAAGCTACTAATCCAGTTGTTCTGGCTAGGCTAAACTGAACTCTGAAAGCATCCATCTCAAAACGGCCACAACTTAAGAACAGATCCTAGAATTTGATTATTTTAAACTTTATTTTTCTGAAATAGATAGCTAAACTGTCCAGTGCAATCATCCCACACTGCAAATAGCAACACTCAAACTTAGTTAGGTAAGCTAGTGGTAGGTTACAACTAATTATTATCCCTGTGACCGATTCAGTGTAACATCTGACATCAGTCAGAATCAGACGACATTATTGACAACGACACTCGTCGTGTCGTTTCTTTAATTTACGGTATAATATAGTATAAAACATCTACCATATCCATAATAATGTTCTACCACTGCACCTAAACAGCAGAAAAAAGCAAATGACCAAATTCAAATCACCAAGATTCGCACAATATGACAAATTATTTATACATTAAAAATAGTATATCTTCTGTGCCAGTAGTTAATGCGTGATTGAACTTCAAACAAACAAACAAACACACAAACTTTCACATTTATAATATTAGTAAGATAAGATGTATTAATTAAATATTAATTACTAGCTGTGTGCCCGTTCTACGCACGGGGATCCTCTAGTGGTCAGTTGAAACCTTCCTAAATAAAGAAAAACTATTGGTTTGCATATTTTCAGATATGCTAGCCAAACTATTATATACAAACAAATACAGTATCTGACAGTTTCAAGTAAAAAAAAAAATGCGTAATAGATCTATGAGGGGTACACTTCCATATCTGTTGGCACAAACAACTAAATTAGTAATATTGATTATTCGATTGTTTAATTCCATATATCGTTTGGTTAGTTAGGTTAGGTTAACCTTACCTAACTAACCAAACGATATATGGTTAAAATACTATACCTCAACCTCGCCATTAAAAATTCAGGTTGGAAATTTCACTATCAAAGGTGCTCTTGGCCTGTCCGTACGGAACACTGAGTTATATGCGCTACCAACTTATGAATAATTGTTTAAGCCTACGAACCCAAGAGATTGATAATTGGTCTGTTGGACGTATGGTCCAGCGAGCAGCACATAGCGTTGAGAAGACACATTAGAAATACGATTTGAGCATAATCCGTAAACCTCTGTTACAATCACCCACTGCAGTTGTCTCTAAACACTTTACACAACCACCATTGAAGTGCCGTCAACGAGTTGAAACCTTATATGTAAGCTATTGGTAACGCTTATGTAAAAAATGTAAGTTTCCCAGGCATATAGAACACTGAGTCAAAGTCTTTTCCCCGGTTATAAACCCAAAACTCGATAGAAATTCTATACACAAAGAAGCTCTATTTTCATTTACGGTTACCCTACACATTATTGCACTTGCGATTAATTAAATCCGTTATGTAAGGAAAGACGGTTTTAATCCAACTTGGTTTGGATTTGCTTTTGAAACTTGATCTGAAATGATTGCGGTATTTGTAAACAATATTCAATGTAAACATATCAGTGACAGCTAGAGAAAAATAATCTTGATCCGAACAGCTTTTCGCTATTTCATATGATGATTATGTGATAAACATTGTGAGAAAACTTGACAAAAATCGCACAAAATTGGGTTTTAAACGTCCGTAAGTTTTTTTTACAAAGTAGCGAGGCCATATTTTAATAGCTAAAGACACTTTCGCCAATCCAGTGAATACATTAAAATGATTCGAGGATCTTGATAGGTACTCTCGTTTTCAGGAGAAGGCCGCGTAAAATGGCCTTTGGACCGTGACAGACGGAAGATAGACAACAACGGAATTGAGATAATAATTGATGATTGAGATAATAACGGAATTGAGATGAAACTTTTTTCGGATTCTTGAATGTTTAAAACGTAAAAATAATCTAAAAGTTGATGATTCTGAGCAATGTACAGACAAAACTCTAATTCTATTTATATAGATTAGTACCTGTGGCGATTTTTATTAGAAATTTATTGAAGTAAATTAACAGCAAAGTTGAAAACCATCTGACCAGTGTTTTTATTTAAAAAGTACGTAGGCCTATTTGATTGGCTTTGTTTTCTGAACTAAAATATCTATTTCCTGATCTATTTTTAGTTCCTGTTTTCGAAACATAATTTGGCAAAACAATTATTTATTCATTAAACAACTTGATCGAAAAATAATTTCTAAACATTGGAGGACAATTAAAAAACTTTTGAATTCTAATAAACCTAGCTGCCGTACCTGTGTTTTACATCGGAGAGGATTTTGAAGAGAAAAAGTTTGATACACGTCACATATTTCAAATCCCACCCCAAACACGTCATGTTAATACGTTTACTTCCTTAAATTAAGAATGTCAGAATCTCCAATTAACAGGCTCGTAGCAAAAGTTAAAAGTTTTACAAATCGAAACGTTTCTACCTTTTGGACCGCAAAATCAAAGAACTTTATTGACAGCATTTAAAGCTGACTTCGTTAAACATTCTGTTATCTACATTCTTCAAAAATGTAAACATTGTGAAACTTTGGAATCCCATGGGGCGTAACTCAAAGAAAACACGTTAAATGTAATCGGTATATTTGTTAACCAGGTACAGGGCTACCTCTTGAATTGATATAGATAATAAATCGAAAAATAAAGAAATATATGTTGATTGATTATTGGCTCTTACAAAAGGGTAAACAATCAAGGAACATGACTTAATTAAGTAACCACACATCACTGAGTCTATATCTTCATTCTTTCTTGTAAAAATCGCTTTGATTGTGGCTATATAAAATAGGGAAGTAATATTTCACTGTACAACGAGCTCAAAAAGCTCGAGAACCAGCAATAAGATGGAAATAACCGGCAGAACCTTTAACCATCCACTGGCTCGCTAGTCGCTACCCCAGGTCGGTCGGTAGCCGGGTAGCCCATCAATGGAACCCGTTAGGCTCGCCCCTACCTCTCGCCACAAAAGAGACAAGAATTTTGCCTTGTTCCACACGCCTTTGATTGTTTGAGGCGGGAAAACTATTTGTGTGCTACGGCCCGCGCAACACAGGATATAGTTTTCGTATTAGTTGGCCTTTTTCCAAGATGACCGTGGCCGTTAACTTATTTTATGGACTCCCTTGGAGAATAATTCAAAACTACAAAGAACATTTCTAATACCACAGTATACTAGCTATTTAAATTATAAACACTTTGGTGTTTGAAAAATATTTTTGGACGATAAATTTTGCAGCTTTTTGAAATGGTCCAAGATGGCCGCTTGCCTCCAAGGACTTAACAATAGGCCTAATTGTGCGACTATAAAGCAATAACTTCCCACCTTACGCTTGCGAATTAGTACGGTACATATTTGTATCCACAGTTGCCAGGACGACTATTAAGACGACCAAAGATTACATTGACATTTAGGTATTTAATCTGTAGAATAGTAATTGTTAAGTAATCTGGAAGACAACTAATTAAAATGAAGTGCGAAAGATGGGTTATGAGAGTGCTCAATGCCTGAAGCATAATCCATTTGTTTGAGGTGCGGATTTTCAAGCTTGTAGAACAAATAAATATCACAAAGTAGAAGGGCAGGGGTGAAAGTGACTGAAGTGACGGGATACCCGGGTGGATTTTCAGTGACTGGATTCCAGTGGTATGCGGTAAAATATATAGTGACTGGCTTAGCAGCACAAATTTTACGTGACTGGCTTTCCCATGCAAATGCGGAGGTGACTGCATTAGCATAGCATTTTTTACGTAATTATATTTTAGTATTTTTAAGAAAAAAAGAGATATATACGTTTAGATATGTCTAGGCTTAAGATATTTACCAACATATATTATATATATATCATGGTCTTGAAATATATTGGGGGGTGCAACTGACTGACTTCCAGTGTATATTTTATGTGACTGGCTTCCCGGGCGCGGCCGTGTATATATATATATATATATATATACTAGCTGTACCCGCGGGCTTTGTCCCGTTTAACTTCTTAATTTTCAAGATGAGCTCGGTCGCATGGCTCAATCACGTCCTGGTTGAAGTCCGTTCGCTACGCTCACTCACCTTTTGGTTGCAAATTAGCTGTTGTCATAAATTAAAAAAAAAACAAAAAAAATAGTGAGGTACCCTGTTGGTAATCCTTGTAAATTTAATGCTATTGAACATCATAGGACAGAACCAACTTGTTTAATTGAAACAGCTGTTAAGATTCATTAATTCCTTTTAAATATGACAAATCATAAGGTTAACATGGGAAACTCCAGAGCCACTGGGGCGGAGCCCGAATGCCCGATCAGAATAAAAACTACTTGGTTATCTTATTTAATGCCCAAAGAATCGGTGTACCGAATTTCAGTCTCCTAGGTATATGGGAAGTGGGAGAATTAGTGATGAGTGAGTGAGTGAGTGTGTCAGTGAGGGCTTTGCCTTTTATAAGTATAGATATGTGTGTGTCCGTTAGCGCAATAACTCAAGCAAAAATGATCCGATTTTGATGAAATTTCGTACAAACATGTAAACCTACGTTTATTCGAACGAGTTCGCGAACCAGCATGATCGGACCATGGGAACGGGGGTTTGAGGGGGCTTTTATGGGGTAAAAATGGGTTTTTCCCATTTTTGACCAAAAAAACATAAAATTTTGCAATTTCTTTCCAAACAATTTTGTAGAGCTTAAAAAAAAACAAATAATTTAGTAAATTGAAGCGTTATAATGCGCCTAATGGTTACGGAGAAAATTCCAAAAAATTGTAAATTTAAAATTCCCATGTTATTCTTATGTAGAATAAGAAAATTGTTGTAGTTTGCTTGTTTATTAACATATTTTGCCCAAATTTGGAAAATGTTTTTATTTCTTACTAACTATTAACATTTTACATAAAAAAACACTTTTACCCTCCCTGTTGCAGCAAACCTAAGTATGTGTTAAACTGATTCTATTTAAATAGGGAATAAATGTGATATTTTTAAGGAGACATTTTAGTGTAAATCCAATCAGGCAAATGGAAATCAATCAATTATATCAATTATTTAAGATGGGGACGCCACTATGTTATATTTAACCCAAATATGAGTGAAGGATGAGTGTAGGATGAGTGGCGCGATCTTGTAGTCTTGTTAGTGACTAAGGCCGACATGTTCCTTAGACACAGCTGTTAATTAATAGCCCATACAGCTAATGGCAACTAAGGGACCTACAGTTTATAGTGGAATCCGAACCACATTTTTCCTTGTAATTTACGAATTGGTCTAATTATCAGGATAGTACTGCGGATAGTCGTAGTACTCACTAGTGCGGACGTTAATCCACACCAGTGAGCATCGCATCCGCAGTGCATCCCTATAAATATCCAAATTCGCTTAGTCTGCAGGTTTGCTGTGGCGGGGGTATTTTACTTTTTTGTAGGTTACTTATCTTTATCTCTGTGTTCTTTGTATGCTAATAATAAAGTTGGGTTTGTAAGCGAGTACTGAGTTATATTCCTGAGCTACGCCAACCAAGTAGTGAGTAAACTTCCATTTGCCTGGGGGTTACCTACCGTTCAGAGCATAAAATAACATGTCGCCCAGTGCTGAGATTTTGTCTCCCAGTGGCTATGGATGGTGCCGGCATTATTTTTTTAATTATTCACATTTTAAATGTATTGGGATTTTAAAAGTGTTTATAAAATAACGTTGTGTAAATATTTCTAGAGTTCGTAATTAAGTGAGATGATATGGAGGATTTACAAGCAAATATAATCAAAAAATTAATTACAAGATACGTAGAAATGTGTGTTTTTCACTTTAATTTAAGCAAACCCGGTAACCCCGGCGCCACTGTCGCCCAGTGGAAATCCCTAAAAATATGCTCTGCTACCGTTACAAATATTTACAGAATGTTTCACTGACAAAAAGTGTCCTTACCTCCATTATTTCTTTGCTGTCATCACAACTGACCCGATACTGTTCAGACATTTTGCGCTCATCTGACTTCATGTCCCATTCCTCTTTCAATGGAATCAAACTCTGGAACATCAAATATAATGGCTCATTAAAAACAAATAGAATGGTCCATTTATGTAGTCCAATGGATATCATAGATTTCCCAAACCTATACCGGTACACATCACTAGAATTTGTTATAGGTATTTAAAACATTATTTTAAGCGGGGTGTTACATAAAACTCGGTTAGCTTCTAACGTGTCCCTGATTTTGCCAGCCTATATAGGCCTAGGTTACATATTATTTACGACATATTAAGGCTGGATAAAGGTTGGTAAATGTCTAAAATAAAAACTATAGGCCTACTAATATAAAATAATGTAGTACTAATTACTGGTGTTTCATATTTACAAGCATAATAAATAAGATAAAAAAAAAACATTTTCAGTGCTAGTACAGTATTGGAATTGTTTTCAAATTTACAATGTCCATTTGTGGCTTAAACATTCTCAACGGTGTGTTGTAACCACAACAACTACTGTCTTTCATCTGTAGGTTGATGATAATTTTTTTTAGACCGCATGTTAATTTAGTGTTAATTTATTTAGCAAAATTAGTCAGCCAATTTAGTCTTCGAATATGGTTCAGTGTTTCACTTAATTTAACAAAATCTTCCTTAGTGTAGAAAAGATTCCTCTAGGACTAGGAACTTAAGCTGTGGTCCAATTTGTCTGTTCTTTCAATTTCTGAGATAAAGGTGATCAGTCCTCTGCATTTTATTCATGATCAAAATGGATGGTTTTTTGTAACCTTGCCTTTTTACTTTTATGGTGTATTTTAATAAAAATTACTGATTAATATAAGTAAAATGTAAAAAGTAGACAATGAACATAAAAGAAGTAAAAAATACAAAACAAAATTATTTATCCATCAATCAGTAACTGAATAACATACATTCAAAGCAAAATATTGGAGGGGGACCCAGAAAAACTTCCCCACAAACCGACTTAATTTTTTGTATGGATTACACTGAGACCTACACCAATACAACAGGCAAGATAAGCAGTTCTCAACTCGTCTGACAAAGTACAGGTAGGCCTACATTATCGATGGCCTTAGGATCCATTTTACTAGAATAAAAAAAATGTAGGCCTACACAAAAAAATGCCTAATGTATATTGCTTAATCCCTTGGAAAAACAGTGATCACCTCAATGTGCATGTATTCCATTCCTTGCAGCTGGCAGCTGTCGTTGCACTTCTCATAGATGATCCGGAGCCGCTTGAACAACATCCGAATGTTCCTCAGCTGATCAGCGACCTTTGCCTTTTTGTCGTTACTCGCCTGAACTCCTTGCGCCGTGCCATTGGGTGGCTGCACACAAAAATTACATTTCATAAGAGGGTGATTTTACGATAGGAATAAAAGATTTTTTGCAAAAATGTTATGGTTTTGTAGTTTAATTTAACTATAGTGTAGGCCTACAACCAATTTTAGCGAAATTTTTTTTTTAATTTTATTTCTATTTTAGCGAATTTCCCCTATAGGGAATAAGCTATTTATTTAGATGCTTTGTCTAAATGCTAATGCTATCAATGTATATTTTGCATAAAAAAGCCATTTTTTTTTTTCTTTAAAAATGGCCTTTACGCCAGCTGTTATGCCAAACAAATGACAACAGGATATTATTTTGTGTATGAAATTCACGGTACAAAAGAGAACCTTGGGCAAAAATGCAATGGCTAATTCGGTATCTACTCCAGGTAGCGGGCTTGATTTTACATTTACAGTCTAATTATTTTATTAGCTTAGCTCACATGGATTGTCTTAAGAGCTCCGAAGATCTCGTTTGTCCTGAGGATGATCTCTTGAACATTTTCTTGGCCAAACTTGCAGAGAGACACAGTGTTGAACTCCTTGGGAGGCTGAGGAGGTTGAGGAGTTGGAGCCGCTCCAGGAGGTTGAGCAATTCCACCCGGAGGTACGGAACCAGGGACTACTCCAGGGGCGTTACCTACCACTCCTCCTACCTGTAAACATTGCATTGAGTTCGTAAGTAGGTAACTTTTATTTAACACTCATTATTGTTTATGGTTTACAATTTTGTTCATGTGTTTTCAACCTTGGACTGCTTTTAACACGTGTAGTCTACTTTGTAATTTTGTGCTCGTGGAGATATGGCTGGTATAGGCCTAATGGTTTTTAGTGTGAACTCGTGTCCTAGCCAATTACCATTTCCTTTTGGCTGTCTGTATATGCCATGTTCGGTTGTTTGGAGCAAAACTTGGAAAACAAAGTCAATCTCGAATGAGAGGGGAACTTTTTGATCGAGAGCACCCTCAATATAAAGCAAGACACAAACTGTGTCTTAACCCTCAGAATGTTATGTGTCGAAATTTCGACTCACAAACACTGTTTACGGCGAAGGCTCTATGACTGACAAAATCGGATTGAACTGGATCGAGTTAGGTATCGTTTTATTTGGCAGATTCTAAGCTTTCTCCCGAGGTCTGTCTCTAAGCGCTTTTTTCTCTCGAGCCGATCTTAATTGTAGCAGACAGCTGACGTGCGTATTTGTAAACAGCTTGGTTAACCTCGCACCGATGACTGATGTGTTTTATTACGTTTGTTCCGTCAAGTTGCCTTTGTTTTTGTATTAATTTTATATGTCTTTGTTTTTAACAGTCCATCTGTAATTCCCATCACATTACCATATGTCAATTTTCATTGTTGCTTTCATTCGTCTCGAATCACCTCTCATAACAACATGTACTCATTATTTCTCTCATAAATTAAACCTCTTTTATAGTAAAACCCTCGACCTTTTACTCTTTATTATAATAACACCGCACATTTTTGGTCCTATCGAGCCGCTGATTTTTGGTCCTTTCGAGCCGCACATTTTTGGTCCTATCGAGCCGCGGATTATATCTACGAACATTAGTGCGACTTTTCTCACTCAAGTTTATTTTCAATGTCTCGGTTGAACGTATTTCATCCAACATGAAGCCGCCAAGGACAATACCGCATCGCCATTTTTAACTTTTCATCTACGTCACGATACAGTCCACACTCCTCTCATTCCAAGTGTTCAACATCGTCATCGTTCTGCTAGTTCCGCTCCGCATTCATCTCGACTCGACTTCATTTCGTCTACATCGCATCGCAACCAACGTTAAACGTCAAGAAACTCAAAAGTAAGGTTATGTTTGTACTTCGAAGACAACGCACCGCATCTCATCGTAAGTTATCAAAATAATAAAGCATTATCAACATGAAAATAATAAAGAAACCCTAATTTTATTCCTCAGTCTTCGTCCTCATCCTCTAATTACTCCATCCAATTATAATATCTCTGCTACTAAACTCATTGAACGGCCTAGGCCTAACTTTCAAAATGAGATTTTCAACATTTTCTAATAGATGCAAATTGCAATTAAATAAAATAAATTTGATCAGTGAGTATATCCAATTCGTGTCCATCAGAAGTAACAGAAGCTCAAACCACTAAACTTAACCTTTATTTGCAAGAAGCTAAAACAATTTCTGCCAATTTTGAAGCTAACCTTGATAAGCTTCTTGATGTTGATGACAATACTAACGTTTTTTCTGACAATGAAGAAGCTATTTCAAAGCTCCAGAACGACATATCAGAACTCTCAATTAACATTCAAACTGAAATTTCTCTTTTAATTCAGGACTTTAATGATGAACACTTGTCAAATAACTCTGTAGCATCAAACCCAACCTCTAGGCCTACTCATAGCGTTGTAAAATTGCCCAAGCTAGAACCATAGACTAACCAACACAAGTAGACTTCTCATCCCATTGTAAATTTTGAAGCACGTTTTTCGTGTCTAGTTCATTTACGTGACACATGGGCGCTAGTGTCGACGAAACTTTGTTTCTATTATTTTAGGGTTAATTTCTTGATTTGTGCTTTACTGTTTGGTTATATAACTAGGGGACAGGTTATTGTTTATGATTAGATCGTATTATTTGGTTAAACGAGGTTTTAAATGGCTGTAATAACGGGAAACAAATTGTAAAAAAAACACGACCTCTACAGAAAACCGTACAGAACTAACAATAAAATTGTCTTCAGCTGTTCCATAAGGATGAGAAATCTACTAAGGGAGTATGTTTTATCTATGCTAGAACTGAAGTCCTTCAATGGTGACACTAAAACATGGATATCCTACATTAACCTTTTTGATACTACTATCCACAACAACAGTAGCTTATCCCTTGTTGAAAAACACCAGTACTTGATAAGTTCACTTGAAGGCGAAGCCTTACACCTAATCAAATCCCTACCGATCTCGTCTGGCAACTATACAGTAGCCTATAATGCTTTACGGGAAAGATACCACTCGAAACGTAGGCTAATCTCTGTCCACCTCAGTAAAATTATCGATTTGCCCAATATTACTGACAAACCTATCAAAAACCTCAGATCATTTTTAAATGAGTTCAATGAAAATGAACAAGCTCTTAGTGTTCTTGATAATGTCATGGAAGACAACTACCTACTAAGTATGTTGATCTTACGAAAAATGAACTCCAACCTCTGTCAAGTTTTCGAATCAAAACGCCTAAATTCTTCTGATTTTCCTCAAGCAAGTGAATTAATCAAATTTCTTAAAGACTTTTGTAACAACAGTGAAGATGCCTCTCTCTGTCACGCTACACAAGTAGCTCCTCTAAAACTTTCCAACCCTAATCAAGTTCCACATCAAATTGATGAATCATTTCAGTTTCAACATCCTCCTATGGCTTTGATATGCACTTCAAATTATTTGAAATGTTTTTGCTGCCGTAAAAATCACAAAATATACAGTTGCCCTGTCTTTATTAGTAAAACCCCTCAAGAAGGCTTAAAGTTGTACGCGACTTAAAACGCTGCACAAATTGCCTTGGTAATCACTTTGCTAAACGCTGCAAGTCTACTAATACTTGTAAGACCTGTTTGAAACTTCATCACACACTCCTACATTTTTTGAAGCCTAGTAAGCCTATGGCTGATAACAGAAATCACTCCGACCAAGAACAAAAAGAAGCAATAGTAAGCTCAAACCCTTCGAAACTGACAGCTGTAACTCCTGGCCATTTTCTTATTAACTCTTCTCTGACAACTGTTCCTAACCCAACAAAGATCTCACCTCTTACTCATAATTTGCCTCAAGACATCACCCAAAGCCTATGCTGCCATTGGAGAAAGGAATATTTTAAGACCCCTCATCAGCGTTGTTTCAAGTGGAACCTCAAGAAAGAAAACCTCAATGTAGACCCTGTTTGCTAAAACACACCCAGCTCCTCCTAACTACATTCCAGCTGGATCCTCATTCAAGACCACCATTCAAAGTGTCTTCCTACCATTAAGCTGCATTCTTTAAATAATTTTTCAACCCACTCTGGTCAACTCTCATAAAAATTTTATATTTTTTCTATTTCTATTTTGTTGAACCTTGTTGGTTCAAAGGGGGCGGTATGTTCCGTCAAGTTGCCTTTGTTTTTGTATTAATTTTATATGTCTTTGTTTTTAACAGTCCATCTGTAATTCCCATCACATTACCATATGTCAATTTTCATTGTTGCTTTCATTCGTCTCGAATCACCTCTCATAACAACATGTACTCATTATTTCTCTCATAAATTAAACCTCTTTTATAGTAAAACCCTCGACTTTTTACTCTTTATTATAATAACACCGCACATTTTTGGTCCTATCGAGCCGCGGATTTTGGTCCTTTCGAGCTGCGGATTTTTGGTCCTTTCGAACCGCACAACGTTTATCATTGTTTTAGTGTTAAAAATCAAAAGTAGTGATATACGTGGTGCATTATAAGAAGATTTAAGTGATTTTGAAGGGCTGGTCTATGATCCTGAAGAAGTAGGTAGTAATATTGATGTAAATTATCAGCCAGATTCCTAGCCATATAAAATACCTGAGAGTCGTTTATAATTAATAATTTGTCTATATAATTAACTGAGAGTCGTTTGTTGTTGTTAGGCTATGCATTCTTAGCTAAACGCTATGTACCGAAATCTGTTTTTTGCCCATAACTTATTTATTTGCAAATCTACTTCCTTATGTTATTATTTTTTTGGAATCCTCATAAAATTTAGAACAAAGTGGCTATTTTCAAATATTTATAGGCCTATAATTTATACAATTTCATTGAGCGTGAATTTATTTTTTTTTTTGAAAATTTTCCAAAATATTTTTTTTTACCTAAAAAATTTTTTTGAAACAAATGTTCCTTATGTTTTATGTATAATATTGAAGCCCATGATTTTCCAAACAAAATGGTATATAGAACAGTATAATTAACATTGTTTTTAAGCTTCTCAAATCCGTTTTAATAAAACCTTGCAAATGCGCAAAAAATAGGCAGACATTAAGGCCAAAACTATGGACACTCGGAGGGTTAAGCTATTCCTTCTTTTGCGGAATATGTTCCACAAACAGGACCTAAACACATACCACTAGCTGCTGTACACGTGCTTCACACCGGGAAGATGTACCATACCGCCTAATCCAAACACTTGTTAAGTAGATCGAATTTATAAACAAAGAGCCACCAAATTTTTACAAAAAGTATGACCCACACTGTAATTGTCCTACTGTTTACATTAAATAAAATATATCAATAACATAATTTTCATAACTTATGGTTATAGAATCTTTCTTTTTTCCCATAACCAATATTTTACATTTGTTTTTTATTTGTTTACATAAATAAACCTACCACATAGTTGTGTAAAATATTTTATTTAATATGTTTGGATCAGCTGTCAGAAATTGTGAAATAAGCATTTTAGTAGTTCTGACTGTTTACATTGAAATGCCAACGCAAAGGTAAACAAAGATTGTGAATTTTCTCATGCTACCATGGAGACCAATTACGGTAATATTTAGGCCTACTGTTTAAAACCTCAGCCTCAAAACTTTGGACATCTAAGCCCGTAGCCCGAGAGGAACTCAGGGAAGTGAATAGTCTTATGACATTCCTAGGTATGTGGACAGTCTTTGTAATTTGGGCTGTATCGGATTGGTTTAGTATTTTAGTCGTGGCAGGAGGACAGACAGACACCACCTCAATTTTATAATAGTATAGATAGATGTATCGAAGATAGATATAGACTAGAAGCATATAGCCTAGGTAGCCTACTAGATAAATTATAATGCGAGGTAGTCGGCTAAAAGAATTTTATAAGTTAACCAAAATCCCACGCTCTCACCAGTTTACTCCATTAGCATAAACTTGGTATTCACCTACATTACAAATAGCATAGGCCTACAAATTTAGAAACTGACCACTTCCTGGAGGATACTACGAGACAAGTTTTTTAGTTTTGACACAACTTAGCATACCTGCTGTGCCTGCTGTTGAGGTGCTTGTTGTTGTTGCTGCTGTTGTTGTTGTTGCTGTTGCTGCATCTGCATTTGTTGTTGCTGCAGCAACTGTTGAGCAACTTGCTGAGGATTCTGGGGTTGCATCCCAACACCAACACCTCCTTGCATACCAACTCCGTATGCCTGAGGGTTGACCATGCCTGAAACAACTGATCAACGATCTCTGGACATTTGTTTACTTTAGGGTCTCCAAACAAATCATTAGGCCTATCACTTTTTTTACACTTTTTCCTCTGTTTTTTTTAGGGCAAACACCTAACTTATTTCACACTAAAAATCGCTAAACGCGCCAAAAATGTGTTAAGGATGCTTATTTAAATAGGACTGTAAGGAGGTACATGTATATAATTTAAAGCAATACGCCTATTAGGGAATACCCCTGATATAACAAATCCACATGCTGATCGCCAAAGACAAGAGTGGTGGCACTTCCCTATATATAGTGTGTGTGGTGGACAATATTATTAGGTCGGAAGAGTATTTGGTTTTATTTTGATAGCTGAAATCTAAAGAGTAAGGAAGCTAGAGATGTGAGTTCAAATCCAATAAATGTGAAAGGCATGTTAAAATAAGTTGTTTTCCGTAGATTCAGAAACACTTTAAGTTATTCAAGATTTACACTATACAAATATAAATTCAGAATGGTATCAATAAATACAATTAATTCTATATTAGCCTATCAAAATGCTCACTTAATGAGTAGTAACATTTGCTTATTATAAATATTTTCAATTTCTTTTTAATGTAAATGTTTTAATAATTATTAATTTCCATTATATCTTTAGGCAGAGAATAAAAAAACCTAGTACCTCCAGCGGTGTACTTTTGTACCTAGTACTTTTGGATGTCACCTGAAAAGTTTTGAGATACTGGATATGATCAGAATAAATCGGCGGGTTGGCACCCCAATACAAAGGCAAACATATATGGTTGCGATTTTAAAGAACGAAGGTGACCGAAAAGTCACGGAAAGCTCCAAATCTAATGTTTGCCCCTAAAATACTTGGTTTAGGCCAATCACAGACTCAGGCACACAGTGCAGCGCCTTGTCTTACCTAGTGGAATTATTCCACACTGACTTCTCCCAAGAGGCATAACTAAATTGTTCTACTTATAGACGGCGGCTCAGCTTGTTGGACACAGTTAGCTTACATTAAATTACGTGTCTAAAGGGTTCAGGCTGAATTTGTTTAGGGCTGCACGGTTCCACACGCCTGAGAATGCGATATTCTTTAGCTAATTCCCAGTTAGTTACTTTATGTTATTAAGTAGGCCTAGGCCTGTAGAAATAGGTTCGGTTCATAGAAAAGGGAATTCTAAGCTCATGAACACGCAACAAAACATGTTGTGAGCGCATAGTTCGTACGGTAATGTGAATTATTGTTTTGGACAAGAAAACCTGAAACAAATAGTGGTGATTCTTTATTTTGCTACCGTAGGCTACTTTTTAAGTATCCATGATTTGAACAAAATATTACAAGCTCACTAACATACATACAAATTGTTTTCCCTTCATTTCCGCCAAAGTTGGTCACTACTGTTTTAAGTTAGACAATGATTTTCAACTTAGGCCTAACTTATATAAACTTAAGTTGAGTGAACTGTTAAAATCTGTGGTGAAAGGTTTAAAGACTATAGGCTGCACCTCAATCTTTAAACATTAAACAATTTCCTTAACAGAAACATTTAAGTTAGGTAGGCCTATTGCATAATTTTTTAACGTGACAAGTCTGACCCTCACCTGGTTGTTGGTTGGGTGCCATCAGCCCAGGGATCTGTCCACCGGGACCAGCTACAAACTGATTTCTCATAGCAGCTTGCTGTGCGTTGGTGAAACTTGTTGGGAACCCGTGCGGAGGACCAGCCATTCTCTTCCCCTAAAGAGAAATAATATTAATTTAGTCAATTAAAGTTTTTGGTCTAACTTGATTGTGCTGATCTAAAAGGAAATGGTCCAAACTAAGTTGTAGGCTAAGTTACACGTTAATAAAAATCAAGGGACGGCGTTTGCTCCATTGAATTTCTCACGGGTACACTTCCATACTTAAGGCTATCTGTTGGCACAAACAACCGAATGAAAATATTGATCGTAATATCAATTATTCGGTATATCGTTTGGTTAACCCTTTCAGACCCGGGAATCTTAGTCATCTCGATCGCTTTAAGTCCTGAGCAAATTTTGAATAGCCTAAATGTTGGTTTTTAACCAAGATTTCAAATACTAAAATTATTGATTGGTTTTGTTTTAAAGACGAAACCTTCATAATACCATATTAACCATTTCAGTTTTAGCAATAATTAAGGTAGCATTATAAGTTATACGTTTATAAACATAAATAAAACAGTCATTAACCTTAACCTCCTTTCTCCTCCTCTTACCTTCTTTCTCCTATCTTACCGTGACATTGCAACAGTGTTACCATAAGACATGAAAGCAGACTGCAAAACAAAAATTCCCAGCTGATCTCCATAACCTACACAATCGATGCATACAGGTCTGAGCAACAGAAAGATCCAGAAACTTCAAAAAAACAAATAAACATCTAACCTACACAATCGTGAACTGGTTAGGTTGTCAGGACTTCAAAATTTGCCCACGCAAATGAGTGTGCTGGGTCTGAAAGGGTTAAGGTAAGGTTAAACTAACACTATACCAAACGATATAACTTAGCCTATCAAATTAAACAATCAAATAAATCAATATTACTCATTTGGTTGTTTGTGCCAACAGAAATGGAAGTGTACCTTTCTCACCCCGAAAATAGGGTGAAAATATATATTAACCCCCCATGGGGTAGTGTTTCTTAACTGGGCTATGCTAGTATTGATTGAAACTATCGAATTAGGCCTAGGCCTAGACACTTTTAGTCTGAACCTATTAATAAATTATATTTTTTAAATTCCTTGGGGCTAGCAGTTTTATGAATAACTGTTAACTTAAACTTTAAAAATATCAAATAGTTCCAAACCAAATCAACACAATTAGGCTACCTGGTTGAAGAATCTTATCCTAAATAAGTAGGCCTAATTCAATCTAATATAGAACCTCGACATACCTGCAAGTATCCTGTTAAATTCAAACAAATAAAATGGGCCTATTTATTAAAGTTTAGACAGTTTCTTAAAATTATATTAAGTAATTACTATTAAGATAAGAATAAAATATTGTAGTTGATTGTGGAGAGGTTGATAGGTTATGCGGGAGTCAGTCGCTTCGCTAAGGCCAAGAAAAATTTCTAAACCATAACAAAAACAGAACAATCAGTATGGCCAACTGGAAAAGAAAAAAACAAAAGTAACCGCAACACCAACACCATAAACACTATAAGTGCAAGTTGTGTGTAAAATTATTCTACACGTAAAGTATATAAATAGTAATGTAGTAAATGTGTTATTTTTTAAGGGCATAGCAAAGGTGGCCATGGGTATAGGTAGTAAGTAATATTAATGAATATCTACAGAATGAAGAGATCACATTACAAAAATACAAAGAAGATAATTTTTTTAAGGGTTAACTATACCACGCTTCTAGTTACAAACGCATTTTCTAGTTACAAAAATACAATTGTATAGGCCGGCCATAGTAGTTACACAATAATAATTTTATAATGGTTTGCCACTGGGTCGTTAAAATTAGCTTGTTATCTGGCTTCTGTCTCCAATCCACGGTGGTTTTAAGAAACTATAGCAACGCCGAGGGATATTTTATAGAAAATGTGGGGTTCACCAAACCTGAGGGTGTGCCAATATAAGGCATGAAATAGCTGTAGTTTCTTAAACTACCGTGGTTTGGAGACAGAAGCCAGGTAACATAAACCTTAATAGTACCTACAATAATAATGGTGTTCATGACGTGCATACTGTATTTTATTATTTACAAATTACAAAGGAAGGGAAATGGGAATACATGAGTTTCGCTGCCATCTTTTGGAAACATTGTAACTACTGTATTGCACACATACACGAATTTGTTTTAACACAAACATAAAATAATAAGTTAATTTGAAAATGTAAACATTTGCACTGAGATAGAAGGAAGGATTTGCATCGTGTGTCAGGAGTTACACCACAGCCAAAAGGTTGTGGTTACACTAAGTTTATCTGTTCAGGTGTCGGTTCATCACCCGCGGATTTTTCTTTTAATATTATGTTATTTTACTTTCCTTCTATTCTAATATATTTGAGTTTTTATACGAACGAAACGAACCTATAACCATTGACTAAATGTAAAATCAATGACATAACACTATAGTTTTATTTAATCAATGCTATATAACTGACGAGTTTAGAATTTGAGTATGGTATTCGCACTCTTCACTTCACCAACTCTCTACCTGAATTATGTAGAATTGTACTGTGGTGTACCTACCACGGTAGTGCTCTAGTACTAAATTAAGTTCTAGAGTTTTAGTATTTTATGAGCCCCCGTAAGGGCTGCCAAAAATTGCCGATGCGGGCGGTATTTCACGCCCCCATGGCGGGGTATTGGTAAAAGTTTTCAATTAGCAATAATCGCACCTCAGTTGAACTTCATTGGTTACGATATTGCCACTGCGCAAAGTTGACCAAGAAGGATGAGTTTAAAACACCCAACCAAATGGAGATCTTGTTTTCAAAGCGAGATCCAAATGGTAAATTACCGTTTTTGTTACAGATACGCATTACTGTCAACTTGAAAAAATATATACTAAAACACCAAATATATTACTAACAGCTATCTGTGGATATTATTTCACATAAGTACCTTTAATCTGTTAAATTTAACAGGAAATATAACTACAATGTTAGAATAACTGAGTAGCGCTCTAGCGGAAACACTCCGTACAAAGTTGCTGCACGCAGTTTCAGTTATCACCGCTAGGATCGCGTGTTTCAGTAAACTGCAAGTAGTTTCAACTAGCGCTGCTAGAGATCGTTAGCTGCAGTATCTGAAATAATAAGTTGGCGGTGGCGCCAAACGTCAATCAATGTGTTTTCAAAAATATAATGAAATTTAGAAGTCTATTATGTAGATCAAATATTTTACTTGTAAAGATTCTTCTTTATGGTGATTTACTTTCATAAAAGTAAATTATATGCTACGCTCGAATTTGATATTCGAAATTTATTACTACTAGTAACGGTATGTTTATAATGGTAAAATCAAATTAGTTACGGCAAAAATATTATATATGTCTACTTGTTCAATTTTCAATAGTGTTAGAGATATGCTATACAACTTAGCTAATTAATTTACTTATCTATATAAAGCTGGTAAAATATATTTTGTATCACAGATTTTAAGAGGGTGTCCCGGAAGCATTATTCCTTACTCGTATTCGTATAGCCGCGTTTTTTTCAAAATGAGATTTTTAGTTTTTGAAATTTTGAATATGATAATTTGACTTGTCTATGGTCCAGGAATAATACCTGAAAAAGTTAGTAGAGAGTTCCGAGACACCCTGTACAATTCAACTGAACAACGATCAATTTTTGATCGGAATACCATTTAGTATACATAGGTACGTGGATACTCAATGATAATACTGTACAAAATAACAAACATGTTGGTGGGGGAAAAGTTCTTGTATCGCATGCCTCGCCATTATAATTGACACGATCTTATAACAAACGGCTTTTCCTTTCCACCACAGGGTAGTTTAGCTGGACAACGGTCAATCGACAATTAGGCCCCCTTCACACTGGGCCACCATGGTGGTGACACCGGTGGCGACACCATGGTGGCTACGTTACATTAACATTGATTTAAATGGGAAATCTTCACACTGGGCTTTGGTGGCGCGTCTGGCCGCGCGACCAGAAATGCGGTGGCTCGGGGTTGCGATTTTCAGAGACACCAGTCTGGTGGCGCCACCACGTCGTACCATGGTTTCTTATCGGACTGTTCACATTGGAGCGACTGGCAGCGCCACCAGTCACTACCAGCGGGCATTACTCAGTATACTAGTTTACTAATCTTTTGAAGTTGTTAAGGTAATAAATATGGGGAAACGATTTTATTGATATAACAAAATGTATAGGTATTTCATTTACATCTTTTCGTCATTGCAATGTATACATTGAGTCAAGGTATTACAGTGTTATTAATAAATGGTATATTAACTATGTTTTTATTTAATTTTCCACAACGTTAGTAGCAGTTTCTCTTTTGGAGATATTTAATCTTTCAGACGTCCCAGAAGCTCATCAAAACTTAAAACACTCATTCTTGAGTAAGTAGTAATTGTGAAACGTGTCAGGGTTATTTCTAAGGTCTTGGTAGTGAATGAAAAAAGTCTCTCTGGTACTTATATCTCATAAAAACGGATGATCAAAAAATAAGTTTTTTTCTTATGTTTTCACAATTTCAAAAAAATATATACGCTAAGCAACTGCCTCTTCGACGTCCAACTGTGAGCTTTGTGGCTGCAGCTGCACTGGTGGCTGAGCTGGTGGTCCATGCACATTTTGACTGGCCACCAGTGTCACCACCGGTGTCGCCACCATGGTGGCCCAGTGTGAAGAGGCCCTTACGATCTTCCGGCTTACTAGTTACCACAGATAGATGTCCGACCTTCAAGGCCTGGACTTAAGACATTTTTGTTTACAGATAAATAAATTAAGAAAACTCCAAAAGATTAAATGTTTAAATACAATTAATTCTGATACAAAGAAACTACCAGGCTGTAATAATTGAATGTTAATACATGGACGGATGTTTCTATGTGAAAAAACTGCCAAGGACTAAATTAACCTAAAACACATCTAATTACAATGTTTACTTCAATGCATACGTCACAGGCCTGCGCTTTTGGGGCCGAATTTGTTGTCAGGAGGGTGACGGCTCCTGGACGGCTGCACCGGCCCAGCTGTCCCTTGGTGGGGGGGGGGGAGGGGGTGTATTCAAATTTAGCAGCGGCACGGGTCGCGGGGCAGTCGAATGTCACAAACACCAACGGATATGTAAACCTCAATTAAACTACCTGTTCGACATCAATGACGTGTGTTTGTCAAGGCGACGAAAAAGTGGGGAGAAAGGGAAAGGGTTCAGAGGTCTTTCAACTCAAGATACAATACTTGAAGGGTAGAACCTTTGGATTTAGTGAAATGGGAATGTATCATCGATTATTCTTAGTTGAAGAGCTAGTTTCTTTAAGTGATAGTGAAATGCTTTTACTCAAGGTCTACTACATCTCCCTAGGCTATTACTAAAACTATTGAATACAGTACTGTACTCCCTAGAATGCCACTGTAAACGCCCTAAAAGTAGCAGTAGCAACCTATGTGGCGCTAAGGTAAAAGTTAATACAGTACAGTCTTAAAGAGTGTAATAAAACATATTCAAAAGCAAAAGTGTCTGTTTTAGTGAGACCTTTTACACATTGAAAAACACAAAAACAGTCATGAGGATTTTTGGGTTATTTTTTAAGAATTGATCGACGTTATGTTTTAAATAGTAAACGTATAATCATGTAATAACGTTGTGTCTATTCTAGTGCGGTTAAAAAAATATTTAAAGATTCGCTAACAGTTTTATCTAAAGAAATTCCAAAAAAAAATTGTTGAGACAATTTGTTTTTTAATCTTAGAAAAAAAAAATGAATTAGGGTTTATAAATACATATTCTAACTTTCTGCATTCTTTACTTGACCTTAAAAGTTGCTGTTATTTATTTTTTATTTATTTATTCTTATCAACGGATACACCATTTACAAAATATGTGTTTTAAGCACATGAGCAGAATGAAATGATAACAAAAAAATAACAAGATAAGTTACATAATGACCATGAAACAAAGCAGCATTGCAACAAAAAATAATAACAACAATAATAAAAACAACAACGTGACAAAAATTACAGATAATAACATTAACAAAGTATTGTACAGATAATAACAAGAAAAAATGTAATATTAATTTGGACCTAAGAAAAAGCATATATATTTTGAAAGTAACAACAACAAATATCTCCTCAAGATTTAACAAAATATAAACTATGATGACATTAAGTTCTACGTGAAAAAATTACAACAAACAACAATAAATCTATGAATGAATAACAAGAATGAAAGAGATTTAGGAAAAACAAACAAACATCAGCTACAAACAGGCATAACAAAGATAATGTTGGAGCATTTTCTTCTGATGGAAGACAACTGTTCGTTGAAGAAGTCAACTTGTGTTATGTTTTAGCACATAAACCAAACCACCACACAACAATACAATTTATAATATGAAAGCGCTCTCTTGAATCTTCGGTTTTGGTTTTACATTTTAGCATAGACTAAGGAATGTCAGTGCCGATACCATAGATAAGAGAAGGATACTTCTTTTGTTTATGGTATAGTGCTAGCGTCAGTGGTGTTTACATTAGTAAATTCAATAGGGGAAACACTTTTACCAATAATATTTTACGATATCACCCACATAAAATAATAGCATGTAACCCTCATTCTTCAGAAAATGAACCCTGCATATTTTCGCCAAATATTCTCACATCTTAAACTTCCACTTGGTTGGTTTATTGGTTGGTTAGGTGAGACATAAAATAAGAGTATAGCGATAAGAATGAACGTATGTAAACTATGAGTTATATGGTTAATAATTTGTGAATCCTTTAACCAGCGTTAACAAATGCAGTATGTTTTCCCGTGGCAGTAAAATATTTTGAGATGTCATAATTTTTTTTCGGACATCGTCTTTGGTAGGTTTGTAATTTTGGTTTAGGGCTGAGAACACTATCAAACGATTAAAGTCATTCTTATCAGGGTTTAAACTATTGTCAAATTGTTTTATGTTGTAAACTTGGCCTATACAGTTTATAAGTTAAGGTATACAGTCTATAAGTTATAGTAGTACGTTTTCTGTGCTACAGGTGACTTATAGGTAGGCCTATATATAGTCAATGGCAGTAGCCCACAGTGAAGAAGGTTTCTTACTCATTACATTCAAATCTATGACTCTCTGGTTTTAATTTCCATAAAAAATTAATTCTCATGAGTAAAGTGCTTATTTTGTTGAGGTATTTACTAGTCACTTCGACTTCACACTTAACTTTCTTCTATTAGCAAAAAAAAATACAACGGTAAAAGCGTACACTAATATGAAATAAATGAAGTAACATAATTATATTTTCAATCGGTTAAGAACTAAGCTGACAATTACGAAGATCCTATTTGCATTAGCGCGTGGCGGACAGGTAGAACTCTTATAGAACACTTTATAAGAATACATTTGAAGACAGTGGTTTTGGTTTGTCATGATAACATAGTCATGTTAAATGTATTTTACTTCAGAAAAATACAGTTAGTGTATTGTGTTAAGAAGGCGGCAAAAATACTCTGCCTGAATACGACTGCTATAGCCAATGATAGAGCAAAATTTTACCGTAGGCTAAACCACGAAATTTACCATCACATTAAAGTCTTTTTGTGTTTACTCCGTTGTATGATTTACTGGGAAATCGATTTACTTTTGCCCTAAACGAGAGGTGCAAAGCCTTCAAGGACTTGGCCGTAGGAGGAGTTCCTGGAGAGAAATGTCTTCATTAATGCGTCAGCAGCCGCGCTATTGTTCCTTCAACACCTGATAAAGAGCGATCGATTGTGTCTGTCAGGTGTGGCATCTTGCGTTTATGAAATAGAACAATTATTTATATAGGTGCTTAAACAAATACCTTGTTGGCTGTAAGGTCACGAATTGACGAGTGACTTTCTTAAACTGCTCCGATGCAACCTATAGAGTAAAGGTTGATGTTTCATTGATAGTAAGGTGTTTAGGTAATTTTATACCCTTACTTCTTACCATTCGACATACTCCCTAGATTTATTGCCCCTGTGGATAAGCTGACGAACAGTGCGCCCCCCCCCCCCCCGCGACGTCCCGTGCGGTGCGTCCTCTTTATTTCATGACTTGTACGTTATTTTATTTCACAAAGTGTAGGGCCTATTAAATTATGACGAAATAAACAAATAATGTATAAATTCTGGTGGTAATAGTCAAGGTGTAAAGTGGACTATGTAATTGTAACATTTTTGGTTTTACAGATACGCCATTGATATTTTGTGACCACCTTTTTTGTAAAGGATCGCTCCAAACCGGTCTTGAAATGTTGAACTTTTGTTGGTAAGCATCATTAATCGATAGACCAATGACGAATAACATCTGAGTGCGGTAAAGATGTTGCTTGAGATGATAGCCAATGACGAATGACATATGAGTGCGGTAAAGATGTTGCTTGAGATGATAGCCCAATGACGAATGACATCTGAGTGCGGTAAAGTTGCTTGGGATTGAACAGACAACCTTCAGCTTGGAAGGCTAGCACAGAAACACTCGGATATATATGTATAAGTATAGCAGAGCTGTCTTTAATGTTGAGTAACGCACTCAAGCTTTACCGGATATACGTCCATAATATACGTCCACCAAAAACAAGCTTCTGAACAATTGCAATAAGACCAGTAAAGTATAATAAGTCGACATTTCTTGCAGTATCCTAAATACATGTTTATCCCAAGAAGAACCTTAATAAACTGGTGTGTGTATCAATGCACTATCCCAAACAGAGCTGTGAAAAGTAAACTGTGACCTACAATTGACGATGATCCTACAACGATTTTAATTTTAATTTCTCCAAAGCACCCAATTATGATAACCCTTTAAGAGACCGTCTTCAATTTACGTAACACGTTTATAGTAATTTTAAACCCCTCCCACCCCCCCCAGTAACGCTATATAATGCAAGCCCCCCGACTAACAGTAACGCTGTCTAAAAACTTTTATACTTGGTTGAGGTATGAACTCTTGGTAAAGTTTTCTCCTGACCTCATAAAATGGGTTTAATTGGTTTTGTCATCCACAATAACAAACATTTCGAGAACAAATTTTACAGTTTATTTGAGCACAATATCCAAACAGATTAACGTTTACAACAAAACTTATTTGGAAAAAATCAGCAATTGTATACTAAACACTTTTGTGTCTTTTTACTGTGACACTTCTGAACAAAATTAACATTACGGTAATCAAACAGAAAAAAATTCAGATTGGCAAGTCGTTTCGGAACTAGAATATCAGTTCTAGACAAAAAAAGTCAATACAAAATTTACTATAAATTGGTGACTATACCTGAGATACAAACTGGATTGCAAAAATGCAGGTATTTACACCTATTTATAGTATTTAAATATTAAATGCAATTAGGAGGCTAAAATTCAATATAATGAATACAAAATTTAAACTGATATTTCAATTATTTTTACAAAATAGACTGTTTCTGAGGTTATCATTATGTTACTTTGAAAAAGTTATTTGTTTAGTGCGTATTACCGTAACTATTGTATCTTGAAAACCCCCTCCCCTATCTTCGTAACGCTAAGCCTAACCCATAGATCTCTATGAGGCCCTCCCCTCTCTCCATGAGCGTTACATAATATGTGGACAGCCCCGAAACAACTTCGAATGTTAAAATGTATCTTGTTAAATGTTTCAAAACTCCTTTTATGGTCTCTTTATCAACGAAATAAGAAATACAATCGAAAAATCAACTTTCCTCAAACAAAGCTGAATAAACACTAAATTAATTGTTGATTTAAAAGACCAATAAATCCGCGGATCAGCAAGTTGCGAGGGAGGCATTAACAACATCTCACCACCCCTGATCAAAGGCTGAAAAAAGCCTAGTGGGTGGGGTGGGGGTTAGGGGGAGAAGCCCTCCGTGGCAGCTGCGTCGCGCCGTTACGTAGGGGGGAGGCTAGCTTAGCCTAAATATACTATATAGCAGTCACTGCCAGCGCGCCGAGTGAGTCAGATCGTCAACTGTACTACACAGTACACAGTAGTGAGTAGCAGTCGACGCTCGGAGTGCTTGCCGCGACTTTACCGCAAGTTTTCACACAAGTGAACGTGCTCTAGCTATGTAGATAGACCCCTGGAGTCACACGTATACAGTTTAAAGTGCTTTTAACCTATAAAATGCTGATGCCCGGTGCTCTAGGATCCACGGACAGCATGTTGGGAACCGCCGATGGTCTGGTTGGGAGTCTGGCTAGTTTGACCACCCCTACGGGAACTACCCAGCAGAAAGACACTACTTGGACGAAACTGTTTGTCGGAGGGTTGCCGTACCACACGACAGATAAGTCGCTGCGAGAACACTTCTCTGTGTTCGGTGATATCGAGGAGGCGGTGGTCATCACTGACAGACAGACCGGCAAGAGCAGAGGATATGGATTTGTAAGTTTCAATCTTTTTCTACTATGTAAACTAGTAAAATGTTTGAAGGTACGGACGATATGAGCTATGGTAATTCTCAAGCAATATTACTGCTGAAATTAGATTGGTTGCGCAACTTCATGAAACAAGCTTACTGGATACACTGCGGGCGAATTAATGTTTTCAAAACAATGTGTTACGGTTATTTCGCAATAGGAAAGATTGGTGAGCTCATAATTAGTTGTAACCTACCAATAAATTAGTTCTAGAAACAAAAAATGTAAGTCAAGTTAAATTCAAACAAACATTGTTTGCAATCCCCTATCCGTCTTTGATGTTAACGGTGTTTTACTTTGACCCCACAATGTTTGGATTTTATTTATGTTCTTGATTACGTTCCTTGATGTAATCTCTATTTTAATGAGATAATTATTTTCTCTATTCACCAGACAGGTTTTATTAAAGTCGGTTTGTAATATGTAACCCCTACATTTTTCACTGAACATTATTTTCGCGGGGTATCGCCAATAGTTCACCGCCATGATACCGCGCTCCGCGCTACTGTCTGTGCTGTTGTAGAGTGGAAGGAAGACGCGCCAAAAATAACCTAGCTGCACTTCCATTCCCATTGCACAGCTGTTGACTGTGTGTGTGAGTCAAAATCCTTGAATTGCACAATTTTGAGAAATAAATGTTTTAAGGGTGACTTTTTGTATTGATCATTTTTGCACCATGATATTTTTACAGAGTCCCAAGGTTTCAAGTTTTTACTACCACCTCAATGCACCTTTCTATGTCAAACTAGCACATATTTTATATTAAACTTCTGCTTTCTACATCAAATTCAGTAGATTGAAATTCATAAAAACTGGCAGGATGGTTGTAATCAGTTCCATTGTTGACAGTTGTGGTTGTTGCCAAAGCGCTCATGAACTTGTATGCAAATTGTCACCTTGGCCACAGGATATGACGTTGAATTCAGTTTTCACAACACTTTTTGGTTAAGGTTAAATTACAATTCGGTCTATTTAAGAGTTTAAGGGACATTTATCAATTTTAAGAGTTTTTTAGCCTATTTGAGCTTAAATGTTCTTCAAACCAATTGAAAGTTGTATCGTGTCTTCAACTTGTACTAATAATTAATTATTTCTATAGACTACCACGATGACGTTGACACGGTTTACATGTACAATATGTTATCTTTCGACATAAGAAAACATCAGTGTGTGTTCATTGTGCATTTTTGTGATTTTATTGATCTAGAAATTATCTGTTTGAGAGAGAATTTAGGTTTCTCGCTCTGACAAATTATTCGCTGAGTGTAGACAGGGGTCGTCATAAGGGGAGTGTTGCCCGAGCACTCGAAAAATTCTCGCATACCGTATTTACACGAAGATTTTTTCCATCTCCATCATATCCCATTAGCTTGTTTCAAGACAGATTGGGGTTAGAGTATAACAATTAATCGTCAAGAGTAAACATGTAAGTTTTGTTGTCAGAATTAATCTGTATTGCAGTTCGACTAACATAGGAACCTATGCCCAGAATCATATAATTATTGTAAATGAAATGAACAGCTGGGGTTGCCCCATGGCTCCCTCCCCCCTGCTGTGTTCGGCGACCCGTAACCCCCCCCCCAGCGGTGTCCCACCGTGTGTCACTTCCTTTCTGCACGTCACATGTTCCCCCATATTCCATATACAACATATAGTAGTGCACAATCATTTTTGTGCTTAGTACGTATGTGATAGAAATAAATTCGTTAGGCTATATTTCTCTGTACCAATTCCTTCCCTCATAACGTTGGGGTAATAAGTTTGTGAAATGTTATGTAGACTGTCGGTGTAAATTAAATATAACAAAGGACAGGTTATTGTAGAGTTATAGTTCAGCGAAACACCACCTGGGATTGTATACACAACTTGGGAGATGGGGGAAATTTACCAATTCCAAAGCCCAGAGTAAAGAGCCCAAACACAAAACTAAAGTACAAAATACGGAATCCCAAATTAGGCTTATTGGTAGGCTAACACCTTTTGGTTAAATAAGAAAAAGGTCTTTCCATTTGGTGACATATGGGCCTAGGTACTTCTTTTTCTTCTGTGATGAACCACAAGATTTTTTGTGTGTTCATTTTTGTACAATGAAAACGAAAACATACAATTCCTAATTAATTAACATCGTGTTTTAGAATACAGTAAGTAGAATATAATAACTTATTCTATCAATTATGGGCTGTAGCTAATCATCAGTGGTCAATCGCAACTCGCTACAGGCTACATCGAAAATGCATTAGTGGACAAAGATTATTGACACTATTCCATCTTCTACATGGGACTTAGAGGATCTTTTGTTTTAAAATTGATAGGTACCTACCAAACTAACATAAACTAAATAATATTAACATAATCGATCCAGTAGAAATGAATCTACAGTTCTACTGGATCGATTTTTGTTACCTAATGTTTCGTTGGAAAGCTTAATTCTAGAATATTTGTAAATAATTATGAAAGTTCCAACCAGTAGAACTGTAGGTTTAGTTGTGCAAAGTTAAAAATCTAAATCATTATTTTCTTGCCACAATAAATTCGGAGGCTGCTTATAGTATATTACGTTACTAGTCCTGAAAATAAGTGTTTACCGGACGAGTGTGATGGTCGTTCCCGTGCGAGACGAAGTCGAGTACGGGATTACCATACGAGTCCGGTACCTACACACATTTAGGACGAGTTACGTACGATAATTTACGCCATACTACTAAATTCGTACAAATTCTTATATATTTCCACCAACTAAAGGACTGAAAATCACCAGTCATAACCAGGTTATGTTGTTGTAGGTTTGCGTACTACTGTAGGCCTACTGCAATGAGTTTTACCAGACACCAATCAGCTGATTATAGCTACTGTATTTAGGTGGCAATGAATGGTTATAAACAAAAACATAACCTGGTTATGACTGGTGATTTTCAGTCCTTTAGTTGGTGGAAATATATAAGAATTTGTACGAATTTAGTAGTATGGCGTAAATTATCGTACGTAACTCGTCCTAAATGTGTGTAGGTACCGGACTCGTATGGTAATCCCGTACTCGACTTCGTCTCGCACGGGAACGACCACACTCGTCCGGTAAACACTTATTTTCAGGACTAGTTTTAACGTAATATACTATTACACCATAGATCCAAACAAAAACTAACTTTCATAATCATTTGTAAATTGGAGTGAGCATTCCAAAGACTCATTAATTAATCAAATCGGTCCAGTAGAACTATAGATTTAGTTGTACAGTACAAAGATTTTTACGACTGAATAACTATACTACTGAGTAGATAAAAATATTGAAGCCCTATAGGTGAAACCCAGGAAGTTTGATACATCGATGGTGAAACCATTACTTAAAGGCTGCATAGCAGACGCACAGGCCTGATAAACAAAGACTTTATCCAGTTTTATTTCATGTGAAAGGTGAACATCAGGCATCAGCACAGTACACGGTTGCTGATCAGATAAACATGCGATAATCGCAGTATCGCGAACACAGCTGTTTCCCAGTTGCTGTTTCCATGAGACCCACATCCCACATGCAGTTTTGCGGACAGCCGAGAGGCCGGATTTCCGCTGGATGGTTTACAAAAAGTGTGACTATGTACAATGTGACCTGAATGTGTCTTGTACTGTCTAGCCGTACAACAAAGCCATTAAATTTATGCAATCTCTTTATTTTAGCCGGTGAAATCAATCAACGAATCAACTGAATAAAGTCCGGAAATAAAATTCATTCTTTTAGTTTTTGAAGTTTTTTTTCAAACTGTTTTCTTCCCGTGGCCAGGTCGGGTTGGTTTACGAATCCATTCAAAGCATTATCTATATTTGCCCACATTAAATATGTTTAGTAGTTTAGTCAAAATAAAGTCTTTACAGTACGTTCTATCGTTCATGAATTCCAAACCTATCTTTATCGCTTTGATTGAAGTGGATTTAGGAGAAATATTTACGTAGACCTGTGGAGGTTTCCGTCTTGTTCTCAATTAAGAAACCCATATTGGGCTCGGTTCTCGGGCTTTCAAAATTAACCTTGTCAAGAGAATTTTATGATTGACACAGGTGGTACTAACTAGTTTACTAACACTACCTTTGCTAACTACCTGTACAGTACTAACTTAAGCGTTGCATTCGAGAACATCCGATCCAGAAGGGAGTCCAGTTTCTTAAACCCTAAAAGTATTTTTTCCCCTTGGGGTTAAACCAACAAACATTCGGAACTTTATATATATAACGTCTAGGGTTAATCTAATTATTCGTATCCACGACATCACAACTATTGACAAATAAGCATTTGCCTTGAACACAAAACCGTGGCAAACAGTGTGGAAGAATTTAAGAAGTAGTACAACGGTAGCAAGACTAGCAAGTAGCTCCAATGGATGGGTCGGCGTAGATATGTTATCACTTGCGACCGTTATATTATGATAAAGCTTCCCTCAGAAACACTTACACTTGTCCCACTAACTCAACAGGTGTAGACGTGAGTTGATTGTGATAATTACATTGTAACTTGTCTGTTTTAATCACTCCATTATTGCAATCAATGTCCTCTTTATTTAAGGATCAGAATACAGTAATACGATTTTTGGAATATCGACTCAAATGAACGGTTCTTGCATTGCTAGTCTTTTTGCCATCAATAATAACCACATTTTCTCAGAAAGTCGATATCCATACTTCACACGTCTTCTTTTTAAATAGCGAAATTAATACTTTTTTTAATACTTTTCGATGAAATGGCGACCATACAAAGTAAGGTATTTTAAGCCAAGATTAAACAAATTTAAATGGGAGAAATCGTTAGCCTGACGTTTTTGTGAAAAAGTAACAAGTCCTTCCAAATGTAATACTTTTCTGAATTTAAATTAAATTGTTTTGAATATCAGTGTTTAAAAACATATGTAAACTTTGCCTTCATCATGTTCATGACGAATTACAGTATGTCTATATTTTAATTGCCGGTCTATACAAAATGCAATCTTATCGCCACAATCCGGACTATTCTTGAGTTGAAATTAAAAGAGCCGGGCGGCGCTAGACAAGTAATCCAGCAGTCTTGTTCATGTTCAAGGGCTACGGTTGATTACTTCTTTTGTCTCGAGGCCGCTTCATCCCCTAAACAAAACTGCCATCAGAAAAGCGAAAAGCGGTCTTTGGACTCTCTTGCCTCTAGCATGTCAAGAGATAACGTTTTAGTCATAAGACGCTATTTAATATTCACACCACATTTTGTGCTCATTAATTGTAAAGTATATATTTTATACGATCGCTCCGTTTAGACGGTATAGAGTTTTGTTCAGAAGGATTTCATCGCGAAAATCTTAATACTGTAGTATAAATTATTCTCAACACTAATGTGCTACACACGAAATTGTTATTAGTAGTTAGATTCTTTTGTTGACATTCTGTTGAAGTCAATACATAGACGAAGTAGTGGAATTACTTCATCTATGCAGAAGAAAATAACTGTCAAGACACATTTTAACCTTTACCTTTATATACTAAATTAATTTAATTTGTACCTTTACTTCATGTCTATACTATACCTATGTTTCTCAAATCTCAAAAAAATAATTTGTTCATAAATATTTCTGGAGTATGTAACCTCTCGGGATTTTTTTTGTCACAATTTTATTTACAATCTGTTCATTTTAAACGGTTGTTTGGCCGTCGATCTAATCTCTTTTCTCATCTCTCGATGACATGGTTGTCTTCATACCAATGCTTCATATCAACAATAGTCAGTGTTTTACCTCATGTACCTGTTAAGTAAATAGATCACCATTCAGAACCAACACAAGTACTGGCAGCATATTAAAAACCTCATTGTATGGTCGTTAGCTGAAACGAGAATATAGTTAATATTCAATGGAGTGTGTTGGATCTGTGGTTACAATTACAATTCTATAACACTAAATACAACTTTAAAACTATTCTTTACTTTCTCCCCCATGCATATAGGCTTTATGGAGAAGGTTTTTGTAAAAATTATAGAGTTTTTGGGTTGAAATATCCGTGTAAGTCCCTGGACGAAAAAAGTAGCTTTTGAAGTACCTAATGCCCATAAAATAACGGAAAAATATAATTTCACTAAAAATGGTTTTTAGGTTATTGCAATTTTTTTTATTTTATTCCCCATAGGTACTCCCTCCTTTGTTTTTTTACTCACGACCATTTAATGTCAAGCTATTGGGAGAAGTGTGTTAGTCTGCTAATACAGTTCATTATTAATTAGCAATAATACAGTAGTTGGTGACATTACCGCTACATACGTGTAGCCCAACGATTGTGAACCTGTCAAATGACCTCTTTAATGTGATGCTAATCCTATGACGATAGTACACCCCTGACATTGTCCCTACATTTCCGGTCAAAAGATAACAGTGTCGCCAACCTATCGCAGGGAAGGGAAGGGAAATTATCTTATCTTCCCCTTTGACCCGACACACCTGTTCGTTCCCAGGCTGCCTCATTGATAACGAGTTCAAAGGTTATCTTTTCAGTTTCAGCCCCTAAGTCTGTTTAGACTTTCAAATCGTCTGGTTAATGTTCTTGTGACGGTTCGTATTTCAATGTGGTATTTCTTTATGTTTATTTACTTGGTTGGTTAAACAGATTTTTATGTGAGTTTAAAATCAATATTTTCTATCCCCGATATGTAACATGTAATTTCTTGGTGTTGAAACATTAAATAAAATATTTACACAATTTAAAATAACACGGTACCTAAATCAATAACTAAAAACTAAACTAGTAAAGCACATTGTTTCAGTTTACCTACTTCAACAGTTTTATAATACAGTAGGCTATGCACTTTTAGTTGCTTTAAACACATTGTTTTTAACAATGAACTTTACCTACTATAGAATACTCTGTATCCACTAATAATATTTAATACATTTTCAATCCATAGTTTGTTTACAATAATCACTGAATAAAAACGAGTCTTTATGTTTTCTGTTCCCCTTACTGATTGTGAGTACAATGGCCATGTGTAAGGAGCCATTTTCTCTTGATCTGAGCTGAAACTTAATAATTATCGTATACAAGTATGTAAGGTATAATGTATATAAGGCGATCACACTTATTTTTGTGTATGTCTTTTCTTGGGAGATATTTTCAACAAACGTACAGTCAGGCCATAATACTACCAGTCAGAAATAAAAATCCATTTTGTGAATTGTGCGATTTTAACCCCACTAAACGGTATAAGATATACAATGGTGCACTCAAGATGAAAATTCAAAAAGATTCCAGATAAAAGTAGTATTGTATCTATGTTTTGACCTGATTAAAACGTAAATATTGTTCATGACATATTTATTCATTGTGACAACTATCTGGGCGGTCCATGTGAAGGCATATTAGGTTAACGCGTGTGCATGGAATAATTAACCGTCCCATGCATTGTTGATGATAGTCGCATGACGTGGGGGAAATTTAACGCCCTTCGGTTGGCACCACTGGCGAATAAACACGTTTAAGTGTCGCGTGGACATCAATTTGGGGGAAATTGCTGTCACCTTTTACAGCCTGGTTGTTGAGTTTTATAAATACTGTCGCTAATTAAATATAGGAACAGTGAAAATTGAAACTAAACTAAAATGCATGTAACTTTTTATGAAGTGTAGTATTTTTACAGGTTCACTAGTTTATGTATCTTATCCAGCATGGTTTGTTTAACAAATAACTATGGTTTGACGTTCTAAATAGAATTTATATTTCGGTACCGGTATCTTGATTTAATATCGTTCATATACAAATTCTTTAATTGGGGTTGGTTTCTTATAGAATATTACAAGGTTAAACTTTAATTAGGCCAATGATGATTTTTAAACCATATTTTATATACTACCACATTGAAATTGTTAGTGATTGTTAACTTTTCAAGACTTTTAAATCTTTTATTCCATCTTAAAGCGAGCATAGAAGGTGTACAATGGCGCATTTCAACCTTATTTCAACCCACACGAATGGAGATGAGTGTGGGACGAATGATATGTCTTGTGTAGCTTTGTTGCTGAAAATTAGTTGTGTCTGACCGCCATGGACTAAGTTATTTGTAAAAGCATTATTATTTAATTTAAGTTATTTTGTTTATAAAAAATGGTGTTTTCTAAGTAAACGTACAGAAAACCAATTTCATTTTTTGCGGGTTTCTTACCTTGAAGCACTGCCAATAGAGTAACCTACTGTATATTGGTACTGTACTACTGAATTGCTTGTTCTTGAAGGCTATCGATTAGTTTCTGTAACTTTTTACTTTTACTTTTCTAAGTCAAACTTTGAGGTTATGTATTTCAGTCTTGTTTTATTAGACCTACCACAAGATTCTCCCCAATGTTAGCCAGGCGTTTATTATGCAAATGTAAGTGTACCGAAGCCTAGTCATAGCCGGAGCTGCTCGTTCCCCTCCCCTGTGTACCAGGGGTTGATAGCAATTTCCACCCCCTCATAACACGTCGGGTTGGAGTTCGCTGTGCTACTCAAATCATTGAACGAAGACTTCTAACAGAAACGAGGGAAATTGTTTAATTATAGACCCAAACAATTATTTGGAAGCCATTAAAAACGCCTTCGTACTTCCAAGATTGAGTTAACACACGTTACGTTGTTTTAAGCATTTATACATCACGGTTTTGTTATTTTTCTTCACGAAGATGGTGGTACATACAATAGCGTATTATACTCGTACTAAAAATTGGCTGTGACGTTGGTGTTCGATTTGCAATATTCCCGCCTAATTTAAATTCAGGTTTATCACTGTTTCAGTGAAAAATACTACCAACAACAGTAATACTCATTGAAGGCCGCTGGAGCGATTTCGAATTTTAAAACATAATTAAAAATGCATCTGAAAAATGTAGTTTACTATTGTGAGATAGGATTCGTAGCCAAGGCATAATAATTTATGCCGATTGTAGGAATGGGTGTGTTACCATGCGTAGCTTTGTTACTAGCTAAGATCAGCTGTTTAGTCACTACAGTTTGGGACAGCTGGATCCAATTAGAAAATCGGGTAGACTTTCGTATCGGTTGGCACAAACAACCAAGTGAAAATATTGATCGATACATCGATTATTCGATGTATCGTTTGGTTAGTTAGGCAATGTTAACCTAACCAAACGATGTATCGAAAGAAACAACCGAATAATCGATATTTTCATTCGGTTGTTTGACGGATACGGAAGTCTACCCGGAAAATCACCAAAAACACACAGACATGTATTCAAAAATTGAACCAGTTACCAACTATTTTACCGTTCAGAAGTCAATGTGAACTATTCGAGTGTTCATCTGATTGCACAAGGTGTTTTGTGTTCTTGACGAAATTATTATAAAAAGACTCAGCTGATGAGTGAGTTGGCGACCGTCAACTCCAGTGAGTGACGTAGACGAGTGACAGTTGACACCGAGTACAGTTTCTCGGGGTTGAATCTATTTCCATCCCTCACCGTTATGTGACCTTGTAAGTTGTACTCTCACCATCTAATGACTACTGATGCGATCTAAACAGTTCCTTGAATTCATACAAGTTTCGAGGGAAAATAGTTGCTTAGGTTAAAAATTGTACGGAGCATCCATCAGACGTTCGCAGTTGAATTTGAGATTTTTTGCGTTGTAATTTGTGATGAAGTGGAAAGATTAGCTAAAACTGGTAGATATTTGTTTGCTTTCAGTTAATAGGGAATAAGCTATTACCCTAGACCCGGGACCGATTTTATTTTCAATTTGAGGTCCCCTTAGGCTAAAAACACCATCAGATTAAATTAATTTATATAGCCTATATGTCCGTTAGCGCGATAACTCGAGCAAAAATGATCCGATTTTGATGAAATTTGGTATAAGCGTGTAAACCTACGTATATTCGAAAGAGTTAGCGAACCAGCATGATCGGAATAAGGGAACGGGGGTTTATGGGGTGAAAATTGATTTGTCCAATTTCCCCCCCTAAAAACACCAAATTTCATAATTTCTCTCCAAACCATTTTCTAGAGCTTAAATAAAGAAGTTTTGTATTTCTTTAAGTTATTTACTTTCACATAGGCTACTTAATAACGATACAGTTTTGCCATTTTACGCCACGTAGCATGTGGTAATAATTGACGAATTAATTCATGACGTGTGTAAGCAAGTGCCAACATCAATCATCAATACTGTACATTTCTGAAACTGGCAGTTTTATCGCAATTAATGTTCTTAGTTGAAGATACAAAAAAAACATTTTTACATTTTTTTTACGTGCATTAAATCTTAGAAGAACCCCATCAATGAAACTGGTTGAAAAATGTATTCACGAAGGGATAAAGATTTGAGTTTCGCTCTTAAAATCACAATAAAACATGTCGTGTCATGTTTTATCACACAAATGATTGTATGGAGTTTACATTACCATTTAATGTGATGTGAATTGTGGCAATAATGTTATTTCCGGAAGAATATGACACGGTGTAACAAGAATTTGGAAGAATTTGGTTTACCATTTTGGATTAATAATAACCATGCTAATACTTGTATGTTGTTGTATATTGTGCATGACGTCCTTAATGTGTTGTATGTTGTAACTCTATACAATTTAATCTTCAAAGTATTATTCATCGTGTATTATTCATCGATATTAAGAACATTTAAATTCTATCTAATTTCAATTATTTATTGAATTTCTTAGTGTAGTACGCAACTCAGAGATCCTGAGGATAAACGGAATATTTTGTGTTATATGATCCATAAGCCAAATAAACGTTCGTATTTATGCGTATATCCTATGGATTCATTCTAGTATATAAAATCACCATACCATAACTGTCATAAATCTATCACTTGTATATCAATCTCAAAGAACGTTCGCTTCTCTATGACCAAACATATCATACTGTACACACAGTTGCCCTGTGTATGTGCATGGCCATGGCCGTGTTCCGTGCAGCTAGGGGCCCCAGGGACTCTGTCACGGGGGTTGGTGAATGACCTCGGCACATCTGCCCTTAGCTTTGCATTCAACCCCCTTCCCCACTAAACCAGGAACGAATAAAAAACATCGCACTGCCATTGGCTGCAATCTGTCGTTTTATTGGTGACAGATCGCCTTTAAAGTATCTTTTTCCTCGACATGGTTTATATGTTATGTTCTATATGATTTTATTTTATTTTACAGAAAATGTTGCAGAAAATGTATCTATTAAAATATATTAAATGATTATCACCGTCAAGTTGCTATATCATACGTCGTATCTCGGGGTATGATATAGCAACTTGACAGTGATAATCTTAATATAGTTTTATTAAATCGCAGGATAAAGATTTACAGTATTTTCTGTAGTCAAATGCACTGTGGGGATTCACTCCTGCGGGTTGAAACGATATTGAGTTTATCCTTTAAATTCTTTGTTTCAAATTTATCTGCCAACTGGGACGACAACATCAAACTTAAGCGAAAACTAATTAGGCCTACTTGATTTTTTTTGTGATCAAAGTTTACCAGGATATTACACAGTCAGATATAAAACAAAACAAAGTAGTTGCAGCACTCTCTAAATAGTTCTAACCATAGAAAATTTCAACTTTGAAATTTACTAATTTACCAGCAATTTTTAATCCACGTTTAAGCCTATTACATAAAGTACTTCTTCAAAACTAAATTTTAATGAAACACACACTGAACATGTTAAACTCATTTCTTCAACGTATTTAATTGAGATATTGTAATCAGCAAGAAAACAAGGCGGCGTGATATAAAGGAAACAGGGAGAGGGAGATAGGCGATATTGCGAGGGTGGCACTCCCCCCCTCCCTCCCCCCTACCATTGTTGTCAGCCTGTTAGGTAAACAGCTGACTAGGATATCTGGTACACTCTGATTAGAGTAACATTGACCTGTCCTTTATTTGCGATTTTGCTGTCACCGCTGGATGTTGCAACGATAAGGGTGGACTTTCGATATTCACAAGTAACAAGTGTTGTTTAGGTTTCAAGGCATCGAATATTATATTTCAGATGTAAAACTCTACAAAATAGTGTAAAACCACAGAGAAGTAAGGGATAACGCAACAATAATGTCTGTATCCATAATCCCTTCGATTTAAACAAAATGTTAGCAGGGTAAAAGCGAAAAATGTACTACTGTAAATACAGTACACTAGAAATGGAGCTACAAATTGCATTTTAAAGATCTAAAGAAGTCAATTTCTTTAGCTCTGGGGAAAATTACACTCTATAGACACTCGATCTATTGAATCTCAGATCAAAACACGAAATGTGAGTGTGCAGCAAACCTGCAGAATAAGTCATTTTCAATTTGCCTAATTGGGTATTTACTTAAATACTACTTAGTCAGATTTATTCCCAATTTTTATTATGTTTAACGAGTACATAACATGTTTACTTCTACATAGAAAAATCGTTTGTATTTTGTACGTGAATAGTGTAGTATGAAATGTATAGATTTGACCAATTTGATAACAATATATCCATAAACAAGCAAACCACAATAGTTTACTTTTATTAATAATCTTAATCGTTTGACAACGTTTTAATATACACAACTATTTTTCTGTACTCGGTTGTAATGAGAATTTGTCAAATTTAACTAGTCTCTTAAACATACAAAACTGACATGCGCAAATTTGCACAAACATTTATGGTTATCCTTGCCAGAATTCCCCTTACTCATAGTATGTTTCAGCAAGTAATTCCTTAGTTTGTCCAAATTGTTTCCACACGCGTCACTTCGCAATAACAATAACAAGTTAATTAGCATTTTGATATCGGTGCTACAAGACATATCGGTTGGCTAACATGGTTGGCTTGTTATTGCAGAACTCTGCTACAGGCTACATTCTACATAGAGTTCAGATATCAGCTACATGCAACGACAGGTTACAACTGAACACCTGTGTGTGTACAAGTGCGCTGTAGAGGGCATGCCCCTCTACTGTTCAGTCCGCATTTTATTTGCTCGTTTTGTGTTCGGTTGATATGTATTTTTTGTTATGTATTGTTAAGAAAACCATTGCGAAAAAACATTATAACATAAAATGTGTGATGTAGCACAACAATGAACTTGCTCTTCCGTAATTACACAGAAGAGAATCGCTTCGGTGTAAACAAGTCATCCAAAGCTGTCAAGAATCTTGAACAGTTGCGTCGTAGAATACTCCCTCCTTATTGGAAGTTTACTTCGCATATAATATAGTCCTAAGCTCAAGGAAAATTTGGTTTTGTAGTTCTTCGGGGGAATCGGGGCTCTTTTGCTTCTAGTGTGACACTAACTGAGGTTAAAAGAAATAAATTCTTAATATTTCTAGTTTTCTTCTATACTACCATTGACTATTGAAATAGTCAAAGATACTCCTTTGTGTACTGTGAAGCACCCTCTTGTGCCCAAACTGATCAAAATGACTCGTGCAAAATGTCATATTTAAATTGAACATTTCGGGATTGTAAATTTGATGCTGTAATTAGTTTTGTGATTTTGACTGATATGTGGATATGTAGTCAGTGAAAATAAATTACCGTTACTTGAATTCTGATTTTATTCCATTGTAAAAACGACCCCTGAGAAACTACTCGATGGACAGCTTCGCTCAGTTTCAGACCATCAAATTATACAGAATTATCTCGATCGGAGCATCGGACTGGCGACCAAAACCACCGATCCACTCATAGTTTACTCTACAAAATCAAATCAATTGGTTCACGATAGGGCCGATCATTATATTAAACTATAAAACTTAACAAACTTAAAAACTTCATCCTAGATGAATGTATGGCGTTAAACGAGGCCATTTTCTACTCTAACCTCTACTGGAATAAGATTTTGTGACAACTTAGTCGTTAAATACTTTGATATCAAGAGCCAATAAGGGACAGATTCACTTTCACAGCTCTTGTCCAATATATCGACCGTCTATGAGAGCCTTCTATACTCTCTCGGCACGTTCCTACATTGATTGCTGAAGCTCTCCCACCATGGGACATTGGGGAGAGAGGATGAGCCTCATATGGCTTTAGTTTGTATACAATCGGTAGTGCCAATACTGTATAGCAACACCAACGACAGTGGAAATCGCGTAATAGTGTAGTACGATACACTAAAATGTATTGTATTTTCTACAGACCCAAGATTTAGATTTTTTTTCCCAAGATTGTTCACCAATTCCGGTATTCGATACGGATTATAAACCCACATTTTCTCTTTATTACAACCGATGTATCCTAGTTTAGTATTATACGAAGTATTTTCTTATCGACGATGACCACAACTATTTCATGCTCGAAATAAATTAAATTCTTTGCATAGAGTTTAGGAAGTGTTGCATACCGTGATAACAATTCAGGTAATACTTTGAATTTTTAAAAGATACGTCGGAAATTCTAAAATCGGTTATCTTTAATTTAATTTCAACTGAAAAAACTTGAAATGTTTCAAGATTGTTCAATATGTTGATGAATAATGTAATAAAACCGTTATATATAATCATTGAGTATTGGATTGTACCAATAGTCAAGGATATAATTAATCAACCCGTTACTAAGCGAATTTACAACATCTCTGGGATATTTGTAATCTTATTGCAATTAAAACATAGTTTGTATCATGTGAGCATCTTTGTATTTAGTTTTAAATTAGACGGCAAACTATCTATTTTATCTATCTCATATGTGAAAAAAATTTATGCATGTAAGGCAATTTTATTATATGCATTTGCGTTTCCGAAATTCTTTCCGCTGTGATCCAACTCAAAAGAAACTCGTATATTTTGAATTCCCACCCCACAAGAAAAAAATATTGATCGAGTTTTCTCGACCAGTAGGGACGTGTAGGTGTTTAGTATTTGTTAATTGGATGATCTTTTATAATTTTGCCAGTTTTTAAATCAGATCCAAGTTGAATAAAATACGTACGGTATATACTTGGGTAGCCACATAAATATAGATAAAAAATAAAATCCAACCATTGGCTATATATTCCAACTCAAACATATATCTTAACCATGTAATTTCCCTTTTTTGAAAACTTGACGATTAAGAAAATGTGTCGCGGGGCCGGCTCAGCCTCTGCCCACTTTCTATTGATTCTTGCAACTTAGACTTGGGCTTTTGTTCGCTCAAGAATTGAAGTCGTGTCTTAATGGCCTGTTAATGTTTCTTGCAATTTCAAAAGTGTGCATTTTCATTCTTGTTGCCTTTACAACTTCGTCACTTCCACAAAAATTCGAAATATATTCGAGGATCAAGTGATTGTTACATATCGACTTGATGTTTCATTGTCTCTTTAAAGACATTTTGCAAGTAAAAATGAACAAAATTGCTTAAAACTGCATATTATGACAAGGCTTTTCATACATTTACTTAGCCATTAATTCATAACATTATAAAATTTCAAAAACATTATTCACCCTTTTAAGAAACTTTGCATCTTATTTCCTTAAACTTATTGTCCTATAACTAAATACTCAAGACAGAACGTCAAAAGAACTTTAAAAGCATTCAAACTGGAAATACGCTTTGATAATAATCTTTGATAAATAAAGTAGTACTGTAATACATTTGGTGGGACCTAATAATATAAATAAATGAGTGCCGTACTCAAGAGGCAATTTAATTTAGAATAAGCAAATATATTACGTGTCGTTGAGAATAAGCCATCTAAATGTCTTAACATGTTATGGAACTCCACAGAAACATAATATATCTTCTTCTCCAAGCCTCTTCAGACACCTTTCATTGATTAGACACCAAATTATTTTAATGTATTATCGCACTCACATATCTCATGATGCCACTGAGTCGTCGGTGAAGGTAAAGTGGTATATTGTAAATTATTGTTTCTCATATCATATAAAAACTACAATAATCAACTGCTTGAGACTAGACCGGTGGAACTGACAACATGTCAGTATTAATGGATAGGATCGAAAATGAAATGGGGGAATACAGGAGGGTTCTCAAGGACCAAGGGCGAGGGGTATGTTGTTATTGCTGTAATTTCGTCCGATATTACATAGACTTTTTCATTCGTTTTACGTTGAGTTTATGGAACATAACAATTTTTATTATTGAAAGATTCTGAAAATACGAGAAATCCTGTTAACAAAATCTAGTTTCAAACTGTGTTGGGACCAGGTGCTCTCTGGTTGGGACGAACGAACTAAAGAGGCGTTTTAGGTGTAGAAACCCCATAGAATATATTTTACTGCTGAAAAAGATGGAGATGTAGACAGTATCAGGTCAATCAGGTCAGGCCTGGTTTTACCTTTCATTTTCCGCCGATTCCTATGAGCATAGATAAAAACTCATTATAAAATCTATAATGATATTTTTCTTATATCTACGAAACTATTATTCCGTGGATTTTAAACAAAAATTTAATTAATTCTCATGCAGTAATTTTTTCCCTAATTACATTACTTTATTTGTACTCTTCAATCAATTACAATGAATAATGCTATTCTATTTACAATGATTACCGTAGGTGATTTCAATACTGTGGATGACAGAGCGTGGGGTAGGTTGGCAGCACTACATTCCGCCCGACGGAAAACGCAGTTGCATAAAAGGGTTCCATTTGAACCTATGTAAAAACACGCTCCACGAAACGCTGAAACTCGGCGGAGTCTAAGTCCTCCGTCGGCCTCCGACGGAATTCTGAAACGCGACGGAGATTCCGTCGTGCATAAAAGGGTCCCATTTGATCCCATGTTAAAACACTCACCGACGGAAAGCCCGATAGATTCTGATAGATTCCGCCCGACGGAAAACGCCGTGCATAAAAGAGGCCTATGCTATGAGTAAAGACCTCGACTTTGAATAGTGCAAGGGAAGTTTCCTTCTATTAAAATGAACCCTTTATGATATATGTTTCCTCTCGGTTATGTTTGAGCACAGAAAACATACTACTACGTTTTCTGTGGTTTGAGTGGCCTGATGCTAACACATTGTTTCTCCCTACGTTAGGCTAGATATTATGCATTTTTGTGTCACTCCATAGTTGTTATTCCAGTAGACAAGCAACAATTTACGAAATTCGTTGTTAAATTTTGATAAAATGATTTTAAAATATAAATAACAAGGGAAAATTACTTAAACAAAATCCCTCTATACACAACACGTAAAAGTACTTGAATCATAAATTATTTTCAGTGAAAAGATAATTAAATGGACGTACAATTGAGTGGTTGTAACCTATGGTTATAATGACCAATGCAGACAGCGAGCAGGTGGACTGGTGGACAGCACAATCAGTGCCTAGACAAGGGCTAGGGGTGTGTGTATGATAGCGAGGGCTCTAGGGAGGGGTTGTCAAGCCTGGAACTTTTAGATGACTCACCCCCTACCCCCTACCCCCTACTCAATAGGGTGATTACAACTGTTACGTCACAATACATAGGCTGCAACTGTTCATAAACGCTAGATAGCTTATTTGAGCCAGAGGTAACTATTGAAACTTGGCATATGTTAAGGATATGTAAATGAGAAAAATTGTATAACGTTACGATTCGAAGGAAACCAACCTAACCTAACTTGACCTGACCTATCCTAACCTAGCCTTTTAACCTAACCTAACCTGATCTGACCTAACCTGTGTCTGAATTTAGAGTCCAGTCCTTCAAGACCTAACCGAATCTACCACTTACAACTCACCTAACGTAACGATTCATCTACACCACTCGCTTTGCAAATTATAGTAGCGGAGGCTCTTCAGTAATAAAACTCTCCTACTACTCTCTTCTCTGAAAGACCCAATTCTAAGTTACAGTATAATACAAACAAAATGCATATTTTCAACTCATCCTCCATGAACTCAAGTTACATAAATTTAGTTTATTTCACCCATGTCCACTTCGAATACACATGAGAGACAAGTAGTTGTCTCTATGACATCACCGTTATAAACCAGAAACATAGATGTCTGCGGTCCGCCGATAAGCTCTGTGCTGATAAGCAAACGGTCGCTGGCTGATTACAAATTTAAAATTATTTAGCTTGAAATTCATCGTTGTATTTCTCCGGACACTTTCATTGTTTGTAATTCTCGCCCCAGTTGAGGTATTGATTGTTATTCAGTTCCGGATTATTATCGTCTAGTTTTCGCGCCTATTGAGTCCGTCCAATTTAAAATAATGGGTCTCGACATAATCTTGTTGGTTGCACATCGATTGGGATATTTATAGTTTTGAATTAGAACTTGTCATAAATTTTCATTCTTCATTGTCTTTAAAAACTTAATTATTGTGGAGAAATTAAGGTGCTCTTTACCACCGGCTACGTCTAGCAAAAACCATAAATGGATTGACAGCATTTACATCCATACAATTACTGTACACTTGGTTTAAAGTTGAAGACTTAACCAGGCTGTTTTTCTGATCACTCATTTCTGTCCCTCCTTTTCCTGTCGTCCTATCCGATTACTATACTCTGAGTGATGGGACCTGGCTCCTGACCCTTTGTCTTTCTGGAGACTGGCCAATGGTATATTAAGTTCAATCCCAGGTGGATGGATCAGGAGACATGTTCCATCATACCTACTATAGTCAGTGTGCCTATCAACACACCTCTGACACTTCATATAGCACCAAAGCCCAAAGACCAAAGCTATGATTATGTTTCTTCTTCCTTTTCCACAACACTACAGTCCCTCTTGTATTTATGTGCACTGTTGTGACTCGTGTTCTGTTTCCAGGTGATCATGGGAGACCGACCCGCAGCCGAGAGAGCGTGCAAGGATCCCAACCCCATCATCGACGGCAGAAAAGCCAATGTCAACCTAGCCATCCTGGGGGCGAAGCCCCGGGGCAACGTTCAACCAGGTCAGAGCTTTGGTTGTGACATTTCATGTAGGTATTACTTCTTGTGCTCTTTATATTATTCCCAAGGATGATCTGTATTGAGTTTTCCGCCGGGCTTTCCTATGTTTGGGTAGCTTAATTAATTGACATAAATAAAACTCGACTGATTGCCTTGAGGTCGCGAGTTATATCATGAGGAGTTTATCAGTCGCATTTTGAGAAGTTTTGAACCACCCCTGTCATTCATGTTGTTGACAGCAGATCTTGCTCCACCTCCATACAAGAAATCTCCCTCCCCACACTTGTGTTTTATTCATACTTTGGTTAAAATTTCTTTAGTAGTGAGCCCATCTCATTGTAGTGTACTGTATTGCCATTGACTATTAGATACTGAAGTTGTATTAATAGTCAAAGGTATTACCAATTGAAATAGATACGCAACTTGACGTATTTTTACCCAAGTATGACAGAAGGAACAGTGTATGAAATGATCTGTGTAGTGCTAGAGCTATGATAAGATTTAATTATTTATTTAGCCAACCAAGATCATGATTTATCAAAAGCTCAATGATCAATAACAGTTGGGTCTAGTTTCGAAGCATCAAAAGGCATAAGTACTGACTTTTCTCAAGACACGACGACGTCTTCTTGATTAATATGTGAGCACTAAAACCACTTACTGAATGTTATGTCGTAGCGGTCCTATTATAGACTACTCAATTCTTCTTTGTTAGACCGTTTATGGTTATTACAGAATGTACAACTGAAACACCGCAAGCTTCGTCAGTTTCCTAGTCCAACTACAGCTGTTTCAGTCCAGGGTCGTGACTATAGAGTATAGATTGTCAGTTGGCATTGTACATATTTAGGTAAACTCGCCGTATGCTGTAGCACGCCCGCTACTCCAAGGTTAAACTTGTTACGGTTTTTAAGATAAACTAGACAAAAAGCCGTTTACACTCGTCAAAGTGGTTTTACACTGTTCATGGCATTATCATTTCCCGCGTTTTTATTCCTCTTTAATAGCGCTTGTTTACAAAGGTTACGTTGTTGTATACGAAAGGTATTTTGTGAACTTTGTTTCACTTGTGACATATCTTTGGACTTTTTCCAAAAGTGGGGTGTAACATGGGGTATTAATAAATAATATCTATGATGGAGAATTTTTTTAATACTCTGACCGTCTTATCTCCCATAGACGGCGTCCTGACGTGGTTGGGCCTAGTTTTGTTTACAAACTTTTAATCTGATCACAGTCTATAATTTTAGTCAATTATCTGTTTCCCCGGAAGCATATTGAACATTTATGCAAACAGAAGGAAAATACGAAAAAAAGGGAAGGTAAAATCTTAGCTTGGTACTTGAATCTTTTGGGGATTATCAGGGACAACTTGACAGATTCACTTTCTCTCACTCTCGTGTGAAACCTTTGCTGAATAAAACCTAAATAAACAACTTTGCTCTTTTCTATTCTTTCCCGTGGTAAATAGAATACCATTGGGTAAAACATGCTAGATAATCTGACGAAAATAAGTGTAATTATTTTTTCTATATGTTTAATGGAGGTTCCTTTGGTCAAGCTGTAGAGTGCAAGACACCTCACAGTTTGTGGATACTCTTTCGTAACATCCCTGTAGTATCCAGGGAGTATCCAGGGAGCGGAGACTATCCGGCACGTGCGACGCCCCTCATGTTGGCGCGATATCCGACATTCGATACTTCCACTGGAGATATCCGCTCCTATCTACTTCCTTTTCACCCCCTCCCCCCTCTACTATCTATAACCCCTTCAAACCATTTTGTCCTCTTCACACGCTTTGCAAATTAGCATAATGATTTCAAACCAATCGGTATGTTATGCTTTTAGACGCTCTGGATATTTTATGTTTGATTTCAAGAAGCAGGACTTCTAGTTTACGTTCTTAGTCTTCGCAGTAGGGTTTGTATGACAATAAAACATCGTCAATTGACCCAACCAATCGTCTCATAAATTTCTTTCCTTAAAAAATTTAAGTAGTGCATTGCGATTTTTGGCACTGCCCAGATTGAGTGAGAAACCCCATACATCTTGTTCATGTTTCCTCCTACCTGAAGACGATATCGAAAAGTCGTGAAACTCGCCAGTGATGGAAAATTCGAGTTTAGGAAAGATGGGGACAAGGAAAGTTAGGGACACGGAAAGTTAGGGCCAAATAGGGGTTCGACCGGGGGGGGGGAGGGAGAGATTAGCTGAACTAGACTCTGAAACTACTCTTTTAGAACGAATCGTTCTCCTGTTTCAGTTCACAGAGAGCTACAGTAAAGGGGGTTGACTTCAAAATCATAATTTGAATATTTCCAAACAGTAAACCAGCCATTTTTAACAGTTAATGTTAAAAGTCAGTCAAGTACTGATTGATCCAGGCCTAATCACCTAGGTTTGCTAGATTCTTTTTTACGCATTTTGGGTAAGTTAAATATATATTACAGAAAATATAAACGCATTCTATGCAACAATATTACTGAATATAATGTAATGACACATTTTTAAGATATGCTGACGTAATTAGTTTAAAATTCAAATATTTTTGTTTGCACATTGCGTCGGATCATGGTGTGTTACTTTCATGTCTGATGGACATTTTATCTCTGAATTTCTGATCCGCTGTCATTTTGTCGGAAACGCTTAAGAAGACAATATTTTATGCGGCCTACTCTGAGATAATTACAGGACTGGTCAAGATCGAATATTTTGACATATATTTTAAAGGAAAATTTAGTGATTATTTTTAAGTTGTTCAAATCGGTTTACAAGGCTTTGTAAAAATAAAGCGAAATATGTTACATTATATTACCCGATAGTTAAAGATTTTCTGGCCAAGGGATCCTTGGCTGGATGGCTGGATCCGCTTATATTACTCTTTTTTCTTATATTCACTAAATTGGTGAAAATGGCCCAATGTATTTTTTGAAATATAATTACGTACGTTCGTTACAATTGCTTACAAGGCATTTTATATTTTGTTTTTTTTATAAAAGGCTTGCTGCTACGGGGAAGATATTGAGGGGTGTTTTTTTTTCAAAATGTTAATAGCTTAGTATGAAATAAACTAAATTGCCAAATTTGATTAAAATATATCCATAAACAAGCAAACTACAACAGTTTATTTGTTCTCCATAAGAATAACACATGAATTTAAATTTACAATTTTTTAAATTATCTCCGTAACCGTTAGACATACAACAACGCTTCAATATAAAAAATTATTTCTTTAGCGAAATCCTTCCGCTGCATATTGAGATATATATTTATTCTATTTATTTGTCTATAATATTACAGACACACAGACAAACAGACATAGCTCGTATTAGAGTATAGGATTGAAGATGCATCAGCTGTTAGAGTTGTTGTTATTTACTCGTATATTTTGTTTGTTTACTTTTTTCCAGAGTTAATATTTTATTCTCATAATAGGCTAGGTGTTTACAATTACAATAAAGTTTTACTAGTTTTGATTCTGCTACACAGTTTTATTTTTATACAATATATTTTCATTTAAAATAAGCAATAAGTACGATTGAGAGTTGCCAGTATAATTTTAATGGTTAACGTGTGTAAGTGTTTTTTACTAAATTATTAGAATAATAAAACTAAATCTACAACTTTATAACAAATAATATCTACTTCAAAATCAGGTAACCCCAAAAGCTCTCACTTTTATGTATATGCTCGTCGCCGTATGGCTTATAACAACACCACCAACGTTATAATCTTCTTTGGCATAGTTATATTTATTTTACAATAAAATAACTTATAACTTAAAGATACAGGTGTAAGTTTGTAGGAAGAACACATTTCTAAACAGATCGGCATTTGTTTTCAGACGAAATATTATATCGTCACATTGTAGGTAAGTGACGTTTGCAGTAAAGAATTGAAGAAAACGTGTCCAATATCATACAAATCAGTGTTTTGGATAATTTTGTATATAAATATTTCAATCAGTATACACTGACGACGAAGGAATAAATTAGGCCTAAATTACCGCCACTTTTAAGAATTCAGAAAAAAATAGTTTTATCATAGAGTTCCTCTTTTGCGATTGCCACGTAAAACCAAAACAATATTTAGGTTGGAAATTGGAGGTCAATCACACTTTCGCAACTACACAAAAGTTAACTGACCCGAGTGACCTGATACCCCATCAACTGGCCTGTTTGAAAGGAAAATCTAAGAAATTGCAAATGAAGTCGATTCGGAGAAACGTGCGAGGGGATTAACGGGACATCGCTGAATTCTGTTCACTCATATTTCCTTTACCTTTCCAAGTACTGAATGTTTATGGGTTGGCTTAGATTAAACAATAGGTGGAATACATTGTACCAGATGCCTACGACCACATTTTACAACAGGTATTTCTTTAATCTTTCTCCATAATAGCTAGTCACGGGTTGTTCCTGAATTATATTGTATTATTGTTCTAATACAAACGAGAGAAATTCGCCCTTGTTCACGGTCGTATAACATAAATTGGAGGCTATAACATCATCACGAAGTTGAAGCTATTGTTTTGGAAATATTCAAGTGTATTTTTTATTTAAAAAATGTATGCTTGAATAATCATTTACAATTCGAGTTTACTCCGTGATTAGTAAAATAACCCTACAAAAACACTTCAATGTACTAAATCTGTTGTCCCTAAGCTCTACAAAAGTAACCATTTAAACGAGGTGAAAATTTTAAGGGGAGATACAACTAGATATAAATACAACAAGTCGTAGTTACAACTAGACCTAGGTACAATAACAATAGAGAACGAGTCGATTTAAAGAGTCGTTATCAGAGCTTAGTCAGCCTCCGTTTGCCTCGCCCTCGGCTCAAAACCCGATTTGTCCCTAAGTTTCCGTGTCCCTAAGTTTCCTCGTCCCCATCTTTCCGGACACCGAAAATTCTCCTAATAGTCCAAACAATTGTATTATATGGGTATTGTTTCTAACACGTAATACCCAATTGTAAGGAATCGTCTGTTGTTGGTTGGGTAACTTTTTCCGATAAGACCAGTTGTTAAGATGTTGAGTCTTGATCCTTGAAAGTTTTAAACCCTCTTCCTTAGACCTATCACAGTGTGAATTGTGATTATCTTTTTTAAAGCCAACATAGATAAAACATTCTTCCTCCCATCTCATTGGCGTATCAGATACTGCATTATCTCGCGTGATGCCACCCCATGTCACACCCTAAATGAATTTTTAAGCGTTTGCATATTTCATCTCTTCATATGTAATCTCGTTAACTGAATAAGAGTAAATAATTTGATGCTTTGGAGTTATATTTACGTTTAAAGTGTAATTTTGGGAAAATATGTCATTTTATGTCAGATTTTGGTTTTTTAAGCGAACAAGATCTGCTGGCTGACTATTGTCTGTGCTGATGCCAATTTTAAGCAGGTGCCTTAAATAATCCCCTCGTTAAAATCACTATCTCGTCCTAGTCGTTAGTAAAATAACAGTGAGTCCAAACTATCAGAACACGCGTCAAACAATAGATGTCTGGCATATTAATGTGACTTGTAATCAGCGAAGACATCGTCGACATGTATCGTTAGGAAAGAGATGCGCAGTGATACCTTTATCTCCATAGTTCCTTAAAAATACACGTTTCAAAGCCCTGCGTAAAATTAGCAAACAATATTTTAGTGCCTACGGTAGCTAAAGGGTAGTAGTTACCGTAGCACTCCTGCCGGAAGCACATTTTCCTATCACGGTCCCCAGTGCTTACGCAACACCTCCCAAGAGATTAACGAAATGGATAATTTTGAGAATCAGTACATTTTAAGGGCCAGTGAATTCAGTTATGGGCAATGGGAACTTTGCATGAGTTTGGTGCTTCAAAAATCAGTTTGTTGACTTTTTGACCACGTTATTAGAAAATTTTATATGGTTTCACCATAGAAATCCGCCATAATACACCATGTGAGCATTACGCATGGTCCGGCAGTCCGTGGACATTTACCGGAAGCGGCTACTGTTATTCATCCCGGTTTGTTTAAGTGGCCACTTCCGTTTTGTGTCGCCAAGTACTCTTGTCATTTCAATTTCACACTTTAGTAACATACATGTACTGAAAGTAAGTTTTCATTAAGCATCTCATTGAAAAAAATCAAGATTTGTTACTATTCTACATTATTTTCCATGGTGTTCCATGTGTACCATACGAACTGTGACTTAGATAATTTTACACTAAGCAGGAGTAACCCACGTAATAAACTAACTTTTTCCTTTTCGCCTAGCACCTCTGACATATGCAGCGCTCCGAAATGAAATCAAATGCTTTCTTCTGAGGTGAACAAAGCTGCGTAGTATTTCCTTACAGTTAATAACCAACCAACAAAAAATCATAAAAACAACGAGCAACAAAAGTAAACCAAATAAGTTTGATGCAATTGTACAAACATCTGATGTATGACCATTCGATAATGGATAAAATCACGACAAAATCACGCTTTTACTCTCTTGTCTTATGGTAATATTCTGCACCTTGTCACGTCACTCGGGATCGGTTGTCTAGGGATGTTTAATTTATTTGGATTTTTTATTCTACAATTTAATGGTTTATTATAAACTTTTGCCCTGTGATGAGAAACACACAGCATGAATTATCCAAAGAGAGTATAGCACCTCTTTCGCACAAAAAAATAAAGTAAGGATTCCAAAATTTACGGCTGAACCGTCGGAGATTGACATAATCCTAAAAAAATAAAATAGTCAATCTTTTATAGTTAGTCAAATAAGTCGGTCTACCACAACAATGCAATTTATAAACTGGTCGGAATTATAATATTATCAGCTGTGTGGCGAGGCGACGCGACGTTGCCGCTGTTATCAATGTTGCGTGGCTTATCAGTTATCGCGCCACATTGCCCACTCTGCGATATTGTATTCTGATTTGTCTCTTGTCCGTCTCTTTGTCCTTATCTTATTGCGTCAGTTTAGTTTCCCTTCGTCCTGCCTGGCTATTGATAAGGAATCAATTCAACTGATAGCATTGTACTGAACTTTTCTATATAACAGTTTTTTAAGTGATTAACCTACAGGGTGAGTTTTAATTGTCCCCCCCCCCAATTTTTTTCTACATTTTTTCAAATATCAATCCCAGACCACTTCCAAACATTGTTGGGTAGTAAGGACTTCATTTTGACAAGGTAGTCATTTCCGGCCGCCATCTTGGATCCGCCATATTGGATGCAAAATTTTTTTTCAAATGTAAAGGTGGGGTTGTGACCCATTATTTCGAACTAAATTTTTACCCTGATTACAATGCCGCAAACCGTTTTTAAAAATCTTGATTCATTCTAAAGTTATGAGGGCTTTTTAAAACTTTATTTTTAGCCCATTTTAACGTTATGCATTTACAAACTAAGACCATAATCTCAAAATAGTGCTAGATAAAGATAAGTATACACTACCAGTAATTGTCGATCTATTTTCACTTGGTTATGACTGATGTATTTTTTTCGGCCGCCATCTTGGATCCGCCATTTTGAAATGTGATAAATTATTTTAAATATGAAGGGGGTATTGTGACCCATCATTTCGAACTACTTTTTTAATCTGAACTTAAATCCGTGATCCGTTTTTCATTTTCATTTTTTGATTTTGAAATATTGACATTTTTAACAAAGAAAATGCAATATTTCATAAATAAAACTTGATAACAAAAAATAGATTGCGGCATTGAGTTTAGCTTAAAAAAGTAGTTCAAAATGATGGGTCACAACACCCCCTTCATATTTAAAATAATTTATCACATTTCAAAATGGTGGATCCAAGATGGCGGCCGAAAAAAATACATCAGTCATAACCAAGTGAAAATAGGTCGACAATTACTGGAAGTGTATACTTATCTTTATCTAGCACTATTTTGAGATTATGGTCTTAGTTTGTAAATGCATAATGTTAAAATGGGCTAAAAATAAAGTTTTAAAAAGCCCTCATAACTTTAGAATGAATCAAGATTTTTAAAAACGGTTTGCGGCATTGTAATCAGGGTAAAAATTTAGTTCGAAATAATGGGTCACAACCCCACCTTTACATTTAAAAAAAAAATTTTGCATCCAATATGGCGGATCCAAGATGGCGGCCGGAAATGACTACCTTGTCAAAATTAAGTACTTACTATCCAACAATGTTTGGAAGTGGTCTGGGATTGATATTTGAAAAAATGTAGAAAAAAGTTGGGGGGGGGGACAATTAAAACTCACCCTGTATATTATATCTAGTTATTAAAATATCTTTGATAATTTCGATTAGAATTTATTTAGGGAGTTCGTTGATGTTATATTGTAATTATTTCCAAATTATTATTAATTTACCTTTATGACTCCTTTCTGTTTTGCTACTGAATGTATACTACTGTAGTAGTGCTGGCGCAATCGCCAACAATGAATTGCGGCATTGGTGCATTGTGTGAGAGCTAATTATTACTCTATTGTACAGTATTTGGCAATACCCTACGTATAGTGCAATGAACATCACATATAATAGACCACCAAAATAGGTAAATGGTATATTCTCTGTGATAACATACATTACAATCTCGTCGCTTTTCACAGCTAGCCTAGTTAATCCTAGCATTCACTAGAAACCTAATACATAACCTTCGATTTTTGTACAAAACACTCCTTTACGTTATGCTTCAACCTCATCATTACCATGTGACCATAGATTGGTATACACAGATCACATAACTCAGATTTTTCACCATTGTAACCTATTAACAAGCAGTTTACCACAGTATTGGGTGTTTTACCAACACACACCCCTTTACCCATCGACATTAACCCTAACATCAGTTGGGGGTACATGTTCTACCACCATCCTAGAGTATTGACTTGTCTTCAAAACGTCACGTACTCTACAGGGTGTTTTACGATGAGCTTTTACCCATCGTTATCAGCCGGACCATCTATTGGTAATACGGGCCAATCATTCTAATCCTAGCTTATCGGCTGGTCATGGAGTACGTATACTCAGGGTGTTTTACCCAAACTTTCCCCTACGGCTTTACCCATCGTTATCAGCCTGACCATCGATTGGTAATACGGGCCAATCATTCTAATCCTAGCTTATCGGCTGGTCATGGAGTACGTACACTCGGGGTGTTTTACCCAAACTCTCCCCTACGCTTTACCCATCGTTATCAGCCTGACCATCGATTGGTAATACGGGCCAATCATTCTAATCCTAGCTTATCAGCTGGTCATGGAGTACGTACACTCGGGGTGTTTTACCCAAACTCTCCCCTACGCTTTACCCATCGTTATCAGCCTGACCATCGATTGGTAATACGGGCCAATCATTCTAATCCTAGCTTATCGGCTGGTCATGGAGTACGTACACTCGGGGTGTTTTACCCAAACTCTCCCCTACGCTTTACCCATCGTTATCAGCCTGACCATCGATTGGTAATACGGGCCAATCATTCTAATCCTAGCTTATCGGCTGGTCATGGAGTACGTACACTCGGGGTGTTTTACCCAAACTCTCCCCTACGCTTTACCCATCGTTATCAGCCTGACCATCGATTGGCAATACGGGCCAATCATTCTAATCCTAGCTTATCGGCTGGTCATGGAGTACACGTACACTCGGGGTGTTTTACCCAAACTCTCCCCTATGTTGCTTTACCCATCGTTATCAGCCTGACCATCGATTGGTACCATTAGTCTCTGCACTGTGCATTAGCCTAGCGTGTGACATGCTGTTATCTGTATGTCGTGTGTCCGGCTAATCGATATGATGGCTAGCTGGAAATGAATAGTTGGCTGTGTCTGTTTGTCAGTTGCAGATCCTTTAAATTAAAGCCACTGCAGTGTGAATCTTCACTGATCCAAAATTTGCAATCTGCGAATCCCATTGTGTACCTAGGGAGTTACTTAAATGTTCGCTTCCGCTTGTACGAATATTCTTCCCAAAATCAACCGTATCGATTTCCTATTTCACCAGGTTCTCTGTTCGCTACGTTTCACGAAAGAGCTTACAACTTCTATAATTTGTTTTGACAAGAATATTGTTGGAGTGCATTCCAGTGTGTATTCTGCCTCTGTGCTAATGTTTATACACCTGCCAGATGTAACTTACTGTACTGCACAGCTGTTCGGAGTAGTGCTGCCAACCTTGTGGATCGTGGACTGTCCTCCCACACAAAGCAAAGCAAAAATATCCACAACCTTAACAGTTTTTAAACGAGCCTACTCTTGCAAATAGAAATACGTAAATACTGCTTTCTACGAAAGTATATTCGTAATGTAATATTGTTATTTCAATTGATGATCAAATGAGTTTTGATTGAAGTCGCGAATTTACTTTGTTACTTGTAGAACACTAACTCAGATACAAAATTATTAAATATACTTAAAATTTGATGAAAGAATTAAGATCTCAAATATTAGTTTTATCGATAATTAATTAATAGGATGGTATGTAAAAAAATTTAAGCCAGGAAATTATTATTTTTAAAATATATTTTAAATTCTACCACGGTTCATTTATTTTTTAATGCACAGCAAAAACGTACAGAGTTCTGAGAACTAACGGTATAGGGTAGGTGAACGTCAGCGGTCAGCTGTAGTGCCAGTGTAGGAAAAATTAAAAATTTATTTTACTAAAATATTGATTTTTATCCAGTACGGATCATAAGTTTTCTCTACATCCTCATCCTTACAAGAGCGCTATGCTCAGATTAACTTCTACCCGTATCCCTCGACCATTTTCACCCTGCACCTCCAAGGAAGGTCCGTGTACCCTGTAGCTCGTGCCACCCGGGCCCGGATATCCGCGAGAGCTTCGCTCACTTCCGGAACACAGGACATCCCTAGTCCAGGTGGGCGTGGGATGCGCATGCGCCGGATCATATCATATCCTGGCGATCGTGATTTCTCATGTCCGAGGTTTCCACTCATGTTCCCACGTGAAGGTTGAAATTCCTGTGAGGTATTGGTATTTTGCGAAACATTTTTATTTCTGTGGAAATTGTCTCTTTTCTCCCCGGAGAAACAACATCCTACCGAGGATGGGTTTGATACGCGACTCACGGAATTAAAGAGTGCAGTGTCTTGTTGGTTTGTCAGCGACCACAGAATTAAAATTTTAATTCTGTGGTCGTTGTTTGTTGTGCTTATGCCGGAGCAAAAATCGCCTTTGAAGATGTTACTGCAGACTTGAAACGTCGGATAGTTATCATCCTCTTGTCTCGAGAACAACACACCCCACACATGCAGGGTATAATTTAATTTATAGCAAAGAAAATATATAGGCTAAGTATGTAGGACACAACTCAAATTGTACAAACCCAAGATGATTAATAAATTATATTCAGGACTAGAAAGTTTATAAACGTTTCTTTGGGCTTTGGGTCAGTTATGTTTTGCGTTAAACCATATCAACCATATCAACGAAGCTTGGAATGCAAGCAATAAACACCGAAATAGCATTGAAAATTTGTGCAAACTTACTTAGTTCCCATGAAACCTTCAATTCACTGCATACATCTGTTCAAGATAAGATTCCTTTATATTTTTATTGCATTCATGTTTCTGCGTTGTAACCCTACACCACCTAAACATAAGCTATTATTTGACTAATATTTCTCTTGTTAGTAAATTTTGATAATAGCCCCATAAAACAGGCTCGAAATAGTGACTTGTGGTTTAAAGTGGTGCGGTCGGCCAAGTTGATGGCACTCAGACGTTTGTGTTAAGAGCTGTAAAACTCAAAAATAAACTGCTAAATATAAAATATCAGTCGTCATCTGGACTGAAAACTATTAGGGTTCAACGTACAACTTATCCTTTGTTGGAGAGTTGAATAAAGAAACGCACTCAATGTAAAAAGCTCAAATAACATTCACCAAAACGAAATGCTCAATAAAGAAGTGCGGTAATATACTTTGACCTCTAAGTTCCAATAAACATAGTTGTTGTAACCAAAATACTCCAATAAGAGTCCCTTCCCAACGCATTATGGCAGCGTTATTGTTACAATCCCTAATTATCAATAAACCCTGTGTAGTGTTTTACCAAGCGGCTACTATAAACGATGTACAAGAGCATATCCATAAGTAACAAGAAACTCCGATGTTTAACAATACCACTATTTAGCAGCTCTGTACAATGTTGAATAGCAGTACTGTTGTTTCAACCACAAAATACAGTGAAGTGTATTCCCAAGACGCCACTTTGGTGTTTCTGTTCAGCACTATAGGTAATAATTGACCTAGTGTTGTTATAGCACACCTGCACACGTACAATTCAACAGAGCAGCCCCATTGCTTTAACCACCAAGTAACAACAAACTCAGTGTAGGATTCAAGATGCCCACTATAAGCACCCCTGTTCAATGTACTAGGGTAGCAGGGCTTCCCGCGTTTCTATTGCTTCCTCACTAGTTTTTACCACTTTCAAACAACCAATCGATGTCCAGGCTACCGACGCTTGGTCATTTGATGGAACTATTGCATAAGGTCCTTAAATGTAAATGGGTTTTGTAAAAAACTTTCTAACCATAGTCTGAACAAACCAAGTAGCTGTGTAAGTGTTAACATTTGAAGGGATAAAATATACCACGCTAGTAAATATTTGATTTCAATTATGCAATCCTATACGCTTCACCAAGCAATAATTGATAGGTGTTAAAGCTACATGTGAACTAAAATGACAAAAATATAAAAACCTGCAAAATTAGACATACATAACTACATTAAATAAATGTAAAAAAATGTATCCTCGTTACTTATAAATAATTCTACCTCGTGTTTTTTCCGGTTTCATGTCAACACAGTGAAAACAAAAACAAAAAATTCAGAAAAAAATAACACTAGGCACACATTGATTAAAAAACATACTTACCTGGCCAAGTAAGTTTTTTTGTCAAGGTGTGCCTAGTGTGATTTTTGTTTTCTTTGCATGGTGTGTTGCAAGCTTAGGCTAAGCATTTTGATGTATTGACTTTTCCTTGTACATATTATGCTTTCAGGAAATAACTCATTCTTTTTCTCAACAATCATAAAACTATTTGCGCAAAGTTGTACAATACTGTATTCGGGTGATGCAATCAGTTGGTTTGCAGCGTATTTGTGTAGGAATCGCATATTGACTTTACAATTAGAAATTTGTAATTGATTTTGATTTAGCCAAGCTTTAGTAATACCAGTAATACTTGCTCTAGGAAATGGAAAGAAGAACAAATTCAATTCTTTGCTTGATTCGTCCCTGCAGATGGTTTGGAGAAACAGTGTTTCTTTCCGAAAGACTAGTTCGAGTTCGAGACAGACTGTAGTCCATTACAAGGTTGTTGGTGTATCAGTTCAATAAATCTGTTTATCAGTTTGATTTACAATAACACAACTCGCTATCTCATTGTGATACGAGGCCCGGATAAAGGTTGTTAACATGGCAATTATAAATAACAAATCTTTACTGGACGCTTTCTTATTAAAATGTAACTTTGTCTTCAATGTTTAGGGTTAATGTAAACTGATAATTCCTTTTATTTACATTTATATATATTCTAATTAATGTGTGCTATTTTTCAAGCATACATCATTTGTTGTACGTTTGAAAAATTTAGTTAATTTTACAATACAGTACGGTTTCTGTCTGTACTGCCATGATGGTCGTTACATTACGTAGGAACAGGTCTACTCATCACCTACTGTATTTTCCACTGCGTGACCATTTAAATAACATTAATTTCTACCATAATTATTGGGTAGTAGTGAATATATGGAGAACTGTTCTAGCATACGTAAATATTTCCACACTATAAAACAGAATCCATTATTGTTTGCTAAAAGTTAAATACATTCAGAAATTCTGTAAATGTACACTAACAAAGTTCTTTGCAATTTCTCTTCCGTCTAAATGTAATTATTACAAAATGAAAATATTTTTAAATGTATAATCAAAAATCGTTACTCGAAGGCTGTGACCATATTTATATCTACTCGTAGGGACAATACTACATTTATTTTATGTAAGTGCTTACTGCAACATATTATAATGTGTCAATAGATTTTGGTCAAGATGACACTTTTGTTGAACAAGAGTTATTAGTGTTCTAGTTATAAGGATTTCAAAATAAAAATAAAAAAAAAAAACTAAATACCCGTCCCTGTCCAGTTACGTACGGACGTTCAATCTCGTGTTGGAGTTCCCGCCAATTTGGTGACGTTTCCCGCGTTTCCGCAGCGCTAGATACTGATTGATAACAGATAGCAGTGATAACGCTATGACCGGATGGCGTGTTCTGCGTTCACTTCGCCACCTGTTGTTGATGTTAGAGCTTCATTTCCTACATACAAACCCAACAACCCCACCCCCCCTCTAACACTCTCTCTCTCCCACTTTACCCTTAATTAATAGCTCTTCGTTCCATCCGTGTTTTAATTGTGTTTTGTTGTTTTCCAAGTGGAGGGTTTTATCGCCAGGTAATAAATTTCGATATTTATTGTTCGATATTCATTTGTCTTATTGTACGTTATTTTTTCTTGTTTAAGATTCACTTATCTTAGGTAGATTTTTCTCCCGTTTCTAGGTAGTGTTTCTAACATGATTTTCAACATAGGTATCCCTCCTTATACCAAGTCTTTTCAATGTATCCGATTTTTTCGCAGTGTCTGTTTTACATGTAGGCGTGTTAAATTCACTTTCAATTACAAATGAATTGTGTACCTTCACCAATGTTTTGCACCAATTTTCTTTAAACGTCTGAACAAACTGTCATACTAGTTAACGCGTCAAATGACTCCCAGGAGCGGAGCCTTGTCAGGGTATAATCAAACGGTTGTTTCACAGTGTAATGAATTGGTGGGCAAGTTTTGGCGGGTGTCGGTGGCGGGTAGTTTTAGCGGTACAATGCGCATGGCTGGTTTTGTAGACAGGTGGCTCGGTGCCCCCTGTACCCGCATATGCTGTGTGCTGTACTGACCACCGCACGCGCATACACGCACACACATGCGCTGTTAACCATACACTAACACCATGGTGGGAGGTGGGAGGATGCAAGAGAAACGTCTACGTTTTAAAGTGCTGTCACATTACAGTACCTTTGATTTTTATCTATTAGAAAATTTTCTGGAAACTAACTAAGGAGAATAAAATTTAAAGTTGGACATTCAAAAGCTTCCAGCCATTACCATCTGGGTCGTCATAAGCCACTTGGCCAGAAAATAATACAAATAACCAAGAATATTGCAATATTTTATTTGAGGTATAGTTTATTTGAAAACTGGTATAACTTGCTGTAATTTGATTAATAAGGCATTGTTTATCATTACGTTCCTGGTGATCCTTACATCGTTGTTGGGTGATCCTTGATTGTGTCTTTCTCTTTGACAGTTCGATCATAATTATCAGGATTGATAATGGTCCTGACTAAATAAATCAGCTGACATCAACAATGGTCTTATTTCTCATCTCATTCTACATTCATCTTCAACTATTACTCTTTACTACAGAGAAGTATATTACTTCTATGTGACTGTGCCTTTACTCATTTCCATTTTATCTTGGTAAATTAATAAATAAATACATGAATGACGATTTATCCATTGTTACACTGTTTGTCATTTTTCCGCACGGCGATGACTGTCCATTTAATCGATCAATATTCTCTATAGTCTTATCACTCGCAGATATGTTTTATTGTCTCTTTGTGACAAAGGTTGGCCAGACTGGGCGGCGCTAACTCGCTGTGGAGCTGGGACAGATGTGACCAGGGAGGCCGCCCCCCGCACACATGGTGTCTGCGCGTGTGTCGTTCACGCGCGTGCGTACGTCGCTGCACGCGTTTGTACGTTTCCCGTCACGTGACTGTTCTGATTAAACCGCGCATTGTTGTGCGGGATTTATTGCGATCTATGTGTGTGACGTCGATGCGGGGTTCCAATATCTTCGTGGGAGTTCAATTGTTTAAATGTGATTAAATCGATTTGTCATTTAGATCGCGTGTATATTTTTCTTCAGCAACAAAATTATGTCAATAGCAGCATTGGATTAAAACACTTTTTATTGAAGACTACCTAACTTGATGGTCTAGCAGTAAAACATGTTTGATAATGAGAATAGCAAAATTTGTTACCCTCATCGTGTTTCATGCTACCTCAACCGTGCCTATCTAGTGAACTCCACAATTTATTATCCAATGTCAAAAATTTAAATTTATTTTAGGCTGTTCCTGTATAATCGATTTCAGTGTGTAAACACGAAACGATGATAGTGTAAAATGATTCGCCATGAACGTTCGTGAGCTTCCAACTTGTCGCTTTGATGACATACATCAGCGTTTTGAATTTCACGTGTTCATGTGGTAAATTATATGTAGACAGCTTGTGTCATGTGTGTGGTTTGTGTACTCAGAAAGATAGTATCTCAATTGTGAATGAAATCCCCATTTCCTGAATCCTGATGTCAATGCTGCCTGACCTCTTTCTGGCTACAGAAAAGCAGTTTGTCAGATTTCTACTCTGATCCTATCGTCAAAAGGTTAGAATCTCGGAGATGCGATTTCAGACTCCCCTCCTTCGGATTCTCACACTTCTAGACATAGAGATGTGCATTTTCAGACATCTCACCACCAAAGGTACATTCTGCCTGAAGTGATGGTGTCCTGAGATAGTTGGATAGTTCTCACCTCGCCACGGTCGTATAGGTGACAAGACTGGAGCCAACAGTTTATTTCCAACCTCCGGACCTCCCCTGGCAACACGCCGAAGCCGGTCTATTTCCACCGGGCGACACAACTCACAATGTCCCCCGAAATAATTGTGCCTCTGCGCTGAGCGCTCGCTTCCCATATACGGCGCAGAGCACTCCGCTCTCCCGGCTTTATTATTATCATCTCCGGCATTAATTTGCTGCACGCGGCTCCTTGGGTTACTCTAAATCACAGCACGGTGCCAACACGCTGTAGCTCATTTGTAAGGTTGGTCCAAATTTGTAAAGGTCGGATGGTTGGCAGCGCTTGGACGCAATACCAAACATCGTTTATCGCTGTAGTTAGTCTCGTCAGCTAATCGCCTTAAATTAATGTTGGGCTTAAGTTCTTTGAGGTTTTCAGATCGAAACAGATTTCGTGTCACTGTGTGGAGCTAGTAGGTGAGAACTCAGAAGTATTCACGTCTGCTAATGGGAAATTATCAAATCAATTAAGAGGATGGATTTAGAAATATTCCGTATGTGATTGGGATTGGGCCATAGGGGATGAAAGCTAAATAAAGATTGTAAGTCAATAAATACTTTGCATCTAATAAAGATCAGGTCATGTGGACCAAGATATTTTATACACATCAAAACAAGTTTTCTAAAGGGAACTGAAGATAAAATAAGTAACTTCTTCTACACGGCGATGATACATGCCATCGGTTTTTTGGACGACTACTTAATTTGGCAGTTTTTTTTTTAATAAGGCAAAGGTAACTACAGTATCAAGTCATCAAGCCAGGTGTTGAATTAACAGCAACACAATTAGGCAATTAGTTATTGCTCATACCAATTCGGTTACTCACCATTGCAGTAGTTTTGCAGTTAGTATAAATGTGTAACTGAGATTATATGGACCTCTAAAATGTAGGTTATAGTATTATAGTAGTTGTAATTGCCGTTGTAGAAGCGTTGAGGTAGAATTCAATTATGTGAAACATCGCGAAACAAAATGCGCAATAATCTGTTTTGTAATAAACCTTGAAACATGATGAATCTTGATTAACCTGTAATATTCAAATGACTCACAAAAAATAAACCAACTAATTTATCAAATAAGTTTCCTGAAGAATACACTGCGAAACCTGTTCATCGTTACATTGTTTATTAAGCAAAAAGAATGTCTACTGTGCAAAAGTAACGCTTACTATAGTTTTTGTCTTTTGCGGACGTAAACAAACAAAACAATTGTTTTTGTTTCATCTACCGTGCAACAACCAAAACTGTACAATGTAAATTTTAACTTTAAATTGAAGGCTTTACCTAAAAAAAATGCTATGAGTTTTTAAATGTTCCTAACTGTAATAAAGAAATACTAAATGTCTGTTTTAATTAGAAAAATAATAATTAGTCTTTGTAGTGTAGCGAAAAGTAACTTTAAAATACGATTGAAAGTGGGTCTATATTCTCGACAAACACATGGTCTCAAATATGTAATGACTCACTTTCTACTCTTGTTATGAAATATACTATTTTGGGAGTGCCTACACATGGTAGTAACGTACTCAGAAAACAAACGTAGTGTTTGAATTACGTATGGTTGGTTCTCGCTAGGTTGATCGTTTTTGAAAACTAGTAGTAGACTTTGTATTGAAATATAACTCCTTGTGATTATTTTGTTCCTTAAAACAATAAACATTTTATTGTTGCAGGTTTCCAATTCCCTGGAATAAGGACAACCTACCCCACTGTATTGCAGAGCCAGTACGGGTGAGTACAACGTACCACTACTGGGGCAAATAGTTCTACGTACACAGGATTAACTCCAAAGCATTGCAAATACTTTGTTCAAACAAGTTGAATTGTTTCAAAAATTACAAATTTCAAAACCACAAATGAAGTAAACAATTCAGTAAATAAAAAAAATCATAATTTAAGTGTACACTTAACCGCGATTTCGTGCATGCCCAATCCATCTGTTGTGAAGACGATTATTGAAGTATACTCTGTTATGTAGCGAACGCCGGCCGGACAATTGGGTGACTAGCTGCTGGGTATCTACAGGGACTTGAGGGTATCTACCTTTCGAAGGAAACAGTGTTAGTGTCGTGTGTGTGTTTGTTTTGCAGTTTGCGCGCAGAGTGCACGTTTGCTGTGAATCTATCGGTATTGGTTGGGTTTGGTTGTTCTTACATATCTGTATAGAGGAACTCACTTCGCGGGAGCCCTCGTCCTGTCTGCCACTTACCAACATACACAAAACAAAACACACTATGAATGTTAACTACTACAACACCAGTAGTAATATATGTCGATACTTTACATGCTCACATGTTGTGTACAAGGTTTCTAATTGGTAGAAATTATTCATAGGTTGAAAAGAAAAAGAATTGTTCAACAGTCTTCCTTATCTCTTGTAGTTTCATATTTAAACTAATAGTTTATCACATTATGGTATCAAAAAGCTATCTAAAGGTAAAAACTATTGTATTTGTAATTAAAGCTTCTCCAAAATACGAAATGATGGCAACATGAGTATTTACGCACATCTAAGAACATATTCTCACTGTAACACGCTATTTAGTACTCAATATATTCAAGCAGAGGTATTAATTCATTTCTTAAAAAAGAAGGAACGTGTTAGGTTTTTAAAATGTATGCTTTTTTAATCTCAATTACTTTACTATCGTGGGTTATTCAAATAACAATGTATTTGGTGTTTTTTACGCAACCAAAAATACAAGTACTGTACCATAACACTGTTTTACGACAAAACGAGCTCATATTATTGCATCCTTGTATTGTTTATTTCATTGCCAATCAGCTGATTGTGCATTGTTGCATAGTTATCAATTTGAGGTTTAGTTTTATTGAGAATTTATTTTGAAAAAGTATTAACTTGGCGTTTTCGGAAGCTATACTTTGGGCAAAAAACCCTTTACGTCTTATTTTTACTGGAAATTATCAATAACACAATCCCTCATAGATAACTGTAAGGATGCATAGAATCCTTTCAACCGCCAATAAAGTAAAGAAAACATAACATAACATCACATCATATGATGTGGGTTTTTAAATAAAAAGCATCTCACGGTTGTTGTAATTATTTCAAATCTTCTCACGGACCCCACATTTCAAAATTAACATTGAGCAGAGGGATTGATCTATTCTCTTTAATCTTCGCTTGAAACATTAACTATATATCACTAAATAAATTACAATTAACATTAAAACAACATTAACATTACATTAAACGATTTAAATTAGTCTTGCTTGTAGAACAAAAACTCTATTTTTTGTACCAGTTTCTTCTTAAAATTACTTGATTACTCTGTCCAAAATATCTTTATTTAAAGTAAGTATAGATTTGCTTGATTGATCTCGTTTTACGTAGTAAGGTTTTTGTTGTTTTTAATATAGTTTACATTAATGGTGTCAACGACTGCAGAATTTCAATTATTAAGTGATTTAAATATACTTATGCTTTTAAGCTTGTCAATGATAGAATTCTAGTGAGGTTCAAAGTTTTTTAAATCTATAATTATTCTCTCTTAATTAAGTTGCGTAGTTCACCCTTAAGTTGGACAGTAATGGTTTCCATATAATGCCTCTTAATTAAGCCTAATTCATTGCTAATTACACAAAATTTTCCCTAATTTAGAAACTTGTTTACATTCACCGTTCCAGTATAACCCCAATACAGTTGACAAAATTGCGATTAGAGAAAAACAAACTAACAAAACATGGAATATTTAAAACATAGTAGACCTGCAGGAGTAACAAATTGTTTATTTTATCTACATGTAGATATTACGCCTTTGCCTTGATTTAAAATGTGATATGGCCTGAAACTGTACTTAGTAAGATTGCTCTTTCTTTTTACTTTAAATACCGGAAAAGTAGGCCTACAAGTTTTTACAAGTTTTTGTTTTTGAGATGTCCTCCTCCCTTTTGATTTTAGGTAGGACATGTTTTGCTATCCTTATAAAAATGATTTTCCCAAATTCACCTGACGTAATTATGTCGCTTGCCACACAACAGGGATGTTAAACAATAAACGCACTCTGAGGGTGAGTTACCCTCCCAATATACCGGACCCCTACAGCACGTCTAGTACCCCCTCCCCCCCTCTGCTCACCCCTAGTACGTGCTTTGTTCACCCTTAATAAACTCGCGACTACCACTATGATTTATTAAATGGCAGCTGTCGTTATATTCACTGCCAGATATTGCTTGCCGATAGCCTATGGGGTCGTAGCATAGTTGGTCCACTATTTGACGAACAATCATCGGTGTTTATTCTAGAAAAAAATTCGTGATAACTTAACAATGTTTGCAAATAAAGGTTTTGGCATTCTTATCTCGGTTTACGTGGCAAAATATTTCTTTAGTACTTCGTAGTATGCTGTATTTCCTTTAATGCTAGACCAACGTATTAGAACTTAATTTCATTCATTTGGTAAATACAAGTTAGGTGATTCCAGATTTTTCCTTTTCCAATAATTTCTCCAAGTATAGGATAATCTCAACCACACAAAATGTGAGACTATTCTTAAGACCAAGAGCTTAAATGTCTTGTAAAAACATTTTAATAAAGACCAAGAGCGTAAATGTCTTGTAAAAACCTTGTACTAAAGAACAAGAGCGTAAATGTCTTGTAAAAACCTTTTACTTAGGACCAAGAGGATAAATGTCTTGTAAAAACCTTTTACTTAAGACTAAACGGGTAAATGTCTTGTAAAAACCTTTTACTAAAGAACAAGAGCGTAAATGTCTTGTAAAAACCTTTTACTAAAGACCAAGAGTGTAGAGTATTCTCAAGCATATCATGTTAATAATCTAACAAATAACAGATTCTATTGTTTCCAACCAATAGATTCAAGACGTGTTTAATTGCCGTGACTTTGGTATTGATTTACTTCTGATGCCGTCACGACAATGATAAAGCACATCTGTACAGTTATCACTTATATTGTCTTTCCTTCGATTATTTATCACTGGAAATATGGGGTTCATCGGTAACGACTTTTTTTATTTTAGTAGTTTTGAAACTAAATCTATTTACTTAAGTGTAACCGAACCTTAATACTATTTTTTACATATCTATTAAATAAAACGTGAAGGTGGTAAGCCAAACCAAATATCATGGAATAGGCATATTTGTCTTGCGCATTGTCAATTAATTTATAGTGCAATATTTATACTTAATGATTGAAAGAAAACAGTTTTCCTGTGGAATATTGAAATCGAATAGCGATTTAAAGTGGAATACCGGTCATATCTAATTGTGCATCAAGAGCAATCAGGTCATATAAGAAATGATACACTGATGCTTTCTTAATACTCATCATCTCAATATTTACTTCTTAGTACATGTTGAATAATAGTTAATGTATTTGAAATCTAAACTATACGTAGATGAGCTAACAATTTTCATACTAAATTTGTATCTGTAAATACTCTCTAAGGTTGATTTTTTCAACATGTTAACAACCTCTGTACCTCAACAACAGTCTGATAAAAACTATCACAAGTAGACCTATATTTCACATACACAAACTACACTTTACACTACAAACAAGGGATAGTGGTGGACGGGGGCGGGTGGCCGCCCTGCGATGGTTTGGTGTGGTTTGCCGACAGCTTGTAGGCTTAGATTCTAATTATTTCGTGGATTAATCAAAAGTGTGAATCACAGTAGATATCGAGACAGAGACCCTGTCTCCGGACTTAACCATCTGTAATGCACATTCTGTTCTTTTATTGTTATTTTATTCATATTGTTTCCTTTTTGTGGCGTTCCTTATAATTTGTTAGTTGTGGATTTTCTTATACGACTGTTTGTTTTAGTGGATTTTTAGTGACTTCAGATATTTGGCTTGGGGTTAACCATTTCGTTTAGTGACGGCGTTCTTGGGCGATTTGTGTAACAACTTAAGGTAAAGTTCGTTTTCGCTTAGATGAAGCACAGTTTTCATTGAACTTGCAACAATTTTGATCAAGCACAAGTGTGATTTTCCATTACGATAGAAAATTTGATCTTGATATAAAATAAAAGAAACAATGTTCTTACTACCTTAAGGAGTATGAATCAACCTCACTATTATACGTTTAGTCGTATACTTAAACCACAAGTTATTACACGACCCGTCGGATTGAAATTTATATTCAACAATATCAATACCTTCAGAGAATAACTTTTTCCTAGTCATTAACGAAAGGAAAATGGAACATTAACATTTCCCACTGCTTAAACCCTTTTACAAACTACCACTTGAAAATACCACCTTTTAAACGTGTTCAAACAGTCCAGATTTTAAATTGAACCATAAGCATTACTATGAAGCCAGATTCAATATTTTCCGACTAGTCACTATTGTCTATTGCCACTGCAGGCTGTGGTCTACATAATTTCAAATCATGTAGTTTAATATGATACTAAAAGCCCGAATCCTTCATCTAGGGATTTTATCAAACTAAACGACCGAACAAGGCAACGAAGCATCTTGCGGAGCTGAGCAGTTGTAAACAAAACTTGCAGACGCGCCAAAATGTGCATATTTTGGCGCGGTGGACTGGCCCGGGAAGCGGGAGTCATTTCGACACAAGACACAATCTGGTCCAAAGCTAAACTTCCCGTTTATTTTCATACTTGCCAACTTTGTTGAGACTAGAAACTTTGTCATGTTCGTTTAGTTTACGAGCAAAATTCAAATGTTTACGTGTAGTCAGTATGAAGTTGTAGAGGTTAAAACACTTTTTGTTACGCCCCTGAATTAATTTTCTGTGTAAATTCAAGCTGAGCTTCAAGTTGGATTTTGTACAACTTCAATTTTAATCGTAGATATCAATATTTTGCTTAAAATGTAATATCATTGTTGGTGGACGCGAAGAAGTTAAGGCTTCTGTCCTTGAGGAATATGCTCAATACTACCTGGCCTTGATTTGGGAGTTCTATACCCATCTAAAGCTGCAGACCCTCCTATTTTGAAAAAAATAATAAACGAATATATTGTCTATTAGACGGAGACGAACCCTGTATTGCAGAACTACCTCCACTGAAATCCATTCTAAACCAATCCTGTAGTTTACATACTTGAAGTTCAAACTCTCCTAGAGTGAATGGATGTGTGTTACTATAATTTGTAAAGGGGTTGACAAAGTGTTTACTTTCTCTACGTACCTGATAGTCTGGGCGTCAGCTATGGGGACCTGGAAATTTGGGTGGACAAAGGTTTTTTGACTGATTCTGACTCAGTTTTTTGCGCTGATTACGAATATGCCGGGTGCCACCTTGGCACCCTTGGGCAAACGCCGCCATATTGGAAAAATGGCGGCCAAAACTGGTTTTTCGATAAATACTCGAAAACGGTTAGTTTTAGAGATATTTATGTGGAGACATAAAATGTAGAGCGTAAAAAACTACACAGAAATGATATCTACACTTTTTTTGGTAAACCTCACGGTTTTAGCACAATTTTGTGAAATTGAAGTTGTTATTAACATAAAGTTGTAATTTAGTGCCAATACCTATGACATATTACATCCATTCTTCAAAAAACTGAATTATATAAGCAATACACATTTGTGCAAGTAACCTTTCTTAAAAATAATTGTTATTAGTGCCTTCAAAGGCCCCCCCCCCCGCCCCCCCCCCCCACATCACACTCGCCCCTAAATAATTACACCGTACATTCTCGTATTCCCCCAATCTTCAGGTACAGTGAGAATCTCCTGGTTTATTTTAAGCAACAATAGCATTTATTGGTGTGATGGTGAAAGAAAAATACAGGTACAGTTACAGATTTAAATTTAAGTAATGTAAATAATGGAGTTATTACATATAACTGAGAAGTCGCTTGAGGTTTTAGCTTGAGTCATAGTCATAAGTAAAGGCAGAGTAGTAAGTAAGTAATTGGCTTAAGCAATTATTTGTAGATAAGAGTGTATCGAAAGTGTCACCTACAGCATGTATAAATCCATCTTTGCGGTCTCTTAAACCCCTTAACATTGGATTTTTACGAGCTGCAACAGCCGCTGATGCTTTAAACCGCCGAGCCTCACTGTACTGTATGTACTATGTACAGGTTACACCAAATTGTGTAGTTCATTGGTCTGTTTCTTCTTATTTAGCAGTAATGATAATATATGATAATAGTATTTCCAAGAGAAGATAACACAATCAAGCTAGGTCCTACGATGTCTGTTATTTTTTTTCAGAATTTTGCCCCCCCCCCCCTGGGATTTATAAAACTCAAACAGCTCTATTGAGTTCCAAACGCGTGATGGGTCTTCTTTATAGTATCTTCACTACCAAGATTTGTGTTTGTGAATAGGTCTTTGTTTTTGGTGCAAAAAGCATTATGACAATCTCTCTGATAACTTGCATCGGCGGCATGTAGATCTCTAATTACCCCATTGATTCTAACTTAAATTTATTAGAAAATTCATCTTGCCTTAACTCGCATTTTTCTAAAACTAATTGCTTTAGAGTGGGAAACATTTTTCTCCACAGTACAGGCAATTTAGTCTAAAATCAAAGCTCTTTACATATGATCTTTTCAAACGCTTGGGTGGTGGAGGAACTACGGACGGGCTAATGTTTAGACTTCACGCTGTATGTGGGTCTTTGATATGTATGAGGAAGAGGAAACACAAGATTTATGAAAATAAACGAGTAACTTTTCACCCAGGTATATGAACAACTCATCTTGTCGTTCAATACTTGCTGATTTAATCGATCGGACTCTTACTTTTTAACTGCCCATTTTTTCCGCAGTTAAAAAGGCAAGAATATTCCCTTCCCTTTGAGGTAAGTTTTCATCCTCTAATACACTTCTATTTTCCTTCATTATCGTATTCTATTAATTGTTCCAATCTAGAACAAAACACTTAAATTAGAATCTTCATTAACTTCATAAAGACGTTCCACAAACATATACTGTGCCGGATCTGGGGGTTTTTTCGTCAGGGGTGGTGGTATTTGGGGGGAAGAGCAAGGTAAAGTTCGCCACACCATGTATATATATATTTTAATGTAAACTTAAAAAAAAAATCATTTGGTCTAATATTCGATAAATTTTTATTTGCCAATTTAATGTATAGGCCTATTAATACATTATATATTTTAATAGAACCTTGTACTAACTAGTATTACAGCTTGTCAATTAAATAACCAACAGGGTAAAAATTAAGTAATAGTATCGTCGTATTTATCTACTACTATAGCTAGAATAGCCTATGCAGTTGGCAGGTATTTATAAGCAGGTTAAATAAAAGACATAATGCAATAACATAAAAATCTAATTTTAAGATAAATTACCTTAGTAATTTCCAACCAAAGTATCCTTTATTCCAACTACATATCACTTGTACAACACTTACAAGCAACTATCACAACTGTATCTGAAACTTAATTGAAGACTGAGCGCGTCACCGAGCCCGCCAAAGACTCGCATACATAAATAGCATAAAGGCCACGGGGTGGATAACTGAGGGGTGTTAGATGCAAGTAACAATTATTTTAATCAAAGGTTACCTACTTGTACAAATGTGTAATGCATTATATATTTATGTTTTTTTGAAGAATTAATGTAATATGTCATAGGTATTGGCAATAAATTACAACTTTATGTTAATAATAACTTCAATTTCACAAAATTGTGCTAAAACCGTGAGGTTTACCAAAAAAAGTGTAGATATCATTTCTGTGTAGTTTTCTACGCTCTACATTTTATGTCTCCACATAAATATCTCTAAAACTAACCGTTTTCGAGTATTTATCGAAAAACCAGTTTTGGCCGCCATTTTTCCAATATGGCGGCGTTTGCCCAAGGGTGCCAAGGTGGCACCCGGCATATTCGTAATCAGCGCAAAAAACTGAGTCAGAATCAGTCAAAAACCCTTTGTCCACCCAAATTTCCAGGTCATCGTTAATTACAATGGGTCGACGCCCAGACTATGAAGGTGCCGAAGCATCTCTCACTATCTAGAACACCTTATAGCCAACAAGCCAGGGGTGTCTTTGGTATACACAAACACTCAAGACTGGCAAATTTCTTTACCTGGAATCTGTTCGCATTTTCGGCTCATAATTCCAGAACAGATTGTTTGAACTCAAATATCAGCCATTTGTTGCACGTTTTTTCTTTTACAAGGGTTGGTTTTACGGGAAAAGTTGACTCTGCATGATTTAATTATTAGATTGATTGGTTTTAAGTAGATGGTTTTTTTGCATCCAAAATTGTTAAAGGGTTTGTTCATTTTTGGGAAAGGAAATTTCTCTGTGTTAATGTATAATTTTGAAACAATAGTCAAGTATAAATTTAAACCTTTTTTGTGTCAAACAACACATTTTGTTGTAGATTTAATTTTCTTAAGTAGGACAATTCCAAAAACTTACTCTTATCCAGTACTTTTTACTTAAATATACTGCTATTGAACATTCCATTAATTTAAAAAGTGAATTTGGTTTGTAAACAGTGTTTACAATTATCGGCTTACCTAATTAAATTACTGTATAAATTAGAACTGTAAAATAATTAATAATGGTCACTGTATGTAATTGGATCTTTCCTTCGATGGTTTAGTTTTTAGAAGTGCCACGCATTTTGAGCCTTTTAAAATCTATACTTGTATGACATAAACTAACAAGCTGAATTAAATAATTTTAATTAGTGATTCAATCATTAGTGGGGGGGAAGGGGGCCTAGAGGAGGGGGGAGTTTGGGATGAGTTAGGGGGAGAGTTGGGGGAGTTAGGGATGAGTTTGTACCATAACAAGTAAAGTGAAAACCCCAAAAGTCCCTCAGGTATTTCTAATCAACTCCATTATTTATCTCGATGATTGAAAATAATTAACTAAATTTGTTGTCACGCTGAAATGCATTTTATAAGTTAAAGTTATATTTAGTAGTTACGGCAAAATTCTACTCATAGATTGAATCCCTTTCTAGTCAACACAACACGGTTGAACAGTAATTTTGAATTACAGTGTTACAGAATTACAGAATTACAAAACATTTCATCGAGTTGTGAACTGTACATTGAAATGTTCTATAAATCACATGTTATCAAGATGCCTTTTCATCTAGGAAATATACAGCTGATAACAGATATCAATAAATTTATAGGAGGCAAGATAAATAAGAGCATTCCATGTTGTAAATCTGTGCCGCGCTAGACACGATAGTCTTATTTGCCCTTCAGATAAGGGAATTTGAAAAGTGAAATTTGATTTGTCTTGGACATTGCTGGAAACTAGTTGGTCTGTAGAGGCATACGGAGACGATGCTATTTTACGTGGTAAACATTTATCACAAAAATCTCCTCAGGAGTGGTAAAGTGTTAAGATATCCTTTATCCGCAGTTTTTTAAACGGCGGCCATTTACAAAAATTGTATTTCTTTATTTTTGAACCTCTTTAAAAACAAGGGAATGTTCCCCATATAAAGTTTGCTGTAAAATCATTAGTTACTGAGATCCCAATGGTGGCACACTTAAAAAAACACCCTGTATATCGATGGCCAGTGCCAGTGGCGGGGCCGGTGCTAACGCCAGCCGCGCTATTTTTGAGCGAGAAATGCGCTCGCGTCTCGGCTAAAGGACAGCTATTTGAGTCTACCAGCTGTTGCCATATTTTTACGTCACCAAGTTGGCCAACCTGTGCTCCTCCGTCCCGAGATGTCGTGGTTTGATAAAGTACTTAACCTCTAGAAATAAATTGTACGGTTTCCGTATGCGTCCTTTTATACTCGTGCGTCTTTGATTACGCACTTGGGGCGTGAGTGGTTCCTGATTTCTGAAGCCTACATGCCTTAAAATAGTTCACCCTCCTAAAAGGTGTACACTTGTTCTTAGGCTCTTAGGACACTGGTCGTACTCTTGTCGTGGACATTTTCTTTGCTTACAATTTCGTTAAATCTTAATCCAACACGTGTAAAATATTCGAGCGTAAGAGTAACTATTCAAAATAATATTAATTTGAAGTTTCTTTGTACTTGTGCCTTAACTTGGAGTCTACATATTTTTTACTATAACGTAATCTTATCTCAAATTTTCAAATTTAAATTGACGAATTCACAAACAGGGTTTTGTGTATGGAACACTCGGTTTCTCATTGAATGCGAAAATTGTTTCCTTTGAGCAAAGTTTCATAATAATTATACTTATCCGTTTGGACTTTGGGAAGATGTTTGGAAATCCAAACCCAAAGGTTATTAACCATTTATTATCTATACATTCACCGTGTGTCTCAGGTAACAAATTCTACAATATTTTGACAAATGGTAACCACACATTTTGCAACATCCCGAAGTCGAAATGGTAAAGTGGCTGCAGCAGTGAGGGGAGAACCTCCCCTAGCTCTCCCCTGCAACCCTTTAGGCTTTTGTTGCTCCCCCTCGGATACTAGGGGTGACTGTAATCTGTAATCCAAATCTGCTGGGCTGCAGACTACAGATACAGACAATACTGCAGTAATAAGCGACGACTAATTGCTGCAGGACTGAGTTGTCCGTATCCTACAGATACTACAACAATACTGCAGTAAACAGTGATATCACTACCGGGTCGACTGTAACCTGACTTTGGTTAACATTTGGATGAGGAGTATGAAAACTGGAAAAAATATATCTTGGATAGCACAAAAAAGGAAGAATAATTTGATCTCATTGCTGTTGATTTGTGTCCTCGTCTCACTAAACCGCTGATTTAATTGAAGCAATGCTGCAGTAGGTGATAAGAAATTCTTGAAGTTTCAGAATTTTTTTGTCTGGACTTGCAGGAAAATATATGTCTGGAAAATGTGCAGGACAATACCGTAAACGGACGATGTTTGTGAGCAAAGATAGTTTTCTAAAGTCAAGGTAGGACTCTGTTGTGATCAAAACGATTGGTGTTTTAGAACTTAACGTTTATGAATAACATTTTTGGTAATTTTGATTGTGTCATACGAGGGTTTGCGGCTGCAACCTCTATAATGCTATAGATGTGCTTTTGATGTTGTAATGGCGTGTGTTGAACCTTCGTATTGTAGATTGTTGATTGATGGACTACTTTTTCTCCATAAATTACTACAATGGTCAAAGTATTCACATTAAAATAAACGTACCCGTGAACTTTCATCAATTTACGAATAAGTCCTGATGGGTGTAAGATGTACCAAGACACACTATTAGACGTTTTCAAAGTTAACTTTATACGGATTTGTAAGTGATCCATGATGTTTCAGCAAGTTGGCGGCCGTTTAAAATGTGTACAATAATGTCTGCTAAACGATTAAGAAAAGGTCCCTCTAAAGATTTAACTTTTGGCTTCAAATAGCAATCGACATTACTCAGTTAAAGTTTTTAAAAGGTTTAGAAACAAAATGGACTTGGTTGAGTCTTCATCAGAATCTACTGCTGCTGTCAACTACTGATTTGATTTATATCTACCAATCTTTTAACGGAACAGAACCCCTTATTGAACACTATTGGACCGTACACCACAGTCTCATAATTTCAAAAAATAATAAACTAATAAAATATTGACTGCAGTGGTTCTCTGTGAGTGGTTCATTCAGCATGAATGGTATTCAAAATTCAAAATTTTACCTAAACTCTAAAACGAAATATGGGTAAGGTACGCGCGCACTGCGCCGTCACGGCCGTCATCGCCGTCACCGCCTTTTTCAGGGGGGGTGCGCGCACTGCGACGGCACGGCCGGCCGTCACAGCATTTTGGACTGATGTATTTTGCAATTGAGTTGTTTTGCTGTGAGCAGTGAGAGTGTGGGAGCTATGGATATCGACGAATACGTGGTGGTAGTTGGATTAATTTTAGGAGAAGAGGAAGAGGAAAGCGAGATTTTGGATACATAATATAAATATAAAACGACTAGGTTTTGGTGAATTTCACACATTATTCCCCAATCTTGTAGAGGACGATGACAAATTTTTCCAGTACTTTAGCATGACCCATGAAAAGTTCGAATGTCTAGTTCGATACCTAGAGGAGAGTCTTTCTAGACATGATACAAATTTCCGTATACAAATTACGTCCGTGCCGTGGGGTGCACGCACTGGGACAGCACGGACGTCACGGACGCCGCGGAATTGTCCTGAGATTCACTCCTCCGAACTTTCTGACAGACGTCGGTGGCGGCGGTGGCGTCCGTGACGGCCGTGCCGTCCTAGTGCGCGCACCTCCATTACATTACATGGGAACGACTTTTGGAAAAGGCCGGCCGTGACGTCCGTGACGGCCGTGACGGCGCAGTGCGCGCGGGGCTTGTTTGCAAACTTGTACACTCAATTTCACTCGCATGACACTCGAAATTATTTCTGTTGAAGACGTCGCTACCTGAATCATTGCTTGAGCTCGTTCCAAGAGCGGTTGTGAAGTATCAATTTCTGTCTGTCAGCCGCAGTCATGGCTTGCAATAGGACAAAGGAAGGTGCTACGCCAAGTCTTCCAAGTTTAGAACATGTAGGTTGTGCTCAAGTAAGACGGAATTGGCTGCAGATCTGTGGCTGGGTGTTTTCTGAGTAGTATTCCTGATGCGTTTTTCTATGACGTTCTTGAGAGATTTTTGTTGAGATTCCAGCCGCCAGGGGATGTTGAAAAGTAGGCAAATAATTAAAAGAGATAAACCTCCTGATAGACATAGTAAAAGAAATATTGTTGAATAGTGCTGAGCTGATCTCGAATCGTCTGACAATCACTTTAATCAATCATATAGAACTTGTTAGGGTCATGTTTATTACAAGATTTTGTATCAGGTGCCAATGTTTTTGCTGCATGGCTACAGAACTTAATTACACAAGCAAATTGGGGTTGACTTTACTAGTTTAACTACGGGAGAAAGTATGTGTGTATTTGACATCTCTTAGTTGTAGGGCCTAGCACAGATTAAAGAAAGACGACCTACTCACTTTAATGTGTGGCTATGCATACACCAATCTTCTGGTTGTCAAGTTTCGATATTTCCGGAAGTCTCAGGTTTGTTTTTCAATTTAGAGTTTATTGTACTTGTTGTACCTACATCGTTTTGAAGCTTCGTTTTATGTTTTAAGTCAGGCTAGGAATAAACTAGACCCCACATTAAATTGTAGTTGCATAACAATATTTGACGCTGAATATATTTTATTCGTCCCGTCCTACAATATCATTTTCTGAATGCAAAATCAGAAAGTTTCTTTTTACAATTATTTATATATCGCGCGAAATGTAAAACACAATTTGTGCAGTTTAATATGATCTTTCCACTTTGCAATGTGGTTATACGTACACACACAGTCGACAAAAGTATACACTTACAAACAAAATTAATTCACAATTGTCTGTGCACGTTGTGAAAGTGATTGGTCCGTGTTTTAGCCACGAATAACCGTTATCAGGTATCGGGTTTCGTGATTACCAGAGAAAGCTTTTGCAATCGTTCATGATCATTACATATCACGCGTACACGCACCACGCATCATGCTGATACTGATACAGCAGTTCGTTGACATTATGATAGGGATTATGTGTCGATTGGAAATCATAATTCTATTATTTGGAATATAAAAGCCTTTAAAAATAATCGTATAGTTGTATAGTTTGATAGTTAACCAAAATTAATCGTTTCTTTTTAGCTCAGTGTTAAAACTGCGGTAGATTTTGATGTGTCTTATTACGTCATCACACGCAAAACGCGAAAATGGAACATGAAACAACTCTCGAACATTTAAGTCACAGATAATACATTGATTATACACAGATTATTAAAGTAGACATTAGGCAACTAACTGTCTACTCTCCTTAAAGAAGAAGTTACTGTATTGTTTCCGGAATTGTGCTATTGACAAAAATATGATGCTTTCCCAGCAGTTTAAAATGTCGTGTTCAAGTGAAACGCCGTTTTCAAACCAAGTCCAGGGACAGCTACATTGAATCAGCTCGAGTAGAATGAATATCCACTTAAATGAATATGAACATTCAATTTTCACACATTTATTGACAAGACTCAATTTTCACACATTTATTGACAAGACTCAATTTTCACACATTTAACGACAAGACTCAATTTTCACACATTTTACGACAAAACTCAATTTAGACATATTTATCGAAAAAGATAATATCATTTACGGCTTTACAGGCTTTTTGGTAGATAACTTATCACATAGGTAAGTAAAAAGATTGTGAAGAATATACTTTTAATTGATAAACAAATATTTATACTGCTTTATCTTTTTAATTATTTTAATTTTATCAGTCAGTATTCCAGTTTATTGATAACGCGATGTTTGATACCCTCTTATCACCAGCTGACTAGGTGGGAGAGAAAGGGGGGGGGGTCAGGAGGATTGTGATTGGATATAGCGGTTTGTAGGAGATTGGATAATCTTGAGACTTGCGCTGAGGTGTTGACCCCCCTCCGTCAACGACTCCCCCCCCCCCCCTTTAGATAACCCCCCTCCTAGTTACGCCTTCTTGACACTGGTCAGAGCGATAAATGTTATCAATTTCTCCAAAGCACTAATGAAAATATTTATACTAAAAATAAATTGTAGATTTGTCAACTAAAATTGAAGGCAATGTATTTTCAGAAGAGGTTTCCAAACAAGGTTAAATTCAAAAGGGTTTCCTTACAGTAGCATTTAATTTCGAACAAACTACGTGACACTCTAAATTAATTAGTTTTATAAATGAAAATTTGAATTGGTATTACAGTTCCGGTTGTAGAAATTAAGTAAAAAAATATGTGATCTTGATAAGAAAAGTATTTTTCCTAAAGGGTTGCCGTGTTAATTTCGTGAATTTGTTACCATTTACCGATACAGTATTAAGTTAGTGAAAGTTAAGGAATTAGTTTTTTTAGGACCTTTTGCACTTAGTGTCCTCAATTACAAAACATCTTAATCTGAAACCAACAAAAAGATAGGTGGAAGGGTACAATTTGAGTTTCCATACAATTAATTCTTAAGAAATTTATTTTTACTTTTTCATTTATACAAGGTGATGTACAAAATTTTAATTTGGTTAGCTAGAAATGTCTACCATTATTTCAGTACCACCTCTCAAGACGTGTATGCCTATAAACTATACAGAACGCCCTTTTTATACAGTCAAGTTTCACTTGATCAAACATTTTGCTGTTTATAACAATACATTCCATCTACAACTGGTCTTAAACCAATATCACAAATATTAGCAAATAGCGCCAAACCACTAAATGGTGAATGTGAACACTTGTGCATATACAAGTTTTTCCGTGGCCTCATTTCATATATTATTAGGAATAGAGTGTGAGTTATGTTTATAACTGTTATGAACTCTTTGGGAATGTTATTTTCTTGTGGTGTTGTGCAAAAAGTTAATTTTGTATCAAACAGTAGAGAAATGGTGCCAGTCTATGGATTAAAACTTTTTTATGCCGCTCCCTTCTATTATAAATTTGATTCTAGCTAACTTTCCATCGAATTTTCTTAAAAAATAATAGGGCAAATAATTGTCTGTCGGTGAAATCAAATTTAAAAAATATTATCTATGGATCCAATGTTTTGGTTTCTTGAGCCTCTAAAATGAAACTACTGTATACCCCCGCCCGCAGCAAACGTGCAAACCAAGCCAATTTTCATTATCCTGATTGGGTTTTATTTTTTTTAATTATTAATAATTTAAAGGCTTAATAATAATTTAAAGAATAAACAGACATGTCGGATTTATTCCCTATTTGAATAACATTAGGTTTAAGGAGTACTTATATAGGTTTGCTGCTACAGAGATGGTTATAAAGTGTGTTTTAGGTCAAATTTTAATAGCTTGATAAAATATAATAAGTAAATATGCCAAGTTTGATCAAAACAAAATATACCCATAAACAAGCAAACCACATCAGTTTACTTATTCTCCATAAGAATAACATAGGAATTTTTAATTTTAAATTTTTTTAAATTTTCTATATTTATTTGTTTGTACGAAATTTAAAGCTATTGTGCTAATGGATACACATGAGTTGGAACGGATACATCTTGGAATGGATGGTATTTTGGGTGACATCAAAATGAAAAAGTAAATCAGTCCCGGGTATGGATATTCACTGAAAGAAATCAGTTTTACCTTCAGTAATGAAATGTATAACTAAATTTAAAAGTTCAAAAAAGCCAATTTATAATAAATTATTTTAATCCACAAGCGCTTTCAGAAACTATGTTTCCATCATCAGGCTGTGTTTAAACTGATACAAAAAGTAAATATTTACAATAACTAGGGTGGTCTGCCGTTACACTTTAGACGCATAAATGAGCGAAGCATTATTTAAAGATTGTCAATGGCTAAAGCAGCTAACAACCTACAATATGTTCCCTTTCAACAGATTCACCGTTTGTTTGCCCGATATTATTTAAGTTCTAAAGAATGACAGGCACCGATGTTTCTTCAACTTGGTCTTCTTCGATTTCATCAGGACTTTCTTGGTTTTCACGTACACACAGTACTCTCATGTGAACAAAATCATTGACTGGTAGTTGGTGTAGTGCTTCATCACTAATGGTTATGTCAAAATAGAATGGGTTATTTGCCTTCAGCCAAATAAGTGCTTGCTGTAGTTTTTCACGTCGAACTTTTAAATTGATATGGCCAAAGACGCCTTGAAGTTGGACAATGATGACTTTTAAGTTTTCGGGCAGTGTAGGTAAGACAGATGTTATTTCATTAATATCTTGCTCAACATTAATTATGTTACCTTTGTAGTGAAACTGGCCATCCCGATCATTTGCTTGTACTTTGTAAATGCGCATAGCGGGATGTACTCGTGCAATCAACTTTTGTTCTACAATCGTCAGGTCAGTTAATTCGTTCGGGACACTTGACACATCCATATTATTTAACGCCGTGAATTTAGTTGCATTTGAACGACAACGCGAACTAATCGGTGATTCTTTTGAAGCTGTTAGTTGTTGGCGATGACAGTTAGTGCAAAAAAATTTTGTGTAAAATTTTAGTGCATCTAATTCATGTTGGAATTGATTAACTAACTGCCTATCATTATCAGCTTCTTCCGCCACTGCTTCATCTGGTTCTTCTTGTTCACGACGCCACTCTCTTACAATATATTTGCATTATTGGTGCGACGACCAATATTACGACGTGGCCTTTGAGGCATGCTCAAAACAAATTTAGCAAAACTGTTACCTCCATTGATAAACTGTTACATTCCAACTTTAACCTAGGATGAAAGTAAACATTGAAATGGAAACAAAACAGTTACAAACAATTAACATATGTTTATCTTATTTAAATGAAACGAGATAAACCCATATAGTACAGGTAAAATAGGGTTTTATAAACAACAAAATTTGTACATTCATGAAATTTTACCTGTGAGTTACTAATAGTATGAGAAATGAAGATCCGATGAGTCCTCAAAATTTTGGGTGTGCTAAGGCCCTTTTTGGGGCCCTTTTTGTTCCGAAGGGCCCTTTTTCAAGAATAATTTTTTTTTACGTTTAAGGTCGAGTGAGGTGTGGTTTTCGATGGTTTTAGTTATTTTAAATCGATTGGGACTAGTTTTAAGAGTATTAAACCACTCCATACAGGGTGTTTCGAAATATTATTACTTTTTACGATATTTAAATATTTATTCATAAAGTGATAAAATTAGTTACCTCCATGTTCTATATAAAAGGGGATTATTGAAAATAACTGTAATTCTTTATTATAGTACCTGGGGACCGAGCTTTGCTCGGGGAAAATCATTAGTCCACTCTGAAAGCAGTCTAAGTACTGTATTGGAGACACATAGATCCATTCCCAAACTCCACACGGCTCGCCTTTACTACGTCCTACACCATTTCCTACGTCATTGACCTGTTTCCCTCCCTTCCCATAGCATTTCAGAATTGCAGATACCTTAATCTAATCGTCATAAACAGTTCCCACACTACGGACAGCTCGCCTTGACTACTTCCTTCGCCACTTCCTACGTCGCGGACCTGTTTTCCTCCCTTCCCATAGCATTTTAGGATTATAGATACCTTAATCTAATCGTCATAAACAGTTCCCACACTCCGGACAGCTCGCCTTTGACTACATCCTTCACCACTTCCTACGTCGCGGACCTGTTTTCCTCCCTTCCCATAGCATTTTAGGATTGTAGAAACCTTAATCTAATCGTCATAAACAGTTCCCACACTCCGGACTACTCGCCTTGACTACTTCCTTCACCACATCCTACGTCGCGGACCTGTTTTCCTCCCTTTCCATAGCATTTTTGGATTGCAAATACCTTAATCCAATCATCATAAACAGTTCCCACGCTCCAGACAGCTCACCTTGACTACTTCCTTCACCACTTCCTTCGTCACGGACCTGTTTCCCTCCCTTCCCATAGCATTTTAGGATTGCCCATACCCTTATCTAATCGTCATAAACAGTTCCCACGCTCCGGACTACTCGCCTTGACTACTTCCTTCACCACTTCCTACGTCGCGGACCTGTTTTCCTCCCTTCCCATAGCATTTTAGGATTGTAGAAACCTTAATCTAATCGTCATAAACAGTTCCCACACTCCGGACAGCTCGCCTTGACTACTTCCTTCACCACTTCCTACGTCACGGACCTGTTTCCCTCCCTTCCCATAGCATTTTAGGATTGCCCATACCTTTATCTAATCGTTATAAACAGTTCCCACACTCCGGACAGCTTGCCTTGACTACTTCCTTAACACCTTCCTACGTCGCGGACCTGTTTTCCTTCCTTCCCATAGCATTTTAGGATTGTAGAAACCTTAATCTAATCGTCATAAACAGTTCCCACACTCCGGACAGCTCGCCTTGACTACTTCCTTCACCACTTCCTACGTCACGGACCTGTTTCCCTCCCTTCCCATAGCATTTTAGGATTGCCCATACCCTTATCTAATCGTCATAAACAGATCCCAGACTTCTCACTGCTACCCTTGACTACAATGTATCGAGTAATCTTCAGTATAATCTTTGCTAAATGATGTTTTTCCTTTTGTACTGTATTTGTAATTTGCTAGTATACTGTGGGTAGTTGGCTTATTATGAACACATGCTACAACTTCAAGTTTTTTGTTTACTTTTTCCTTGTTATTTAATTCAGCCAACAAGGTTACCTAGCAACCCATAAGACTAATGTTAAAAAAATGTGATTTTCAGTTTCATTTTTCTATGTAATTAGATTTTTGTTGGCAGTTCTAACTGCAGTAAACTCGTTTTTAGGCCAGAATTAAACTATTTACAACATTTGAAGAAAATCGTCGGAACCGTTTTCGAGATCTTTGTGCAAGCAAGCATACATACATACATACATACATACATACATACAAGCAAACATTGCTCGTATTAGAGTATAGGATAAGAGGGAAGGATCACAAGGAGTAAGATAAAATATTAAATACCCCCGTCACAGCAAACCTGCAGACTAAGCGAATTTTCATTTGCCCGATTTTCAATTAAATCTAAAATAGCATTGAGTTTAATGAATACTTAGGTTTGCTGCTACAAGGAGGCTAATAAAGTGTGTTTATAGTAAAATATTAATAGCCTAGTATAAAACAAATAAATTTGATAAGTTTGGTCAAAATATATTTATTAACAAACAAACAAAATCATTTTACACTATTCTACATAAGAATAACATGGGAATTTTAAAATTACAATTTTAGTATTTTTATCCGTAACTAATAACCATACAAAAAGACGTTAATATACCAAATTATTTGTTTTTAAGCTATTTAAAATTTTCTAGAGAAAAATTGAGAAACTTTGTGTTTTGAGGGTAAAGTAAATAAGAAACCCTAATTTTTACCCGTTAAACCTCGTTCCTATTGTTCAGGACAAAAATGCTTGTACCGACAATGCTGCTCTGATGTCTTAGTGTTGTCCTGGTCGTCATAACCACGAAAGATAACCGTACTTGTATTGATTGAAAAATAAGTTTGAGGAACTTAAGATACAAGTTGCAAACGTCAGTAATCAGTATGTATGAAAGGTGTTTTTGAACCACATTGTTCGTGCTTTAAGATTGTTGTTGCCTGTTCTGCAATATGCAAGGTTTTAGGTTTGTAAAGGAGAATCCTGCTTGAACACCAACTCGGACAAAATCAGTAAAGATGGACAAGTTGCTAAGAATAATAAAATTGTTAATGAGTCGTCTGAGAATAATTATTGTGATGATGAAATTGTAAAGAGAGATACTATGGAAATTGTAGAAAAATAGCTTTAGTTTAAGTACTTCATTTTAATATGTAATGTAAGGTTTTATACAAATTCAATTATTTTAATTTTTAATAAATGTAAAAAAAATTAAATAACTACCTAAGAAAAATATATATCAATTTGAAATTGCTCTTAACTTAATAGATTTGCATAAAAAACACGTTGAAAGATTATTCACACCACCTTAAAAGTTGAAATTTTTGCTTAGTAACCTTTGTTATTATGTTATAGTGTAAAACTTAATCCATCCCCTTTTAGCGAACATCCCATATAGGAGATAAGCAATTTTCGAAGGTCTTATGGTAAAAAATAGACCCGAAACCGATTTACGTTTTCATTTCGATGCCCCCAGAAGCCCAAAGCACCATCCACTCAAAATATTTTATATATGTCCATGTTATATACGTGCCCGTAAACATGATAACTCAAGTAATTTTGGTTCAATTTTAACGAAACCGGCATAATCGGTCAATGGAACAGTGTTATATGTGTAAAAATTTGTAATCTTTGACCCCCAAAAGACAAAGTTTCCCAATTTTTCTCTAGAGCATTTTAAAGAGCTTATAGAAAACAAATAATTTAGTATATTAACGTGTTTTGTAAGTGTATTAGTTACGAATAAAATTCAAAAATTGTAAATTTAAAATTCCATGTTATTCTTAAGGAGAATAGTGTAAAATGATTTTGTTTGTTCGTTTATAGATATGTCTTAATAAAACTTGTCAAATTTATTTGTTTTATACTAGGCTATTGATATTTTACTATAAACACACTTTATTAGCCTCCTTGTAGCAGCAAACCTAAGTATTCATTAAACTCAATGCTATTTTAGATTTAATTGAAAATCGGGCAAATGAAAATTCGCTTAGTCTGCAGGTTTGCTGTGACGGGGGTATTTAATATTTTATCTTACTCCTTGTGATCCTTCCCTCTTATATAATAAAGAATTACAGTTATTTTCAATAATCCCCTTTTATATAGAACATGGAGGTAACTAATTTTATCACTTTATGAATAAATATTTAAATATCGTAAAAAGTAATAATATTTCGAAACACCCTGTATGGAGTGGTTTAATACTCTTAAAACTAGTCCCAATCGATTTAAAATAACTAAAACCATCGAAAACCACACCTCACTTGACCTTAAACGTAAAAACAAAATTATTCTTGAAAAAGGGCCCTTCGGAACAAAAAGGGCCCCAAAAAGGGCCTTAGGACACCCAAAATTTTGGGGACTCATCGGATCTTCATTTCTCATATTATTAGTAACTCACAGGTGAAATTTCATGAATGTACAAATTTTGTCGTTTATATGGAGTGTTTTTGTATTATTTTACCTGTACTAATATGTCATAAACCCAATATAATTTTTCTTTCAACTTACATTAAATTAACAAGCGAAATTGCGTGACCCGTAAAATAAAATCCAGAAGGAAATTTGCAAATATTTTTTACCTAAACATTGTGCTCAGTATTGTTTAGCTGTTGGCCAAATTTCATATCAATTGGTCAAGCCATTACATTCTGATGCTCTTACAAAGAAGTTACAAAGTGAGGGAAAGTGAGCTTCGCTCAATAAATTAATTTTAAGGAAAGTTAAAACAGATAATGAAGAGGATATTGGAAAAATATGAAAAAATAAACTTTTGAAATTTACCTTCAGTATCCAATAGTCAATGGTTTTACCTAATTCCTAGAGTGGAAATTTGCTAAGAAGTTTCATTTCCCTTTATTGCAACATGCTAATGTTTTTGAAACCCTATAGCCACAAAAACATCTATTAGTGGTTTTTGTTGCAACCACTAACATACATGATATCAGAGTAATTAACTTATTTAATAAGGATCCACGGTTTTTTTATTCAGATTTTATTCAAAACCCTGAAATCTAGTGAGATGATCATGATAGATTATTTGAAGAAATTACCATAGGGCTGTGTCTTAGCCACTGAATATCAGGTTGTATTGTGGAGGTTTTGATGGTTTCCGGCATCTGTTGGAAGACCTTGGCGCAGATCCAGTAAATAAACAAATCTGAGGCAGTTCTAATTAAATAGTTGACTAGTGCTTGCCAACAGTTTACCACCAAACCTTCTTCTGCAGCTAAATATTAGTCTGATCTGGCCTAAAATCAAAAGTGCTTACCCCCTCTATCTTTTCTCATCCTAAATGTCATTTTACTTCAATAACAGAATTGTGACAGTAAATTAGATTTTTTTAAAGCATACAGATAAATACACCCTGTCTGAGTTACTGATAAACTTATAGGTTGATACTTTCCTTTCATTTGTTTAGCATCAAGTTGCACTATGATCAAAATACCCATAAATATTGTTTCTTATCCAAGAAAAAAAAATTGTTTAGTAGTTAAAAAAACCATATTCTTACTTCTACCTAAAACCTGGAAAATCTTGATGTTTAGAAGGATTGTTCTCCTCCTCTATAAAGGTTACAGTATTTAGAGCAGGCTTCTTTTTATAGGGAATAATAGTTTGTGAGAGTGTTTGTCTTTTTATAATAGATGCACCTTTAGGATTGTCTTTTTCCCAATTCATTAGTTGATCAATATTGTGGATTTTAGGGAGAACAATTTTGGACAGCCACCTTTTGGTTCCGTAAGGCTTTGTTGTATTTTCTTTAGAATATTGCTGCGATAGGAAATGACTGTGATTTGTATCATTTCTTCACGGTCGCCTTTCTTATGTTAGGATGCACAGGTTTGTTGGTTGTGTTATTGAGCAAAACTGAGTGACATATTGTTTTTTCAGCTTAACAACATTCATGATAATATGTAATTTTTTAGCACCAAGAAATGTTTTATTTTTTAAGTAACAGAATTTGCTTAAAATTTTGATGTTACTGTTGCAACCAAACTTCGTAATATATTTTCAAGTTTTACAGTACAGCTTACAATCATGAAAAACACATTTTCTTTGTTTCGATTTTGTTTTTACTCTTTTTCACCCAAACTCTTAAAAACCAACTATTTCAAAATAAAATACCAACGGGAATCACCCATATAAATAATATTGTATAGCATATCACATATAACTTTAACTTAATTGTTTGGCTTGAAGCGATTTCATTTTACTCCGAATTAATGAGTTAAATTAAGTTTTTAATAAATAAAGTAAAAGAATGTATGAATTTATCTTCGGAATTGTTTGCTTTTTCAAAAATTGAAAGTATTAAGACACACAAATGAACAACTCTTTGCACAAGATTGACATTCCCTGAAGAAGGGTTTGTTACTTCTGGTTGCAAATTTATTTGGATTATCAATCCATAATTTTAACCTTTCTTGCAAGGGGAGAGCAAGTGAGTAGAGGTAATTGATGTTAACGTTTTAATGATTAATTTTTTTAGAGTTTGATTTGGTGTTGTTTCACTGTTTTGAAGTTTTTATGATGTGATTCGGGTTTAAATAATACCTTAACTATCATTGACTTTGTACTGTAGTGTTAAAAATAAGGCTTAACGTAGAACTTATTGTAGAAAATAAATCAAAATAAGAGTAGGTGTATCATGGTCAGTCCCTAAAAAATCTGTTGAAGACTTAAAATATTATTTCAAAACTAAATACCTTCCAAATTTGTAATGAAAAAAGATCTATTTTGGTCAAGCTTTTTTAAAAAACCCAATACATTTTGATGTTTTACTAACAGGAACAAAACTTTGACCAATCCCTGCCTGAAAAATATACAAATAAAACTAGAAAATATCATGCCTGGTTACTTATTTTCTGAAAGTCATAGAATATTGTTATCTGTTAAACCTTTATCCACTAAACTAACCTATGTGGATGCATAATTTATTGTTAGTTCCTATAATAATGAACTCTTGAATATACTTTTAATTAATTTCTGATCAAGAGTTTTGCTCTAAGATGGGTGGATAAGAATCAATAATCTCAAAATCTTTTAGTCTTTATAGTAATCCTTACTATATCCAAAGAAACCATAACATGAGTACAGCAACTAGGATACACTAATCAAACAATACATCTGTCTAAACCGAAAAATTGTGACCAATTTATGTCCAGTTATTATTACTTTTTGGAATCGGATATTACTTTTATTAGGTCTATTTATTTATCCAAGTATACAATTTTAATTTTCTCTGTTTGGCTGACTAATATTACCCTTCTTTGTCAGAATAGTGTGAGGGAGTTTTCTTAATTAAATCTCACCGCAAGCCAAAATCCTTCACTATTTGACACAAAACTTCAATCTCAACCTGTGCCGGACACTAACAGGTCTGCTCATGTTACAGTGTACCGCCCGGTTATGTGTACCAGTCACCTTACCTGAGCGCCGCAGCCGCTGCGACCCCCGGGGTTGTGTCTCTACCCCCGGCCCAACTGTCACACGCAGCACTCGCCGCAGCCGCAGCATCGCAGTTCTATGAGTACCAGAACGCAGCAGCCGCCGCCGCAGCCGCAGCTGCAGTGTCTTCCTACCCCAGCCAGGCATACACTAACGGCTTTGAGACTTACCCTTACACTACGGCTGCCGGTATGTGAAACAAGTCTCAGTTCTTTAGAGGGCTTTGGAATAGTCCTGCCTAATGAAATAGCTTATCTTAGTAGCTGTCATCTTATGGAACATACATCCTTCTGAAATCTTAGTCTTCACCCTGTAGTGATTGCGTAATATGAGTGTAATGTAATTATCATAAGCTAAACCTTAGCATAAAGTAGTTTTTTTACCAGAAGCGTAATATCTGTAACCATTCTCCCCTCCCACCTTAAAAATCTCCTTTCATGTTTTGTTTTTAGAACTGTTTAGAAGACTGAACATAGCAATAATTAATTAATTTGTTTTAGAGATGTATAGCTTCAGTAGCAATAAGATATTTTGTTAAAACCTTTTGGTATGGAAGCATAGATAAAGTTCTAAACATAAAGGAAATTTTGAGCCTTCGAGGATGTCATGAACTCCTTTAACTCCTGTTCTCAACACTAGGAGTGGGCTGCATGTGTAAAAGTTCCAGATTAGCTAAGTATTTATTTTTCTCAGTTCGATTAAAGTATGAAGTAACATGGCTTTTGTTGACTCAATAAGAGTGCACTCTCTGATTATGTAGTTTAAAATGTAGTTTTTTTTTGTTTTTTGCAGCAGCTATATTATAACTGTTCTAGTCGATCATAAAAACAAATAGTTTAGAGTAATACATTCTTCTTAGCATGGTGATTGCACCATGCTAGTCTAATGTATGCTGTTTAAGCTTTTCAGTGTGATTTTTGTCCTGATATCGTTATTTCTTATGTATGAAAAGCCAAAGTCAAGACTAAACACTGAGTAATTCTTCATGAGCACCCTCTCTGCTCTGCTTGATGGGATCCTTTCATGTCTATAATTGAAACGAACACCTCTGTGGAGAGTTCTCTGGCCTCCAGGCTAGTGAGGGAAAGTGTACTTTGTGGGCTTCCCCCACTCACATTCCATCCCCATCTGCTAATAGCTGCCATTCCTCTAAAACCACCACTTATGTTACACATGTTCACCTATTTAACTGTATCAACCTGTTTCAAATAATTTTGATGTTCTTATAACGAGGAAAAAATAATTTTCATCATTCTGTTTACAACCATTGGCCTTCTGTAATGGAAATAATTTCCAATCAGCAGAGAGCTTTTCTAAAATTGTTGATTTCAAATCTATAAAATCATATTATTTTCCAGCCTCAACAAAGTTTTTCTTGTCCCATACAATCAAAGTTTTCTTTTGCTCCACAGAAGCACTAATTTAGAGCTATTCATTATATTAACCGATTTTGATTCTTTGCAGTGTGAAGAAAAGAATCATTCACTACTTGTCACTAAAGTCCCGTTTCGGGGCTCAGTAATATTGTTTCTCTACCTCGCTCATGAACAAAATTTGCCCTGAAATAGATCACTTTGAGACAAGAAAGGAAATATACTCCTCCATCATGGCAAGAACGACGTTAAGTGTTATTCATGAGATTAAGCTAGATGAGGCCCACCCCAATGTAACAACTGTGTTAAGTTAAGACTTTTTCTCACGCTCCCTGTATCCGTGGCAACTGGAGAACGGAATTTAGTAAATTGAAACTGATCAAAAAACTACCTAAGAAGTACAACGGGCCAAGAGATGCTGACAAATAGTGTCATCTTAATATAAAATAAAAGAGCTAGACACATAAACTTTGACGAGATCATCAATATATTTGCCACAAAGAAAGCCAGAAAAATAAAGTTTTAAGGTTTTAAATAAATGTTCATCAGTTCCTCATAAAATTTTTTGTTATTTCAAATCCTATCTAAACCTAAAATAATAGCTTAGCCTAAATAATAACCTGTCTAAAATAATAGCTTACGCAGGTATTTGGTATTTTGGTTAGGAGGGGGGGGGGAATCAATCCTTGCCCCCCCCCCCCAAACAAATCTCCTGATTCCAGCCTTGTTCAAGGATCTTGACAATGTAGAGTTTGACAATGTGTTAACAAAGGTCTATGTCTGCATAACAGTGTCAGGGCCCTGATCTAACCAATGTGTTTGTGCAGGGGCTGCCAGCTATGTGACTCCGTATGCCTATGCCACTCTGCAGCAGTCCGCAGCTTTGCCCACCGCAGCCACTGCAGCCAGTGCCTTTACCGGACTGTCACCCTACACCGCAGCCGCAGCACAAGCAGCCACTCTGCAGGAGGCAAGGCTACAATGATCCCCTCCCTCGTCTTAGCCCTCACATTGTTATCCGGCCTCGGGCCGAACATTGTTATCTTGTTGGCAATATCGGTTGTGATCGTGTGGTCAAACATAATTGTGCAAACGTAATTGTGCGGCATCTAGCAGTAATTTAGTGTTAATTTATCGTTAATCGTAATGGACTAGTTACTTTCATAGGGTAGTTTAATTTCCTTACACAGATTCTCTGAGAAATCACTTTGAACGGGGGAACGTTCGAATTCCGAAGCTTTATTAAAATTAAAAGTTATCGGATGTTTTTTCGTTAGGCCTTCATATTTATTTATTAATATATTCTTCTGTTACGATGTTTAGATTTTTTATTTGTTGTAGACATTTGATGTACATTTTACAATCTTAATTATTTATTAGCTCGACAAAAATATTTAATTAATTCATTAGTTCTTATACTTCGTACGACAGCTTAAATTTTTCTCTTTGATGTATCTTATTAGTGATGCAACTATGATATTTGTAAATATTTAATAATACATTATAATTAACAATGTTTGTATCACCGTGTACTAGACTCAAACTTTCTTAGTTTACCATTTTAAGAATCTCATTTTCAATTACAATCGCAATTTCACATTTTAAAATGAGGCGACTTGAATTTTGCTTTTGAACCACATAGGTACCCTAACTTATTTCTTTTACCTAGCTATACAATTGTACTATGTTTATGGGGATATTAACACATGCCCCACACATTATCTTAAGTAACTTGTAAATTAGATAGTAAATCTGTTATCTAAACTGCTTTGCCCCAGTGCTATATGGGAAAGTTATTTAAAAAATAAAAATAATAAGATAGTTTTCTGGATAACATTTTATGTAATTTTTACAAACTAAACCTGGACTAACATCACACTGCAGAAAATGTCTGTAGTGAAACTACAACTAAATGTACAAATACATTGACCAAAGAATATCCAACTGCAAGACTTGATAGTCTATGTCAATTAACAAATCATACCAAATAATAATTCAGTCAACAAACTTTGTAGTCAGAGGTTTTAATGTTAAGTTTAGAGCACTGCTTGATATGTTAAATGTTTTTAGATGTTGCCTTGGTAGTCAATTTAAAAATATTCTTACTACTTAAATATTGAAGGTGTACATGTACTACCGTACTTATGCTAGAAAAGAATATTCACAAACTATTATCAAAATTGGCCAGTAAAAAATCAGCTCTGTGTTTTCATATTTGAAATTATTTCATACATCACTTAATATTTAAGCGTGACCAAAGCATAACAAAAATGCAAACTAATTATGGAAAAACATGATATGCAACATAACTATTTTCAAGTACTGTATTTCGAGTACAGCTCTGATCTCATCATGTTGACATATCAGCAAACCAACCACTAACCTGTTAATTTTAGTTCCGTTTAGTCAAGTTGACTGATCATATTTTTCAAGCACTGCTACAGCATCCATTTCGTGTGCCATCGTTAGTATTTTGAGGCTTCGAAATGCGATCGCCATACCTCATACCATTAAAAGGGGTTTAGATGACGTGTAAAATTTGTTCATATATTTAAAAACACGTTACTTAGCAATAGAATATATTAGTAATCGTAAGTGTTAGCAATAATTATTAAGTACATTAATGAAATGTAATATTTTTAATATCTAGTCCATATCCTCCTGACTGACGGTGATTGAGCAGGACAGGGTATATTACCCAATGTTATATTGGAAATCTGTTACCCGAATACATTAGGGAAGCTATTTCCAGTATTTTTATAATATTTAGTAATTTAGATAATGTAGTTTATTCCATAAGTAATTATCATTTATGTTCTAATAGAGATGTGCAATAAATACACCGATTTAATTGGGACGCTCGTACGACTGCGTCAATCTTGTAAATGTAACTCCTCCCTTAAATTATGCAAAATCATTTCTCATTCACTTTTTGTTTGGTGCAATATTATAAATTTGGTGTTTAGTGTTAGTTGATTTTTTTACAGTTTTGTATTTTCGTATTCGTATCTTGCATATCTCTATAGTGTAATATTGCTCAGTTGTTTATTAAATAGGAAGAGCAAATATGATTTGCCCCTGTGATTCCTGTTGTTAGAACAGTAAAGTACTTATTAACTCATTACCGTCCTATCTGGCCTTACCAGAGTGTCAAACGTACAAGTTATAACAGACTCAGTGCCTTGAGTACAGTCTCATCATCACTAACACATCTCTGATCCGTATATAACACTCATGTCATTTTATCAATTCACAATTTAATATATAACTATTATAAATAGGAAAAATTGTAGCTATAAAATAAAATGTTACTTATAAATTTCAGCGTGTTATTTATCCAATCTATAAAATTAATTTATACTTATAATTGTGATTCTTTTGGTGGAAGAGGTATTATAATGTGGTGAAATCGTTGTTCCTTGCATAGTATTATCTTATGTTCAGGAATTTTATTAATTCTAAGAACATAAGAGTTTGGATAGGATGTTTCAAAAATATAATTTTGAAAGTTGGCTTTTCTGTATTATAGGCCCTATTGATTGGCATATTAACATTTATAAAGTTTAAAAAGAAATAAAAGGCAGTCCTGAAATAACCATCATCAACCCTAAGGCTACTGACATACTTGGCGACTTACTCTCTACAACTTTTTATCCGTAACTAGGTTGCAAAAATGTCACTTTTGGTCCAAGAATGCAGTTGTCTGAATTGCTCGGATGCTCCAATGAGTGAGGAGGGCCTGTTGCTATAGTTATCGCAATGTGTTTTAAAAGGAAGAGATAACGCAGATTTGGAATGCATCCCCTGAATGCAGTTTGTTTGAACATGGTCAGTTTCACTTCACAATAATGCTTAGAGATGGCAGAAACCATTTTACTCTTATTTTTAAATGAGATTAACAATTTTTGATGAGCTCCTGACCTTACACATTTACAGCAGTCACTTATTGATTGTGAAAAAAAAAATACAAGGTTTAGGATTCCCATTGCAACAGAAAATACTAATCCTTCAGGCTGATATCATATCATCGCTATTGCCATCGCGCCCGAAAAAGTCCATATCATACGTGACGGCAAATGCGTCGCGTTGATCCCTTCCCACCAACACTGTGTGTCTGTTATACGTAGCGTCTTCCGGGCGCAATTACAGTCACAGCACTTATTTTATTTCCAAGATGGACACCATCAATAGGTTGTTTAATCTTAATGCACATTATCAAAGAATATTATCGGAAGAATACAAGACGATAGAGTACCCATCCTGTTCTTGACGTTTGTTGAAAGGATAGTTTTATCTTATGTTCAGACAGGAAGTATGAAGAGATATTCTTTCGTTACTTTTGAAAGTCAGTTGATTATTTTCACAAACTCCTTAGTGCTGTGTGTGAGAAAATAAGAAAGACAGACAAAGTGTTGATGATCACTCAAAAAAGGTCAAAAAGGTCTTAGAGTTGATCTGCCAGTAGTCGGGTGGCAAATGTATCCCCCTGACGCTAGCGCTCTGTAAGACAGGGTCCCCCTGTCACCAACACCGTGTTGCTGACGGGACCATACACATTGGCAGCGCTCAGTGTACGGCTGACACGGACTTGCCGACGGCATTAGCCTCCGTATGATTTAGGTCTTAGGGCAGTGGTACCCAACTCGGTTAAGGAGTCCGTGGACCACTTTGTATTTATTTTTGCACATGAACATAGTCTATTTAAAACCCCTAAAAAGGGAATAGTTAACCTATTTACTGTACAGTAAAACCTCGATTATTTGACAGTCCTTTTAAGTAACTCGACAGTCAACAGCTGTCAGGGAAAACATATAGCTGGCTTTGTCTTACCATAGACAAAAAGAATGAAATATAGACTGTCAGCCGTGCTGTGGTTACCATGGTTACCATAAGTTCCGGCGCACACCGCTGTAGTTTACGTAGCGCGTACACTGTAACTACCGTGGCGATCCCAGTGGTGTGCGCCAGAACCAATGGTAACCGCAGCACAGCTGACGGTTTATATATTTAATTCTTTTTGTCTATGGTCTTACTATTGTGTTTGACTTTTCAAGTTTTAATTGTTGAATATTTTGAATATTCAACTTTTTTATTTATTTGTAAAA